>NW_027071825.1:9928750-11251666 GCF_038088225.1 Cyrtonyx montezumae
AATTAAATTAAAATGCCTTTTAGACAGAGATAAAAGAATACAAGCAGTCTCTGTCAACTTTAAACCAACTCCAAGTTCTGTTGAACTCTTCCACATTTCCACTTCCCATTTCCACGTCACCAGACTGTGCTGTGCATGCACGCAGCTTAGCACGAAGGAGTGACCTGCACTACAGGAACAGCTACGCTGCAGTATTCGACTTCTAATCAAATCATGCAAATGCTTAATGCTTGATTCCCTAGTTTTATTAATTATTTTCTTTCAATACATGCACCGATACAAAAAAATAAAAATTAAAAAAAAAAAAGTAAATCCCTGATTGATTAATCTTGCTGCTCCCCAGCTGCTTGGCAAACAGCTGAGAATCCCACTGGTGAAAGTGGAACATGATTTACTATCACTTGATGTGCTGATTAACATGTTAACATTACAAAATACCAGGAGAACACATGCTATTTGGACTAGAAACTCACTGAGAGACCTTAAAATACAGATGTAAATTGTGAAACAGCAGGAAGAGAAACATTTCTGGTTTATCAAAGGCGACTCGACTGCACAGTGCCAGGGAGGAGATGGGCACACAGTGGGCTGCACTGAGCTTTTTCAGCTTCGAAAGCTAAACAAAAGTGACTGCTGGAAGCTGAAGCCAGCCAGACTGAAAATGGCAAAACAGGGTTTGCCTTTCTAATGTTCTTAGTAGTGGAGTAACTAATAGAACAAGATTTTCCTCCTCTTAATGCCTCCACCTTGAGTAGATGTTATTCAGGAAGCCACACATTAACAGAATCAGAGCTACCACCTTGGACTAGATGAAAGATACTGCTTTGCTATACACAGAAGAATCAGAAAAGGCATCTAACAATCCTTTCACACCTTAAAGCTTGTGGATAAAGGATAAGAATCTACTACTGCTATTAGCTGCTCTTTGTTCACCAGGTAAAATCACTGCTGTTGGTTCAACCCTGAGGATAATCTGCATAAACTTACCTGCAGTGGAATTATTGCTTTTCCCCAAAACTTGCTTTCTGTATAAATCAAAGACTTCTGAGCTTTATTACTCAAATTACATGCAAAAGCTATAAAAACTACAGGCAAAAGGCAAGCATTAAAAATATTGAGTACTCCAAAATAGAAAAGCTTTTTTTCTGGACATTTCCTGACACAATCTAAATGCACTTTCTAGGTAGCATTCTTTCTCAAAAAATCATGATCATCTGCATAAAACAGATGATACTCATGTCTAAATTCTCAGTGCTTGAATTCTCAACCCTGATGTTCTTTTAAAATAGCTGTTCTTAAGAAATCTGCAATGTGATACTACATCCTCTGGGGAAGAAGAAAGGCAAAGCAAGTTAAGATACAATTGTCTAACAGGGAGCCTGAAATCAACAGTAAATCTATTCTTTGACAAAGATGATTAGATGATGCTCTGCAAATTACTAGTAGCATCTCTCTCCCGAATTCAATGCTGTGATGATGGCATGATACGACAACAATTACAGAAGTCAAATGTTTTACATTAAAAAAACACTGGTACAACATTACAGCTTTCAAGCCTTGTTTAAACAGTTCCATTTTAACTAACTGTGTGTGTGTGTTTTGGGGGGGGGGGGGGGGAAGTACATTTCTGATGGTCTCTTTTCATACCAGGCTTCTTGAAGGTGGCTAAAATAAGGATACGTAGAAGCAACACCACTAAAGAAATACCAAAACAAACACACCAAATATCTTTTAAAAAATAACAAGAAAAAGCACCATGCAGACAAACAGTAAGAATTTATACCTGACACACTGCTTTCCAGAACTGTATTATTTTACGTGTTACATTTACATAGCCTCGTTGTGAAAGAAAAGTAGCATGCTTTCTATAACATTAGACTCCATTTTTCTATCAAAAAATTTTTTATCAGGAGCAGATTGTTTCTGAACCCACTATATCTAAACCAATGCATCCCATTGAATTATATAGCCACAACAGTCCAAATCTACGAAGTCCAGGTGAGATAACCGATGGCATCACTTCTGACATGCACACAAAACACTCTTGCTTACAAGTACCTAGGAACTTATTTCATAAACAAAAAAAAATTACAGATGTTCCATCAAGTAGATGAGATGTGCACACCTGAAAACTGTTAAACAAGCTCACAGACCTGGTGGGCACGGAAACATGGAGCCCCTAGAGCAGTTAACCCTTTCACTGCATCACTCAACAACTGGCAAACTTGCATTAACTCCCAGTCAGAACTTCTTCCTGTGAGACTGCATTCCCTCCCTCCCCCCTCATAAGTCTGTTCAATTACATTCTGAACTTCTTTAAACTTAGCACCAAAGATATCTCACAGAAATCCATTTCACAGCCTGAACTACACAAGATTAAGCATTCCATCTTAAACTTGCTGGTGACCTTCAATCCTCGCATTACAAAAATACAAGTGTCCCAACTCTTTACTCTTCTCTATTCCTTTCAGGTTTTTGCAGAGCTAAACACAGAACTTCCTTGTCCCCAGTTCTTCTCCACTGAAGACCTGGAATACTGATGGTCATTCTTGCTGCTTTTCTCTGGGTATTTCTCTTCCAGAAAATTCTTTTCTAGACAAAGGATGAAAAAGTGGGCTACTACTCCAGGCTAAGACCCAACACAGATTTAGACAATAATGTAATTATCCTTCAACTTCTAAGCATTTCACAGTAACTCCTAAAGTTTTTTTGTTTTGTTTTTTTAATCTCTGCTGACCACACAGATTATCAGAGAAGTATTGTGCAAAGACACTGAAGACTTATCACTTTCATCATCTAAAACTGGGTCTGACAAAGCAGTGAAGAACCCACTTCAGAAAATACTTTGAAAGGAGTACTTGATGAATACACTCTTGCTCTCAGCAGATACAATCTTGGTGAGATAATTATGTCTAAATTACACCAAAAAAGTAGCTTAAACTCTACTGGACAAAAGTTCTTGGCAGACTGAGTTGAGAGTAATGCAAAAACTTCTTTAAAAGTTAGTTAGTGCTACTAAAACATTAAAGTGGAATGCTGCAAGGTAAATGCTTTGAGTCAAAGAAAAGAGCAGCCTACTCCTTATGGGACTTTGAGGATGGAGCAGTGCTGAATGCTGCCGAGGCATAGGCAGTCTCCTTGATCAATGCAGACAAAGCACTGCCCAAACTAGCAACACCACATGCAAAAGGAAGGGTGAGAAGAAAGTTGTGTCCATATTTTGAAAACTTGTTCTGTAAAGAAGATGCTGACACCTCGCTACAAGCCTTCAAATTTTTGCAATTTGTCAATGCTTTTTTCTTCCATAGTACAACTGTTTTCTTCACTTATAAAAACAAATAATCAAGCCTTGCTTACAAATGCATTTTATCTTTTTCCTCACGTGAATGATTTTGCAAAATCCAAGGGAACTAAGGTATCCTCCAGCACAGAGCTCAGTGAAGCAGCTGCAACACTATTACTCACCATCCTGCCAGTGTTGAAAACAATGCTACAGCTATGCCTGGGTGGGCAACAAAGGAGTTCATTCTTCAAAGGTTATTCAATTCTTGCATCTTGACCATGTGTGCATGCTCAGAAAGCAGCAGTCAAGTTCATGTTCACCAGAACACTTGGAATGTAAAGCAAACAGGAGCCCTGTTTAAGAACAGGGCTGAGGGCTCCTCAGATTCACCTCCTACTGCACAGCACAATCATTCACAAACAGCAGGTAAACTCATATCCCTGCAGTCAGGGGTGCCCCTGTGTAGGAACCCCAGGCCAGAGCAGGGTGAAGGCTGAGCAGGGCACTTTACCCAGTGCCAACCATTTCTGACTCACATATCACGCAGTTTTAAGGGCTTTCCTTCCTAGTCATCTTGGCTTTATAAACAGGTTTCATTAAGAATGTCAGGTTCCAGCATTTGGCTGCTCTGATCCAAAACCCTTACCAGAGGAACATTCCGAGTTTCTGATCTCTCCTCCCCTCACTGGTTCCTTTTTGTGGTCCTCCCATCAATTGATTGCTCAGAAAACTGTTGACTCTCTACTCAATTTCTCCATTACGACAAATGAAGAAATAATTTATTCTCATTCCCCATTCAAAAAGCCAGCCAGAAACAAAGCCAAACGGCTCCCAGACATCTGCTTAGGTTGCATGCAGTGCAAACAGTAGCATGGCCCAATTTGCCATGGTGCTGGCCTACTGGAGCTTCCTCATCCCAGCTGTCCCATCCTCAGGAAGACAGAAGATGTCTCAAACTAGTTTTCACTTACAATACAGCAACAATCTCACATATATGGATATCGTATGGTGTACTGCAAAACACAAACTGTTACATTTGCAAGGGAGATAGGAAAAATGACAACACTGAAGACAAAGACAGGAGCTTGAGAAAGCAGAGAAGTGACAACAGCCCATGGAGCAACCCAGACCCACCCAACTGTTTCAACCTGCAGCTGAGATCTCAATCAAAGCAAACTGGTAATGAATTAAAACTAATTCTCCTCCCTGAGAGCCACAACTAATGTCCAACTACAGTTGAAGTGGCCAAGGGGAGAACACACAAGGATATGTTAAGGGCCTGCTGTGTGCTCCCCACAGGGACCATGACAGGCTGGAGCATTGCTTCTCTCATATTCTTACATTCCACAATCCTTTCCTTCCTTGGAAGCTATGCTTTTTCAGAGACCAAAACACAATTAGCCCTGCACTCCCTCTCATCCTTTCTTCTTCCCAAGCTTTTGGAAGAGCAGGAGAGGACACGCTGCACAAGTAACTCCATTTAAAAAAGTACCTAATGTCCACACTGTCTGTCAGTTCCCATCTTGCCTGTGACCAGGGCAGGGGGGATCTGAATTTCTCCCCACACACACACAGTTCTCGAAGAGAGTAGTGCTATCCTCAGCTGCACTGAAACCAGCACGTTTTACACCCTCAACCACACACCCCATGGACTTGTCTATGCCAAACACTGAAGGTACCTTGGTCTACCAGTGTGAATGCCACAGATGACGTAACGTTATGGCCAGATTACTTTTAGGGCCGAGAGACCTAACTCTCTTATCTTTCCTCAGCCAGATACAAAAGGCTATTGTTTCTCCCATCTGTTCTCCACTTTCAGCAAGCAAAGGCTGAAGGACAGCACAAGCTTTGCACTGAGAAAGATGACAAAGGCTAAGCTCATTGCCAGTCCTGGGTACGAAGAACTGGGATACAAGTGCCTAGACTCATGATCCTGACATTTTTCTTTGTAGTCTACTTAACAGCTACATCCTAATTTGCCAGCAGTCTTTTTCAACTGTCCTGTGCACTCCGGCCTTCATCCAACAAATAGCCATCCAAGCCACATTCAACCAGTTCTCACAATTTGCTCATCGCCCACTCTCCTCATAATACACAGCTGCTAGATCCTCATGTTGACTCAACTGAAAATTACAAACTCTGTCTGGATAGCACTGTGGGTCACTAATAATCATTCTTTGGCTGTAAGAGCAGCCTTATAAAGGAAGAATTGAAAATAATTTGATGTTTTGTCATTCAAGTTTATTCTCACATTTCTGTGGTAACCCTTTGTCAATTTACTTAAAGTATACAGTAATTTTTAACTACAGGTTTGGACAACAAAAAAGCAGGATGAATCACTCTGGATATTCAAAGCCTACAATCAGACAGCTTGACTCTCCCCGTATTTTGCTACCGTTCTCAAGCCAGAGTTTTATTTTCAACTTATCAGTGGGACCACTGTTATAGGGAGCACTGATTCATTTAACCATGCAAAACATTTGAAAATTTGAGGATTTCTTATATTCTACAAAGCCTTCAAGGTCCTTGTTCTTCCTTCCACGTTAACCACATACCCAGAATTAGAGGGCATTAGAGCTAAACTGAGAAGATAGCACATGAGTATAAATATATTGTATAAAAATAAAACCGGGCAGATGCATAGGAAACACCCCGCAGCACGCATTACCCTTGTTTTCCTCATCACTGCATAGGCAACACATGTCTGCAAGTACAGTACTTCAGAAGCCAGGACTGCTCTCAGGGATGAACACAGGCCATACTGTCAGAGAGAAGATGCTCTGGGCAAGTCAGCCCTTTTACTTCTCGCTGCTCTCCAATAAGTCACCAGCTGGGTTTAATGTTGGAACAATGCCGAAAGTAACTTTTAATTTGTACTGCCTAAACTAAAGAGATGACAGAGCTACAGAAATATCCTGTTTGAATTAACAGCCTTAGATTAAGCAAAGCTTGTCTCAGGTTGGATAAATCCATGGTAGCAATACGTTTTCTGCTGTTTTCTGTTGCCTTTTTTTTTTTTCCTAAGAACAGCTCTGAAATGTATTACTGTAGAAGCAATTTCCACACACTCACGCAAACAACACTCCAGACTTCTGTTAACACTCAACTTTTTGCTTCAACATACTCCACAAAATGAGCATCTCCAAGAATTTAAGAAATTACAGTGCACATGAAAACAACAACAAACAGGTAAATAATTTCATAACAGCAGAATTTCTGCTACATCATCCAGCGGTCCAGTCCACAGATGCATACCTTAAAAATGTACACAACTCCTACAGCCTGTCAGAACAATTCATGTTGATATAACAATGCTGTCATGTGTCAACATAGTAGCTTTTTAGATAGCAGTGATGAACAGCCTGCATCGATTCAAGGGATACAACATTGAACTGTATGTCTCCAGCGTGAGTTCTACATCAAAATCCATCTCTAATATGAAATTTCAAATGTAGGGATTAATGATACATCCCAGAGGATTCCCAAAGGGCTGTTCTTGACCTTTTTGACTGAGTTTGTAGATTCCCCTTTACTCCTCTCTTAAAAAAACAGCAGAATTTTTTCAGACTCTTCCTCCTTCTACAGTCAGCACAGTGATAATCTTCTCTGAACGCAATACTTAACACCTACCTGGCAGACAACAGGTACTACAATGTGAAAAGATTAATACAGTGAGGTCCTTTTGTGGAGAAGGAAAGTCACCATCAGCAAAGCACAACAGCAATACCTCTCCCTAGGCTTATCAAAGCACTTCACGCCCACACGCACCTGCATCATTCATACACATATAAACATGTATGCTAAACTCCTGGCAGGGGAAAGGGGTACCCACCTTCCAATAAAGGGAAGACAGATGTATGCAATGAGAATAGAATGTAGCTGAATCTGCACAAACAACACCAGCAAGAATTCACCAGGTGACTTGGAGACAGAAATACTGAAAGCTCTTCCCCTGAACTCCAGTCTAACCCTGCACTAATCCCTACCCTGGAGTTACTTATCAGCTTGACACAGCTTGGCTCGCAGCCTCAAGAAGTCTACAGAGGTTCTACAGAAGAAAGTGTGATGCAAAGAGCAACGGAGAGGAATAGGATCAATCTTTCCTTTCCACTTCAATTTTTTTTTGAGCACATAAGCGGGCTTAGCTGACTTTCACTTGTGATTCAGTTTAGCAATCACTATCTGATCCCTCTGCTATCAGTCACAACACCATGAGACTATCCCCACATTCCTCGCCACTCTCAAGGTATCGTTCAGATCTCATCTCCCAGCAACCACAGCCCATGTGACATAGCCCATCAGTGAGCATGGCTCTGCTCTACTCAGCAGGATGAAAGGCAGGGAGGGACTGTGCTCTTTCGCTGTGATTTGGCAGAGGAAGATAGCAAAAGCCATCCTCTGAAGTTCACTACAGCTCTGACCATACTGATTTCTAAGCCCATGCCAACAAAGCACCTGTTGAAAACGAGGCACTCATAAAAAGAAATAAAACAGAAAAATCAGGATTTAACCTTTCCAGTCCAAACTACCCTTCCTTGTCAGTATGGAGGGCTCCTTCCCTTCAGTGTCAGAAAACCCCCAAACCCAGCACATTTTACTTTATGGGATATGAATTCCCCAATTACTGTTGCTGGCATGTAGAATCAAAGCACTCTGCAAAAGCGATGTCACCAGAGCCCCTTTAGCATCTCAGCTCCACAAAATTAGTTCTGTAGATCCACCCCGTGTGGGCCTTCTGTGAATACATTACACCACCCAAGATGCATAACCACTGGGGCTGACAACTTCTCCCAGGTACCAAACCAGCTCTACCACACTCCTTAAAAACGTAAGGTCAGCAAGAAAAACATTACAAAGGAGAAGCCACGTCCTATTACGTTGAAAACTTTTGCTTTCAGTTACACTCACTACCGCAGCGAAAGCATGCAATTAGCAGCACATCCTATAGATATTGTTAAGCAATGTGTGGCAGTGAGAATTCAATTAAATAGAGTAGCCCACAGCAACAAAGACTGCAGAGGAAAAAACAACAAACATTCAAACTGTACCTCCGTTTCAACAGCCCATAACATCAGTTTGCTTTTGCTGCAGGAAACACTGTGGGAACCCACTGGGCTGCTGTTGTGGTGCCCCGCCATCAGCAGGACAGGACAGGACGGGAGCTGCTCCCACCCCACACCACTCAGCACAAGTGATCTCCAACCCACACACCAGCTGCCACTGGTATGGGACACAGGCACCCTGCAGAATTTCATGAAGACAAAGAGCTATGCAGTATCTTACAGTCATAACATTTTACTTACACAAGGGCTCCTCAAACTTGCCTTTTTTCCTGTATTATAAGGGTACTCTTGCAAACTGCTGGAGTGATCAAACAAGCATTAAAGACTGCAAGCAAACAGACCACAGCACAAGCAAGCAAAGCCCACTTCAGAGGAGAAGCAAGATATTCACTTATCCCTGATGAATTATGAATCACTTTACACTTACAGAATGCCTTCGTAAAATTTTTAACATTAGAACACATCGCATCAGTTTTACCATCCCTGTTACATAGGTACGAGGGCACAGAAACAAACCATCTCACAAGCACTGCAGCGCTCTGGGGAGCACCAGGCACATGAGCAGTGAGCGGTGGGATGCTGCCGACCACTTGCCTTGCATTTCTTCCCTGCACTTCCACAGCTCTCGTGGCTCTGTGGCCAGAGATGGATTTAAGTTGTCACTCCAAGGGTTCAGGGAACTTGGAAGTGCTAATCCGTTGGGTACTTTCAATTCACCTTCAAGTGTTTTATTACCTTTGGGTATCCAAATATTTCACTGCTCTTATTTCCAGTTTGGAGAATGCCTACGCACACTTCTTCAAACCAATGTGCTCCTTTGTGGATCAGCCATGCCTCACATTCCAAGCCAAGTTTTTTCCAAATAAAGCAAAATAAATGCAGAACAGATTAATCTCCATCAGCGTGCTACCTTGTTCTGCAGCAAGAAGCAAACTATCATACCTAGTACCAGGCTGAGATTTAAGAGAGCTGCATTTAATTCTCACCTCTGGAGTTACTCAATCTTCCAGATCCCATTTCCACATATAAGAAATGAGTTTTTACTGTCCTGCTTTTCCAGGAATTTCCTAAGGGTGCAAACCTAACCAATAACTGCAAGTCTCTTAGGTACCACAAGAACAAGGGCTGCCCTAAGAACCTGGATGGACGCTGCCACATTTGCACTCCACCCAGGCAGATGGGGACATGTGTCATGGAACACTGTGCATCTTTAAGCGCAGCCATCAAGAGACTGCAAAACCCCACTCAGAATCCTACCTATCCTTTACATAATCCAGTCAGAAAGATAAGAAAAGCAATCCTCCACTGAACTATAATGCTCGCTCTTGGCTTAGAAGACCTCACTAACCCACCTAAGCATTCAGGAGAACAATGATGATCAGAGGGCTGGAGTACCACTCCTATGAAGACAGAGAGAGGGAGTTAAGCTTGAGGAGTAATTCAGCCTGGATAAGAGAAGGCTCTGGGGAGACCTCATTGTGTCCTTACAGTACTTGAAGGGAGCTTATAAACAGGAGAGAAATAAACTTTTTACACGGTCTGATATTGATAGGATATGTAAGAATAGCTTTAAACTAAAAGAGGGAAAATTCAGATTAGATGTTAGGAAAAAATCCCTTACTCAGATGGTAATGAGGCCCTGGCACAGCTGCCCAGAGAGCTGTAGATGCCCCATCCCTAGAAATGCCCAAGGCCAGGCTGGATGGGGACATGGGCTGCCCAAGCTGGTGGGGGCACCCAGCCCAAGGCAGGGGGCTGGGACTGGGTGGGCTTTAGTGTCCGTTCCAACCTAAGCCATTCTGCAATTCTATGGTGACATGGACACAGAATTGGAAAGTCTCTTGGTTCTCAGAAAGAAAGCTGAAGTGTAGATTGCAGAAGGGTTTTCTACAGCAACTACAAAATACAGAAATTTTCCCCCTCACAACATCTAAAATGGAATCCTTTAGCTTTTAAGAGTTTGCTCACATAGCAACTTACAGCTGTTAGCAATCAGCAGAAGTTTCTGCAACCGCAGAAGTAAAAGCAAAAGCCTCTCTCAACTGTGGTTATCAGCAGCAGAGACAAAGCCTCTCATGGCCCTAGCACAGCTCCTTGCCTCTGCTCCCCTTCTACAGACAGCAACACCCCCAGCCCACGCAGCCACCACAGGACACCAGCCTCAGATACAGGGTGGCAGGATGGGGCCTGCGGGCTGGCACTCAGCTTGACCTCAGAGCCACCCAGCACAGACCTGCACCGCACCGCCAGCTGCGGCACCAGCCAGGCTGTGCAGTGCCAGCCCACCCGGGCACAGGGCAAGGCCAGGAGCCCACACCACTCCCCCAGCTGTGGCAGCAGGGACCATCCAAGCTCACACAATAGCTCTTTATTAAAGCCACAAGTGGGTAGCTTTCTGTAATGAGTGCCATTTCAAAGAGGATATGCTAACCAGAAACAAGATGCTCTTGTTCCAGAAAAAAAAAAATCCTGCACATTTAATTAATCAGAAACAACTACTGTGCTTACACCCTGCCTTAATCTGCATTAATTTCAAGCATAAACAAGACCCAGCTTTCCAAATTAGCACAGGCAAACATGGCAGGCATCTCTGGACATCAGTTTCTTGAAGGTACTTGCCCAGCTCACCATGGGGAGGTTTAAGTCTGAACTCGTCCCTAATGTGCTCTGAGATCTTTTGATAAAAGCTGCTTCAGAAGTTATATTAAAAACACTAACCAGAAACTTTAATAACCATCCAGACCAACGCACATCTTCCCCAAGGATCTTCCCTTCCACTGTGAATTTTAACAACATACATTTCTTGCTTATTCTTTTATTTGGTAATTTTCAAAGCCAAAGAAATTAGAGGCTACTGGAGTGTCCTCAGTGCTTACACACTGCCGCACACAGCACGTACTGTGGCACACACAGATGCATTAACATCAAAATCTCTGACGCCCACAGTAATACACGACCAAGGCCGTAAGTTCTGAAGCAGCAAGGTGTACCACTGTTGTGAATTACAGCAATAATGACGACTTCTGTTCCTGTATGCAATTCAGATGACTTTGATCTATTACACACTTATCTTAGTTTAAGAAAAAAAAAATTCAAAGCAAAAAGAAGCCAAAGAAAATAATAGGTTTGTAGAAGACTGCTCTCTATTTTCTTGCCAAGAGAATTTCTATTGATACCAGTTGTCAACAGGACTGACAGTTACCATATACTCACTTTTTCAACCATTACTGCCTGAAGGCCGTGCCTGCTGCAAATAACCACCAGCCAGAGCCCTCATATTTTATCTTTAATCACACACATTACCTTTTTTATATATAAAATATTATTTGCTTAAACACTGAAGAAATTCAAGTTTGTTCCCTTTTGTAAAAAAGTAAATTAGCTGAAGCTTTGCTAGAAGAAAGAATGGGCATTTAAAACCCATCTGATCTGCTGCTGGATGCATTTCAGCTTGTATTTAAAATACCTCACCCTGACACCTCCCTGCACAGGTGCTGGTATAAAGTCCAGAGAGTGACTATGGCAACAGCAATGGGATATTTATATAGCTACGTATGCGTGTGCTGGTGTCCATACACACATGACCCTGAACTGCTTCAGAGGATCGACAAGATGTTCTTTGCTCTTATTTCATGGGAACAGTGCTTCTAATGTAACAGCCTGAGACAGCAGCAGCAAGTTTTACAGGGTGAAAATCTTCAAGTGAAGCCTAGAAACTCACCAATAAGTACACGCTCTCACTTCCCAACACTTCAGCTATGACCAAGGAGGCCTAAAGGTGCACAGGTTCAGCAACACCAACCAAGTAAGAGGCAACCTGCTTCAGGGAATTTTTATTGGGACTTAATCACAACACCAGAGAAAAGCAGTCCCACGGCTCCTCCTCCCTGCACACCACATGCACACATTCCCTCACCCCGTGCACAGAGCAGCTACACACTGAGCTCCCACTGTTACTGCAGCTATTCGTTTCTGTCCACTGACAAACCCACATAGGTGATGTGCGAAATTCGAGGTAACAAAGGCCTCTGTTTGCAGCAATTAAATACCTTCAGCTGCTGGGGGGTGGGAAGCAAAAGGATCTGAGTAAAAGGCCAATATATGAAGCTGTGTACACTGCAGAATATCTGTGTTGAGTCCAGCAAGCAAAAAGTCGAGCAGATTCAAAGCAGTATTAAGAAGTGTTAATCCTTTTACCTCTGAGCTATTCATGAGCAATATGCAAAGCTGTTCTTATGGCGTCGCATTTGCAATGCTCTAGTTATGCTTGCATCAGCATTTCCATTGTGAACCCTGCTTTCAGAGATTTTTTACTTTGCCAAGTTTTAGTCTGGAACAATTTTACCACAAGCCTATGAGATTTTAGTCCAGGATTAGGGTTTAAGTCTGGTGAAGAAACATTTGGGCAAAATCTGCTAGGCTGTTGTATTTATTAGTGTGCAAAGTTAATCCCTTCTGATTTACTGGACTGGAAAAATACTCAAAAATATATGTATTTTTTCCCAGCTTAGAAAAAAGAAAATAAGATTTGCTCATTTACCCTCCTCGAGAATTTCTTGTCACCAAATCTCTGAAGTCATAAAGCTGGCAAGATACATAAGAAGAAAACTAAGGCACAATTGAACCATGCCTGCCCTCAAGGGTCATGTTTTTTCTTTCTGTTACAGGCACAAGGTTGAGGCCAAGCAGGGGAGGATGGAAGAGGTGCTTCATTGTGGCATGCAGGTGAAAAGCGAACTCTCAAAAACACAAGCTGAGCATTAGCAAGTACAAAAAAGCCACCACATCTCAAACCCAATGAACTGCACAGCTTAACAGTAGGAGCTGATGGCTGCAAGAAGGCACCTAAGCAGCCGCTGTAGTTCAGGGTCAATTAAAGCCAAGACAAAATGTACAAGAAATTTGCTTCTGTGAGGTTTCCCAATGTCGTCCATCACGCAACCTCACAGTAAAACATCAGCTCTGTGTGTTGATCACCTTCTTGCTAAGATACCCCTGTGCATGCATTAGACTTAACCACATTCCAGCACAGAGCCGCGTGTTTGCAGGTAGTACCAAGTGCTCTGCCATTCCAGAACTGTCCCTGCCAACGCGGCCTCAAAACACAAACCTCTATGCCACATCTAAGTCACCCTTAGTGCCTGGGCTTCACATCATACACACATTACCTACTATAAACTGGCAAAATCATTACAGGAGTAGATCCTTCCCCACATGACAGCTGAAATGCAATTATTAACTACAAAGCAAGTAAAGGATTGACAAACCATGAAACTTATCCAAATTTAAAGTGCAACACCAAATCCATCCTTCATCTTTTGGCCAGACTACCTAGCGAAAGTACATCCAACAGTAATTTATACCACATACTTCAATATTATATACATGATTGGGTTCTTAAAAACAATAAAGGAGGAAAGCAGAATGAGTTTCCTTCGCACGATTCAGATAGCCTGTTTTATTTTGTCTACTTTTGTGCTTTCAAGCCATTTTCCTGAAGAAACACTGTTTCTTATTGATTGCTCAATACCAGCAAGTATTAATTTGCTTCTAAATCTAGACTTCATACTTTAAAAAAGTTATGATTTAAGTATCCTCATAAATTGCGTTGTCTGCACATATATACATGCACATACACTTTTCATTTTAAGTTTTACGTCTACCACAAGCCATAATTTCCCTTTCTTTTGACTTGATCCAGTTATGTTTGGATGGAAACTGAGCCCAGAAGTCTACAATGGTGGCTATTTCAGAGATCTGTCTTATAAAGTGTTCGCGTGAAATGGAAAAGGATTATCCGAATTTACTTTTACATTTAAATCCATCAGGTTTAAACCAAAGATCTATCTACCGTACATTAAAACAGTCTCATCTTTCAAGAAATTTATATTCAGATACAGCAGAAGACGAACACTCCAAGTTGCATAAGAAAAATAAATCTTTCAGTTAGCTAACAGAGTATGAACGAGGCCGTGAATGGAATTCACTAAATAAACGCTGGCAACACTATTTTGTCTGCAGATGTAGAATGAGTTACAGCTGATTTAACATTCCTACTAATTCTAAATCCAGGTGGTACACAAAACACTTTCCCACGTTCAGCAGTTTGATTATTTTTAAATACTGGAAGCAGAAATACAGCGCTCGAAAGAATAATTTAATATCAAATTTTCAGGCCTTAACACAAGGCATAATTTTCCATACAATTAAAAGGCAGTACGAGGTACATTTAACTAGAAAAAAAATTCCCCCTCCCCCCAGTCTAACAAAAACACAGTGATTTTCACTTACTCCTGAAAGGTGTTCAGCTTCCAAGCTTCCCAGTACACAGAAGCTCACATCTGATGCACCCAAACAAAGGAGAGGCGATGCAGTCTTGTCCCGTTTGTCCCAAAGCTTTCTTTTGTTGTTTTTATATTTTCATAACTGGGTGATTGTTCTCCTTCAAAGCAAAAAAAAAAAATATCCGCTGCCTGAAGAGGGTAACTTGAACTGCACAGTGCTCACGTTCCCTTCAGCACAAGGGCAGCCAGGAAGTCCAGGGGCTGTCCTTGAGGCCACGACGGACCAAACACGTTGGGTTTTTAGTGTTGTTTCAGCTATGAAGCCAGGCACTTACAGTTTCATACACATGCACACACAAAAAGAAAATACATCAGAAAAAGATGTTGACTCTATGTTTGTTTTGATGCAGAAGTGGAGATCAGCCTTCAAGTACTCCTGGTCCTGAAACACACGATAAGGAGAACAGCCCTCTGAACATGCATGGCTGTGAGCAGCAAGCCCACGATGTGGTTTGAAGAATGGCTGACGGACTGGAATAGTCATTTGCTACACGCCGACAAATGCGTTTAGTACATTGCCACAGGGATTAGAATTTGTCTGGCCGTATTAAGTATCTTATTTAATATAAAGATGGGAATAAACCTCGCAATTACATTTTCAGAGACAGTCTACAAAACTGAGAGCTACCATTAGAGACTGGGAGCGTATGTATTATGGATGAAGAAAAAAAATCAGTTTCCACCTGGAAAAAAAACAACAAGCAGAAGAAAAATAATTCCAACGTATTCAATGAGCAGTAATAACTCAGAAAGAAGCAGAACCAAGAGAGATGATACAAATGAGATTTGCAATGGATTATTTTATGAATAAGAGAGACTACAGTATTTTTAACTATCAAAGGAAATTCGAGCTACAAAAGAAAAAGGCTAAAGCAGTTTTGCCCAACTACAGAGGAATCAAAATTGAATGCTCAGAAGAAGATGGGTGTGTTTAAAGGACAGATTTAAGATTAATTTAAGATTAAAACTGAAGGGCAGGAGTAGTAGGGAGAGGAAAGGAGGCAAGGGAGCGTTGGTCTGCACTACACGGCACAGGACAGGGTGATGATGGAGGTGGCAGGACACCCCTGCACCAGACAATGGCACATGAGGAGCAGACACCACACTCAGCAGGGGCTCTGGTAGATTAGCTCTCTGTTCATTAACCAAAATAATGAATTTGGGCAGCATCAGGTCATGAAGTGCATCACTTAATAGACCTATGACAGAGATCCCAAGAAGGGAAACCATCCTGAAGTGACTTCCTACCAGCACAAAGCTGTGAGGCAATTCAAAGCAGAGTTAAGGTCAGGGAGAAGAAAGGATTAGCAAAGTGGAACAACATTATGAAACGCCGAAGTAATCCCAAACATGAGGAACTCCAGGCATGCTCCAAGGCAGGCAGGCAAGAAACCCAAAGTAACCAATGGAGCCTGTGTGGATACAATGGTCAAGATTTGAGTCTCTGCCCTAGAAAAGAAGACCCACACTAGAACTGCTGCATCAGAAGCAGCCGGCAGGGAGAAAGGAAAGCGTGGAAGTGGAGGGAGCTAACAGCTCATGCCACTGCAAGGACAGGCTGCACCATCAGCAAATGATGTAGGAGAATGGATTAAAAAGTCAAGTAGCCTGCTACACTGACCACATTTTAAAAGCTCAAGGGGGAAATAAAGGGAAGGCTGAACAATTAGAATGTAATTGCAGACTTGTAAAACATTTTTACACGTATATACTTATGCTTAACTGCAACAAGTATGAAAGGCAACACAGAGAAAACAAATTTGAGACATTTACGGTGAGAAACATATGCATTCAAACATGCAGAAATCAAAAGTACAACAGACAGTGATTCTCAGCAACACTCCTGCAAACTTACACTATGGCAGTCCCACGATTCTATCTGTATCACTTCAGTGCAGTACAAATTGATAGCCACTGCAAACGGGCATTAATAAGGGCAGATAAGTTTCAGGCACACATATCAGCACCACTCCATAATAAAATTTATCCAAAGAGGTGAGCTGGTAAAGACATACAAGAAAACAAGCTTGGTACATACAGACAACAATTATTTTAAGATGTGGAATACTAGGGATCTGTTTATAGATTAAAGACACATTTAGACCTCAAGTTCATAGAACAATTTCCATATGTTTGCCTCTCGTATCAGCAAATTGTACTTGTCCTAAAAATGAATAGTTTTACTAAGACTTCAAACCTTAGGACATACGGAAGATGATTGTCTTCTTCCAACCAGAAGCAGTAAGGGAAAGGGGGCTTATAAAGTACGCACAGAGACCAATGAAGCCAATCACTTTTTTTTAGGAGAATTGCAGTTGGTTGATATCAAGAACACAGTAGATAAAATACTTGTATGTTAGAAAGTCATTTGACTGTATCAAATGACACTCTACTAAAATTATTTAAACTGCTTTCCATGGGGCCTAAACACTGCACAAGAAAACTGAAAATCATACACCAAGTCTTCGGATGTATCTATCAAGGATGCAGGAAGTCTTTTTCTCTATTTTCTTCCTTTAAAATCCTAGCTAATGATGCAGAAATAAAGCGTGTGTTCTTGAAATCCGTGGATGATACTAAATTTAGGAGATGCAAGCCCCAGCGAGGACAGAGAAAGTTGAGAAACAGGCAATTAAAAATAAGGTTCTCCTTGGGAAAGTGCAGCGAAGACATCCGACAGGAAAATAATCTGAAAGAAAAATTCAGTGGGAGTGACAAACCGAGAAGCCAAGAAATTCTTACAAGGCTTGCAGTGTGATTTGGTAACAAGAAACATTAATGAAACCTTGGATACACATGCAAAAAAAAAAAAAACAAACACCACATCAAGCAGTAGAGGAGCGAGAGTAAAACATGCCCACTTTGTATAGCAAACAATATAGAAAAATCACAGAAGTCTGCAGTATTAAGATTGATGCAAATAGCACTGGGAGGAGACGGGTCTTTTTCAGAACAGGGTATGCTAGTAGGCGGATGCATTTAAAAGGAAAAAATAGGCATAAGTATCTGAAAGCTCCCTTCTAACAACCTTTCCAAAGCCCCAGTATTAAAACCAGGCCCAGGAGAGAGACTTAAATGACCATTTAAGACAAGCTCGCTCACACAAATGAGATTAGGAGCAGAAAGCTGGAAGTGCACTGAGCACTGTCCCGCAGGAGCTCTCACAGACAGCACGGCACAAACACGAACAGGGCATGGCCATCCTGCGCCAGGGCCAAGCAGCTGATCTGGGCAGCCTTCAAAGTGGCTGAAGGTCACAAATTTCTCAGCAAAAGTGAAGTAAATATTTGTTTTCCTCCAAGCACAACAAATCCCATAACTCACACTGGCTCACAAGGAAGTAAGTCTACTCATTTGTGGAACACGTGAGCAGCAAAAACAAGAAACATAAGCATTCGCCGCACTGAAATCCAAGGTTGTTTGCTGTTTTTTTTTCCCCTTTTTTAATTAATTGTTGCGTCTTGATGCTACACATTTCCAGCTCTAGGACAATGAAATGGCACAGCCCAGCAGATATCTGGCTTTGAAGTTCACCCTCCACTGGGACCAAGAGGCTGCCATTAAAAAAAAGAAAAGCAGCAGCCACAAGCCCTCCTCCTCCTCCTGCCATGTCAAGGCACTGTCCTCTCCGTTGAAAATTCCTGTTAGTTCCCACACAGCTCAAGTGCTAATACATATCAACAGACATGACTGCCACAGAACTGTTCGAGAATGAGGTATAAACTTTACAGGGCAAGAATTCTGTTTTGCTTTCGTTGCTGCAGCATAACAAGTTCAGTCGAGTTTTCAAAACAAAACTTAGGCTGCAAATGAAACCCAAACTACTTCAGCTGCTGGGTTCACTCTGGTTTCCCATTCCTATCCACAGTCCTGGACATGTCAGCCTGTGCAGAACCATCTTGTCTCTCCACATTAATGACCATCTCATTAGCGTGCATTATTCAGAGAGAAACATTTCAGGAATATTTAGAAACTCTGAATTTAGAACTCCAGAGATTAATACTAATACCAGAACTTTTACATATTTTTGCTAGACAATATTTACTGAACACTATCAGAATACAAGGGAATTACAACATTTAGTGCCCAACTGAAGGCAGCAAAGATACCACAACCTACTGCTTTTGCACCTGGTGATTTTCTTAAAAACGTTTTCAGGTTATTTCTGCACAACAGAAGACAAATGAAAGTAATCAAGGTAACTCTGCCAGAAATATTCTAATTTTCACTGAGCATGTGTTTAAAGAGGTTCATTCAAACTGTATCATTTGAACCGTGGGCCAGACCAAACGTTTTAAAGAAAAGTGTATTTTCTCTTACCTATGCATCTATCAAAAGACCAATCTGCTGTCCAGCAATCTTTAAAAAGAATATTTTTTTACACATCTGTATATTTTTTCATGTAGACATTCTTGAAACAGCTCCAAAGAGAAGTATGACTTCATTTTGTCATTTGTAGACTAAAGAAACTAATTACCTGACTCATGGATTTTCCAGATGAACATAGCAATGTACCAACCACACGTATTTCTAGCCCTGTGTTTTCTCCTGTCCTTTCTGTTCAATCATCACTTGCTTTGATAGTTTTTTGTAAGGGTGATTGCAACCTCAGCTCTGCCTGGCACATTGCGTTCTCACCATCGCATTTCCCAAGGTTATGCCTCAAGGTTTAAAAACAGTTTTTTCCCCTCTGAGATGATCTTCAGCAATTGCCCCAGTTCTGAGAAATGAATGAAGTGTTCCCAAAACAACACAGATTTTAGTAGTAAATTGTAGCTAAAAAGAACCTACGTGACCTGCTTTAGAGGCAAAGCCTGCTAAAAATACAGCTGGCTGGGCAAGACATTTGGACAGGCTTTTGGGAACGTGTTAATTGGGTAATTCCTCCTAGATTAATAGTATACAAGATTCTTGCTTACCATCTAAAATACTTTCCTTAAATAGTCAAAACCATCAAGCAAGGGTAGGCAGACCTTTCGATATGGTAGTTAATACAGGATTAATTTTAAGGGACATGAACTAACGTTCACAAAAGTCAATAGGAATTTCTGCACTGACTAAGCAGAAATCACATCAGATACCAATATTAATCTAAATTTTAAAATCCATTCCATTTACACTTGCAGATAAAAAAAAATCCAGTCTGCACAATCCACCAGTTTCCTTCAGAAAGGCCACGTCCTCTGTGTCTTACTTGCATGGCATTCTAAGAAACATGCTTTGCTGATCTCAGAGGTGCATAAGACGTCCAGCCACAGAGGGAGCTACAAGCAAGGCACGACCAGTCTGGAAGCCCACCCAGCGTCACCAAACTTACAGAGCTGCGAGAACTTTAGGGGAAAACCTAAGTGCTCCTGACTGAAAAGACTGTTTTAGTTCAGTTTAAGCACCGTCCTGGTCTTTTAATATTCAAAAACTGCTCAAAATAATAATAAAAAGAATCTGTATTTTATCTAAATGCTTTTTCATCTCTCATCACCAATAAACATCTGGCTCTCTTCTGAATTTTAAAAGCTGCTGCCCTGAACTGACCTCCCGCAAAAACACCTCTTCATGTGATCCTGCACACAGCGTAAAAAGGAGTTTCCTTTCACCAATCTTGATTTGACCAATTTTCAGTTGTTTCCTATTTCTTTTCTATCTCACAACACAAGAACAGACTCCTGACCTAGATTTCCTAAACAATTTGCTATGTTCTAGAATTAGTTCCCTTCTGATTTGCCTTTTTTGATGCAAAACAGAACAGCTTTTCTTCGTATAAAGTCTCCCCAGTCACAGATTATTACTGTCCACCTTTCCTGGCACCTCTCAATTCCTTATGTAAAGCTCCCAAATACAAATCAAACAGCATTTTATTATTTACGTACTAGGTTCAACTGGAGTTGTGAGAACCAAAGAACTTCTGTTCCAAGTGAAGTATTTAGACCAATTTTAAGGTATATCAACTGTTATATTTATTACTTTAAGAATTTCTAACAGTGATTGAATCATCCCTGGTCAGTCTTCTGTATCGATAATATAAAAAAGTTACCTAGGGAGCATTTTCAGATATTAAACTGCTCTTTGTGGCTTAAGACTTAGCTTGTATTGTTGTTTGCAACACGTATTTGCAGGCATTTGAAGCACTATAAATATTTTGCACCATGCTGTGAATGAGTCAAATGCTGCTTTCCAGGCAAAAATGAAGTATGCAGCCAGGCAGCATTTCACTTCCTGCAGTATCCTCTGCAGCAAATTATTTGTAACTAGAGGTAGTCTTTGGCCATATCCATATAGGTGAGAACGCTGCAGTTGCAAGACCTGTGCACGAAAACAGCAGCTCAAAAAACTTGGGAATGGGGAGAACATGACGGAGAAACAAGGCATGAGGACACGACTGGTAACCCAAGCCACGAGGTGTGCAGCCCTGAGTGCTCCTAGACACAGCCCAGACCCTGAGGAGAGTCCTGGGACAACTCCTAACCCAAAGCAGAGGCTCAGTCCCAGCCAGAGGCTGTGAGCCTCTCCTTGGCTTCCAGCTGAGGTGATCACTGCTAGAAGCCATGATCTGCATGGGGTAACCTTGAGCACAATGCTTCAGAGACGCAACATGACCTAAATCACGTCCCACCAGCTCAAATGGAGGAACACGTTTAGCCACGTCCTTTGGGAACCAAGGACAATGCAGACACTCAGACTCCTTGCAGTACAGTCTGACAACTACCATGGGGCAAACTGTTGACAGGATGAACACCAAGCCAGTTTCTTTCATGCACCCTACGACAAAAGGGAATGAAGAATGTTAAACAGGTTTGGAGAGCATCCAAAACACCACTGGGATCCTAAAAGGAACAAAGGTCTCATCAGAAATCAGTTCAAATTTGCCCTCAACAAAACACAGGTAAAGGTTCAGATTTATCTGTTATTTCTGGCATTCTAACAAAAAAATAAAATAAAAACAGCTATCAGGCAAGGGATAAGAAATGACTGTATTGCAAATTACTCATCAAGAGCCAGTTACTCAGACACAGAAATGTACCAACACACATGCCAGCTAGAAATCAAGTTAAAGACCCATAACTGATGCCTCAGCGCACCCTCCAACTCCAGGCCACATCCAAGGCAAAACTTCAAACTCTGAGTCTGTTAAGAGCTACACCTACAGAAGGACAGCAGTCTCTGTCGCAGCAAGATTTGTCAGCATGGGCTTGCTAATGGGCTAGCCTCCTCTATACAGGTTATACTCTTGGCCAAAACTTTCCAGCAGAGAACTGAATCTCCTTTTTCTAAAGGTATGGGGACAAGCTGCCCACTAAGACACTTCTGCCTCTAAAGAAAGTCCAACATCTCCCAAAATTGAGCTCATCTCAATTATGCAGTCCTCAAGTGGATGCATGCCCTTTCAGAACAACCACTATTATGTGTTATTTTTGCTAAGCAAATCATAGCTTTATCATAAAATTAGCATTGTTCTTTTTCAACAACTTTCAAACATGATACACTGGACGTGGAAGAAGTTTAGGGAGCAATTTATCCTCAGAAAAAGTTTCTAACAGTTGTCAAAAGTCACAGTGTGACCCATTCTCCTCACTGAATGGTTTAAATTTCACAAAGCTTTAATTGTTTTGGCTATAATCACAAAAAAGTGAGTAAGGAGATGATGTTTATTTTTCACTACTTGAGACAAACATTTTTGCATCCACTTTACCTATCTTTATATCCACAGTCCCAAAGCAGATTCCAAGAGATAACAAAGCATTCTCTTTTTGTACAACCATCCTCTGACACCAGGCAAGCCTATATTCATACTGACATTTTCAAAATCCATCAGAAAAGCTATGCATGTTTCTCCCAGAATAGGATATTTTTCTCCATGAACTACGCATTAATGGAATCAATCTTTAAAGAAGTAGTAAGATCAAGACTGCAAACAACAGTTTAGTGAAAATTTAGAAAGCTAGGCCACCAGAAAAAAAAGTTGACAAAAATAAGTGAATTATTTAACAACATCACTCCAGAAGGAGCTTTACTGCATAAACTTACTGAATAGAGAAGCTACTAACGATCCTCAGCTAGTTAGATACACTGAAATAGCACCATTTTAAAAATGCTTTTTGAAAAGGAAAATTTCAGCTTGTGAGAATCCAAACACCATACTGGTATTGACAAGTAGGCCACAGATATGCCAACTGACACAGCCTCACGAAAGCAGAGACATTTTCTATTTCTGAATGAAGTACTACTGACCTGCCTGCATGGAAATAAAAACAGAAATACTCTCTACATGACATTTTACTGGCCTGCCCATAAAAGAAGAGTTATTTTGACATGTAGCACTAGACAGAAGCAGCAGAGCAAGTCTCTTTTGAAATACGTAAGGTAGAAAGATCCTAGACAGATGAAAGTATTTACAGAATATTTGGAAATCATTAATATTATAATATGTTTTTAAAAGAAAGCATGGATTTTTTTCCATCAATCTTGAACAGTAGTTCTCTTATAAGAATTGAAACAACTCTATTTTCTCATGCTATTTCTCATAAGCATCTATAACATTCACAAAGTAATTCCTTTCAACTAAAAGCAGATCTTTTCATTTTATGAAGAGCTGTTTTTTGGTTCTGATCCAGTAAGATAAAAAGCACCAAAGATCACAGTCTTCCATAGCCTTACACAGGTCTGACGTCAAAAGGAGACCCAAGACATGATCTATTTTGTCAACAAATTGGCACATTTGTAAACATCACACTTTTACACAAATTAATTACACCTGAAGATTTTTTTTTTAATCAACATTTCCTATACAAAAGCATTCAGTCCAACAAAACAGAAAACACAGCTTCCACAAAAGTTGGATAATCAGCTTTCACAGTGCCCAGGACAAGTAATATCAAAGCATCCTAACCCATAGAGCCTAATGAATGAATTCTGCTCCAGCTCTAATTCATGCCACCTTCCCTTTCTCAACATGTCTTCTTCTCTCAACGCAAAACTGACTCCGTGATTTCTAACTCCCTGCACACGTGGATGCCCTCTTCACTCCAAGACACGCTGAGATTAACCACAGCTGACAATGATGCATCGCTACGACGGTTCCTACCACACCAGGAGGGAGCTTCACATAGACATTAGCAGCAAGCTGTTTGTGCAAGGGAGGTACCACCTCTGCACGAAGGACTGCCTGCATCTGTCTGGGCGCTGCTGCCATTTACCTGATGCTGGGATACAGCTATATTTAGGCACCATTTATGTTCTACTGAAGTCCGCTAAAAACTCACTGCAAAGTGCAGAATGATAGCTTGCTCTTGTTTTTCCAACATAGAGCCTTCCACAAGTTGCTGTAACAATTGCTGAGGTCAGAGTTAGCAGGTGATGACCACAGATGGGAGACAGGTGGGATGTGCCCTAAGACATCTAAGCTGCCTAATGGTGTGCTAGGGGCAAAACAAGAACAACTCACTCCCT
Organism: Cyrtonyx montezumae; assembly: GCF_038088225.1. Classification (NCBI taxonomy): domain Eukaryota; kingdom Metazoa; phylum Chordata; class Aves; order Galliformes; family Odontophoridae; genus Cyrtonyx; species Cyrtonyx montezumae. The sequence continues at coordinate 9,952,885 of NW_027071825.1, forward strand.
TTGCTTGCGGTGCAATCCCGTCCCTGTGGGCATTCGCTGCACCTATGAACTGCTTTAATCCAAAGAAAGCTATTCAGCTCTTCTCATCCCCCTATAAGTTATTTTTTTGCTGCTTCAGTGAAACGGTGCAGCACCAAAATAGCATAAGGTAAGCTGCAGCAGCTGGGAAGAGGAATGGGAAAGCAGCAGCTCCCCATTTTTGCTTTCAGCTTCAGCCAACTGCAGCTTATCTATTCATTGCTTTTGCTCGAGAAAGTTAAGTTCCACGGATAAGGCTTTACTGCAGAGGGCATGCCTGATGTTAAGTAAACTGGGGATGCAAAGTTCACAGAGTTCAGGACAAAGCACAGGACATGAATGTGAAAACGGATGCACTGGGTCACACAGTATGTCCTGCTAGCCTATATTGTCTCTACTGAAGCCTGTAAGCAAACAGCTAGAAAAAAAAGCAGTAAGACAAGCACATCTTCACTTCCCAGGCACCTCCATAGCCTTCAGTACTCCCAATGGTAGGGTCCCACAAGGACTGGTGTGGTTTGTCTACTGAGCAGTCCCGTAAGCTCTCTCAGCAGTTCCACAGGTTTACCATCTTCCAGCTATTGTACATTCTTCTGAGATGAAAGGAAGGGAAGAAACAGTATTTCAAGTGTGGGCAAACCATAGATTTAGACACAGCACAGTAATAGTCTGTATTTGGCTCCTCACTCTCTCCATAGCATTTCATAAGATCTGATGAGCTCTCTTAGATTGCCGCTAAGCACAGAGCCACTGGTTTCATGGTCTCATCTATCAGTATCAAGATCCCACCCCAAGAGGTGACAGCCACTCTGGAGCCCATCACTTTCTATGAAAAGTTCAGACTGTCTCCTGCCTCCAATACAACTCATCTCACGTTTATCTATACTGAAGGCAGCTACCACATTCCCTACACTATCCTTTTATGCCGAATCAGGGAAATACAACACATTTCATGAATTATTTCAGTTAAAATCTGGAAGTCGCATCGATCACTGAAAACAAGCCAGCAATAATAAGGAAACCTGAATGTGGGACAAAAAGCTGCCGAAGCACTCGAGCAAGCCCAGCACACAGGGTAGGGCACTCCTACTGACGGGGGAGCACACGCAGGAAGGAGATCTTTAGGGCTTTGATCCTTCAGCTATTCGAAACCACACAAAAGCTGAATGAAAAAGGTACGAGATCCCAAAGGAGTCAGATTCCCGCTTCTCCACAGCAAGCTTCTAAAGTTCTCTTTTTATGACCACCTTCCACCAAAATAAATAAATCACTTCAAGCAAAAAAAAAAAAAAAAAAGTAAACCGAGGCATTTCCACTCAATTCCTTTCATGTCTTTCCACTGCCTCATCCAGAGTCACATGCTCAGTCCTGACCTTTCCAGATTTTCCTCTCTGCCTCGCCACACTTATTCAGACTATCAAATTCATTTAGTGAAACTATCCTATCCTTTCACACTTGACTCTTTTCACAGACAAGCAGTTCATTTTCATGCAGACCCACTTTTAACTTCAAAAGGTTGCTTTGTATCGCAGCTTCTGATGTCCCTTGTTTAAAACACTTTCAAATAAGGATCTGAAAAACTCTGTAGCTGGGAACTCAGCATCTTCTCAGTCCCTCCTGAAAGAAAAAAAAAAAGGAAAAAAAAATCCACTATTAGGCAGAGCGAGGGCATTCACCCACACAGGACTCTTATAGCTTGTTAGTAGGTTTCAGCTCTTCTACACACAGCCACGGCCACTGTGAGTGCTTGGAGAACCAACACTTGCCTGTATGTTAACCCTTTCCCAAGAGTCCAATTGGAGCAAGAAGGGACAACACACAGCACCCCACTGCTCACAGCACCATCAAGGAGAGCTACGACCTACCTGACCCCAGCCAGAAGGCTTTACCTCTTCCAAGACGCTTCAGTGATTGCACAGAAACAGTCAAATTAACAGGGCTACATGCAAATCCATAGAGCAATTAGGTGGAAAGATGGAGCAGAGCAGCTGGAAAACTCACACCTTCTAAGCACGCCTAGAAAATACATTTGTGTCACAGCAAACTGTTCTGAAAACTAATGGAGCAGCTTTATTCACCAAAGCATTTTTCACTTGGAGGCCACAAATACAGGGGAACGCTCCTTCATCGCTCACTTCAGAACTAAAGTTTAAGAATCATTTTCAATTTAAATTATTTATAACTCAGTAGTTTCAGGGGAAAAAATGCACTGAAAGGAATAGTACATTACACTAAATTTCTCATTAATTTTCTAGTGAAACATTTGAGTTCCCAATACCTGACTTTTAACTTAATTATGCACAATGTGGATGCTCCGAAGTCAGGAGGAGTTCAGAGCTGAATGCTGTCTAGTCACTTTCACAAAGCCTATATGAAGAAAACATAACCATGCTGTTTTCATGCCAGAATAGGAAAGGAAAAAAAGTACTATCAGCATTTTTAAAACCACATTTTAATCCCAAAGATGGTTTTGTTTGTACTGGCTTTTTCTCCCACAAATCTCACCAGCCCTACTTCTACCACAACAGCCCCGGCTGCATATATAGCAATGCACTCAGCTACGGCAGAATTGCAGCCACTCTTCTCATTTTCCTCTAATTTTGGTGAGAGTAATGTGGAGAGTTAGCACAGGCCTTCAGAAAAAGGCTAAGATCGAGTTCTTTGGCTTAAACACCTGCTCCCCTTCCCCTGAATCAAAATGGAAATAACAGCGATTGAAAGCGCCATTGTTCTCACACAAATTTTACTTCCCAACAGCACGCATCTTACATCAAAAACACAGCACTGAAAAAGTCAAACAATTTTCCAGCTGAGTGCAAGACCCATTGATAAACAGAACTGTTTCAAGATGAAATCACATCTTCTGTATTAAAATACTGGTCAAGCTGCTGACAAGCAGACAGATGAGGTTTTAAAACATCAATGTAAGCTCACATAAAATTAAAAATGATTCAGTTGAAAAAGATGTGGATAACAGTGATATGCCTCTTCCAGACCAATACTTCATTGTGATTTTTGAGACGTTATTAGAACAGAACATCTCCACTCTCCTGGAATTCTGGTTAATTCATTATTGCCATGTACAGCTACTGCAGGAAATTAGATGAGGTTCTGACAAGTCTTTTACACCTCCCAGGGCAGCAACGCTCTCTCTGCTTAGGCCAGTAACACGTCACCAGCCAGTGCTGACACCCCCCAGTTAACCATTTTCCCCTGCCCAAATCCCTTCCCATTCCCTCTGAACCAGCCTGCTTCAGAGCCAGGCCAGGGCCACAGGAGAACCATCTCAGCATCACCCAAGATTAAGAAACAGCAAAAGAGCACAAACTGCAAATGGCCAGCACCCAACAGGACTGCTGAACTGCCCAAATAGTTAACTGTTCTTCAGAGCTGCAGGTCAGGTGGGTAAAACAAATAAACTTGTGTATCTTAAGGGTTTGCCCATTGTTTGTGCTTTCTTTAAATTCTTCAGGTTGGATATTAGGAACAATTTATTCTCTGAAAGAGCAGGGATGTGCTGGCATAGGCTGTCCAGGGAGGTGGTGGGGTCACTATCCTTGGAGGTGTTCCTGAGCCATGGGGATGTGGCACTGAGGAACATGGTCAGTGGGCATGGTGGGTGGGTTGGGCTGGATGATCTTAGAGGGCTTCCCCAACTTTAAAAATTCTGTGATTCTCACCTGACTTTAGGCTCTCTAGAACTGAGCCCCAAGCAGCTATTAATATTTGCATATAAAAAACAATGAAGCAGATGTCCAGATTTCAGCTCAAAGTATTTTTGCTACACATAAACAACATGACAAGCCTCTTCAGCACACTGTAAGTAGGAATACGGCACAGCAATGCTCCCGGACTTGACCATTCAAAATTACCAGGACAAGAGAACAGCAATAAGCATGGGCAAAGTAGATGCAAAATGTTTTCAGTGTGTTACAATGGAAATAAAAGTAAATCTAGGACTAAAACATAGCTTACTTCCCCTGGTTTCTAATGTCATTTGTCTTCATTCAATGAGAATTTATGCACCATTTCAACCTGATAAGAATTTAATTCTAAGTAATAAAGCTTTACAAATTGAATTCAAAGGAGGAAAAAAAAATCACCAGCATTTCCCAATTATTTCCAGAGCCCCACAACTCGAGGCTTCAGCTAAGGGAGCAGGGAAAGCAGCCACCACAAAGCGGAGCTGACATACGACCCCTGGATACAGCAGCACTAGCAGGCAGCTATGCTAAAATCAATACTAATTCTGCACGCTTCTGTTATGAAAATAAAGCTATGAAATTCCCTCATGCCCACCTGCCAAAGGGACAAAACTCAGACCAACTTTGTCGGAGAGGTTTTTTAAAGCCTTTCTAAAGGCATGTAATGGATTCCAAGAGCGATCGTGCACTGAATGTTCATTGAACCAAATAATTTTTAATAGATTCCTCAAGGGAGTTTATTTTATGTTTTTAAATCATGGAGACCTTGCAGTGACAATCTGATTCAAAAGAAAAGAAAGGCCAGTGCTCGTGGGGTGGGGGTTTTGTTTCCTTCAGGGCTTTTTTTTTTTTCCTCTGAAATAAGAGCCATTGTGTCTACTAGAATTCCTAAGATAGGCACCAAGAAATATCTTGCTTTCTACAAACCTTGAATTCGCAGAAATCACCTCTGAAAGAGTACAACGAGCAATTTTAAGGTTTTTCCTTGCAGAAGAACTACATCAGCAAAGAAAGTTGATCTACGGAAGAAACTGCAGCCGGAGCCAGACATCTGACCGCCGTCAGCCGCAGCTGCACAAAGGCAGGAGGTCCACTGGGCTACCAGAACCACGGGCCCGGGTTTGCTGTCCAGAAGCAGCACAAACCGGGGCAGTTTGCAGATTTCAGGCCACCCAGCACCAACAAACACCCACCGTATCAGCCACCACGGCAGCGTCAGCACGAGATGCCAGCTCCCGCGAAGAGGAAATGTTCTCAGCTGTATCACGCAGCGTGCAGGAGAGCAAGACCAAGAGCCCCAAGAGCCCGCAGCGCTGCTGCCGTTAGAATGACTTCAGCGGGATTAGGCAGAGCTGCGGAGGGAAAGCCTCACACAATGACTCCTTTCATAGAGCAGAAACAAAACCTAACGCTAATCACACCAGCGATTCAGTTTCCTCTCCTAATTCCTCATCAGACATCAACAAATAAAAGCGAAACACTTATTCTTATTTTAATTCTACGAAATAAACACAAGTGAATGGAAGCGCTCAGCCCGCACTGTCAGAGCTCTGCAGCCCCTTTACCTCCCCATGAATGAACGCGCAGGGCAGCTCAGCCTGCTCACACCGCCCGCTCGGCAGAGGGGTCCAGGACGGGAGATTCAGAGGAATGTGGCGTTAACAAGCGGGAGAAACTTCAAAGCCCAGAGACAAACTCAGCCGAAACTCTCCTCCATACAAAAGGGACCTTGAACCACAGCCATTAGAAAAAACATCTGGTGTGCCGCTTTGATTTTCAACATTAGTCATTGGACAGAAACAAAACATCATTATTTTTCCCCCCAAAGCAGCAAATAATTGCAAATCCACTTCTACATATAACCTATCATTTATCACCTCATCAGCGACTGCTTGAGTCTGATGGAATTAAACACTCAAGTCAGGCAGTTTTTGTTAAAAGCAATAATTACATTGTTACTAGAATATACAATTAGGTAATAAAAAACAAAAACAAATCTGCCGAGCAATATTTTTTATGCACTCCCAGAGAAATATTACCAGCCTGGAAACAGGCAACACTATAATAATAATAATAAAAAAAAATCCACTTGCACCAAAGTATAGCTACTTCTAATTTAAAACTTCACCCACAGGCAAAAATACATAAATGATTAGTATTATAGTGTTTATTTTAATTACACTGTGCAAGAAGAATCCAGGAGGCCGTTAACTCACTTCAGATACAAAGGAAGCCAATGTGTGAGCATCATCCCAACGTGCAGTATGGGCACTGCACAGCCCAGCCCACCACCACCCCAACTCCAACAACACAGCGCTGGCATTTCTCCTGACATCCCAAGGAAACATACAGCAGAGGCATCGCTCGCTGAAAAACAAACAAAAAGGGAAGCAGGAGGTCATCCGATTCCTCACCTGCTCCTCGCAGACCGCATTTAAGAGCATCAAAAATTCACTAGCCTTCCAAGCACTACTCGTCAAAGATTAATAAGAAACACACAGAAAGCTTTATCTCAAACTCACATTTACAAACACTTTCCAACAATCTGACTGCTACACAATGCATTGTTCTGCACCGCACAACTCCTGCTGTCTGCCTTAAACACCAACAATCCGAGCAAACAAAGCAGTCCATGGTTCCCAGTTATGAAAGGCATGGTCTTGATATGACAAGTGGGAATGGCCTTAAGCTGTGCCAGAGGAGGTTCAGGTTGGATATTAGAAACAATTTCTCTCCCAAAGTAGCGCAGGCACTGTCACAGGCTGCCCAGGGAGGTGGCAGAGTGCCTATTCCAGGAGGTGTTCAAGAACTCTGGAGAAGTGACACTGATAGAGACGATCTGTGGGCATGGCGGGGTGGGTTGTGGATTGGATGGTCTTTTCTAACCCTAATGGTTCTGTGATTGTTGCAGTCACATTACTGATCCCAACAATTCTGCACAAGTCCTTTAAAGACAGACATTTACTCATCTATCTAGGCGGTCTTAGGCAACTGAGAAACCTCTGATCACTCTTCAGAAGAAGACTTCATCTTAAAAGATGCCCAACTTGATAGCAACAGGTAGGGGGTTGTTGGAGGAATGCAGCAGCCCATTGCCTCATAATCCTTCTGAACTCTTCCTTCTTATAATTAATTATGCTTCTTATTTCTTCCACAGACATAAGCAAGAGATCGTCGCTGAGTTATTACAGCAGCACACTTCCACTTCGTAAGCAACATTATAATAAAGCTTCAGGTAAGAAACATAGTAAGAGCCAAGCACAATTATCGGCAGAAACAGCTTGCTCCCATAAAGCGGCGGTGTTTTATCACTGAGACACGTGTCACCCCTCCATACATTTCTCTCGTGCAGATGAGAGGCTCTCCGTGATCCACAGCCTCTGCAGACCAGAAAGCCAGGGAAGTGAGCTTTCAAACCAAAGAGACTTCCTGAATCAGACTTCGATCTCACAATGGTTTGGAAGGTGACAATACTTCTCTTCTACAGTATTTTTTTTTTACTCTAATGTCAAGAGGCAGAATTAAAGCAGGAACTCCACAGTCTGCAGGAATACTTCTCTCCTTCAGTGCAGTTCCTGCAGTTTGTGCTTTATTAATGGAAGATACCTAAGGACAAGGCTACAGCAAGGAGACCATCGGTATCTGGAACACACCTTCAAAAACTCACATGCCTCAACCTCAGGTTATATAAGATTTTATGAGTGTGCTTTCTATCACATAATAACACATAGATTAAAATACATAAGACTGTAAAGTAATTTTATCTGTGCCTAAGATCAGTTCCAACAAAACCAATGAGAATATATATCACAAATTACTTCTACATCTTCCAGTTCATACGTTTAAGAGGCTAATTTTCACTGTTTACACTAATTGTTACATATTTCACTTAACTTGGACAGGGAAAACGTGTTACCGGATTCTGTGTACATTTTCTACTCAATCTGTATCATCTCACAAATTCTGCATTACGGGTACTTAAAACAGGATGGACAATGCATTCATAAATTACAGGGTTTCTGTTAAGAAAGGAGAATTACTGTTGACTGCAACAAATAAATATTTTACCAAATTTGATGAAACAAATGCTACTAAGATATAGACGTAACTACATCATGTTTGGAGAAATACAGTGTGTCAAAGTTTACAACTTCATCCAAAAATCAAAAGAAGAGTTCCCCCCCACCCATCTCTTTATCCTCGAAGCACATGACAGCTCAATGCCTTCTCAGCACTGTGTACAAAAGGATCTGCCCCTTCTTAACCACTTCTGTGGTTCTCCACCGAGATAAAAGAGCAATTGTATTTTTATGTCCATACCATAAAATCCCAACACCAGGCTAACCCTTCATACTTCTCATAATCATTTTACCTTTCCAATTAAGAAGCCTACCAAAACACAAGCAGCCTGATGTACACAGCCCAACCGATGGCTCTCACAGTCTCCAAACCCGTTCCAGAAGAGCCTTACAATAATCCCACTTCCATCCCTATTCACAAAAGCCTCTAGAAATGTAATGGCTTTTCCAAAACACTCCAAGAACTAATTTTGTGAGGAAATTTAACTGGAGGATCAAGTACCATCCCATGAATAACTTCCCGCTCCTGCAGAGAGGAGTTATTACAAAGCTTAAGTGCCCGGCTGACTTCAGCAGTTAGGATGACACACAGGAGAAGAATCCGTACACTGGAGGGATAGAAAAGCAGCTACGCTATGTGGATCTCATAAAATAGAACAGATGTTATCCTTTGCATACACACATGCAACTCAGTGTCAAGCACTCCATTTGTAGGGGAAAAAAGAAATAAGGAAGAGAGGCCTATTAACCCGAGAGATAATTCCTCTCCACAGTCAGATGCATGCATGTTTTGTTTAATTATAAGCAATGACGAGGTTTCCAATGCTGCTTTTGAGAAAGCGATGTCACATGCCCAATCTTCACATTTTTTCTCTTCAGTTTCATCCGACAACTCCTAACTGTAAACTTCTTGTGCCAAACTAAATAATTCCTCTCTTTCTCAGCAAGGCTGGAAGAAAGCACTTACCCACTTGCCAGCTGCAGCTAAAATTTTGTGCCAAGAAATAAATGTCTTTTGGGCAGGTTGGAAACTGGAAGCTTCTATGCATGCTGAAGGACAAGGGTAAGAGCAGGACAGCCCTATCCTTTCCCAAATTAATGGCATTTCCATATTTCAGCCACACAGTGGATTGTACTTAATGAAAGCATCCGAACAGAGCTGCCTCCCCTCGCTCTGAGCTGAGGTATTAGGAGATGCTCTACCAATTTTGCTCTTAACTAGATTATATATGTTGCTTCCATCCCCTGCTCCAGAACTTCTCTCTGTATTTTTGCTCTTTAGAAACGTTCTCAGGCAGCAGACTCCTTGAAGGAGCCCGACCCTATTTCACATTTCCCAGGAAGGCACAGCTGTACACACACAGTACACTTCCACGCCAGCTGCCCTTCCTTAACCTCCTCGCAGAACCCGAGAATGAGATCCTCTGGCAGCAAGCAGAACCGCTTGCAGGCACCGTACACTGCAGCCTTGTGAGCGTGGCAAAGGTGAAGACAAAGGGCTGCTTCCACCTGCCCCAAAGGCACAAAAGCAGATGAGTTCCAGAGAGTAGAAGGGTCATGCTCAGGGGCAGCACACGGCTTCCACCAGGGCATTGCTGGTGGGCCTGACCCCTCTGCTCCCTCGTTTGCCCTTCTCCAAGCTCCCAGGAGCTCCCCTGACCACAGGACGCTGCTGCCCATTTGCCCATCCCACATTTTTCAGGGCTCTGCAAAGTACTATACACAGCTTCTAATAATAAATCACAATTGCAAAAACAAAGGCATGAACAAAACCTGTGCTGTTCCAGCGGAAAGCACTCTTTTCCTCCTTGCACTACAATCATTGGCCCCTTTCCCACCATCCCGTTTGCATTTTGGTAGCAATCTGAATTTTATTTTCCAGAATGCTGGGCCAAAATTCCTCAACAGCCATTAGAAGCTCAACTAAGAGGAACGCGTAGGGATGACTACATAATGTGCCAAAACCCTAGCGCCCTCTCTGACCAAGGACAAAACACACTCGCATTACAAAGCCGAGCAAGTGGGGAGGTATACTGAAAGAAACAAATGTCTCAAGACTCGCAACAGTATCACAACCTTGGTTTCAGTACACACAGCACAGGGCACGCTCCTGCTACCTTCACAAACGGAGCCAAGCAGCACTACCTTCCCTCAGCTCATTAGAGCTCTACAACTGGTGCCTCCCGTATGCCCACATGCACTGTTTCATTAAGCTCACTTGACATTAGATGAAGAAAGAGTACAAGAAAATTGCATATTCCCTGCCTAAAGTAAACTTGTCATTTAAACCCAGCGTATAGATAGAATCTGATACAGCGCTGGCGCCGTGAGTCATTCCTCAGCTTCAGAGTTTGTACGACAGTATTCTTACATATGTTTTGCAATACTTTCCAGTCAGCTACCACCCCGTGTAATTACAAGTTTTTACTGGAAAGGAAGCATACATTTTGCACTGAAGCAGTTTGCTCTTACAGACAGGTTGTGATCAGATGTAAGCACGTGTAAAGAGCCCTCCAAGAATATGCAAGGTGAAAGTTAAGGCTCTTCTTAAAGCAGTGAAGATGAGCATCACACACATTTCCCAACAATCTCTTCCCAGCAGCTCAGGTGCCAGGCCTCCGCTAACGCTGCTTCTTTGCTGCGTGAGTTAGAGCTGCACTCATTCAAACCCTGTATCAGGCATCTGCTATCTATTACAGGTGCTTCACATGAGAACACGTTACTTCTCTACTGTGGTGAGATAACCCATTAAAAGTCCTCCCCGCTGTGCCAGCTTCACCTTTTGTTTTTAGGCTGGGTAACAGAGGGGTGATTTAACTCTCAGCACCAGCTTCTGAGCAGCATTGAAAGAAACAAAGGTACTTAGAGCCAAGATGGAAAGGATTGTCCTGCTTGGCATTTCCAACAGGATCAGCCCCAACCTGTGCCCAGTGGCACCGCAGAGACGTTCCCCACGGCACTACTCCCAGCCTGCACCCGTGCACGCAGCTCTTCCTCCAGGCTTTGGGGTTTGTTTTAAAACCAGTCATCATTATTCCTATCAAAATTAAAAGACAGAACTGGGGAGAAAAAAAAAAAAAGAGAAAAAACACAGAAAAAAGCACTCTCTGGACAGTGAAGCTGGCTGGTTCAGATTCAGGTACATGCAGCAACAATTGGGCTTCTTTCCCCCCTCCAAACTGCACATACTATGACCTACAAGAAACATTTTCTGCTTAAAAGTAATACTTAAATGGAGATCTATGGCTGAACGTTATCACAAGGATTGCACTTACTTGACAGTCTGCTATTAGCCAACTCCATTATCGCTATTTGCAGTTTTTAAATGTACAGATTCAGAAGTAACTGTACAAAGCCTCCATTACAAGTGGATTTATGGAAAGCCACAGCAATAATCATCCTCATTAAGCATATCTTCCCACAGCCCTGCATTATGTGGACACAAAGAGGAAAACATTTCTTCTCTGTTACCCACAAGCTTAGATCTTTCTCCTTATAATCACCAGCTCCGACTGCCTTTGCCAATGACAGTTAGGTAATGTTCCCAAAAGCAGGACTTGGGTTAAAAATAATAAAGAAATACCTGCACATCTCTCAGCCCACAGCCACCACGTAGGGAGGTCGCTACTTGGGTTTTCCAGGCACTGACCTCACTGCCTACATGGATGGGAATAAAACATCATCTCCAGCTCCTGCTACGTCACTAACAGCCCCATCCATACTTCTCCAAGATATATTTATGGACTCAAGTGCAAAGAAAAGGGCAAATGGCAATACTGGTAACAAAGCTGAATTATAAGAATCTCTTGAGCTGAAGTGAAGCATTAACTCCACAGCCCTGTGTGGATCTGACCCCTTCCCGTGTGCGGTCACACTGAGCCCTATCCCAGCGGGCAGGGCAGGACGCATGGCAGTGACGTACGCTCAGAAACTCGCACGGTGCAATGGAGGGGTGAAGGCTGACACTGAGAAGTTGGCCACCCCTCCCCTTGCTCCGACCACACCATCTCATCATGCAGACAGCCCTTCTGGCTCTCCCCACAACTAACCACAGCAACGTGCTGCTCCCACAGCCTCAGCCCCACAGCAGAGACAATAAAATGAGGATTAAAGTACACTTGCTCCCTCCATAAAACCAATCCTGAGAGCCGAGTACTTCCTGCATTGTTGGAAGGAGTGTAGTGTACTCAAAAAAAAAAAAAAAAAAAAAAAAAAAAAAAAGGAAAAGAAAGAAAGAAGCTGTTTTAAAGCCACCCGGGCAGCCCAGAAATAACCATCCATAATAAGGCAGAGAGATAAGTCAAATGCAGCAGAGGACCTCTGTAATCCCAAATTAAATTTGTCATTTCTCTTAACATTTACTTTGAAAAATGAACAGTGGTGGTTCTACAAGAGAATAAGGAAGCTGTATTTGCCATCGCCGCTCACGGCAGCTGTCCTCAGAGAGCTCTACAACAGCAAATATCCAACATCGCCTATGTTTGCAGCGTCGGTTATCCGGTTATCCTCGGACTAAAATCACTTCTTACAGCTCAATTCTACGCTCGGCGCTGGCAATGCAACTTCATTTGCTTACATCCAAGATCAGCACAGCACTCCGTAACGCCGTACCGCAGCTGCCCTGGTCAGTCTCCTGGAAACGCGGCGCATCCCTCCACCAGGAGAGCAGAAACACTTCGCTCTATTCCACGTACTCACGCCGGGCGCTCGCACCGCTCCAAGTTCGCTCCCGAAAGCGCTCTCCCTCCGCACCCGGACGGCGGGCGCTCGCTCCGCCACGAGCCCAAGGCACCGGCCCGAGCCCAACAGGTCTCAGCCCCCTCGGCAGCCTCGGGAGGCTCCACGCTGTATCTATTTCTTCTCCCTCCCCGATCCCGGGACCTCCCCCCGCCCGCAGCGCGGGGCCCTTTGTTCTCGCACCCGGGGCCCCGCACCCCGCGCTCTCCCCGGGGGCACGGCGCGCCCCGCGCCCGCTGCAGCGCCCTCCCTGCTCCGAGCGCGGCACCGCACCGCCCCGCAACGCCGCGAGCCGTTCTCGCCCTCCCCGCACCGCTCCGGGACGCCCACCCCGGGGAGCCCCGCGGCCCCGCACCCGCCGGGAAGGTCACGCCGCCGCAGCAGGTGCCCGGCTGAGCCCCGCCGAGCCGTGCTCCCCGCCCGCGGAGGCCCCCGCGGGGCGAAGCCGGCGGCGACCGCGCACCGCGTGGCGGCCCCAAAGGGGGGTGAGGAGGGGAGGGGGGCGTCCGGCAACGCGATCCCGGCGGCCCCGCGGGGCAGAACTCGCCCGGCAGTGGGGCGGGCACGGAGGCTCGGGGCTCAACAGGCGGCGGAGTTCGGCGGCACCCCGGGAGCCGAACCCCTTCGCGAGGGGGCTGGCAGGGGAAAGGCGTCGCGGTCGGGCCACTTACCGGGGCTCCGGGGCTCCGCCGCCCGCATGCTGCCTCCGGCCGCCGCGCGAGAACCGCCCGTCCGCCGGCTCCGCTCCGCTCCTTCAACCTCAGCCGCCGCTACCGCCGCTGTCGCGCGGGACCGCGCTCCGCGCGCGCCGCCGCCTCCAGCCCGCCCCCGCCGGGGCCGCGCGCCGCGCCCGCCCCTCCGCCGCGCCCGCCCCGCCGCCGCCGCCGCGCCGCCACCTGCCGCCCGCCGCTCACCTGCGCTGGGACCCGGGCTGCCGCGCTCGGCCCCGAGACGAAGGCACCGCGAGACACGCAGCGCTGCTCCCGGCCGCGATCGCCTCCGCTCCGGCCTCCGCCGCCCTCCCGCCGAGTCGGCCCGCAACCCGCGGGCAGGGCCCACCCCGGCCAGGTGTGGGCGGGGGCGGGGGGCGGCCCGACGGGGCGGGGCGGGGCGGGGCCGGCGCTCGCTCGACGCCGCCGGAAGGAGCCGGGCCGGGGGCCCCGCGGCTCCGCGCTCAGGGTCGGCGTCCGTGCGGCGCGAGCAGCGCGGCCGAGCCCCGCAGAAAGTTCCCGTGCCGTCGCGGCGGGCGGCAGGTGGGCGGCAGGCTGAGACCTGTTGCGATTCCTGATGGTTTTGGCCGCGTTTTATCCAGCGGTTTTGACTTGAACAAAAGTGTCTCGGCCCGCGCGCCGCGTAAGCACGCCGTTCCTTTGGCACTAAGGCCCGTGCTGCTCGCCCGGCAAGATTCCTGCGCGGTGTACCCGAGCTGCGTTTGGTGCCCCTTCGCGCTGCGGAAGGGTTAAGTCCCGCTGCGCTGAGCTCGCTGGCTCCTGGCCCGGCCCTCTCGAGGTGCTGTATTGCATCAGAGCGGGCTGGAACACCTCGCCGCGCTCTCCTCCGCGCGCCGTACTTGGAGCGCTTTGCCGTTTCCCACGGCATGTTAATTTTTCCCCCTGTGGTCTCCAGGATTTCTTCTCATGTGTTTCCTGGAGCATGTTCTGCCCCGGTCCTCCCACCCAGGTTGTGCCGGCTCGTTGCTCCGCTCTGCTCCGTACCGGGCACCCGGAGCCCACCTCGCACCTCTGCGAGCCCTTGGTCCCGAGACACTTCTTAGTGTCCAAATGTCGCTGCAGAACTGCTCTTCTGTGCGTTACCCAGCGAGGCCACGGAGCTCTGAGTAAGCGTTGCTGGCGTGGGGCCAGGCAGCGCTGCCAAAGTGCCCGTGGGTTCGGCGCTCTGTATGAAATTTTGGATGTGCTTCAGAGCACCGGAGCATGGGGAGCTGGGAGAGCCTGGCTCAGGGCGGGAGCTCCCAGGGCTGTGTGGGTGTCCGTTCCCTTGGCTTTCACATCAGCGAGTGTCAGGTGGGTCAGCTCAGCCCGGCCCCTCTCCATTTCATGTGAAAGCGACTCGTTTTTTGTTGAAAAAAAAAAAAAAAAAAAAGGAAGATTTGGGATTTAACGCCCCTTTGCTAATGCTGTCAATCTTTTAACTGCTGATGAGAGGAGTCATTGAAATGCTGAGGCAACCCATGGGACAGATCTTAAAGACACTTCTAGGCACATAAAACATAGATTCCTGAACACCTTTAGAAATCTGGATTCATGGGACTGACGCAGAGCTGCCTCATAAACTTTTGATGCCCTGGAGCTTCTAGCCAAGACTTGCAGGTAAATGATTGTCCCATGGGTGTAAGCCATTAATCATCAGCAGCATGAAAGAAAGAGTGTTCACATATGGCTACCACCCAAAAATCTTTGTTATTCCCCTGCACGCTTGATGCCTTCAGTACATAAAGCCTTGGAAGACAATGGCTGGTGTATGCCCAGGAGGTGCTGGTGCTTTGACCCCAAATACAGGGCTTCTGAGTGGTCACCTCTTCACCCATTCAAGCATTCTGCAGTGGTGGGGCACCATTCCTCAAAGCACAGGCATCCACCTGGGCAGTTTGCTTGCTACAGGACATGCTGACATTGTCATCAGAGGTACATTCTGATGCAGGCTCTCATGACCACTCTAGCAGCCATTCTGGCAGTAAGTCAGACAGCAAAGCCTTGGTGTGTGCTCACACAGCCTGGCCTGGAGGTTGCTGCTCTTGGTAAACCCTCAGCACATCCTTCCCTTGGATCAGATCAGATACACGTGCCCGTATGCTGCCATGCGTGCCGTCTGATAGCGAGCTAGTGTATAGATAAAGTGGGATGGGCTTCGCGTGCCTTTAACGTAATAAATTAGTTTGAAATCAAAAGACCAGGATTCTGAATTTTTTAAGACTTGTCAGAACAACTGCCTTCCTCATTTCAGGTGTTGCAAAGCTCACTAGGTACTTTGGATGGAACCAGTAAGCTGCAGAGCCTGTTGGAAGCTCATCCTTTCCCCAGCTATTCTTCGTAGAGGGACAGTTCTGGCCGATGACTTTTTCTCACCTGATTTTGTAGTAATTGTCAGTTGTATTGTCAGGTCTTCTGGTCTGTTTCACAAGTGCCTACTGCAATGCTCAACTTTGTGCTAATGTAAGATAATATGTCTCCATCTGAAGATCGGTTTGACAGCACAGCTTGAGGACCATATGGCCTTGACTCTGACTGCCCACCATTTTTTCAGTATTACCCCCAAGACTCTTTCATTTCCTTTGTCAGACAGGATTATTATTACTCTCTGTTTTGCTCCAAATAGATGTTAAAAAAAAAAAAATCAGTCTCGCCCATTTCTGTTTTTCCCTGACTGGAAGAAGTACCGCCTCACAGGAGCACCCCAATGCTTCCTTGTCTGCAGCACCAGGTTTCTGGTCTGTGGAGCCTTCCCAACAAGGATAGTGACTTACCCTGAGTTTTGCTTTTTGACAGATTGCACTTGATTGAAGGAATAAAAGACGGTGTTGTAATAGCAGTGCAGCCACAGTGCCAAAGTGGTGGTTACTTCTGCTTCCTGGCTGTGGCACCAGTCAAACCCTGTGGGCTTTCTGCTCCTCAGTTACCTTCCTTTCTGCAAATTTGGTACAATTGCCTTCCCCTTTCTTCAGCCTTTGTCCCAAATGACTGCAGAGGTCTGTCCAGGATGTGTGCTCTCTTTCTGTGGTGTTGTGTAGCACTCAGCACTTGATGGATGCCTTAGAGATCCCATGTAAATAATAATTCTTGTAGCTCATTTACCTCCTCCTCATCATAATAAACTAGAAAGGTATGTTTATTGCTAAAAAAGGAAGCACAAAACACATACACTGCCTGACAGTTCATTCCTGGCATGTAAACATATTTTGGACATCTATTACATGGGGAAAAAAAATCTGCTCCTGTCTGAATAAAATGTGGCAGAGGAAGGCCTTGCAAATGCTGAAATTGAATCACAGAGTCATTAAGGTTGGAAAAGACCTGTAAGATCATCCAGTCCAACATGTCCACACTGTGCCCGCTACACCACACCCCTCCATGCCATGAGACATCCTCCTACCTCTGCTGAGGGCAAAACTGGGAGCACTGGGATTATCAATGGCAACTGGTTCATGGGAGATGTTTCCAAAACTCAGGGGCATGCTCACTTGTTCAGAAAAGTGATATGGATGAGTAGTTCTTTGCAGCTTAGTCTCCACATGCTCTAGAGACAGCAGTTCAGTCTTTTTCTAACCCTAAATAAATGGTGATGGGAAGAACAGCTAAAATCACCGGAATAGATGGTGTACATGTAAGTTAAAAGAGAATGACATCAAAAGCTCAATGAATTTGCACTGGGGTGATCTCTGCTTCCCTCCATGTACTGACAGAGTTGTGTTAAGAGCTGGACTCCATGGTGCATATGGATCCTTCTGTCTCATGATGATTCCCTGACCTCTGCGCCGTGCTGAAGCTGCTCATGGCCCCCGGCCCCTCCCCATGCAGCAGGCTGCTGCCCTGCCTTTTCGCACTGCCTAAGCTGAAATACTTCTCACAGGATTGCTGTGAGGTAGGAAATTGCCACTCTCCCCCTTTTAGAGATGAGAAGCAGATGCAGGCAGAAGCTAATTGACTTAGCTAATGTCATGCCGGAGTCTGTGGCAGAGCAGAGCAATGAGATCAGCCTTCTGCCCCTGTGCCATGTGCCAGAGGACACCTCGTCTCATTTTTTTAAACATTTTTTTAAAGATCCTATGCATTTCCCAGGGAAAATTACAGCCCTGTGCAAATTCAAGGCAGAAACTTTCAGATCATGGCAACCTGGGATGGGAAATTCAAAGAATGAGCTCTCAGATCAACGCAACCTCAGAGGGAAGAGATGGGTCTTGCTCAGCTCCAAGTCGTTCTGCAGCAGCAATGTGACCAAGCTCTTGTGACTACTGTGAGGACGAAGTATATTTTCCCTGGCCAATGACAGGGAGCTATTCGTGACATCTGATCAAAGCTCTCACTTAATTTCAACCTCATTAGAAAATCACCACTTTCACACCAGTAAAAGCGGAGTCTTTTGGAAACTAAATTTCAGCCCCCCCCCCCCCCTTTTTTTTATTTCACCAATTAATTTTTAGACTATTATTTTATATTTAGTATTCAGAACGCGCTGAAAGTATTTTAAAAGGAGCTATGAAGAAAAGAATATAACAAAAGAGTAGAGACTGTTCACTCTGATTTGAAATTTCAGGTTGTAAACGTGAGACAGGGAACACCACTCACACAGCTCATGTGTACAGGAGTGGGTTTTGATTAAATGTTTATCCTTATAAGCATTTAGACAGGAAAGGGAGTGCCTTTGCCTTAAACTTACAGCAAATTTATAGACTTTGTTAGAGAGGTTAAACTTTTGTGCTGACTACACTTTTCCACACCCTCTTTTCTGCAATAAAAATCCACCTCGAATTTTCAGCTCACAGCCGAGGAGCAGATGAAGTGATACAGAAGGCTTCATATTAAAGCAAGAGAAGTATCCCAAAATACTCCTCTTCACCAGAAAAAAATGATTCTGCCCAAGTGTCTGCTTACTCAGGCAGAGTGCTGCACCTCTTACCAGCTTTTACTAATTCATTGCATGGCAAAGCTGGGGCTTTCCCGTGGATGTGTCATCAGCTTGAGGTCTGATTGTAAGGTGGATCTTGCCCTGAGTCGTGTGTGCAGCAGCACCCTCTGACTACTGCTGTGTAAGATGGAGGTAACTGGAAGGCCAGAGCCTGATGTGCGACCAAGGGAAGGATCATCCTGACCACAGCTCTGTTGCAGAAATGACAGGCAACCAGGAAAAATACGTTGGATTGAATTTTATCTCCCCAAATGTGCTGGTGTGATTGCTGTTTATCAACTTTTTAGGTGGAAATCAAGTACTGTCCCTGGCCAGATAACTGAAATGAGCCTACAAACAAATTGAGCAGAATTTGGGCACTCTAGTCCTTGACAGTAAAGGCACAGAGGAGGGATTTGGGGGGTGCCCAGCTATGTACATGAAAGCTGGCTTTCCTTGTTCGAGTATGTTAAGTACCAGAGTTGGCTGAGTGTGACAGGCAGCTGTGACCTTAGTGGAAGCTGAATTTCCCAGCTGCACCATTCCTGTTCCTCTTAGAACCAGCATTTCCTCCACGTGAAGCTCAGCATCTGGGCCCTGTGCAACGCTCAGTCTTGAGTGCCCACACAGAATGTCACAATTGCTGTGGCAGACTGTGGCATACCTGGGATGTGACCAGCACCTGGGATGCAGTACAGGGGCAGTGATCTTCCTCCACTCTGTGTGAATCATCCTCATGGTGCAGCAGAGGATTTTGCCCAGGAACTGGTCAGAGATATGAGATACTTAATCTCATAAACTTCAACAGAAGGTAAATGTTTCCTAGAGCTTTGCTACTTTACTGCAGCATGTGTACTTATTATAAAAGTAAACTGAAGCTATCCCCTAATGATTTTTTTTCCTTTTAATTCATTTCTTCTACCACTCTCTCTCTCTCTCAAAAAAAAAAAAAAGAATAAGAAAAAGAAAAAAGAAAGAAGCCAGCCGGAACTAGCTGTGTTGACAGGTCATTTAAAACCGCTTTTGTAAAAATAGAGTTGTATTTTATGGCTTAATATTTTAGAGGCTGGTGACTGGTTAAACTTCTTTCAGCACCAGCACCTCTTGCTTTGGGCTCCAGCCTTCAAATAAGTCACTGGTTGTCATGATTTACAGTGTATACTATGGGACAAGTGCAAGATTTTGACAAGAAAAGATATTTGGGTGTTATTTGAGGAGACATGGGGAAAGTCACTTAGCTCAGTGTTTATACAGAATGGCTTTCTTGTTTCAGAGGTCACCTCTGTTAGAATAACAGGTGCAGTCTTCTAAGCACTTCAGACATCAGCTGTTAGGGCTGTTTCGTGCACCAGGGCAGGTAGAGCTTTCCCTATTCAAAATAGTCAGAAATTCAGGGAATACATTTTGTTTAGATTTAACTAAGCTTTCCAGCACAATTTCAGCCAAAAGGATAACAATTACTTTTGTATTCATTATACTGTTTTTTTTTTTCTAAACACTGTTCCCATTAGAATGCTCAGAGCAATGGATGTGGAAATCCATTCCTGAAAAATGCATCTGAACTTTGAAGACAACTGTCCACGAGTTTAAGAGCCATAAAATGGGTGAGGACCAGGCAATAAACATGGTGCAGACTTTGCTCCTAAGGACCATCACCCCAGCAGCAAGCAGACAGCCCACCTCAAAGCTGCCCTTGCCCATGCAAGCAGAGCTCACCCACACTTCTGTTTCCCTACCCCACATTTTCCCATCCTCAAGTCTTTTTAACAACTACAGCACGTCGCTTGCCAAGCCTGTGCTGTGCAGGTTCCTGGCCCGGGCTCCTTGCTATCGTATCTGAGCACCTCTCAGTCATGCATGAAGTGATGTGATGGATGTCTGGCTGAGTGATTTGTTCCCCCTCTGCATTCTCTCTCACGAAGGAGAGTTGGGCCTGCTGTGCTGTGGCTTTGTTGTGTTTTGGTGATGTTTCAGTGTGTGAGATTTGGCTATGGCTGAGAGGCCGAGGGTGTCACACAAAACCCTCATTCCTCTATCCCCCAAATTTGCTTTGTTGACACGACTTTCACAATTTTCCTGTTATCTGAGCACTGCATTCCTCTGATACCAAGGATACTTGGTGTAGTCGTGTATAATGACACAATGGCTAAAAGAATCCAGCAGTATTTTGCCTTCTGCTTTGGGTTTTTAACTCACAGTGGTCAGGCTGAGAGCAGTGCAGCCTGCACAGCTCATGCTGGGTTTTGCTTCTTCCCCTGCACTGTGCAGGGCTGCAGCAGCTCATGGGGCTGCATAGATGCCTGGTCTGGTTTGCTCCTAGCAATTCTGGGTACCTTCCAGGATTCACAAATCCAGAAAGCTATCATCTTGTGTGGGTCATTTTTTATTTTCCTTTCCATGGGATATTAGCACGAAGCTAGCTCCATGAAGAGTTGTTTTGCTTTGTTTTCACTCATTTTGGCTTTATATTTTAATTACAGTAAGAACACTACAAAAGACACTGAATGAAAGTGCTGTGGTCATCACATTCGCACTTGATTTAACCAGTGACTCTCCCCATCCTTCAATTTTGAGCTGAATACAGAAGGGACAACAGCTTTCTGGGAAGAGCGATGCAATAGAACAGGTGATTTCTAAAAGCAAGTAAAGAACCCTAAATTATTACACCTCACCTTGGTATTCAAAACTCAAAAGCTAAACTCAAAATATCCTAAGACACAAAGTGATCTTTACAACAGTTGTACAAGATAGATCCCCAGGCATTTCTGTGACACCATACATCCTGTGCTGTCTCAGGGGCTGGCTAGAGCAATCTCATCTGATCAGAATGATGCTACAAAGAAGGGCAGACAAGCTGAAGTGAACACAGGGCAGAGAGGTGAGCCCCTTCTTCTTTCCAGCCCTTTCCCAGACACCCAGGAGCTGGGGCCAACAGCATCTCCCTGAGGCCAGTCTTCCCCTTCACCGGTGGAAGGCTCCATGGAGGAGCATACCTGATATTTTAAGGCCTGAGCTTTGCGTACAACTTAGTCTAGGGCCAATGGGATGACCGGGTTGCTTCCCACAATAGGGAATGATTTCTTGGTGAGCAATGGAAATCTCTTTCTGCAACAGTGAGGGTTTATACTGGCCTAAATTATATGTAAAAATGCAGCCTAGAGTAAAAGATGCTGCTTTGTGCCCAACAAAAGCCTTCCCCAGGTCAAGATGTGTGTCAGTAGTTCCAGCTGTATGCAGTGCTTGCCTGGCTGCCGTGCTCTGCTCTGGCCATGTGATGCAGCTGTAAATTCAAGTAGCTGCTTGCATTACCAGTGGGGCACAGCACAGCACACAGGCAAGCTGGGATGTACTTCATCATCTTATACATTGCACCTGAGAGACAAAAGCAGAGAGAACCTTGGTTCTGGAGGGCAATTTGTTTCCCTCCTCTGTTTTTTTTGTCTCTCAGCAGGGAAAGGGGCAGCAATGGTGACTGGGGGAGCCAGGTGGAGTGAGGCCCCACACTCAGGGGCTGCAGCTTCAGGTGCATTTGCCACATCCCTTTAGAGCCCATTCCAGTGATTTAATTCTATTGTTCACTGATTAATTCTATTGTTGTAAAGACATACGTCTTAATTTCTCCCCTGAATTTGTCCAGTTTCATTTTTATTAGCTTTTATTATGCCACTCTAATCTGCTGGAGAGTCCTTTAATATTGAAAGGCTCTAAACTGCCAAAATCATCACCAGAGCTGGGCTCTTGTTTCAGGAAGCTGCAGCATATGCTCTTTGCAGGAAAGCTTTCCATTTTTTTTTTCAGCGCTCCTATAAAATCATCCAAACTCAGGTTTGTTCCTGAACACCATTTCTTCCTGAGGGGCGGTCATGCTGTCGAAACATGAGCATCTCTCTGGGATGTTCTCCAGATGTGGGACTTCAGCAGGGTTTGGGCTTTGTCCAGACTGCCCACGTGCTCTAAGTGAAGAAGAGCACGCGGCATTGGCTGGAAGAGCACATTGATCTTTGGAATGGCATCAAGTGGCACCACTGTGGCTCCACAGATACAGCTGCATCATGCTGCCATCCAAACCCTCACTTTACAGCTCCTACCACGAAGCCATGCTCAGCAGCGACAGCCCCACAGAGAAGGAAGCGATCCTTTCAAAACATGAAGATGCATCGCCCCTCTGAAAATAATTTGTATGGAGGAAAAACACACATTAGTGGGATTTGTTGTTTGTATAACCCAGGAACAGTTTTAATTAAACAATAAATCTAAGAAGCAATTAGGCAAAAAGGGGTTGAGGCAGAATTGGTATTTTGAGAGAAAGTTGAGATATTGCAGTTTAAAAATCAGGCAGTCTGTGTGTTCAGCAAGTATCTGCTCCAGCACCTGTGGAAACGCCACAGTGTGGAGTTGCATAAATAGATGCCTATCAGGCGAGGAGCTCCATGGGTAGATGTGTAATTATACAACTTAAAAAAAAAAAAGCATAATATTTATACTGCAGCCGGGATTGGCTTCAATCGCGTGCATAATACATTTATTTGAAAACATCCTAATTATGTGTTTACCTGACAGAAGGAGCCATTACAATTACCCTGGCACATAAAGCCATTTTATAAACCTGCCTGCTTATGCCTTTACCCAAGAGACCTAGACCAACTGCACGTTTATGATTATTTATATAAATCTGTGAAATATATAAATAATAGCACTGTTAAAGTATATCATCACAGCTCTCTGGACTTCTTTTTCTCTTCCTTCCACACCCTTGTGCAATGCTTTTTTCTTGGGGCTTTGCAGAGCAAGGATGCATAGCTCCATTCTCACTGCCCCCAACAGCACATAGGTTGGCTGCTTTGGGGGCACACTGCTGAACTCCTGCTAGCTCTAAACCCGGGGCACAGAAGCATTTGGGAGAAAAGAAAACAAGTGCAAGGAATCCCAGCATCTTCATCAGTAGCTGGAAGGAGGGACCCAAGTGGATCTTGGGCTTGGAGACCTTTGCAATGGCTTCCTAAGTAGCGCTCACAAAGCTTAAGTAAATTCTGATTCCAATCAGGCTTCACCCTATGCTCTGTCTGTCTTCATCCCCTCTCCCTCTTTTTAGAGAGAATACTCCACTCTTACTACAGAATGGCCTGGCAGCCTCAGCTGAACATTGCTTCTCTCTCATTAGCGAGGAAATATTGCTTGTAAATATTTTCAGACACAACGTTTTGTTGAATCCTTCCCTGTAACTCATCCTAATCATTAGCTCACAATTTAGACATTTGTAACTAAAATGTGATCATTTACATTTACTCATCTTCTAGAGGAATATCTTATTTTAAAATTAAGAAAGAAGGGGAGCCATAGCTCTCCTTTCTGGTTGCATGTCCTGCCAGCCTGATTGCACAATCTGTTATAATTATGCCATGCCCTGCAAACCTTCAGGGAGCCATCTTATACAGTAGAATGACTGCTAATTGCTAAGGGTAAAACCTTGAGCCCATCGAACTCAAGAGCAGAAATTCACTCTATGAAATTAGTAGAAATTTTAAGACTATCTTCGGAATGATAAACATCAGTATTATTTAATACAGTAACTTAACTGAAAGGAAAGCCAAATCTATCATCAGTATTATAGAGAGGCTAATAAACTCAATTTCTTGAATTCTCAAGTTACCTGAAAATTTGAAATCTTTAGGTCATCAGTATTAAAAAAGCCGGATGTCTTAATTTAAACTGACTGAGCCATTTCCTTCTAACGTAATTTGTTATGCCTCTGCAAAATTTTATGATGGAAAGCTGTATGACATGTCTGTAATTTTTTTATGCCAAGACAAAATGCAAAATGGCAGGATGGATTTGCTGAAAGGCTTAAACATGTCATCTAGGCTAAGATTTCAGATCCAGAAGAATTTGTGCAAGGAAATCACAAGGGTAAATGAGATGTAAGATGTATCTCAGCCATGCTAGCTGGCTTCTCTTGCCGTTGCTCTGAGATGGATGGCTGTGCATGCTAGGGATGGTCTCTGGTGCCACTGCTGCGTGACTCCCACCTCCCCAAGGAGCCATGACCCACCTCCACATCCTCCAGCCACTCCCAGGTCTACCTTTGCCCTTTTGACCGACAGAATTCCTCATGTTTCTAGTCCAGCCCACAAACTTTTAGCTATCCAACCTCTACCTGGCTCCATTTATGGTCCTTTTCATGGCTATATCCATCTGCCTTGACCCCTCTGTTTATCTCCTGTAGGGACATCACTTGGATGTATACCTGCACCTGTATTCACCTTTCACTGACTCCATTTTCCATAGCTGACTGGTGAATTTACTGAACTGTGTACACAATTCCTCAATATGATAGAATTTTAGAGAGGAATTGAAAAATCAGACCCACAGTCAGAAGTGGGAGAAAGCTCTCACCAGCACTGACTCATTTGCATCTTTTTCACCATTTCATATTTATTTCAAATTATCATTTCAGTTGGGTTGAGCAGTATTTTTCATTGCCGGAAAATAATCACAATCCAAACAAATCTGAGATTCAGTACAGATGAACCCAAGATCCTGACTAATCTTCATCATTTTTTAAAAGAAGAATCAGTCAGAATGAGACTAGAAAGCCATGCCTAACATAATTAATTTTTAAAACCTTTTTTTTTTTTTGGTAAGTGTATTTGGAATGAAAACAATCCTAACAGTAATGCTGGTCTATTACTAGAAATGAGGAAATTGTAAAAGCACAATTTTTTATTAATCATCATCCTCCAACTTGAGAGGAAAAGATAAATGACATTGTCATGTTAAATGATGGTGAGACATAATTAACTCTCGTTGATCACGGAAGGCACTGCATAGCACCATTTTTAAATCTGTAGCTTAGATAATTTGCATCTGAGAATTACATAGGAGCCAGCCAGGAAGCTTTCCAGACAATTGGTGTGGATATTCAAGAAGTTTGGGAACGGAGTTACAAAACTGATGTTGTTTGAGCATGTGAGGGGACACGCAACAGGTAGGCACCCACACCCTGACAACTCACCACAGCCAAAGAATGGAATGAGTGATGCAGCAATTCAGTGAAGAACTGAAACTGAATATAACTCACCCCCTCTGAGTTTATGGAAAATACTGAGCTAATATGACACATTTTTGAATAGCTGACAAGTTCAATTAAAAAAAAAGTAATAGTCTATTAATACCACCAACAGGAAGGCTTCTCACAGACTAATGCCAAACATTCTCCTTAATAAATCAGAAACACACAAATAAACATGCTAAAGAATAAATGGATTGGATGGTGGCTCCCTGTCAATTCTGACGGAAGGTTGGCAGTGTAATGCTAAATGAGGACTGTGGGACTAGAGAGCCCCGGGGGATCAGTTCCCGGCCATGCACTATCTGAAAGTTTTAACAACGATGTAAGTAAAAAAAAAAAGTATAAATTGTTAATCATAAAGTTTGTAGATGACACTAAAAATTGTGGAAATACTGGAATGCAGAAAGCCCTGATACTAGATGAAAGAAGGCAGTCTGCACCAAAGGCTCGTCTTGGCAAAGCGCCTTCCTCACAGTATGCCCTAAAATAGCATTTGCATTCTCTAGCAAAGGCTAAGAATAAACCAGAAACCATACGCTTACAATTAATATTTTTCTTATAAAAATATATATATATATATGCAGAATGTGAAATAGAAATCCAAGAATGTATGTTCAGTTGCTTGGACCAGGGAGGAACATGCTGTGGCCACAACCCAATGGCGCTTCTCAAAGATAATTTGTAACCACAAGACTGTGCTTCATGGCCACAAATGCTCCTGTCCTTCATGAAATTGTCTAA
Source organism: Cyrtonyx montezumae (assembly GCF_038088225.1). Classification (NCBI taxonomy): domain Eukaryota; kingdom Metazoa; phylum Chordata; class Aves; order Galliformes; family Odontophoridae; genus Cyrtonyx; species Cyrtonyx montezumae. The sequence goes on from NW_027071825.1 coordinate 9,978,855, forward strand.
TCTCATTCTAAGCCCATTTATATTCTGCAGTATTTTGTGGCACCTAGTTCCACAGTTTTTAACATGTATAAATTTATGTATGTACATACACTGTGTGGAGAAGTCCTTCCTATTGTTGGTTTTACACTTGTGACCCATTGCAGCTGGGAGCTTGCCAGTTTCTGTGTAGTGAGAAATAGCGAGCAGTTTATCCTTGATCACCTTCCTTATATCATCTCTGATTTTATAGACTACTACTGTATCTCTCCAGCATTATGAGATGCATAATCCTAATCTTTCCTTGCATGGCTGTCATTCCCTGAGCTGCTGCCATGCATCTTGGTTCTCTGCTCCACTGTTCCCAGCTCTGCTCTTTGCTTTTCAGACAGGATATCAGAACTGCATACATGGGATGTGGGATTTTATGGCTACCTCATCTTTTTTTCTGTTATGTTCTGTATTCCTTCCTCAGTTATCCTCTTTGCCTTTCTGATCTCTGCCAAACACCAGGATGACATTTCCAGACATTTCGCTGTGATAACCTTGGAATCTTTTATCTGTGGGGTAGGAGTTAACACAGTAAAATGTGTATTTGAAATTAGATTTGTGTGTTCCCATTACGTCCCTTTGCAGATATCTACACTGATTCTAATGACATTTTACTGTCCATTCATTCTGAATGGTAAGATCCTTCTAATCTCTTCACAGTGAGTTCTCACCCTTTAGCCTCAAATAACTACAACCAACAAATTGTGTTAATTCAAATGCTCAACCTCTTTCTTTTCCAAATTTCCAGTGGCCACACTGATAGCATCAGCTTTCATGCTTCTTCCAATGCACAGACATGATCTTTAAGTAAGAAGGAAAGGCAAATGAAGAAAAGGCATCAGTACTGGCTGTACTCTGCGAGAGGTATCAGAGTGGATTAGAAGAGTGATTGCTTCTGCTCTGTTCTTCACTCTTTTATGAGTATTTCCTAGAATTAGATTCAATTTTTAGACCTATCAGAGAATTGTTGAAGTCGGAAAAGACCACTAGGACTATCCAGTCCAACTGTCCACCTACCACCAATACTGCCCACATCCCTCAGTACCACAGGGACAGTGACCCCTCTACTGCCCTGGGCAACCTGTGCCAGCATATCACCACTCCTTTGGAGAAGAAATGATCCTAATATCCAACTTGAACCTCCATGGCACAACTTAAGGCCATCACATCCTACCCTATCGCTGTTATCTGGGAGAAGAGGCTAACCCCCACCTCACCACAGCCTCCTCTCAGGGAATTGTAGAGAATATAAGGCCTCCCCTGAACTTCCTCTTTTTCAGACTGAGCAATCCCCCCTCTCTCAGACATTCCCTGTAGTACTTGTGCTCTAGACCCTTCACAGTTCCATTGCCCTTCTTTGGATGTGTTCCAGGGCCTCCATATCTTTCTTGCAGCAAAGAGCCAAGAACTGAACACAACACTCACATTGCAGCCTCACCAGTGCTAATGTGTTGCTTTCAGGGAACCTTCTGCAATAACACCCCAAACCCTTTCCTGGTGCTTGTAGCTCATGCAGAGGCCCTGGTTATACATAGCATTAAGGTTATTCCCTCCCCCTCCTCCCCCAACCCACCCATGTATTACCTTGAGATTACAAACACTGAATTTCATCTGTGCCATTTTAAAATTCACACACTTAGCAAAGAGTATGGGGTGATCACATGCTATCATCTTCAGTTCTGTGTAGCTTCGTTTCAGCAACTTGAATGTTTTTGTATCATCTTCAGGCTCTGTCATCTCACTGCTCAACCTCCACTTCCAGATTTTTGTAAAGATGTCTTGAGAAACCTGTGCGCTCACAATGGTGCTAGGGAACCCAGCAAGTGGTATTTGCCAGCCTGCTGAGGATAGGTGGGTGGTGAGGGAGGAAAGCATTGCCAGTTTCCTGTGCTGTGGAAGAAGGTCCCTCCAACTGGCAGGGCCCCACAGTGTGCCTGCCAGCAGCAGTGGCTGTCACCCCATAGCCACCCTCCAGGTGACAAACAGCAAGGAGTCATTTACTCAGCAATCCAGACTGCTGCGTATAGCACAGGAGCAAGCAAACAATATTTGTTTTAGTATGAGCAATAGTAAACTCATTTATCTGAAAACAAAGAAAGTTGGCTACCAATGAGGAATGGGGACTTTGCAAGCAGTCTCTCTGAGAAGGACTCATGGGTCTTGGCAGGGAATTGCTTGCACGGGAACTGCCAGCCTGGAGTGGGGCCAGAAGAGCTGATGGAGCTCTGAGAGGAGAAACAGAGAACCCAAGTGCTGGTCAGGAGATCCCATTGCCTCCATACTTGGCTGTGATGCATCAACTTTGTAATCATACACAATATCATAGAATCATTACAGTTGCAGAAGACCACTACAATCATCAAGTCCAACCATTAACCATGTATTTATTTGCCATATAAAGCTTTACTATTGCCTTCAACAGAGGAATTCCTTCTGATCGCATTTCCTAGCCACTGAGTGGTGGGCTCACCTACATCCCAGGGGTAGCTCAGTAGGGGAAGACAAGATGTCAGCAGGGTGAACAACAAGCAACACTTAGCTACAGCCTGCTGAGGTGGATGGAGTTTCCTGGAGATCACCACAGGGCTAATACTTAGGCAGAGTATTAATTAACATCTATAGTAATGACTGCAATAGAGCATTAATAGCATCATGAATGCAGCTCATCCCAAAGCTGAGGGTGTTGTAGGAGCCTGCAAGGGAAGATAAATAATACAGAAGGGCTGCAAAGCTCAGCAGTACAGACAGGAAACACCACAGCAAGCACACCCTGGAAGGACAAGTGTTATTTTAGGAACTCGTTCAGATCATGAGCAATGGAATCCTACCTGTCACTTGTTCCTGTCTGGCATGCTGAAAGGAACCTGTTCCAGCTGGTCAGGAGCTTGCATTTCCCAGGTAGGTCTGGTCAGGGTTCCTGCTGCAGGGCTCTGAGCCTTTCAAAGAGCCTTGATGAGAGGCAGCTGAGGGGACGTGGGCTGCTAAGCACCATGAGCACACCCTGCCTGCACAGCTGCTCCAGCCCGAGGTGGGCACATGGGTTTCCTGGGAGTCCCCTCGGGTACTTTTCTGCATATGTGAGCGCCAGCTTTTAGCAACCTGTCCTTCATGTGCTGAGGCTGTGGGCTGATGCTGCAGGATGCACATGTGTTACTGCAGTGTCACTTTTGGGGTTGTGGCCAAAGGAGGACAAACTGTTAGGTGTTGGGACTGTGAAGCCGTAGGAAGCCCCATCTGTGAGGTTTGGATGACATGAGAGGATGTAAACAGAAATTCTGGGCTGAAATCAAACTGAAGAAACTTTCGTTAACAGTAACGATGTGTTTCACACAGCAATACCGATCCAATGAGGAACACAACCAGTGGAGGAAAGGAGGTGGTGCCTTTGGGAGCACTGCGCAGGGATGATTTGGGTTGGTCCCCAGGCAGCCTGGGATATGCCGTTGCTTCCCAATTGCGCCCGGGGCCCCTGAAGTGGGCCTGGGGCTGACTCAGGCTCTGACCACAGGTTCTCCAGGGGATTCTGCAGATGCTGCCTTCTGAACTGCCTCTTCACCACTATGTGGCAGCACTGGATCTGTCCTCAGAACTTGCCTTGGATTTATGGATGTGGTGATGGGACCCAGGCGTCCAGAAGTCTGCTGTGGCCGGGCTGCAGGGGCTGGTGGCAACGTGGCCAGGTCTCACTGGGGACAGAATGGAGCTGAGGGACGGGGTGGCCGTGCAGCACACGGTCGTGGCTCCTCACGCTCCTCCCGGCTCATGGTGCTGAATGGTGTCAGCTCTGCTCTGAGCTGTTAAACTGTGAGATTATGTGGTATTACCTTGGCTCTCACCTGCTTGCCTCCATCTCTCTGCTTTTCAGATATCTGAGCTATTTCTCTCTCCAAGGTTACAGGCTGATGTGTCTCTGTGCACTCAGCCCGCGGCAAAAATGTTTGCAGGCTGCTTTGGATGCATCCCAGTCTGCACCGGGTGCCCACCGGTGACACTGGCATGAATAGAGTTAATTCTTTTTTCCATTTAATGAGGCTCTAAATTCAGGAGTCCGTCCTATCTCCTGTGGTAATGCCACTAAAATTGTTCCCAATTTTGAAGTTTCATTTTTCTGGCTACTCTCTGAGTCTGTGACTCATCAACCAATTTCTATCCCACACCAAATTCTGTATAACTACCAAGTTCTCATCCAGTTGTTAAGAAAACTTTGTTATAACATGATAAGAACTCTGAGGAGAAGAGCTGTGCAGGACGCTAGCTGCAATGGGAACAGCCTTCTCAGAAACAGAACAGGATAACAACTGGAGGTGGGGTGGCTTAGGGAAAGAGCATCCACAGCCCTACAGCTGCTGGAATCCCTTTGGGCTGACAGGAGCATGTGGTTGGGTGCCTTGAAGCAAGCCACTGATGACAAAGCAGCCCTGATTACTGCAGAGATCCTAAAAATCCAAGCTGCTTGTGAGGCTCAAGGTATATCCCACATCAGCTTTCTAATTACCAAATTTTTGTGCACTGCACTCGCAGACTCTTCAGGATTCATCCCTGGTGTGAGCTGTGTACAAGGAGCTGGGCAAAGGGAAGCTTCCCCATCCTGCTTTATACTGCTACACAAACTTCTCCCAGCTTTTGCTCCTCAAATCACAGCAGCTCTCTCACATCTCACTCCTTCCCTGAAATGAGGAGGAGCTGGGGAGGGTGATGTGTCTGCTTCCCAGAGAGGGAGTGAGAGGCTCAGTAGCTCAGCAGGTTCCTGCGAATGGAGTTATTGAAATTCTTACTTCCAGGGGAGCACACTTTAAAAGGCTGTGGGTTATTTAAGGTGCTCGAGTTTGAAAATAAGATGTGGAGTTAGCTCCCCTGTTCCCCACCGGCACCCAGCTGCCTGCTTATTTCTGAAAAAAAAAAAAAAAAGGTTCATGTGCAGAAGCGAAGGTGGAGTGCAGACATCCCTGCTCCTGACATGCTGGAAGGACTGAAGCAATGTTGTTTGTGCAAGAAGAAAGCATGTGCTGCACACAGACTGCCTGATCCCTGAGCTCCTGAGCCCTGGGCAGGGGCTGCTGGCATGGTGAGCAGTAACAAGCAGAGCTGGGATGGAGGAGAGCAAGGATGGGGCAAAAACCAGCCTAAACTTGCCTGCCAGGGCCATGGGCATGTGGGTGGCAGCTCCTGCACCATCTTCTCCATCTTACCGATAACGAGATGCACATTTGGCCTTTCCCAGGCCCCAGATAACTCCCACGATGAAGGGAAGATTATTTTTCAAGATGGTCTTCAGAGATTTCTTTTAAAATTCCCCAGCGTGCTGCGTCTGGACCTGCAGATTTACAGTATGTGGGTTGAGTTTTGTCAGATACTCTTTTACCATCTCCGTGTTTATCCTTTGCTCTTGGCCTCTCCAGCTGCTCTCTCATAAATCCTCTGCTTTCTGCACAAGAATCCCCAATTTCTTCATTATCATTACTGAAACGAAGCAAGAGTGGCTCTCTCCAGCCCGAGCCGCCCTAGAGCCGGCCCAGCTCAGCCTTCCTTGCCGCAGGACTCAGATTTATTCCCCAATTCCTCTGCCCTTCTGTTCCTGTTTTTAAATAAAAATACTAATGCATGTACACCGCAGTGTGACTAGAGCAAAGCTGTTTCCGCAGAGGGTGTTTAAAATGCACGGCTCAGACCGTATATTACAGGTGTGCATCACTTTGTCACCTGCTCACCTTCATGTGGATCTGGTGTGCTCATATTTCTGGTAGATTAAATGAATAGGTCACAGCTCTGCCCACATTTATGGGCTGTTTTCTTTTTTCTGGTGTCTTCATTCTCTCCTGTGATTTTGATGCTTTTCTTTTCACTGTCTCAATGCTGCATTCCTTGTCTCCATGGACCAGTGGGCTACCTATGGGTTGCTATTTGCTGGATCAATGAGCTGAGGGACAAAGTTAAAGAAGACAAGGTGTGAAGTCCTGCAGTGGGGTCACAATAGCTCTGTGCACGCTACAGGGCAGAGTGGCTGGAAGGCGGTGCTGATGAAAAGGATCTGGGGAGGAACATGGTTAGAGGACAATGAGTGGATGGTGGGTGGATGGTTGGACTAGATAGTCTTAGTGGTCTTTTCCAACCTTAATGATTCCAGGATTCTATGATTCTGTGCTAAGGGGATTGCATGCAGGAGGTGATGGATGGCACCTCCAGGATGTCTTCCTGCCACAGGAGGTGTGTGGCTTGCTGGCTCCGTGTGCTGCCATTCATCACTAAAATGAGGGTGAAGGCTCTGGATGGTTTTTCTCTTATCTGAGAGAAAGGACATCCAACCTGAGGCTTAGTGGAGAGAGTCTGATGCTGTTGACCATTTTCTGTTCGTCACTGTGAGCTCGGTTCCAAGGGATGCTGAACAATGGGTCAAAACTTGTGCACAGCACCTGACCTACATGTCCAGCAGAGGTGTGTAAGGCACCTGCACCTAGTTTAAGCAACTACATATTTCCTAAGGAAGGAATGCTCTGAGCCTGGTTTCTTCCCTTTTGTTGCGGTGCATGCAACAGGACAGGACTTGTGCTGGGCAGGCACTGGCTGTGCCCAACCCTCACTATTTGGCATTTGGCCATGCCAACGCTATGGGCACTTCTGTCCGCGTTCCCATCACTGCAGCGTTGGCCTTTGGGGGCTCGCTCCCCTGCCTGCATCACGCCAGGCAATTTCAGCCTGCAGCGCTGCTCTCCCGAGGAAACGCCGGCCATAGATTTTGGAATGGATATTGCCCAACAGTATATTGTTTTCATAAATCTCGGTAGATCTGCTTTATATCCCGGAGGCTAGACATTCTAATTATTGCTTCTATTTTATCTAAATTGGCAACAAAGCCGTCTCAGCTCGGCTCGGAGCTGGTACAGGTAATTCTGCTAGACCAAATTCTGACCTTTTAAAGTTCATTCTGAAGTGTGTGCTGTGCTCCCTGCAGCTCCTGCCTGGGTCTCAGTTCCTGGAGCCATCGCCCAATTTAAATCAGCAGTCACCATGGCTTCAATACGTCGTGCCTTAAAGATGTAGGCAATTACTGTGTGAAATATCTCCGGAGCAGCACTAATATCAAAGGGCATTCTCATACCCTTAAAACACCCAAACAGCATATTAAAGATCTCGTTGGAGTGAGATTTAAGCTCATCTCTTTGCAGTTTATTCACTGAAGCAGATGCCCTTCATTTCACAGTGGTTTTTCTTCCTTTTCCTGCAGACACGCAGAGCAGCGTTTGCCAAAGCATCCTTCAGTTGGTTTGCAACAGCAGGCCCAGCAACAGCTCTATCAGACTTTCCTCACTCTTTCGATAACTCCCAGCTCTTCTCTCTTGTGCTGCCTCTTTGCTTTGCCCCTTAAAGTGGGACATTTCCAGAGAAGTGACCGATGGTTGGAGTTCACCGTGGTGTTCCCTTCCATACAGCTGCAGCCCAAGCAGGCACCTGAGGGCCCCCGGGGGCTGTGTCTGCTACAGCAAATAAATGCTTTGCAGCTGGTTTTTTTTTGTGGGTTTTTTTTTAATGTAAATGACATTCCATGCAGCAGCCTTTAAACTGAAGTGGGACATGACTGTGGCAAAAGATGCAGAGTGGCACGGGGTGAACCTCTCCCTGCATGTCACCCGGTGGCATTTGCAGTAAAAATATTTCTAATTTCACACTGAGGAGAGGTTCTCAAGTGGTGCATCTGGATATAATTGTTGGAATGTATTACCTGGTGCTTGTTTAGAAACAAATGGCATTGTGTGTGATCACTCTTCTTTATATCATAGATGTGAAGCAGTGTTTGCTATAGGCTCCCCATTAATTCCCTCAGCTGCAGCACCAGGCGCTGCTGTGGAGCAGCAGTGTCGGAGCTGTACTGTGCATTGCAATTAATGAAGAACAAAACTGAGCTGCACTTCTGAACAAGAAGATTTTCCTGCTGCTGTGGAACTCCACACATGTCCTTGGCCCCACGTGGAAGCTCTGCATGGCTGCCATAGTGCAGGAAGACTCAGGACCTGCAGACCCAGCAATACGGGCAGCACCTGCAACTTCTCCATTCCCACTCTTTTGCTGGAGGTATTCAAGACTCGTGGAGATGTGGCTCTGAGGGATATGGGTAGTGGACATGGTGGGGATGGGTTGGCATTGTACTAGATAAGCTTACAGGTCTTTTCCAACCATAACGATTCTGTGACCCGCACCCACCCTCCCTCTTTTTGCCCATCCATGTTTTGTCCATGGGATTGTTCAAGGATTTTCCTGTCACTCTCTCCTTTGCTTCTTTAAAAATATACCCCCAAAGAAACTTGTTTTTTCTTGTTCTGACTTTCCAGATCACCAGAATTAGTGCATCTTTTTTTCCTCTTGTCGCTTTTCCAAAGTTGAGGAAGTTTGGCCCTATTCCAGATGGAAAAGGAAAAGTCAGGAGGCAGCCCCCACCCACCCTCCATCTGCTGCGCTGGGAGCAGGAGCCGCTCACGGGAAGAGATGGGGAATAACACACCCAACTTCCCAATTTTCTGATTTCAGCAAAACGGAGATATTTTCTTAATAAAGAAAAAAAAAAGCCAACACAAGGAGAACACACTGCTTTTGGCCCACAGCGATTTACACGTGGATGCTGGATGAGGTGTGCCTGGAGGACGCTGGCATGGCCACAGTGGGGCTGGAATCCACATGGGTTCAGAGGGTCACCTGCACCTCCTGTGTGCAGGAAGCCACTCCCAGAGCCTGGATTTATGTCTTTCCCATACGAGATATTGCTGTGAAATCAATACAGTTGCTGCTTTCTCCAAGCAGCTGCTCCAGCATCTCCTGCCCTCCTGCTAGGCTATGCCGCCTTCTTTGCAGGCTGAATGTTTCCAACTTCTGCTTCAGCTCTCAGATCATGTTGTGCACTTTTCTTCAAGGCTGAGGCTGTGGAGCTGTCAAACACTGTTCCCACTACACCAGGGCTTCCCTCAGCCCTCTCTCCAGCAGGATGATGAGTATGTGCACCTCCAGCCTCATATCGGAGCTTGTTTCCTGGCACCTGGGCTACATGAATGTTTTTTTTTTTTACAGGATTTTGGTGTCCTTTTAAATTTGGGATACCAACATTAGAAATAACATCCATAGCAATGCTTTCAGCAGTACAGTGAGGATTGCTCCCCTACTTCTCTATGCTGTTCTCCCATTATACTCTGGAACTGTATCGACATTTTGCCAATCTTTTGGAATTTGTCCTTTTTTCTCTAAGATCTGTTAAACAATCACATTGCCATGAGCACATTCCTTCCTGACTCCCGAGCATCAGCTGTCCGGATGATCTGCAAATGCTGAATTCGAGGAGCTCATGCCTCACATCCCCCATTGTTACAGATGGCAGGATTTATATTCCATCCACAGTATCATCTGGAGATGAATATATCCTCCTGCTTCATTCCAAATACAGAACAGAAATATCTACCAAACATTTCTGCCTTTCTGCACCAGTCACCATCTGGCAGGAGCAGGCAAGGAGCCGTGCTGAGTGCCAAGCTCAAGTGCTCTGCAGGGATGCTTGTGCCATCCCAGCGCCTGCACACACATGGCACAGTGCATCCTCCCCTGGGAGGGACGTCTCCACTCTTTGGTCCTCTCTGTGTGCAGTGGACATGGAGGAGACACCTGTCTGGACCTCAGCCCCAAGGGCAAGCTTGCAGCCTCGTGATAATGCCAATTCCTGATTCAACCCTGGGCCAAAGTCCCTATTGCCATGTAAATCATTGCACAGGACTGGAGGGCAGGGAACTGGGAGCACCAATGTAGGAGGCTGAGATAAGGGCACTTTGATTGAAATTCAGAGGTTTCTTCTTTCCCCTCAGCATTCAAAGAACTGATTAAAGCCAAACTGAGGCCTGTAGGGGAAAAATACAGTGGGAAACACCCAAACAGTGCATCAAACATTTACAGCCTGAGTCACCTCTTGTCACCTCTTGTCTCTGTTCAAGGTACGGGGTTTGGTGCCATTCTCTGTACTCCACTGCAGGTGCCAGCGATGCTCAGCTCCCCTGGACCCAGGCCATGGCTGTGGCTGTGGCATTGCTGCATGCATGCAGTTGCAGTGGATTTGGGTTTCTTGTTTTCTTTTCAGCATCCTCAAATCCTTCCTGTTTGCCTTTGTAAGCAATGCTGGCACTTCAGTGAGGATCCCGCAGGGACCAGGAGGTTTTGGAGCAGAATGGGAATTAAAGTATTGGATCGCACAGAAGTGCCAGTCTTTTTTTTTTTTTTTATCACATGGCATTTCACTGCATCCCACCCACCCCTGCCAACACCCATGCCAAGGGAGCTCCAAGGGACTACAGGCACCAAGGAGACATTGAGGGGATGCAGGGGAGAAAACAGAGGGGAAGAAAGGAAATGTGTACACGGGGTGAACAGATGTGGAGTGTGGTGAGGGGAGGCTGTGCCTGCAGCTGAGGGTAGGGGAGGAATGTGCTCCTGAGGCACTTGATGCTTCAGATAGTTGGGATGCCAGGGCTGGGGAGGTGTTTGCATTCCCTCCCTTTATTTGCACGGCTCTGGGGCCCCACAGCTGCAGAGCAGGTTCTGGTGGGAGAGCGGGCAGTTGGGCGCCAGCATGGCCAGGACACCTGTGGGGGTGGGGATGGAGATGAGGACACAGCAGTGGTGACACGGCCCACGGCTCAGCACTGTGCAGCCTCCCCTGCAGCACAGCACTGGGGTCCGTTGCTCCCCACTCCTTGGGCTCCCCATAACCACGTGGATCACCACAGGGCACAGATGAGTTGCCAGCCCTGCTGCTGCCCCTCGTTGGGATGACAACTGCCCGCTGTGTCCTCCTCTGCTCTCTGGCTCTCCCTGAGCCTTTGATCCATGGCAATACTTTGCCTCTCGCTCCACGACAACTTAATTTCTATAGTAACCTCCTGCGCTGGAGCTCATCGAAAGGCCTTTTGAAAATCTGAATAAATGCTGTCGAGTGGTTTTTCTTCTACCCACTCTTTGGTGGAGTATTAGAAAAATGTGAATGCAACAAACGAGGCCAGATGATCCCGTGCAAGAGCTGTGCTGCTGAAACCATGCGCTGCACTGTTCCCCCTGCTCAGCTTTTCCCATCCGAGCACACCTGGGGACAACTGGGGACATACTTCAGGGCAGCACCCAGGGGCTGTGGGTAACTTCTCCGTCTGAACTCACAAGTATAATTAATCCACAAAAATTTCCTATCTGCAAATAACTTGGGCCTTATGAAATTCCAGTGAAACCATTTATCACAGCTGGCAATCTGATGCTGCCAGCAAAGCTTGTGGACACTCAGGGAGTAATTGATAGCCCGACATAATTTTAAATTAGGAGTTGTGTTGTTGATTTCAGCCCTTAGAAAACAGCCTTTGGTTTGGGCACCCTGGCTCCCAGCAGGCTGCAGTCCCCTGGTGCCTTGCTGTGACACTGTGACACTGATGGTCCCACTGTGATGGACCCTGCACCCAGCCATGCTGCTGGCTGAGCCTGCTGCTGAACAATTGCAACTTACACATCTCTCAGATGCTGAGCGGGGACAGTGGGGACAGAGGGAACCAGAGGGAACAGAGGATCAGGAGGGGCTGGGAGCGCACAGGTGGGTGTGGCATGAGGCCAGAGCACATCTGATGGATGTGGTTTGTTAGCTAATGGGTGCACTGGGGCTTTGAAAGTGCAAAGCACTGAGTAGATGCAAAGGAATTCATGTTTTAAATTATTGATTCTTTTTTTTTTCTCCTCTTTTTCTAACTTAGAGCAGCCATGCGTGCCCAGCCACGAGCAGCACTGAGCACCAGGGGACAGCAGTGAGGTCACACACTGCTGGCAGCTCTGCACCCTGGGTCTCCCCAAGCCCGCTAAGTCTCCAGCAGGACACCAGAGTGCCAGCCCACCCCTAGCTCAGGGACTGTCAGGAATGCACCAACCACATAACTGAGTTAACAATCCAGGCACGACACCGTAATGAGATTTGCAATTTGTCCCAGGCAGGCGGCGGCGTCCTTCCCCCATTAGGGCCACACGCTGCTCGCAATCACATCAGTGAGTCCGGGATTTAGCAGCAGGAAATCAAAGCTCTCCCTGCAGATCTCAGCTGAGGGCTGGGCAGCACTGGGGCTGCCATCAGCCCATGGGAGCCAAGCACTGGGGAAGCAGGCCATGACCCTGAAAGCCATGGGGAGCAGATAGTTCCCTCCTGGCCATCCATCCTCACTTGCCTTTTTTGTTCTTTTCTTGGGATCTATCAATTAAAAAGATTTTAATCCACACAGTCTGGAGCTATTGATACCATGCCGTGCTAATTTGTTAGCAGGCTGTCAAGTAGATGAACCCAAACATCAGATATTAAATGAGGTTGGTATGGAGCGAAAGGGGCCAACACTGTGCCTTGCTCCTGCAGACTGCGCCCTACACGCACTGCTACGTCTCCTGCTCTTGGTGTTGCAGTGCAGGGAGTTGTGGGGACACCCAAAGGACCCACAGAGCTTGAGGGCAGGTGCTGCCCCACTGCCTCGTCCCCTCCCTGTCACACTGGGGCACGGCTTCCCAAGCATCGCACCAGGGAGGTTATTTACTGGGTGAGTTATGGCTTTGTTTTCCCTTGTGTAAATATCTGGGAAGCGCAGCTAATGTTCTGTGCACAGAAGAGGCAATTACAGCCCTTACTGGAGCACGGCCACCCCCCTGGAATCCTCAGTGCAAATCAGCCCCAGCTCCCCCCACGCTGCATGTGCAAGGAGAAATTTAGTCCACACATAGAGCCCAGTGCTGCATGACCCTGTGCTTCCCCAACTCCTGCTCCACACCAGCCAGATGCACTGGGTAATCCTTCCAGATGTCCATGGGATGGCCCTTCCAGGTGTGCTGAGTAACCCTTCCAGATGTGCGTGGGATGACCCATCCAGCTGTGCCCTGAGTGGACCCTCCAGCTGTGCTGGGGACTGCAGATGTTCCGAGGCAAACTCCAGCTGCGCAGGGATGGTTCCAGCTGCTTCCATAACACCATGGCCTGGCACAGATATGTTCATCCCTGGGCCCTTCTCCCTGCTCATTGGCACTAACGAGGCAGGAGCAGGGCAGCAGGTGCACCCAGCCCGCTCAAGCCTGCACCCAGTGCTGGAGACTGTGTGGCAGCCAAGCTCCTGTCCCTGGCCCCAGGCCGGCAGGCAGCCCCGAATCAGCTTCATTAAGAGCCATTGATCTGTTTCTTGCTTAATATATTTTTCATTTCCCAATGTTTTTTTCCAGGCTCCACAGCGTTTGCAGCTTGTACCAATTAAGGCGGCAGCACAGAATGAGCGCTGCAGCCCATTAATTAAACTTATAGGGGGAGATTAAGTGCCTACTCCATTCTCCCTGGCAGCTCTCCCCAAGCAACAGGCATGCTGGGGCCCGGAGCACGGCTGGGCACTCGTGCCGCTTCCTTACCCATGGTGAGCCCTGTGCCATGCAGACACCCCTGGGCACTCAGTGGCATTGCTGAGTGGGGAGCAGGGTGTTGGGATCCGTGCATTGTGGCTCAGCATGGGGTTCCCTGCTGTGCTGCAAGGGGTGCTGAGCTCGGTGGGAGCCATCCGCCTGCAGCTGCATTGCACAGCAGCCGGTGTTCATGCTGTCACACGCTGTTGCCGTGGAAATGATCTCACTGTCACAAATTGACATTCTCCAAACTTGCCAAACCGGCCGGCAGCCCCACTGGCACCTTGCGTGCACGGTGAAGCTGGTGGTGCTACTTTGCATCCTACCCCAAACAGAAAGGGACGGAGCAGCACAGCAAGTGAATAGGTGTTGATAGCCCATGTCATTTTCCAGGGGGATTGCAGGTGAGCCCTCCAGCCATGAACCATGAATTTGGACAGAGGATGTAAAAATGGAGCTGTGCCCAAAGCACACAGAGCAGGCCCAGCTGTTGGAGCAGGTGAGGAAGCAGAGCTGCTTCCCCATGGCAGGGTCAGGCAGAGGCACTGGGGGGCTTTGCAGTGGCTGGGGCACAGCTTGTGTCTTTCCCACACCTGCATGAAGTACAGGAACCCATCCTTACACCTCCATCCCAAATGCTCACCTCATGCCCAAATGCACGGAGAAGGAGATCCCCATCAACATGGATGAGGAGAAGGAGGAAAAAGAAGTAGTGCAAACAGCAGAGAGCAGCTAAGGAGGTGCTGAGCTCAGGCAAGCAGTGGACATCCACTCGGGGCTGTGATGGCACAGCAGTCAGGGGCTGGTAGTGCGCGTCCCAGCACAGTGCAGCCAGGCACACCGCTGCCTTCTGGGCAGGAGTCAAGGCTGGACCAAAAGTATGTACCAAGGACCAAAGACATCATATCCATCCAAAAACATTCAGGGGATGCAAAAGCTGTGCCTGTCTTCGTGCAGGTGGTACAATGACTGTGAAGTAAGAACTGTGAGGATTTTTGCTGCAGCGTCGCAGCCCGTGCTGCAAAGTGGGGAACAGCCCTGCTGGGGTTAAGGTAAGGACACATACAGTGGGAGGTTTGCATTCTGGCACCTTCTGAAGCCAAGCACAATTCCAAAGGACAGAGCATCCCACAGGTGGGAGAGGAGCTGGTGGGGCTCCCCTGCTGCCAGCAGCACCTGCTGCACAGCTCCCTGCCTCCCTGCCTTGCTGCTTTTGATTTAGCCGTTGCCAGAGAAATTCCAAGTTGCAGTTTGGGGAGCATCCGCATTTTAATTAGTCATTACCAGCAGTGCTGCTCCGGCCTGCCTGTTGCCTGCAGGGTCTCTACTGCCCTCACTGGGACAATGTTAGGGCTATGGGGCTGTGCCATGTGGGATACTTCCAGCAAGTGCCGGGTGCCTGGGCTGGGCACCAGGAGTGGAAGCACTGCACCAGGATGGTGGCCACATGCCCTTGATCATGGTGCCCCTGGAGGTGGCATGCAGCCCCATGCCCTGCCCAGCTCCCTGGGTCTTCCATTTTAACAAGGCTTTCAGGCTTAAGTGCTGCTTGGCGTGACTGGGAGAAATTGATATTTTGAGAATGAGCTTGCATGGGTGCATGAATAATTCATGCTGGGGCGGTTCTGTTCCCATAAACAGGCTGCTAAAAAAAAAAAGAAAAAAGAAAAGTAGTGCTTAACAAGGAAACAAATTACCATCCTGTACACCCCAGACCTGGCTCAGTCTCTGCTGAATCTGTAATCACCAGAAATGGGACCGAGCCATGAGTCCCTCCAGGACGTCCCAGCACAAGCACGGGGCACAGAGCACAGCAGTGGCATGGGACCCTCAGCTCACACTGCCCCACATCTGGGGGGACCTCATGCACCTTGGAAGCACCCCATCACTGCCCCACCCAGGAGGCTGGGACCCCTGTCTTTAGCCATCGGGGACAGTGTGGTGCTGCTCACTGCCCCAGCAGCAGTGCTGAGCTGGCAGCCCATGGTGCTGTGAGGGGTCTGCTCACTACCACCCAGTATGTCTCTCTGACTGTGCATTGCAGGATACCTTCCAAGTGTTGAGGCTCGGTGACACCAATCCAGCTGGCTCCACAGTGAAGGGCTGGTGCGAGGACACTGCAGATGGGACCTGATGCTGGGCACATGATGGGAATGTTCAGCACAGCCTCAGGTCTCCTCTCCATGCCCCTCAGCTCCTCTGCCCTCCAACATCACCCCACACCTCAGGGGCAGCAGCCAGGCCCTGGGAATAAAAGCTGTCCCCAATACGAGGGCATGGCACTGGTGTGGTGATGCACATGGAAGAACCCCTTCAGCCTTGCTGCTGTGCAGGGAAAATTAGCGGTAATAAGTCACGATCATCTCCTGATGATGAGCACTTAATGTGTGCCAGTTCTGCTATCCAAGTGCCTCTTAAGCCCCGATTGCCCTGTCGATAGTGATGGCAGTGGCTGATGGATCCCCAGCCGCCTGCTCGGGGCGCTCCCGGCATGCCCCAGGCGGGAACATCGATTTCCCACTCCTACGAAGAGGCAAATATTTGAAAAAGTGATAAATAAGGGGAGCTGCCAGCCTGGCTGCACGCGTCAGTGCCCGGGATTAAGGCAACGAGGTGAGACTGCCCAATTAAATCCCAATAAAAATGGCTGCAAATTCAATTTTTCCCCTCGTCCATATCCATTTCCAGTGCTGAGGGGAGGGGGGGCCAATAACGTGGGGTTCATCGATTGTCACAGCCAGGAAGAAATCTCTCTGAATTCAATTAGTTTGGAAAACACACCGGGTGCATAGGGAGGGGAATGCTGCTGCAAGCACCCATGGGTGCCCAGAGCCCTGGGGGGGTGGATGCATTGCCCTCGCA
The DNA here is from genome assembly GCF_038088225.1 of Cyrtonyx montezumae. Classification (NCBI taxonomy): domain Eukaryota; kingdom Metazoa; phylum Chordata; class Aves; order Galliformes; family Odontophoridae; genus Cyrtonyx; species Cyrtonyx montezumae. Next base: position 9,995,160 of record NW_027071825.1, read on the forward strand.
CTGTGTTACTGTACCAGAGAGGGCACCCCGGGTCTGGCATCCCCTGGTAGCTGAAGAACAAGGCAGCAGCTGTGCGAGTGAATTAAACATGCCCGCTCCATCCCCAGGACTGATGGCGAGTGACAGGGAGCAGCCTGCATGTCCCCACCTGGGCTGTGCATCAGGATAGCTCCTGGCCTGTACTGACCGCACTGCAGTCCCAGCACACCAGCGACCCCGAGGTACTGACAGCACTGGGGCATTGGGGCTGTGGGGCCGAGCTGGGGGTGAGGCTTCCCCCAGCTCCGGGGCTGCATTGCGGTGCGATGACCCCGCTGGGATGAACAGCCATCATGTCTCATTGCCTTGGAAACGGAGCAACAGCTCTGTGAATCCATCCTTCCTCCTATGAGCTGAGCCCTACGGGAAGGGGCTGGGGGCTTGGGGGCTGTGCACAATGCTGCGTTGCCCGTGTCCTTGCTCCCTCCTTCCTGGGTGTGAGGAGAAGTCACTAATTAATCACATTACACTCAAATTAGCGTAAGCAATGCTGGGGTCCTTTTCTGTCCCTGCTGCTGCTGCTGCAGTGAGGGTGGTGGCAATGGGCAAGGAAAAGCCCTAGAGAAGGGACACTGACCTCACCAAGCTGTGGCATGGGGGACACTGGTCCCTTGGGATTGACCTGGTGTCCCAGCACGGAGAGCAATGCTGGGTTTGGGAGGCATCAGGGGCAGCTGCAAGCTGCTGGCTGCCAGGGGAAGGCAGTCCTGTCCTCAGCTGGGCCAGCTGCTGCACTGCCCAGTGCACATCCCCAGCTGCCACCAGGCTGAGTGGGACCTGTGTATCAGAGCGTGACAGGGCAGCACAGTGATGCAGGAGACAGCACATCCTGCTGCAGTGCAGCCCTTGGGCCAGCTGGCTCCAGCATCAGCACAGGGAGCAACCATGCCCAGTGTTGGCCTCACTGGGACATGAGTGCAGGAGCACTCTGCTACTGCTGGGTAGCCCCATACACCCATACCCTTCTTTACGTGGGAATGCAACCTCGTGTAAAGCATCCCAGGACACCACACAGCTGAGGTCTGCAGGCAGCGTTGGCAGGCACTGCAAAGAGTGGGGTCAGGGAAGGGCTCTGCCTGCTGTTGCTGTTCACATCCACATTGTTCCACTGCTGCAGCATCGAGTTGCCTGGTAACCCTCCTCTTCTTCCTTCTCCTCCTCCTCGCAGCCCAGGGATGAGCCACTTCCCAGGTAGAACTGGACTGCAATCAGCAACCCCAGCACTCGGAGCTGGTCCTCACTTCACAGTCTCTACACCTGTAGGAAGCTCCTGCTGCATCTCTGCTCCATCCCTGCTGCAGAGCTCTTAGGGTGAGCACCCCCTGCCTCTGCCCTCCTGCTGAACCCCAAAGCTCCTGGGGCTGGGGCTGTGACTTGATATTCAGCCCGCTCCCCTACGCACATTGGCAATTAGATCATAATTGTAATATTTGCATATTCATAACAGCTGAAATTAATCGCATTTGCATAATGGTAATGAAAGGGACTTCATTAATTACCGTTTTTTTTTTTCTTTCTTTTTTTTTGTTTTCTGGGGATTATGCATATAAATGGCTTCCATTAGGCAAGTTGAACTGTGGTGGGTAGGGTGGCAGCAATGCCACTGGACCTGGATGTGTGTGCCAGACATGGGGGTGCACTTGGTGCCAGGCAGGGGAGATGCTGCTTGGAGCTTTCCTGGTGGCCCCATCCCATTGCTCTGACTCTTCTCCAGGACAGCAGAGGGGAGCTCTGTTACCATCTCTGCCACTCCAGTGGTCACTGCCACCAAATGGAGACACCGGTACTTTTGGGGCACAGGATCCATCCCGTGTAACAAACACAGAGGATGTCCAGGGGCAGCACTGGGAGACCAGCAGGACCCTGGAGCTGGACAACATGGGGACATCTTGCTGCTGGCATCACTGGGACCCGTGGGCAGCCCAGGGCTTCCTCTTCCCACCAGCACAAGGTACAGGGAGAAAAGGCAGCTGAACACAACATGTGAAAACTAGAGAGCTGGGAGCAGCGAGTAAAACTTGGCAGACGTCAAATGCAGCTGCTGAAAATATCAATGAAGTGTTAGTGGCTGGAGGAGTGGCAGGGAGCAGGAGGTAATTGTTGAAGCAAACAGAGTAACCAACAACAAGCAGCAGCCTGGTCTGGAGACAAGAAAAAGGTGATGAAGCCATGGCTTGGAAGAAACTTCCCTGTGGAGGCAATAATTCTGCTCTAAGTTGTGCCTAGGAGCAGGAAGATGCATTTATCCTGGCCTGAAAGGGAAATGCACCATGCTGTGTGGTTATGGATGCAACACAAAGCAGCAGCTGCAGCTCTCAGAGCTGAAATCCCAAGGAAAGCATCCCACTGTCCATCCTGGGGTGCATGTTTTGGTTTGTCCTGGCCAGGCATGGCCTCTCCCTTGGGGGCATCTCTACTCCAGATAGGGATGTCCCCTTGGCCCTCCTTGATGACCCCTTCCCTCCTGCTCTGCTCTGGAAGAGGCCTACAGAATAAATCAGTGCAAGAGACAGATTATGGCAGCTAAAGACTCCAAATGAGATGATAATTGCTGTGGTAATGACAGCAGAGAAGACCTGATGCTGTAGATAAGAAAATGTCCCTGCTACTCTTGGCTAGCGCTTGGCACTGTGGTGGCATGGGAGGCATGGCCAGGGCTGTCCCCAGTGTGGTGTGACCAAATACTACCTTCCCACACTGCCATGGAGACATGGGGCACCATGGCCTCTGCTCTGAGTGCCCCACACAGCGCCTGGTGTCCACAGTGGGGTCTGCCCGTGCCATGTTGCAGTGTCCCAGTGTGCCCCAGCAGAGGCAGGGATGCTGTGCCCAGGGTTGTGCCAGCTGAGCTTGGCATCCCAGGGCACAAAAGCAGACCTGGAAGCTGCCCCTCTTCCATGGCCCCTTCTGCTGCAGCCGTGACACCCAACAACTGTGGGGGCACTGATATGGGGTTGGGGATATAGAGGCTGGGTGCAGGACACAGGCTGAGCAGCCCTGCTGGGGCTGCTGGCCTGCTTCTCCCACCGGCTGCGTGTCAACTCTAATTAGGCAAACTTCTGTATTCATCGCGAGCCCAGCCAGCGGAGAATTCCACAATTGAATTTTAATGCCCTAAAAACACATTACAATCAGCCTGATTAATTAAGAGATGGCTTAACACGGTGACCGGGCTGCACGGGGACGCAGCAGGCAGGACCGCGGGTGGGGGCAACAGAGCCAGTCCTGTCCCCACTTCACCAACAGAGGGGAAGGAGCTGAGGACGTGCCCACGGTGGCACTCCTGTCCCACGGGCAAGGCGTGAACTCTGTGGGGCTGTGGCAGGGCTGGGACCGCTCCCCAGACACTCACTGCCGCCGACAGCGTGATTGCAGGCGTCTGCTGACATCACTGTGCAATGTGTGGGGCTGGCGGGGAAACCGCTCCCCATCGAGGCGGTTGTTACAGAGCTGATTGGCATCAAGATTACGGGGTGCAGGGGGAATCGCTCGCAGCTGACAAAATAGTCGTGACAAGCGCATGCCTCAGGGCGAGAAGGAGGAACCCCACAGAGGGCACAGCCCGCAGGGACAAAATGGCGGCTGTGGTGGCCAGGAACAGGCGGGAAATTCGTGACGGTGGTGAAGGAGAAGTTACGAGCGCATAAATCAGGGGGAAATTGATATGGGGATCGGCAGAGGAGGGAGGAATGTCTGAGGCATAATAAGGCCAAAAGAAATCCTGGCAAGGCTATAAATCCTGCGCCCGCTGGAATTGTTTGAGCGCTAATGATCGTGTGCAAACGCCAGACACGCTGAACAAATATTTCTGCTCTGTATTTGGAAAGAAGCGGGACGACATGTTTGAATCATACAAGAGCGATGAAGCCATCTATTAATTACTGCCGGGAATGTTAAACAACATCTGCCAGCTCAGCAGGCCCAGGCACTGCCCGCGCCGGCCTCCTCCAAGCGCTGGGAGAGGATCCGAACCTCCTCATCATGGCCATAGTGAAAACGCCCCACAGACCCACATGGGGAGAGCCCACCCAGGCCCTCCACATTACATGGGTCACTAACGTGGCTGAACAAGAGCAAGTTTCCCAGGTCCCAAGAGGAACCGCCCCACATTTCTGGCAGGGAACTTGCAGCTGAGTTGCTGTAGTGCCCCAGCACTGCTATCATGAAGGTCATGGATGAGTGTGCTCCAAAATTTGAGCTGTCCAGTAGTGAGCAAGAGCTGATCTCTGCGGGGCAGTACAGCACACACAGGGCTGTGTCCCCAGGGCAGGCGGAGTGCCGTACAGCTCAGCGATCCCATGGCACTGCACGGCCCTGGCTGGCCAAGCAGCAGTGAGTAAATCCGCTGTGCCCTGTCAAGGTAAAGTGACAAAACACGGGACTGCAATGCAGGAACTGCAGTTATAACAAGGGAAAATCAATGAAATACGTTACCAGAGATAGAAAGGACCCATTAATTTGTAGAGCCCAACAGACGCGCTTGCCACGCACAGGGCGGGTTTGCTGAGAGAGCTCCCAAACTCCCAGCTCTCCTGCTCACATCTCCACCTCTCAGGCTCCAGATGTGGCTGTAGGGAGGGCACAGTTGGACAAGAGTCCTTTCAGCCCCATGAAGCATGCTTGCACCGTGCACACATACTGGGCATGCACCCTGGGGACGCACACACGGCAGCCCCGCACCCTGCCACAGCTGTCCATCATGGGGCACGGTTCTGATTATCGCCGAGAAGTTGAGTTGAGCTTCTTCTAATTGATTAATCAATAGTCTTAATTGAGTTGAGACTCCGTAATGGATCGTTTCGCTGCTGCCTTCCCCTTGACCCGCACTGCTCTGAGGACACAAAAGGACGGGTGCTGGCAGGACAGCACAGCCCCGGGACGTCCCGAGCGCAGCTGGGGCTGCTCTGCCGCTTCCTTACAGAGGCGGGGGAGCTGGTGCAGCCAGGCTCCCCAGGAAACCAATTAACACAGCACGCAGCATGTGTCACACCAACACCTGGCAGAAACGCTGTGCCCCAGGAGGCAGTGCCGTGCCTTGCCGTGCTGTGCCATCCCCCCAAGCCCCTCTGATCCACGCATACTCAAGCAGCACCGTGACATGGCGGCGCCGTAACCTCCCATCTCCACGGCCCCGCCCACCGCAGCCGAAGCCACGCCCGCTCCGACCCTCCGTATTCGCTCTCGGCTCGCGTGGCCCCGCCCGCCCGCCATGGCGCTGCGCTTCTCGGCCAACTTGTCGTGGCTGTTCCCGGAGCTGCCGGCTCTGCCGGCCCGCCTGGATGCGGCGGCGCGCGCCGGGTTCGAGGCGGTGGAGGCGGCGTGGCCCGAGGGCTGCCCGGCCCCGGCCCTGCGCGATGCCGCCCGGCGGGCGGGGCTGCGGGTCGTGCTTCTCAACGTTCCGCCCGGGGACAGGGAACGGGGCGAGATGGGGCTGGGCGCCGTGCCCGGGCGGCAGGACGCCTTCCGGCGGGGCCTGGCCGAGGCAGTGCAGTATGCCCATGCCGTGGGCTGCCCCAGGTAGGTGCGAGGCGGAGCCCCCGCTCTCCGTGGGCTCGGAGCCGGGGATTCGGCTGAGTCGCCCCGCAGCGGCACCGCCGGGCTCTGCGCCCCACGCGGTGCTGCTCCGCTCCCGTCACTCCTCCACGAGGCTCCTGTCCTCAGCTCCGCGCGGTGCTCCCCTTCGTCCCCTTCCTTCTCCCCGCCTGTACCAGCTGCGGTTGCTTTGTTGAGCGCCACGTGCTGTAGGTGCGATGTAAGAGGTGGAAATAGTGACACAACGCATTCCAGAAAACCAGTGTCACCTTTTTATCCCGTTCGTTTTGCATCATTTCTTCCCTCAGGAGCGTAGCCCGACGTCCCACACACAGGCTTGCAGCTGCCTGGGTCCACTTGTTCTCTGCATTCACAGCAACGCTGAAAACTGCTCTATTTTCAGTGCTCCTCCGCCCAGCAGTTCCCTGAGGCTTGTGTTCCAGCCCTGTGCTTGCACTCTGCACGCAGGCTGCCATGGCCTAGGCCAGGCACTGTCTCTCTGCCTGTAGAGCACTTGTGTCAGCCCGCACTCGTGACCTGGGGATGGAGCTGAGCTCTGTTTGCATGCAGGATCCACCTGATGGCCGGGCGGGTGCCACAGGGTGTGGAGCGGGCAGCAGTGGCAGGTGAGATGGAGGCCACGTTCATCGAGAACCTCAGACACGCTGCTGATGTTCTGGCCCAGGTAACGGGAGTGGGTCCTGCTCTGTGGGCATGGCTCTGAGGGAGCTGAGGATGGAGAACTGCCACCATTGGCATGGGAAGGCCGCTCCCTGCTGCAGAGGGGACATTGCTGTGTGACAGGAGGACATGGTGGGGCTGGTGGAGCCGATTAACAGCCGTATCACCGACCCACGCTACTTCCTGAACACCCCACACCAAGGTATGGCACACAGCTCTCCTGAAGGCTCCTGTGTGGGGAAGAGGCAGCCTTGTGTAGTCTGACTGAGGGCGTATGCGCTCAGACACCTGGCTGCTGTCTGAGCGCATACGCAGGAGGTTGGAGCTGAAAAAAGCCTGAAAATTTCAGCCTGGGATTGACTAGCTCTTATTTCTTGCACCCTCAGCTGTTGCTATCCTGGAGAAGGTGGGACGACCCAACCTGAAGCTGCAGCTGGTGAGTGCAGCCTCGAGTGCATAAGGCATTGGCACAGCAGTTGGGAGGGCTGCGGGCAGGGCTCAGGGCCAGACAGCCCTGCTCCAGCAGCCCCAGGGGCCAGCACAGGGCCTGGGGCAGGCCCAGAGGCTGCGAACTCATTGTCCTCTTCTGAGACATGGGGACAGGGACTGTGGCACAACCATCCCCCTCTGAACAGCTGCAACATCTCTCTTGGATTTTCTCTCACCCAGGACCTCTTTCACTGCCAGATCATGGATGGGAACCTGTCACGTAACCTGGAGATGTATCTCCCACTCATTGGTAATGCCCTGTGCCTCACCTGGCTTCCCATGACTTGAAGTTGGGGATGATGGATGCTCTCAGGTCACCCTATCCTATACTGACAGCAGGCAGAGCTGCCTGAGGCACAGCTTCAGTTTCCCCCCAGGTCATATCCAGATTGCACAGGTGCCAGGCCGCCATGAGCCCGACAGCCCCGGGGAGCTGAACTTCCCCTACATCTTCAAGCTGCTGGAGTCCCTCGGCTACACCGGCTACGTGGGCTGTGAGTACGCACCAAAAGGTGAGCGGGGCTGGGTGCTGAGTACCCTGCAGATCCCAGCGTGGAGGTGCCTTCCAGGACTGTGCAGAGATAGACCTGACTTGGGGGTGGGAGGCAGCAGGGCCCCTACCTCGGAACGAGAGCAGAAGGTGCTGCAGTTTGCCTAGGGCTGCCAGCAGAATCCCTTGTCTGCCTTGCAGGAGACACGGTAGAAGGTCTGGGCTGGCTACGCTCATACTGGGAGAGCAGAGGCCTGAAACCTGGCGGGCCCAGAAAAGCAATGGAGTAAAGTGCTGGAATAAACATCAAACCACTTAGCTCAGCACAGGAGTGTGTCTGTCCTCTGTTCTGTAAGGCTGACAGCCCTGGGGGTGACGGCATGACTTCAAGGACAGAGAAGCATCTTCACTTCTGGGCTGCAGAGGGCGTCTAGGATGAGGCTTTCAGTACTGAGGAAGCATTCACTTCTCGGGAAGAGATTGAATTTTCTTAAGTGCAGCTGCTGGATTTCACCCACTCTGCCTTTTTCAGTCTGTGCAGGCCCCAAGGGTGCTGGCAAACACCCACAGCAGCTGGGGGAAGAGGAGTAGGCATCCCTCTCTCAGGCTGCTGAGCAGGACTGCATTGCTGCTCCCACCCTGAGCAGGAAGGAGACTCTGCAAACTCAAGCCCACCCTGCTCCAGGGAAAGGCAGCCCAATGGGCCCAGGGTGCCTCTGCTGCTCCGAGGACTTTCCCCATGCTGACTTGTGGCTCACAGGAGGGGATCTGATTCAGTTTATTTCACAAATATATCCATGGCTTTAATGTACATCTTCACAAAACCTTCCACCTGTCCATTCACCCTTCCTCTCCCCTTCGGTGCTCTCCTACTGAGAGCAAAGGGCTGGAAGCAGGCACCTCCCTGCCTAAAGGTGCAGAAGTTTCCCCTTGAAGGCGCCGTGCCACCACCCTGCACCTCCGTGTCCTTACCAGACAGAACTCACTGCAGGTGCCAAAGTCAACATCCCTGAGAGCTGCTCTGCTTCAGCCAGGCTGCAACAGCCGAGCCCCTGTCCGTGGCCTTTGGTTCAGGATCATTCAAATCCCCCAAAACTTGTCCCCAGGGTCACAGCAGCCAGCCAGAGACCAAAGGAAGTGCAGCTGGGCTGGAGCCCCAGGGGAGCAGCTGGGCTACCATCACCCAGCCCCAGGCTCATCACATCAGTGGTGTGCATGCTGCCAGCAGTGCTGTGAACAGGTCCCACCCAGCAGCCTGTTCTTCCCCATTGTCACCCACAGCACAGGTGTGCACAGATGCAGTGCGTATTCCTGCAGGAGGCGGTAGCAATGCTAGAGCAGTCCTGTCCAGAGGTTGAAGCAGGCAGTGTTGATAACTGACTCCAGGTGGTGGTATGTGGATACGAGCTGCGGCAGAGGGCTCTCACTGTTCTGGGGCTGAACAGGGAATGGCTCCCGGAAAACCACGGTGAGGCTCTGCCAAGAGGGAGGAGCAAGTTAGGGCACAGGATGGAGATGAGCAGCCCCCAGCCCAACTGCACAGACACCTGCTTTGCAGTGTCAGGCAGGTACTGGGAGAAGTCCCAAAATGCCAGCAGCACTACGCTGGTGCATAGTTGAAGCCTCCTCCCAATTTTCTGTGGGGAAAATGAGGCATAAGGAGTTGCCCACCCTGTCCCAGCCCCCATGATTCTGCAGTTCTGCCAACCCCAGCAACAGCTGCCTCCGGAGCGAGGGGATCCTACTGCCTCCACAGTAATAAAGAGTTCCAGGGAAATGAGAGGGAAATTTCTCCTTCAAAGGCACAGAGTAGGAGTGAAACAAATAGGGAAAGGGAGGAGATTAAATGTAATAACAGCAATCCTAAAAATAAATGCTAGCTGCTCCATTCTCATCAGTAACTGTACTAAACAGGCAGGGCGGGGGAAGAGGGGTGCTGAGACCAGAGTGCAGAAGGGAAGGCTGCAGGAACCAACAAAGAAGAAAAATGTGAGTAACTGCACATTGTGGAGGCAGGACTCAGGGACTGGGTGCTCTCCAGAGCCAAAATACAGCTCATCCAGTAGCAGGGGTCTCCTAACACACTTGTAAAGCCCTGAGAAGAGCTGTGCAATGGCAAAACAGCAAAAGCACTGCCACCAAAGACATATGAGAAAGTGATTTGTGAGCCTAGCTCCAACTGCAGGCGAGGCATTAGAGCAGGCCTGGGGAGGAAGAACCACAAGGTAAATGTAGCTCTGTTTTTACCAAAGTGATGTGCTAATGCTAGAGTTCTATTTGGTAAAGAGAAAGAAATCATCTGAACTTCAGGAAGGATGCAGGAAGTGTCAGGGCTATAGTACCACGTGGGAAATTTAAGTAAGCTGAAAACAGAAATGAATACAAAAATTATGAGGTGAAGATGGTAGTCCTGAAAAAGGAAGCAATGGGCTGGAGAGAGATTACAAACAGAGGTCCTTCAGGAGTCCTTAGGGACTCACACTGCCCTTTAATGGGTATGGCACAAAGAAGAGCATGCCAATAAAATTTGGGGCACTAATACAAAAAAAATACATATAGCCTTAAAGAATTTAAGCAGGAAAAGGGCGAGTGTTAAATGCAAAATACAAGGTTAGGATTTCTGTTACGAGTTCAGCAGGAGAGGTGATGGAAGTGGTCTGGGGTTATCAACGATCACAAGGTGGCACCAGTGAGACAAACACAAAGAGATGAACACTGGAGCAACCTGTGCTCTGGTGCTGGACTGAATGCACGAGGACCCAAACCGGATAGAGACAACTGAGAGCATGATCTGAAAGCAACCCTGGGAAAGAAAAGGGGATCGACTGCTCACCATTTTCCAATATAAGAACAAAGAGGCATCAGATGAAAAGAGCAGAAGCATGTCCAAAAAATAAGTCAAGGAAGCAATTTAGCCAGGGTACAATTACATAATGGAGCTGTAGGTCAGGGCAAATCATGGATTCTAGAAATTGACCACAAGAAATAAAGCCACTGAAGATATTAAACACAAAGGCCACCTCTAGCTCAGGATGGCCCTGTACCAAAATGCCAGATGCTGGGACACTATTTGGAAAAGGTGTTACAAGCTTCTTGACTTATTCTCCCCAAAGGGTACTTGCTCTTGGCCACTGCTGGATGAATCTTGATGGACTCCAGCCCTGACCCCTGTACAGCTGCCCTTACATTCTCAGCTTCTTACCGTCTTTCCTGAATGAGAATCGAGAAACACAAGAACGAAGCAATCTGTGAACTTCTGGTTGAGCACAACCTGTCAAGAGAGCCACAGCACACGTTTAAAAGGAGACAGCACAACCCCTGGGGCAGGGTTACAAACACCCACCCGGAGTTGCATGATACATGCAGGATGAGTGGCCTGACACACTGGAGCTGCAAGTCTGCTTGGTTCACAGGTAGCATTACCAAACTGCAGGGACACACTTGGCATCAGCTCTATGGGACAGAAGTGACTGCTCACCCAAGGACAGGCAAACAGACACTGCTGTGCTACAGGAGCACACACCTCACACCGCACCAGCAACAACAGAGAGCAGCTTGACAGCACACAGTTGTCCTGACAGCACCATCATGCTCATGGATTGGGAAGCCACAGCAGGCAGGGGCCCTAGGAAGGGAAGGCAGCTGCAGGTGGGCAAGGGGCTGGGCCTTACCAGGTACTGGGTGCCTGTTTCAGCATTGTGGAAGTGCCGACAGCTCTGGGGAAAGCGGCTCAATAGCACTTTGATGAGGCTCTGGTACCAGGAGACTGTCATAGTGAGGAAGCATCCCTGTGGGTATGGAAAAAGGCTAAGAAGCCAGGACACCAGCAGCCATAAATGTGACAGTAGCACTCAGATCCAAAAAGATGCATCTCTCAAAGCCTGGCTAGGCATACTGATCCAGGGCCAGCAAATCTCCATAAATGGATCTGTATAGCCTCCTCCCTCCCCTGCCAGCTACAGGGTGTACATGTCCCTCTGCCTTCCCACCCAACAGGAGATGCATCGTGCAGGCCCCAGTCCCTCCTCCCCAGTGCAGGACACCATGACCACAGCCCTGCTGCTCACCAGCTGCGGGTCCACATCCGCAATAGATTTCCCATGCACGGCATCGAGCAGCTCCTCCAGCTCCACCAGTGACAGCTTGCCCAGCTTCAGCTTGTCAGAAGCCAGAGGCTCCAGAAGGAAGAGACGCTTCCAGAGGTTGTCCCTGCGGCAGTGGCACTTGGCCAGCTGCACCATGCTGCTGAGCTGCTTCTGGGCCGAGGCCACCTCAGAGGCCAGCAAGGGGAAGAGGGGCGAGGTGTAGAAGAGCCCAGGCCCCACCTGGACCTGGTTGCCCCCTGCGTAGAACTCGCTGCTGTCTTCCACGTCCTGCCACAGCTCCCGCTCCACCGGCTGCGGCCGCGCCAGGCTCGGCTCCGGCTCTGCTGCCTCCCATGCTGCCCGGCCCACCACGGGCTCCAGCACTTCTCGCTGCAAGTGCGGCAGCTTCTTGAAACGCCGCATGTCGGCCGTGAGCCGGGGGAATAGCTCCCTCTGGCTGGTCATGATGACGTAGAAACGCAAGCTGAGAGCAAGAAGACATTGTCACCCAGGGAAGGGCTGCTCACTTTTCAGCTGGAACCGCGGGGCACGGTGCCCCAGGCTGTAAGGGTGTTCCTCTGCCTAGAGGATAGACAGCACGCTGCCCAGTCCTCTCCAAGGACCCCCCTACGCAGCACCACACCTGCCTGTGATGCACCAGACATATCCCATCCACCCAGTGCCCTCCTCCCCAGCTAGGGAGCTTTGGTGACACGGCTCTGGGCCCTCAGCTCTCACCGGAGCATGCGTCTCTCTGCTTCGCTCTGCTCCTCAAATGGTGCTGCACTGTGACACACCAGCAGGGACACATCAAAATCATCGTGGTGACGCAGACCTTCTGAGTCCTTGTAGGAGCCTGAGCTGGGAGGAAAAACAAATCTGTGTGAAGGGGACCCCACTTTGTTCTCACAGAGCTCTTGGTACCACTAAATTGCTGGGTACGTGGGATTCAACACCATAGGACTCCTCAGGAACGTTATGGGAAGTGAGGAAAGTGCATTTATGTACACAAACACCCATACACACCATCCCTGCTGGGCATGATTTCCAAAAAGCTGGGCAGCACAGCTGCCTGGCACTACGTAGGACAGAGACAGCTTTGTTGGCACCTTAGGACAATCCCCTCAGCTCTCAAGTGGCATTGGTCAGCATCAGGCAGCTCCAGGAACTTGAAGCAGAAGCACTTACCTGTTCCAGATAGAGACCAATGCGTATTCATTCTGCTCTGTGCCTGGAGTCCCCTTCTTGTTGTCAATGCCTGCAGTCAGCCGGGCCATACGCAGTGGCTTCATGTGGTAGGTGTTGGCATGGTCAGCAATGTAGTTGTACAGCTGGTGTGCAGTGATCATGTTGGTGGGCAGGGCCAGCATGCCTGGTGGGGAAAGACACACTGCTGTCACAGGAGGGCAGAGCTATAGCTGTATCTGTGGTATACAGCCTTAAAGCAATGAGTTTCTTCAGCAATATGGTATTAATGACCTTCCTAGAGTGGGCACATCACCCTGTTCCTGCCACCCACTGTGTCAGGTATGTTCATAAAGCACTTGGGAATCTTGCCAGGTTACGGGCTGATGATCAATGCCCAAATGATCGCACGCTGGCTACTCACCTTGGAAAACGTGGTTGCGACCAAATTTGGGGATGTCAGTGTGATGGGCAATGAAGTCCTCCAGGAAGCTAGTGAGATGGTACCCCTGGCGGAGCGTCATGTGGGAGCCCAGCAGATATTGGTGGACTATCCGCAAGTGGAAGTCATAGCTGAACGAATGCACGTGCATGAGGTCCCGCACCTTGTCACACTCCTCCGTGAAGAGCATGGAGAGCTGTAGAAGAAGGAATGAGAACAGGTGAGTTACCAGGTACCTCACAGCCTTCTGTAGGGTCTCGCTGACAGCAAGACATGGCAGAACCAGCACAGTCACCCCTGCCCTGACACCACAGCAGGATGCAGCCCCGAAGCTGTGTGCACAGTGCAAATAGCAGACTTGCAGATCTGGCCACTGGGGGCCCCAAGGGATCCAGCTTGGTAGCACCTTCCACACTTGACCCTGCTGCTGCAGGTCTCCAGCAGCAGCATGAAGTGATTGGCACTGCCTCCTTTTTGGCATAACATACATTCTCCCCTTAAACTGCACACTATGTGGACATGAAGCAGGACACAACCCCAGTCAGGCTGGATAGGGAGCAACATGATCGAGCTGTACATGCCCCTGATCACTGCAGGGGAGTTAGACTAGATGACCTTTGAGGGTCCCTTCCAACCCTAACAGTTCTGTGATCCTCCTTCTATCTGAGTGCTGCTCTGTGTGGACCAGTCCCTGAACAGGTAAAAGATACACCAAGGCTGAAGCCACAGTGAGTTCTGGATCCTACAGGTGAAGATTGACTTACTGACTGTCCCCTGGGAGCAAGAGGCAGCACAGGAGCCCATGCAAGTGGTTGGACTCAGAGATGGGCAACAACAGAGCAGCTAAAGCCCTGTACCCATGTACAAATGCCAAGTCTGGCTGTTGGGAAGCCGGATGATCTAGTGGCTGGGGTGTCACAGCTGTGCCTGAGAAAGGGCCTCCCCAGTACTTGGCTGTCGCCTCTGCCCAGCATGATGGTCCTTCAGGGCAGCCCCAGCCTGCACAAATAGACAGCCACACTCCCAACACAGGAGCAGCTAGTGTGGCAGGGGACAGTGCTGGTGAAGGTTTCAGCCTTGCCTCTGTGCCATTGTAAGGTCTTTCAGCTCTCTGACCTCTTTGGCCAGCTGAGCCACACCATTAATCCCTTGGTTTAAGGACAGGGCAAGCAGGAAACACCAGCAGGCAGGAGGTGTTGACACAAGAACAGTCTGCTATCTGTGCCATCTGCATTGCTGCTGCCATGAGGCAGAGGGCAACCAGCACATCCAGGACTGGCCTGGAGAGGAGCCTATAGCTCTGCTCCAGAAAGGCAGAGCAAAGAGCAAGGAACACACAGCACTGCCTGCATGCAAGCACCCAAGGCCCACCCCCATCCTCCTCCCAAGCTGTGCTGAAGCAGGTACAGCAGCCACTGTCACAAAAGGCTGGCAGCTGGACCAGGGGGGATAAAGCACAGCCAGTGGGAGGCTCAGCCCTGCACTGGCAGGTCCTGCTGCACCCAGCATGGCAGCAGAAGGAGAGGACATACCGCAGACTCAGAGATGGAGCTGTGTCCCATGCAGCTCTTGCTGCGAGCTCTGGCTGTAAGAGTGCCCTGATGGAGAGAGATGCACAGCCAGTGGGAAGAAGGACAAGGCACTGTGCAGCCCAGTTCCTGCCCCAGCCTGTCTTACACAGGCACAGGGTGGGATAAGCAGAGAGAAAGGGCAGAGGAGCCCAACTGCTCCATCTGAGGGAACTGTGGGTTGTTTCCAGCATGAATGAAGGCTGGCCAGATACCTGCAGCAAGCCCAGTGCTCCCAGCGCTGTGCCCTCCCAGGTCAGCCAGAGAGCCTGGGTGTTCCCTGCAATGTCAGCTGCTTGCCAGTAACCTGCCCTGTGCAACACAGACTTCCCAGGAAAGGCCCAGCAAACCCTCAGGGACTGCAGCAAGGTCCAGGCAGGTTCTAAGCTTATATGTGCCAAGAATGGCTCAAGTAAGACGCAGCTCTGCTATGCAGCCATCCTGGAAAGGACAGTACAGTCATGTGCGCCTCCTACTTCAGGGAGGCTGGGGTCATCTGCCCTTTAAACAGCCACCCAGTGCACTGGGACAGGCAGGAGACACTGACATACCAAAAGAGAAGGGAGCAGGCAGCCCCATGGCGTGACAGAACAAGGCACAGAGGCATCAAGAACCAGGGATTGTGGTACAGAAAATTATCTCCTCCAGCAGAAAGCAGCCAGCCACATTCACAGTCCCCTGTTATCATTCTGTTTCCCTTTCATTCAATGGAAGCAGAGAACTTCTGGTTTCAATGCACAGACTTTCTTCCCAGGAGCAGCCATTTTTGCCAAAAATGGTTCACATTCCTCCCCAGTCTGCTCTGTCTTGCTCCCCACAGAACAAGAGTCATCCTCTTCTAAAACATTCCACCTGCTCTCATCACACTCCCAGTCTGCTGAAGCAGCATGCTATGCAGAATGTGTGGCTGTAGAAGGCTCTGCAAGCTTTCCTTTACCAGAAGAGAACAAAGCTTTCTAAAACTTGCTGCACCTGAAGTGCTTACTGTGTCTCACAAACCGCTGCCTCTCCCAGAGCAGCACCCAGCCACAGGGAGCAGCAGCTGTACAAAGCCATTACCTGAGAGTTTACAGACTGGCCCATGGGGATCCGCGAGCACTCCAACGCGTACTGCTTCACACAGAAGTAATAGCCCTGGAGGAAAGAACACACTGAGTACAGCATGGGCCTTGAGCCTCCCCAAGGAAGAAGAGGATCCCCTACAAAGCTGGCTGCACCCCACACTTGTCAATTCACCACTTAAGCTAGGTCCCAGGTACTCTTTCTCCCTCTTTTCTCTTCCTTTGTGCCTGAACAAAGCAGGTCTTGGGACAGACCAGCCAATATATGGCTCAGCATAGGGAGCCCTATCTGGTGCTAAGCCTTGCGTCTTGTATTTGTTTCCCTCTGAGCAACACTGACTGCTCTGAGTCCCACAGAACTGCCCCTGCAGTGCTGCAGGACTGTGGGAGAGGCAGTCAGAATTACATGCTCCTGCTGCACTCCTCACTCATGTTGTGTACTTTTAAGTCTGTCTCGAACTCCCTCCAACTGTTGAATTTTGTTTCTTTTTCTCTCTCACCTGGAAGGCCAACTCCATCAGTACAATCCCACCTGGAAGAGCTCTCTGCAGATGATAGGTGGCAACAGCAGGGCTTGTACTCTGGAAAGAGAAGGACAAAACTGGAGAGGCTCTCTGGCACAGGAGAGCAACCCACACACCAGCGTGCAAAGCTGCCAAGATGTTCTGTGGCAGAGGTGGAAGAAGAGTAACTTTAACAACTGAGCAGTTTCACAGGTAGTAAGGGAGCAGACACACCAAAGAGTGAAAAGAATTCTAATAAAGCTAATAGGCAGCCTTCCAGAGAGCATGCCAGAGATGCTGCTGCTTTCACCTCCTGCCTGCTCAGGGGAGGACATCTCCAGAGGGCATAGTGAGCTGAGGGGTAATGCTGCCCACAAAACCTTACTCCCACACCTCTCTGCTCAGCAGTTCCCAGATCATCACAGCTGCCCAACAGACCAGATATCAGAGGCATCCAGCTGGGATTTAGAGCTTAGCTGCCAGCAAATACACTTGCCTGCTGTTAAGCTGTTTCAGTGGATTGCTCTCCTCCTGTTTTAACTGCAAGGTGTTGTCTTGCCCACAGTC
Organism: Cyrtonyx montezumae; assembly: GCF_038088225.1. NCBI lineage: Eukaryota > Metazoa > Chordata > Aves > Galliformes > Odontophoridae > Cyrtonyx > Cyrtonyx montezumae. The sequence goes on from NW_027071825.1 coordinate 10,011,802, forward strand.
CTGTACCAGCTTCATCCGTAAGCAGGTACCAGGAAAGGGTGAGAACAGGGTCAGCAAATGCTATGCTTCCATCCTCCCTGGGTTTCATGAACCACAGGTGGTTTCTGCCTACCTAGCAATTCTGATGGATCCCCCTTCCAGGTTATTCTCTCTCAAACCCATATAAGCTCCTAGCGTTCACAAAACCTTTTGACAAAGATCACTGTTACTTGCTGCTGCATGAAGAAAGACTTCTGCTTTGGGACTGGCTCCCGGTACCCCCATTTGATAATGAAAATGACAGCAATGAGTCAATCAATTTCCCAGCTGTCTGTGATTTGGCAGAGCTTTGTCCCTCCCTCGTTGCCTCTTCTTTACAAATGAAGAGCCCCAGCTTGCACAGCCTGTCTGCATAGCATTCCCTACTCTGCGTTCTCACAACCCTTCTGGTTGCTTTTGAGTCTATTTCTCACAGAACTGCCCTACTTCTGCCCACAGCCTGACTTCCATCCCAGTTTCACTTCTCTAACCGCGTAAGCACTCACCTTTGGACTCCCCTCTGCCTTTGGCTTTGTATAGGAAAAGGATCCTCTCCCCTCCACACCCATTGCTGCCAGAGCTCGGATCCGACTTGTGCTACTGGAAGCAACAAGAGAGAGCCTTGAGCAGGGCAGCTAACATCTCCCGCTGTGCCAAGCCAGGGCAGAGCTTCATGTCAGCCCTTCCTCATCACCAGGATTCCCAGAACATCACTGACCTGCGGGTGGTAGGTGAGGGTGGCCGCACCTGGACCAGAATGAATCCCATGCTCTGCAGGTACTGGATGTACTGCTGCAAAAAGGCATTGCACATCTCTTGCAGCCAAGGCTCCTCCTTCAGCTTGCAGGGCAGTGATTCCGTGGAGTCACAGCTGTGGCTGCGGTCTCTCCCTGATGCTGTAGAATCATTTGAGCGGTGGCGCTTCTGAAAGAAAAATTTATTTCCTAAGGAGAGCTGCTGTGAGAGGGGGTGCTCACTGGGATCCCACCAGAAGGATGAGCAGAAGACAGACTTTGCTCCGCCAGTGAGCTCTGACAGCCAACCTACGGCATGTGCAGCAATACCAGGTCCAGGATTCACTCCTGAATGACCTACCAGCACTGGAACAGACTATTGGAAGAAGTACACTGCAGTAAGGGACAACCCTCATCTCCTCCCCAGAATGGCTTGCATAGAATCTTGATAGTTCACAACTGAGCTCAGTGGTGCTCAGGTCCTGTTGCCATGTAAGAGTTCAATCCTCTCACGAATCCTTGTGACATCTCAGGTTTTATTACTGACTTAGTAGCGCAATAACATTATATGAATAATATTTCCTTTTCACCATTTTCAGTTCCCCTTCTGATCTATTTGAATACTTTGTGCTGTGAGACACTAAGGTTTCTTTTCTTCATCTCTCTCCTTTGAACCAGTGGATCTCTCAGATGTTTCTACCTGCCTTTTCATTTATCTGCCCTACAAGCAGTCTCTTTACTAGGGTCTCTCTAGCTACTCTCTGACCTTACCTCCTCTGAGTACCTCTAGTTCAGTGCCTTTGCTACAAGATGCTGACTTCTGCTTGTCCAAATTGGAAAAGCATGGAAATAACACCACAATATTAGCACACTTTTCTGATGTACTCTAAATGGTTTGCCTTTTGCATGAAGCTGTCCACGAATTGCAGAAATCTGCCGGGCTGTCTGCTTTGCTCCTACAGGCTCTGTTCAGCATGGGAGAAATTCAAGTTCCTCAAGTTCCTCCCCCATGGTGCTCTGCTTTCTTGGAAACCAGGTCCTGCTCCCACAGCACTGCTCATTTCACAGCTTACTCAAGGCTACCTCTCAGCTCCTCGCAGTCTTTTTGTGTTCTGATCAATCTGAACCACTACACGGTGTCTCAAAGCTTGGCATCTCGTTTGTACTGAGATATATTTGCTGGCGACACAGAACCCAATACACAACCTCAAAGCCCTGCTCCCAGGCTCTTTAAATTGAATAGCCAGTTTTCATTTTGTTCTGTTCCAAAAACAAAGTGACGTTTTCATTCTGTGATGATAGTTTTCCTTTCTCTTGTGAGTGCTCAATTTCTGCAGCAGCCTCTGTTTAAAGACTGTCAGAATCCTTTTGACGTTTAGATAAATTACCACAGTCTTTTCCTCCCGTCTGACACACACACAGACCACGAACAGCCGGTATGGCATCTGCACAGGTTAGGCTCTGTCAGGCTGCAACCTGCTCAGGATTCAGGTGGCTTGTTTTCAATTGTTCCAGCTATTTGCTGGGTTTGGGCAGATTTTATCAGGTCTGGCTGCTGAATGCATAGAGAGGTTTTGCTTCCCCAACAGGCAGCATGCTCTGATGGCTTTGCTAGACTCGCCTCTGGAATCCCTAGGCAGCAAAGGGAAGTCAGTCTTCCCAGGAATAGTGTGACTGCACAAAGAAGGCTCTGAGGACCCGAGGACCCAGTTCTTTTTTTTATCCTCAGTCTCCATCTTCACCATGGTGGATGCCCTGTTCTAAGGCTGCAAATTCATTCTGTAATGCAGGTCTTGGCTCAAAGCAGAACTATCGTGGGGAAAAAAAAAAATAAAGCAAAGTCGTCCCTTTTTCCAGTGCACAAAATCAAATCCAACTGGCTTCTGCTGACACTCACCTTCCCCTCTGCCTTGCCTTGCTGGTCAGTCTGGATCTGCTGCCGGAAGGTTGGGTCAAAGAGCAGGGGTGTAGCACAGTAGTGAACAAGGCGTGAGGACTGCTTCAGGGTCTCCAGGTCTGACAGCTGCACAGCACAAGAAGAACACAGTTACAAGCACACATCCCCCACCATGCCCAGGAACAAACTATTTGCAGTACCACCCTGCTGCTCAAGTGTGAATTAAACTACAGAGGCAACCACCCTGCTTCACAGCCCTTCCAGTGCTGGACAGCAAAGACTCATTTGCAAAATTTTAGAGCCCAGCAGGCCCAGAAGCTCAGGCAGAGAGTACTGCCTCCACAGCCAGGCACCATCCCCAACATAAACCCCAATTTGAGTTCCAATGCTCCCTCCTGCAAGAGGGAAGCTGGTGTTGTCAGCACTCTGTAAGGTGGCTCGGTCTGCACTCACGCTGATAGGCATATTTGACTGTGCTGATCTCTGCTGCCAGGTCACAAAGAGATTCTCTATCTTCATTTGCTTCTCCAATTCTGGAAGAAAGAGATCAGACACATCTATCAAGCCCCAGCCATTCCCCTACACACCCACCCCACCCACTGTACTCCCTACACTGGCCATAACCCATGCCTCTTTGCCAGAACTGCTTCTTTTTACTCCTTTTCCAGAAGCAGAAGAATGCAATCAGGCAGTTAGGCTCTATTCACAGCATGCTTCTTGCTTTACCTTTCCTCTCCATGCTTTTGATTTCCAGGAATTGGGCCCCATGTCGAGCCACAGGGTCAAAAGGTCCAAACTCTGGTCCATGGGGTATGCGTTTGATAGTGGTAACATCCCGCAGAGCTTCATCAAAGGGCACCACATCAGGGTGGAAATGCAGGGATGGCAGGCTGCGTGCAGAGCTGCTCAGCCGGCCCTGTTCCTTGCTAGGTGGTGGGCAGGGGCTCCGGATCAGTGCATCCACCTCCAAAGTAGAGTTCAGGAAAGGATTTGGCTCCTAAGAAAACAGAAACAGCCATGAATGACTCTCTACTACCAGTCATGGAGCAAGGACCCACAAGGACAGAGTAGACTCCATTCTGGTCATCTGCAGACATCTGCTGGCTTTCCCCACCACCTGCCCAGAGGACAGCACTGCCCCAGCATGCAGTGGGAAGCCCATTCCCCAGCTTCCTCCACACTAAATATTTCAGCCACAAATCCTACTGCCAACGGCAGCACTCTGTCTGGACACGTTCTGGTTGGACATATAACCACCTGCAGCTGCCTTGCCAACCAGCACACAATGCAACCTTCCCTCAGACCCCAGAGCTGCCAGGACCCCTCCTGATGGGGAAAGGACTGCTCTGTCTGGCAGGGTGCCCTACCTGCTTGCTGTCCTCATGCCACGGTGGGTCCATGAAGCAGTGGTGGTGGAACAGTCCCATCTTTTGGCTGATCAAGCAGTGCACGATGTGGGAGCGGGCATTCTGCCACTGCAGCAGGCGAATGAGTGAGGAGTTCAAGTTGGCCCCCAGGTCTGGGGACCAGTTGTAGGTGTAAAGTGTCAGCTAGAAAGAGAACAGAGGGAGGCAAACTGAAGGATCTGCTCAGAAAAACATGGCTCAAGCTGCCCAAGTGCTTTGGGTGGGACTTGCTGCAGCTCCAGATACTTTCAGACAACAAGGCTGGGACAACTGCTCATTTATGGCACCCCTGTTAATAGCTCCAGCAGCAGATGTTGGCACTTGAGTTTAGCAGCACAAGAAGCAGGTTGATGTGACCATATCTATGCAGATGGAAAGGGCAATTACAGTCCACACTGAGGCAGGAGGAGTCAAGACAGCTTCAGGGAGACCCCTGCTCTGCTGTGGCACAGGGCTTCTGCCTGGGGCTGGTCAACTGCCTACAGCACCAGGGCTTTCAGTATCACACAGGCATCATTGTTACCTTTTTATCAACAATCTCCATGAAGAGGAACCTCTGTCGGGGTGCCAGGTCTCGCCCAACAATGCCGGGGTCAGAGCCTCTCTCTGCTGAGCTGAATTCCATGGCCTCGAAGCGCTGCAGCCCTTTGTGAGCTGGAAGAAACCAGAGTTATTACCCTCAATACCAGTTCATCCCAGAATGATGGGATGTTGTGTCATGGTACTGCTCAGCTCACCACTCTCAAAGGACAGTTGAAAGCAGCCCACACGTTGATATTTTTCCAATCACAACCCAAAGCCTCCCCTCTTGGGACCTTCGATCACTTTTTCACTTATTAGCAGTGTTGCCATGACAACCCTGTGTGATCACTCAGCATACCCTGGTTCTGCTTCCTTGTCATTTCCAGTTAACTTATGGCGTGGTCCCAGCAATATCTTTAATCTCGGCCATACCATAACAAATCCCAGATGTTAGCATCATGCACACCATTGTGAAGCTTAACTGAGCAGAGAAGAGCGGAGCCCCTCTACAAGCTACAAGTTTCCAATGCTGCATTTCTGGCATTAGAAAAGCACTACAGCAACCACATGAGACCTGACTGTGGAGGCGCACGATGAGTCCTGCCACAGCATCACCACCTGCAAGCCAGCCTGGAGCCCTTTTGCAGCCTGCCCACTTTGCCCAAGGTTTTCAAGCAGCTGTTGCTCAAGCCAATCGCTCCAGCAGCACCATGCTGAACAGGGACTTACGTCTGAACCTGTGAGCAGGTGGGACTAGCTGCTCCTCCTCACTGCTGCTGTCTGAAGGTAGAGACAACATCAGCTCCTCAGAAAGAGCACAGTCCAACTCAGCTAGACCAGCCGAGCCCAGTGCTACCCTTCCTGGGACCCAGCCTAGGCATGGGAGAGGAAGGGATCACAATAGCATACATCACTTAGACCACCACCAGCTCAAAATTTCCCAGCAGGGTGACCCATTTCCCCATCTCACAGAGCTCCAGTCAAGCCTGTCTCAGCACTGCTGTACTGTGCCAAGCCAAGAGAAAGCAGTAAAGTATGGCAGAGCATCTGGGAGTACACGCCATGCTGGATTCCAGGCCCTGACAGATCAGCTTGTCCTTGCTAATAGCTGATGAGAAGTGAGCAGATGCCAATGGGGACAGGGACGTTTTTGCTCTAGTGACATGCCTGCCTCACTAAGAACAACCTGGACTGCTGGTCCCAGCTGAAAAGAGGCCTCAGTCATGCTGAGCTGTGAGCACTTGCAGTGAGCAGTGCCACATTTTGGTGACATCTGCAACCAGAACTGCCCTGTGCTCTGCCCAAAGGAGATGCTTGCTCGGTACACTTCTACCAATTAAAGGAGTAGATTGCCTTGTGGAGGACAAAGCTAACAGGTCACGATATCTGGATGTTGTCAGAACACCCATCAGCCTTTCCAGATGGCCCACGCAGAACTCTGGGTGCTATGTACTGAGACTCTTCTCAGGAAGCTTTTGACAAGGTACTGGGAAGAAGCAGTGTACAAATATAATCACTTTGTTCACAGTGTGAGATAGGAGTTCCAAGGGTACCACCAGCAGGGTCTTTTAGCCAACAACAACCAAAGTGTTACAAGTCAGTTCTGCCCTGGCCAGGCACTCACCCTGCTCCGTGCTGCAGCGCCACTGGTGGAAGTTGCGTCCCAGCAGGATGAAGTGTCTGACAGCTGCAGGGCGAGGGCTGGCACTCTGGCCAGGTTTATAGGGCAGGAAGGCAGTGCTCCCATGGCAGCTGCAAAGAAGAGCACCAAAGGTCGCTGACAAATAGAGACACAAGAATAGAGGCTGGCATATGAGCATCTGCCAGTGCCAAACAGACTCCTGTAAACTGTGTAACTCACCAGATCTTTTCAAACACCTTGACAGTGGTGTCACTCGCTAGGGAAGTGACGAGGTTCACCACTTCCACCAGTATGGAGGAAAGGAGGAAACGGGACACAATCTCTGCTGAGCACTGCTGCACTGATGGGCAACCTGCATGGTTTGGGGAGAGACAGTGTGCACAACTAGCTAGAGATAAGCAAGGGATGAAGAGGAATGGCTCCGTGCTATGTGTAGAAGTAGAGAAAGGCCCATCCCCAAACTATCTGGAGAAGCTGGGGCATGAGATACATACCCAGGTGGTTCATAAATGCCATCCACTGTTGACAGGTTTGATTGAAGAGTAAGTGCATGGTGCCTACATCTCCTTCTTCCAACTGGCAGGCTCGGCGCCTGGGAAGAAGGAAAAGCAGTATGATTATACCAGATCTCAGTCAGCAAGAACAAAGGCAAAAAGGCACAATGGTTCTTTTCCAGATCCAGAAAGGAGAGCTAAGGGAAACCCCTATTTCAGTTGTTAGAGCCCTTGAGCTTAGCAGCGACAGTTGTGCAGGCCCAACAATGCAGGGAAGGGGTCTCTGACAGAGACGAGCAGTAGTGCTCCCAGCAACACTCTAGTGTGAAGACTGGAGACTTTCTTTGTGGAAGGCAGCTCCCCTAGCTGGCTGCATAAGAGAGATGCCACAAGGGGATATAGTTCAGAGTGTTATGATGCACACAAAGCCAGCAGAATGTCTGTACAGCAGCACCACAGCTGTCTTACCGCTGTGCCTGCTCCAGTTCAGCTGTGGCTGTGGCCCGATCCTGGCTCAGGTGCTGCTTGACATTCTCAGTCTTATGTCGCCGCCTTGTGCGAGCCTCTTCAGGCCTCTCCAGCACAATGTCATCTGTAGTCTTGGGGCTGCCCAGCTCTGAGGACTCAGCCTTGCTCTACAGAGAGGCGGTGTAGGGTTAAATCTCTGCATATCCACAGCCCAGCTGTTGCCCTGATCTCAAACCCCATTACCAGGCCAAACCTCCCTACCCAGCCAGATTCCTCCTCTCTGTTCCTCCCAGCCTCATGCACCAGCAGACTTGCAGGCCCTGCTCCCACCAGACCCTCAACAACATTACCAGCATGTCCCAGAAACTGCGGCGTCCCAACTTGCTCGTGGGTGTCACCGGCTCCCCAGGGCTGGCCGAAGGGGCAGAGGTGAAATGCAGAGGTGGAGGACAGCTCTTGCCAGCCCCACCAGTGCCCATGGCCAGACCCTTGGTCTCTGACATGGTTCTCCTTAGGCCTGCTGTGGAGACAGAACAACCATTCACTTCAGAGCCTTCCACTGTGACATTCATGTGCCACCATGGCTGCCCAAAGAGAAGGGAGCAGCCCTCAGCATCATTTAGCAAAGTCGATTCACTCTAAAGACCTCTATCAATTCTACTTCTATGTTGAAGCACTACACATCTGGCAGCAGGGAGAGTGCTTTCCTCCCTCCCAGTTCCCCCCACCACAGGCCAAGCTCCAACATGTAGGAAGAGCAAGGCTTGCAGAGGGCTCAAGGTGCCCATCCCACCCCAAATTATACCTGCAGAGCTCAGCTCCTCCAGGTCTGGGGCACTCAGTGGGCAGGATGCCTCCACACAAAGTGGGGCTGGCAGCACGAGGAACTCCATGATGGCATCACACAAAGCATGGCGCAGGGCCCCACGCAGCTTCTCTGACAGCTGCAGCAGGCTAATGTTGCCCTTCTCCCAGATGTCCAGGCGCACCAGCACACAGGGCTCTGTAGAGAAAGGACAGTCCTGCTCAGCTCTGCACCCACACCTTTTGGAGGTGCTGTGGGGGATGCAGAGGCACCCTACCTGAATGCTGGGTGCCAGCCTCTGGTTGGTGCTTGCTAACTGCAGTGAGGCTTTCAAAGTCAGCATCTTGCAGCAGGTCCACGATGGGCAGCTTAGGAGAGTCAGGTCTCTCCCCGTGGGGCAGTGTGGTGGGACTGCCATTCTCATCCACAAACGTCAGTGCAATGCATGCAATTCCTACAAGAGAGAGCCCAGGACAGCCTCCATCAGCACTGCACTGAGCACGCTGCTGCAAGCCCTGCTGGCAACTAACAAAGCAGGGTGGCCACCCCACACCTCCACAGCAGGCCTTGGGACAGAGCCCTCACCATGTGGGTCTCATTGCAGGGCTGTGGGTGCACACAGCAGGCAGGGCCCACGGGAGGGGAAGCAGCCAGGGGAGAGGCAGCTAGCTGTGCTCACTGGGAGTCAGGGCAAAAAAAGCACAGAGCTTTGCACAGGGTGTCTTCACCACCCCAGGAATCTCTCTCCTGTAGTATCACAGCAGCTGTCACCTTGCCCTTCAGGAACTTCCTGAGTCATCCAGCACCATATGCAAAGAGAAAGCAACTCCATTTGCCTCAGGAGGGCCATTATGCAGAGAGGTCTGGAATGGGGCTCAACACCCAAAGGACAGAGCCCAGATGCTCTCCAACAGCCCTCTCAGGCCACATGAGACACTGAGTCCCTGCAGAGAAAGCCTACACAACACCTTGCTGCAAAATGCACTCATAGCACACTCCCCACTGCACACCTGTATGAGATGAGGTGCCTTTCCCACACATTCCTACCAGCAGACCGACACCCAGTATTAGCCTGGAGTTGCTGTGGAGTAAAATTCAGGCCCTACCTATAGCCTCACTCACACACCTGCACAATTCTGAGATGTAGAGCAGCAGTTTGGTAGCTGGTGCACAGCCCACATGCCACATGCCACTGGCCACACAGGAGAAGACTCACTATGAACCAGAGCAGGATCAGGAGCTCCCTCCCCATAGCCCAGCTCATCAGCCAGTGTACCAAGGAAGCAGCAGTGGGGATGGAACTGTAAGGTCCAAACCCTTTGCTGTCATGCTACATTATCCCACTCCCTTTCAATGCCTCCTAATCAACCAAGGCAGCACTCAAGTGACTGAATGGCACAGCTGTCCCAGTACTACCAAGACACAATGGGTCCAGATGCAATACAGATACAGGGGAGGGAGCATTAGGATGGAGAGAGGGAAGAAGGCATGAGGAAAGGAAACTCTACAAGCATAATCTACTTAAAGATTAGAGGAGCTGCCTCACGTTGTAGGTGCTCTGTACTAGCCTTTGACATGGCTCTGCTCTCCCTGATATAGGCACAGGAACAATCTTCTATCCAGCAAAACAAATATGGAGAAACGTATAGTTTCCTGAAAATCAAAAGGTAGAGGAGACTGGGATTTCCCTCAGCCTCACTACCTTTGGAGCCTCAGACAGGGCTCTCCTGTCCACACACAGTCCCTTGCTGCAGCACAGCAGTTTGCTGGGATGGAGAAGCCCATACACAGACATTAGGAGCAGCAGATTTGCCCCGTATGACATTGAGTACTTAGACAACTCTCTCTTATTAAACAGAGAAAGGCATAAACTCATCTGCTTGGCTTGACAGCAAGCCCCAGGCTCACCGGAATGACACTGGATGGGGCACTAGGAAACTGCTACCTCCCATTTATAAGGGGCCCTCCAAGGTACCCTGACTAAGGCCCTCTGAAACACAAAGCACACATCCAGCTGTGCCCTGTCACTGTGGCCCTCTGGTAAGCAACCACTGGGAGGATGATGCTGCTATACTCAGAACTTGAAACTACAATTGAAATTTCATGATTGCTGTTCTCCTCAGGGATAAGGTGGCCATTCTGATCTGTAGGAAAAAAAAAAAGGGTGTAGAACTTCAGAATTCACTGCTTGCAAGCAGGCTTTATTTGCTCATTTATCCAGGCAGCAAGAAAAAAGGTGGCTCAGACAGACATACACACACACGAACACACAGGAGTCAGAGCTGAAGCCACAGCACAAGGAAGACAAGAACAGCAGGGACCAGAGGGGCCAGGGAGCTGTGTGGGAAAGGAAACTAGGAGAGTACTAGGAGCCAGAGGTGCTACCTTGGAAGTGGGAGAGTGGAAAGAGGTGCTGCACAAGGTCCGACATGGTACCTACACAACAGAAGAACATTCAGATGGTGCACAAGGGACACAGCAGGACTCACAATGCCAGCTGGCAGCCACATGGCCTTGACACAACATGATGTGACAGCCTGCTGGAGAACTCTCTCTATCCAATGCCTTTTCCAGCAGTCCACAGAAAAGAGCAGAGGGCATAGTCTCCACAGCAGCTGCAATCTAGAGCTGCTTCATACAGCAACCTACCAAGCTCTGTGGGAGTCCTTAGCTCCATTCTACCATACATGTATGGCTGTGCAGTCTCCCAAGCGCACTCCCTGCACTCTCCCCAGCTACTGGAGAAAAACACTGCCTTTTCATGGGCCATCCTCAGTCATTCAGAGCTCTATAGCATGGGAAGTGGCTCCCCAACGCACAGTCCCATACCCTGCCTCAACAAAAAAAAAAAAAAATGTTGATCACAGTACCTTTCCCACCAGTGCCTTGGCCTCCTGGCTTGTTGTACAGGTAAAGATCTTGGTCAGGGACACTACCACTGTGGCTGAAGTAGTGCTAAGGAGAGCAAGGAAAAAAAAAAGATAATGTTTAGAGAACTTACCTTTACTGGAAGTAGAGGTCCATGCATGTGCAGAGCTCATCTCCAGGCCTGTAGCAAGCAGCTCAGATCTATTTAATAACACTTGCCAGCAGATTTGGCCACTGTTTGGCAGAAGGACTCTCTTAAAGCTCTATCCAGGGTTATAAGGCACTGTACATCTGGCCTCACCTTCTACCCTTAACAGCCATGCTGCAAGATTGGATAGCTGTTCCCACACTTTTAACAGCTCTGGTGGTTTCAGACTTTAGATCCTGGCCGCACGAGGAACCAGGCTCAGCTTTCCAAGGAGAAGATCTCCCATGCTCCTTAGAGAAGACTGTGAGCACGAACTCCATGGCTGCTATTTTTCACACAGCAGTGACCACTCAAGTAAAAGAAAGGCCTGTGCAAGCCTACACCAGGCCACGAGAAACTGCCCAAAATCCTGAAAAACTCCTCCATGCTTGAGCATTCAGTGTCTAATCCTCCCTACAAATGGCAAAGCTGAGAATGCAGGGCTGAGCAGCCCCAGCAAGAGCCCTTAGAAGCAGGAGGAAGCTGGGCTAATTGCTGCCCCACTTGCTGCCCTCCTAACCTTGAAGTGGTGCTCCACATTGCTGTCTGTGTACTTCGGGGTATGCAGGAAGATGAGCAGGTTCTGGCGCAGATAATAGGCCACTGCTTGCAGCCAAGGCAGAGCAGAGGGTGGCAGTGCAAACTGCAGGACCTCTGTGGGTGGTGTCCCAGGGGGCTGGATAAACTGTAGAGAGAAAGTTTTAGAACTCATCTGAGTCAAGCAGGATACTCTGTGGTTGCAATATGGATCCCAATTACAGCAGCTGGCTACATAAAGGGAGAGCACAGTGTGCAGAACTCAGGCCCATAGATAGATGGGTGGGCCAGCACTCCACAGTTATTCACATGGAGGCCCTGCCATGCTGTAAACCCCAGCAGTGGACCACCCACTGACCCTAGCACCCACACAGAAAACAGATCTTAGAAGAGGCTGGGATGGGTCAAAAAGGCATGTTATGGGCAACAGGATGAGCAGAACAGCTACTGAAGTACCTCCACATCAGCTGGGGTCAGCTTGCAGTTCCGGACCAGCATCACAGTGATGATATCCAGGGTGGCCTCATCCAGGCGCCTGCGCAGCACTTTCACCAGCTCGTCTGTGATCTCAGGCCCTGACAGAGTGGCAGAAGCACAAGCAACTTTTTCACCTCATCTCACAAGGACCACAATCACATCCACCTCCCTCTAGCAGTTAAGAATGTACCCCCCTCACAGGTACTTCTCACAGGGAAAGCATCTTTCTTCACCATCAACTTCCTCAGGCATCTTCTTCTACCTACTTTTGACTGGAGCAGCAGGCAGAGACAAACACACTCCTGCACAGGGAAAGCTGGCATAAGCCACATGGACTGCGGGAGGTTTAATCACAGGCCATGGGACCTTCCCCTGCATTCCCATGCACATGGAATGGACAGCAGCTCTGGTCTAAGAAAGGGCAGCTTGAGCAAGAGGGAGACGCTCAGCTCTTCAAGCAAAAAAGGGCAAGGACTGAAACTCCATTCTTCTGCTTTGTATCAGCACATCTGCTGTCAGGCACTGTAACACCCACCTGCTGGGGCAACACCATGGACCATCAGCTGGATGTGCCTGTCTACTTGTCCCACCGGGCGGGCAGAGTCCATACTGCGGCACGAGGCTGTGTCCAGAGAGGAACGAGAGCTCTGCAAAAGCAAAAACAGCCACATGGAAGCAGCATCCACATGAATCCCAGACACAGTGCCACCCACTGCTGTCTCCACCCACATATAAGCAATACAAATTTTACCCTACATAAAACCTGGGTGGCTGGGATTACTGAGTTTTCATTCTTCCCCAAATACCCATCCTCCTCAGTTCAACAGAGGCACCCTATGACCAAGACCCACATCTGCTCCCAGACTGCAGCAGACTCACCATCAGATCCTCAGTGTAAATGGGCTCCTGACTGCGTGTCAGTGCCAATGAGCGAGATCCTGGACTAATGCTGCTCTCTGCTTCCCACACCTTCCCACTGTTGGTGGTTTCAGTCAGTCTGAATACAGGAGAAAAAAGCATCAGCCTCCATTGCAAAGAATGACATCATCATGCCTTCACAGAGGATCTACATCCTCCTTGCTCTCCCTTGAGCACTTCCTGGAGATAGGTATTTCTGGTACAGAGCTTGTTCCAAAACTGCTCCCAAGCTCTCTCAAAATAAATATCCTTTCTTCTCCTAGGTAAGGGCTTGGCACAGGGGAGCAGGAGGGAACTGACCCATCAAAAATCAGACATTTGCTGCTTGGGCTGCAGCATGCCTCCCAAGGCTGGGTAGACACTTTCTGCCCCAAGGAACTCTCAGCCTGGTGTAACACACGTAGCAGGGCAGGGTGAGGCCAACAAGTCAAGCTGACTTCTTACCGGAGGTAGAAAACAGATTTAGTGGCACGTTCCTGGTAGACAAACATATTCTTCCTGTTCACCACAGAGAAGGCGTTGAGCACCGAGCGAAGTGCCTGGATGGCTGTGGATAAGATGGAATGTTAGCTATCCCACACATCCTCCTCTGCTGTGCCAATCCAGCCAGAAGCCAGACTCCTGGCACACAAAATGAGGAGAAACTCAGGCTGTACACACCTCGTGAGACCCCCATGTTGGGACCCATCTTGAGGCGTGAGTGCACGTGGATGAGTGTGCTCCACACCACGTCACAAGCAAAGTGCCCCGGCATGAACTGCATGGTAGCAGCCAGGTAGTCCCGGGGCTGGTAGCTCTCTTCTACTGAGTAATCTAGAAAGAAGACAGCACACAGCTGGGGCCATGACACAGAAGTTGCTCCCTTTGCAGTGTCCATGGGTAGGCAGCATTCATACCATCCGTTGGCATGACGCGCTGCCTATAGGACGTATAGGGAGTTTCACTCTTCCAGATATCCTCCTCACTCTCTGCTACCAGCAATGAGTTGCATATGTGGCTGTCATGCAGGTCTTGCAGCAGTAAGCGCTGTAACACATTAGAAAAAATAGGTTTTCTTGTCTGAGCAGCCCAGGGAAGACAGCAAAGTGAAGGGCTCAAGGCCAGACAGGTCCCTTTTCTTTTGACCCCCAAACTGAGACTCCACCTGTTGAACTAGCCACACAGGTCCTGCTTTGAGCTGGATCAGGCAAACTCCAGAGGTCCCTTCCCATCTAAGCCACTTAATGATTGGCAGCTTAACCTCTACCCTCTGCAGATTTTTTACCTGATTGACAACTCTGCAGATTTCACTGATCTTCTTCACCACCATCTGGTTGAGACTCTGGCACTCCCCTGGCTGCTCCTCTTCTATCTCTGCTGATGCTGCCCTCTCCACACTCAGGCTGCTTTACAGGGAAGGGGAGAAAGGGATCAGCAGGACACCTGCACAGCGCTTGTCTCTGCATGCATAAAGCATAAAGCATGCAGAGTGGAGAAGGATAGCAGCTTTCCTCATATCAAGCACAGGACAGGACAGGAAGCTGATCCAGCGCACAGAGATGAATGGCAATAAAGTGCTGGCACAGAGAAGCAGCAGTTAGACAGCCAGATTCTCCTTACCGTGTGTGGTAATAGACTTCCACTCGGTCCTGCTCAATTTTTATGATGAGCCAGAAATCAGGCATGAGGGGACATTTAGGTTCCTGGTCACTCATTAATGCCTCATCATACTCTGAGTCACTGCTTCCCCCATCGTAACCTGCAACACATCCTCACTTCAGTCCCAGGCAACAGCCCCATACACCCCCTTACCACCTCACTGCACGCTGCCAGCCCCAGCACTCACCCAGATGGTCAGAGTCCATGCTGCCCTGGCTTGACACAAGGCTCTGCACACGGCTGGGACGCTGCCTGCTGGAGCCTGCAGAGAAGGGATGATCATGAAGCCACTTGCTAAGCCCCTCTGTACACTCCATGTGTTAAAGAGAAATGCTACACCACAGGTCACGGGCAGGCAGTACTGGGGAATGAACTGCTGGCAATGGGCCTCATGCAGCCACTACTGGAAACATGAGGAACTTCATGGAACTGGGGATAACAGTGCACCCTTTACAGCCAAGCATCCCAAGTAACATTAAGCAGCACACTGCCAGCAATGTGGCAAGAAAGAGCGGACAAGCAGTTCTGGGCACTGACTCTAGGGACAGAAATAAGTCACATTCCACATGCTGCAGCCAAAATTAAAAGCTCCTGAGGCTGAGGTACTCCCTGCCCACATCTACAGCTCCTACCTTCCCTGCCCTGTGTTACAGAGTCAGCTAGGCTTGCTGCAGATGGTGTCACTAATGGTGATTTCTCACTGTTGCCCTTTTCAGAGGAGGAAGATGGCAGGGATTGTATGGTTGTCTCCAGGACTGCCTCCTCCAGGGAGTCATGGCCGGGTACTCTGCTTTGCTCAAGGCTCAGCGCTTCTCCTGTGACCTGCACATAATCCAAAGTTGCAAAAATAACCAGTAGAACAGGCACAAAAAAACTATTCCATTCCCCTCCTTCATCCTTCTACCTTCAGTCACCAGAAGGTCCCACACCCTCCCACTAGCCCACCCCAGGGTCTCTCACCTCATCCTGAGCATGACTGCCCCCACCAATAGGGTTTCCAGTGTCTGACACAATGTGCATCTCATTTTCTGGCCATCCCCAGAGACCCCGAGATTCTTCTGGGAGGACACAGTTCGCATGGTGCAGCACAGAGCTCTCTGCCTCTGCTTCACTGCTCCCCTCCCGGCCTGCCTGGCCCAGCGCTGTCCCAGTGCTCCCTCCAGCTTGCTGCTGTAAGCACGATGTCCCTGCAGCGCTTGGGGCTGCCTGTCTGGAGTGCAGGCGGCTGATAGAGATGTAGTGGTAGTCACTGCCTTCTGCATTGATCACGTAGCCTGGCAGGGCCATTCTTCTGAACTCCTGCAACAAAGGGAAGAATAAGCATCCCAGTAGCTAAGGGTACGGCACTGCCTCGGGGCTCCCTCTTTACCTCCTTGAACTTCTCCAGAGAGTGCTCAGGTCCAAACACAAACTGGAGCAGCACCACCTCGCTGTGGCAGCTGGGCCGTCCCTTGGAGTTGTAGATGTGGGTGGCCACACGGTGCAGGATGGAGGTGCTGATGACCTGCGAGTGCCGCAGCGCAGACACAATCTCATCATCCAGAAGCCAGCGAATCTGAGCAGAGCAGGGACACAGCACAACCAATGTGATTGACGCAGATCTCACCCAAGTCCCAACAAGCCGAGGATAGCTCCAGTAACTGCCTACTTCCCTCACTTCCTTCTGGCTGTATTTCAGAAAAGGACTCTGGAAGAGATCTGCCTGTCTCATCCCAACTGCACTAAAAGCTTTTTCAGGCTAACCCCACACTTTTGTGTGGCACAAGATCAATGGTCTACATGGTACAAGGCTTGAAAGGCATTTCAGTTGATAAATGCTACACCCTAAAGCAGGCTACAAAGTATGGAACAGCAAGAGTGTGCAAACTGCCCCAGCTGGATGGGAGAAGAAGCAGGCAAGGCTGCCTTACCTCATTCATAGTGGCTTCAATAGCCTGCCTGTGCACTCCAGGGAGGTTGGAAAGTGCAGGATGCCTACGAGGAAAGACAATAAGAATCAATTAGCCATTCTCATTCATGCAGACACCACAGTGTAGTTCCTAGGCTGCAAAAGGAACTCAACTTAGGGCTTGTTACAGCTGCAGAGCCGTACCTCTCATCTCCTGTGGATGGGAGACGGTCCAAGTTGTGCATGATATCCTCATCTGACCGGAAAGAGGATGGCTGCCCTGGAGAGCGGGTGAAGGAAACACTGCTCTCTGAGGTGCATCTGCCAGAGGAGACAGAGCAGGCTGAGCATCAGCATCTGCACCAGAGATGAGGAACAGATACAGTTTCCAGAGAAGGAAAAGTGATCCCTATGAAAGGTGAGCCTATTCAGGAAGTACGTTCTCTTGATGGCTGTTGCATGCTCCATGAGGAAGACAATGCTTGGTCTCAGCACAGGGGAGGACCTGAGACCACTTTGCTAGGAGGGGCAGGCAGAAGATGGGTAAGCAGCTGGGCCTCTCCCCACCTACCTGTTGTGAAGAATGTCTGCATTCACAACCTCTATCTCCAGGGGCAAGGTAAGCACAAAGATGTCCAGAGTCACACAGAGGTCCCCCAGGTCAATGGTGGTCAAACTCTGGCAGCTTTCCAGGCAGCCAAGAACTTCCCCTGAGGAGAGATCACAGACTGATCACACGCAACAAACAGCTCTGCTTACACACATACAAAGCCTGGTGGAAAAGCACAGAGACTGTGTGGCTGTCCCACACACCTGGACAGGTCTAAGAAGGTCACTGTCCTCTGTGATCTTTCCATGACTAAACCCACAGCAAGTGGGAGATCTCACAAAAGCCTTACTGCCCTTTAACCTCCCAGAAAAGCTTGTCCTTACCTAGACAAGTTGGAAGGGACTGTACAGGCATGGAGCTGTGCTGGCTACGCAGCTTCACAGAACAAGTGAGGTGCACAAAGAGTGGGGGCATCTCCTGCTCCAAGAACTCTTGCTCATTTAGCGAGTCCCCTCCCAGCACACTGAAGGAGTCATCATCTTGGTTCACTGTGTTGGAATCTGAGAGGGAATCTGTGTCTGGGAACTCATGCTCCAGCTTCTCACGGTATTCCACCTCCAGCTCTGGGTCACTCTCTGTGGCAATGCAGCACCCAGATACAGTTCCTGTTGACAGAGGATCCCTGTTAGCAAACAGAGACCCCACCCGACACAGCCAAGTTCTGACAGGCATTACCACATTGAGACAATAGGTATCTCCTTCTCCAGGAAAAAAGAAAGAAAATCTTACCTTCTTCAGCTGCCAGTTCTGCTTCTGATACCTCCATGTCCTCACTGCCTTTCCTGTCTGCCTGATCCCGAGATGCCTCTTCCTGAGAGGGAGAGAAGGACAGATACCAGAACTGTGACAGGCAGTGATGGGCCCTCCAACGGTTCACCCATGAACCTGCCAGCCCCAAAACCAGATCTGATGAAAAGGAAAACTGCTTCTCTCCACAAGGACTAGATGCCTGCCAAGGCAGCACCATGCCTACCTCTTTCTTAGCTGACGGTGGGCAATAGAAGAAATAGTGAGGATTTGATGGCACTGGCTTGAAATGTAAGCTTCCAATTTCCAGGAACTTCTCCTGAAAGAGAAATCCCAACCATGAGGCAGCCATTCCACTCCACTATCCTGTGGTAGACAAGTTAAACTCCCACACTCCCCACCTGGATGATTTTATGCAGGTCAGGGTGTGCCTGGCAGGGTTGTCCATTTTCCAGCAGTGAAAGGGGAAACTCTGAACAGCAACTGGTACCCACACTGCTCTTCAGCTCCTCTGTGGGGCTGGCAACATTGTGAGAGTCCTGCTCACTGTAGTCTTCCATTTCCGCACTGACAGGATGGTGGGCAAGTCAGACAGGCAAATCAAGCAGCAGTAGTTATACCTATTACCTACCCTGCAAGCATCCCACCTCACAACTCCCCACACACTACCCGTGCAAACATGAGGTGACATATAAATCATCCACAACTCCTACTCCTACAGCCCTAGAAACCCTCCTCCCACCCACTAACCCAGATAAGCACACAGGCTGTCTGAAGCCAGGCCAGGGGCAGCCTAACCATACCAACCCTGTGGTTGGTTATTTGACACCATGCTAACCCCTCCCTGGGAAATAGAGACAAAGCAGCTGAGTGCAGGGAGCTGTGTGAAATGCCAAAACTCAGTGCAAGGCATTCCACAGCGAGTCATGCCATGCCAGCACCCCTAATGTCCTGGCACCACAGAGCAGAGCAAAAGCTCAGGCCCATGCTCACTCAACAGCTTTGGGACAAAATTAGTAGCTAAAACTTAGAAAATGCAATCTGAAGAGTAAGATAAATGTTGGGCAAAGTACTCTCAGGTGCCTGAATTAGTAACACAGATGGCAGACCACAAGCTACTCATCCTTCAGAAATGTTTATTATAAATCACCAATCCCAACTCAGATTGCATATCCTATAAACAAAGAAAAGTTCCCACAGTTTTTCTGTGTGAAAGCTGCACTTGAGAAAGAAGTCACCTGACTTGACAAACACTGAGCACTCTTCAAAAGTAGCCTCATCCTGCTGATTTACAGCATAAGAGGAAATATGATTGAGGATTCCCAACGAATTCTAGTGCATTGATATCAAGGAACTGAGAATAGACAAGAGCAAACTGAAGATGAAAAAAAATCTACAGAGAGCATTTATTTCTTCAACAGAAAGCACGGTAAGGTAGAATAGGGTGCTTCTCCCTTTCCTTAAGATTCCCAGAGTCAACACAAACCTCAGAAACATCCTAGGAGGAGAGCTTTATCATCAAGCATATTATAATTCTGCAATAACATTTTAGCTTGTGATATTACTTCTAGTCTTTTAATTAAAGAAAGAACATCTTATTCTTCAGAAAAAGATAACAAAGCATCACCCACTTTTCACCAGAATCAGCAGTAATCTCAGATGAATCAGGCAGCAGGAGATGCATAATTTCTCCAGAAACAAAAAACCTATGAGTATTACCTGCAGAAAAACTGCTTAATAGCTCAGATGGAACAGTTATGAGCTGAGACTACAAGAGACAGGCAAAGGATGCATGACATCAGTGATTATAAATAAAAGAGAAGGGCCTGGTAAACACCATGCCAGGTGTGTATCCCAGTGGAAATACCTACTTCTACACATGCTGTTAAAGCCTGCCCTATAACATCCTTCCCAACAAGTAATAGAAAAGTACTGAAGAATGGTCTGTCTGTCATGCTTTTATGATTTTTGTTGTCAGTATTCCATATCATAACATCATGTAAAGCACTGGAAGTTAAAGAGTTGATGCTCCAGTTCCATGGACTGCTGAATTTCTGGGTACCTGGTTCTCAGAAGAGAAGAACTATATAACCCAGTGTACTTTGCACCCCAATTTTCTAATCAGAGGGAAAGATAAAACTGCACTCAAGTCCCAAAACTGCCTCTTTTTGCTGCACTGTCTGCAGTGGGAGCTTCCTAGCCATCTTGCCTTCAGTTTTAGAGTAAGGCCTCCAGTTTTGGACACTCCCTCTCTCACTTTTATTATTACTAGCTTCAATTCCAATTATATTGTATTTTGTATATTTTGTTAGTTTGCTTTCCAATATCTTGTTTAGTAAATTAGTTTTCCTCCTCAGATCTTTGCTGCTGTTTTGTTTTAGGCCCATCTCCCTACCCTTTCCCTTTTCCCATTTCCCCTTTCCCAGGGTGTGGGTCCATGTGTCTCCTGCCCCATTAGTCATGGAACCAGGCCAAGCCAGCCCATGTACCATTGACACTGTCTCAGTCCAATTTTAAGACAAGTAAGACCCTACCTTGATTCAGAGACCAAGACACCACGTTCTCTGGAGCTCTGCTCCTCTTCTTGCTCTATGCTGCCCACTTGGAAGCTGGCAACCTTGGGGTGTGTATGGAAATGTTGGTGGCTCTCTCGGAAGGAGCGGACATGGCTGCACACTGTCAGCAGGAAGTTGGTGATATCAATCTCCTGGAGCAGCTCCTCACAATAGTCCATGGCTGTAAGCAGGTCTTGGGAGCTGATGCTGTGTGACTGCTGAAGGCTCTTGAACAGCCCTACAGATCAAACAGAGCACTTGAACATCCACACTGCAAAGATGCAAGGCCATAGGAATCGGGCAATAGTCGCACTCTGGGGAACAGACCAGACTTCCACCAGGTCCCCCTACAGAGCCATAGCCAATGTAAGTACCAGAGACAAGACTCAGTCAGGATGTCTAATACTACATGTTAGCCTAGGCTTGACCATGCTCATAAGGCTTTTAGGGATCTGTCACCCTAAAGTTGAGTGAAAAGCCTCAAAAGGAGAAACCCCCTCCATCTAAGCACTGCACGGCTCCAGAAACAAGCTGTGTAAGACACACAGAGCATACAGTGAAGCATCTTTAAATCCTTCCTCATTAGATACCAAGTCCCACAGCTTCTCCCTTTACTCGGGTAACATGACAAGAAAAATAAGACATCGTTTTCATAAGGGAGATCTAGAATTCAGCCCCAAGCCTGCCCCAACTCCCACCACGCTGCTCACCTTTCACATAGCACTGGTGGGAATGCTCCTGAAGCAGCGTGCAGTAACTCACCAACTCCTTATGCTTATGATCTAACCAAGCAGCAGCAGGAGGACGTTCCAGAGACTGCGACCTGGAAAGGACAGGTACAGGAAGGAGCTGCAGTAAGGCAGATAGGCAAAACTGAGAGAAGAAGAAAGGGCTGGAGCCAGCCTCTATGGCTGGCATTACCTGAAAAAGATGTCTCTGGGAGGACGATGTGTCCGAGGGCTGACAAGCTGCTCTCGTAACAGCTCCAAAGAGCAGCTGTAGATATACATGGGGCAGCGAAACCGGCGACACTCGCCCAGCTCAGACTGTGAGTTCTGGCGGCAGAAGGAGATATGTACATCTCTCCGCGAGGGGCCACTCTGCTCTCCAGAGTCACAGCTCACTTCTGAAAAAGAAAGAATCCTGAGATAAAGGCTTTCAATGTGTTCCTCATTCCTCGCCTGAGAAACCACAGCCTTCACAGCAGCATCCACAGGAAGGAATTGATTTTACAGGCTTCTCATCACTAAAACCCCATTCTCCCCACCCAGCAAATACATTACTACAATCTGCCTAACAGTAGGAATTAGAGCCAAGGAAAGGAAAGGCTTTGCCTTAATACATTAGCCAAGTGCTGCCCTGAGAGCAGTACCATGCACTGGTGTTACGCTGAGGGTAGGTAATGGCACTGCAGCATTCCCTTCTTCAGCCTCAGCCCTGTTCTGCTCTGCACAGACAGGTCCCAGAGTACCCTCTCCAGACTGACTCTCATCTTTTGGAGGTTTGTCCAATCCGCAAGACATCAGCTTCTGTACATCTGAAAGAAAATAAAATGAAATCCTCCTCTGTCCTGTGTCAACAGGTAACCCCTATTACATTCCCAAGAAGGCAGAAGTTCTTGCTATCACTTTGTGTGTAGGACCAGTACCAAAGAATACCTCCAGCTGAGCCTATCAGTTTCCACCAGTAGCTCAGTGGAAGGCAGACCAGTCCCAGTGCCAGATGTAGGGAATCCCCTAAAGCATCCCACTAGCAGTCTCCTCACTTCATTCATTCACAGTCCTCTCTGCTGGGGAAATAGTCCAATAGCTGCAGCCAGCAAATGAGTCACAGATACATTCCTGTCCTGAAAACAATGTGAGCAGCACACTGTCCAAGGAGAAAACAGCAAGACATTGCTTTGCACATCTCTGTTCCTGGCCATATGGAGCAAAAGGGTTGGGATTCTAGTCTGTTTTCCTGAGAAGGTGATTGGAACTGCTGCCTCCTTTTCCTTGCCACAAAAGGGGGCCTCACCTGAGAACGTGGCTGGCAGGAAGGTCAGGAACACATGCTGTGGGTTCACCAGCTTTGCATAGCATCGCCACTGTGGTGGAAAAGGCCCCATAGTGTCACTCAAGGTCACATCATCCTCAGGAAGCTCTGTGTTGCCAAGGCTCTGAGGAAAGAGCAGAAGCTTGCTAAGTTCATGGCTAAGCACATGGCACAGCCTTCCCCAGGGCAAGGAGCAACCACACAGAGCGATGACGATCGGTTGGCACAGCACTGAGATCACCCTGGCAAATCCACAGAGCGTTCTCAGAGCAGTCTGGCTCCAGGAAACACAGCACACACAGTCAAGAGATGCTTAGTCAGCTTTGCTGGGGCTGTTTTGGGCCTCCGGGCAATGACTGCCCATGATTTCTGAGCTCTTTGCAGCACAGCATCCATGCTGCTCTAACTGGCTAAGCTCAAGTAGTAGTAAGTGCAACTGCCCACGCATCTACTGGATTCCTGCCCAACCCCAGTCACAGGCTACAGCTTAAACTGCTGCCAACTGTGGGGAAAACACCAGCCTTTCAGCCTGTTCTCAGCTCTCACACAAAACTCCTGCTCTTCAACAGCTACTAGCTCACCCCCCTTGAGGGCTCAGGAGAGGGCCAGCAACTCAGCAGTACCTGCAGAGTACTTGTGGAGCCAGTCATATCCCTGGTGCCATTGCTGCCAACATGATGATAGGATGCAGAAGTGTCCTGCTGCTCCAGGGTACCTGAAGCTTTCGACGTTTCTTCTGGAATGAAGCAGAGAAACCAACTTGAGGAACACCAGCTGAGGAAAACACTTGAAAACAAGGCTCCCTGAGACACCTCAGCTGCCAGCATCCCTGCTGCAATGCTTCTGGACCTTACCTCGGATCACAGGGAGAGTGAAGGGTGGTTGATGACCATCACGATCCCGTTGGAGAACCTGCTCCATGAAGGCCACATGATCAGCATCAGCCATGGGGATCTCCCGATCACTGAGGTCATGCTGCAGGCAGCCATGGAAGAGGTTTAGTAGCATTTCATTGGGCACAAACGAAGAGTCCTTGGTCACCTCCTCATTCTCTGCTCCAAAACAGAACCATGGCAGCTTCAGAGACAGCATCTCCACAGCCACCACCTGCCAGGCTCCCAGAGGACAGCCCTTTCCAAAGCAACACTTCCCCACAGCCAGAAGTTTCCCTTGGCACCTCTGAAAGACTGACTTGGAGAATGCCGAGATGCAACTCCAGCAACATGAGCTACCATGCACTGACTCTCCATACCACTATAACTGGTCTGGAGATGTCAGGGATAAAGACAAGAAATCTCCATACAAAGCAACTACCTACATTTGAGACTTACAAAAGCAACCCTTCCAAAACTATCATCACAAGAAAGCAATACATCTGCACAACCCTGGGGTTGCAGAGCTGGGAAGAAGAGCACTGAGCTGTTCAAAGAGACATGGCAGCTCTCCCACACCTGCTTCCCAGGGAGACAAGCACACACAGCAGGAAGCGTAGAGCCACCACAGAGGACAAGAGGAGGCAGGCAGTGAAGAGGCACTCACCTTTTGTCAGCATTAGGAAGAACATTTCTACCTGCTGACATCTGGGCAACAGCTTCATGAGGTTGAACTGGAATGGGATCTCATGCACTCTGAAACCAGCCCCCATGTCTGGATCTGCAAGAATAGGGAATATGACACTCCTGATGGCAGATCACTTGCACGCATATGGTGCCAGCCCTGAATGAATTATATGAGCACAAGTGACTGAAAAACAACACTGCCTCATCTCCCTCTACTTATGAGAATAGGATGATACAAAGGAAAACTGACATGAAGACTAAATTCTGCTGGAGACTGCAACAGGTTATAAGGTACCTACAGAGAGATAGCTTGCTGTTGGAGTCCCCAGCCACTTTCATTCAAGGATGGAGGGGGATCCATGTGGTTCTATACAGACCAGGCTGCCTGCAGCACAACCTGACCTACAGCTGCCAGGGGACAAGAGCTGCATATCAAAGGTCACAGGAAACACTGCTGGAAGTCAGCAGCCATGCTGGGAGACAGAGGCAGCCTATGTTAGCAGAGCTGTCAGGAACAAGGACACCCTTGCTCTTGGAAGAGATCTCACATCTGGCAGGCTTCCCACATCCCTTCACACACTTCCTGTCCCCTTCCTCAGGAAAGAGTCTCTGTCCTCCATGCTCCAAGCTTTCCTGGCCCTCTCCTGCTCCCACAGGACCAGTGAAATGATCCATCATTTGGGCTGATTCTGACCCCCTGAAACCCACACAACACTGCCTCTGTTATTCACTTTTAAGGCAAGCAAATAAAAGATCAAGGATGAACTGAACTAGTGACAAGAAGCTTAGGTAGTAGCAATGTTAAGCCTAGACATTTGGGAAAAGCTTTAAAGCAAAAACTGATTGCCTGGCAAGGGTGAACTCCCTCCCATATTGCTGGAGTTCTCAATGAACTATGTCAGATCAGAAGGGCACAATCCTACCCAAAAGGAAAAGGACAAACCAGACCTCCTGAGTTCTCTGTTCAAGCAGAGCCTCCCCAGTCCAGGCAGAAAGTCTCAATACCTTTTTTGGCCTTCCCAGAATGAAGCCATCTCCCTGACAGCTTTGAACAAGTGCAACAAAGAGACCTAGAGCCATCAAAGCCTAAAAAGTCATTGTCAAGAATACCTGCTCACCTTCTAGAAGCCTCTAATATTGCTCAATAAAGTAGGGGCCTAACAACCTCCTTTTGCTCCCGCAAACTGCTAGGACATAAATGGGCTCACCTTCAGTAGCTTTGGTGTCTGAAGGAGGACAGACCCACTCCTTGTTCTGGCACAGCTGGCTAATATATTCAAATGTCAGCATAGTGGCAATGCATGCAAGGTCTCGTGGGTAGAGCTGTAATAAGCAATCAAAGCTCAGTTGTATGTAGCAAAATTGCTAGTCCCTCACGCAGCAGAAAACAGTTTCAAGTTGAGGAGACGAAAGATCCACAGTCCCATCCCTTTCACTCTCACTCGTTGCTCTCTCCTTCTCCAACCCTCTGCTAATCTGCTTTTGCCTTGTTCAGGTAATGCATTGGCAATGCTGCCTGCAAGCCTGCTCTGGCCTAGCTCACTCCCTTTAACAGAACAGCTCTTGACAAAATAATGCGTATTCTCCCATATATTCCAGAGCAACAATGCACTCCTTGCAATCTAGGAGCCACTTCAGTTCAGCAGCTCAGTTCCTCTTTTGGAAGTCTCAGCTTCCTCTGTTATTAGCATTGTCATTTTTTCTGGCTCCTAGTAACTCATCCCACAATACTGAGGTACACTTGCAACAAACCCCTTTCCCTCTAATAAAGGGAATGCCCTCACTTTTTCAAGGACTTACTGCTTTAGGTATTTTCTGGTAAGGCAAGCCATGGAGGTGCTTCCAGTTCTCAGCAGTACTGTGGACAACGCCACTCTGTGGCTCTACCCAGCACTCAGTGACCACGTTCAGTTCTGTATCTACCTCAATGGCCTCCACCTCTGTATCATTGTCATCATCTGTAGAGAAGCTGGAAGAAAGACATAAAGTAAGTTATATGAGACAGAATGGAGCCAGAAGCCTACTGCAGCTCCTCTCTGAGCCATGAGAGAAATCACACAAATTGCAGGTTTGCAGGCAAAGCCCCACCTAACTGGTGAGCTATCTGTGGCAGCTGGGTGTTTGTGCTAGATTATGGAATGGACTTCTTGCTCATCACGTTACCCACAAAGGTTGAGTTTGGAGTTATGTCCCCCACTGCTGCCAGCCCTCCCCAGGAGCAGGGCCATGGCCTCACCTGTCCTTGGTGGAGGTAGAGTGTGGGGGGAAGAGGATGTACTGGACAACACAGGTGTGCTTCTCCCTGTTGCTGCTGCTGCCACTTGAGCCATCAATCTGAAGGGGAGACACAGCATGAGCCTGGTCAGCAGCAACAGCACACACCTACCCAGTGACTGTCACACAGCACAGCCCTATCCACCATTACCAGAGGGAACCTGCATCAGCCCCAAGAATTCCTCCAGAATATCCTTTTCCTGTCTGCAAAGCAGATCTTTAATTGCAGACAAAAACAGGACCCAACTCATGCACTGGTTTACTTCAGAGATAGCAAATCTCCCTACAGACAACAACACCGCATATTACAAGTGGGTGGGAAGGCAAATCACATCCCCCTACCCACCAGAGGAAGGTGAGTCTACCTTGGAAGAAGCAACAAAAGACTGTTTCTTCAGTGTGACCTCCAGGCTCACCTGTATGGGCAGCTCCAGCACCATATTGATAATTCCATCCCCACTGGATGCAAAGTGGAAACCCTCTGACAGACGGACCCTGGCAATAGAGAAGCAATAGACATACAGGATTTCTCTAGCTGTACTGCAAACCTTAAATACAAACATTAACCAAACCCCTCACTCCACTACATCTCCCTTACCAAGGCAGGGAATTGCATGCAGAGAATGGGGAGACATGCACTTTGCATAGAACAGCCTGAGCAAAGATCTGAACACTCCAGGCATAGAAACATCACTTTCCCTTTTGTATGTATTCCAAGACACTCCCCCCTTTCCTCAACTGCAGCTGAAGAACTGGGTGAAGCACTGGCCTAAGTAATTCTGAAAGCTGTGAGTAAAACTGCCTCAGACCAGCACCCCCAGTACTAACCAGACAAAGCGTCTCCATTCAGGTGTACAACTTACTCTGTGAGTGTGGAAAGGAGCTGGGCTACTGCTGTGATGGGCACAGCTGGTGCCAGCCCCGACTGGACGCTCCATATCCAGCGCTGGTGATAGAAGTAGCGGGACAGTGAGGCCAGGGTGGACGAGGCAGTACGATTAGCTACCATGGTGAGTGGGCCAGACACTGGGGGATGTTCCAAGTTGAGAATGAAGGGAGCTCGATAGTCAGAAGGCAGCTTCTCATACCTAGGAGAAGGCAAAAGTGTGGCTTGCTGAGATGGAAAAGACACTCTGCTCAGGACCAGAACTGCCTGGATTCACAGCATGCTTGCTGGGTCTGGGACAGAGCCCTGTAGCAGAACATGTCTAGCCCAGCACAGAATTCCCTCAGGCAGTGGTAACTAAACTTAATTCTGCATCATATTTGCTAAGACTAACAAATTTGCCTGTCCAGACAAAGTCCCCACTGGAAGTCCTCCAGACTACATCCACCATTCCTAGCCTTGTAGCCCAAACCATCCCAAATGTGCACAGTCAAAGTTCCCCACTCTGCTACAGACAGCACCACCCACAGACCCTCCCACCCCCCAGGAAATGAGACCACACTGCCTGCTTGGGTTCCCATCACTACCTGATAAGCAGCTTCTCCAAGGGTTTGTGCAGCACAACGAGGCAGGGTCTGTCTGAAAGGGCAGACTGGACCCCAGCTACAGGTGGAGACTTGGAAGGAGAACTACTGCCCAACATTTTCCTCTTAGCTTTCGGAGTTGCCTCCTTACTCTGGACCCTGTGAGGAAAGCGCAACTGCAGGATTCGGTCCCGTAACTCATCCACTATCTGCCATGGCAAAAGCAAAAGGTAAACATGATCACTTTTGTCTGGAGACAATCTGCTCAAGAAGCTTCCATAACAACCTTGAACATACAGATAAGGAGGAGCACATTAGCATACTCTTAGGTCCACATTTTAACTACTACACCAAATATTTTTTTAAAAGCAAGAGAAAGGTCAAAACAACCTAAGGATGGTTTCAAAGCTGGAAAAATCACCTTCCATAACTCTCATCAAAACACAAATTAATTGCATGCCAACTTCTCCATAAAAACAGTCTAAGTATCCACACTCATTTCTCCTCCCTTCCACAGCCTGTGGTTAACGTAAACTACTACACATAAGATGGACAGATTGCTCCCACAGCATTTGAGTTCCCTCTCCATCACATTCATGTGTCAAACCTCTGAGGTAAAACATTTCAAGAGCTAAAACTATTTTTTAGGTTAGATTATTTTTTCCAATATACTTTCAAGATGATTTCCTGATTACTTTTCTTTTTCATCTTGTTTTTAACAGCTCTGAATATGCTCTACCCTTACATATTTCAGCATCACAGGATGATTAAGCTTAGAAAGGACCTTTCCCCTTCCCTTTCCCTTGTGGGCTACATTCTGCTGCCATCCTCCACACTGAGTAGCTAGTCAGCCCTCTGGTAGGCAAGAAAACAATAATACAAATAATAATGATTGGGCATCATACCATTTATGATTTACAACTTCTATTGCAATGATCTGGAGCTTGCCCAGAGCTGCAGGGTATGGTGCCATGCCTATCCCACACCTTCTTCACAAGGCAGGAGTTAACTCATACTTGCCAAGGGGAACTCCTTCGTGAAACCTATCACAGTCAAAGCCCAAAGCTTGGATCTCCTAATGACACAAAAGTGCTTGAGTGCCAGAGCACTGTGTTATCTAGGATAGTCATCTCAGAAAGTCAGCTTTTAGTCTGAGGAGAAGCTCAGAGAGACAAACTAAAAACTTCCACAAAGATGGAAGATAAACATTTAATGACAGACCTCTTGTTTATAACAAAGTGTTCACACAGATTAATGGCACGTCTTTTCCCATACTTACTGCTCTACCTAGGAATGCTTAAGACTTGTCTCTGCCATTAGAGCTGGAGAAACAGTCTGCACAGTGAGCCCACCTTCTGAATCTGGCTGGGGCAGCCCCTTTCTTTGTTCTAATAACAAACAAGTTATTAAATATTATATATAAAAGACTTGCAGCACTCTAAAGCATCTTCTGTGGGTTTTTTTGTTTGTTTTCCCCCCACTCCAGTATTGGTCATGCAGAGAATTGTTTGCATTTCATCTCTAACCCTTCCATGCCCTGATTATACTACATACAACTTATCACCTGCTGAAGCAGGTAGCATAGGGAACACATAGTAAATCCATCTTAGAGGTCTTCACGGAACAGTGAGACAAACATCTGCTGTTCTTGACGGACAGTATTGTGTTTTGGTCACAAGGATAGACTAGATAACCTTTGTGTCATTTCAAGGCACAACAGACATGTTCTATCGTGCATTTGGAAGAGCAGTCATGTGACCAGCTATTATATTGATATTTATATTTTAGGGTTTAGACCTTTCATAGACAAGCTTTCTTTCACAAAAAAGCATTGTCTAAACTGTCCCTTTCTGCTACAGTAAACTCACACCAACCTAAGCTTTAATATAACAGTTATTAGAGGATACTTGCCTACAGTGTTGCCTGTGATCTATCCACCACTTCCACATCCAGAACTATTTGCTTGGTTCTACCCCTGGAAGCAGCCAGCCAGCTCTCACCTTGTTCCTGGCCTGTGCAGGTGTGCCAATGGGAAAGCCCAGGCGGAGAACCATGCAGGGAGCTTTGGAGATGATCCGCACCACATAAAATGAGGAGGGAGTAGGATCCTCAGAGCTGGGGAGGACAGATTAAGACAGGGCTGAAATAACACAGGTGTTGTTCTGTCATGTCAGACCAAGTGTAGGCCTGTTCCCCAGGGCTCAGCAGCCCACAATAACATGGCAGCAACACATCTAAGTTCCAGCATGCAGAACCACCCTCAGGCTCCAGCTACCCTCCCTCTCCCTCTGGTCTGTGCTTGGTACACTGTGGAAGCAATTCAGAACACCCAAGGTTTCATATCTACTTATATGCTCTTATCCTCTCCCCCAGACATCTGCTTCCGGCCCATTGCAGCATCCTGGTCTAACAGGATCTCCGGCTTGGCCATATGCCCACTTCTGCACATGGAACCACCTCAGAGCCACTCACCTATGCATCAGTTTGACGTAGGAGTAGCCCTCCACCAGCACAAAGCTGCTCCAGTCCCGCAGCAGGGAGGTAAGAGCAGAGTGAGAGATGCGGCATTGGATGGTGCTGTAGCGACCATTGTTGCCTGGCGTGTGCAGGTGCTTGGGCACAGGCCTGCAGAACGTGGCAGACAGATATTTTAAAGCCACAGTTTCTTCTCCACAATGATTAGAGAACCCTAGCTACACCCTTTCCAACTCATTCTCTGACCAGCACATCAGCCTTCTCCCAACAGCTCATGTCCAAATACATCCCCTGTCCATGTCTGTTAGTGAGAGCCACACACCCTTAGCCACAGAGACCCCATTCTCCAGCTTGCAGAGAGCACATTCTTGTATTATCTCTAATGCGCTTCATGCAATATATGACTATTATTCCTGTAACTCTGCAACTACAACCAGCATCAGGAAATCAATGCTTTTGGGGCAGATGTTTTCCAGCAATGAACAAAAACCCATAGGATAGCTTCAAATGGATGGTCCACATCCGCTACACTCAGGAAATCCAAATCCAAGGAGGACTTGAGAAATAATTTGTGCTCCTGAGAACAACCTCCCCCTCAACAAAATCTGACTTCCCCACCACAGTCTCTTGACCCCTGGCCATTCATCATCTCCAGCTACCAGTGTCCTTCCCCTGGCCTGCAAAACAACTGCAGCTGGACTGAACTGAAATGCAGTTTCCATAACATCTAGAAAAACCAACACTGTGCTTTCCCTGGCTGAACTACACTGTGCATGGAAGTTCAGCCCTGCCAGTTACTTACGTGTCATGCTCCAGAAGGAGAACAATGCGATGCATGTGCAGCCACCTCTGCCAGAAGTTGGCATCCATGGAAAGGATAGGCTTCCAGTAGGAGGCAAACTGGGAATGGCTTGAGTCAGATCCACTGTGCTGCAGGGACAGCACCTGAGAAAATGACAGGTAGGACGGGTAACAACGCAATGTTCAGCATGAAATGATGTGGTTCTATCCAGAGAGCACAGAAATTTCTTTAGTGGGTGACCCAGAAGGCCACGTACATGCCCAGCTTTCAGTAACTGCCTCCCAGCATAGTAACTGTGTCCACATTGCAAAAAGCAGTACAATGCAAGCAAAAAAAATTAGGTTGCTGAAATGTCAAGTTAACACTAAGTAGTTGAATTCCCAATTAAGTAATTTAACTACAGAAAAGATGGCACATGTAATGGTGTCTTCTATGCTTGAGAGAAGAATATTTGGCTTGTGTCAGCAGAACAATTAAATGCTCAGATAAACTGCCTGAGAATGCACATGCAAATGGGATACCAGCAAACAAAATACCAGCATTGGGCAACTCTAGCACGTTCGTACGGTAACACTGATTTGATCTACTATAGCAACACTGCTGGCATAGAAATAAAGTGGCAGTTAGCCCTAAGACAGAATACTCCAAATATACTGTGGGATGTATACTCATATGTAGAATGATGTACAGTGTAAACCAAAAGGAGTAAAGAGCTTAAGCAACTAAGTTTAAATTTAAATTAATTCTCTCCTAACTTTGATATCTTCTAGTCATCATCTTCCAACAAAGCCAAGGACACTGCTAGCAAGAGCCAGGCAATGTGTCAGCACTCCTGCTCAGTGAGCTTCAGCGAGTTTGAATTTCACAGTGGAAACTGTAAGCTCATCTTTTGTTTAGTTTCTGCTGCGCAGATGACAAATATGCCTCTTTCACATGAGTGCTCAGAGCAATGAGCCTGTTAAATAAAAGCCATTTAGCAGATCCTATCTTCCCCTGATGGTGCTGAGCTACATCACCAGGGCACAAGGCTGCAATCAGCAACTCTCATACAAGGTACCCACTAAAAATCATGGCAGAAGCATTTTAGCCTCCCCATCAGTCTCAATCATCACACTGCTATAAGAGAAGGCTCTGCAGCATGCTTAGGAGATTTTCTGCAAGGCTTAGACTCATAGTTGCAGCAATAAAGACACAGGGCTATGTGTCACAGGGGAAGAAGTGTGGGATGGGTGATCACAGGCACTGCATTGCACCTGTACTCTGTTACTGACCAGGACAAAAAGCAGAAGACAGAAACTGAGAGCTACAGGAAGTCTCATTTGCTTATCAGGACTCAGTTTTGCTTGGTGCAATACAGAACAAGCAGTAAGGACACCTGTCCCATGCTAAGTAGGACAGAGAGGAGACGTACCGGAGTGGTCGAACCTGGGGGGATGTAGAAGAGGGGCACTCCATTCTTAGTGCTCTCAGGAATGGTGAAGTGCTCTGGTACTGTGTCAAAAGACTGCAGATGAACCAACATCTGATCTGTCTGGTTGATGCTGGAAGAGAAGAGGCAGTTAACCACAAAAGCCCATGTTTTCCCCTTCAATGCCCCAGTCATTCTGTGCCTGCACACACAGCACTCCCTGGGTGCTGGGAGCTCATGTGCACCAACACAGCCTACTAAGGTCAGACTGGGATTCAATGCCTGTCTGCAAAGAGAATGACAGAGAACTCAAGTGTAACAGCCTAACAGAAACACACACAAACAAAGCTGGGAAAGAAGGGTAGGGAAAGGAATCTGCAGAGCAGTGGTGAGGAACAGTCACCCTGGACAGGGAACAGTTATAACCCACAAGTCCCTGAATCCTCAGAGACGTGAGGTGTCTTCTTAGCGTGACTGTGCAGCAGTTACTGCATAGGAGCCTGTTGTACTACAAGCCTTCACAGCAAGGCAGTGCTGCAGGAACGCATCACCTCCATGGGATGGCAGTCTGTGAGCTGAGGTTTGCATCACAGGACTGGGACTCACAGGAAACAATCAATACATCCTTCATGAGGCAATCTCACAGACTAGGTCACAGGCTAGTCTGAGTCTTTTGCTTGGCCAGAAGGCAAGTTCATTGCCAGTTGTGCCTTTTCCTTGTAAGCACGTTCTTTTGAGACCCTGAGCTGGGAAGGCTGCCTGCATAACTCATACCCCAGGACATTAAGGAAGTGATTCCTTAGTTACATTGGATTCAGAACTACTGGGGAAAGTCTAGCTCACCTTTGCAAGGTATTCCAGAAGCGCCGGATCACTGTTGTGCGGTACAGACTGGTGATAGGTTTCCTCATGGTGCAACTGATGTCGTGCAAGATGTCATAGCTCCCCTCCATCGTCACCTCCACCCACGTGCTGCGCTTTGATGGGTCCAGGGGCCAAGGTGTCACAGCTAAGTACTCTATCCTCATGTTATGTTTCCAAAGCAGTACTAGTTTCACCTCCAGCTGAGATCCACCTGCATGAGAGTAAAGTAATCGTTTCAAGCATTCTGCAAATATCTGAGCTATGTCTCTAGTCAGAAGCTCCCAGGTACCCTGAGATTGTTTGATCACTACGAGGAAGACAAAGCAATCTAACTGCCTGCCTGCTCTAATCATAGAAATAGAGAACATCCTGAGTTGGAAAGGATCCACAAAGACCACAGAGTCCAACTCCAGCTGAAACCATTCTCCCTTCTCTCCAACAGAGGGAATTTTTGCTTGCACTGCAGCACTTGGTGAACAGTTCTTTAAATGTAAACATCAAATTAGAGAAAGCAATTGAAACTTGGGGAAGGTGATGACATTTGCAGTGGGTTACCATCTTCACAGCCTCAGCTTTGTTTCCAAGACAATTTTTTGCTTTCACAGATGAACACGGACTTTAAGCTACAAAGTTTTCCTGTGAGCAGTTTGCAGAGTTAATCTATCCAACTGCAGAAACATGGGCATCTAGTTAGACATCATATGGTTTGATCAAGAAGAACTGGGGAGGTGAGGACCAAATCCTGAATTAAACTGTATGTTCCTCCTGCAGAAGCTATTTAATACAATCTAGAACATCAAGCATCAAAAGTTTCTCACCACATTTACCCTCTTCTACCAAGCTGCTCTAAAACTAAGAAGTTTAGACTGAATATTCAGTGGTTCTTCAAACTGCAGTTTTCTCTCTAAGGGCTGGCCATTCCATCTCTAGCACAATTAACTCAAACACCCGACAGCAAGCCTCACTGAACCAGAAGAGCGGAAAACTGTCACTGCACTGCTGACTGTGCATATGTACTTGTACAAAAACAGCTCAGGGAAACACATGACTTTTTCTAACACCACCATGTTGCTGTTTCAACTGCTTTATCATTTGTTTGATGCCCAGGTTGCTCTACAGTTTGCCAGACTCACAGCATTTGTGAGACAGATGTTTTTACGTGCTGGAAACCATACAAACAAATCATCAGCCTGGATCCTATGCTTCCTGCAGAGCTACATTTGCTACTTCCATATGTAATTATGCCACCCCTTACAAATGCTGATTAAACTCCATTTTAAAGCAGTCTCATTTTTTGCCCCTACAACCCTTACTAGGAGGCTGCCTTAGAGAATCTGTCACTTTCAGAAGAAAATTTCTGGAGTACGTGCCCAGTTCACGCTTAGCTGCTTTTTTTCTGAAATGAATTTTATTCTGAAGCTTAATTTCCAGGAAAATCAATAGGCAGTGTACACTAGGAAGAGAAATCCTTATCCAGTTTCAGCTTTGACTGTGAAGGTTAAATCAAACCATAGTAAGCCTGTAACAGATCATCCATCCCCCCTGATAGTCACAGTCCTTTTCATGCTGCAAGGAGTTATCTTGGGATAAAAAAAAAAAAGAAGATAATCAAAAGTGCTTAGTATATTTCATCTGTATTTCACTGAGACCTTTGCAGGGCCTCATACTTTTCACAACAGGTTATTTGCATTACCCTAAATTCATTTGCCAGTGTTCTACCAATTGTTGTTTCCATATGAAGATTGCTTAGTTTGTCAAATAGACTAAAGAAGAATTGATAAATGGGTGTCCTTCCATTTCACAATGCCAAAATGCATCCCATTCCTATTGCTCTAGTCATCATCCGTTGCCTTCTGTACAACATTTTGGTTCTCATAACAAAGCCTTCCTACTTCATCAACAGCAAACGTGATAAGTAAATTCCTACATTTTTTTGCCTAGGTCATTAATGAAAAATATTTCCTACTTCCAACTGTGTTTCCATTAGTCATCTGGGCTTCGCTCTTATCATCCAACACAAGCAAAGCTGAAAACACAGGCAAAACATTTGCTTAGTCTTAAGTTATACACAAATGAATCTTCAACCTTTTCTTATTACTAAATAATCCATTCCTGGTTCTTGACTTTCTAGCTAACAAAGGCGTTTGTTGCTTTGATTTCTTTCATAAAGTAAAGCTCTGGTTTTTAAAAAACTCACTTTGCCTTCAGTCCTGACAGAGATCTCCCTATCCAGCCTGTGCCTAGCCATTTCTGGACTGATTTCACAGAAGAAGGTGAATTAAAAAAAAAAAATAATAATCCAAGCACATCTATTTTCAGCACACAGCAACACCAAATAATGAATCACTATTTTTGGCTGTTACAGACAGCAACTCTCTGACACTGCCCCAAAAAGAAACAGGAGAGGAGCTGAGCTCTGTCACACCCCACAGCCTTCTGACAGAGCTCCTCTCCCTTCCACGCTTCCCAG
Source organism: Cyrtonyx montezumae (assembly GCF_038088225.1). Lineage (NCBI taxonomy): Eukaryota > Metazoa > Chordata > Aves > Galliformes > Odontophoridae > Cyrtonyx > Cyrtonyx montezumae. The sequence goes on from NW_027071825.1 coordinate 10,047,569, forward strand.
TCCTTCCCCCTTCACAGAGGCTTCTGTATTCCCAACTAACTATAGCAGCTTTTTAAACACTTAAATATCTGGAATTAAACAGTGAGGGTAACCAGAGCACTTACAAATACCACAAACAACCTCTCCGGGCACCTCTGAACACAAAGCTAACTATTTATTCTGTTCTGCCTTAGGCAAAGTGAAGCAAAAAAGCAACAGTGTCAAAGTCCACAACTGCACTCTTTCCCCTTGCTTCACAGCCAGTTGGCTCCTTAGCAGCCTCTAGTTGGCAAGCTCTGGCAAAAGCTTTTGGCAATCCAGGTTAATTAACTGTTCTTTGTTACACACTTCTCAACAGAACAGCCCAGAGAGCTCTGATAAGCCAAGCATACTTTTCCTTTTCAGAGTCAGAACTGGATGTCTGAATGTCTTGATCTTTTATAAATTCTACTTTAAGGTTGTACTTAACAATTTTTCTGATCACAGACAGCCAATCCCCAGGGCATTTAGTATTTCCAAATGTTGAAGGCTGACACAGAAATACACACTGTATTTTCAATAGCTCAAACCTTTCATTTTAATTTCCTTCTAAACAAACAAACAAAAAACACAAACAAAATAAACAAAACAACATTATGGAAACACACAAACTATTTTTGGCTCAGTGAGCCCTTGAGCTGCAAACAGATTCAGAGCACTCAAAGGGGAGACAAAAGAAATGAGAAAGGGGATATTGAGTATGCTTACCCTGCTCTTATTCCTCCCCACACACCTGCCCTTAACTGTTCATTTCTGAAGGTAACACCAACTCAGCACAGCTGCTCCTCTACTCTCTGTTCTAAAAAACAACCAACTCAAATCCAGCAGCTAACAGAAGGCAGGAAGATACCTAAGAAAAAGTGCAGGGAGCATGCTAACCATGCACTGATATTTTTGACACGTTTTTCCAGAGCCCAGACATTTGCTGCTTTACTGTATCCTGAGCCAGAGGTTGTAGCTACAGTTTCATGCAAAAAGGTCCAATGTGAACTTGGCTGACTGCTTCTGGAATGACTCACACTTGCTGCCTCTTCCAGCACCTCTCTACAGAACTTCACCATCACCAAGAGCACTTCACCATTACTGCCACACAACAGTAAAGTTGTTTCTCCAGTGTACTCCAAACTGCAAGTGAAGAGGTGCATAGAAGGACAACAGACACAATAGTGAGGACAGCTTGGACTGGAATTGACTTGTCAGATAGTTCATTACTAGAAATGGAGACTGCAACGGACTTAATCTATCTAGACTTACTGAAACAACCTCCTGCCACACCTGGAAGATTGGTGAACACAATCTGCAGATGTTACTAAAAGTGCTGTTTGAGCAGGAAACCTCAGATGAATCTTAATGTTCACAGAAAACTCCCCAAACAAGAAATTGAAGTATTCCCTGAAGACTAACTATAGAAATTACCCCATGTAATCTAATTGCTAGTAATATTCACCAAAACAAACAAACAGCAACAAAACCAACAATTCCAGAACTGGTTTAGATTCATTATGTTCTTATAATATATGTATATATATTCATCAAGACAGAAGAATTCCAATTTCCAGTCATCACACAGAGAGCTGACCACTTAGCCTGGAGCAATAGATTGAGATTAATTTAAAAGTACTATTATCTGAAGAGCAGCACATTTAAGGACTACTGAAAAGCAAGCAAACAAAAACAGTAGCCATAAAATGTAAAACTCATTAACTGGAAGCAAAGGTGCATAAAAGGCACAGGCATTTCTGAGCAAACAATGTAATGCAACCATGTGATTCCTGGTCTATCAGAGTACTTTACTTCAGAAGCAGGGAAGTACTAGCACTACTGAAGAAGGCACCAATAAAAACCACATTTACAATGGTCTCATCAGCTCTTTCATGAAATAGCAAACTGGAAAATTGCTTTTGAGATAAATAAACTGAATAGAAAGCCTGTCCTTGCAAAAGGAGCCTAAAATGTTGGTTTGCTTAACCTGCCAAAAGGAAGGTTATAAGGACAAAGGCACTATTACTAAATAAATACAATGCTGGAGGAGAATAAACTTAATTAAGGACAATAAAGTCACACCGGTCTAATTTGGTCTAAGCAAGTTTAGAAAGGAAGTTTGAGAAAGAGCTATGAAGCTCTTGGACAGTCTTTCATGCCCAGCATGAAACCAACTGCATGATCTTAAGGCAGATCACAACACAGTCAAAGAAAACATAGCATGGCACATGTGGAATTTTCAAATTGTATCACAGACTTTCATTTTCTGATATAAAATGTACTGTGAACTAATAACCCAAAAAGGATCATGAGGACACTGGATCACCTGATGTCAAATACATTTACACCATGTTTAAGAACCCCTTTCTTGAGAGTTTCTGATGGTCATTGTGAAGGTCAAAAATAGTTTCATCCCTTGGTTCCAATTAATACCTTATATTTATATTTTTCTTATCTCCCCTTCAGTTAAAGTATTAGCCACAGCCAGAGATGGAAAGTTAGGTACTTTACTGGCACTACTTGAGACACTCAAGCCCCTTGCAGTCCCCTAGTCCATGGCTAATTCTCAAGGTGCCATAACAATCTCTAGCAGACTAGATGAGAAAACAGGACCACTGGATGCTTTTGTGTTCTTCAGTACTACTGATCATAGACCTGACTGATCTGGCATTTTCTCCAAACACCTTTACTTCCATCAGTCTCTTTCTCTGGAAAACTGTAGTTTGGAGAGCTATCTTTTGCACTAAAGGGGTCACCTTTATGTTAACATTTTGGAGTTTGTCTGGCAAAAAAAATAGAAAAGGATAAAAAAATAGATAAATGCAGATGAATGCCCAGAAAACTATGTTAAAAGTTATGTCGTTGGTTCTCTCCAACTGTGCAGACTCATTTCCAAACTACAGAGGTCACAGACTGCCTGTCCCTCTGTATGCACACAGAGCCAACAGAGTATGAGCCCAGCAAGCAGTAACTGCACAATCCTGTGCCATACAATTGGTCACCAAACAGAAACGAATCACAGTGAGAAAATGGTTCCTTTCTCCATAATACCAGCACTGCTGAGATGGCAGAGCCCACACTGCGCTCTGCACAGTGGGAATAGAGCCCTGTCCAAGCCTCCAGGCCCCATTACAGTGCAGTCAGTCACCTTTTGTGATGTTGACCTCACGGATGCTGTAGCCCTCACGCAGGCGGACTGAGACAATGCTCACGAGGTCAGCGTGCACCTCCTTCTCAGTGTGCTTCTTCCTCCTCATCGCCAGAGCAGGGTTGCTGCTTGCTGACACCAGGTGCTCATTGAACAGCCTGTGCTGCGATACTGCAAAAAAAACACGAGAGGGTTTGTAAGCAATCAGCTCCCCACTCCTCATCCTACATAAACAGCTCTCCCAAAGGGCTGCACAGAAACTGCTTGGAACACCCACAGGCCTGAAGAACAGTACATCCTCAGGCACCATTCACACCCACTCCTGGTTCTGCAAAACAGCAAACAGGTCTGCTAGCAGGGCCAAGAGGTCTGGGAGAGAGGCAGGGTGGAGTGTCAGTTCAGCTTCCTTTGGGCCACTCTCTGTGACAAAGGCATGCAACAGAGCAGCACATTTAGCCTAGACAGGCAGGAACTGCACTGCTGTTGCAATAGCTACATGGGCTTTACCCCTTTCCCTGGAAAATCCTGAACTTTCAGGTACTTTCTAAAAGGTGTCTGGACGTGGTAGCTTTAAGTTTAAACCACTAACATCTGGTCTTCTCAAGAATCAACATTTCAAAGTCCCAGGCCAGCTCTCTTCAAACTTTTCACTGTATGCAGTTTCTGCTGGCAAGTTACAGACAGCACAGATGGCACCAGCATCACAGTTGGGCATGAAAGGGTGTTTCAGAGTTTGATTAGTAACTAATCTCCCTTGGCATACTTTCAGGCACTAACATATACAGTGTAAGAACAACTAAGAGAGGCATTTGGGGTGGTACTCAGGGGCCTTATTTTTCAATCCAAACTGCCATCTGCAAGGCTGATGAGGACAAGCTTGCCAGGATGCCCCCATCTGTGAGCTAGCCAGCGTGAAGAAAAATTTGGAAGAGAGCTTCTCACTCACTCCAAGTTCCCAGTTTACTGAGTGAAGTCCAAAGAAAGGGTAATGGTGCAAAATGGGACAATCGTTTCCCCCAGTCCACCAGCTTCCTAGAACAAGGAGGGCAGTCACAGACTCATCTGCGTGGCCCAATGGTGCCCAGAACCTTCAGGAGGCATAGAGTTCTGAGAGGGCCCAGATAATGAGCACTCTCAGTGCCCTCTGTCTCATGCAGGCACAAGTACTCAACACTGCTTGCGTTGGAAAGCAGTATTCTTGCCAAATCATACAAATCACTGTCTTTTCATTATCTCCATAATACTCACAATGGCCAAAAGGGGCCAAGGGGGAATATCAGCACAACCGAGCTCAGGGAGTCACCCCAATGAGCAGTGCTGTAAGACATTCATCTGCTGGAAGGACATGCACACTCCTCACCACAGTAGTATTCTGGATTCAGGGACTCCCCGGTACGCAGAAAGGAGTACAGCAGAAAAGCCTTGTGATACACATTCAGATCCAGGCTCAGGGGATCCAGCTCAGGGCACGTGGAGAGGTAAGCACCAAAAGTGGCCATGGCAATGAATTTCATCAGTTCCACATTAGGAACATGGCCAAAGCTGCAATCGTATGAGTAGACACCACCCACCTAAGGGATGGACAAAGAACAGATCTAAGAGTACAGCACTGCTGAGGGCAAGGGAGGGGTTCAGTTAAGCAGAAAAGTCCTCTCTTCTAATCGAGAGGCGAACGCAACTCACAGAAATTCACATTCCTCTCTCTGGCAGGCAAACAGCCTCCATATCCCCTGTTAAAAGCATATGTACCTGGACAAAGGAGCAGGCCACAGTGCCGCTGCGGAGCTGGTTGAGTAAAGTCTCACACACAGCCACATCGGGAACACTAGTCACACCATCTGTAATTATTATTATACCTGTAGAGAAGGCATTATATTAGAGCATCTTTCATCTCAAACAGATACTACTCTCCCAGTACATGTACCAGGGATAAATTTTAAGCAGGGCAGAAGTAAAAATCAAAACGTTAGGATTGTCTTAGCACAAAAACCCTTGGGGCTGACAAAAAGAGCTTCCAAGGTGTTCTAGGGCTGGCAAGCTTCCTCAGTAGACAGACTGAAACACTCTGCCTAGGCCTGCTCTGTACACTCTGTGTTATTCCAAGCAACAGTCACAGTTGTACTTCCTCCCAAACTTGCTAACGCTGATGCATGATATGAGAGCAGTATCATTCTTCTCCCCATTCCCACCAGTGGCTCATGGAAAGGTCCACACCCCAGCCTTCACAATATTCATGAGGCAATGACAGGAGGAAAACAGCCCTCTACAAACAGGTAGGCACCCTGAATGAAGCCAACCTGCACTGGAATTTGAGGGTAGCAGTTGAAGTGCCAAGATTCCCTGTCGGACCATGCTGACAAGGCCAACATCAGCAGTGACGACAGACACACTGGGCTTCCTCCCAGAAGGCTCCTGCACATCACCAGGGCTCTCTTGGCTCAGGGGTGATAAATCCATCTGGGAAAGGAGGAAGAAAAAACAACAACAGAAACATAACAGCATCTTAATGACCCACTCTCCCAAACAGACTTCAGTTTAGCAATTCCCATAGCACCACAGCCTTGGAGCACTTCATCAGACTCCACTTATAGCTTTAATTTCCAACTTGTAGCCACTTGGTCCCCTTACAACAGTTAGGAAAGGGTGCTTGGAATGGAAGATGGGACAACATGCACAGAGCATGCTGTCACTCAAGCTTTGCGGAGCACAGCAGTTCCCAATTTGAGATGCTGGATACCTCTCATTTCCCATGTCATCTGACAGAAGCTGCAGCCACCCAGCACTTACTCAAGCTAAGAAACATAAAAGTCATTGAGACAGCTGTGTCTCCTATGAAGCACAGCAGCAGAGGGGGGTATGGAGCTTTGAAAAGACAAAGCCCAGCGCCTACACACTTAATTTTGTTCAAACAGCACTAGTTATGCAGTGCTAGCATAAGCAAATGCAAGTAGGCTTTGCCTACATCTTCTATGAAAAATACTCCCCAGGCAAAGCCTGGAATTTGTATAATTGCACCTGAGAGAAACCTACTATGTACACAGTCTCCTCATCTCCAGAAGGCTCTGGCAGATCAACCCTATAATAAACTATTGCTTCATTTTTACTGCTAATACAGGGAATGGATGAGACCCTCCCTTATGAAGCTACACGGATGACTGAAGCTAGGAGAAATTAGAACAAATGAAACTTTTGTTCTGCACAAATGGGAGCAGTCTGTCACTGAGCAAAAAAATGTGACTATCCATCACTTTAATTGGCTAGATGCCTTCAATTTAGCCACTTGTTGACAATAATCCAGCTAATGCAACTTCAAAAGTGAAAACAAAAAAAGTTTCAGTTGCTGCCCTTCCCCTGGGGCCTCCCACCTCCACCTCACAGCCTGTGGCAGGACCTGCCAGTCCCTCTGGCCTGCATACGCGTCCCTTGGCTCCATTTGCATGGAAGAAGTTATAGGGTAGCTGACTATGAGAGAAAAACTGCAGCACATAAGAATGCATACAAAGCACTGCAAAAACACCAGCTGCACATACAGGAAAACTATGTACTTCCTGTAATCCTCCTCAGGCCAACAATGCCTTTGACTGCAGGAAAAGTCCTTATGGATATGATTCTAACTCTAGATCAACACGACAGTACTGCAAGGTAACCTTCACATTCCACATCTCCAAGATCAGGGAGATGATCTTGATGAGAAATCCAGACACTTTGAATCCCTACAAGGTTTCACTTTTGCTTTCTTCCAACACTATTTCTGTAGCATTGTCATTAATTTCTGCCACCTAAATCCTACTAAGCAACATCTGCCAAAGGTTTCAAGGAGTATTTAGAAACTATACCACCAGATGTACACTCAGTTTCATGGTTTGTTTTTCTGGTAACAAGAAAGTATTTTCATTCTAGAATGCAACAGTGGCCAAGGACATATTCACAGCTATTTATAGACTAATGATACAAGTGTAATCACCTCTCCCACCAACTTCTTCAGCAAGAAAGTACATCCTACAGTCTGTTCAATGACATCAAAGTCATCAGGCTGCTTTACCACACTTTATTTAAGCACTTCATTGTTATCACCTCGGAAAAGGCAGCTGTTTTCGTTAGTCCTTCCCATAAATATGCATACTGGTTCTGCTTTTCTTAGTGCTCATTTTTCATTATTAAATTCCACAAAGTTCTCTTACAAACTCCTTAGCTGTTCCTTCTTCATACGTACATCAGTGTTCCTCTATTTGCCACTCCACCCACCGGGCCACACAGTACAGATTTTTATTCAGCCAAGAAACCCCAGCCAGCCCTGACCACCTCACCTGTGGTTTGGGTTCATACTGTTGCTGGAGCATCTCTGCCACCTTATTCTCAAAGGCACAAAGCTGTGTATAAACTTGGTGCAGGAAGGCTTCTCTCTTTGTCTCATCCAGCTGACAGCCCTGGAATAGTACCTGACCCAAGGACAAACATATCAGCCAAAGGCCTTATAGTACCAATCCCTGTAACAGTACAGAGGAACACAGTTCAGACACATCCCATACAAAGTAGAGCACAGGCCCCTTGTCACTATTCCTGAGGCCAACTGCCTGTATGTAGCAGTATTTCGTGGCATCCACAGTGCACTCAGTAGCAGATCCTCACAGTACCACAGCTTGGGGTAATTTTCCTCTTGGGTGAAAAATTTCTACTCTTTTACCTTCTTCTAGGAAAAATTAATTACGGGATCCTTATTAGAAGGCGTTAATTCTTGTTTAATGTTCCTAAAGAAGACATGTTTCTTCTAACTCACCTACTGAATGATCCAATTATCTTCTTGTATGTGGCTGTACAGCAGAGCAATATGTTGAAATTAAGGAAAAAGGAGTTAGAAAGGAGTTAGAGCACACATTACAGAAGAGGTTGAGTGATGTGACAGACGGAGCTTGCCTCCAAAGAAGCTCCCTATGCTGACTGGCACAATGCTCCCACTTATGGCACCACCGTACAGGCAATCGCTGCCAAAACCGGGTATCACAGAACAAGGAGGCAAAGAGAATATAACACCAGAAAAGTGAAAATAACATGAAAATACTGTAAGATGGAAGGGAACAAAACAATAATAAACTTCAAAAACCTCACAGGCATGATAGACGAAACTTCAATTTATTAAAAAGTCCTGTCCTGGCTTAAGTAAATGTGAGATTAGTGGGGGGTGCCCTCTCCACTAAGGAGAAGCATATTCTTATCAGTGCAAAAAGAGAACAAAGTTTGTGTGAAAAGGAAATTATCACTGAATAAACCACTGCTACACAGCTGAAGCAGGCAGACAAGCTTTTGGATACCTCTTCCTGAATGCTTCAAACTAATTACAACAGGCCAAAAGGAATTAGTCAACAGAAATTAAAATAAAACAAACAAACAAAAACACGCAGTAGTCATGAAGGCAAAGATTCACTGTGCTTTGAGAAGCACATGTGGGCAGTGGTCCCCAAAGGGCTCTGCTCTCCCATGAGAAACCTCTGCTTCCTCTCAGAAAAGAGAAGTTGATCACCTCTGCTTCTCTGTAGCACCACACCAGACATTTTACAGAAGCAAGACTGCAACAACCCAGTCACCCAGAGCCCAGCTAACAGATGTCCCCACTTTACACTGGGCTCACAGGAAACCAACGCAGCAAGCTGCTAACAAAATGAGATGCCAAGGGTAAGGCTGAGTTTTACCTGGTGGGACTGCAGGCCAATGATGGAGGAGTACGCCTGGATGGTGACAAAGATCTCAGGCTGATAAATAATGTCTGAACCAGGGATACGGAAGGGTCTTAACAATCCCACTAAGCATCGGGAAAGGGCATGAAACACTTCATCAAAAATGATCTCCCCTGTTGAGTCATCCTACAGAAACAAAAGAGGAGAACTATAGAATCATTAAGGCTAAGATTACCTAGTCCAACCACCAACTCATTCCCACCATGCCCACTAACCATGCCCCTCAGTGACACATCTCCATGGCCACGCCCTCAGTCCTTCTGATTGCACTACTTCTGGTACAAGCCAGAATACCTTCTCAACCACCTGGGCACACTGCCAGCTCAAGTTCAGCCAGCTGTCAGCTAACACTCCCAGATCCTTTCCCTTTGTGAAGTTCTCAGCCACAGTACCCCAAAGCTTGCAGCACTGTGTAGGATAAGCAAAACAGCTTTTACATCTTCTAGAATCTGCAGACTCATTGCATCCTCCACACAGAGACAAGCATGAGCCTCTTTCTGCAACAGCAGCTGCATCAGAATAGTCCCTACAAGCAAAGGCCATGCATTCTGCAGGGAAACGGGATCCACTTCAAGGCTGTGGCACTGCTTGCTTCAGCCCTTGGGAATGCAGGACCTCTGCAGGGATACAGGCCTTCTCAGCAGACAGAACCAAGCCCAGTCCTGTAGCACAGAACACCCCACAGGGGCAGCTCCTGGACTCACCACAATGCCCGTGGAAGGACTCAGATCAAGCTCAATCACAAAGCGGTACTGGCGGGCCAGGAAGGTGACGCGTGTGGAGGGCACCAGGAGGTAGGGCCGGGGCTGGACGGGCTCATCCGGCTGCCATCCATTGGGCAGGATGCTGAGCACATCCAGCTCGTTTTCTGATTTCAACTACAAGAAGTGAACGACAAGCAAGAACCATCACGCCAAGCCCAAGGACGCATCCAGACGTGGGGCCACCATCCATCCCTGCAGCGCTCCCCCGGCCCCCACTCACCAGCTCGGGCTCGGGCACAGCCCAGATGACCTGGTGGAGCCGGCTGAGGACCCAGGCGAGCCGCACATTGCGGGAGATGCGGTAGTCCTTCTTCATCAGCAGGAAGACGTGCCCGGCCTCCTCCACCTGCAGCGCACAGAGCACAGCGCCTCGTCGCTCCGGGCCGGGCACCGCGATAGCCCCCACAGCCCCTCCACAGCAGCGCCCGATCCCGGGACCGCTGCAGCCCCGCCTCGCATCGCCTCACAACCCGCTCACCTCCGCCTCGGGCCTCTCGGCGGCCGCCATGTTTGCCCCGTCGCCCCGCCCCGCGCACTCTGCCCCGCGCACTCTGACCCCGAGCCTGACCCGGAAGTGGAAGGCTCCCGTAGCAACAGGGCCGCGCCGCCATGCAGGTGAGCTGCTGCGGGCCGGCATTGCGCTGGGCCGGGCCTGGGACTAGTCAGCCTGGGGAAAAGGAGGCTCGGGGAGAGCACTACAACTCTCCGAAAGGAGGTTGTGGTGAGGTGGGGGTCGGCCTCTTCTCCCAGGCAACGGTGATGGGATGGGAGGTGATGGCCTTAAAATTAAGTCAGGGGAGGTTCAGGTCGGATATTAGGAATCATATCTCCGAAGAAGTGGTGAAGCTGTGGCACAGGCCGCACAGGGAGCGGTGGGGTCACCGTCCCTGGAGGTGCTCACAGGACGTGGAGGTGTGGGACTGAGGGTGTGGTCATGGGCTGCTGGTTGGACTGGATGAACTTAGTGGTCTTTTCCAACCTTTATGATTCTATGTCTGTATGAGATATAGAGACAAGAGCAACATGCGTTATGAAAAATGCAAGTCAGGCATGCATTTATACTATGGCACAGTAATGTTTAGTTGTCCATTGCTTTCCTAATAAATCCCATTATTGCTTTGATTTCCTTGACTTCTTGAGCCTCTCTCAGGCTGATGTTTTCCTGGGTTACAGTCGGGTGATCCTTAGATCTTGTTTCTGAGTGATAATGTTATCAGCTCAGAGAATGTCATTGTGTGTGTAAAGTCAGGGTTGGTTTTTTTTTCTCTTTGTTTTGCCACGTGTATCACTTTACATTTATTCTGACTTTCCCTTTACCTCCCGGTCATTCTATATCAGGAGTTCCTTCAGCAGTCTCTCCCATAACTCCTATCTTTATTACCCTGGAACAATTCAGTATTGTTAAAAGACTCCCTCAAGTGCTGAATATATCTTATGTCTGTGAGAGGTAGAGTATTTCTTTGAAACGCTGGTCTTGGTGCACACATGCTTTACTGTGCTTAAGCTTCTAGCCCTTGGGGGGAGAGCGTACAAAAGTAGGAGACTTAAGATTGCACTACTGCACAGGGGGTGTGCAGTGTGATTTCATTCACTGTCTTTAGCACTTCTTGGATAAGCACTGGCAATGGCCCAGACCAGTTGTCTTAGTTGTGCGTCTGCTACCTCTGCAGTGAGATCCTGGCTCCCAGCCCAACTCGTAGTGCCATCAGTGGTTCATCTTGCACAAACAGTGCACACAGCCAGCATTGGACTTGTTTCAGAAGCACACAGGAACAGACTAGTCCCACCACAGGGTGGATCAGAGCTACAGTACTGTAGCTATGAGTTGTAAGCCCTGGTCTGCTCTGTGAATTCACGCCATGGACTGGGAGTAGATTTTAGCCATATCTATTCATCCATTTCATCTAAGGCAGTGAAGTCTGATCAGCAGTTACTAAAAAAAATACAGTCATGTTAAACTATGAATAGAATAATTTGATGTTCTCTTAAAAATGGAAGATACTTGATGACCTCATGCTAGTTCAGTTTGTTTAAACAGCACAAGAAACCCAATAGCAAGCACGCAAGCAGACTGAGTCACCCCATATGCTTTCCCAATCAGCATTCCCTTTCTATTATTTAAATGTATTGCTGTGTCCCACCCTCCTCATGGATTATTGCTGTACAGTTCTTGACTCACATTAGCAGTTAATTAGGATTAGGGCTGATTTACATTATCAGTTAATTAGGATTGAGGCTTTCATTATATTTTATCTATTCTTACTTTTTTGTTCAAGGAAATTGCATAAGGTTCTGGAGGGTTTTGCAAGAGTCAGATATTCTGTGGTATATGTGACAACAGATCCCCTCTCCTGATGCTTTGTATGTCACCAGACTCCCTCACAGCCAGGGGAAAAGGTTGGTTAAGCAGCACACCAGAGCAAAAGGGAGGAGATGATCTTTGCATCTGTAACTATGTACAGTCTGTCACTGCAGTGCCTTCCACAGCTGGTGAGGGGCAAAGAATTTTTTAGGAGCTGGAAGCAGCACTTGAACAGGAAGAAGTGAGAAATGAGGGCAAGAGCAGAAACTGGAGTCTTCAGGCAACTGATCTAATAATCATTTTGCAAATGGCTGTGCTGGGTGAAGACATCACTGCATCTGATGTCAGAAAGGGTTCAGAGAATGCTAGTCTGCTTTGAGCTGGGTTAGCATGAATAACTCACAAAGGTGGCACAAGCTAACTTTGATGACTTTGCCTGGTGTAAGTGATGTATAGTCTTCACTCATCTAGATCTCAAAAATGACAGCTAGCCATGGGCTGGCTCAGGTAAAAGTCTCTTCCTAAATGTTCCTTCCAAGGAGACAAGGTCAATATGAAAAAATTGAATTTTTATTTATCTCTAGGGTCTCTTTTTCCTTCCCCTATAGGAGAGAGTGGTGTACTGATGCATGTGTGTTGATTCCCATGGTCCTTGGAAAGGTGGTGCTAAGCTTTGTTCTCACCCCATCTTCCCTTTTTTTTAGAGAGAGGAGAAGCAGCTGGAGCTGACCCTGGAGGCACTCATCAGCCAGGTGGCTGACCTGAAGAACTCACTGGTCAGTTTTATCTACAAGCTGGAGAATGAGTACGATCGACTCACATGGTAAGGCATCTCACAGAGATGGGACTGTCACTGATCAGTGCTGAAGCTCCTGTGGACTCTGTTCAAGAAGTAAAGTTGAAAAACAGTAACCTATTGCCAGCAGGCTTACCTTTGCTTTTCACATGATCTTTGGAGGAACCACTGAACATCTTCCACCAGAAAAAACAGTTAAATTCACTTCTTCCATACTGTGCAGTAGCAGTCACACCAACACGTCTGAACCTAGATGCTTTATGAGAAAAAGTATAGTTACTTCCATCTGCAGTGAACTCACTCTTTGGACAAAAGTATCTTAGAAATGCATATACGCTGTGAAGCGAGCAATCATTCTGCATTTCTTGATCTTTCTGGCTTTCTCTGGTTCTGTTATAAACTGTCTTCCTATGCTGGTGTAGCATGCTTTCTCAGACAATTTGAGAGATCTGAAAGACAGTACTCTCTTATTGGTGGAAGATAAGGATGATATATCCACAGCTGAAAAAAAAACCTATACATTATCATAGACAGTTTCTGCTGCAAAGATTCACAGACAGCATTTATAGGTGATGAAGTCCCCAGAGAGAGCAAACTGAAGGGGACCTTCTTGATGAGACTGTCCTTTATTTTGCTTCATTATGCCTTAGTTTTGATAGCCAAACTATAAATACTGTCTCTCCTAGCTGTACTGCTTTGGAATGAATGTGTCTCAAGACCTTGCTTTAGAATTTTGCTGGGAGAGTTAGTGATAAACGAAGTGTCATTCCTGTGTTTGGGATTTCAGTAACGTACAACTACTGCTTCTAATGGTACTTGTAAAGTCCCTGGGTTATTTGCAGCATTGTACATAGAATCTGGAATCTGTCCACACTTACACATTCAGCCCTAGTTTTACTCCTTACTGTTTGGATAAGTGTTTTTTTTTTCCTCAGTTCCCAGATATTTGAGTGAGGAACAGATAAAAGCCATCTGCAGTATCTGTTGCCACATCACGTTCTCTTTCCTTTCCCAGGCCTTCAGTTCTGGACAGCTTTGCATTGCTCTCAGGACAGCTGAACACTTTAAATAAAGTGCTAAAGCATGAGAAGACCCCACTATTGCGAAACCAGGTTATCATACCCTTAGTGCTGTCTCCAGACCGTGATGAAGAGATCATGGTAAGAAACTCTGAGTGTTAGACCAGGAGTGTCACAGTGTGTTATCTACCTGCTGCAGTTCACCATTCTTCGTGCTTTGGCATTCCTCAGCTCAGTGTAGAGGAATAAAAGTTTATGAGCAGTCCTTCCTTGGAGCCGCTTTGCTGGGGTTCATTCACAGACACTTGCTATGGATATACTTTACAGGATATCTCCTTCCTAAATACATTATTTTCATGAAGTCAGAGACAAATGAGGGGTATCTCACTGTATAACTGGAAGGCTGCCTTACCCGGTTCTCTTCTCCCTAGCTGTTCAGTTTGACATTGCATCTAAATTTGCACTCAGTGCCATCTGACCAACGTGGGGTACATTACAGAACCTATAGCTTACGCTGGGAATATTCTTTGCTTGAGTGAAAAAGCACTTCAACTGATCTAGCCATACTTTCAGGTAGTAGTATTTGGGAACCACAGACTCATGTGTTGGTCTGACCAGACACTGCAAGTTCTTACACAAATCACTGAAACTTCCTAATGCTCCCCAGGTCAAGGTTTCCCCACAGCATTCTAGTATCTTTCTCTTTCAGCCTGTGCTCTGCCCTTCAGCTGCCTGAGGGCTTAGCTGGAGGAGGGGGCCCTGACCATGGTTTGTCCAACCATTGCAGCGGCAGACAGAGGGGCGTGTACCAGTCTTCAGCCACGAGGTTGTGCCTGACCACCTGCGAACTAAGCCTGACCCAGAGGTGGAGGAGCAGGAGAAGCAACTGATCACAGATGCAGCTCGAATTAGCCCTGATGGAGCACAGGTAAGTTGAATCTTCTATAACTTAGGCCTAGGGCTGCCTTTTCTCTAGGTTTTCTTTGAGCTTATAACAGTTTTCTTTTTTGGTATACCCTCTTCTACCTGAGATTTCTCCAGGTAGCCCTAGCTGAGGTTTGGGTTACAAACCCTACATAGCAAGGGTATTCAGCTTAATGCCTGCTCAAAGGAAATACTAATCAGACCAGTCAAAGTAAAGCAAAAGCTATAACACCACAACAGTGCCCTCCTGCATGCATTGGAGCTGGGCTGTTCAGTCTCTGTTAACAGAATGCTTGTGTTTGGTTGCTCCAAATAGAGAAATACAGTTCATTTACCTGCTCACTTACACAGTATTGGAAGTACCCTGGTGGTTACTGATGATTTTTATTTTGCAGAAGCAGATCCAAAGTCTAAATAAGATGTGCTCAAATCTGCTGGAGAAAATCAGTAAGGAGGAACGTGAATCTGAAAGTGGAGGTATGTCACTGAGGTAGAAATAGAATGAGTACATGGTCAAAGCAGCAGGCTTAAGATCAGTGGAAAAATAGCTAAAGTAGAGAGCGTAAAGAATGGGAAATGAGATTGAGCACAAACAAAAACATGGAAAAGCATTTTTTTGGGTGCCCTCATAGTTGGAAGAGTTGGCTTCTTTTGATCTCCTTCCCTGAGCTGTATGTGCCAAGCTGTAAAGGCAAAGAGACCAGCACAAACAAGATGTCACAAATGGAAGAAAAAGAATGTTTACCTGTTTCTAAGGATCTAGGCTTGCAAGGAAAGACCTCTCAAGAGGAGAGAGCCCCAACAAGTCCTAAGGAAGGACCTGCTGGTCTTTCCTTGCTGGCAGTCAGCCCTTAAATGAGGTCTAAGAGGGGTGGAGCCAGGCTTCACCTGTGCTCCCAGAGCTGACCAGGTCTTTTCCTTCAGGTGCTCAGTCAGTGGTTCAGGCCATGACTCAGCAGTTCCCATACACAAGCAAACTATTAAAAAAGTAAATTCAGCATCAGCTGTGATAATTTTTTGGATTCTGTCACTGGTTTGCAGGACAGTTTGACCCGGTACCGTGACAATTGAGGCAGGAGACCCACAAGCCCACACCCCGGGGAAGGGGAAGGGGGAAAGGAAAAAAGGAGAAGGGAGATGGGCCTAGGAACAAAACAGCGGCAACGATCTGAGGAGGAAAGCTAATTTACTAAATAAGATATCAGAAAGGAAAATAACACAATATGTTATGATGTGGAATATCAACAATACAACAAAAATCATAAAACCATAACAGATTCTATTGCCAGAATGCTGAAAAAACATTTTTTTTTCCACAGGATTACGACAGAACAAGCAGACTTTTAACCCTACAGATACCAATGCACTGGTAGCAGCTGTGGCCTTTGGGAAAGGATTGTCAAACCGGCGACCCCCTGGCTCTGGAGGATCTGTCCAGTCTGGTCAGCCAGGAGCTGGTGCCATCATTGCAGGGGCTTCAGGCATGCAGCAGGTGCCAATGTCAAGTGCACCAGCTCAGCAGCAGCCAATGCTGGCAGGAGTGCAGATGGCACAGGCAGGGCAGCCAGGTAAATATATTGCATATCTCATAGTGATTAAAAAGCAAGAAGCAAGAAAGGTGAGTGCAGATGTAGAGATCCTTCTCCAGTCACTTTTTAAATATAGCTGAGTAAGAGGGTCTTTTCTGGCACAAAGGATTTAAGTCAGGATATAACAATGGATTAGTACCTGCTTAAAATTGTCTCAGAGTTTGAAGTAGGTCCTAACTATCCAGCTTCAGCTTCTTAACTCAGACCTGTTTGATAATGAAGTTAGTGAATGTAGGGTTCACTGTGGAGAGATCACAATGTATTTTGTAGGGATCTATGTATTGTTTATCTTGGGGCTGGGGGGGAAGCTGTCTGTAAAGTAAAGGATTTCATATACTTCATATTAGTAGATTGCATTTGTGTCAAGTGTAAGGTGACAAGTTTTGTTAGTTCATCCTGAGGATAGCTACTGTATGTAGCCTGGAGATAGGAGGAAGAAGGTATGGAAGCCTGTAAAATCCCAAATTGGATAAAAAAAGTGCACGGAGTTGCCCACAATACAGTAGGATCACTGAAAGCACCAATGAAAATATTAGCTTGTCGATTCAGAACAAAAGGGAGATGTGCTGGGATTTCATTCTGGATGAAAAGTCCATCAATGGCTAATCATCCTGAAGATACCATCTCTGACTCAAAGTCCCAGAGCTACAACATACTGGAAGCCAATGGGGTATTCTGCAGAAGTATCACTGCGTGTTTTCCCTGTTCTGGTCTTCCTCTATCAATGTCCTCTGCCAAATTCTGTCAGAAATGGATATGTCTCAGGGGATCTGCTGGCCTAACTCTGTATTGTCAATCTTATTTTCATACTAATGGCGATTTTGGATATCGGGTATTTTAATTGGTGTTTTCTTGCCTGTATAATGACTATGTTGTTCAGAAATGAACTTGAGCAACGATATTAATCCCAAGTTAATTATGCATTTAGAAAATAATTTCCGCTGTGATTTGGAAATGAAGAAGGCCCTTGGGATTTCTGGCTGCACCTACAAACATGGTCTCCAGGATGGGAATACTTCCCATCTTATATGACTTCTGTACTTAAAGCTGTGTGCACTGCTTACAAGAGCACTTGTCCAGCCTACACAACCACCACACCTCTTTTGATAAGAGCTGTACTGTTTGACCAAAGGTCAGTCTCATTACCTTGGTCCTGAGGGTGCCCCATGGTGAAGGCTCAAGGAGTTTAAAGTTATATCCTGACAGCCACCTTTAGCTGTTGTTATTCAGGGGTGTTTTAAAACAGAGCTTGGTTTGAGACAGTAGTTGTAACAGCCGTAAATTTTGCAGTTCTTTTCTAAATTACAGTATTGAATCCTGTGAGGCTTATGATGATGTGTCCACAGCATTACTGAATGTTTTGCTTAAAATAATTTCCTTTTTTTTTTTTAATATATTATTTACCTGATAATTTCATTGGATGTTTTCTCTTTATCTGTGTTGTGAGAAATAATAATGGAATAATAATTTGTCAGTTACCTTCTCTTTACGGGCTTTTGCTCAGTGGAAGTCTATTATGTCCTCTTCCCTGGGTCCATTTTTTCTTTCTTTGTTTTTCCCTAGCTGACTCTGTTTAATATAACTTTATGTGAGAAGTTTAATATAGTTGGGGTAATTCTTGTCTCTCTTCTTTGTACTTCTACATAATTTTAAGACTGGGAGGACCAGAACTGCTCACAGTAATCCAGATGTGGGTTAACCATACAGTCCTGTTCACTCTTCCTTTTGAAATAATGTGTAAAAGTATTTGACTTCCAATTGTTAGCAAACACTGAAGAGATGTCACATTACCTGTCTACTCATTGCAGGCAATGACCTGCTTTAGGTGTGCTTGAGAGAGGTTGAACACTTTTATTCTATTTGATAGTTGTCCTTCGTTTCCTGCTGCACTACAGTTTCAGTTCTCATAGGTTACCAGATTTCCTTTCTGTTCTCATTTGAGCACCCATTTCACTTTCTGAAGGAGAGTTCTTTGAGTATCCCTCCAAGCGGGTGCTTATTTGCTAGCTTTTAATTTTTCTGATCATCTTAGTTTTGTCTAACACTGTACACTTATCCTAGGCTGCTACTGTTGTGTCTTTGAACGCATTCACATGTGTGATTGGTATCAGCAAAAAGTAATAATGCCCAAGAGGTGGATGTGGTTAAGATAAATATAATGGTGTGTAGAAGAGGGTACGACCTATTGTGCTTGTCTCTCTGAAATAAAGCAGGGATCAGTTTGGTTTCTTATGTCAAGGCTGTGGATAGCAAGTTCTGTGAACATGTCCCACACTCCTGTTGGGAGTCTCCTGAGAAAGTCTTAAGATGGATCAAGGATAGAACTGGCATGGGGACACAGGTCCTGGCAGGAAAGGTCAAGGAGATTTCTCAACAAAGAGTAGTGCTATTTGTAGGAGAAAGTGACTGTATTAGGTCATAAGCTGAAGAGTGCTGTAGTAATAAGCCTGACGTGGTACCTGGAGTGGGAAAGACAATGTTTGGGTAGGACTGTTGTGCTCTCTATGTGCTCCTGAGCAAATTAACATTCTTAGTACTGATTTTGTACTACTCTTAATTTTTTTTTTCTTTTTCCAGGAAAGATGCCAAGCGGCATAAAAACAAACATCAAATCTGCCTCAATGCATCCATATCAGAGATGAACCAACATGAAGCAGACCCAGGGAACAGCAGTTACCTGCACTGTTCATGCTGGAGCTACCATGTGTGGATTTCTTTCAGAACTTCTGAGTCTCTTCACATACACACACCATATCCACAGAGCTGGGAGTGATGGGACCCTTCCCTGGGTTTCCTTTGGTGCTGGGTGGCTTGTGTGGAGCTGCTAGTGGCCAGGTCTCCTGGAGACAAGTACTCTGTTCAGACAGAGCGTAGGGCTTTTCTTGCAATCCCATTTTCTCCAGGTCTAGCCAGGAGGGCACCTACCCTTTCTGGATACAGAGCCTGGAGAGCTTCATGAACTACTCTGCTTCTTGTTTCTGTTTTTGTTGATTCAAGATCTTCCTCTCCTACTCCCTGTTGTTGAATAAAGACTTTGTTTTGCACATGGTGAGACGCTGGTGTCTCCTGAGTCATAAGGAGTCTTATTTCCCTTTTGGTAAGGCAGTAGAGCAGCTCTAGTCCAAAATACACAAGAAACGTTGGAGGCTGGGTGCTGGAGCTGAAGGCTTGGGTGTATCGGGGTGTTGTATAGTGAGTCAGCAGAGTGCAAATATAAGCTGTGAACATTTTGTTCGTTGAAAACCTATTATGGCTATTCCCTGGAAAGCAAAATAGTGGTGACAACTATTGCAGGACCTCCAGCAGGAAGACAGCATTTCAGGAGCTGAACCACTGAGCTTTTGCATTCTGATGCTGCTGCAAATCCCAGGTGGATCCAATTTCACTTCTATAGTTTCCTGCTTCTGCATTCTTATAAAGTTTCTAAGCTACTTTAAAAGTAATTATTTACTTCAGAGAGATCTTTTAATTCTGCTCAGGGCTGTAGCACTTCAGTTAAGTAGGCCTTGAAATCTGCCCATTTCTCTTTGAAACTAGGCATTGTGAAGCCACCCCTGTTCTACCTTCTGCCCTTGAGCTGCAACATGTAATCTGCCTAATGAAAGATTCCTCTGCAAATAAAGGGTGGGGATGCATACCCCCAGAGCATGCTAGTATGTGCTAGCTATCCGAAAGAAAATCATCTTGCTTCTTACTGCTCTTGCTTGGACTTCCCTTTTGACTTGTGGTGAAAGCCAGTACTGTATTTTACTCATTAGCATCTGTCAGCAATCTTAAGGGTGAGGAACTCTCCACTCAGCAGATAGAGCCTGCAGCTGCTCCCGCACCACTTGCCCCTGGACTGATCAGTATTGGTGGAGGCTGTGGGCTGTTCTGACAAATAAAACTTTCCAGCAAATTGTGACCAGTTATCAGCCTTCTTAAATGAGCTGACTCTGGGAATTGTCCAGTGGAATTGCACACCCTGTCATGAATTAAAACCTATTCATCAAAGTAATGCTTTGCCACATTATTCTCTCTTGCAGCTTAGAGGAAGTCCTTGTGTTGCTGAGGTTTTGCAGGTGGTGGTTTGAAAAGCACTGAGTGGACAAGTAGGAAGTTTAACTGGGAGCACAGCTTGTGTGATAAGCAAAGCAACCGCATTATGAATGAGTCCAGCTATGTGTCTGCAACAGTGTCTTCCCAGTCAGAGCCATGAGTTTGTTTTTTGCTCTTAACACAGAGCTCACTGCTCCCTCAGGAGCTACTGACTGCTGTGGGGAACTGCTGTGAAGGCAGGGGCATGCAGCTGGCTCTGGCATGCAGTTTTTAGGCAATGCCTTGCAAGGGGCTGGGTGTTGCAGGGGTGGCTGCTCCCTGCCCTAGCCCACACCCCTGTTTTGGTTGGGAAGAAAGGCAGAAAAATGTCAGAGAAGCTTGCGCCGGATCTGTGGTGCTTGTGATCATACATGGAGCCTCAGCTCTGGGAAGTTGCTTTGCTTTGCTTTGTCCCCTGGACTGGTTTCCTTATAAAGCTAAAATATGTTGGGACTGGGGCAGCCTGGGACACAGGCAGAGCGTGGTTGCCTGCCACCCACGCTAACCTGCCTCTCTGAAAACGCCTCCAGTAGGGCAGGCCAGACCTTTCACACACTTGGACGAGAGGAAGGGAAACACAGGCAGGGTTTTTTCCGTAGATTATAGCGCTGGGGAGGCCGGCAAGCTCGCCAGTGTAACTTCCTGTATGACACAGCCTGCCCTGAATTAGTTCTTGTATAAATTGTTGTTAGGAAAACAGTTGATCCTGTAGTGATATGACTGTGACTGGTAAGGTTGCTGCAAAGGTTCATCTTCTTTCCTTAGTGCGCTTATGTTGAGGCTGCATTTCTTCCCTTCAGGCTGATGGATTTTCTCAGACAGAGAACCCCTGGCTGTTACGATCACGCCTTCCTGATCTTTGGTAATGATAAACTGAGGACTCAGAGCCTTTTGTTTCAAAGGCGTTTTTTATTTTTTATTCTGTTTCCAGCCTTTGGATCCTGTCCAAATGTTCCAAATGCATTTGCGT
The DNA here is from genome assembly GCF_038088225.1 of Cyrtonyx montezumae. Lineage (NCBI taxonomy): Eukaryota > Metazoa > Chordata > Aves > Galliformes > Odontophoridae > Cyrtonyx > Cyrtonyx montezumae. The sequence goes on from NW_027071825.1 coordinate 10,068,890, forward strand.
CCTCTGGGATGTGAGGCTAGGACACGCTATTCTAGCTGTGGGAATGGGAATTTGAAATGCAGAGTTACTTTAACCTACCATCTAGATGCTTCCAGTGCTCAGATGTCTAAGCAGGGAACAGGAATAAGCCTTTTACCCATAAAGTCATGCTGGAAATTCATGGTCCACTGGCTGTCACTGTCCTGTAAGTCCAACGAGGATTCACCATTCCCAGTGCGCTGTGTCAGAATAAAAGCAACAACCTTGTGAGACCAGGGCAAGGCTTGGGCTGTACCCTGCTGCAGGAGCAGGTGCTCAAGGACAGGTGCTCTCTTCACATGCACAGGGACTGTTGCACCCAGAGCCCTTGGGCCGTTATGTTCTGCCTTTTTCTGGTCACTCAGTGAACCTGTCCCTTCCTAGCCAGATAATTTCAGCAGGGAGGAGGCTCAGCCCAGCTCAAGAAGCTCTGCTGGGATCTCTGGGCCCCTGCTGGAGTGCAGGGGTGTGATGGAGCATTGGCACTGATCTGTTCCCAGACCTGCCCAGGTGGCAGTCAGACTCTGGAGGTATCTGGATGGACACCTTTTCCTTACAGAATCACAGAGGCTCTGCATTGCTGCCATGCCTGGCTCCTAGGATGGCATGCTTTACCTGCCACTACTCGTTTCCTCACAGGTCAGCAGCTTTAAGCTGCTCAGCATTCCCTGCTAGAAGCACATCATCTGTCCCAGTTCCCAGGAATCACCTATCTCCTCTGCTGCCTCACACTGTTGGCGGCCTTGTTCCTTCATCGCTGTGGAACCAGCCGTCTGTCTCACAGAGATTTCAGAGTACACAATGCCAGAAAAATTATCAGGTTTGCTGTCATGCTGCAATGCCTGCTGATTGGTATTTATATTTTTCTGCTTTAAGTGTTTATCGATATGATCACATATTTTTCCATCATTATTTTGCATCAAATAGCTGTTGAATAGACACACCTGTTTACAAGGCCATCCTGTTTACTTCTCTAAAAAGCTGGCATAGTATCAGCTCTCCTGTCCTCTGGAGCTTCTCCAGTCTTCCTGATAGTGCTGAATATCAGATGATAGTTTGGGCATTCTTAAAACACATACACTGTTAAAAATGTTGAGGTGCAGGATATCTGGACTTTCTGTGTTTTTAACTCTTGTGCAACAGTTGTTTAACATCTTCCTGTTTTACTGTTAGAGTGGAAAGCGTTTCGTCTTTGTGACAGGAATGCTTCACCTGGCTTCCTCCCGAAGGCAGGAGTGAGGTATTTATTGCCTTTCCTTCCTGCCCTGCTCTCGCTATTCCCATCATTCCTGCCTCGTGCTGAGTTTCCAGCTGTGCTGACATCCCCTCAGCCTGTCCTGCTGCTGCCTGGGCTGCCTCCCCAGGCACGCTGTGAGCTCAGCATGGTGCCATCATTTCCAAGCATCTCTCCGCAGCCACCAAGCTGCACGAGCAACATCTGCCATGTGTTTGTTCTCCTGGCCCATCCCCAAGAGGAGATGTGCCTGCAGGTGCCTTGTTTTTATTAAAAAAGAAAACACACGCACATTTTTGTTTGTTCTTTTAACCTACAGATTTTTTAAGTGGATGCTGTCATGCCTTTATGGTGGAGGTGAAGTATGCAAGGTGTGGGACAGCTGAGGGAAGGCAGCCCTTGCAGACTTTGCTCTCCATACTGAAGCCAATGCAGGGGGTCCAGGCGGGCTGTAGGGCTGGTGTGAATCCTGCTGCTAGAATGTGGCCTCCCTGGGATGAAAGGAGAATGTTTCTGGTGGTTGGTTTCTGGGAGCCTGAGCACCTTTTTCTTTTCTTTTTTGCAAAGAACAGTTGTTCATGCTGCCAAAATATGCCAAGCCAAGTTCTACAACTGCATCATCTGCAGAGCTTCACCTGCAGCTCTCAGAGGCAGAAAGAGAAGGATATGGCAGCAAAATGTGACTGTACTGGAAATGGAAGATCTCAAGAGCTGCTTCTACATCCAAGGCCCAAACTGAGGGAAAATGGCCAAGTGGTAGAAGCAGGAACCCCAATCTGGCTCTGCATTTTCCCTGAGCTCCCCCAGGAGCTTGATGGCCCTGGATGGGCCTTATCATGTTCAAGTGACAGCTGGTGTCACTTAACATTACTACTCACATGGATGCTGTGCTGGTAAAAGTATGCTCAAGAGATGGAATGTTCAGATGCATCTGTAAAAGATATCATGAACTGTTGGAGTTCAGACTGATGTGACCCCACAGTGCATTTATTGTCCCTGTGATCGCGTAGCTCTCTGGATCCATGATTGTTGACTCGGTGGAAAACTGCACTTAGAAATTAATGAAAACCTTCTGCAAATTGAGGGAGTGCAATGCAAAATCTGTTGGCAGGCTTCTTGTAAGAGGAAGCTCTTCTCTCTCTCTCTTTTTTTTTTTTCTGTGTCAGTGTGTGGGTTTGGTTTTTATTTTTTTAATAAGAAAGGAAACTAGTATGTGTATTTTTCTGACTAAGACATATATTTTCCAAAGTCAAGGGATAAAGTCCTGGTTCCTGCAGTAGCTGCCTTGACTGTTGCTCAGATCCTGTCGCTGATTTACCTGCTCACTATAAGCTTCTCCCTCTGCTGCCTCTGGGTCCAACCAGCTTCTGCAGCAGACTGGCAGTGGTACTAAGGCCCCACTATGCTTTGTGGCATGGTGGCTCAATCTCTTCCAAGCACCCTCTTCCTAGGGTTTTGCCCGAGGGTACTTTTTCTTTTTTTTTTTTTTCACTGAGTGTTTGCTGGCCAGTTTGGGGACCAAAGTGGTATCGCTGCGGTCTGTGGGTGTTATTTCCTTTGTAAATGTACAGTGTTTCCCAGGATGTTTCTGGTCTGAATCTAAAACTTTCCCTACAATGCCGGGTGGCCCTGCTAGGATGCACCTGATGGATGGCTGCAGTCATCTACTAGCTCTGTGTAGCACAGGTCCTGGGCTGCTGAGCTTCTACAACAGCTCTGAGCCAGGAATGATCTGTAAGCAGGCTCTGGGGGTGCATCCTCCATCAGCCATTTGTGTTCATTCACAGCAGGGAATTAAAAACTAGGAACTGACCTTGCAGTTTTGATCCAGCCTGCACTTGGAGCACACAGCCCTCTCCTCCCCTTTTTCTTGCTCTTTGCTCTTGTGTCTTGCTTGAGCTAGAGAACTAAATGTTTGTCCCGATGCACAGTGCAGGTATGAGGTCACCCAAGGAGGCATGTGACATTCACCATGAGCAGGACAGTTTTGAAGAGGTGGGTGTTTGCAGAAAGAAGGCTCCACTATCTCGGGGCAGTTTGCTGCATATCTCTATTTCCCTCCTTGTTATATCTGTCCCTTCAAGGGAAAATGGTTGATCTCAGTTATCTGGCAGAAACACTGTAGTCTCTCGCAGTATAAGTTGCCCCACTGCTGTTGGGACCTTCCAGGCAGGCATTGGAGCCCACTGCAGGATCTGCCATGGAAAGCAGATTTGCTTTTCCATGATCTCCAGCCACGGGTCTTGAGGGATGTGATGTGCTGCAGACTGCACTGGGGGTGAACCTCATAAGCAAAGAAGATGCTGGACAGCCTGGGTAGGACATCAGCCACTGGGGAACAGGCAGCATCCCCTGCCAACCTGCAGCCTGAATGGGCAGGCAAAGCCCAGCCCCAGTAGGAGCTCAAACACGGCCTCATTTCATGGCTTAACAATCCCTCTTTGTGTGTCCTGTTCTCCCAGAACAATCCCCTGCTCTGACAATGCCCTTTATGTGGCTTAGTCCCTGCAGAACAAGCAGCAGTGTGCTCAGCCCAATGCCTGGCAGCTTGCAGCAGCCCATGCCTGCAGCCCTGCCACCCTACAGCCAAGGCACAGCACCCAGGACCCCTGTTCTGCCTCTGCATGGGGCTGTGGTCATTTCAGGTAAAGCCAAAGGCTTCCCAGGAAAGGCTCAAACACAGCTGAGGGCACATATAGGGTGCTTTTCTTCCAATTTCATGTGTTCTGTGGAGATGTTGGGGGTGCTGCACCACAAGTGGAGAGAGCAGCCTGGGAGGTGGTTGTGGAGTGTACGTCACGTCACCACATTGACCTGAAACCCCAACCACCTATTGGGAGTGGAGAAGTCACCAGGGTTTGCAGAGCAGCTCTTAGGCTCCAGGAAGTCTGGGACAGGTTACTGGAGCTGATGAACTGCCGTGGGCTGTAAATTATGGAGACAAAATGAAATGGCTTCAGAGAGAGAGGCCAGTGACAAGAAGAGCTGGTGTTCCTCATCACCTGCATTTTGTCTCTTCAAAGGCATGGAAGGTCCCTTCAAAAGGTCAGATTTTAGGTTCCTACCAGAGATGGAACTTGCAGAGCGGCATGCTGTGTTTGGACAGCCATGAAGGTTAGAACTGGTGATGAAGGAACAAGGGGGACGCTTTAGCAGGTCTGGAGATTTCTGGCACATCTGCAGAGAGCCCCAGAATGCCATGTATTGCTGGAGTCATGCTTCCAGAATATATTTGAGGTATCAGGGCACACACAAGTGAGGCTCCTGGCTTTTATGCAGCTGATAAACAATTCGTTGTGGCAGGAAACCACAGTCATGTGTGCTGCCCACCCCGGCTGGCAGGCAAAGTTCAGCAACTAAGCACACCAAGGCGAAAGTCTGCCACCAAAGCATCTGAGTGCCAGCAAACCACCACAGCTCCCACGAGCTTCACTTTTATCTCACAGGTAATGTTCTAAAGTGAAGTTAGAGCATTGTGTTACAGCAGGGATTTGAGTGGGGTCATTTCATACCTTCTGGCTACAGAAAACTGTGTCCTTTCTGGGTAGATCCCAGGGACTTTGGATTCCAAGACTGAAGGTATTTTGATCTTTTGGCTGAAGGGGGAGAGAGAAGCACTGACAGTGATGGAGTAATTGTCCTTTACTGTCAGAATGATGCAATCAGCATAAATAACAGATGCAAGTTTGTGCGCATGAGTCATTTAATGTTGATATCAACCATGGAAGGAGACAGCATATCAGCTTCAGCTTAACTAAGCATGCACACTCAGGCATGACCTATCTGCCCATCTCCATTCACTGAAATTGTGTGCCTGCATTATGATATTTAATAGAGTTTCAGGCTCCAAGTGGTGTACGTCTCCTCTTCTAGTGTCCAGAAAAGCCTGGTTTTATTCTTTCAGTACTAGATTGTGGTGATGCAGGAGTCTGTCTTGGATGTTTTGGGGCTGTCAACATGATCAACTTTTTTTTCACCTCTGGGGTTACAGAGAAACTGTGGAGCAATTATACATGATGGATAGTGCTTTAGGGTCCAGCTTCAGGAAAAAGAGAGAACGATTAAACAATACTACAGAGCCAACCACATTCATGGTTTCTATATGACCACATGCTAAGTTCCTGACTATTCGGGGTTAAAAATTAAATGATATGAGAGACTCAAACATCATCTTTTCAATCTCAAAGCAGGTAGGTGAATTTGCTTATTATGTGAGTCAAAGACCGCTGAAGAATTACAGGGCCAAGAGCATGCTTACTTTTCACTCAATTCATTTTATCTTTTTATTGTCATTAGGGTTTTTCTGTTGATGGATGTCAACATTTTTAGCACATAAGAAACTCACAATTAAAGTTTTGTATACAGAAACAACCCATAGCAACCCATTCAGTGAACAATAAGAAGATATAAATTTATTATATAAATCAGACATGAAGTAAAGGATATTTTAGGTCCTTAGAAAGCCAAGGTATTTTCTATCTCTGCAATAGAAACTGAGAAAGTACTCATGGAGAATACTGGTCGATCTGAAGCTTGGAGAGACTGAAGTCCCTCTTATCCCTATCCATCCATGGTGACTCTAAGCTACTTTTCAAGACTGAGAGCAGAGACGGTGCAACACTGAGAAACCACACCAGCATCTCTCATCACATACAAATGAAATTATTGTTACTAATCCCTAAGGTCATAACCTTTCTTCGAACTCCATTCCTTTTTTATTGCTTAGTTCCTACAGACCTTCCCATCTGATAGTCTGATAATCCTCTATACTGACGGCTTCCATCTTTGCGCCTTCAGCAAGTTACATTTGCACACACCTGCTTTTTGCACCCAGACAAAGCAATGAGGAAAAAGAGAGACCCATCTGGCTCTACAAGAGTAGAAGATAACAACTGGTGGATAGAGCAACGGGAAGGCAGATTGCAGAGATTCACACCCACATCCATCTGATCAGATCTCTGGGTTGAGAAGCATCGGCTGGTCCCTCACTAAAGCCAGAGTGGAAGTGATGTGCTCTTCTCCCACATAAGTGGTAGAGGAAGGAGCCCAAATTCTCCAAAGCTGGAGCCCTGGGTACCTGAGACAGACTGTGCACAGCCCAAACTACTGTAAACAAGAGCACGACAGTCAGGTTGTTTCTTGAATTGCAGGTGAATTGTTAATAAATCATAGGGCAAGCTGCACAAGCAATTGGTGCAGTAAGGGCACCCTTGTGCAGGTGTGTGATGCAATAATCTCTTGTTCGTAGCATATACTGCACCAGAGCAACATGCCTGGCCGGCTGCAAATGGCCTCTCTCCCGTATTTTGAGTCACACGGGCAGGATTCAAGATCGAAGCAGATTATCCATTTATAAAAGTTTATCTCCAAACACCTCAGGAACACCAGCCTGTATGTGACAGGTCATGTCACTCTGAGGCTTTGTCTCCTTCATCCTCCCTTATTTTTGAAGGATTTTCTTCACTTTTTGTGGTAATGCTTGTGACTAGAAGTCAAGAGCTCCACCACACTCAGGAGAGTGCTGGAGACCTGCAGGACCCCGCATCCTCTTCCAGTCAAATCTAGTTGGGCCAGCACTGCTCTGCTGGAGAATAACAGCAGAAACAGAAGATAAAGTAGCAGTGGAAAGTTAAAGAGAAAATACCCAATAGGAATAATGGTGGAGAGAGCAGACACAACAGCAAACTGGAGTCCTGGACTGAGAGGGGAAAAAGAAATTGCATTCTGAGCAGAAGAAAGTGACTGGAAATTTATTCCAGTAGCAGGAAGGGGCTGGGCTGTGCCATATGGGGCTCAGTTTTGCAGCCTGCCAGCAAGGGTGGATCCAGATGAAAGAGAAAACTATGAGATCTGGGATATGGGGTTGAAAACTATCTAGAAGGGAGTGGGAAGGAATCCATTGATGTCCTCTCATTTCATGACAAACAGCATAGCAAGATTTCCATTTAATTGGACCAAGAATCAACTGAAAGATAGATGGTTCAAAATAGGAGTACAAGGAAAACAAATGAAACACATGAAGAGAAGCAAATAAAATTGATCCTTAATAAAGGAGAAGAGTGATCCGGCCAGCTGCAGGCCTGCCAGTCTGATATTAGTAGTGTTTGATTAAAGAGTAACTCAGGATGTGGATGGGAAATGGAAAGCAGGATAAAATATAGACTGTTACTTCTGACTAACCTTACCATAAAGTGATTGGTCCTACACTGACTCCAGGGAAACAGCTGATACACCGAGAACCCTGGTAGGCAGTGGGGGCAGAGGTGAGCAGAGGAATTTCACGTGGGAAGGAGTGGTTAAAGGTCATTTGAACACAGAGCTTGGTGCAAGGGAGCACATCAGGACACAGAGAAGGTTACTACCAAGGTATTTTGTGGATATTAGCAAGAGTATTAGGAGCATTCTGATGAAATTTGCTGGGATCCAGTGTTGTGAGACATTGGCAGCAAAGGAAAGGAACTTTGTACCACCAAAACAGGCATGAAAGTCACCAGGAGTGCAGTTCTCTACTTCATTTTGGGTTTTTGAGAGCTGCAGACACCTGAAGGAAGGACAAATGCAGCCCTGGCTCTGTCCAAGTGGGGAATTCTCACCAGGTGACCATAAAGTGTGCCACCACTTCTGGTCACCCATCTTCAAGAGGAACTCAAACAGCAGCGTGGCCAGAAGTGTTGCCTGGGCTGTAGATGCAGGGACAGCCTGGTTAGGAAGCTTGTTTAGTCACCTGTGTAATGGCTGAGGGAGATGATTGCTATCTACAGATACACTGGACATAAATACATAGGTGAGGATCTGTGGGAGTCTGGTGCAGGAACAAATGGATATTAACCGGCCATGAATCAATTTAATCTGGAAAGGAGTTGGTTCCTAAGAATTAGAACAATGACTTACTTCTGAAACAAGCTTCAGATTAAAAAAGCGTGGACAAAAGCCCAAACATTTTACAGTGAAGTAACTGTGTGAGGACAGCACACGATGAAAAGGCGTTTGGGACAACAAGGTGGACAGACTTGGAGATCTTCGAGGAGTCCTTCTGTGTTCTGAAGTGCTCACGATAGCTGGTGTGATATCACTACCAAAGAAACCCACAACACATGTGCCACTTGCCTATCGTTCTCCCTCTGCAGGGAGCTGCCTCGCCTCTCAGAATCAGCCAAAACCACCCCAAAACCCAGCACCCTCCCAGCGAGACTGCAGGTCCCCCCTCAACCCCAGCCCTGAGGTGATGCCGGTGTGGGCGTGTCCATAAAATAGGTGGGCAGCAGTTCGAGCGACGATTGGCCTCGAAGGGAAAGCTCCGCCCAAAATAGGCGGAGCTTTCCCTTCGAGGCCAATCGTCCAAGGCGTGGGGGGCAGGGAAGCACTATATAAGTGCGGGACAGCCGTGGCGGCGGCAAAGCGGGGTGCGGCAGGCGGTGAGTGGGTGCGCGGTTTGGGTGTTGCATACATGTGGGGCTCCTTGGGCAGGGGAGAAAAACCGTGGCTGCGGGTGCTTTATAGGCCCGATCATCCCTTAAAGGGTTATTAGGAGGGAAGTAAGAGGGTTTGATGTGCGCTTTGAGAGGTTTGAGGCGGGATGTGTGACGGCTGTCGGAAGAGCATAAAGCTGTTTTGTAGGGGAAGCCCCGAAGCTCGGAGTGGGCACTGCCATGTGCCCGCGGGCCAGGAAGTGCCAGCGGCAGCAGCCGCGTGCGTGCGCCCGCGCTAATGTCACCCGGGATGCTCCGGGGCACGGTAGCAGACGGGCGGTGTCTCGCAGCCCGAGCGACAGCGTGAGGGCCGCGGCGGAGGGCCGGGCCTGGGGTGGCCGTGGTCTGATGGGGAGGGCCGGGTGTTGCGACACCGCCGTGGCAGGTGGCGAGGCGCTGGGCGCGGCCGGCGCCGGGCGGGAAGGCGCGGAGCGGGGCTGTCACACGTCGGGGGGTGGGGGTGACAACGCCGGCCTCCTCGAGCCGGGGATGTACCGAGCTTGTGGCGGGCGGAGCGCCTCGGTCTTCTCCCGGTGCGGCGTGCCCGGCGTGCTACGTTGCGGCCCGGAGGCCGTGGAACCGTCCGTTCTCGCGCTTCCGGGCTGCGGGGCTCAGGGCCGCTGTAGGCCCCGGCGGAGCCTCACCCCGCCCCGCGGCCCGGCCGGGCACCGCCCGCGCTTCTCGCTCCGGGGCGGGTGGGGGACGGGAGGGGCGGCTGTGGGGCTGAGCTGCCGCCCGCCGGTGACGCTATGGGAGGTGAGGGCCCGGAGCCCTCCGTGCTCGGCTCGGGGCGGACCGTGCTGCGGTGGGGTTTCCTCGGAGTAAGGCGCGAGCAGCCTCTCCCGGCAGCGCGGAGGTCGGGAAGCGTGCTCCTACGTAGCCGTCAGCATCAATGTGCCATTGAGAGATTCCTCTGCCCTCCTCCTCCGGTCAGGATGGCAGTACCAGGCCTCTGCCGGGAGCACAATGTTAGCTTTGAGCGCCGGCTGGTGTAGGTGCCGGTCCTCCCTCTGGCTCTTGCTCTGGAATGCCAGTGGGAGGAGGTCCCTGTCACCTTCCTGGTGGCAGCAGTGTTCAGGCTGTTGTGCGTGGGGTCTGTGTGTGCTGGGTGACTGCAGATGTAATAACTGTGGCCAAATGCTCATCTATCTAACTTCTGTAGACAGTGCTGGGCTTGTTCTGTATGTGATGTACATGGACCTGTTGTGATGATGTATCACATCTTCACCTGCAGCGAAGCTGCAGCTTTGATTTCATAAGGCCAAATGAGGCAACGTGAATGTAAGGGCACTGTGACAAGTGGGGAGGCAGTCCATGTGCCACAGTGTATGGACTCCTATCCACAGCTGCTCTTGGAGCAGTGCAGAGGGGCTGCTTGATGCTGCCCCTCTGGCTATCTGTCTTGGTTCTGGAGTTCAGAGGGCAGGAAGAAGTGAGGCAACCCCCAGCTGGAGGCTCCTGCAGTTGTTTGGTGGGCTATGTGGGATGACAAAGTACTTTGCTGCTAGTGCATCCCTCAGAGCATCTTGTTCTCATACCAGGATTGTCTGTAGCGGTGCATCCATCCTGTGGTGCTGCCCAAAATTGTCCACCTTCTCTTCTGCTAGAATGCAGCCAGGGCAGATTCCTAGGTGCATGGAGCTGACCTTCCAATCGGACCTGCTGGGTGGCTTCTAAAGGATGGCTTACAGAGTCAAACAGTTGACTGAGCCCTTGGGGCTTGACTGAGGCTGTTGTGTCCTTATCTTCTTCAAAGAGATGAGACCCTTCAGCTTGTGGGTGTGAGCTGCTGCTGACAATGTATTCTTTTGAGATGCAGTGTGATGCCGACTGTTGCAGCAGCCTCTCCTTGCTGTATCTTAATGTGGGGATTAAGCCATACCACCTACACAGCCCAGGCTTCTGCGCCTGCCCTGAATGACATTCTCATCTCTATTTCCCTGCAAGTCTATTAGTTATCAAGAGTTTATATGGTCCTCTGGGACAGGAGTATGATTTAGTTCTAGTAAAACTGACAGAATGGGCAAGGGAAGAGGAGAATAAAGTCATTCTCACCTAGAGGTGTCTTGAAATGTTTAGTTTTTTTTAGGTGAAAACAAGGCATGTGGTGTCTTCTGTTTTTTTTTCCTGATGGAGAGAAGCTTTGCATCTCTGTGATGCTCTAATGCTGGTTTCATTGCGTTACTGTGTGACTTTGCATTTTTGTCATATGGTAGAGGTGAGAAGTTTCCTCTTTTCACAGCTCTCGGGCTGTGATCCTTCAGGCATTAGCTTCAAGAGGTATTGGGAGCGCTGCTTGTGATGACCCAAAAGATTTTGCCTGTTTCTATGCTTTTGTATTGGATTTGTGCTAGCGTGTGCCTTGCTGGCTGTCAGATGGTGGGAGTATGTGGGCTGGAAAGTCTGGTTCCTGCCAGTCAAACAGGTGAGGCAGCATGAGCTCCTGCAGGGAGGAGTTGGTCCCCAGGAGCTGTGGGGCTGCTGTTGCTCAGAGATGACAGGCTGCAGCTGTCAGCTCCCTGTCTCAGCCTTTCCACAACAGGCCTGTGTCTGACTGCATCTGGGACTGCAGTTTTGTGGGGATGCTAACTAGGTCTGGTAGGTCTTGATTCCTCCTTGGAGTCTGTTTAATTTCAGGTTGATCCTTCCCTTGTAGGATGGATCCAAGATGTAAGCAGTCACTGAGGCAGCAAGTTCTCTGTCTTTGAAGCAAGGTGTGTTCTTCAGTCTGTGATCACTGATCTGATGAGCTACTTGCTTTTTTTGGTTTGCTGATAGACTTGTTCTGTGTACGTAGGGAGTTATATCTTGGGCTGTTTCTACTCAATCCCAAGAGGCTTTCCCTCTCTGTATGGGACTAGTGGGAAAAGCAATAGACTTGGCTTTAAATGATCAATCTACACCTTTGGGGATAATGAGGCCTAATGCTCATAAACCCTGTTAGAGGTGCTACCTGTTATGCCTTAGGGCTACTGGGCTCTTCTGTACAGCTCTGATGCTGCTGGAGTCTCTGGCTTCTCTAGTATTGCCAGTGAACATAACTCTCTCGTCTGAAGGTGGTTGTGTGACTGTGCTGCCTTTGTGCAGGGAATAGGAAGCCCAAAGCTGATGGCATGGTGAGCTGTTTCCTGGGTGAGAGGTGGCTCTGAGTTTGTAACTGGGCTTTTTGAATAGTCAGGGCATGCTTATTAGAGGGATTTCAAGAGTTGTCTTTCTGCTGCTTGCTTTGTAGACTTTAAATACCCATCTTGGTTTAGTGTCCCTTTCCAATTAGTGCTCATGCCTGGGTGGGATAGCACACTGATTATTACTATGTGATGATTACAGACACTGCTGTGGGAATGGGTTTGGAGCCCTGCTGTGAGGTATTTGTGTTATGATGAAAACCACAGAGATGAGCACCCTGGTGCTGTGTCCATCTTGCATGCAGATAGGGGGTGATCAGCGTTCTTCTGCCAGAGGGCTTTGACCTACTTCTAGTAGTAGGTGTTAGGCTTAGACCAAGAAGAGCTGATCCCATGTCTTCATCACCTACTTAATTCAATTCTTTGAGCGCTCTTTGCTGTGTACCACATGGGGCTGCTGTGTGCCATTGTTTCAGATAGGTAGCCCAGCCATCTCTGCCTCACCTGGTACTATGTAGTGTAACACAGGGTCACTGTGACTAGCTTAAGATGTTGCTTTTACTTCTGTAGCTGTTTTGCCCAGTTTCTTTATTCCTTCACCCTTATTCCTTGCAGTGTCGGAGTTTCTCCCAGACTTGCCTTTTATCCTGACATCTCTCATCTGCCCTAATACGATACCCTGGAGTCACCATTGCTGGATATGATAAAGAATATACCTACTTTAACAGCTTGCTTGATCAGTTCAGGAAGATGCTGTCCCTGGAAAGAAAGCAGCTTATATATAGACCTTTCACTGCAAGTTATGTTTTTCTTGAGACTTCTGAGTCTGACTGCCTACTTGGCTCTTTGCACATTGCTATGAAGCCCTATTGCTGCTGGCTTGTTCCTTCCCCTGTAAGCTTGAGGGGATCTGATAACTACCCAGACTCTGCAAGTTGCCTGATAGTCTGGGAGTCTCCTTCCACTCCTACCTTCTAACAGGCATGGGAAGGAGAGGATGTAATCTTTGTAGGATGATGTCTGAAAGCCTAAGGGTTTTACAGCTACTACTGGAGAGTGTATGGTGTTAACACCCACCCACTGAGAATGAGGAAGCAGCTCAGCTTCAGACAGGTCAATCACATTGTGCTGCTTGGACCTGATGTGTGAGGAACAGCTCTTGGCCAGCTTGCTTCCAGTGGTGACTGCAACTACGCTCTTGTTGCATAGCAAGGGTTTGACAGTTTGCCCCTTCACTAGGAATGCAACCCTTCTGTATTGATGAGAAAGTATACTGATGCTGACCATCTGTTTTCAGGCTGGGAGCATGTCCTGTTCATTCAGCATGAAATAACTGGGCTGGAGGAAGTAACAAATGGATGTGTGATTCAAGTAGGACCGTATCTGGTGCTGTTGACTACAAAGTTCACTGGGAAGCTTTGAACTGCCTCTTGGGCTGGGAGGTTTGGGATTAATTGTGATCAGACTCTAGTCAGTCCATCTGTCATCTGTCCTCAGAGCCAAGGTGTCAGGCTAGGGCAGCTCTGTTCTCTTACTGTACCCCATCCCCAAGTCTCTTGGCTTTGTTTTCCACACTTGAAGTGTAGCATCTTGTGCCAGGCTGGACCTGTGATCTGAGGTGTTTCTGGTGATTCTGGTGTTTCCCTCAGGTCCTTTTTTCTCTTGGGGGAGAGGAAGGGGTGAGATAGGATGACTTTAGCATGTGGACAGCAGTGTTCCAGCTGAGTCTTCAGCCCGATGGCTGGGGTCAGTTATGGTAATGTACCACGATATATTCAAATACAGCCCTTCTGTTGAATGCTTTCTGCTGTATGTGTTTATGCTTGCTTTCCAAGATGCTGTGCATGAAACTGCACTGACTATAGTCCTCTCTCTCTCACAGGGAGAGAGCTGCAGAAGGAGAAAATCCAGTTCTTTGCTTCATGGTAAACCTCAGTCTTACAGCTGTGCCCCTTCAGAACTCATAGAGAGCAGGGGGCTGCTGAGGAAGGGATGCCCAAGCTCTTGTTATCTGGCCTCTGCCTGCCTTGCTGCTATTGTTTAATGTTGGTCAGGTGCTATTGTGCTCATCTTGACGAATTCACTTGCATGTAAGCTAAGGAGAGCTAATCTTGAAGCTGGCTGACTGCTGGAGGTGCCAGCTGTCATGCCTGTGTGTGTTCCTGCCTGTAGTGGCTTTGAAATCACTACATTCTGGGATGCTCAGTCTTCTTCTGCAATAGCAGCTGCCACCAGCGGATCTTCTGTTTATGAATCCCCCTGGCCCTGCTGGGGAATGTAGGTTCTGAGCACTTTGAGTGTGCACAGGCACTGCTAGACCCTTTTGGGACTTAGAGCTCTGGGAGGTTGGGCAGGTGTTTTTGCTGTGCTAGGGAGGATGAGCTTTGGAGGAGGCCTTTTCCCTGGGGTGGTGGAGTTCAGCAGTCAGCAAGCCTTGCTGCCAGCTTGTAGGTCAGGGATGAGAGCTGGTTTGTTTTCCAGCTGGCTGGTTATCTCCTGACCTTTGGGAGTTGCTGCTCCCTTGAGAGCCTTGTGAGGACCCAGGCCTGCCATAGCCAGTTCAGCAAGGCCAGCTCTGTGGCCATCAGCCAGACTGTTTTGGTGCTGTCTGTAATTAAACTAGTAGGGAGACTATTGTGGCTTCTTGATTATTACAGGACGGATTTCTGACTTCCATACTGATGAAATGGAAGGGCTCATTGCTAGGCTGCTGGGGCTCAGCCTGTTGCTTGTGATAGCTGCTGTATGGTGAAAGATATGTGCTCTAAAAGGTGTGTGTTCTGTAAGTTAAAGCTCTATGGGTTGAGCGGTTGTTTGTCACTGGTTCACAGTGCTGTGGTCAGGCTGCCGGGACTTGTTATAAAGGGCCTTGCTGTTTTTGCTGAAGAAGCACTAATTAGCTGCATGGCTTGTTGGAAATCTGTAGTGTACACACTGCTGAGTGTAAGTAAGCATCTAATCCTCAGTGTTGGTTACTGGGACAGAATGTGGCCTGCTGCTCTAGCCTGCAAATGAAATTTCCACTGAGACAGAAGTGATAACCTGTTGGTGAGAGGTGGAAACGGAGTTGTGTTGCAAGGCCTTCAGGCAGCATGTGGGATGTGTTTAGGCCCCAGGGTGCTTTGGGAAGCTTGAATCTGTTTGCTTAATTTCCCTTGAGCTAATCAAGACTCAGTTTTGGAATCTCCAATCTCCTCCCAGTTTCTTACACAAGAGGATCAGGATCTTGGAGTCAAAGGAGAACAACTATTTCTCTTGTACCAATCTGTGAGCTGTAAACTCCTATGGTATGTTGTATAGTGTAGCATGGTAAGAGCAGATGCCTGGCTGAATAGTAACCCCTCTGTGTGCAGAGAGATATGAAGTGTTTGTGTTGTGTAGAGAAGGGAGGCTCCTGGAGGCTTGCCAACCTTTCTGCTTTCCACAGTGGAACAGCATGGAGCCCTTGTGACTCAGGAAGACCAATGCATTTCACATCCTCCTGCCTGGTGGAGAGTAACACTTGGGTCTGCTCTATAATCACCCTTTTGCGGCTTCATCTGAAGGCTGTGGCTCCATTTCAGGAGGTGGAAGTGGGTGAGACTTAATGTTACTCAGATAGCAGATGCAAGTAGACTTTGGTCTCTGCTTGCAGGAGGATGCAGCATTCCAGTGTGGATAGCAGATCTTGGAAGACCCAAGGACCTTGGAGTCCCTGAAAATGTGACTGCTATTATCTCTGTTAAACAGAACAATATCCTGCTGCTGTGGAAATACTCATACATCCTTTCCATAAGGGTTTGTAACACAATCCTTCTACTTCTGTCCTGGTAGAAGTTCTGGTGTGTGTCCAGAGCCTTTGTTCACAGCAAGACAAATGCCTCCTCTCCCTGCAATCAGTTCAGCAGAGTAATCCATAGCTTGTAAGCTTGTCTCCCTCTTAGCAGGGTGAGATGTAGCTCTGATCTCGTAGGTGCCTTTGATACTATCTTATCCCAGCCTGCCCCAAATAGGTAAGTGTTGCACAGAAGACTTGTCTCTGTGCTAAGACTGACTCATTCAGCTTGATAAGATAAACACTGAGCTTGAAAAGTCAGATATCTATGCTGGGAACTAACTAACTCTTGAGGGCTACTCAACCTAGCAAACAGAGGTGTAGCTGGATGTTGTGGTCAAAGTCTGAAACTCTCCAGACAAGTTTGGAGCTTGCTCTCTCTCATGAGAGCAGCTTAATGCTCAGTGGCTTTTGGGAGCTATACTTACTGTCCTTCCCACAGCTGAAGCCTTGAGTAGCTTTCAAGGCTGCTGTAGTTCCTGTTGTGCTTTTCCAGCTTCTGCTGTGTGTGGAGAGTGGATAATCTGAGTGCCTGGGATCTTAAGTACTGCTTAGCAATACTCAATTTCACTCCTTTGAACACCTTTGGTTTAGGAAAGTGAGCATCAGTCTTGGTTGGTTCCCCAGAGCTGTGGAATTGCTCTGTGCTTTGTCCTATCATTGCAGTTGCTTCGAAGCTGGAGCCAGGAACTGCCTTCTCTGCTGCCAGCAAAGCTTTCTGTGGTCTCTGGGGGTGCTGGGTGCTCTGCAGCCTCACTTGAATGGGTACTTCAGGCCGGGGGATAAAGGGGCTGTTGGAGGGAGATAGGTGGCCCTGCCCAATATTGAGGAGCAAGGTGTGAGTGGGTGAGCACAGAGCTAGTGCTGCTGTGGTGGTACAGGCATGCTGTCTTAAATGGTGACTGGGAAGGCAGATAGCAGGTGCCTATGGGTGATGCCATTTTGATGCTTGGTAGTCTTGTGTGGTGCTTGCTGCTCTCCTGCCTGGTCAAAGTTGAAGGAGGGGTGCTGGTGTGACTGCTGCTGAATGCTCCCTGCTGGGGAAAAGGTCACTTCTGCCTGCCAGCTGCTGCTTGGACCAGCTATGAGCTTCCTGATGGTGGCAGCAGTAATCCTCCAGGGAGACTGCCATGGGGATCCATTTCTCCAGGCAAGTGTGTGGGAAGCAATTTCTGTGCGCCTTCTTGGAGTAAGGGATAGGATGGGTGGAATTTCTGCTCAGCAGCATCATGGCTGTGACTCCTGAGAGTGTTACAGCAGGAGTAAGATTAAGGGGATGGAATTACAGTGCTGGGGTTGGGAGCTTTCTTAAATGTTAGCATTTGCCTTCGAATGATTGCGGGTGATAGATGATGGGGCTTCCAGCAGAGCTGAGGAGATAGGATCAGGCTCATGGAAAGGTAGATGCTGCATGGCTTCACTGAGAAGTGGATGCTGCTATATAATCAGCTGGAAGCAATGACAACCAGATAAGCACGACAGGACCCCAGAAGCTGTGCTCAAAATGTTATGTTGTGTAGGGCTGTGCTCTGTGGGCTGCCCTCCTGGGACAACAGCTGTCTAATCTTCCCTTCCTCTCTCCACAGACATACTGCCACCACCATGGAGGGGATTGTGAATATGTATCAGGACTTCATGAAGAAAGCAGGTGAGTGGCTCTATGCAGTTACGGGGCAGGTGGTGTTATGTACTGTACTGCCTCCAGCCTGGGGCTGTGTTCTGCCATACCTGGTGCAATGCAAGTCTAGCTGTGTTCTGCCCTAATATAAGTGCAGCTCTGGAGTTTTTGGGCTACCTGAGACTGTCTTGCCTCTGCATCTTGAGGTGTTTGTGCCTTCCTCCAGACAGCTCTGCAGCACAGCTTCAGGCTGTACCTTATACATCTTTGCAAGTTCTCCAGTCTGTTACCAGGCTGTACTCCTGTCCTCGGAGAATGGGATTTTCATGTCCTGAACTTCATGCTGTTAGCAGATTGGGGTTGGGATGCTTACTGCTGTGCACCATGGCTCTCTCCACAGACCCCCGCATTGCTGATTATCCACTGATGCAGTCCCCATTCCTTGTATTGGGCATCCTTCTGGCATATGTCTACTTTGTACTCTCCTTGGGTCCCCGGCTAATGGCAAACAGGAAGCCTTTAAACCTGAAGAAGTTCATGGTGCTATATAACTTCTTCCTGGTGGGACTCTCACTCTACATAGTCTATGAGGTGAGTTGCCAGCAGCAGGTGTTGTCTGGCATGTATGAAGCAATCCATGTGTGGGTCATGGAAGAGCCCTTTGTGGGTTCTTCCTTGATATCTGAGCAGAGCTGGGAAATGCAGTGGCTTGTGTTGGACTTTAGTCTGATGATGCTCTTGTTGCAGTTTTTGATGGCAGGGTGGCTTACTGGATACACCTGGCGATGTGACCCTGTGGACTTCTCACAGGACCCCAAGGCCCTCAGGGTGAGTTCTGTTGCTTCTCGTGAGTAGGGATGGCTTTCAGTGCTTGTTTGGACAACAAGTTCCCTGCCTCTCCTCTGAGGCAAATGACTTGATACCTGGCTTTTAGTGTCACTCCAGAGTTTCTGAATGAAGAACACTTGGTCATAGGGCAGTTCTGGCTGACACAGGTCTCATGTTAACCTGTTCTGTTACAGATGGTCAGTGTTGCTTGGCTGTTTGTCTTTTCCAAGTTCATTGAACTGACAGACACGGTGAGTAAGTTACTGGAGAGGCCTTGTTCTTGGGGGAAACTTAATTGCTGCTTTAATGGGAGGGAAATGAGGCCCAGTGTGCTTGAGGAAGTAGGTGCCTCCTCTGGCCCTTTGTCTGAACTGCTGGTGCTTCTATTTGGTGTCACCAGTGGGGAGGTCACTCTGGATATCACAGAGGCTACTTCTGTCATCATGATTCTGGAAGCTGTGGGGTAACCTGATGTGTGGTTGCAATGATCATAGGGGGGAAGCAGCACTGAGGCTGGACATTGAAACAGTGGCCTGGGTTGTTGCAGATGGATTTAATATACTCTTGGGTATACTGGCCCTTGATGTGGCCGTATTTGGCTCTTATTGCAGGTCATCTTTGTCCTGAGGAAGAAGAATGAACAGGTCACATTCCTGCACCTTTTCCACCACTCTGTTCTGCCCTGGAGCTGGTGGTGGGGAGCAAAGTTTGGACCAGGTGAGATGGGAGGTGGCTGAAGAAAGGGGTAGATTTGCTGTCAGCTAACCTAGGGGGTTTTTACTACTGCTGGGTTCCTAGAGTTTTTTTTTTTGTAGTACTGATTTGCTACAGATGATTGACTTATTCTCATGCAAATCTGTTTAACAGGGGGAATGGGCTCATTCCATGCCATGATCAATTCCATGGTGCATGTTGTCATGTACTTCTACTACGGGCTCTCAGCAGCAGGACCTGCCTTCCAGAAGTACCTGTGGTGGAAAAAACACATCACAGCCATCCAGCTGGTGAGTCTGTACTATGGAGTAGTGTGTGTCCTCAACCTCTGATATAAAGGAGAGACCAGTGCTTGTACATATGAAAGATGCAAGCAGGAGCTGTAGTTGTCTCTTCCCCACTCTTCCACTCTGGGTTTCTAGCCACTCTGGCTCATTGTGGCCTCTTATTGCCCTAGCAGCCTGGTTAGGGCATGGTGACTGCCCAGCCTGCTGCCTCCAGGCTGGGGCATGTCGGGAGGGTGATAGATAAACACTGCTTTGAGTCTTGTGTTTGCATATTCCAGCTACTGCTGGCTGCTTCTCACTGTAAGAACCTGTATTTAAGATGGGCAAAGAGCCTACAGGTTTCATTTAGAAAGAAGGTGTGTAGTGGGAGATCCTTGAGCCAACTCCCATGAGTAATTTGTTCCTGTTCTGCCTTGTTCCCCAGGCACAGTTTGTGATTGTCTCCATCCACATCTCCCAGTATTACTTCATGCCCAGCTGCCAGTACCAGTTTCCCATCTTCATCCACCTTATTTGGATTTATGGGACCATCTTCTTCATCCTCTTCTCCAACTTCTGGTACCAGTCTTATACCAAAGGCAAGCGATTGCCCAGGGTGGCTCCGCAAGCAGCCCAGCACAATGGTAGCAGCATCCATGAGAATGGTACTGTCACCAATGGCAAGGTCAAAACCAACTAGAGGGCAGCCTGGCCCTCCCAGAGCCAATGAGAGCCCCGGGGCAGAGGCAGCTGGGACCTGTTTCCCTGCTCCTGGGTGCCACTAGCCAAGTCAAGTGCCTACAGACTGTTGTACCCCTGTGCCCAGCCCTGCTGTCCTCTGTCTGCATGCCCAGCCCCTCTGCTCTGAGCAGCCATGGGCAATTTCTCCCCCTCTTGGGAGGGCTTGTGCTGTTTCTCACTGTTGTTGAACAGAGAGGCAGCTGCCTTGCACCACAACTTGGGGCTGCAGTCCCATTCCAGTGTTTCCAAAGGAATTTCCCCCAAGTGCCTGCATCTGGCCCTTCTGCCTGGGGGCCGTTTCCTTCTGAGTAGGACCAAAAGAAGAGACCGATCCCTGTCCTGGTGCCCTCTCCTCTTCTGTGGCTCATGAGAGCCTGTGTGGATGAAGTGACTTGTCCCTGGTTGCTTGCTGCTGCCAGTTCAAGTGTGAGTGCTCCTGCTCTACCATGCCTTGTGCCACAATGCTGTGTGCCCTTTGTGGTCCCTGTATACCCAGGTGGTGGTGAGGGGGTCCTGCCCTGGTGTCTGTGCTCAGGTGTGGCTGTGGAGAATGTAGGGGCAGCAAATACATGGTACTTGAAGGCCCAGAGCTGCCCAGTACAATACACATGCCTTGTGCCTAGTACAAAGCAGGGTTGTGACAGCCTGAAATGCCTCTACCATGTAAAAAAACCCAGGTTACCTTGCATTGCCTTTCTGTGCCTGGGCAAGTGAGCATGTGCTTTTAGCCATGCTTATGTGATCCAGAATGGCAGCTCGTGGCTTGTTCTGGAGTGAGGGAGGCCAAGCTTACTGTGCTTTGTGCCACTTCCATTCCTGCAAACTAAAGACTTGAGCAATAATTGCCCCTAGAGTTGGTTCCTGGGCTCACCTATCTGGGTCCAGCTCTGCTCTGGTCCCATGTGGGTGCAGTGAAGGATGGTTGTAGTGTACCCTGCTGTGGTGTAACAGGGAACACCTCTTGCCTTCATGGCTCCTGCTAGGCCTGAGTGATGTACTCTGCCACCCAGCAGGGCAGTGCAGCGGCTTTCCTGGGCCTGGTGCCTGTCACCTGCTCTGACTAACCAAAGCTGTCAGCGGCCTTGAGGATGAGGTGAAGGAGCCAGGCCCAGTCAGATTGGGCTGCTCTTCTATCATAAATAAACAGACAGAAGGAGAAATGGCTCTGCCCTCTTTGCTTTCCTGGCTTGCTGTGAAGCTGTTCCAGCTGCTTGGTCCTGCCCAGTGGTTTGGAGGCAGGGCTGGGAGAAGCAGCTGGTGAGGCAGGTTTGTGCTGGTGGGGAGAGGGCTGTACTCTGCTGATGAAGCAGATGGCAGATTGTTTCCAAGTGCTTTGGTAGGGGGGTGCTCAGGGCAGGAAATGTGTCAAGGCTCCTGTTGTGAAAGTGGCTCCACCCTGTTAAAGAATGGCTGGGGTGGAACAGAGGTGTGGGTTGGGACCAGGGCCAGGAGAAGCTGCAGCTGCTTTTCAGAAATGCTGTCCTGGCTTCAGTGCAGAAGTGGGGTGGAGTGGGGATTAGGGACATTGGAAACCCAGGTGATGGGGAAAACAGCACAGAGGCCAGCCAGATGCGTTCTGAGGGGGAGGGAAAGGAATCTGCTTAAAACTGTTGCTATCTCTGAGAGCTGGTCTCTGAAGAAAAGCATTTCAAGCTGGACTGAGGATAGTTTCTGCTGCTGCTTTCTTGCTCCTGCTACAGCAGCACATCTTTCCCATCTGGGTGCTGCTTCCTTCCACCAGTTGAAATAATTCGCCTTTTATTCAGGATGGTCGGTGCTGCCTTCCCCCATCACCTTGTGCAGAGTGGGAAGGTCAGGGCTGAGTGCTGACTCAAGCCTGGGAACTGGGGTGGGTAGCCAGCCAGCTTGTGTGGCAAGGAAGAATGCGTGAACCCAGCAGGCCTCCAGAAGGTGAGTTTCACTGCAGATTTGATTGTGGTGTGGGAGGGCTTTAGTGGAAGCCTAGCCTAGACAAAGCCCTGCAGCTCAGCTTGGGGGGGGGTGAGAGCTCAGTTGTTTCTGCGTTGCTTCACTGCATGTGGGTTAGGAGGAAAACCAGGCTGGTGCCCTGGGTAAATGTTCTTCCCTATTCTTGCTGCTGCTGCTCTGGCGGGTAGGGACTGACAGGAGAATTCTTGTCCTTCCTGAAGTGGTGGGATTTCAGCTCAGGGTTCACAGCTTGAGCAGGAGGCAAGCCAGCTGAGATGGAGTTGTGCCATTGTTTAGCCTCCTTTTCCCTCCCTGCTTCTCCTAGCTGGCTTTTAACTGAAGCAAGGACTGTCTTAGTTTTTGCCCAAAATAGTAACAGGAGTTTAAACCAGTTACACTTGCTGTTCTAAAAGAGGGCTGTTCCCTCTGTGCATTCTGCTTGCCCTTCCTCCAATTGTTCTTACTAGCTTGTGATCTTTCCAGGGGTGGGCTGTGGAGCTTAGTCACTTATTCCCTGTTGGGGGCAGGCTCTTCCAAACGGCATTTACACCCTATATGGCAGTTGCTGGGCTTGCTGTGTGAGCCCAGCTCCCTCCTTCTCTCCAGGGCAGCAGGACCAGTGTAGGGGCCAAGGGAAGATCACTGTAATCCCATCTTTTTCCAGTAATGCTCAGGGGACTTTCAAGAGCCATGTAAAAAAAAAAAAAAAAAAAGCAAAACTTTCTGGGGGTATGTGCTAAGGACACAGGCAAGCCAAGCCATGAGGAAGATAAACCGCTATTGCTTGGGAGTAGGTGGAAAAACTACACTAGCTTTCAGGCATGCAAGGCTCTCTTTTTAGAGCCAGGAGCATGATGTGAGGCTTAGTGGTGGAAGCCACAGAGCAGCAAACTCACCTTAACTTCCATCACTTGGGCAGGGGGAGAGGCTCTTAAAAGCAACAGCACAGGCAGGGGAAGAATCTTGTTCTTCCTTGTAGGATTCAGTTGCTGCCCTGAGCTTTCCATTTGACCCCATCTGCCCCTGGACTTCCTTTGCTCTTCCAGGAGATGAGGGGATTGCACAAGGGTCACTGTTATGCTCAGCTGTGCCTGTCTGCCTCCCCTTCATCCTTCTGCAGCAATACCATACTCACTTTTGCCAGCATTGTGTGCAGCCTTCTTCTACTGGGTGTGGACTAACACAGTGGATGCCTTTGGTACAGCGCACACAATGCTACCACCTGTCCCCACCTGTGAAAGCTTCTGTCTGCTTAATTGGCAGAAGTGGTTGGAGCCTGGTACAGCATGATACTATCCTAAAAGGAAGGTGAAAGCAGGCTGTGCATTGCACAGGCTTTGTTAAGCTACTTTGCATAGGCTAAGATCTTAATCAGAGCTGTGCAGTTCTTTAGGCTTTCCCCAAACCACCCCAGGCTGTGCTGGAGCCAAAGCAGCCTTTGCTCACCTGCAGGAGCTAGCTAGAGGAGGCATACCAGGTATCTCCTACAAGCACTGCAAGGGTGGAGGGCAGGGAGAGGGGCAGTTAGACATATTGCAGTAAGGGCTGGAAGAGGAGGGAGTTAAGCAGCCTCTAGCACTCATCCTTCTAAAAGTAACTTGAAGAGCACTGGACATGGTTAGACAGCAAGAGCTAAATAGGGACACTAACAGTTCAATTTCTCTATTGAGAGCCAGAATCCAGCCATAGCAGGCTAGGCCACTGCGTCCTTCTGGTTTAAGAAAGCTAACATGGTCAGAGGGAGTGGGATATTTGCCTTGTGTCTTTACTAGAAGAAGGATTGAAGAGAGTTTTTAACAGGCACAGGCTAGGCCTGAACTTCACTTTGAGAAGAGCTACCGTTGCCAGTGGTGAACCCCACATTGCAAGCTGGCCCTAGAAATAGCTCAGCCTGAAAACAAACCTCAGGGAAGTTTCTTGGTGATCTAAGCCACAGATGGCATTCTTTTCCCTCAGCTTTAAAAGGCAAAGGCAAATTAAAGCTGTTTATTAACATTTAAAATACTGTACAGTGTATAAGCCCATTTCCCAGCTTCCCACAACACCAACCCTGTGCACTTAGCGGATGCCCTGGTGGATGATGCTGCTTTTGGCACTGTTTGCCTTCTCTTTTTCCTTCTTCTTTATGGGATCCATCTCAAAACAGCGCCAAAGCCGCAGTGTTTCATCAGCAGCTGCCGATGCTACTGTGACACCATCCGGGCTCATGGTCAGGTTCAGGACTCGGGCAGTGTGACCTGAGGAAGCACACAGTCAGGGCTGTGCTGGTTCTAAACACAGCCATGGCTTTCCCCCAAACCCCCGCTTTTTGCACTTCTGTCTTCAACAGCCTGCATCATTGCCCCTAAAACATACTGAGACCTTATGAAGTCACATCCTAGGCATAATTTGGAACACTTCAGCATTCTAGAGGATGTCCCTGGACAATAACTTTTATTACTTCAGGTTTGATAAGCACCAGATTTTAAGCTGAAGATTTTATCTGCTTTCAGCTTTCCCTTCCCCAGGCAAAGAGCCCAGCTTACCTCGAAGTTCAGTGACCTTGGCCATTGTTGGGTACTTCCATATCACTAGCTGATTCTGTGCAAAGCCATGGCCTGAAATGAACTCCTTGTAGGTTGTTGACCACAGGATAGAACAGACCTGGGAAGAGGCAGAAATGCCATGAGGATACAAGCTCCTTATGCTGATGCTCAGCAGTAAGGACGAGCCCCTTCCCAAGGGCCCAGGCCTCAGGAGCCATCAGGTGTGCGGTGTCCTGCCAGAAGTGATTTATAACCAGGATCTTTGTCTCACCTGGGAGTGGGCATCAACAGCACTGAGACAGGCACCAGAACAAACATTCCAGATGCGGATATGCCTGTCACTGGTTCCACCTCCAGTGGCTAGAACATTTGACTGCCATGGACACCATGCCACAGCCTGCGGAAAAAACAGTTCATTTTAAGAGGCACAAAAGGCAACTTGTTCCCTACTGCCCATCCCAAAGCTCAGGCCACAGCAGCTCCAGGGCAGCCTCCCCTTCCACAAGGCAGGGCCTACAGCAAGTGCTTTCACACAGACATGCACCCACAGCAGACCTGCACTCACCTTGACAGCACCCTGGTGCTGTGTGAAGGTCTGTACAGGAGTGAAATCGCCGCTGTCTCCCTGGATAGATGGCCAGATGTTCACCAGGTTGTCATTGCCACCACTAGCCAGGTAGCGACCATCTGGAGACCACTTGAGCCCGCACACCTCCTGTGTGTGGCCTGTAAGAGTGGCCACATGGTGCTCAGCCACCCTGACATCGTGGTGGTGGATGTGGCCGGTTCGTGACCCACTGCAGAGGGGAGGTTCAGTGTCAGAACAGCATATGTTCATCAAAAGCTCTTTTTGTGCTATTGCAAAGCTGACTTTTGAGAAGCTGTGAACCAAGAGAGAAGCTCCTACAGGCTCCCCATAATCTACAGTACCGCGTCCAGCAGTTAGATACTGCTTCACCCCCAGCTTTACCTGGAGAGAATGTAGCTGTTCCAGCTGAGGGACCCCACACGAGAAGAATGGCTGGTCATATTTCGGAGACGCTTCTGCTGCTGTATGTCCCATAGCTAGAGAGGCAAGAGTGTTATGTTCTTCGGAGGGTAAGGAACAGCAGCACTGTTGCTTTGCCAGGAAACTTTACTGCACAGGCTCTGGCCTTTGACCTTCTCATTATGGGAAAAGCAATTAATTTCTCATGTCTGGAAAAGCTTTGTTCTGTACATCAGAAAATCCCTAAAGTCTGCCCTGCTACTCTGCAGTTTGTCACTGACCAGAGCTGGATGAGGACACATCCACCTCACACTAACCTTAGCACCCTCAACATCACAGGACAGAGGCTGTAACCACAAATAGTCACAAGACTGCAGGGAGGGTCACTTAGAAACTTTTGGGGAGCAGCAGTAGATGACAAAGCTGTTAAAATTTTAAAATTTAGAGTTTGTGCTACCTAATTATGTTGTGAGCGCAGGAGCGCCTTCAGACAGTACTGCTCTCTGACAGAGCAGCATGCTAGTGAGAAGATCTTTACAGGCCTCTATCACAAGTCATCCACTTCATCCCACCACTCCCAGGGTGGGCAGCAACTCAATTAACTGTAACAGGTCCTAGAACACTCCTCTCTCCTGGAGTAAAGACAAGTCAGGACACACTGTATCTTTCCTGTGCTAGCCAAGAGTTTGTTCCAAGGCCCCACAGCTCCAGCAATCCTTTGACAACACCTCTTGCTTTACTGCACTCACCTGGACCTCAGCATTCCTTGTGCCAACAGCAAGGTAGTTCCCTTCTTTAATCCACGACACAGAGGATACATAATCATCTGAATTCTCTATCTGCAGCAACTGGATTATTTCCCCAGAAGAGTGATTCCACAAATAGACACAGTTGTCCAGAGCCACTGCCAGGAAGTTCTGAGAGCTCCAGTCAATGAGATTCAGATCTACAATTTGGAAGAGCAGTGCAGCTCACACAGTACTTACATGCAGAGCCCCACCCACATCTTCAAGCCACCCACACAGTGCTTCGGACTATCAAGCAGTGCAGGAACACTCCAGAAGTGGTCACTGCCAGTCTGGGTGCATGAAAAACTGAAACAGCCCAATTAGAGAGTTTCAGTACACCAGACCACACTGACCTAAGCATTGCACCCCATTGCAAAATGGTCTCGACACTGCAGCCTACTCACAATAGTCATTACGAATCTCCGGTGCATCCAGGATCCGGTCTGGCATTGAGGGAATGTATCTACCATGCTTCCTACTGGAAGCAGGTGTAGTCTTCTGGCTGTAGAGCACTTTCAGGTTATTCTGATAGCCTGCATGCAGAGAAACAAGCTTTGATATCCTGCTTCCTCCTGAGCGTTCACCCAACTAGAAAACCCCTTCAGTTAGGATGAAGTCCTGAATGAGAGATCTGAGCAGAAGAGCACAGCGTTACAGCATCGCTGACAGCATTAACTGCTTAATCTGAGTGGGTTCCTATTCCCCGATTTAGGAGAACGTGTTTAACTGACCAACATTTAATTTTCTGCATTCTACTATGTTTAGCAACCATTGCTACACACTTTCTTGCCCCAGGAGTTTGAAGCTTTTACAAGCAGGCTTCAGGAATATACATTATCTGCGCTACAAGTTAACATCTAGCAGGCATAGCCCAACCTCCATTAAAAAAAAAATCACAAGAAACCCCACACAAACAAGGTCAGCTGTTTGCCAACCCCTGAACTTCAGGAAGCCTGGGAGAAAGATTCCAGTGTGCAAAGAACTCTGAGATGCAGCCAGCTGATCTCTCCAGAAATAGGGCCACATGTGTTGCAGTTCCCCAGACACACCTCTAGCCAAGTTCCTCACACAGACCCTGCATCCTACCTTCTGGAGCATTCTGTGGCTTTCCACTGAGGCGGAGAATCTTAGCCTCTTCTACATCAAAGCCATTAAGATTCACTGCCCAGGATTTCTGTTGCTCCTAAAAAAACAAACCGCCATCAGCAAGACTCATTTGAAACACTACCCTTAAACAAGTTGGTAAAGACAGTTAGGTTGCACTGTGGGATTCAGCTGCATACAGCCAGCTCTGTATTTCCATACAGAGAAGAGGCAAATTCAGTGCCTCATCACCAGTGCAGAAAGCTGTAGCCACAAGGGACCAAATGCCTCATAAACACATTTCAGAGTACTATGTACACATCCCAGAATTGCTCCCCGTGCAGAGATTGTCCTAGAGTAGCTACTGCCAGCAGTTTCACTGTGCTCAGGCTCACAGCACTGGTCTCTGTAACCTTCTCTACTTATAAGTCTCAGTAATGACAGAATTATAGGGGTTGGAAAGGACCTCTGGAGATCGTGAAGTCCAACACCCCAAGTTCTGCTATCAGAAGCTGCCCAGGCCAGAGTAGAAACCTGTGCTTAAGGAAATAAATACCTCTACAGAGCAGCTGTGCTCAGGCCCATGCACGCAGGCTGCACACTGGCTGCACTTGCAGGCTCCTGAAGGCCCAGCACCAGAAGCAGAGGTGGTGGGGACCCTCATTCCTATGCCTGCTTTTAGAGTCCGCTTCTCTGTGATGATTCATGAAGGATGAGGTATTCAGTGATGGTCATCATACTAACCTCAGTACTGTGCTCACCTTCTTGGTAGGGGAATTTTCAGCAGGGTCGTTTTCTTTGGTCAGGAGGAAATTGGCCATTTCCATCTGCATAGTGCTGCGGTTGGGAATGTAGCGGTCCCCACCAGCTTTCGTCGGGGTGCTCTGGACTTTGGATCCAGATTTGCCTGCGTTCACACACACATAAATACCGTTTTCGAGATACCGGGCAGGTCTGCATTCAACAAACTTCCAAAGCAAAACGAACACGGTCTCCACGAGGCTGGTCAGCAGCTCAGCCTACAGCAAAGAGCACACAGCCATTCCTGCCCCCCCCAATGCCTCCCCGGGAACAGCCGCGGCGATATCAGCAGCACGGCGGCTCACAGGAGCGGGAGCTGACAACGCGCTCGGCCCTCCCACGCGATCCACAGCAGGAGGGGGACAGCCGTTCCCCCGACCCCGGCGCGGAGCTCCGCCCGCCCGCGAGGACGGATCGGCTCCGGACGGCTCCCCCGTCCCGCCCGCTGCCGGGCACCGCCGCTCACCGGGGGTCTTGGACGGCGTCTTGCTGCCGCTGTACGAGCGGTTGGCCGGCTTCATGGGCGACATGCTGGCGGCGGGGCTGGGGCCCGGCCCGGCGCTCTCCTTGGCCTTACGCTGCCACCGCGCGGGAGGAGCGTTGGGGATCGGCGTGTCCAGCTTCAGCAACCCGTGCAGGTCCGCCTCGAACACGAAGTGCGCCATGGCGCTGCGGGCAGCCCGCCGGGTCAGCGGCCGCTGCCAGGCACGGCTTGCCCCCCGTTAAGCCCCCCTTCCCCTTCCTCCCCCCCCCGGCCTTACCGCCCCGCCACACCGCACCTCCCCGTCCCCGCTCAGCCTCACGTAGCGCCCCCTCACTTCCGTCACTTCGGCTTTTAAACCCCGCGCGGCCTCCCTTCCCATTGGTCGCTTCAAATAGAAACAGCCGCGCGTTGCCATGGCGACTCCGCGCAGCCGCGCCGCGATTGGCTGAGCTGCAGAGTGGGGCGGGGCTTCCGTGGCCGGGTGCCGGCAGTGGGAGGCGGTGGAGGTCGCGTGGGGAGTTATCGGCGCCGGGGATGGGGCCGCGGGGCGGTGCGAAGGAGCGAGGAGACGGCGTGGTTGATCCGTATTTTATATCCCGGGGGGGAGAAAGGAGGAAAGGGGCTCAGGGCACTCCGCGCGGCTCCCAGCCGCCCATCAGCAAGTAGGAGTGGTTGGCGATGTCCGTGCCGGGCGCCGGGCGGCTGGCTGCCGGCTCTGGCGGAGGGTCCCCCGGCTCGCCGCGAGGTCCAGGCAGCACCTCCAGCAGGCAGGGCAGCACGGCGTCCTCCGGAGGCTGCTTGTAGGAGGCGCTGGGCTGGGGAGGGCAGAGGGGATGCGCTCGAGGCGGCCCCGGAGCTGCGAGACAGCCGGAGACGGCCCGGCCCGGCGCTCACCTGGCCCTGCTTGGGGCTGTCCTGCAGGAAGGTGCCCAGGGCGCGGTGCAGGTCGGGGACCGGCGGCCACAGCCTCTGCTTCACGCTGCTGAGATGAGAGGGCAGCAGGGCGTCGCGGGCGGCCGGCCGGCCCCGTATAGCCCGCCACCTGCGGCACGGCCTTACCTGTACAGCGAGGGGAAGGTGCACCGCAGCCCCAGCAGCACGCCCGTGAAGATCAGCGGTGCCACCGTCACGCTTGGGATCACCCAACCTGCGGCGGAGGAGCGGTTCTGCAGAGCCGGACGATTCTCCTCGTCCCTCCTGCGTGCCCCCGGCCCGGCCCTTACCCGCCTCAGCCGCGACATCGACCGCGACGGGCTGGGACCACGCGCTCCAGCTGCCCCGGTACCGCTGCCCGCCGGGCTGCGCCCTCACCTGGGCACGGTAGCGGGCGCCGGGCCGGAGGTCCAGCACTTCCTTCCGAGCCGCCCGCGGGACCTGCAGCACCTGAGGGCGGGGCTGAGCTGGGGCTGTGCGGGGCCCGTGGCCGCCCCGTGCCAGCCCCTGCATCACCTTCCAGTCGGGGCTGTCGTCCGCGGCGTAGCGGATCTGGTACTCCAGTTGCTCCGCCAGCGCCTCCAGGGGCGGCAGCCACTGCAAGCTGAGCCGGCCCCGTGCCGCCGTCGCCTGCACGTGCCGCGGGGCCTCCGTGAGCACTGTGGGATGGGGACGTGTCACCGCCGTGGGACGGGATCCCGCCCCGAGCGAGGGCCGCGCAGTGCAGGCACTCACCGGCCTGGTGCAGCCAGAAGGGCTCCTTGAAGTAGCTGAGCACGGGCGGCCCGCGGAGCCGAGTGACGTTCACCAGGACGGCGATGGGGCTGCCGGCCGTGGGCTGGAAGGTGCAGGCGTGGCTGCCCTGTGTCCCCGTGCTGGCTTCCTCACACTGCTGCCATGTGTCCTCCCTGCATGGCAGGCAGCCAGTCACCCTGCTGCCCTCGCTCTCTGCTTTGGGGCACGGCTCCATGTCACTGCTGTGCCCTTTACCTCGTGCCAGCTCCACTCGGAGATGCCTGGTAGAAGAGCTCGTGGGTGCTGTGGTGCTCTGCGGGGTCCCAGCTCCACACGCAGCGCACGCTCTGCAGGTCGGGGGTGCTGCAGTGCAGCCCGATGTCCCCTGAGCAGGTGAGAGCCAGGGCAGAGTGGACTGCTTCCTCTCAGACCCCTAAAACCCAACTCCTGGCTGCAGGCACTCAGCAGCCCCCAGCAGCAGGGACAGGCAGCCTCTCACCAGAAGAGTGGGGTGTCTCTGCAGCCACCACCTGTGACCAGGGCCCCCAGACACCATCCATGGAGGTGCCATCAGGCTTGCTGCGCACCTGGATGTGGTACTTAACCCCCGGCTGCAGGTCCCGGAGAACCACCCATGTATCGGCCTGCACCAGCCCCTGCAGAGAGCGGTGAGGGTTGGGGGCTGCCACGGGCCCTGAATCCCGCAGCCCCTTTACATACCTGCCCTGCTCCCAGGGAGGCTGCAGCTCCTCTGGCCGTGGGTGGGTGGGCTCTGCTGGTGGGATGGATGGGGTTGTCTCCGGGTGCTGTGCCACGGGGTGTCACTGTGGGGGTCACGGGGTGGTAGCACACCTCGTAGAGGAAGAAGTTGGGGTAGTCGGCAAGCGGTGGCTGCCACGACACACGGAGCTGCCCTGTGGCTCCGGCCCAGCGGGCACTGATGTTCACCGGTGGGGCAATGAGACCTGCGGGAGTGCGTTGGGGCATCCTCAGTGCTGCAGCAGCCACGAGGCCCAGATGCTGCCAGTGGTGGGTGGGAAGAGGAAGGGGCACGTAGGTGCGTGTAGGGATTAGGGCTGTGCCACGGGAGGGACTCACCCACCGCATCCACGCTGAGCTCCCTCCTGTGCCTGGTCCGGTTGGTGGCAGTGTCCAGGACGAGGACGTGGAGCTGGATGAAGAGCCGCACGTCCTGGCTGGGGAACACGCAGATGTGCCGCGTCCCTCTGGCCCCACAGCGCAGCACGGAGACTGCACACCTGGTGGGTGCATCCCTGAGGAACAATTGGGGGTCCTCCAGCACCCCGAGCCTGGGACCAGCTGGAGGAAGGGGATCCAGGCATGGCAGCAGGAGCTTAGTGTCACAGCTCCTTCCCACATCCCTGCTGGCTCTACCTGCTGTACCAGTAGTAGAAGTGGAGCATTCCGCTCTCCTCCTCCTCATCCCAGAAACACGTGAGATCCTCAAAGGAGCGGGAGAAGCAGAGGATGTCCTCGGGCACCTCTGCCAGCAGCGTGGCATCTGATGGGAGGGCAGGCGTGGAGGAGCCCCTGGCTGCCTCACCCCTTGCGTGGCCCCTCCTGCCCAACCCCCCCACCAGCACGGAGGGAGGGATGCACACGTCACCACTACTCCCCCTCCCCAGCACACGGGGTCCTTGGGACAAACAAATATCCCAAAATAGCCCTGCGGTCAGAGGGGCTCTGGAGATCAGCGGGAAGCACCCCGGCTCGGCTCACTCCGGAAGGCACATGGAAGTGCGATAAGGAGAGCGGTGCCCTGGGGAGAGGCAAGGGCCTGGGGCTGGCGTGGGGTGTGAGGTCTTGGGCATGGGGGGGCTGCATGGCAACAAATGGGGTCTGCTGGGGGGTCTCTGATCTTCATCCCCTCCCCCCCCCAGCACGCTGGTCTTCTTGTTGTTGCAGGGGTGAACTGGAGCATCACACCTCACTGTTGTGCTGCTGGCTGATCCCAACCCGGGTCAAAGGAGCGAGCATAGGAATGCCACAGTCCCCACATATCTGACAGGTGTCCCCTTGCTCTCCCTGCCCCTCACCTTGCCCTGACCCCTAGCCTTGTTCCTTCTTTCCCAGATGGCATCACCTTCCTGCCCAGCCACATGTCCTGCCCACAGACCACAGCCCGCTCTCTCCTACCTGCCCTTCCCTTTTTGCACCCCCAGCCACCCCAGCCTCTCCTGACCTTCCCTGGCACTGTCCCCTGCCCAGCCCTTGGGTGGCACAGGGACCTGGGTGCCCCTGCTCTGGCTGTGACCTGTGGGTTCCCATAGCATTCTCGTGGCACAGCTCTGCAGTGGGCATGAAGCAAGTTCGGGCATTACTCTGGCACTGTAGCAGTGACCTCTGAGTACAGAAGCAGAGGGTGAGCCCAAAGCCTCCTTTCCTCCCTTGTAGGGGTGACTTAAAGGATGCCCCTGTGCCCGCTGTAGCAGTCTGACCACAGATCCTGCATGAGCGTGAAAAGAGGAGCATGAGATCAAAGGTTTTGTCCAGTTAATGCTTTATATAGTGTTATAGAAAGAGTGAAATGGCCTAAGGAATGGGCTTAAAGCATCAGTGACCCCGCTGGGGCTGGCTTGGGGCTGGATGGAAAGAACTCATTGGGCGATAAGGTGGCACCAAGCTGGGCAGTGCTGCTGTTACATGCAGGAGCAGCATGAAGCCAAGAGGCTGAGGGCTGCCACCACAAACTGGTGGCTGGCAGCTGCAGCAGGGCACCCCTTTGCTGCAGGCACCTTGGAGTGCCCCATGCGTGACCAAACGCATCCTCCTGGAGCCGCCTCTCCCACCCCACACCTCCCTGGCTGCTGCAGGGCGCAGCTCCCTGTGATCCACCCGTGGGGGAGCGATGACCCCAGGACCTACCTTGGGATGTCACTGGCTCGGGGTCCGAGGCAGGGCTGTGCCGGCTCAGCAGGGCGGCAGTGAGCAGAGCGGGCAGCCAGCCGTGGTGCAGGCAGGCTGCCATCCAGCCTGTCATGCTTGGCAGTTCCCAGAGCCCTGGCTGCTGCCCCAGCTCTGCGGGGTGATACCTTTATCTGGGAAGTGTAGGCTGTGCAGCTCAGGAAGCCTGGCTAGAGGCTACCCTCACCCCATCACCAGCACTTCCCTGTGCCCAAAACCACTGTGTTGCGGCCCCTCCAGCAGCAGCCAGTGCCAAGAGAGACTGCTCCCATCAGATAGGCAGCACGTCCTGCCCTTGTGGCTCGCGGCATGGGGTGGGAAGAAAAACAGCCACTGAGGAAGCAGGGAGGCCCCTTCTATGGGCTGGGCAGACCGTGGGACTTGGGGACACTTGCGCCCTCGGTGACATGTGAGAGCTCAGGGTGTGGGATGGATACTATGGCTCCATCTCACTCTGTGCTGCTCCGTGCTGCCCTGCTGTGCCAAGCAGGTTGGCATCACTCTGCCCCACAGCATTGCCACCCTGGGGGCATGGAGGGGAAGGGGGGAACAGCCAGCACCAGTTTGTCTCACTGTTTTTTTCAAACCAGTCCCACTTCCTTCTCTATCTGGTGATGGGGCTTTGCAGGCAACAAGCACAAAACCTTTGGTTCAGCATGGCCACCCCGTGTGCCATTCACAGCTCAGCAGGGAGGTGCAGAGGTGGTGGCACACCGGTGCAACCGGTCCCTGTCACTGCTTCACTGGCAACTTCAGTGGTGGAGCAGAGGATGCTCATTGATGGCTGCAGCTGCCAAGTAGCACTGGAGTCCAGAATGGGAAACTGAAATGGTAATGATGTATTTCAAATGGGATCTGGGGAAAAGAGGCTGTTTCCCAGGAAGACAAATGCCTTAATGTGGGGTCACATACAACACCCCATGGAGACAGGCTGGGGATT
Source organism: Cyrtonyx montezumae (assembly GCF_038088225.1). NCBI lineage: Eukaryota > Metazoa > Chordata > Aves > Galliformes > Odontophoridae > Cyrtonyx > Cyrtonyx montezumae. The sequence goes on from NW_027071825.1 coordinate 10,102,848, forward strand.
GGGCACATCCTCCAGAAGAGCAGTGGTGCAGCAGCTCCACATCCCTCCACCGGAGCCAGCTGTCCATTGTACAGTGTTTATTGACCATAAAACATAGCCATTGAGTTCCAAGGGGCAGTGCTGAGCTGGAGGTTGTGCACATCCTTCCTTCTGCACTGGGGCTGCTGCATCCCATGCTGGAGTGATGCTGAGAAGCGCAGGGCAGGGAGCTGCCAGGTCTCCACTTCCACCTCTCACCCTGCAGTTTGTCTGTTTGTGTCCTGCCAGGGCATTGGGCGCTGGGCAGCAGCATCCCCAGCTCCTGGGGGCTAGGCCTTTCTGTCTACTGCAGACACTGTGTAGGGCATGCAGCTGGCATTTGTCCTTTGGGGCTGCCTCCACGTGTCCCCCAGCCAGCATGCATCAGGAGGCAGCTGGAAGGGCACAGCGCAGTCTTGCTACAGGGAGGATGCTCTCCAGAGGGGCCACTGTTGTTCAACCACAGTCACCTGCAGGGCAGGGGTGGCAGGTAGCCCCCACAGCAGTGTCCTGGCAGGCTGGGGGCTGGCATTGCCCCTCTGCCACAGGGCCACAAGCTGGTGAGAGCTGCATGGAGCTGGGTGCAGCCTCAGGCCTCCTCAGCGGTGGCATCGATCCCTGCATAGGTGAAGTTCTCAAACAGGGCCATGTTCACATATGCCTGCACGGGAACACAAGTCGGGAGCAGGGGAGATGCTGGGGTGCCCTCAGTGGGGTCCTATGGGGATGGCTGGCCACATGGCCACTCACCTTCCTGGCCTCCAACATGCGGATGAGCTGCATGGAGATCTGGGCGAAGGGCGGGCGCTCGTAGGGACGGTCACGCCAGCACTGCCGCATCAGCTCGTACCTAGGGGCAGAGAGTGTGTGTGGGGGAGGTGGGGTGGGCAGAAAAGCTGCTTGCGGGAGATGGGGAGGTGTGGGCAGGAGGAAAAAGCATGGGGAAGAAGGTGAGGGGCTCTTCCAATTGTGGTGCACAGGGGACCAGGTTTGGCTGCCAGAAGCCATCGAGAACCCCCATGGGTAGTAGGGGGATGCAGGTCACTCTGCCAACTTACACCTCATCGTCACAGTTGCGGGGTTTCTCCATGCGATAGCCCTGGGGCAGCTTCTCGTAGAGCTCAGCACACGTCATCCCGCAATACGGCGTCCCCCCTGCAGCCACATACACACATGTGGTTGTGGTGGGGGCATGAAGTGCCCTCATCCCCCTGACATCATGCAGTGACGTTCACCCTCTCCCTGAGGCAGTGTTCAGGGGGTCTCCCTGAGGCCACTGCTCCTCTGGGTTGTCCCCTGTGGAGCTGCAGGAGGACCTGCAGGGACCTGAGTGGGTGGAGGGGACAAAAGATGAGCCTTACCCAAGCTGACGATCTCCCAGAGCAGGACACCAAAGGACCACCTGAAATAGTAAGTTAGGCTGTGATGGGGCAGCCGTATCCCACTCATGAGGAGGGGGACAAGCTGAAGGGGTTACTGGTGAAACTGGGACGATGGTGGCTGTGTCTGTGTCCCAGCCTCGCTGTCTGTGGACTTACACATCGCTCTTGGTGGTGTACACGCTGTAGTTGAGGGACTCGATGGCCATCCAGCGAACTGGCAAGCGGCCCTGGGGAAACAGAGGGTGACCCTCAGGGGACAGCCCAAGGAAGGAGGGAGGATAGTGCAGCTGTCTTCCAGCTGATTTCCCACTGCTGGGGGATCCTGCCCTCCGCATCCATAAAGGCTCCATGGAGTCCCCTAGCTCCTCCCTCACCATTGTCTTCTTTACATAGACCTCCTCCCCCCTGGAGAGGCCGAAGTCCGCAATCTTGGAGGCCAGGTTTTCTCCCACCAGGATGTTCCTGGCTGCCAGGTCCCTGTGAATGAACTGAGAGAGGACAGTAGTGAGTGACGGCTGGCCAGAGTCAAACTGAGAGCTGGGGCTTGAAATGGAGATAGGGGGAGGCTGCTCCAAAGAGGGGAGCACACCCCAACCCTGTGTGCCTAGGGACATACCTGCTTCTCGCTCAGGTACTGCATCCCTTTAGCCACGTCTGAAGCAAACTGGAGGAGCTGCTGGGAGGTGAGGGTGGACGCAGTGCCGTGCTCCTTGGCAAAGGCTGGGTCGGTCTCCAGGACTCGGCTTTTGCGGAGGAAGTCAAGGAGGTTTCCATAGGGGGCATATTCAATGGCAATGTACAGGTAACCTGTGGGCAGGAAGAGGCAGGGTCCATGAGGCTGTCCACAGAAAAGGGCAATAGGAATAGCCAGTGGGGAGAATGGGACAGCCCTCACCCTTGTTCTCACAGGCACCCAGCAAGTTGATTATGTTGGGGTGATGGCCCAGCTTGCACAGCACCTCCAACTCTCCGGCGAAGTCCCGGTGGTCATTCTCTGAAGCGAACTCTGGAAGCAAAGCAGAGAGGCACACCTGGACCTTTCCACCAGTCCTCCACAGACAGCTCCTGCCCCTTCTCAGCCCAAAGTGCTGCTCAGGATGTGACCTCATCCCCACCACATCCCACCACCTACTTCCATCCTGCCTGCCCCATTGCAACACTCACCCTTCAGCATCTTGATGGCTGCATTCATTTTCAAGCCATCTTTTTTGATCATGGCCCTGATGACCTGCCCGAAGTTCCCTTCCCCAATCATATCCTCAAACTTGATATCCTCCCACTCGAGGATTGGGTAGCTGAGGGGTTCAGGTTGTGGCTTGGGCCGGCGTGTTAGGGTCAGGGTCCCCGAGTTGAACTGCAGAATGGTCTCTTCTCCCTGCAAGAGGGGAGCAGGTGAGGTTAGAGGCACCAGGCACCCCTCTGCCCCACGGCGGTGCCAACAGGGCAGGCATTATGGGCAAGGGTGGGCTCCGCACCCTCTCTGTGTGGAGGTGAGGTCTGGCTGCATCCGGACTGGAGGCTATGGAGCGTGATCTGGATCGGGCTGGGACGTGGGGAGCTGGGGACACTGTCCTGGGAGGGCAGGCAGCACTCACCGAGCCAGACTGGTATGTGAAGGTGCGGCGCCGGTGGAAAAAGTTCTTCTTGATGAGAAAAAGTGCCAGGAGGGCAAAGAGGATGGTGAGGCAGGTGACGGACACTGAGCCAATGATGGCCAAGAGCAGCTGCTGGTCTACTCCAGATTGCTCGGTGCTCTGGCTGCCCAGGCTGGGTGGCACACTCAGTGCTCCTGCCGAAAAGAAGGTAGTCCATGGCTGAGCTCTGCTTGGAGCTGCATGGGTAGCTGAGCACCAAGACCTCAGCCCTGCCTCGGCACACCAGAAGCCCTTGCAGACACCACAGCCCAGCCATGGCTCACAGTGCCATGAGGTGAAGTTGATAGTGCATAGGCTGCAGAGGTGAGACACCCACTGAGGGGCTGGGCGCAGATGTGGGCCTGCAGGGACTCCCCACTCACCATCCCCCAGGGTCTTGGCTTTCACCAGCTGGCTCCACTCCCCTGGGACGTGGGAGTTGGCCCGAACACGAAACTGGTAGGTGGTGCTGGCATTAAGGCCTCCGACGGTCTTGGTGGTCTCAGCGCCATTGTCAGTGTCGATCCACTGGGGCTCGCTGGTCCCCCCCACCTGCTGCAGCTCCACAATGTACTTGGTGATGCCCCCATTGGGGTACTCGGGGACCTGCCAGTAGAGCCTGATGGCTGTGTCAGACACAGACTCTGCTGAGAGCGACCGTGGGGAGGAAGGCCCTGAGAAGAGAAGACGAGCATCAGTACCAGCACAGGGCTCCTGATGCTGCAGAGTCTGAGCGATGATGGGAGAACAAGCACCCTCCAACTCCTGTCAACAGAGACGGTAATCAGAGCTGTGCCAGGCTTGAGGGACCTCTACAGACCCTCTGCCTGTGCTTGTGTGATGTCAGCAGGTGAACACAGACACATGTTTCTCCAGCATCTTATCATTCCCACTTCCTGTTCCAAGCCTTCTCCACATCCTAAAGCACACATCCCACAGTTACTCAAAGCTCTGAAATTACAGAGCAGAGGAGGCGTGACATCCTGCAGACCTGACTCCTAACAGCCCTCCCAGCATGTACCAGACTTCACTCAACCTCACTGGAGCCACACACCTTGTGCTCTGCTTCCCCTTGGTCTACCAGAAAGGTTGGCCAGACTGACAGGATGTGGCCATCCAGTGAAATTACCAGGGCTAATGCAAACAAAGGGAAGCAACTTTCTGTTTTGCACAAAATGCAATTGTATTGAGAGACTTCTTACTACTGAGTACTATAAAGGCAACAAGTGTAGACAAGTGTGATAGGGCACGGGTGTGGGCATGAAGGACAAATCTATTTTTGGTCATCGTGCATCATGGCCCGAATGCCACATTCAGGATGTTTCTCAGCTGCTTAATGCTGGAGGCTGTAGGATCTAGTGAGAGTATGAGGACCCATTTTGCCATGTATCTGCATCTACCCACAAATGACTGTGGTCTAACAGAGCTGGGATACAGGACCAGCCAAACCCAGGGGTGGTTGCTCCTACATTTATCACCAGTTTATTATTAGAATTCCCTAGATTATTTGTTTTTCCTTTTCTCTTTTCTAAAGCCTGGTTATCTTTTTCACCCCCTCCTTTTAAAGGAGGGGCATAAGCAGGGGGCAGAGTCTTCGTAGGGTCTGTCGTGACAGGACAAGGGGAAAATGTTTCAAACTAAAAGAGGGGAGATTTAGATTGAATATAAGGATTAATGATTTTACAGTATGGTGGCAAGGCACTGGAACAGGTTGCCCAGAATGGTGTGGAAGCCTCGTCCTTGGAGTCTCTCATGGTCAGGCTGGATGGGTCTCTGAGAACTGATCGAGCTGTAGGTGTCCTTGTTCACTGCAGGGGAGTTGGACTAGACAGCCTCTAAGGGTCCCTTCCAGTTCAGAAGATTCTATGATTCTATGATTTCACAGTTCTCTCTCATTCTCCATGAGGTGCATATGGGGAATGACTCCTGAAGTCCCCCATGCTCCAGAGCAACCAGCCCCCCACCCTAGCCCCACGTTACCCACCTTTGCTGTTGATCATAACCTTGTAGAGATCAGAGGGGGGGCCCAGGCTGGTGCAGTGGTACACTAGCACCTCCAACCCATATTCCTTGTTGAACTCCAGGCCTCCAATGTGGGCAGAGAGCACAGAAATGGATGTGATGTTCTTTCTGCAGACCAGTTGTTTTGCAGAGTCAAAGAGATGGACGATGAACCCATGCGCAGGCTCATGGTTACTTGGTAATTTCCAGTTGACATGAAGGGTGTTTTTCTCCTCAATGGACCAACCTTCGATCACAGGCTTGACTGTGGGCTCTGTGAACAAACAGAAAGTGAAACCTCAGTGCTTGTCAGGGCTGAGGCTTGGTAGACCTTGCACCATACATGGAGAAGTTCAGAGTAAGGGGATGGGGACACACCTAGGCACTCAGTAACCATGACAGCCTCAGGTCCCTTGCTGCCCTCACCACCATCCCCTGGTCGGCTCAGCTGCACCTTGACAACGTAGGCAGTCACCGGCCGGAGGTTCATGAGAGTGATGTTCTCACTGTTATCAACTGTTACAAGAGGACATAACAAATCCATACCCCCAGCCCATCACCAGTATCCTCCTGGTGTCACCACAGAGGGTCTGGCTGAGCGAGATGGAGATCTCTGCACACCCCAGGCTCCTCACTGGATCCTACCTGTGTCCCCCACCATCCTTACAGCCACGTACCCACAATGGATGACCACACTGAGGCATCATCCTTCGGCTTGTAGAGCAGCTTTACAGAGACAATGGGTCCATCACCAGAGAAGCAGTCCACGGGTGACACCACCAGCTGGCGGCTCTGCTTGGCCAGCAGCCGGGGGGGGTTCAAGGGTGCTGGTGGCACTGGGGATGAAGGAAGGAATGATATCAGTTGGACTGGGAGCAACCAGGATTGGAGTAAGGACATCTACATTTTCTTGGCTCCTTCCAGCTTTGTCAGGTAAGGGAGGACCCCAACAACTGTTTTATCACCACTCAAATCTGACTGCTCCCTCTGTGACACAAGATGAGTGGCATGTAGTCTGCTTGTGGGGGGTCTCATTGCCACACAGTGATCCAGCACCCCCAGTTCTTTCCTCACCTCGGATGTTGACCTTGACTTTCCGGCTGTCCTGGCCCCCAGTTGTAGAGACTCGGCACTCCCAGAGCCCTGCGTCAGCCTTTGTCAGATGCTGCACCTGAAACTCACACGTGATCTGCCCGGACTCTATGATGGCTTTGACCAGCTGTGGGCACAGAGGTGCTATTAGCCTCCGTGGTGGAGTTGTCACCCACCATGTTGGGGATCCTGCAAGTTAGGTGCAGGGACAGTGCCAAAGGATGGGAGTGGGGTGAAAACACAGGGCTGTGGGGAGTGGCTTGTGAGATACCTTGAGCAGGGTGCCATCAGCCTTGCGCAGCTCCACGCCATCGCTTGCGGGCAGTGGGTTGCCAGTGGCCACGCAGCTGATGATGGGCTCTGAGCCCAGGTTGAACTCCAGCTCCGAGGCCAGTTTGATGATCTGGGGGAAGTGGTCTAGTGTGGAGAAATCAGCATTAGGGCTGCTCCCACATATCCCTGTTCACAAAGGATGTTCAGATATTTCCCAGTGCTAGGGGTCATGTCTGAGTACTGAGGCGCAGCTCAAATCCCACCCCACACTCCAGGCTCAGGAATGCTCTTTGGCACAGCTTGTTTGGGAAAACCAGAATACTCTCCCCCTTGCAGCACCATGTTTTCTATGGAGCCAGGGGCTATTTTCATCAGCAAAACAGGCTGCCTACCTGGCTGTGGAGATGGGTATCAGCTCCCTTTAATGAGGAAGGAGCTGGAGCCTACACACAGGGGTCAGAGCCCCACTGTGGCCTTGTGCCAGCCTCACCTGACTTCTCACAGTGTTGCCCATGCCAGCCTGTGGGGCAGACGCAGCCACTGAAGCGGTTGCAGCTGCCCCCGTTCCGGCAGGCACACATCAGGGCGCAGTCAGGGCCGTAGTATCCCGGGGGACAGGCTGTGGGAAGAGAAGAGTCCACTGCAATCCCTCACCACACTGTGCGGGTGCACATTCTCATCCTGTGCCGGTGCTCAAGCCAGCAGGCAAGGCAGGATTCTGCCCACGTCCCCGTACCTTGGTTGCAGCGGGAACCGCTCCACCCTGAGGCACAGGAGCAGCCGTAGGGGTCGGGCAGGCAGAAGCTCAGCCCTCTGCAGCCCTGGGCTCTCTGGCACGTCTCCTGGCAGTTGCGCCCAAACTGGCCTTCCCGGCAGGCTGGAAAACAAGTGCTTCATGGAGCCCCACAGCACCATGCCCAGCAGCCAAGGAGCTCCCACCCCAGTGCTGGTCCTGCCAAGGCGACAGAAGCAGAGGGCGCTGGGGATGGGCAGATGCTGCGGGTGCTGTCAGTTTCTGGCCATGGTGACAAGATCTTGTAGCGCAGTGGGACGCAGCTCGTCCCCACGGGGCAGAGGCAGCCGCTGGACCTACCTCTCTCACAGCGAGTGCCCGTGAAACCAGGAGGACAGATGCATTCACCGACGTGGTCATGGCAGATGCCCCCATTCAGGCAGTCAGGACAGTCCTTCTCGCAGGACGGACCCCACTTCTTAGCAGCGCACGCTGCAGGGAGAGCAGAGGCGTGCGGTGGCACCGGGCCGTGTCCCCACGAGATGGGAGGGGACAACGGAGCGCAGCTTCCCCCGCCCCGCTCACCTCTGACGATCAGCCTGTAGAAGGCACTCCACAGAGGGCTGTCTCCCATGAACGTGGCACTGTAGACGCCGTTTTCAGTCACGCTGACGTTTGGGAGCGTCAGAGTGAAAAGGTCACCCCGCACCTCGCCGCGGTCCGTGGTCTGGTAGTAGGTACCTGCGTGGGGACAGGGGGTGACCTGGGGACCGCTGTGCCCCGGAGTGGGGGAGTGAGGGCGGCAGGGAGTGGGGCCGGTGCAGAGCAGGCAGCCCGGCTGTGAAACCACTTGCCATTTCTTTTCCACATGACGTCTGTCTCTTTCCTCCTGAGGACTCTGGCAGAGAAGGTGGCCGGCTCGCCGACATTCACAGACTGCGTGGCCTTCACCGGGAAGAGGTGAGCTGCCGAAGGGAAGGAGGATGTGGCTGGATGAGCCTCCCCGATATGCAGCCCTAACACACCTCTCCGTGGGGACACCAGGACCATGCACATCTCCATCCACACACCTCCAGCAGAGGAGCCAGGGATGGCACCCAGGGCTGAGGTGTCCTGCGCTGTCCCAGCACAGGATGGGGAGATAAGACAGCGTGAGATGCTGCTTGCTGCCAGACTGGGAGTTGTGTAGGCAAGGTGCAGGACCTGTGTCCGTGCCTGGCCGTAGCAGAGCACTCAGACATCATTAACCGATTTCCCAGGCGTTGTAATATGCAGCAGTGATGAACTTTCATACTGTGAGTCAGCCTGGGCACAGCTTTGAGCCTAAGCCAGGCTATAAATATGTTAAAGACTGGGAAACCAAGCCCTGGGCGTGCCAGCAATGACACAAAAGAGGGCACACTCAGACACTGGCAGCCAGAGCCTTGCAGTGTGCTAGATCACACACCCAAGTGGTTGTGCTGGGTGGGAGCAGTGGTACCTGCAGCCCAGCACCCTGCCAGCTTATATCCATTTATTCTGCCATGCTTGATATTGTTCTTCCACAGGTTTTGCAGCTTTGGCCCTGGTCCTGCACTTGTAGCCACAAACACACTGCTGCAGCCGGGGTCTGATGCCCTGAGTGGAGCACCAGGTCTCACCCTGAGAACCAGGAGCTCCAACAACCACAGGTTGACTCCTGCTGGCAGCACACCAGCAGCCTGCAGCCTGACCGCTGGCACCGCTGCAAGCCAAGGAGAGGTCCTGGCAATGCTTGATTAAGCTATTTATTGTCTGTCTTCTTTTATCAGTGCTGTAATTTTAGACAGATCTTCTGACAGATTTCCTGAAGTTCCCTATTGTGCTCACAGATGCAAAAATAAAAGAATTTGATTTTTTTTCTGCTGTGACCTCTGCTCAGCAATCTGACAAAACAGTTTGTCAGGATTACACCCTTCTAAAATTGCTTCTCTGGGTCTTATTGGTCTTTTTTTTTTCTTTTCCTGTGTTTCTTACTGTTAAAACTGATAATCCTTCCTGTGCTCTCATACCTGTTAGAGGAACTCACTGTCCTCAGGCAGCATTCCCTACACATGCTGTTGTGAGCACTCAGCTGTACTGTGAGAGCTGATACAACACACGCTTGAGCACTCAGCGTGGATTCTTTACACAGCCCTCACTCCTCTGGTAAAGGTTTAACCTTTTTGTTTCTTTTTCCCCTTTTTTTCCTTCCAAATTTCTTGTCTAAATTAAACAGAGCAACATCAGCTTTTTTGGCACCTCTGATTCCTGTAGGGGCTTTGGGCCAGTGGACCTGGGTCCCAGTGACTACCTCACCCTTGAAATATATGGGGGGACAAAAATGCCATATCAGGGTGGAAAGCCCCCCTTGTAGTGACGTGTCTGTGCACCCTGTCCTTGCACACCCTGTGCTTGCTTTTCCATTTTCCAGTGCTCTGCTCTCCTCCCTTGGTGCCTCCCAGCGCCCTGTTTGCCCAGACCAACTGTCTCTGTTTCTGATAAGGCCACTGCCATGTTCAGTGTGAGACTCTGGCCAAGGACAGAGGGCAGTCGCTGTTCCTAGGAGGATGCTTGTGCCCCACCAGCATGGTTCTTATCGCAGTCTGTTCCCCAGCTGGAGATACTGGAGCAGCTCAAAACACTGTGATAGAGCTGTATGTTAACATGGGCAGGGAGACGTCTTGTTTTAGCCAAAACTTTCTAAGAAAGACCATGAAAACATCCAGTAGCAAACACCTATCACAGAATACTGCTGTCCTAATAACTTAGTGAAGTCTCAAGAGCTGTGAAGTCAGTGAGGGCAGTGCTGAGGACAGTGTCTGCTTGGGCATTATCCCTGGTGTGGTGATGTCCTTTAGGCTTCTATAGCCCTAATGAGGAGCAGGGGCACGAGATGAACCCCATGCTTCCCCTTGCCCTCCCCAGGAACCTGCTGGAGGGCAGAGCCAGACCTGCCAGTGGGACCTGGGGCTGGCGCTGCCCAACAGCACCCTGCTTTTGGCTGATGATTGCCAGATCTCACCCCTCCTCTGACTTCCCCCCATCCGGACCTTGCCCCACACGTGGGCACCACTCCACCCACTGCCTGCAGCCGCCCTTCCCACACACCTCCCTGGGGTGGGGGCTGCTGGCGGGCAGCCACAAAGCACCCTTGGAGTTGGGCCACGCTCCTCCAGCTGAAAAACCCTCTCATATCCTCATGGGGTGAAAACGCTTCTTCACTGCACCTGATGCCACCTCCTGTATGCCACAGATGAACCCACAGCACTGTGCAAACATCCAAATGGCTGCCAATCATGCTCAGTGCTTGAGTGAGACAAGACATGGTGGTGGTTCATCACCTCTCTCATGTTCTGCACATCACGCTCCCCAGAACCCACTCAGGCACTTACCATTGTGGCTGTTGTGCACGTAGACCACCTGGGCCTGCTCTGTTGGTGTGCGCCCCAGGCAGTAGAGGATCCCCACCAGGTCAGGCATGGAGAAGCCCCTGGCCTGGACGTAGTTGCTGCGGTTGCGATAGTTTTGGAAACCTGTCTTGGGGTGCGTCATCACTATCTTGTTCTCCCTCTCAATCTGGAGGTAGCTCACGTCACGCTCACCCATGATGCAGGAGAGGAAGAAGTCGGAATGGGACAGGCTCTGCACATTAGCAATGAGGGTGATGTCCAGGATGGCCCCTGTTGAGGGGAACATGAGGGAATGTCACAGCTGGACCAGGACATGGCCTCCTCTAGGTCAGTCACAGGGACAGACCCCATAACCCAAACCTCACCCCATTTCCAGGTCCTTCTTGCCCTCAGCCTGTCAGATGGCACAGTGGGCATTTTCAGTTTCTTTTTGGAGATCCCCATCGGCTTAGGTCACTGCATAAGCCAAATGTGCAGTGAGATGAGGTTCCTTCTCCTGGGATCTGTCTGTGCCCCAGTCCTGAGCTGGGGTACAGAGCAGGGCAGCTCAGCCCTGAAGACTCCACCAATCTCAAAGGTATGTTTCCTCTCTTTATGCCCTCCTGAGTCCCTGCTTCACTGGCACCTCCACAGCTGCCTTGTCCTATGAAACCTCCCTGAAGAAGGGGCTTACCCACAGGGCAGAGGGAAAGGAGTCATTTACCTGCCATCCACGGGAGGAGAAGCAGAAGATAAAACTGGAGTCCCATGTCCTTGAAGCGTGTTCCAAATCTGGCACAGGAAAATATCCAGCGCATCCCAGCCACGAGTGACAGAGCCAGTGGTGGTGATTGCCTACGGTCTCCACATGAGCAGATGCTCAGGACCCCTGCCCCACACTCTCCATCTTGCCCCAGCACTCCTGCTTGACATCCAGGGGTGCCAGGACTCCTTTCTCTGGATCATAGCTGGGGCATGGCGTGGACGATGCCTTCGTTCCCACCTTCTCGACTGCTGCCCAGCTGTGTGGCAAAGTGGCCACTGAAATTTGCTGCCCAGTGGGGCTCTCCCCTGGGGCTAGAACTGTATGCTCAGGGTGCCCCCAGCCATGCTGAGCCCCAGCCTGACTGGGTGGTACCCCAGACCCTTCCTCGTCTCCAGCTGTTAGGATCTCAGGACCGATCCTGCCCGTGAAGCGGCATCCTCATCGCCTCGGTATGCCCTGTGGCTATGGGAAGGGCTCTGTGGAGCAGGGAAAGGAAAGGGGCCAAGGGGCCGTGGCTGGCGGCGGCGGCGGCGGAGCCAAATCCTGTTTCCCATGCGGCGTTTCCTGCCCTCCACCCATTGTTCAGAGCCAGCCCTGACTCTAGGAGCCACAGGCAGGAGCTGACCCGTGCTGGCTCTGCCCACGGCACTGAGACCATGCACACCTCAGGATACCCCCACCACTATGAGCCTGGGTGGGCCACCAGCCCATGTCCCCCCATAATCAGTGCTGGTAGAGAGATGATCAAGTTAGTTAAGTCCTACTGCTGCTCCTTGCCCTTCTGCTTACTGCCACACTTCCACGTGCCAGTATGGTAAAGCAACGTGCACAGAATGGCCGAGCTGGGTGCTGGCATCCATGTCCCGTAGGGCTATGTGGCAGCAAAGTGGGGACCTCAGTGCCACTGTGCCACATCATGAGGTAGAGGGGTTAGTTCAACAGTGACTGAGCAGAGCTCTCACAGCAGAACACATCTGGACAGCCTGGATAGGAGAGCAGCGTCTGCTGAGGGGAGAAAATCCCTCTGCAGGGCTGTAAACATGTCTGGAAGGAAGCTGGAAGCAGCAGAAAGCCTGGCTTTCCTTGACCGCCTTCCAGCCTGTCTCCCTCTTTCCTGTTTCAGAAACCGCCTGTCCTTGGGCTACACCCAGGGGAAAGCTCTGGGCCTCGTCATGACTGCAGCCACACTGTGTGCCGAGGGACCTTGTAGGGCCACGCTGGGCTTAGGTGGGTGCAGGGCATGGTATTCCTGAGGAAATCACTGCAAATTTCACCCACTTGACCACACACTGCTCTGCAAGCAGCACTTCAATCTGTTCCCATGTGAAAGCCTGGGCTGCCGGGGAGAAAGATCCATGTTTTGGTGTGTCCCAAGCCCATGCGGTATCCGGCCAAAAATCTAAAGTGCACATGGAGAGGAAGGGGAAATCCATTCATCGCTTCCGACTATTTACAGTGCACTCTGGGGCCATGTGGGCCCCGAGGAGTGCAAAGTGATGGCAGAGGACAGGGACTGTGCTATGCCACTCCAGCACCTGGCTGCAATATGCTGCCACCAGCAGCTCCCTGAGTGAAGAGAGACCCCCAAAAATGGGCACTGCATGAAGCTGCCTGCATTTACCCAGGAAGCCATAGGATTGTGGAATCATTAGGGTTGGAAAAGACCTCTCCAATCACCCAGTCCAACCCCACCCCACCCCACCCACCGTGCCCACCCCTCAGTGCCACACCCCCACGGTTCTGAGATACCTCCAGGGACAGTGACCCCACCACCTCCCTGGGCAGCCTGTGCCAGTGCATCAGAAGAAAATCTGCCTGATACTGAGCCTGAACCTCTCCCGGTGTAACTTCAGGCCATAACGCAAAAGCTAGTGATGTTGCTTCCCTGATTGGTGGGTTGAGTGTGGGCAAGGGAGTCAGTCTCTGGGAGACCCCAGGGCAGAACTGTCATTTAAATGATGAGTGTATGTCCTTGGCTGCCTCAAGCTGAACACAAGGGCCAGTTACAACAGCTGGTTCCTCCTGCAGTTGGTGCTGCTATGCCTGTCAATCCAAAGCTTGTTTTCAAGCTTTCCAGGTCAGGGATTCATCTGTGAGCTCAGTGTAGCTGCAGGAAGGGGGATAGGTAGGTGAATACATAAATAAACAACTGCTTCCCATAGTTTACTGATGGTAGAGGTCAGTCACGCTCAGGGCTGTAATTGCTGTTGTGCCATCTCGTGCTTACCCACGTTGGAAAGGGCCAGTGTGCACTGCATTCACCAGCAGCACAGCCATGAAGGCAGAACAATAGACTGTGATGCACTTTGTGAAATGTAGCCCAACATGAGGAATCATTGTGATAAAGGGATTATTGATGTGGAACAAGCAAACTTTGTGGGGATGCTCTGCAAAGCAGGCCTTGCAGCATTCTCCTTGGAGAGCAAAGCACATCTCCATTAGCTGCATGAAGGGGAACCAGGGCATTGTAGTCTGCTGAGGAACTGGATCCATTAACCATCAGCTCCCCACACCAGGCAGATCTCGGGGACCCAAGAAGGAACCAGAGCCAACCACATTTTTCAAGTCACAGAATCACAAAATCTTTTGCATTGGAAGGAACCCTTAAACACCATCAAGTCCTACTCCCTTGCAATGAACAGGGAAATGTACAGCTCGATCAGGTGCTCAGAGCCTGGTCCAACCTGACCTTGAATGTCTTCCCTTGCATTTTTTTTTTCCTGGGGGTTTCTATTTGTGCAGAGCCCTTCAGTTGGAGGCAGGGAAGAAGACTTCTCCAGGAGGTTTCATGGGGATGCTTAGCAATGGCCCTGCATCTCCTGGCAAGGAACCAGCAATCCCAGTACAGCCATGATCACCGCACTTCTAACATGGAAAAATCCACAGGGCACACAGAGCACCCACATTTCTGCTAGACACACAGCCCTAAACTTTTCTGCTGAATCTCATTAGTCTTAAAATAATAATAATAAAATGGTGACAAAAATACCCCTTTTTGTTATCATTCACACATTCTAATCCAAGGCACCGCATGCCAGAAACCATCGTGTGCTGATACGTTTCCTGATAGGAAACACAAACACGCTGAGCGTCCACCTATGGCCGCCTCGCAGCACCGCCAGCACTGCCTTCTGGGCAGCCCGCTCTGCCCTCTGTGCATGGCAGCCACAGGGGTGCCCTGCAAGGGAGGTTAAAGTCTGCCACCAGACTGGGGCCGTGGGGAGATTGGTGCCACCTCCATGCCCACCTCCTGCTCTGCCCCAACCCTGCAGCAGCTCAGGGGTGCGGTGGTTAATGTGTAACCCGCACCACCGCCTCTATCCGTGCCTCACAGCCCCCGGGAGGGAACGTGGTCGCTGGGCTGGCCCTGGGCGAGCAGCACTGCGGGGCATTGAGGTAGCCACGGCCTGCCCAGGAATGGCCATCCCCTCCGTCACCACGGCTGGCTGCACTGCCCGCCCTCAAACTTGTTTTTCTGCCCTGCAGCTTCCTGGAGCCCAATGGCTCCCGCCGGCCTGCTGGCTGTCTGCGGCCTGCTCTGCGCCTGGGCCGTGGCGGAACAGCCCTGCAGCCTGGACCACCAGGTAGGGACGGGGGCTCGGGGCAGGTGTGCGGTGGCGGTGGCCTCGCTGATGGCTGGAGCACGGTGGGGCTGGCAGGGGCTTGTCTGGGCTGGCGTGTTGCCGGCTGCAGGGATCGCTCGGCTGCAGCAGAGCATGTCCCTGAGCAGCCCCAGCCAAAATCGGGTCTGTGCCAGGTTTGTGCCACTGCAGGGAGCCCCTGGGTCCCCGCTCACACGTGCGGTGACACTGTGACTGGTGGCGGAGTGACGGTAACGCCCTCAGAATGAGAAGGGCCCTTCTCAGCAGCTCTTTCCCCAGGGATGGGCTGACTGCAGCGAGAAGAGCCTCCTGCATGCTCCAAGCTCCCTTCCAAGGAACATCACCGGCTTAGACCTCTCCTTCAACAGCTTGGTCGTGCCACAACGGGGGACACTCTTGATGCATTTCCCTTCCCTGCACTCCCTCAACCTCTCTAGCAATGCCCTGCGCACACTGCACCCCGCTGTCTTCTCCAACCTCAGGGAACTGTCCCTGCTGGATCTGAGCAGCTGCAGCATCACCTACCTCCACACAGATGCATTCAAGGGCTTGAAAAACTTGCAAACTCTGCTTCTAAGAAACAACAGTCTGCAAGAGCTGGAGGTCCCACTCTTTCTGCCACTGAGAAGTCTTCTCCACCTGGACCTGCAGAACAATGCACTGATGTCCGTGGATACTTTGACACTGCAGCTGATGGAGGCCATCCCGTGGGTGAAGCTGTATGGGAACCCCTGGGTCTGTGACTGTGCCATATACCCCTTGCAGCAGTGGCTGAAGCACAGACAAGGTGAGAGGTGGGGAATGGATGTCAGGGAGGGTTTGGGATGAGAGGAATCCTGGAAGAGGGAATTTAATCCTTCTGCTCCAGCCCCTCTGCAGGCCCTAAGGCTGCCATCCTCCCTGCTGAGGGACAGCAAACTGAGACATAATGTCTCAGTTGTTCATTTTCAGGTGCACACAATATCCAAGATTTCTAGGTATGACAAACAGGAGGAAAATATTCTGTGATCTATACTTCAGTCACTTTTTGTGGGAAATTAACATAACATATAGCTCAGTTTCTAAATCCGTATATGTGTATCTGCATGAAGTGCACAGATTTTCATGAGCATTCAGCATCTCCTGAGGAACAGGATCAGACTTTAGCCCCCTGAGCTTGGCTCCCAGGCAAGAGCAGCCCTGTGACCATGGGGTTTCTATCAATGCCCATGAATTTGGCATTGCCTAGTTAAGAGGAGTTGCTAACTGTGATCACACATTCACACGGCTCTGCTCACTGGGGGCTCCATGGGCAGAGATTTTTTCCTCTAGTAGTGTCTTACACAGAACTGAGGACTGACAAGGCTGGAGAGCAGTACCAGAAGTGCTTGAAAGCAAGCAGAGAACACTTTCTCTAAACTGGGGAGGGAACAGTTGAAGATCCCCTGTCCCACCTTAGCCTGTTGCCTCCCAGCTATGCGTGTCACCTGTGTGTCACCTTCGGAGCTGCAGGGACAGGACATCACCACTCTGGACTCCTGGGAGATGGGCTGCCAAAAAAGCCAGAGGTTTCCTCGAGATGTCAGCCCGGCACAGCAGACTACAGCTACAAACAACAGTAAGTTGGGTCAGGGAGAGCTACCTTCCTCCTGTCCACCCCCAGGGGTGACCTCCCCACCACAAGCAGCACTGTGAAGCATGGGTGTGTTCAGCTGTGGTGGAGCACCTGCTGTGCCACAGCCCAATCCTGATGGGCCTGTCCTCTGCTGCAGCCACTGCACCACCTCTGGGGAAGGGAGGAAGGAGCTGGCCATACCTAGTAGGCTTCCTGGTGGCAGCCATCAGCATCTCCATCCTGGTCGCTCTGGTTGCCAAGTGCAAGCTCTGCCATAAGAACTTCGCCAGCTACCGTCACCGACCGCTGCCTGAAACCAGCTCGATTGGAGGCAGCCCCTTGGAGGAGGGCACTGGCTGGGACAGGGGCTCCTCAGGCTGGGGTGACAGTGAGAACCCCCACATATCCAGTGTCACCGGCCTGCATGCTGAAGATGATGATGGCTTCATCGAGGACAACTACATTCAGCCCAGTGAGCAGCTGCCAGAGGAAGAGGAGAGGGAGTCACACATCTCCATCTGAGGCTGCAGTCCCTCTCCATCCCCATGCCCCCATCTCCTTCCTGCCATTTCCACTTGCCCTTGGCTTTTGTTCCCAAGCAGAATGGGGCAAGAGGGAAGGAGTGGGATGAAGGTGTCCCTGTGCCTTGCTGTGATACAAGCAGAGATGCACTGGCTTGGAGACACCAGTTATGCTACTGTTCTCCCAGCCCTGTTTGAGTGCTGAGGATGAACAGGATGGTGTTGATTGCTGCTGGGGAAGATGTCCAGGGACAGATATGCTCCACTGCCTGTCCCATTGCTTCTTGTGGGAACTTAGGCACCAGCCCCTCTGCCCCATGGCACTGGACCTGGCCCTGCTGTGTCCCCACTCTGTTGTCACTCTGGGTGAAATTAAAGCATGATTCAACCTTGCCTCTGCCTATGATGGTTTGCTGGGGCTCTCTCCATGACCCCTGACCAGCGGTGTGGGGCAGCCTGACCTCTACATCTGTCTCAGATGGCTGATCCTTTTGTCAGCCAGGTCTTGTTACTTAAACTGCAAGGATCAGTCCTACATGTGGGCTGGTGCACCTCCTACACCACTCCTCCCCACAGGGCTGGCTGCCCTGCCTTGGGCATAGGATGTCCCACGGAGTGATGCCACCAGGACCCTCCAGCTCCACATCCTCTGCTGTGACTTGATGCCAGCAAGAAGGCAGTTCTGATCCTCCGTATGCTGGCATTACATTCACTCCTCATGCAGCCATTTGATGTTCACACTGATGCTGCCAATTATATGTGCAGTTGATCAGCTCACTGAGTTGTAAAACAGGTAAAATGATGCTGAACAACCTGGGTGAGCTGAAAGCACCCCATACTCACTGTGGATGGCAGGAGCAAGTTCTCCTCACGTGGGAAGGCTCAGTTGGCAATGTTTGCTTCCAGCACCACGTGAGCCAAGGCTGATTGCTCAGGAAGCATCTCCACAGCCATCTGCTGGCAAAACAGTCTCTTTCCTGCCCTCTACTGCTCCCTTCAGCTGCGTTAAAACACAGTGAATTAGGAACCTCAGTCTTTGGGCTCTCCAGGTGAAAGCATGAAAATAATTAGGAAAATGGGAGGTCTCATTTGCAGCTTCGTCCTCCAGTCCAGGTAATCTGCTCATTATGGCTCTGGGAGGCTGGTACTAGTATGTGATGGGTGCCTTTCAGCTGCATTTGACTTCAGTGAGAACCTCTCCTCAGCAGGAGGCCAGAACACCTAGGGCGGCTTCTGCTCCTGTGCACAGGAAGCAATAACCTGCACCCTTGACTGAGCAGCTGCTGTGAAAACCTTCTCCACTCCTGGCAGCAGCAGGACCTCCAGTCACTTCCCTCATTCTCTGCTGACAGTGTCATGAGACTGAGGGGTTCTCTGCTCTGCCACAAGTACAGGGAAAGGCAAATAGGAACTAAGAGGCCCTTTCTGGAGCCACTGTCCCACAGTGCTTGGCCCTGCTGCAGATCCTGCTCGGGCTGGGATGTGGGTGCTGCCTGAGGTTTCCTCAGGTGTTGCTGTGCTCTTTGTGTCATGAGAGAAGAGATTTGCAGCATAACTTTTGTTGTTGTGCAAACAAACCTGTATTGAGATCTTGTACACCCCATGCTTGTGCATTACAGCAAGGTTCCTGCTGATGTTTCTCCAGCTTTGTTTCCTGCTGGCTTCCTCCTCTGTCCTCCCTCCTCTTGCAGCAAGACATGCTGGTAAAGCACCTAGGACATCTGCAGTGGCAGACAGGCACGTGTGCTGCTGTGAAATGGCTGCCTCTCACAGACTGATTGCATAGCCACCATCATGGCATTATGCAATTATGCTAATGGTTGCATTCTTGTCATCTCTTTGCTGAGAT
Source organism: Cyrtonyx montezumae (assembly GCF_038088225.1). Lineage (NCBI taxonomy): Eukaryota > Metazoa > Chordata > Aves > Galliformes > Odontophoridae > Cyrtonyx > Cyrtonyx montezumae. Next base: position 10,121,702 of record NW_027071825.1, read on the forward strand.
GTCACAACCCACTTTTCAGTGTCCCTGAAAGTTTGGGAACCTCCGCCCTGCTCCTCAGGGGAATGCCTTCCTGCAGCACTGCCACGCGGCTGGCTCCCCACTGCTGCCTGCTTCATTATAAATTGTCTTTTCCTTTACTTCTCTTCCTATTAAGATGTTTACACAGTGCAGTGTATACAAAAGCAAATAACACACCTCAGAGAATGTAAAGCAAAGGGCACTACTGGAGCAGGCATTCCATGCACAATGCAGAGAGGAAGCTTAGAGCATTTCTCAGGCAAGGAACGCGTTGCCTGAAACCACGAGGAGATGGAAACCTGGTGCCTTGTTTCAGTGTTCAGTCAGTTCTCTCTCCTGTATGCCTTATCTTTAAGCAGAACTCTTCCTGTCTTTAGTTTTGCAGTCACTACTCCATGTTTTGTTCTCTGGGTTCATCTCAAGAGCCCCTAACCATCTGTGCCCTTTACTCTGAAAATACGATACAAAAAAATCCTGCAGTTTTTGGAAATTTCTAGCATCTTTCATATCAGATAGGATAGGAAGCTTAATTCCTTCCTGAAAGAACAGGGCTGGAAAATTGCATTTCATCTTGGGTGGTAGCTGCTGAGATTTTCAATACACTTTTTATGATTAGAACTCCTGCAGGACCCAGTATTTTAATTTGGTCTCAGCAGTGCCTTAGAGGAGATTAAACATGAGTGCTTCCCAGACTGTCTTTCCCAGGACCTCACTCACTCTCCAAGTGGTAAGTTGCTTGTCCAATTTGACCCCATGTCAACGTCCCCAGTTCACCTTTAACCAATCTGTGTAGATGCTTTCCTGATGCGGGGCTGTGCAGCCCTGGTGCCCACTGCTGGCAGCTCATCTGTGCCAGGAAAAAAATGAGAAAAATGCATCTGGACTGCAGAGCTGAGGACAACAGAGGGGCAGAGCAGAAAGGAGGAGCCTCCTTGTACCAGGGTCATCCTGGAAGCTGCCTAAGGCTGAAGGCCAGCAGTTCAGGCAGGCGGATGTGAGCAGTAGCAGGCATGCAGGCAAACTGGTTCCAGGCTTGCTAGAGGCAGCAGCTGTTACCACCTGGCTCAGGGCTCAGCCCCACCGCAGGTGAAGTGCCTACTCTGTCAACAAACCAATTGGCACTGTCACATCCAGGCAGCTTTGTGTGCTTATTGGAAGCTTCTTATAGGGGCATGGCAGCAAGATCTTAGGTTGATAAAGCCTAATGGGATTTGTTGAGGGTAGGTCCTTAACAGAGGGAGGTGCATGAGCATCAGGAGAATGGAATAGTGTGCCAGGATATAAGTACATGCAGCTGGGTGTGTGGGGATGTTGCCATGAAGGCTGATGAGCAGAAAGCACAGCCATTGTGATTCCTGCCCTGAACAGAGGTCAGCTCTGCACAGCCCTGAGATCTGCTCTGGAGAGAGGCCACAATGAAGCACCATATTTTTGCACAGCCAAATTCTGCAACATTTTATTATGTATTTCCATGCACAACACAGGAAATGAGAAAGGAACAAAACAGTAATGCTTCTGCAGGAGGTGAGTCAGTGCAGCCCATCCATCAGGGCAGCCAGGAGTCCCAACCTCTCTTCTCAGAGGCAGCCCGTTCTCACACATTGCTTCGCTGGGCAGGGACATGGTCCCAAGCATCCTTTCCTGGCATAGTTCACATGCACACGTTCTGAAGGAGCTTTGAAGGGAAGGATTCACATTGGTAGGCAGGCAGCACAGAGCTGCGAGTTGGGCACAGACATGCATCTGCCAGGGGTGCCCAGATGTGCAAAAAAGCAGGTGTGCAGGTTGCTGTGTCCTGCCCACATGAACAGGTTGGGAAAGCTGGGAGCAATTGCAAAGGTGGGCACAGCTGGTGCAGCTTGCCATAACTGCACATGCACACACACAGTTGTACGGAGAAGCAGCTGTGGGTTATGCAAAACTTCTGACCAGCTGCAGCCCATTCCCCCATATTGCACACAGCGTCCCTGGGGTGAGCAGCCCCAAGGGGAAGGACTGCTCTTTGCTACACAGAGAGCATTTAGCACAGAAAGACCTGAGCTTAGTGACACCCTCTTAATTCTTGGTCAGATTAAGGGAAGTGATGCAGAGAGAAGGAAACAGCAGTTTAATAAGTTCTACAGATGATATGAAAGTGACAGAGGAAAATATAGAAATAACAGATCCAGTAAAGAAAAACCAACACAGTGTTCTTACACTCTGGGGAAAACAATTGAAGGCTTCCGGGGGAGGGAAAGTCACTAGGAGCAGGGCAAGACCAGCTACCCTTGTGACCTGAGTACATCAGGGATGGTAAACTCTGGAGCCACAAAGGGCTGTACCCGGTGGGGCTCACAGATGCCCCAAGTAAAATAGATGGAAAATAGATGGCAAAAATAGTGGCTAGAGCAGAGCAGTGCAGATAAAGGGGAGATGGGAACAGATAAGTAGATGCAGAGAAAGAGAAGTTTGCAGTGGAACAGAATGGCTGGGAAAGTTAGGATTGGTGTCTATGGAAAGTGCAGGAGCAGTGAAATGGTTTGTGGGCCCAGGGAGGGAATGAAAATGTTGAGAGGTAAATTGGCCTCAACTCACAGGAAAGGTTTATGAGGGTGAGCTGTAAGCCTGCCTCTAGGAAAAGCACTCACTGGTAGGTACCTAATAGAGACAGCACCAGAGCTCAGGGTAAGGGTCAGAATGGCAGCACTGCTGCATAGCACAGCTGCCATGCCAACTCCCGTCGGATCTGTGCTGGGGAACCTGGGATTGGAAAAGCCCCAGTCCTGGGGTTTTAGCATCCCAGCAGCACAGCTCCAGCAATGGTACCCCTCTGTTTTGTGGGGCAGCAGTGCAGTTTCGCAATCACAGAGCCTCCTGACACACAGTGCACAAAGCTGACAGCCCACCATGGCCCTGACACCAACACCCTTTGGTCACCCCTTTGACAAGCCACAGACAATGATGGAGCTGCAGCAAATTAATATCAGGAAGATGTTGGCATCACAAAAACAAAAGACATCTCAGGAGCCCTGGTGCACAGAATCCCCCACAAATCCCCCCCACAGGAGATATTTTAGGAGCTGGGCTGAGGTTATAGCTCTGAAAAATGCAGCCCCTTCTGCCAGGAAAAACGTGACCAAGGGAACTGCAGAAATGAGGCTCTGAGGTCCCTAAGGTGTGGGATGGGCTCACCTCGGCTCTGTGACAGTGGGCATGGCCATCAGAGCAGCAGCTGCCGCAGGAGGATGTGCTGAAATAAAAGGCAAATGAGGCTCATAAAGCTCCAGATCACAATGCCCGTCGAAGCAACCTGAAGTCCCTGCCACACTGTGGGCCTGAGTTTCAGCAAATGCCAGTTGTCTTGGAAGAAAACATGAACACAACTCCCACCCTTCCTTTGGGTCAGGCTGACAAGGACTGCTGAGGGCTGTATCCAGTGAGCCTCACACGGGGCTGTCACAGTGCAGACGCAGTGGCTGTGGCTCAGATCAGGTTGGCCATGCTGGAGGTGGGAGGAAGCCTCCTGTTGGCAGCGAGACGGCCGGAGATGGTGAAGACTCGGATCTCGCCAGTCTCCAAGCTGTGGGGAGCAGCCTGGCAGCAGGAGGTGCAGAGCAAGTAGAGCAGCAGGCAGAGCAGCAGAGTGCTGCCGGTGGCCAGCAGAACTACCCCACTGGTGAACATACTGGCCAGTGGCCGTGCCGGGCTGAGCTGCATGGTGGTGGTGGAGAGGATGGTGAGCACCACCCCACAGACCAGCAGCACCAGGGAACTGAGCAGCAACACCAGGCAGTCCGAGAAGCCCCCGCTCTTCAGGAGTTCAATCTGATGCCGGCTGCGGATGCAGTTCATGTCCTGAATTGCCGAGCTCAGCAGCTGCTTCAGCAGAACCAGCAGGGCCAGGAGGCACAGCGTGGTGCCCACTGCCAGCCGCCATTCCCCAGAGCGGCTGCTCGTGCTGTACAGCAGGATGATGCCTCCGATCCCGCAGGCCAGGATCAGCACCACAGCCATCCCATAGCACAGGATGGACTTCTTGGGGTCCTGGAACCACCAGAGCTCCACGTGCTCCTCCAGGATGTTCCTCTGGATGTGGTCAGCATCTGCAGGCGTGCGTGGGGAGCTCATGTCCGCCAGCTCCGGCATGGCAGGCAGCTGGTGTGAAGGGCACAGTGGGGTGGTGGCACAAAGGAATGCACACCCTCACAGCAGAGGGAGGGTCAGAGCAGCGGTGGTTGTGAAGGCAGCTGCATTTCCCAGGTGGGGACGCCTCTGTCTTGTTCCTTAGAGCCTGGTGGTGCACCCTGCCATGGCAGAGCCACCTGGAGAGCTACGGTCCACACGCTGGAGCTGAGCCCACTCCCTGAACAGTGTTGCAGGATATGATGGAGCATTCCCAGAACAGCACCATGCAGGAATGTTGAGAGCTGCGTCCTTCCTTTATTGCATGCTTCATCTGAAAGCCAAGAAGAGAAGACAGCATTAAACAAAGACCCTGTCCCCTTGCACCCTGCCAGACCCCAGATCTCAGTTCCTCAGTGTTGGCCCACAGACACCCCTGCTGCCCTCTCAAAAGCCCCATGGCCACACTTGTCTTCCCACAAGACCTCCCTGTGCCACAAAGGGATGTCAGTCAGCTCCAGTTCCCTTCACCAAGCCTTTGCCCAGAGCGAGTCCTCATCTCCCCAGCCCCACATGCCATGCACTGAAGCTACTGGCATGCCACTGCCCACGGGGCTCTGCCTGCAGCTGGTGCTGGCAGCAGGGCAGGATGGAGCAAAGGCCAGTCCCCTCTGGGATAAAGCCCCATTCACAGCTCCTGCTTCACATGCTCCCTCATCAGCATCAGCCTCTTGTCACCAACTGGCTCTGCTGCCCAGAATGACAGCAGAGGCTGGGGGGGTCCAGCCTGAGGTTTAACCCTTCCAGTTCAGTCGCTCAGCCCTGTCCCTGCCTCACTAGCAATACCACCTCGCTGCAGAAATCGTATGGTTATACCTCTCGCCATCTCAGCACTTCCATGGAAAGAGCCCCACAAACAGCTGGGACATGGCACTGCACTTGTGTTCTCCTCCCTGATCTTCCTGCTCCTAGTAAGCCCTGCTCCCGGGGGCTCATCCCCTCTCCTGCAACCCGCCTCTTTTTCTGCCTCTCATTAATGCTTCTCTGGAGGCACAGCTTTCTACATTTGGAAACCATTTGCATTTCTCCCACACGTTGTCCTGCCCTGGCGTGGGCACACAAGCTGATACCTAAAGCAGGAAGTTGGTGGAGAATACAGTGTGAGCTCTCAGACGTGGGTCAGACCCTGAGCTGCCTCCTGCTCACCCCCCAGGAAGAGTGACATGCCATGGGCCATCATGCACGGACTGTTCAGAGCACAACAGAGACCGGATCCCCTGTGCCAGAGCTGAGTGAGAGGACAGCCCTGTGCTTGCCTGCCACAAGTGGCTGATTTGGAGACCACTGCCCTGTGCCTACCACAACCCCTTTACACAGTGCAGGCACTCTGGGCTCATTATGGATCACTGGTGAATAATAGGGACCTCCACGCGTGGCACAGACCGGGGATCTTTTCTCCCACAGCTCCCAGTGTCTCCAGACCCCCTTCTGAGACCACATCAGCAGGGATGAACTGCTTTGGGGTGGGGCACGGGGAGCACGATGGCGGGATGCCTGAGCCTGACGCTGCCTGACGGTGTCAGCCTGCCCCTCCTGACTCACTGCCCGCAGCGGTGCCGCAGCGTGAGGTCACCACGGCCATGGCCGGCGCCTGCTGCCAGCTGCTGCCACGTGTGCAGGAAGTCCCTGGCACTGCCAGCCTGCAGGCCTGGGCCCAGTTGTGCTGCCATTTCCCTGCATGGCAGCTCGGCAGGGACGGGCCGGGGCCAGAGGGACACGGGCTGTCTCATCTGGAGGCTGTGCTGGCTGAGCGTGCTGCTCAGTGCCTGCTGAGGCACAGTGGTCACTTTCAAAGAGGGGTGAGGGGACACTGAGCCCCGCAGCACTTCCCCAGAGTGCAGCTCAGCCGTGTGTGGAGCACAACTTCCTCCTGCTTTTCTTTCTCCAGGCGCAGGGCCGCCTTATCTCATCCTCACCAGAGAGCGGGTGAGTTGGGTAGATAGCAGGTCGGTAGATTAGATCAAGATTTTGGACTAAGGGAACGGTAAGGTTGAAGAAGTGCAAAGTCTGCGGCCTTCTGCTGCTTGGCTGAAGTGGTGCACACAATGGGGCTGTGAGGCAAGCAGTATGCAGAGCCCACGCAGCAGCAGAAACCGCAGTGAGGGAAAATGCCACCAAAAATCAAGCTACAGAACTGTATTCTCACGTTGCTCTTTAGAATTTAACCATTTTGGGTTTTGTTTGCTCAGAATACGGCCAGGCAGCAAGATAGACCTGATAGAGCACCTGACTGCAGAACAAAATATGTTGTTTATTTTTCCCGTTTCATTAATCTATATCAAAAGAATGGTTTGGAGAAGCAAGGTGTGCCTCCATGTTTCCTTGCATCTGACTGAACACCTAATGGGAATATACCCTTTTGCTCTATGAGCATTCACAATTGTTTGGGCTTCTCAAAACTGTGAGGGTTTGTGTCCTCAATAATGTTGATTTTACACTCAGAATTGTGGAACAAAATATGTGAGATGAGACCTTGTGAATTGCCTGTTTAAAGCAGAGGTAACCTCAAAGCCAGACCAGATCTGGGGCAGGGATCAGTCTAGATCTCACAGTGACTTTGCTGACATGTTTCTTCACATGCAAGGAAAAAAAGAGAGGAGGACCAGCACAAATGCACACTGCATTCAGATTGAAAGCCACATTCTAGAAAAAAGAAAACAAAAAAAAAAAAACCTGGCAGACTATGTCATTGCCCGCTGCCCTCTGGCAGATGGAGAAAGAACAGGAAAACACTGGGAACTCAGGAAAAAAAACAAATGGTTAGAAAATGTGAGCATTTTTCCTTTTATTTTTTTCTACTCTGGCAATGTTCAACTGGAACTGAGCTGTCATCAACAGGTTTCTGACCACTCCTGGCTGCAGTTGTGAGACACACGCCTTCCCAACCACAGGGAACAGTATGAGTGCTTATTTATTTGCTTATAGACCTTACATTTCTGACTGATATCTGGCAGATGATCACAGACTGTAAATTAACGCGTTCGTTTCAGAGTCACACGCAGCTCAGCTGTTGAAATATTCCTGACTTCTCTCCTCCCCCAGAGCCCAGCGTACCTCATGAGACGCTGCTCACCCGCAGCATTCAGGGAAGCCTGGTGGTGGGATTGGCTCCTGCAGTGCTCCCAGCTTTGGGAAGGGTTTGCTATAACTGTGCAGACAACATGAGCATCACAGAGATGGGAGGAAATCTGGCAAGCTTCTCTATAAAATGAATAGTAACACATACAACAATTCACATTAGTGATGTAGACGAGAGGCAACAGAGCCTTACATCTTAAGCAGTCACAAACCACCTCCTTCCCCCATTTCTTCTGTTTTTTTAATTTTTGGCAGCTCTGGTTATAACAACTGTTTGGGATGGATTGCTCTGTGTCTCACGTTACCCCTCACCCTGCCCCACAGAAACCAGATGCATGTATATTTTCATGCAATTTTTCCCATTCCCTGTCTCCAAGAGAAAGAAACTCACGTGTGTTGTTTTATGTCCAAGTTACGGCCAACACAGCAAGCTCAAGCTCTGAATGCTGTGGAGCTCAAAGCCCCATCTGAGCCCTCAGGATGAGGGACAGCAGACAGTGCTTTCCCAGAAGCAAGCATCCCACCCACCATCATTGGGGAAGCCTTGGGGAGGTCAGGGCTGATGGCAGACCAGCCCTTTCTTTCTCCAAGTCTAAGGACTTGAAGAATGGAGCTCTGTGCCTGAGTGCCAAGAGGAGAGGTGTTGTGGGGGCAGAAGGCAAAACTGTTTGGAAGCACTTGCAAAGCAGCCCCCAAACCCGTTGGCAGACACTGCTAAAGTATGACCCTTCCCATACAGCGCTCCAGAACAGAGGGCCCTTCTTAGTAAGCCGGGCTCACTCACCTGCAGCTGACACGTTTCCCACTCCGCTCCTCTCCTGCCTGGCAGCACTGGTGTTTCCAAGCTTTCCTTCCACTGGATCAAGCTAACAAAGGGACCTCGAGGGGAAAATCCTTTCGCTTCCTCTGGTACCTGCCAAGATACAGGTGCTCCCGCCTGTCCCTTCCTGGTGTGGTGCAGGCGTCAGCACCAGCGACAGGCTGTGAGCCTTCACTCCTGGCCCAGCAGGTGCATTCCCCAGCAGGGAGGTGGCTCAGCAAACCTGCTGCTGGCCTGGCCAGGCTCCAGAGGCACAGCTCCTTCCTCCCGCCTCCCTGAGTACCATCCCTCTGTGCCCAGCTCCTGCGGTGGCTCATTTCCTCCCAGCTGTGAGCAAAGGGATGGGGAGAAGTTCCAAGAGGCAAGTGAGGAAGACGGTAGCCATGCTGGTAGCAATAGGTTGGACATGACTTAGTAACTATTTGGTATCCTGTGGCCAAAAGATCTCTGGGGAAATGTAGAAAGGAACAAATGGGGCTGAACAACAGCCCTTGCCAGAATAGAGGAAAAGAAGCCTTGCTTATTGTCACTTGTTAGTTTTTTAGCAGACTATGACATAAGAAGTTTAGGATATGTTAACACAGTGGATACCAATTAGTGTGACAGTTTCAGGATAAGTAAAATCGTGAACCTTACAGAAAGTCATCTATCTGATGGTTGGTGTCTTAAACTTAGAACAACAAATGAAATGTAGTGGAAGTGCACCCCTTGCAAGTGCTCTTGAACAATGACCTCATCTATGGCCAGAAAAACTTGTCCTCTTGGTGGGCCAGTTATCAAACTTGTTGTCCAAGAAAAAACTTCGTTCAGCTTTCAGGATGGCTGTGCATTTTGTACAAAGGTGGCCTGTAACTTTATAAAAGCTTGAGATGCTCATTTGCTCCTTTAGAGAGGTGACAGAGAGAAAGAGACAATACAGACCATGTGAGGATAAAAGTAGAAAGCACCAGGAAATATATGTACATGTATATGTATTTTTTTTTTCTGAGGGAGCCTCTGATAAAACCTACATTGTGCTATGCCTAACTTTTATTATTCCCCCTTACAAATGATGATTTAGCACACCCTACCCACCACGATCAAGCTCCAAATCCTCTTGAACCCAGCTTGGCAGCTGTCTACCTAGGCTTCATCTAGAAGGCTTTGTATTGTCTTTAAAATGGCATCTTTCTAATGAGAGTGACACACAGTTGTACTTTTAAGCATATTTTTAATTAATCACAACTTAAAATTCATTCTTTGCCTGCATGTGCTTCCTTTTCCTACGAGGACAAGGTTCTTTTCAGAAAGACTGATTCAATTTCTCTAAACCACATTTCTTAAAGCAGTGGCTTCTACCACTCAATTTATTCTGACAAAATGAGGGAAAATTATACCACATGGGAGTCAAGCAAATTAAAATGGGTGTGTTCTGAAAATTTAAGAGGCAACTGGTTTCTAAAATATTTGCTAATTACATTAATTACATCCTCTTTCTGTACAGGAAGTATGAAGATGATTATGGGGCTAGGGGCGGTGGAAAGGGTGTTAAGCTAGCACATTATTAGACCAATTCCATCGAAACTTGTTCCTGTCAAACTTCCGCTCCATGCACATTAAAGCTGCAAAATGAGAGAAGCAAGGCTAAAGATACTTCGTTCCACATTCGAGGACAAAGCACAAACCTGAAGCATCCTGGGTCATGGGAACTCACAGAACCATCTGTTTTATCATAGTGGAAGAGTCTTGTATCTCTAAAGGTTATGTGTTATCCAGCTTTGATACCATGATCTTCTGTGTAATATTATCACTAGTATTTAGAAAGCACTTGTCACTTCTCCGCAGTTCAGGATAGGAAACAGAAACAAGGTTCTGGCTGGTATAACACCGTATAGTTCCCATGTTCATGAAGTAGCTACAAATTTCTGATGCATGTGCAGTTTTCCTCAGTGAGGCAAGTACCTATCGAACACTAAGAGCCAGAAATTGAAAACTTCCTTTTTTCCCTGATTATCTGAGAAAGGTCTCCTTGTTTTTGTTTGTTTGTTTGTTTTTGATATGTAAATATTTTGAAAAGTGACATTTTAGGAGAATTTCATTGCAGACTTGAACTAAAGTGGTTGCAGATTATGGGAAAAAGCAAAGATTCATTATCTAATGTGTATATGAGCTATGACATACATAAGATTTGGACTTTATTGCAGATTTTGGAATCTTGCTGAAATGTCTGTAATGGAACAACACATCTCTTGAAATGAAGCAAGGCCTTGAGCAAGGCTGCAGCTTGGGAGTGCTTGATCACTAGCCAAGGATTTCTTTCACAAGGTATCTGACTTTCAGTCAGTGACTGGATACCTCCTTGGAATAGCAGTGACATCTGTCTTAAGTACGGGCAGCCCTCTGTATGGATATAGGCACTTCAGTACTGGAAAAATGAAGGACAGTATTGGTTTTTGCAGCACAATGACATCAAATTAAAATTCTAGCAGACAAGGTTTACAGAGTTGACTAGCAATTCTGAACTAGGACTCATTATTTTTTCAAGAGAAGGGCGTGTACCAGCCCAAACACAAAGGCACAAAGATCAATCTTGCACTAGCACAAATGTATTACTTTTTTCTCTTGGATCCTTGACAGAAGAAAGACTTCAGAACACGCATTCTTCAGGGAGAGATAGGTTCTCATGGAAAAGGCAGATTACAGGAAAGGAGGAGGGATGAAATGTTGGTGCCTCGTGTTCTGAGCAGTGAGTGCTACAGGAATGAATGAGGTATCCTTGGACCCAGTCAGTGCTGATGTGTCTTGTGGCTTCTTTCCAGATTATGCCCATGTAACAGGGGCAGAACTTTAAGGCTTTGCTCCTTCTCTTGGATTTGGTCTCGTAGCTGTTGGATTTCAAGCATCTGCATTTCTATGATTTTCTCATTTTCCTTTTGTGCATTCAACCTTAGCACAGCTGGGCTTGACAGCATTTCACTGGAGGGAGCTAGAAGATAAAATCAGAGAGGACAGAGTAAAGGTCTAGCTCACAGTTCTTTGGAATAAGCAAAGAAAGGCATCTTTCAGCACTGAAGGAGAACAACTAAGCAGTAGTATTTTGCATGTTCACCAGAAGTTATAGGTACCATCAGGCAGACAAGCTGGAACAATACAAAGATAATAACAGAATTGTTCACTAAGGTCAAAGAGAGCTCCTGGAATGAACTCTTGACAGTATGCAGGCGCACATGAAGCATTACTCACCCATGTCTTGAATTGCTTGCTTCCTCTTGGTTAATCTTAGTGCTGACTTGAGGTCATGTACCTGACTACAAGCCACTGTCAGTTCTTGTCTCAAGTCATTAATTTCCTTAATCAGACTCACATTTTCCTGCAAAACCAATATACTCTATGAGGAAAAGGACAGGTACTATCTGGCTCAGCAACATGTCCTTGGAAAGGAAACAGGGCAGTGTAAAATCAACAAGCAGAAGATACTATATACTTGTGGAGCTAGAGCTATCAGTGCTTTACATATTTCAGATAAAACATGACAGAATTTTAATTACATAAGCTCAAGAAGCTAATATTTGTTTTGCTTTTCTGACTGCAGCTGCATTCTGAGACATCATCTTCCTTGCTGTTCCACAGAGAAGCTTGAGTCCTGCTCTGGGATTGATCCAATTAATTCAGAATTAAGATGTAGAATTCCCATTTCTTCCTTCACTCTGCATTATTTGGCTTTTCACCTTTACACCACATATCTATTCACTTAAATTATCATTATCTCCTTGCAGATCTTCAAAGATCTTTTCATTAGTTCTGACTGACATCACTTTCCAACTCCCTTTCCACATTATTAAATACATAAAGCATATATGCATATGGCATATAATACATATGGAAACTTGAGACACCTACTGCTAACATTTTGTTATGAGAAAAAGTTGGCCATGTATTTTTGTTCTTTTTTTAATCATTTCTTTGTTCCTTTTTTCAATCAGCTTTCAACCTATAAAAGTTCAATCCTCTAATTCTTTTTAACAGCCTACCACGAAGCATCTTCTTGAAGGTGTTGTAAAAGTACAAATTAATGTAATATGGTTTTCTTTCACACACTATATTGACAGCTTCAAAGTCTTCAGCAAAGGCAATATGGGCTAATACTAGTGAAAGATGATAAAACTGTTGCTTGATTCAGAAACAGGAGAACCACTAATTAAATATTTATTTTCTAATTCAGCAAGAATGGAATTCTACGTTTTACTCTAACAAAGACAGGGAAATACTCAGAGGCAGATTGTGGAATGTGTGAAGGTGTGAACTTGGGCAGGAACAGTTGTCCTTGCAAGGGGTTGTATTGGACAATAAATGCAGCATGAGTTGCTGAGCTTATGCAGTCTGATCTGAAGCCTTAATATTTTTTAGATTCTTTTTTGTTTAATTCAAGTTTAAAACACAGATGAAATTTAACTGCTATGTGTTTATCCCAGAACTTGATGCTGCTATCAGTTAAGATGTTCCTTTTGGCTTATTAGCAAAGTACATAGTGTCCTGTATAAGGTAATGTGAGCTACTTAGAAATGGCTTGTTGGGTGCTAGAAAGGGTGTTGGTTAATAATGATACTATTCTTCTGAAGAGGCATGATATCAAAACTTATCTTTTCAGAAAAACATCATTTCAGAAAAGGGATTGATCAAGTGCATGGAGGATGAGACCACCTGAAACTGCATATGATGCCTGGACACAATCATTGGCCTAGTAAGACCCTATAGTGCTGACTGCCAGAGACAGGGATGACGTGATGGAAAAGATGATCCTACAGATGCTTCAATTCAAGCAGTGTTACTTCAAGGTTTTTAGTATGTCTGTTCTTATGTATCCATGTGATCAAAGGGAATCATTACAAATACAGGAGGTTGGAGGGAAAACTACCAGTCCAGCAGCAGGCAACTGTCTATTGGTAAGAACAATTAAAATTGTTTTGACAGTTCCAATCATCTGTTGCAGCAGTTATTAATGGAATGTACCTATGAACAGTCACTCAAAGAGGAATGCACAGCTCTGAAGATGTAAGCACAACTGAGGAATAATAGAAATACAGAGCTAGAAGGCCATCAAGATGTCAGTTACTTGTTCAAAGCAAGCTCTATCAAAAGTTTGTCTAAACTAGTTTTTAAAGCCTCCTGTGATGGTCTGGAAGACCACGATAATTCCTCCTGGCTGTAAAGTCTCATTAATCTACTAGACTTCAGAGAACTGCTTTTTCTTTGAAGAAACCAGGCTGGTTAGAATCTTTGATACCTTCATCTTCCAGATGTTTTATTAATTTAGTTTTAATCATCATCTCACATTAGGCTTACTGGTCCAAGACACTGAGTATTATCATTATAAGCACCATCTGTCACCCTATTCCAGCAAGAAAATTCTTCAGGTTCTTTTCTGAAGCCATCCTGTTTTGTGCCAAAAGGAAACATCAAATTCACAGGAATAAATATATATATATATATTAAAATAAGGCCAAGGAAGAAGACTGCTTCTGCACAGGCCTGAAGGGGCACTATGGATAAATAACAATTTACAGATTATTTACATGAGGACTGAGGTCTAGAGATCCTGAGGAAGAGTAATAATTTAACAATGAAGAAAAGTGAGGGGAAAAGGAAATGCTGACTGAGCAGAAGGAGACTATGTTAAGAAGAGACTGAAAGTGCTGTCCTCCCAGGATGTTCACTGTGGGGCTCCATATCCTTTCATTTTCAGATGAAAACAAACTGGATCTTTGGCCTCAGCTGTCATAAGTTTATTTTGCATTGTGAGGAACAAAGATTCTGAGCAAGAGATCTTGATATGAATAGGCATAATAATTGCACGTTTCTGAGCTTCCTTGGAAAATCTGGATGAGAACAACGGAAAGTCCTTCTGAATTCAGAGCAGTAAGAATGGACCTATGCAACCAAATAAAGACAGTACCTTTTCTTTCTCCAAAATTACTTTCTAAACAGTGCAACATAGTAAGTGCAGCTTGGTTCTAACATGCAAATTGACGATGACAACAATGATAAATACTGTTTGAAGTAAAGTAAGTCCATAAATTACTTCAAAAAATCCAAGTAGCAGAGATGCCTTGTGTAGCAGAAATACTAAGTCACAGCCTGAAACAGTGTTGGAGCACCTGGTGGGAAGGCAGGACCAACCCAAGGGGAGCTCAGGTGCATACCCTGCACCTGAGTGACTGGAAGGGGTGGAGCCACGATCCACTCCTTCCCAGACCTCATTTAAGGGCTGGCAGTGGAGGTAGGGTATCTTGTTGGAGATCCCTGACTACTGGAGGCCTTACGGAGGTAAGAAAGCAGTGTTTCTTCTTTTGTTTCTGTGTCTGCACTTGTTCTCATTTGCTGCAGCCTAGGATTGTGCCACCCTGCTACTATCACTGTATTTTCCATTGCATTACACCCTATCTCCTTGGGAAATGGCAGACAAACAAGACTATCCACAAAACAGCAGCAATTTCTGGCAGAGATCTTGTTCTTTCTGCTCAGAAAGTTGTAGAGTACTAGTAGCTCAGTGAATATTATCCTTGAATAGAAGCACTTGAAAGCCCTAGTAGTTCCTGGCAAGGAAGCAAATCACAACTGTTTCAAAGTTCTGAAAATTTATAGCAGTACAGTGACTGAGGTCTATTTTGTGCACCTTCTCCTGTATAACAACATGAAAGGCTTGTTACCTGCATGATGCGTCTGTAAGCAGCTTGGTGGATTTCTTGATCCTTCACTACCTTCTTTTTTAAAGCTGCCAAATTTCTTTCAAGGTATTCTCGTTGTCTCATGTACTCGTACTGCAAATCTGTGTCTACCTCTTCCATCTCCACCTGAGAGGGCACAATGCTTTGCCTCAGTAAACATACTATTATCAAAATTCATCCACGAGAAGGAGGCAAAGGCTCTAACTCACCATTTCCAATTGCTGCACGTACTTGATGTAGAGCTCATGGATCCCAGCCTTCAGTTTCTTATAATCCTGAATGAAGCCCACACAATTATGAAGATCCATTTTAAATCGTTTGATGATAGCCTCCATGCTTTGCTTCTGTAATAGTAATATAGATGTGTTCCTACTTGTCTCACAGTAGGCTCTGACAGATACAATTTTCTAGAAAATCTTGCAGAAGAGGTGAAAGCAAGATATACTTGCATTTAGTTGTTTAAAAATACTGAAAACACCTGCAGTTAGGTATCTGCCTGATTGTGCTGTTAAGCCTGAGAGAATGTGTTGATTGAACTTGTGTATAAGTAACTGATCTTTTTTAACATCAGCTTGCTAATTTGCTTGCTGACTTAGAAGTTTTCTGCTTTTGTTCCTGATTTACAGATTCTCCTGTTCCCTGGTCCATTTACACAGCTCCCCCAAAGAACCTCTTTGCTCTTAATGCTTCTGCAGTGTTCCACCCTCCACAAACTTCATTATTCAGGACTGTGGGCTGTTGGAACAGTGGCTGTACCCTGTACCTTCTGCCTTTCTTTGTGCATCTCATTATTGGTTGCTTTGAGTTTCTGCTGTGATCGCGTGATATTTAGTTTCAACTGTATGTTCTCCTTGTGGAATTGTTTCAGTTCCCTCTCCGTCTGAAAGGAAGCAGAGGGAGGACATCAAAGCTAAGTGGAAACACGAAAAAACAACACATAACAGGAAAAATCAGACTGGAAAAACAGACTTGAGGGAGTAGACCCCCTTCATGTTGAATTGCATACGACACAAAAACAAGTCAATTTTGGAACAACACTGCCCTCTGCCAGAATATAGAGAAAACAGGAGGGGAAAAAAAAAAACAGCCTCCTTTCAAATGATGGGTATAAGTGATGTGATGCCTCTTGATTTCCTTGAGTTGGACTAGGGCTGTACTCTCCCCTGTGAATAAAAATGGGTTAGGTGAAAATTAATAATCAATACTGGAAAGAGCGAGTGCAACAGTAAAAACCATCAAGTAGTGAAAAGAAACAAATGTATGAAAAATTGTGATTATGTAGAAAAATGGTCACAGAAAGCACCAAGGGTGTTACAGCATTTACTGACATGAGAAAAAGGGATAAAGCTTTCATCGTGCTAGTCTGGCATGCATATAAGATGTTCACTAGCTTACTTTTATTTAAAAGGCTTTCATTCTAAATAAATAGACCTACAAAATCAAACAGGTCAGTGATTAGCAATGGATAGGTCACAGTAAGATTATATCACAAGTTGCTTCAGTGCTTTTGCTGCAAGCTAATTATGAACACAGAGGGAAGGTTCCAGGGATTAGTTGATGACCCAAATTCCTAAATTTGGTGGTGTTTGCATAAATCTGCAACTTTCTGAGAGGAGTTCTCTCTCTTCCTCTAGATCAGTAAAGGCAGTGTCTTACAGACTTTACAAGGTATGTGCAGAGGAACCACATAAGGTGATTTATTTTAAAGCAAAAATCATATTACTCAGTCTGAAATAAAACACTGAAACAGGAACTTAATTGTATTGGTCGCTGTTACCACATGATACAAAATTAAATACCTATTGTATTGAATTATCCTTGTTAGCTGTAAAACTATTGAATCAGTGTTGTGTGTCTTAGAAAGAAGACAAGGAACAGAGGAACCTCCATGAGATTGGCCTGGTCATCTTCATATTCAGCTGGAGGGTTTAGTAGCAGAGACCTAGAGTGTTACTCACCTCATGGATCTGCTCCTTCATTATTTTGCTGTCATTTTCACGTGATTCTATTTGCTTTCTAAACTGCTCTATTTTGTGATCCAGTACAAACTTAAACTTTTCCAGTTCCTCGTTTTTCATTTTTAAGTCATATATATCCTTCTCCTGGGGGGAAATATATACAGAAGCTTGAATCAGACCCAGCACTCTTGAGATACTTAAAATGAAGTGTGAATATGACATAGGCAAAAACAGCAGTCACAGGTCTAGTGGAAGTCTAGACTTTAGTTACAAATCTCACACATACTGGGTGGGAAGCAAGGGAGAAAGTAACACAGATAATGGATAATCCTACAAAGCTAGGAATGGGGGATGAGAAACTCAACATCCTATACTGAGTTGCTGAAGGAGAGCTTAAAACACTGAGGTCCCAAACTAAAGGCTTGGCAAATTCTTGAAGTTAAAACTGAGTTTCTGGCATGCGTTGTTAACACAACGCAGTACTACTAAAATAATTACTTTTAATAAGGGAGGGAGACTATGATCTCAATCAATTGTCCAGTTTCACCTTTTCTTGAATAGTGTTAGTTCTCTTCTCAATCTGTGTATTCAGTGTTGTGATGTCTTTCTCCAGTGACTTAATTATGCCTTGCAAATTCTGCTGTTCCAGTTTAATTTCCTCAATATTACTGTCTCGTTCTCTGAGCTCCTTCTGTAGGCTGTTCAACTAGACAGCAAAACAAAGTAAGAACTTCACAAGTTGTGCATCACTTAACCATCATACTCTAAGATAGCTTGTAGGCACTGCAGGATAAAGGAAATCATTTAATCTATTAATTTAATATTTGATATCACTTCATGAAGGGCGTTTAATGTTTTGGATTCTCTAGAAAAAAGTAAATAACTCAAGGACAGATGGATATATATATATTTTGCTGGGAAAACAGTGAGATGGGCTTTGAGAAATCATGGAGGCACATTTCACTGAAAAATGGAGAGTTACAAACCATGTGCAGGGAAAACAATCTTAGCAGACAGACTTTGGAAGCAAGAAGGAGATGAGGAGAGCAGACAGAAAGAGTCTCATATAAAAGAGAAGCACAAAGATCTCCAATTTCATATTGATTAGGACAAAGCAGTTGCAAATTAATTAGCTTGATCAAAATTAACTCTGAAATCTTTGAGAAATCTCCATAATATTGATCCATAATAGTTTGAATATTGAAAGCAATGGAAAAAATGAGTTGTCCTGCAGTGAAGAACTGGTATTCAGAAGCAGAAAGTGTGTGGATATTATGCCCAAGTATCAGCTTCAAATAACACTTGAGTCATGTGTATGTATTTACAGAATAAGTTAATAGGTCTTAACATGTCATTAAACACATTCAATCTTTGGCAACAGGTCTCCATGTGCAGACTCAATCCTATCACAGGATAAGAGATACCCTTTTACTCATGACTCCTATTTCTCCTTTCAGCTGCAGATTTGATTCCTTTTCTTCTACAAGCCGTCTCTCATATTTAATTTTGATTTCCTGGATTTCTTGGTCTTCGTCTTCTTCAATCTGTTTCTTAATTTCTTCATGTGCTTTAAGTTGCTGCCTCATATTCTCCTCTGCCTGCAGATAGGAGAAGTAAACATTAGAGAAGACAACAATAGATGACCAATAAAGAGGAGGAGAATTATTTATCTGCAATTGCATTTATCCCGGGAGGGCCTATATTTAGTGAACTCTCCAGCTTCAATTGCAGCAATAGCATTCAAGGTAACAACTTCCTAGGGGATTGAAGTCACTTCAAAAAATGACTTAAGACAAACACAAAAAATCTTAAAACTCAGATGCTTAAAGTTGAGATGACTACAAAATAAATTTAAAAAAATATATCTGAAAACCTAGCCCAAATTAGCAAACTTATCCTCGTAAATGCAAACCTGGGCATCATTTGAGAAGACCTTTCTAAATTGCTGTTTCTTGTCCACTAAGAACAATAAACACTCAGTTTTGTATCAGTTGCTGCATTACTTGCATCTCACATTTTTTTCCTTAGATCTTTCCGAGTTGGTGTTGCAATGTAGAGGTGCAGACAGTAGCACTGATGGAATTTATTGACATTAGTTATACCAGCATCAGTTATCTGGCTGAGTCTTTGACTTTCAGGTGGAGGAGTTTCATTGAAGTACTTAGGGTATTCCTGTTTCCTCCTCAAATTATGCAGGCAGGAACCTCAGGGACTTGGTGACATTGATTTCAGTGGACAGAAGCCAGTTTAGAAATGTTATCTCTTTACCAGAACAAGGTGATGTAACCTTTATCCAGTTACAGTATCTTCTAACCCCTATTAATAAAAAGGAATTCTTGGATGGAGGAAACAGAGGCGAAGCTGAGAATATCCAAGGATGTTCTTCTCACCACGCTACTGTGAATGTATGAAGCCCCCAAAAGTTGGTAACTCAGCTGGGATTTTCCTCATTACTATTGTCTGTTGACATACATCCCCCCCAAGGTCACAGGCAGATTAGAAATTGCATGGAGTGTGTCAACTTTCCCTCTAGGGATCATTTCATCACAGCTGGAAATAAAAGTAGTCAATAACTCAAACTGCCAATCAAATTTCATACCTCCTCCAACAGAAGAGTTTTCTCATTAAGTTTACCCTCATAATAATCTGTTAGCTCTTCCACAGCCCTGCTTTTGCTTTCCTGCAAATTGTGCAGTTGTTTCTCATATTCCTCCTGCATCCTCTGGGAGTTTACTTGCAGGTCCTGGTATTTCTCATTTTCCATCAACAGTTTCTGGTTACTGTCAGATTCTGGAACCAGGAAACATATGGAACTGATAAAATGCATAGAAAAGAGAGATGTATTCTATCCTTCTACTACTATCAGTGTCTTGTTTTCTACTGTCTTTTTGGCAGCTGGTTGCAATAAATTACACTACAAGCACCACATTACTTTCCTTATCGGGTATACAGGGCTTTTAGGCTCTATGGCCATACAAAATTCTACATCAGAAAACTGTCTCTTGGGTTTCCTGCTCTTCCTTTTACTTTTATCAGTTCATTAATAATGCCTGTTCTAAAACTGCCATTCACTTTTCTCAGTTGTGCCTCTGAATATTGCTGTATCCCTGAAGACTGCAACAGAAAAAAAAATGTTTCGGCTTGAGTAAGTGCAAAATGCACACCAAAATCTCCTATTCTGCCACTATGAAAAATGGACAACAGTCAATCTAGGCTTTCCCCTGAAAATGCCAGCTATGACAGGAATGTATAAGCACAACTGCTACAGAGTGGATTTGAGGTTTGGTACTAATTTTTTTTATTTGTTTTATATTGACTAAAAACCTGGGATCCAGGTATTTCCATGTTGTATGCTCTGTACATGATTAGCTTGGTTGTTGAACAGTATGGCACCACGAGTCTTGTGCAGTGAGCTATAACTGAGGAAATTACTAATCTCAGGAACAGGACACCTAAGAATGTGCACATGGACATTTTATCTTATGTTCACACATGCAATGTGGTCTAGACAAACTTTTGGCCTGCTCTACCTATATAACACACATGCCTTTTTTCCTTTTATCTTGCTCTCGAATAATCCCTCTCCTTTGCATTACTTGCAGTGTCCAAATTCTGTATTCTTGCCCATGGTGATGAACACATACAGAACAGAATCTAATACACTTCCTCCAGACTCTAGTTACAATCACTTATTATAGCCTAACCTAGGTCTTGCATCTCCTTGGCATGTTTATTCATCAGCTCAGATAGTTGAAACTGGTGCTGCAGTTCCTGATTATCTTTTTCTGCCTGTAAAATCTGGGAAAAAAAAACAGAAACAACAGAAGTTTGAAAATAAGCAAAGCAGTGTCTAAATCCTTTGTATTTTTACCAAGGCTGGGGAACAGATACACAACAGAATGAGGTTTGAAATCCCTCACTGAAAAAGCATGCCATGTATTATTAAGCTGAGTTGTCCCAGGGAGTCACTATGAAAAATTACAACACTAAGGAAAGGTAAAGAAAAGTTGCAAATGGAGTTCATTGTATAATTCTAATTTAACAAGAAAAGTTTGTGAGCCACAAAAACCTCCATATGTTTGTGTGTGCCTGCTTGAGGAGAATACATTGTTCTGCAAAGTGTTGTCCAGATATCAAAGTTCAAGCTGCTCATTTGGAGCAACTTTGAAGTCCTAAAACACTGACATTTGCACGGAATGACAAAACTAGGTGAAAGTAAGGTTTGAATGCTGTTTATTTGGCATGTTCTACTACCACTGCAACTTAATTTTCTAAAAAGGCACAAAGAACTTGGAAAAAAAAAGAGTGAGAAAATGCTCAGAAAACTTGGAGGGGACTACCACAGGTACATTTTACATTACTTTCTTCGTATAAGAACTATATGGCTTTTGCATCAGCAGGAATACTCCATTTGCCTACTGGACACAACAATTAGAGAAGTTAGTCCCAACCATGCTGAAATTGTCATTTTGTTCCATCTTAATACACACTGGTTGTCGTATAGGAAGTGCAACTTGCTTGAATAGAACTTTTATTTGCTTTCAGAAGCATTTGCTTGCAAGCCTATAATCAACCAGCCCAAAGAGGTTTCAGTGTAGCTGAGATGACAACAATTCTGAAAAGATCTGAAGAACTGCAGAAGAAAACTGGCACAGGTAAAATGCAGTTAAAGGAATGAATACGTAAGATGTGAGCAGGTGAGGAAGAATAGAGAGGTTAAAACTCTGTTTATTTAAATGCAAAAGAACAACAAGAAAAGCCTGAGAGCCTAAGAGCTTACTTGGAGAAAACTTCAAAGTAAGTAAACTTCACAAAAAAATCAAGAGCAGAAACTCATCAGAACATTTGCAGAGCCAAAAGACAAGAAAGTTATAACAGGAGCATTTGATGACAAATGACCGTAGAATAATAAAACTAATAAGTACCTAGGCAAGTTTTCTCTCTGGAATCCTTTATGTGCAGTCAAATACTTTTTGAAGGGACTACATACAGCTTAACAAAATAAATGCTAACAAATAGCACTTATAGGAGAATATTATAGGAGAACATTTACTGTGAAACTTGAAAAGAACATAAGGATGACAGAATTGAATCATGGTGTTTTTGGTGTGTAATCTCTCACCTCAAGCCATTTGACTGACAGTGAAATTGCACCACCTGTATGCTAATCCTGAATAGGGTCCTGAAATACAGCAATTATAGATCTACCGTGTGGTGTGTGCATTTGATAGAATAACTAGACACATAAGTAAGACACAGGGAGAAATTATTATGGCTTTTGCTTTTCAGGGAAGCCTTCCTTCATTATAGCAGAGAAACCAATAAGAGGATACAGTTTAATTGTTTAAAAAAACACAACATACAAGACTCCTCACTGAGTGTTCTTGAAAGTGCTAAGCAACCAAAACATAAAGAAGGAGGCAGGAAAATGAACAACTGTAGAAGGTGCAAGTTGCGTGTGATGGAGCTTTTTAAGGCACAGCCCCACTTCTACCCATGGGTGATGGATCTTACTGAGCCTTGGTCTCAGGCAAAAGTTATTGCTGAAAATGCTGATGTTGTTTTCTCCTAGATAGCCTACTGCTTCCTGTCAGTACTTGTAGGATAGTTCACCCAAAGAATAGGTTCATGCTTTACAAATATCAGGAACATCTTTGTTGGAAAGGAATGTTGCATTCTTCAGCTGCCTTGTGGTATTCATACATACATAATGCAAGCTTGAATTTTTCTCAAAAGGGGAAGACTTAGTATTTGGTACTGCAGTATGAATCATACCTGGTGTTTGTTTTTAAGGGAGTCTATTTCCTGAGTGAAAGTCTCTTCTAATTCCTTTATTTTTTCATAACAGCTCATGTCCTTGAGACGTAACTGGTAGTCGTTTTCTGTCTGTAGCTCCTTGACACGAATCTGCAGCTCTAGCATTGCTCGATTCTATTAGGACATGGATGAGAAGATAGTTCTAACAGAGAGATTATTTACCATCACCAACAGTTTGTTAAGGTTGCTGTATCTACTTCTGAAAGACAGGCTTTGCAGAGAGTTTTCACCAAGACAGGCTAACAAGTTCCAGAAGCAAGTTTCTTTATTATTATATGAGATGGTTTACAAAAATACAGCTGACCCCTCCACCACATTAAAACTGCCTACAAGTGTCTGGGGAAAGTATTAAAGAAAAGTTGGAATTCTTTTTTACGCTTGCTGCTCATACAATGCTGTTTGCATGTTAACACTCGTCTACTTGCTGTAACCCTTTCTTATGAAGAAAGACATGCAAGTTCTCTTAGACAAAGGGCCATACAGGAGCACCTAGTCACAAACTTGCAAATGTAAGTCACAAACTGCAAACTAGGAATCTTATGGTTTGTATGCACAGGTTGAGCCTCTTACCTTCTCTTCTATATCAGATTTCAAGATCAACACCTCCTTAGCATATTCAAATTCCTTTTCCCTTTTCAGTACCCCTTCTTTCTTATCATATAGCTTCCAGAAGAATATAGAGCCATCTTCTGAGGCGGTCAGCAAAAATAGGTCATCATTTGTTACAGATATCTTAGAAGGAAAAGACAGTGGAACGATTATAATAGAGAGAAGGAAGAACAGATATATTGATATATCATATTTTATATATATTATATAAGATCTTATATTTTTATATCATATTTCTTTATATCATATTTTGCTTCCCACCCACTTATTCTGTCATTTCCACCACAGTCTATAGTGGAAGTTTTAACATAACCCAACATCCTCTACTCCTATTCCACCCAGGTCCAGAAAACTTATTTTTTTTTAATCCCAAACCTGCTTATCCAGAAATGCCTATTTCTTGAGACTTCTGTGAATGTCCTAATCTTCACTCTCCACAAGCACGCTCAGCCTTAATTATAACATATTATGAAAGGGGAAGGAGAGTTGGTGCTAAATGAGATGTGTACAACTGACATGGCAAAGAAGAAAAAGTATTCCTTGTTACCTTTGTAACAGCACCTGCGTGGGCTTGATACTCATCGAATTCCCTGCTCAAAGGTAATGGGTACTTCATAGCTCGTACTGTCCCCAGAGAGGTACCAACAAATACCATGTCACCAGAATGAGAAACAGCTACTGCAGTGTAAACAACATCAAAAGCAGGCACTTCATGCTGGATCTAAAAAAAACAACCCACAAAGAAAAACACCACATTGCATTACGTTCTCCAAAGCTATTTAATTACTTACTGAATGAGCAGTTATCATATTGCTGCCTGTAGCAAATAAAGCAGTTACAAGAATCCATGTGTCTATAAGGGTAAAGCCAATAATGATTGTATTGAACATTAGACATGTGCAGACTTAAAATTTTAAGCCAAGTTCCACAAGTCAATCTCTTCTGAATAATGAAATGCTTATTACATACAATTTAGCATTGCTCTGGACAGAAAAATATATATGTAGCCTACAGGGGTATGTCTAATACTGGAACTAATATTTCAGAGTAAGATTTGATACAATATTGCAAAGTCAGTTTGTTTGCTGGATTAGAAGATTTGGAGGCAAATCAAAGTAAAATTAGATGTAAAACTACAACAAAGTCTCAAGTTTAATGGTAAAGGTATAAAAACACTAGAAAACTGTCTGTAAATCAAAACTGGGTTCAGTGGATGACAAGAAAACCAAAGCATTAGCACCCTCCCTAAAGAACTTAGCAAAATCCCACAGCATATGTTAGCAGCTCACCGAAGACTCGGAAATTTCTTTGAGAGTTCGATCAGATCCAACAGCAAAGATGAGTTTGGACTTGGAATACAGAGCAATACCGTTGTAGACGCAGGATGTGAGCACGCACTCCGTCTCCCTTTTACCTGTTGATAAGTTCCACCCATACACAGCACCATGTGTGTCACAGGAGAAACATTTTGAATCATCTGCACTCCATTTAACTGCACATATCTGGCAAACACAAAACATATGAGGGAGACAACATACAAGTTATTTTAATGGTAAATCCATGACAACTTTGGAATCACATTTCTAGGTTTTACTTAACGTAATTGTTTTTCAGCTAACTGAATTTCAGCATTAAAAAAATCATTACAAATTACCTTATGATCACACTGACAAAAAAGCTCATTTCTATAATAAGCAGTTCATTTTGTTTTCATACTTTACTATTGGAACATTTTTTCCTAGTTCAGCTATCTGCAAATCATTCTTCAACATAAGGACAGACTCTTCAGATGCATGTAGTGTACACGTACACTAAGTAGGAAAGCTGACTTTTGCATTTGAGGTTCTAATTTTTGGGCCCATTTCTGTTCAAAGATTGTACTTTACCTCTTCTAAATGCATCTTAGGAATTAGTTCATAAGTTAATGAATTGTAGTGTATAGGATTTGTTTACTAACCTTCCCATTATGTCCTTTTAAATTATTAGTATTCTCAAAGGTAGTGCAGGAATATATTTGAATCACATTTCCATTAACTGCAGCAAAAAGATGGCCTCCATTACTGAATGAGCACTACAAAAAGAAAATATCCACACATTAGTGTAGACGCAGTGGATATAAAAAGTCACAGTTTCATTCCAGTGTTATCATCTAATGTCTGAATGACATAATCATGACATAATCAGCCTCTTACCACTTTCATAACTGGTGTTTTCCCCTAAACAATTCAGTCCTCTGGTATTTCTGACCAAAATCCTTCAATGGTTCCCATACCCACAGTTACGCACCAGTCCAGACTCATTTTCCAATAGTCAGAAATATGTTCTCTCTGCTTTTACATCCTAAATCCTACTAGGATCTGTCAGGCAGGATGCTATCTTCTGTCACAATTTTCCCCACTCTGCTCCCTGTAAGTCTCCAGTCTCATTCTTGCATCATTCCTTACCTCTCCACACTTTCTTATAGGGAAATCCTTGAAAACATGCATGTTGTCATACAGCAGACTTATAAATCGTAGTCTGTCAGAAAACCCAACCAAACAGAAAAGGCCAGTGGGGTGAAGTGCAACTGTGTATGCTTCCTCCCAAAACTCCTTATACAGCTCCAGAGTGCTGAAAGAGAAAACCATTGTGCAGTATGGAACAGTACAAACTCCCTGCGAATGTTTCTGGAGATTCTTTTTCCAAAACACATTACAAGGTTACCACAAACGTTGCTAATAGAGAAGGCTTTGGATTCTATTGGCACTACATTTTAAAGACACTGCATATTCATACTGCCCAAAGCTTATCAGTAAGACCATTTGTATCCCACACCATGCAAGACTTCTACCAGAACAACACTGTTATTCACATGAAATTGATGCTGCCGACAGCTAAACACAATTAAAAAAAAAAAAGAAAGAGGTAGTAACAAACAAAAACAACTCTACTTTGTTTTGTAATTCCAGACACGAACAGATTTGTCCAGGGAACAAGTAGCAACAATGGGTCTCCGAATACAGATGTCCAGACCCGTGATCGAAGCAGAATGTAATGGGAAATGTAGATATTCAAAATAACTTGATTCTTCCTGAAAAAAAAAGGATAATATTAAAAAAAAACAACACACAAATATTTCCCTGTGGGCAGAAAATCAGGTAAGAATTTATCATAGCTCTTTGTGTACAGTAATCAAATAGGTTTGAGGGAACCACTTAATCCTGTCACTGCTCCTGCCTGAATAGCATCCCTGAAACAGTGTTAGAATCATTTTAACTTTGTAATCAGGAAAAGTGATGCAGGCAGTATGTAAGCACCACAGTTCTCATACATCAGGGAAAGAACATAACTGGAGCTGTCTAAATAAACACAAGTTAGATAAAGAAATGAAACTGGACCTGAAAGGACTCAGTTAAGACCTCGTGGGCTGACAGATATTTAAAAATAACTGCCTGCTGAACGATAAGCGAATTAATCAGCATGTTTAACTATTCCATGCTGGATATCAAGCACTGATACAATTTTAGAATGCATCCAGAAAAAGATTCCATAACTGCAAAACCCTTTCCTATAAATATCTTTTCAGTATTACTTTATGCAGGTTAGTATTTAACTTCATTTAATTTCATTACACATTCATCTCCTGCATTTGTATTATTTAATTCCTTCTAAGCAAAAATACTTTTTTATTATTTTTGTCCTTCACAAAAGGGTTTCACTTCTAACTAGAACTTCAGAAACTATTGTTTTACAATCAGGCAAGCTTCCCAAGGCTGCTTCAGCTTACTGTTACATTAAAGTTTCTGCATCTTACAGTATAGCATAAACTATCACAATTACACTAAAAATCCCTTACTTAAGTGGTCTGATAGTGACATGCATCCTTAAATGGTCTTAGCAGTATCCTTTATCGCTATACTGACTAGAATCTGGTGTGCATATAGAGGGGTACAGAGAGAGATGCTTCCACAAAAGGCTACTGAAATACAGAAATACAGCCCTCAGAAGCAGACAGAGCACTTCATACATGTGTTTTAAGTGTCCAAAGCCTAGCTAATAGATTTCATGAGAACACAACACAGAAAGTGACACTGAATGGTCTGTGCCATTACAACACACCCCCTACTGGAAAAGTTGGCTGTGGAATGTGTAAAGATTGCACTCACCTTCAAAAAATCTGTGGAGGGCATAGTAAACATGTAAAGCTGGTTTTTAGTTGTGCTAACAACCATTGCTTCCTCAGAGGGGCTGAAGCATATACATATAATGTCTTGTCTCCCTGACGGCTTTGGCACAGTGGTGAACAGGTCCTGAGGAAGCTGCACAAGAAATGCATCCAATGGGGTATTCCAGGTCTCCATATTCTAGTAGTAGGCACTCTTGCACTCTTGCACTCACACACACACACACACACTTTTGCTGAAATATCACCCTAATAAGCATATATGCAATATCAGTAAGAAAAATCACATGGCAAACAGCATAAAAGTACTGACAGGCAGGGAATAGCATTCAAGATAGCCTACCTGTACCTTTAACATCTGAGCATTAGAGGATATTTCAGCAGTAATCTTAAGTATTCAAGTTAAAAAGCAAATCGGTGTCTAAAAGACATTAAGCAAAAAAACCTAGAAAGTATCAATGCCTGGAAACTGTGATATCAGAATAACCACTTGTACTATATCATTCAGGTGGATATTACCTGAATTACTGGCAGCCTATTTGCAACAGATTGCTTGTCAACAGACCACATAGGCTACATCTCCAAAGATTCATCTATCAGTGTGAGCTCTAGCAAATCCCTTCCTTTTTACATCACCAGGGCACTTAGCTCATGCTTATAATGTACTTTAACACTGCTAAGAATTACTGTTAATAACTGAATCAGAAGCAGCCCTCCTGCCCACAAAAACAGAACCCTACTTCATAATTGCTTGCAAAAGCTTTTTCTCCCCTACCCAGATTTCTTGACTCTCCTTGTAGACTTCCTTCTTGTCGGTCTTCTCAAACAGAAGAACAACCCCTGGGCTAGACGAACATGCAAAACCTTTGGAATAAGATGCAAGTGCAGATATTTGAGGCAGAGAATCCTGTAGTGAATCATTGTCTTCAGAGGTTGGTTCACAAGGGACATCAAAACAACTGCAAGCAAGAAACGCATAAAGTCTTCAGAATAAAAGGGACCAAAAAGAAAGTTTATTAGCAGCATCAAAAATATCATAATCTATTCATGAACTGAACAGGAAGGAAGTGAGTGGTGTGCAACAAATCTTCATGCACAAGTATTTTGCAAAGATTTACCTCGCATAATCTTTTGTTCTTGCACCTTCTTCTAGTTTCTTGGGTGGTTTCCTGTACTCTACATCTGTCTGCCAGAGTAGCTCTCCGGTTTCAAACAGAAGAAGTTTGCCTGTGGCGGTGCCACATATAATTTCTTCCTCAGACAGCCATGCATGGCACAAGTAGTTTTGTGGCTCTCCCTTTTGTAAATTCACCTGCTTCAAAGTTCCTTTACTGTACTTAAAGAGTTTAAAAAAGCCATTTCCAGTAATACAAAGCCGTGCATTGTCTTGAGGACTAAAGCTCACCTATGGAACAAAAGAGAGGAATTATTTTACACAGCTATGTTCACCTGCAGGAAAATAAAATACATCATATATGTTCCTGATATACCTGTTCTAGAGAGGTATAAGATACAGGAAAACAAACAAGGGAAAAAAGGTTCACAGAAACGTGGAAGAGACTAAGAAATACACATTGCAGTTTTCCTCCTTTCAGAACTGTACATATCAATGTGACGCATGGTGTTATGGATACATTAATTCTGTTAAACTAAGAAGCCATCAGAATCACAGTATAATAAGGAAGAGGAGGTTATCTCTGCCTTTTAGGATCAAGCAAGGTAAAATTATATCTTCACCAGGTTTTCCAGGTAAGCAGCTACTTGAAAAGTACCAGCCATTCTTAAAAGTCAGGAAGAATTTCTGTATTTCAGGAAAGGCAAAGCTTACTCGTAATGCATTTTAATTTGTGTAAATGGGTGTGTACCAGTGGGCTAATCGCCCTGATCCCCAACATGAAGGACAGCAGGGGGAGCTAGAAATGACTTTTCCTGCTCAACGTGACTATAGGCTGCACTCGTCTTCACAGTCACTCTCCTCTCTCCATGGACTGAGCTCACGAAGCTGGCTGTTTGCCCCAAGTTCACCTCTGCTTGTAGACGTACCCCAGAACCGCCTGTTCACTCTGTCCCCCCTCATGAGCCCCCTTCGAATAATGAGTCGCTCTTTTCTGCTGCTGGGCTACCCCCAGCGGCCGTTACCTGGCAGACACCGCTGCCCGCGGCCTCGACGTGCACCGCGGCCAGCAGCCGCTGCTTCTCCCATAGCCACAGGGCGAGGTGCACCTCGGGAGGGCCGGTGGCGGCCGCCAGGTGCCGGCCGTCGGGGGAGAAGGCCAAGGACACCGCCTCTCGCGCCGGCAGCTCGGCGGCGGTCAACGTCCTCCGGCGCCGCGGCGGCCCCTCCGTCAGCTCGTACACCGTCAGGGCCGGCTCCTCCGCCGCCGTCTCGGAAACGGCCAGGTACCTCCGGCTGCGGCTGACGGCCAGCGCACGCACGCCCCGGCTGTTCTCGCGGCCTGCGGGGAGTAGAGGGGTCAGGTCGGGGGCGGCCGCGGGCGGCGGGGCCGGCCCGGGGCTGGACGGGGGCTGCCACCTGGGATGAACTTGTGCCATCTCTGCTCGGTGTGGAACTGCGCGCAGGCCGCCCCCGCGGCGTGCAGCACCAGCCGCTCCTCCAGGAAGCAGACGCCGCCGGACACCGCGGGCCGGCAGCCGAAGACGGCCGCGGGCTCCGCCGCCACCGACCACATGACGCTTCCGCCGTCGCCGCGGCAACCGTGCGGAAGTGACGGCGACGCGTGCACGCGTGCCCGGAAGTGGCGGCGGCGTGGAGCGGCGCGGCGGCATGGAGCGGCGCGGCTCCACTTCCGACTCCTCGGATGCCGAGGACTCGTCCCTCTCGGACTCGGAGGTGAGCCCGCTGCTACGCACCGTAGCGGGGCCGCAGCCCGAGGCCGCCTTCGGGTAGAGCGGTCCGGTCTGAGCGCGTTCTCTCCACAGCTCCAGGAGGCCTTCGCTAGGGGCGAGCTGAAGCCGGGGCTCAACGTGGTGCTGGAGGGGCGGCCGAAGCAGCCTAACGACGTGGTGAGGGGCTGGAGCCGGGCCAGCGGGAGAGGCAGGGCCGCTGGGTGGTGGGGGGAAGCGGGGGTGGGTGTACGTAGCGGCCTGGAGGGTCGGGTTGGGCCACGGGGGTAACTGCTGCATCTGGACATGTTGGGCCTTCTGTTCTTTGGGGTCTTCGAGAGCCCGCTCAGCAAAGCCGGGGTTTGTACCTTCGGGGGAGCATCAGTGCGGGTTAAAGGCTGGCCTGCTGGAAAGGAGCTCTGCGGGGATGGACGTGGTTGTCCTGGTAAATAACAGGTTGGCTGAGAGCCGGCTGTGTTCTTAACTGGCCAGGAAGGTCAGTGGTATTCTGGACTGCATTAAAAAGAGTGTGGCCAGCAGGTCGAGGGAGGTGGTACTCCCTGTCCTCTGCCCAGGTGAGGCCACGTCTGGAATGCTGTGTCCAGTTCTGGGCTCCTCAGTTTGAGACAGAAAACCACTAAGAAGAGACCAGCAGAGGGAAACAAAGGTGATGAGGGGCCTGGAGCATCTCTCTTATGAGGAAAGGCTGAGAGACCTGGGGCTTTTCAGTTTGGAAATGACAGACAGGATCGCATCAATGCTGATGAGTATCTAAAGAGTGGGAGTCAAGTGGATGGGACCAGGCTTTTTTCAGTGGTGCACTGTGACAGGGCAAGTATTCTTTACTTTGAGAGTGCCAGAGCACTGGAACAGGCTGCACATAACAGCTTCTGGAATCTGCTTCTCTGGAGATATTCACTAACTCCCTGAACTTTCCTGTGCAGCCTACTCTAGGGAGCCTGCTTTAGCGAGGAGTTAGACTAGGTGATCTCCAGAGGTCTCTTCTGTGATTGGCCCCGTGTCCTGACCTCCAGGCAGGAGGTTGAGCTGTGTGCTTTTCAACCTTTGTTGCTGTGATAATCTGGGGGATAACCAAACAGCTTCAGAGGAGTAGCCTATTTTGTGAAGTGAATATTCATTTTTGCCAAACTTGAAAAGCTGTTTGTATGTCTCACTGTTCAGAGCTGTGCTTCCCTTTCATAGGAGGGTTTGAAGCAGTGCCTGTCTGATTTCAAGCAGCAGCTAGCTTGGGTGGAAAGGCTGGATGTGACGTTGGATCCAATTGCAAATGCTGTGGAATCCGTCTCACAGAGTGATTCTAACAAAGATGCTGTTGATCCTGAGAATGATTTCCAGAGAGAGATGAGTTTGTAAGTGTAAAAAGATTCTTCATGGGTTCTCTACATACTGCTGCATGCTTGGTGTCTGGCTTCACATGAATTCTGGAAACTATCGCTGCTCTTGGCCCATCTAGATTACATTTGATGATTCCAAAGGTTTTTCAAAATATCTACAAATAAATGCTAATATTTAACTTGTTTTGTGACAGGAAGTAATTTCTCCCCTTGCAGCAAACTTCCATCCATTGATGAAAAAGCGTCTTTAAGAAGTCTCTGGATTGCAACAGTATGGCTTTAACACAGAGAATGGATTTATCTGTGCAGATGCGTGTTCTCTTTGCTGTGTGTTTTACAGCATGATGTCTAAAACCTTAGCAGGAGGATACCAGCATTAACTTCGTGCTGGCACAAATTGCTTTAGGTAGCACTGAATGCTTTAGAATACGAACGTTGATATAATACGAGATTGAATTTTGTTAGATCCTGTTATCTTGTACCTTATGTGAAGAGTTAGTGTCAGTGCTGTGAGCTGCCTTCCCCTGTCACAGAGCTGCTGTCCTGCTGTCTCCCCAGTTACCGGCAGGCTCAGGCAGCGGTGCTGGAGGCCTTACCTAGGCTGCGTAAGCTCCATGTTCCTACTAGAAGGCCAGATGATTACTTTGCAGAGATGGCCAAGTCAGACCAGCAGATGCAAAAGGTATGTGCTGTGAATAACAGCTTTCATTCCTGTGCTGTGTGTTGGTTTTAGCCTGTGTTAGGTATTAACTGTGTAAGCTGTGATAATTATTGTCATCTCTTTGACAAAGATCAGTAACAACATCTGTGTTTGAAATTTTTTTGTGGTAGGAAATTTCTTCCTGTTCAGGTAATTTTGTTCAGCACTGGTAACTTCCACAACAGGCTGGAAATGTAATGTAGAAGAGTGATTTACATTGTGTCCTGCATATAATTAATGTTAAAAATGGAGGTTTCTCCATATATGTAACAGTGGTCGGGAAGTTGGTGGTGTTTATGTTATTTGTCATAAAACTTGCGGTGAATAGTGGCATGAATGTGATCCTGGCTTTTCTCCTTATATTTGGTGTGTTCTGGCTCTTGATTTTCAGCTGTTGATATTAAGTTAAGCTGGAAAGGTAGCAGTGATAATATTATCTGATTAAGAGAGATTTTTTTTTTATATTATTTACATAATTACAGAACTCAGGTCTGCAGTCGCCTTGAAATTCCCACACTGTCCTTTACATTAATCATTAATTTTTTTTCTTTCCCCTAAAAAGGTTCGTCAGAAGCTTAAGAGTAAACAGGAAGCAATGGAGAAGTCTGAGAAAGCAAAACAGCTCCGTGCAATGAGAAAATATGGCAAGAAGGTGAGGAGAAGCTACAAAAAGGACCTGACTATGACAAGAATCTAGAGCCTAAATAAGCTCAGAAAATGAGATTGATGGAGGCAGGATAAAAAGGAATCTCTCTAGACTTTTGTCTTGCTGCTTTGAAGAGACAGCAGTGTGATACCAGGGCCTGAAGAAAGAGGTATGGGGAAACTAGAAAAGACAACACTAATATTTTGCCTTTTTTCTCAGGTACAAACAGAGATTCTACAGAGGAGGCAAAAGGAGAAAAAAAAGATGTTGAATGCCATCAAGAAGTATCAGAAAGGTAAAGTTAAACTGTCTAAGAGATAAAATGTACAGTGCAGTAATGTGTCAGTCACTGTGATATGTGGTGTCATCTGTGCTGCTGAGCAGTGAGTTTGGAAGGTTGCTGCTCTGCAGAACCATACGCTTGTGGCAGAGAAAGTCCTTGGTCTTCTGTGAGGGTGATTTGTTGCTGTTATTTAGACTGAAAATTTGTTTTCTGTGGTGGTAGCTGTTTTGTCCTTGTTCTTGCAGGTCTCTCTGACAAGCTGGATTTTCTGGATGAAGAACAGGCTTCATCTCAGGGGAATAAGAAAGGTGGTGCAAATCAACGGATGAAGAAAGGGTAAGATTACAAAATAAAGATATGTAAAGGCAGAATCTCTGATTTTTCATGTTTTGTGGGAGTTTTGTATGACAAGAAAGTTGTGTAAATCACTATTTGTGAAAAATGAGTCCTGAGTGGCTTTCTATCCCTAGAGAGGAAAACTGAGTAGAGACTGAAATGTGTTCATTTCTTCCTCTTTGATAAAAGGGGAAACTTTTATGAGAACTGATGGAAGTCTGTCAGCAGATATATGTGCTTCCTGAAGAAAGGTGCATAAGCAGTGATGCAGCCGAGTTGTTTTTCAGGCCCAACGCCAAAAGACAATACAAAAATCAGAAGTTTGGTTTTGGTGGAAAGAAAAAGGGCTCAAAGTGGAACACAAAGGACAGTTTTGATGATGTATCCAGCTTCCAGTCAAAAGTGGCTCACAATAAAGGCCCGAGAAAAGGAGGAAAGAAAGCTCTCAATGTAAGTAAAATGTTGAGTGCAAGTGATTGTTGTTCACTGGGAAGTCCTCCCTGGTCTGGGAGGGAGAGCTGAGTACATGATTAGTGCCTCCAGCATCTGGAAATAACACAATTTGATTGTAGATAGAGCTAAGGGTGGTGTGGCCCAAAATCTCCTTCTCTGGAGGTGCTGATGCTACTGAGCTAGAATAAATTCTGAGGATATGAAATTAAAGACTAGAGTTTCTCTCTTTGCAGAAGAGACCAGGAAAGAGAGCACGTCAGAAAATGAAGAGCCGAGCAGGCTGAGAGAACGGTGCTCCCCAGGGGGGCTCCAGTGTTTTGTGTGGTGGAAGGTGTTTCTGCTGTCTTCAAGCAGCTAACTGCGGAGCAACCTGAATGCTTCCAAGTGGCAAGAAACAAGTCAGTGGAAACCAGTGCCTTATCACTAATTTGTTCTTACTGTCCATTTTGTTGAATGATTGTTTGCTACTTAAATGTTTTATGTGTGAACATATTAAATAATTTACACAAAGCTCCTGTGTCTGATTTGTAGTTAGTTGTGTTATAAACAGTGGCTGTGATCTGCCCTTCATTCTCACAGCTTTTGCCACAGCTACTGTTGGTAACTACCTGGGAACTTGAATTCTGAATTATGTTGCTGATGTGACAGTAAGAAGGCTGAGACAAATGCAGGATTCTTACTAATAGTTTTATTTCTGTAATTGTTCCCAGGCTGCAAATCTGGACAGACTGGGGTTCTCTCCTCACTTTTTTTGCTATCTTCTCTTGCCAAAAATCCAGACTCATCTAATAGCAGCCTGCCCTAATGCATTAGCTGGCGTTAGCTACTTCATTCTATGCTGTGTGGCTCTGCCACTCTGCTACTGCAGCTTCTCCTGCTGCTTCTTCAGGTGTCCCATGGTAGCTATTTGTTCAGTGATCTCAGTTCTCTGGCGTGGGAAGAAGAGTCTGCGATCAGTGCGATCCATCTCAATCTGGAAAACAGTTATAAACTGGATAGGCACATGCTTTTCCTATAATTAGTTGTTAGTCCCTGTTGAAAATAGTGTTATGCATTGTTTGCTGCTGCTAAGGAATGCTTAAATTGACCATCAGTAAGGTGCAACTTATTTTAAAATACGCTGTTCACAGCTTCATTACACAAGGAGAAGGGAGATCTTGATTGTAAACTCACTTCTCTGCACTTGTATTTACCTGCCAGGCTAATCCTACCGCTGGTACCTGACAGTGGGAAGTCCTCCTGGGTTGTCTGCCTCTGTCATGACTAACTAGTTTACTTGGAGTGTAATGTAGAGATCTGCACGAGATTCTTACTTCAGTTCTTTGTAACTGGACAAAATTAATTAAGCCCTGATTTGCCTTTCTGGAAATGCTAATCTACAAATTCAGTGGTCACAGCTGTTTGCCTGACACATACGATTGATGTCGTCTTGTTAATCTGAAAAAGTTCTTCATCCTCGTGCTTATTCATGTTTCTCTAAATGAATCCTCATTGGTATATTCTGCCTCAGGTGTGCTGAACTGATTATTAATTTTTTTAGTTCTTTCAGTGTGTTTGAAAGATGAAGCACGCTGAAGACTACTGACTGTATGTGGACAAGGCTATTTTGGGGGAGAGTCCTCTTAGGTCTCAACTGGACAAACTTACTGTCTATGAGCACTGTTGCTGTTTTTCACATGTGGCACAAATTGTTTTCTTGCACCAGTACCTTCCTGGGCTGAGCCTGTCACACACCCTACTCACCAGTGGTGTTGTGTTCCAGCCTATTTCCTGGCTCTCTGTCTGTGGCTCTGAATATTTCTTTGTTGGCTCCAGTGCTGCTTGATGAATAATATTCAGAAACGTGGCTGTTGGTTAAGAGACATAAATCCAAATGAAGCATGACAAAAGCTTGACAAACCTGGGGCCACATGTCGGAGTGGGGCAACTTAATCCATTCCCAACACTAGTGTGAGGGCAGGGCTCATTTTCTCATGCTTATCTCCGGTCTCACCATCCGCAGGCTCCTCGATGTTGTCGTGCCAGGACATGGGCTTCGGGGTGACCACATGAACTGGAAGAGAAGGGATGCGGATGAAGGGCTGCAGCGTGCACTCGGCATCACGCCCAGCTACAGCTTCTTTATCGCCGCAACCGTCCTGCGCGGCCCAGCCGTTGCAGTGTGGCTGTAAGGCCGTTTCTGGGATCGGCCTCGTGCACCCCAGCCCTATTCGTGCCCCGTCCCCAAGGGGCGCGCGCTCACCGCGCCTCAGCGGGTTGATGCCGTGCTCGGTGTGCAGCCGCTGGCAGCGCAGCTCCTTGCGCACGCGCTCGCACAGCAGCCGGTTCAGGTGCACCGCGTCCGGCGCTTCCTTTCCCCCTCCGCGAGCGGCCATGGCGCCGCGTCCCGTTGCCTGGCTCCCCGTCACGTGGAGCGATGCGGCGCTTCTGATTGGCCAGACCGGCCGGCCGTACGCCCTCCCATTCAGCCGGTTTCCTTTCTCGTGTCCTATTGGACGTCGAATTAAAGCTCCCGGTGCTGATTGGACGGCGGCTCCATGCGGCGGGTTTGAACGCGCGGCGGGGCAGCCCCGGCAGCACGGCGATGGGGGACGCGGAGCTGCGCTGCACGGCCGTCGTGGAGCGGCCGCTGCCGGGCTGCGCGGGCCCTCTGCGCCGCGTGCTGCGGGGCGCGCTGGTGCTGCTGGGCCGCGACGAGCTGAGGCAGCCGGTGCTGCGCGTGGCCGGCGGCGGGGGAGAGGTGCTCAGCTTCGCGCTGGGAGGCGACGCCGTGCGGCTCTTCACGCGCTTCGCGGGGGAGGGCCGCGCGGCGGTGCGGGTGGGCCCGGGCGGAGCGCAGGTGCTGCTCTCCGACTGCCCGCCCGACGCCCTGCGCCGCTTCCTCCGCCTCCTGCGGCTCAAGCTGGCCGCAGGGCCGCGGGCTGTGCCGCGCCGGCCTCGCCTGCTGGGCCGCCCGCAGCCCGCGTTCTCCGTTATCAGCCCGCTGCAAGAGCGCGACCTGCAGCGTGATCCCCGCGGGGACCGGGGCGGCGGGGAGAGACCGGCGGAGGTGAGGATCCTTCCCCCAGGAAAGGACTTGGGTGTGCGAGCTGCCCGCGGCTTGAGCGTGAATCGGCAGTGAGCCCAGGTGGCTGAGAAGGCCGACGGCGTCCCGGCTCTTATCGGCAATAGCACAGCCGTAGGGGCAGGAGGGGATCGGCCCCTCGTGCTCGGCCGCACCTCAAATGCTGTGTTCGGGTCTGAGCCCCTCAGTGCAAGAGAGGTATCAAGGCCCTGCAGTGTGTCCGGAGAAGGGCAGTGGAGCCGGGAAGGATCTAGAGCACCAGCGTTATGGGGAGAGGCTGAGGGAACCGGGGCTGTCCAGTTTGGAGGAGTGGTCTCCCTAGGGCCTCCTCATTGCTCTGCAGTGCCTGAAGGGAGCTTGTGGTGAGTGCAGGTCGGCATCTTCTTCTGTCGGTCTGACGGTGTTAGGACAAGAAGGAATGGCCTTAAGTTGTGCCAGAGGAAGTTCAGATTGGATATTAGGAACCATATTCCCAGAAGAAGGGCTGATGTGCTGGCACAGGCTGCCCGGGGAGGTGGTGGGGTCACTGTCCCTGGGGATGTTTGAGAACTGTGGCAATGTGGCGCTGAGGGAGACGGTCAGTGGGCACAGTGGGGTGTGTTGGTGGTTGGACTGGGTGATCTTAGAGCTCTCTTCCCACCTGTATGAGTCCACGATTCAGTACCTCACAATGAGCACACTGTGCTTCTGTCCCTCAGGTGCCCCGTGTAGAGAGGCGGCCCTCTGCCCGGCTGTCAGTGGAACAGCAGGCAGTGCTGGGCGCTGTGCGTAGCGGGAAGAGCATCTTCTTCACTGGCTGTGCAGGTGAGAGACTGGGTTTGGGTGAGGACCTCAGTGCCAAGCTGCTACTCACTGCACCTCTGAAGGTGATGGTCCCCTGGAGCTCTGTGACACCTTGGTAAAAGTGGTGTTTTCTATGTCCCTCAGGGACCGGGAAGTCATTCCTGCTGAAGAAGATCGTGGGCTCCCTCCCTCCAAACAGCACCTATGCTACAGCCAGCACTGGAGTGGCAGCTTGCCACATCGGTGGAACCACCCTCCATGCCTTTGCAGGTAACGGTTGGCTAGGCAGCAAGGAGCTGGGGGCTTCACTCATCCCAAACAGCCAGGAACATCCTAGAGTTTGCTTCTCCCATGGCAGGGATCGGTTCTGGGAAGGCGCCTCTGGAGCAGTGCATCCAGCTAGCGGAGAGACCTGGGGTGCGGCAGCACTGGCTGGCCTGCCAGCACTTAATCATTGATGAGATCTCCATGGTGGATGGCAGGTTCTTTGACAAGCTGGAGGCAGTGGCAAGGTGAGTGGCTGTCAAGTCAAACAACAGAAGTGAGTTTCCCTACACTTTTGGGTTGCTTCCTTCCTACGGTTATGCTGTTGTATTTAAGGCAGCCATTGGTGTAAGTCTGGAGGGAAGCCTGAAATTACAGCCGGTGTTAGGACAGACCTTTGTTATGAGATAGCGGGGGGGATGAAGACACAACCAAAACCTGTGTCTGTTCTGGTTGCATTTTCCATCCCTAGAATCAGAGCTGTAGAGCCGAGTCCAGGATACGGTTGTCTATTTATGCTGTTCCTAGCAGTTTCTCTATTGCTTCTCTAACTAAGATTGCTATGTTTACTATGACTCCAAGATGCTTTTCAGCTCTGTGTACTTTCTGCCTCCATGTGAATACTGTTCCTCTGAACAGTGAGGAGCAGGAGGCAGCTGTATTATAGGAGCTAGTGAATCATGAAGACCAGTAGTGATGCTTTGGTTGGAAAGACAAAGACAAATGAGCGTCCTGTAATAATATTGATTAATTGTTTTAACTCTTCTGACATGGCTAAGAATAACCCTCTTTTAATGAGGTTGATGAAACCTGCTGACAAACTGTGAAATAACTTCTGAGACTTTGCTGTGTTCAGGCCCTGGAGGTCATTCAAAGCATCTCCTTTCCTTTTCAGGGCAGTGAGAAAACGAGATGAGCCTTTTGGAGGAATTCAGCTCATCATCTGTGGGGACTTCTTGCAGCTGCCCCCAGTCTGCAAGACTAATGAAGAAACCACATTCTGCTTCCAGGTACAAAGCTGTCTCTAAGTGTATTCTCATGCTTTGCCTTTTCCTTCTTAATGAGAGAATGATTTACCAGGCAAAAAGCTGGAGGAAATGCATCCACATAAACATGGAGCTCACAGAAGTGCGAAGACAGACTGATAAGACCTTCATCTCACTGCTGAGTGCAGTCCGTTTAGGAAGGTGAGCAGAAACTCATCTCTGTTTCTGGACCCTGCTCTCTGCTGATGGAGCCATTTCTCACCTCTCCCTCATGCTCTATGAAGGATGTGTGGTTTGGGGAAGTAGCTATGAAATGCCTCAGTCAGTGTAAGGGGGTCTATGACGTGGTTTCTAGGGTGTCCCTTCACAACTTCTGATGTGGAATGCAAGGGATACTGAGCTGGGGATGGGCTGGGACACGTGCTTGCACTTTCTGTTAGTTACTTTTCTCCACTGGTCTCTGGAGACCTGAGCTTCAAAACCTGATGTGGCTCTGTGGAAGTCACTGCTACCTAAGGCCTGTCCCTGATCACTTCAAATAAGTGTCCTCTTCCTGGTCACCAGGTGCACAGAGGAGGTTATCAGTCTGCTGATGCAGACAGCTGATAACAGGTCGGAGTGCAATGGGATCCTGGCTACACGGCTCTGCACCCACAAAGATGATGTAGAACTGACTAATGAGAGGCGCTTGCAACAGCTCTCAGGTGAGTTCTGTGCAGAAAGCTGGTGGCTGAAGGGGATACTGTGGTGACAGGAGAAAGTTGTGTTGTCACAGCCTGAGTTGTGTGTGTTGGAGTTGAGCTGCCCAAGGAAATCGGTTTGTTTTTTTTCCCCCTTGTTTCTCGGTGAGAAATAGACAGCAAGCTGATTGCTCTCTGTGAGGTGTGATGGATACTGCATCCATACCTCTGCTTCTTCCTTCTTGAACATCTCGGAAAGTTCATGCACTAACCCAACACTGCCTGAGTTAAGGGTTATTTAATTCCTGGCCCATTTGGCCTAAGTTCTCCTTGGAGATCTGGTGTGAAACTGGTCATATGCTCAAAATAGTAACGGTCAGTTCCTGCTTACTGCTGGTTCTTAATTCCCAAACCTTCTCATGCTCTGGCAAGTATGTTGGAATGGGAGATAAGTGAGCTTTTTACTGCTATATGTGCCAAGCTTGCATCCAAGACTTCTAATGTCCATTTTCCTCTGTCATTATAAGAGGAATGTAAATGCTGTAAAAATAAATAAATAAATAATGCTGAGCCTCCTGCTAATACTGTGTATCTTATATTTGGTATTTGTAATAAGTCACTGTGGTTTATTTGTTTTGGTTTTTTTTTCTTCCTTTGCAGGAGAACTCCACACTTTTGAGGCTTTGGACAGTGACCCAATGCTACTGAAGTTAATTGATGCTCAGTGTCCTGTGGGCGGTAGAGTTGAGCTAAAGGTTGGAGCTCAGGTGAGTGTGTATACATCTTTGTTTGGGAAAGACTAGCAGATCAAAGACAAGCAAATTGAAGGTATAGCAGGTAAGTATATATAATAGATTAGTGTGTGGAATGCAGTTTCTGCATGTAACAAGCATCCCAAGCCAACGTAAGACTGTCCAGGCTAGCCTGATCTCAGCAGCCTTCCTGCTTGGAACCCTGGCAGAGGGTTGACTTGGTTGAGCACAAGTTTGTGTCCTGTGGACAGTGGTCACCACAATGACTTTGACATATGTTTTATCAGGCCCAGAAGCAGAGCATAGGCTCCTTGCTTGGTGTCTCAGCTGTGAGTACAGCAGCCTTTCTGACTTGTACAACATATTTGGCAGTCTGTGTCTTGCTCTCACTAGTTATCTTGCTGTTGAACTGGGGCTGTCAGAATGGAAAGGAAGCAGGATTATGTTAAAGCAGTACCACTGTGTGATGCTTTCCTTAGAAAGGTGTTCCTCTGCTGCTTCTAGAATCATGTAGGCTTGTTGGCATTTGGGAGGGAGATATAGCTTCTGAGGTTGCAGCTGTGTACAGAATCAACCCAGCGGGAAAGTATTCAGTGCTGCAGAATTATGTAGCTGGGAATCCTAGGAAAGGAAGGCTATGAAGTAGCTTCATTTCAATCAGAGATTGTGCTTGAATCTGCAATAGAATGACATGGTCATGCTTATGCATTCTGGCTAGAAGCCTAGCTGAAAGTGGCTGAACAGCCTGGTAAACTAGCACACTAAGACTCATTTTCCCTCTCTCCTTTTTCCCTGTAGGTGATGCTAGCTAAGAATCTGGATGTGTCTCAAGGGCTGGTGAATGGAGCACGAGGAGTTGTTGTAGGATTTGAAACTGAACAGAAGGGTAAAGCAAACTTTATTTTAAAAATATTACTGCTGTGCTGATGACTTGTTAATTTTCTTTACTGCTCCTTAAGAATCATTTAAGGGAAAGCAGGGACAAGAGCTTCTCTGCAGCAAAACATTAGTGGTTCTCATGAGCTGCCATGTGATATATGGTACATCAGCTGTAGTTATTTGTAAGACATCCTGTGTTTTCTTTCTTTATTCTTCAGATATGTATACTGATTTGCATTTGTTTCTGTGTTGTTGAAGCAAGTCTTACTGTGTTCTATTTTCTCTCAGAGAATATTGTTTTGTTACAGAGAAAATGCACGCTGCAGGTATATCAACTGATAAATTAGCTACATGTAACTCTCCTGCTTGGCTCCCAAACATCATTTCAGAACATCCTACTTAGTGTGGGGGATGGGTTGTTCTGTTTTGATGTGGGACTTTTTTGTTTGTTTAATACAGCCCTAAAATTCATGAAACGCTAGTTGTGAGGAAGGGGAAATGCTGTTCTTAAGTCTGTTGGCTTCCTGCTGCTGAATGTCAGGAATATGCTCTTATTTTCTTCCTGTTCCTGTTCCCCCAGGCCTGCCCAAGGTGAGGTTTCTTTGTGGAGTCACACAAGTTATCAAAATGGAGAGGTGGCTCTTCAAAGGGCCATCAGGAGTTCATCTGAGTCGCCAACAGTTGCCCCTAAAATTGGCATGGGCCATTTCCATTCACAAGAGCCAGGTGAGCACACTTCTACAACTGTCTGTAGACTATTATAGTACCATAAGCCTTATCTTCTGGGGCTGCTTATGTTGCTGGTGAAACTGGAGAGAAAACTTGTAGGAAAGCTCTAGTTTATATATCTCTCATTGCAAAGAAGACAGAATCTCTTCTGTTCATGATGACTGTCTACAAGTTTGGTTTGGAAAGTAGTGTTGCTATTCCATCTTTGACTGTGGAGTTGTAAATTCTGCTGCCTCTTGGGATGTGGCTTGCTGGTTCTAACCCAAACTCTCTCAGGTGGTCGGTCTGAGGACTCCTTGAAACTGATTACTCCTCCATTTAATTACTAGGAGTGCAAACAATGGGATTTCTTTCCCTGCTGTGTCGAGTGTGTGGAGTTTGTGGAGTTTTACACAATAGCAGGCTCATAAAATCATCATATTGTTTGAGTTGGAAGGGACTCTTAAAAACCATCTGGTCCAACTCCTCTGTAATGAACCTACAGCTCCATCAGGTGCTCAGAGACCCACTCAGACTGATCTTGAATGTCCCCAGGGATGGGGCATTCACCATCTTACTGGGCAACCTGTTCCAGTGCCTAGTCACCATTTTTGCATTAAAAATAAATAAAAAAAAATACTCGACTTTTTCTCTTATCTGATCTATGTCTCTCTTCTCTTAGTTTTGAGACAGTTTTCTCTTGTCCTATAATAACAGACCTTGCTAAAAAGTCTGTCCCCTTCTTTCCTCCCTTACAGCCTCCTTTTAGATACTGAAAAGATCTCCCTTGTCTGATAGCAACGTAATGACATTGGGAAACTGTTGGGTTTTTTTTTATTTTTTGTTCTACTGGTTCCCATCTTTTAATTAAATAAACAGGAGGCTGCCTTCTTTATCAAGCTTGTGCACTGGGGATGGTACCTTTTGACAAACTCATAGGATAGGTTAGTACTGATATGACATCGTATTGTTTTTTTTCTTTTTTTTGTTGTGTAACTAATTTTTCCCTGCCTTTGATAGGGCATGTCTTTAGATTCTGTGGAAATCTCCCTGTCTCGTGTCTTTGAAAGTGGGCAGGCTTACGTAGCCCTTTCCCGAGCCCGTAGCCTTGCGGGTCTCCGTGTTCTGGATTTTGACCCAAAAGTAGTGAGAGCTGATCCTACCGTGTTGCATTTCTATAGACAGCTGAAACGTCACCAACTTCAAACTCAGGTAAAGGAAAATCTTGTACCATCAGAGTGCCTTGTGCAACCAGGATGATAGATGCCTAGGCTGAGTTGCTCTTTTTGTTCCTAAGCAAGATCATTCAATTTAAAACTTGTAGTGGCAAGAGAGATGAATTTATGGGGAGGGAATATGTTGGGGCAGCTCTTGGTAGCAAAATGCCTCCTGCAGTTTTGGGATTGTATAACACTACTTGGCCATGTGGGTGAAAGGGAAGCTGGCATTCTTTGATCCTTTTCTTGCAGTAAAGACTTACAGAGGAAGAAAGGGAAGTGTCAAACCAGAAACCTTTCCTATTTTGTTTTCCCCGCAATAGGATTCACTGCGCACCCACACAGATGCTGATGAGAAAGAGAACTGGAAATGCAGCTGAAAGTGCTCATCTGGCCTCTGTGAGGTATCAGCACAGACTGCTGAGTTGCAGCAACCTTGCTGTGAAGTATATTTGATACCATAAATTAAATTGAAGTTTTTTTTCTTAATTCAACTGACTCTAGATACGTAGAAATTTCCCAGTCCCATCCTTCTGAAGTTGAGAAGTATTCTGTAGTCCATTTCTGTGTTGTGGTCCTGAGTATTTATGTGTCACAAATGTGACTAGCAAACAAAATACTGGACAAGGATGTGTCAGAGACACCTTCCTATGATTTTTATCTTGTTTGCTCAGCTATGTTTTATCCTCCAAATATACTGACTGTGGAACTTGGATATTTTTCTTCACGTATACTGCAATTGAGAATGGGAAGGCATGTGTCCCATTTACCTGGCTGGGGTGGACCTGTTAGCTAGAGCTGCTGGCATGAGGGAAGGCTGTACTAAGAATCTAGAAGATGAATGTGATTTTTTTCCTGAGAGTGAAGATCTGCCAGGAGCCAGGCTTTCATTGTGTATTGCATGTCTGGATGTTTTTGCCTTTGGGGTGTTTGACACCAGTAGGCTTTGCACAACTTCTTACATTTTTGTTTGTGGAAGAGTTTTGCATTGTGTACTAT
This sequence comes from Cyrtonyx montezumae, assembly GCF_038088225.1. NCBI lineage: Eukaryota > Metazoa > Chordata > Aves > Galliformes > Odontophoridae > Cyrtonyx > Cyrtonyx montezumae. The sequence continues at coordinate 10,165,978 of NW_027071825.1, forward strand.
GTTGATCCATGTCCTTTTTGTTAGCCTGTTGCATGCAGCAGCATGATTTATTTATTTTTTAAACCATTCAAGATGAAGTGGTACTGTTACAGATATGAGCAAATCCTACTTTTTATATTTGTAATTATGAGCTACAAGAACTGGAGAGATCTGTTACCCCTACAGCAAGAATGGAGTGAGCAGAAATGAGTGCTAATGGGACCCTCACCTCTTTAAAGATGTGAGGCTTTCAAATAGGAAGGAGTTTTCTGCTTGAAACACATCTAAGTAGTGAGGTGGAAGCTGAATGTGTAGTAGAGAAATGACCAAGGACTCGAGAGGTGAGCTGTAACTACCTATTTCAGCAAAAGCAGGGATGAACAGAACTAATATACTGTCCTTTTCTAAAAGTCTTAATAAAACATAAACTTTGGACTTTGTCTTTTGATGCATTGCTTAAAGCTTCAGTACTGAGTATATTTTTAAATGGTGAATATACAGGATTGAAGTGAAAGAACTTTCAGCTGAAATCTGCATCTTTCAGGGGAGTTTCAGTAATAAAACTTTTGCCCCTTCAGCAAGCTGAACGGTGAGTCTTAGCAGCTGCTGTCTTTAAAGCAATGCAAGGAGACTGGATAGCTGTTGATTAACTTAAGAACAAACAGGTATGCTAGGTAAGGCTTCAAAATGTTTTTTTTTCTCTTTTTCAAATGTGGTTTATTTCAATTCTGGGCCTGGGGGCTAGAGTTGTAAGAAGGAATAGCAGAATATAACTGTGACCACTCTTCTCATCCTGCAGGCTGTTCCTGGCACTGTGGCACTGCCCTGGTCTTTCCGTCTCTCCTTCCATTGCTGTGTGTATGTATGTAGATATTGTGGATATATATAAATACACTTCTTAAAGAATTGGATAGCATTATTTGAGCTTGACTTCAGCAATTTGTTCACGTTTGGGGAGGAACTGAAATATGACCTTCATTTGCCACTCACTCTGAACAGTAGGGTGCCAACATGCTGAAGCATTGCTGTGGGGGTGTGGAATTCCCAGAGCCTCCTCCAAGCTTGGAGTGGGGGGTCTGAACTCTCCTGTGGCCCTGTACCACAGGGTGGCTGTGGTGGCTGACCTCTCCTGGCCTGGAACTTGTGCTCTCCAGCTGACTTGGCAGTGACTTCCAGTTGGGTTGACTGGATCCTGGGGTGTGTTGAGGTTCAGCCCTTTCTTCCTGTGATGGGGCACAGGCATGGCATGCTGGTCTCAGCCTTTCCTGTTCACCTTTTACTTCTTTGGCATCACATCTGTAATCCTTTGCTGCAAGAGGAAGGCATGCAGCACTCTTGGTCTCTTCCTTCTGCTGTTTTGTGCTGCACACCCTGGCCACAAGCCTCTGTGCCATTTGCACTTTGTACGTTGTTTCAGCCAGGTCTCAATCTCCATCCTTCACCTTTGTGGGCTGAGTTCTTGCTTTCATTCATCTTGTGTAGACATCCGCTGACATTGTGTCCATCTTCCCTTCATGTTCCTTGCAAAGGTGATCAGAAGCTGTGGATGCCCTTGTCATCTGAGACAGGGAAGTTGGGATAAGTAACCTAAAGGCCTGAGGAATTGGGTTTATTTGTTCTCTTGTGGATTTTTGGAGATGAGGTGCTATGTTGTGAGGGGTTTGTGTTTCGTTAGATGTTAAGATGTGAGATCTTGGTGTTCACAGGGCTGTTTCCCACACTTTTCTTCCTTGCCTCTCACTGCCGTATGGCATTTTGCCCTTTCTTCAGTGGTGTGTGTGTGTGTGTGTGTATACTTCTAATAAACTATCACAGCAGCCCAACTGCTGCTCTGTGATCCATCACCAGCACCACTGCAGAGCTGGCTAGACCAAGTTCTGTCTGGCTTCCAGCAGCCCTGACCAACCTGGGTATAGCCATGCCACACACCATATATCGTGTATCATTTTCCTTTGAAATTTCATCTCTCCCCTCTCCTGTAGCTTCTTGTCAGTGTCCTTGAGTATGCTGGGGTACAGAATTGTGGCTGCAGGTTCGTGGCGTGTCATAGGGGAAATGTTCTGTGATGAAACAGCTGTTTCTGTGCTGGGAGAGAGGTAGGAAGTTGCCTGCAGCATGGCTGGAGTGGCATAATGCCACTGAGAGGCAAAACAAGAGGGTTCATGGTGTACGAAGAAGTGCTGGGGTTTAATTATTATGCTCCCATAAATTTGAGGAAATGAATATTGCCCCTCCACATTCACAAGCTGAAGAGAAAGTATTTAAGCATGGCTTTTGCCTTAACTTAATAACTGCAGCTGTAATAAAGTGAATTAAACTATGTGTTTGATTCATAATTGGTATTTCTGTTACCAGAAGTACAGCCATTCTCTTCTCAAGTACATTAAGCTGTAGGAAACTGCTTTTTATTGGCTAAAGTTTCATAATACATTTATGTGTTATTGGAAACATAATTCACATGTAGAGCGTTATTAAAACCTCACTCGCTTCCAGTTTAAATCTTTGTACAGTGATTTAGCTCCTTTCTCATTTTTACGTGGCATTTCCATAATAATTAAACATGAATCTGTCCTTGCAGTCTGTACCCAGAAATTTTGTGGTGAGCAGCAAAGGGAGTGATATTCTTCTTGGTCTCAGATGCTGTAATATGTCCATGAATTACTTTCCCCTATCCAGAATTGCCCTGAATAGATCAAACAAATGCTACTCTTAAGTAATGGAAATATGGTACATTATAGGCTATACTATGAATGCTAATAATGTCATTTTTCTTGGATATTAAAAGTTTCTCATTTTGTATTATACTGCTTGATGACATGCAATTGTCTTCTGCTGCTAAATCTAAGCAATTGTATTATTAGCATGAGGAAAGACCCATATTACTAAAGATTGCATTTAGATGTGTGTGAAATCTGTCTTGCTGTTTCCTGTATGATTATTTAATACTTGTTTTCATTACAACTTATAAGTTGTTTTATAAAGATACTTGGTGGAATTTTTTAGCTAAGCTACTCATTCATGAAATCTAGTTTTGCTTGCAAAACAAGTTGATAACAAGTATAATGGACTCATGGAATGGCTTAGGTTGGAAAGGACCTCAAAGCCCACTCAGTCCCAACCCCCTGCCATGGGCTCTGGGTTCCCCCAACCAGCTGAAGCTGCCCGGGCCTTGAGTCTCTCTGAGGATGGGGCAACCACAGCTCTCTGGGCAGCCTGTGCCAGTAATAAGTTTCTTCCTAATGTTTAATCTAAGTCTTCCTTCCTTTTGTTTAGTACCATTTCCCCCTTGTTCTATCACTTGGCATTGCTGAACTTCGTGAGGTTTTCATGAGCCCAGTTTCTGAGCCTGTTCAGGTTCCTCTGAGTGGCAAATGGTGGTCTTCTGGAATGGCAAATGGAGGACAAGTAGACACCCAGAGCACCTTAAAAGGTACCAGAAAAACTATTGGCAACTGATTTTTAAGCCCACCATGTTCCAAATGTAAGCGTAATATGTGGTTTTTACTGAATTGTTTATTATAGCCTCTTTGCAAGAATGTAGAACCTTTATATCAATGTCTTGGACAGAAGAAAGTGTTTATTTTTTATTTTTAAGTTTAGTAATATGAAGTCCAGCATTTTAGGGGATTTTCTATTATTTCTTTATTTTTGTCAGCTGCTAGGTGGATATGCATATGAATTGTATTTTTGTGTATTTTTCATTTTCATAAGCTACTGGATTACCTTTATTTTCTGTAGCTGTACGGTATTTTTTTTTTAATAGTTACTATTAACAGCCTGCTTTACTTAGTGAAAGATCAGTGATTTTAAACCATCAAATACCACCTTAGAAAGAACATAATGTGTTTTGCAGGTGAAATCAGACATTCAGGTAAAACTAGTTAAAACATCTTAAAATTATTCTAATAGTTAATCACAAAGAAGAGACAATGAACATCTTTTAATGTATCCAGGTGAAGGCTAGACAGATTCATAGTTGGCTTACTGCTATTCAGAGAAAAACATTTATCTGGATTAATGTAAGAATAACTTGGTTTGAAAAATAGCTTTTAATATTTCTAATACATCTTGGAAGTCACAAACTGTAACCATCTTCATCCTAATCTCATTCTGTAAGAGCATTTTAGGTAAGTTTCCTTCATCTTGTGTTGGATTATTGGGGTACACTGTTTAAAATAAAATAATAGCAATAATAATACTTAATGCTTTCAACAGAGATTTTGCAATGTAAAGTAAACTAAAAATAAATATCTAGAATGAGTTAATATCTAACTGCCAGAATTTTAATGTGTACTTTATAGGTAAGGGGATGTTAACAGAAAGAATTTAATAACAAAGAAAGACATTTTTGAAGCAGTCTTTTTTTTTTCTTACACATCTTCTCTCCAGATGAAAGTGATCTTAAAATAACCGTTTTGCTCATGACAGTAACAAGTTATGACCATTTTAATAGAAAGTTCACAATGAAAATAGAACACATCACATGATCCAGTCAGGCCAAAATGACAAATTTTGACAAGGGGGTGTATCCTTTTTTGTCTTCATTAGCTGTAACCATTGCTGTGTGCTAAACTTCCGGAAAAATATGATGCATTTCTTCCTTTAAAAACAATAACAGAACACAAAGAATAAAAATTGCTTGGTGTACAAGCAATTTCAATTTCATGTAATGGACGGAATATTATTTTGACAAATTGCTGTGTAGTGTTGTGCACTCAGATCTCAGAAAAATACAAGGTCAAAGATATTGTCTCTAATGACCTGTAAACTATTTTAATAAAAATATTGTCAAAAGAAATGATTATCATATTTTGACATTTGTCCTGGGAGTGTCATCAAGGGGCTCATTAAAAATATAACACATCAGAGATGTCAGGCAAAAAATAAGTGTAATGCTTACTCAGTATTTTTGGAAGGTATAGATAATGCTTTTGTTAGTGAATGTACAGATCAAGAAACTAATATGGTAAAGAAGCATCTCCCGATAGGCTTTGCTGGTGGTTTTTGGAAGCGTTCCTAAACAAAACCAGTTCTGGTTATCAGTCTGATTCAAGAGGCATTTCACTGCAAAGTGAAATTAGGGCTGGAGGGAACCTCAAGCATGGAAACTGCATTTGATACTACTTTTCTCCCAGAATAAGGATGCTTCAAAGAAGAGAAAATTAACGTGGTGCTAGGTTGGTAACAACAATCATTGAGAATTACCGCCAACTCAAGGCATGTAGAGGAAATAAGGTGGTTTAGAGTATGTTTCCAGATGTGATGAACTTGCAGATTTGTGAAACAGCTGAGAGATTCAGCATGCTCAAAAAACTATCTGAAAGAACAGGGAAAGTTGCAAGGCCATTCTTCACCTTTAGTCCTATTGTGGAGTGGCTTCAAGTACAATAATAGAGGTAATGATGTCTATAGCAAAGTTGTGCTGAGGCAAAGCCAGCTGGGTAGAGCTTGCAATGCTTTGATGGGCAGAGAAGGAAGAAGAGCTCAAATTAAAAAGGAGCTGCTGGCTGTGTTCTCTGCTGCAGAATGAGTTTGTCAGTTCACCTCGGGGCACCAGATGGACTTGCAGTCTGTTCAAAAGCCATTAGGGAGATCATTGTGATGAAGCTGGTGGTGAATGCTGCCAAATGACTATAACCCTTGTTAGATACATAACAGTCCAATGAAGTGATGATAAGGTACTCCCCAGCAGAGCCACGGCTAGTGGCGGATACATCATGCAAGGGATGCTAGCCAGACTACAGTGTAGACAACTTTTTGGAATAGTAGAAAGCCTACTGATGTGCTGTAAGTATATTTCTTCTGGCACTCGAGAATTAGAGCTATGGTGTACCTATGATGGGCTGTATGAAGGGAAAGAACAGTAATTCTCAGACATTTAAGAAATTACACGAGATAGTTGCTACATGTGGGTATATAAAACACTTGATGTGATTAGCCTCAGTGTGATTGTGTTAATAGATTTCAGCAGCATCAAGTAGGAAATGACTTGCACAAAGACTCCATAATACTTACAGAAAGGGAAGAAGTAATAGCCAGCATGGAGCCTAAATGGAGAAGATACTGCAAAGGAAATGAGATTAGATTCTGTACTGCAGCTGCATAGAACCATTTTATTTCTAGAGCATGTTTCTTCTTTACCCTTCAGTTCACAGGATCCTCATCTTTCTTTCATGGAAGCACTTGCTGAAAAGCAGCTTGCCATGCTTGAAGATAGCTGCTTAATTTCTGCTTTCCTTCCTTTCCATAGGGTTTGACTGGGGTTTGTTTATTTATTTTATAATTGTCCAATTAGAAGACGCCTCTGTATTTTAAAGGGAGTACAGTTGCACTTAAAGCCTCAACAAATAACCAAAAGAAGTCAGAGAAAAGCAATTTTTTTTTTGTTTTTTTTTTTCCCCTGCTATTTATTATTTATTTTTCATGTTTTCCAACAACTGAAGAAACAATGTAACCTAACAGGACTTCTGACAGGAATGCTGCTCAAGATGCTCTTTAAAACTCAGTTCTTTTTTGGAGGGGAACAGAAGCTGATGTGGTATAGCTGAACTCTCCAAAGTAAACAGCTGCTGTTCTGCTCACCTTTTGTAAAGAGTGTAGGATTGTTTTCTGTCTAAAAGTTTCAGTTTCATTGAAGAGAAGATAATTGATGATAAAAGCTTGTGGGGAGAGCACATTTCAGTTTTAAATGTTATGTCAGTGACAAACACTGTCAGAATAAAACTGCATTGCCTACTTGGTTTAGAATAAGGTTTGGCAGGCTGGAAGCTCCTTTCATTTTCTATCAAATAAGATATGACAGATTTTCAAAAGTCAACTCTACAGCTTATAAGCAGTATGGAGGCTTAATTGTTTCCTTATGCTCCCTTTTACAAATGCACTAAACATTAAGAATAAATTACTTACCAGTGTGCCAGACTGTTACTTAATATGGTATGTCTACTGTGCCTTAATTTTTGCCTTGAAAAGGTATTTTCACTGAGCTAATGCTATCTTACTGTCTCCACGCAATTCCAACCAACCATGTTGATACTTAGGCCTTTGGCTGCCTCATACAGCTTCTTTGTTAAGGGATTCCTTCAAAGCCTCTCATAATACAGCATGCACCTGGACCTGTACAGATGCCAATGTGAGACAAATCATGTGGAATGCCTGAAGGATGTAATAAATGTTGCATGTGATGCAAATTCTTTTGACAGAGATATCTGAGGGAGAGTGGAATTCTTGTCTAGCTATTTGAGGGATTTTGTATGGAAATGAGCTGCTAGTAGTGATGTAGGAATTGCCACATTGCATCAGGCTATCGAGCTTGATTTCTTGCCCTTGGCAATGTCGACTGTTTTATAATCCCATTATTCAGGGAGTGAAGGGCTGCCCATCCCACTCACTCAGAGGAGGGGCAATGTTTAGGGAGGAGGAGTGGGCTCCTTGTTGATTTTTGCAATAGCATCCTCCTTCCCTGCAAGATGAGATTATGTCCTTGAAACACATGCAACAAAGCAAGTGTAGAGCCAGTGCAGTACCTATTACTGATTAGTTTATCTGTGCATGTTCTGATGTGTGAGCATTCCATGTAGCACAAGAGCTTGTATGCAGTTCTATGGACATAAATATCATGCAAAGATTAGTGGCCCCAGTATTAAGTTCTGTTGTAGAAAGTTGTTCATTCCACAAACTTATTCAGGACATGTTGAATCTGTGCTCCATTTCATCCTTGTCTATATCAGATCATATGTGGAATTCTGTGTATGAATTAGGCTATCAAAATATAGTTCTCACTTGGAATTTTCACTGAGTTGTTTTAAATCACTAGCAACCAGTAACAATATGCAATCATGGGGAACTTAGAGCTCAATAACAATGTTGCTTAAATTCATAACATGATTGCTTTTTCACCAGGATGCTTGCAGAGGGAAAGAGCATGAGGCCTGGAAATCCACCCTGCCTTTAATTCCAGAATTCACATCTTGTGCGTTTCACCCTCAAGGCGCAACAGTGCGTTTACTCCGAAGTTTTATTAGGATCTATATTTTTGAAAGCCTGACCTGGAGAGAAGCTCCTAACATATTGCCACAGTAACCACTCCTGACAGTAGAACTTAAATGCAGATTAATTACATAAATATAGGCATCTAAATGTTGGCAATAAAGGTAGCTTAAAAATAACACATCCTAAAACCATTCTATTCTGTTAACAACTGATAATCACTATTGCACAACACAGTAAATTAATTAAATACATTTATTGTTATCCCTTCTTCATGAGTAACTAAAAGCAATGTTCTTTCAAAATATTCTACTGCAGTATATGAGACTTAGCTTATCTCACCACTCCAATGTCTAACTATTTAATTGAGGATGTAGTACGCTAACAACTTACTTATCACAGCACTTGGGATTCAGTGATCCAGGAACCATTAAAGATGATCTTTCCTGAACAACTCATTGAAAATGACATGTCCTTTCCACTCACTTTCCTCTAAGCTATCTCTTATGAATACTGTATTTACCTTTTGGAATCTCCTTGTTCTTTCCTGTGTCGAGTCTCTGAGGGAAAGCTTATATTCCCCTGTGCTATATACGTTGCTACGTCATCTATTTCTCCAGCTAAATGAAAGCCTCTACTTATATAAAGAGGTCCAAGGCTACATTCAGTTGTGCTTTTTCTCCCCCTGCACTGTAATTCCTGCATTGAGAATGCAGCTACCGACAGGAAAGTGCTGGGAATTCACTGCTTGGAGGATCTAAAGTGAGGGTCGTGCTGAAAAGAAGAGTTGTGTGTAGTGCTTCTTACAGGTTCTAGGAACATCCCACTTTCCAGATGTCTGTTCCAACTTTTCTTATTAAATGATAAGAGTTATTATCTTTCTTATTAAAAGAGAGTCTCTTATCTTAAATGAAAACATCTATAAACTTGTTCTCTCTCCCAGGTTCGTGTTCTGCATCTAATAGAATGGGGCACTTTGTTACTGCTGCACCAGTTTGCTCAGATTACCTTTGCATTTCCAGAAGTGGAGAAAAATGATTACAATAGAGAAACAGTAGCAGGATACAGCTGAGAAAGATGTCTGCTGCTGTACAGCCTTGAGGATGAAGAAGGGTAAAGGGAAAGTTGAAAAAAAAATGCTAAGCTTTGAATCTCTCTTTTCTGACTACATAGGCTGAAATATAACGGTTCATTTTCACATTTGTAAGGGGAAGAAGCATTTGTGATGTGTTTTTAGCGTTTAGCATGTATTTAGGGTTTTCATACTGTATGCGTTGCATGAAGATATCACTGGGATCCTCTTCATAGAGCTGTAGCTATCAGCAGGACAGGCAATTACTAAGTGAGGGCAGAGTAATTCATATGAATCAAGGCTCTGCAGCAAGATCACGTATTGGTACTAGAGAGCATGTTTCATAGTAAAATATAATTCATAATATTTATGCAGATTTGGAAGTGGCTTGAACAGCTGAGCAGGTGAGCTGCAGGGAGTTTCTTTGGGTACCTGCTCACGCTTTATCTCCTGCAGTATCAGAAGAATCTCTAAACCACCCATTTGCAGAGATGGCTGTTATTGTTGGAAGACATAATAGCATTCCTTTAGGTGCTCCCGTCAACTGTCTGTTCAGCAGTCACACTAAAAAACAGCTCTGAAACATTACTGCACCACTTTTATCACTTTTCCTCTCCATAGATATTCCACTCCTGGATTACTAGAATACTGAGTTCTACATCTCTCTGAGGAGTCTGGTATGGAGGAGGTTATTTTTTTTGCTAGCTTTCCCTTGTTTTCCCAAAACACTTGACTCACTGGCAGTCGTTGTCTTCCATTTTTTTATCACACTAATAGGCTTTCTATGCCTCAGGATAGTCTTTAAATCAGCAGGCCTGATCTTCTGATGTGCTGCTCGCCTGCCATTCTACCTGGCTTTAGCTGGCATTGGGAGCACTATCGAAAATGAGCCTCCAAATGAGCAGATGGTAGCATGTGCTCTTTGTTAGCTCTGGCTCTGACCCATTTGTGCTGATTTGCTGTTTTAATAGCTTCGAACTTCCTTAGGTCATTGAGTCACAATTCATTTTCTATTGGAGTTGATGATGGCAAAATCTACAATTGGTGAGAGATGAAGGGAGAGAATATATGGATCTGAGTTGCAATTTGATTTACCCTTTCCTTCCATCACTCTTTAAGTTAGTGACCTGAATGAAAAAGTTGAACTACCATACAGAAGAATAGAGAATTTCTGTTTTAAACTTTTTGCACACTGGGATGAGGTGACCACTGCTAGTGTTTGTGTAGGCTTGTTGCAACTGAATTCAGAGTATTAATCTGGAGTTGAAATTCCAATCCAGCACTATTGTTCCTGCAGGAACACTAATTCCATGTTTTAGGATGCTACACAGCTGCACTATTTCAATCACATAGCATAAGGGGCGTAAAATAATGGGGTTTGACATTCGTTCTGTTGAGTGTTACTGAAACTGGAAGAATGCAGCAAAATGACAATGGGGTAACTGTTGGTAGCAATATAAAAGAGAGGACAGAATTGAAGTACAGTAGCTGCAATGATTGTCTGTTTAGTGTACCTGCGTATAATTCAATCTCAAAACAGCTTTGTCCTGTGATGGAGGCAGGTTAAATGATGCAAACATTGCTCAGGGAGAGAGATGGCACTGCAGTCCTCTAGCTGTAAGTAGTGCTGGTAATGACAAACAATGTTCGTCAAAGCTGGGAAAAAGCAACCTTTAATTACTGTCTTCCTTTGTATTTATCTATTTCACCTGAGAACAGTGCCTTCTAACTGAATAAAACCAGCATGGGTTTGAGTTGTCATGGTTTTATGATTTTTGGTACTGGTATTCCACATCCTAACATCATGTAGTGCATTTAGAGTTAAAGAGTTAATGCTCCAGCTCCGTGGATCATCGATAGTTCCAGGTATACCTGTCTCAGAAGAAAAGAAGAACTACATTCCCCAGAGGACTTTGCGATGCTTTGCGTTCTTACGTGTTTACGCTCAGAGGGAAAGATAAAAACTGTCTGCAGTCACGGGACACTCTCTTTCCTTTGGGATCAACTCAGAATACATAAAAATGTGGGTTGAGGTTCCTAAAACCATATTAGAAAAAAAAGCTTTATTTCTATCCTCTTTTAATCCCCCAGAAAACTTCCTTTATCTGCATTAGAAGGGCATTCTGTTGTAGTATTGTGTGGTCTATGATTATCAATGGAAAGAAAAATCAACAGAATGCTCAAGTTACAATCTAAAATCAATTTGTAAAGTGTAGTGGTGTCCACAACAGCTTGTGGTGTTAAAGATGAAAAAAAAAATTGGACTCTTCCAAAACAATGAATGTCATCAATATGCTGTAAAAGCAATTAGTAAAGTTTTCCAATGAAAAAAACCCACTTATTTGTCCTCTGTCTCCCACATCTTTCCCTTTTGCTTTTGAGTTTTCAGTCTTACAGATCTGTGAAGTAGTTGGTATGAAAGATGTTGGGAGAAATTCTCCTGTACAGAAAGTACAGCTGGCAGGGAGAGTAGAAAAATCAGTTGATTTCTCACTCAAAATTTCACTACTGAAAAGACCAAAAAAGGTAAGTTAGGGGTTAGTTTGGTGCCTTATTTATTGAGGACATATTTCTCCTGTGTGGCTGAAGTTCCTCAAATATCCTATTGCCTTTCCAGGGTGGTATGTAAGTGAGTTGGCCCTGCTATGTATTACAAAGTTGTCTTTGCTGATCCTGGGCAGTTTCTGGGCTTAGACATGAAATAAGGGCACCTCACTGTATCTATAGGAGAGTGACAAACTGATAGCATTGTCAGCCAGGTTTGATTACATAAATTGGATTCCAGTTGTTCTAACATCAACTTAAAAATGAAATTAAAGATGAAATGAGATACTAAATGGAGTCCCAGCGGTCACTGCAGTAAATGAGGATGGACCTGAGTTATGCAAGTCTGATACAATGGAGAGAAGCCAACACATAGAACAAGAGCCAGGGAAGAAAAAGAGATTCTTTATTTCAGGAAATGATATAAATGTACTGTTTTTGCCAAGTCTACAGATTAACTGGAACTGGGAGATCATGGAACCATAGAATAGATGATTAATTCCTAGACAGATGTCTGACTCTGGTTGTAGTAACTGTTACAGAATCATAGAGTTGTTTGAATTTGAAGAGATTGTTGAAGGTCATCTAGTCCAACTCCCCTGCAATAAACAGGGACCCCTACAGCTCCATCAGTGCTCACAGCCCTGTCCAGCCTGACCTTGAATATCTCAGGTGTGTCAACCACATGGCACAGCTTGGCATCATATACCCAAATGCCTTTTTAAACCCAGTACTTAAAACACTTAACTACATACTACATACATACTACAAAGTATGAATAGTAGAAGAATCTTATTAATGACTCTATAACCATAATATGGTTCTATTTGATTTATGAGTACTTAAAACCTGTTAGATCTTGATGTAGACTTAAAACATTTGGGATTTTTTAAGGGGTCTGTGATGGGAACAGTATTTAAAGTGTGTCACTGGGACTATTTCTTGTATCATTGCTGATGCCCGGAATAAGCCATATTTCATCCTTACTATTGCTTTTAATTTTGAACAGTATATGTAAAACAATAGAAAAAAGAAACCAGGACCTTTACTGTGTTTACTGTGGCCTAGTACAAGGAACCAGAAATAGATACATCTTAGGTGGAAATAATAATTTTTGTCAGTGTTATACTGTTCTGTAGAACTGTATCCCATACATAAGAATGAGTTAAAGCTCCAGAAAAAACATGAAAACATGATTCAAATTTTCTTCTGAAAGGAGTATGTGCTATAGATGTTTGCATTGGGTTCTCTGCAGCAGTCATTAACCATCTTGCAAATCTCCTTTTGCTAATGAGCAATTATAATGGAAACTCAATAGTGTATGTGCATCAAGTGTGATGTGTTTCTAGTTTCTTTTTTTTTCACTTTAAACAGTGACTAATCCAAATTCTGCCTGAGAAACAGGCAGAGTGACTCTTTTTGCAATATACACAGCGAACATTTAAAACTTCTTATCTATGTGCTTCATATACAGATTCAATAAAATTGTTAAGCTTCTGAAATGTAGTTCTTTGTTCTAGCTTGAGTGTATGTGTGGGAACCGTTAGGTCATGGCCTGAACCAGTGATTGAGCACCTGGTGAAGTGGTGTGGCCAGCCCTGGGAGGAGCACAGGTGTAAGCCATTCATCTGTGTGATGAGAGGGGTTGGACCCAAGGTCCACTTCTCCCTGGCCTCATTAAGGGCTGGCAGCTGAGAGGGAAGCATCTTTACTTCGATGTTGCTTCCTTCAAAGAGTTTTGAAATCCATCTGTATCTTCAGGATGGGGTAAGCTATTACTTTTCTATTTACCAGCTTGTGACTAATGCCTCTCTTGAGTTATCCTGAACCTGATCAGAGGTGACCGTATAGCCTTTATTACCTTTATTCTCTCTATACAGCATTTTTTTTATTATTGTAAGCTTTCTTAATCCCCAAATATTAAGGATATTTCAGATTAATTTGAAATGAGGTTATTTGTGTTGATCAAGCAAATTGCTAAATGAGTTCCTTGAGTGTCTCTGGTCTTACTTTGTATCATCTGCTCCTGTATCCTCAGGAAGGCAGACCAAACTGCCAGAGTGGCAGCATATATCAATTTGCTTGTGTGATTTATTGTTTCAACTTAATGATGGAAGAAAACCTAGCTTTTGCCTATTACAGCAGAAGCTTTGCTTCATGTAGCAGCGTTTTGCATCACTTCATGTGACACAGAATAATCCCTATAACATGTTCTAAGGAGGGAGCTGCAAAGATCTTCTAGAAGAAGGGAACAGTGTGTTTTCAAAGGGACTAATACTTCTGAAGGGAATGAAAGGCCAATGAATTGGTCAAGATTTGTCTCCTTTCCGCTATGCTATTCCTGAGATATTTTATAAATACATTTGATGCTGACACTGAGAGAGTCCCGGTAGCTTGATATTACAGCTCAGAAGCTGTCAGTAATGAGATGTACTTTCTGTTCTGAAGGGCTCAAATTGTAAAATAGAGTGAGAATTTTAATTTTTCTAATTAAACCATGTATGGGCCTGCAATGAGACCCCGCTGTTGCTGACTAGCCAGGGAAACAGATGTACTGTTTGAGTGTGCTGGATGTGGAGAATTTCTAACTAAGATAAGAGCACTGCTGCATGAGAGCATCCAGAGGTAGCCAACACTGCTGAAAACAACATATTTTCCAGCAAAGGCAAATATCAAAATAAGAAAAATAAAATGTTTTTATATACTTTGTAGGCTGCTCTTTTATGATTTGATGGTTATTTGCCGTGTAACTCAGAGGATCTGGCTACTCCTTAATCTCACTGTTAGGTTTCAGATTGAAGTCACAGTTGAAATAAATCATTGAGCCTGCTGTGCTCTGAGTCTGGCAGGAAGGCACACCCTTTATGAGGCTTTGGCAAGGGGCATCTGGAAAAGATGGTCAGTGTTAGTCAGTTCTGTGTGTTGCCAAGAAATTCTTTCAGGAACTGGCTGAAATGAGCTGCTTCTGAGCCTCAAGCGAAAATAGGAAGGCACCATTGTGGGGAAACAGTGCCATTGTTTTTTCCAGGGTCCTCCCTGGCATCGATATCCTTAGGCTTTGAGTGTTTCCCAGACATTAAGTGATCTGTATGTAACATGCATTCCTCTGCCAGCTGGAGACTATAATAAAAACATCTATTGTGAGTACCTGGAGGTAGAGAATGCTGTCTGAACTTTGCTGATGTGCATGGGTGACATTTACATATGTGGGGAGAAGGAGAGGGTCAGCACTGAGCTACACTCTCAGGGGACACAAAAGGGCCTGAGGGAATGGCATGGGGCTGGGACAGAGGAGGGTTGGGGAAAAGCTCTGCCCCAGAGTGTGGTGGGCATGGCCCTGAGCTGCTGGAGCTCAGGGAGCACTGGAGCACTGCTCTTAGCTGTAGGGTTTGGGTAGTGTAGCTTGAAACCAGGAATGTGGCTTGTGGGTCCCTTCCAACTTGTGATATTGCATGATTTTATCTTTTCTTTTTGGAGTAGAAACTTGGAACTCGCTTGATAATTCAAAAGCCTGAGGGAATGCTTGACCACCTTAATATGGTACAGAAAACCCATAGGATATACAAAGAGGGCCTGAATTTTGATTTTATTTTCATGCATGTGGGGAGGAGATCCTGCCTGATCTGAAAGAGAAGGATCTTATTTATCTATACTCTGCTAACAAGGTCAGGATTAAGACAGAACACATCAGAGTGAGTTTGAATATATTCTCAGCCTCGTTGAAAGTTGGGAAGGAAAATACAGAGTCATTCCAGTTGCCAGCAAAGTTGTGTGATATGATCATGCATTCTGATGTGCAGAAGAGTATTTGAAAGGTTCTTTTTCAAAGTTATTTGCTCTCCTGGATTTACTGTGTTGTGTATTTCAAAGTAACTCCTTGGCAGTTCAGTCTAGTTGCATGTTTTATAAAGAATGGAGACTTGAGCCAGTTTCTCCCAGAACATTAGCCTATGTAGTCTGTGAATTGTGTTTTAACTGGTGCAATTCAGAATTGCTCCCTTGCACCTGCCTAGAATCTGGCCTTGACTTTCATACTTGTCATGTAAATGTGATTTCTGCTTTAATTTTCAGGTAGTCTTATGTGGAGCCAGGAGTTGGACTCAGTGATCCTTGTGGGCTGTTTCTAACTCAGATATTCTGTGATTTGCTTATTCTAATGCAACTGATTGCTCTTTACTTTCCAGCACTGCTTTGTGTAAACAGCACTGCTGCTAAATCGTGGCATGTGAGTTCTGGAGCTTTCTGTTTTCCTGTTAATATGTTTAGATCGTACTGAAATAGTTAGCCCAATATTTAGTCAGATTGGTTTGCAGACTCACTTACGCAATTATTTATGTTCTGGTACATGTCAGAAGAGTAATGCATCAAGACTTGTGTAGTACAGACCCTAGGGATTTAAATTTTTGTTACAGAAGAGATGCTGCTTAATGGCAAGGCTGAGAAAGGATTTCACAATAAATCATCCCAGCTTCTAAGCTGTCCAGGGAAAAGGGAACTGATGGATAGTGACAACCAGGAGTCAGCTTTGCTTTTACTTGAAATAGAGAGCCTTCAGTATAAAAGAGAACACAGCTAAGCTAAAAGTGTATGCTCTTGTGGAATTCAGTGTATTTGTTTGTAGTCCTGGATGTAAATTACTCTATAAAATGCTAAAGTGATGGACAGCTTTAAGTTAAAATAATGAGTAGTCTATATATAATTGTGTTCTATATGAATAGTAACTCATATAGGCTACCACAATGCTCAGCCTCCAGGTAAACAGATGTTTACCTGAAAATGCTGGAGAGACATTCTGTGACTATAGAAGGTGTTTGTATGATGAGATATTCAAAGATGAGGCTTATAATATTGTGTAGCAAGCTAAATGCGCTCTTTAAGCTAGGAGGAAGGGAGTTGCAGAGGAAGTAGGGTGTCAGAATTTGTTCATGGAAAGAGTGATTAGGCTTTGGATTGGGCTTCATGGGGAAGTGGTTTAGAATCACCGTCCCT
The DNA here is from genome assembly GCF_038088225.1 of Cyrtonyx montezumae. Taxonomy (NCBI): domain Eukaryota; kingdom Metazoa; phylum Chordata; class Aves; order Galliformes; family Odontophoridae; genus Cyrtonyx; species Cyrtonyx montezumae. The sequence continues at coordinate 10,182,548 of NW_027071825.1, forward strand.
GGAGATATTTAAGATGTGTGGATGTGGTGCTTAGGGACATGGTTTAGGAGTGGACTTGTCAGTTTTACGTAATGACTGGACTTCGTGATCTTATGGATCGTTTCCAGCCTCAGTTACACTGTAAGTCTATGTGCAGCTAGTTGTAAGCAATAGTATTTTCCTCTTTTATGATATCCCCCTCAGTTCTGAAAAAGGCAGACATCCCTTAGAAACTGAAGCATACAGCCAGGAGCCTTCTTTGCTGTTGAAGGCTTCAAGTACATTCTTTTTTTTTCCCCCACTGTTTCATCTGCATCTGCTTTAGTAGACAACATCAGCACTTTCCAATGACAAGACTATAAGTGATGTGCTTGGGTAGACAAGCCAGTTTCATTCATTTTGTCCAAAATGACTTAGAGTGGCTCTTGGTCTATGTTTGGTGTGCTACTGATAATTGCTCCGTTACACCCGATGTCTTTGCTCTATTCCATCTCCTCTTGAGACTGACTTCAAAGCAAGACATAGGTGATCCTACTTAGGTCAGTATTGTTCAGTTTTTCCTTATCTAGCCACATAACATAGCTTGGTCCATACTTCTAAACTACTGTAATCACTTTAAAAAAAAAAAAAAAAGGTTGGGATACAAGATATAGGAATACTGATGCAGTGTATGATTTAATTATCCTTCTCTAGATTTGTGTAACTTCTAAGTGTGTTAAATATAATGTCTGGATGAATCAGCCTGAGTTCACAACTGTGCTATCAGAATGCTACACTTAAGACTAGGTAGGAAAGGAGAGTAGCAAGGTTATAAGGGGCACGTTAGAAAGCTCTGACTCGGAAAAGTAATTCAGTCTTCTCTCTTGGAGGGCCTCTGTTAAGTACAAGCTATAGATTGCACGGATGTGGTTCTGAATGGTATTTAAGAACGATAGTGAGATGCTGTTCCCAACCAAAGACCATGAAGGGGAAGGGAGGGCAGTGTATTTGCTTGGGTGCCTCTTAAAATTTTTAACTTTAGAAGTGTAGATTCTCTGAGTACTGATGCATTCATGCTTCTAAGAAAGTCTTTGGTGTGAATTGAAGGGTCTGATGCTAACAAGCTTATTCTCCAGTGTTTTGTTTCATTGTCCTTTGCTGAAATTTTGACTAAAATGTACTACTTCTTCCATAACAGTGGTTTACCTTTAAATTCAAAAGAAGGCCAAGTCTACAGGAATTTGGGTTAGGGAATTCTGAAAGCAGAGCACAACCTGGCCACTAATAGTTGTCCTTGGAAGTCACTGATGCCAGATTCAAATACTGTTCTGATGTTTTGTTATTAGAATGCTGACAGGCTACAAATTCTGTCTGTTACACTATTAGCAAGGTCTCTTTTCTAACATCTTCCAATGGAAATCCAGGTAGTCAGCTCTACTGTTCTGCAACTTGCTCTGGTTTTTGGTTTCATTGTCCATGTAGGAGTATTTGATGTGAATTTTGTTGTCTTCTGGTGAAGATACGAACTGTTCAAACTCATCATTATGTGTGATGCAGATGGCCATCTTTTGCTGTGTTGTTGAGATCCCACTGTAAACCTAATATTAAGACAAATGTTTTGCTGGCTAGTGCTGCGTGTGTTCCTGAACCTGTTCCTAAACTGTCTGTGAGCAGATCCTGACTTCTGTGAGAGATCACATCACTTTATAGCATGTGCTGAGCAACTTGTTCTGGGCAGTCCTTGGTGTTTGCTCACTTGGTGGAATTAATCAGACAGCATGTGATTATATTTCAGTCATGGTTATTAAACTTTCTGACTAATTTCAAAATGGCTGAGTTTAGACTCTTCCTGTAAACAGTTTCATATTCTGTATGAGAATGTTTTCCAGAGATTCTCACACATTATTAAAATTCTTGCATGATTTTAGAATAAAATTGCAAATATGTGCTAAACACTCAAATACCTTATGGAAACAGAAAAATAAATGCTGAGAAGCTTTAAATCTCCATCTGTGTCATGATGAAATCTGGCTGTTAACAGCCTTCTCCCTAGTTCTAGCCACTCTCAGGTTCTTTCAGATTTGCAAGCTCCTGAGCTAGCTTCTTTTTGTCTCTCAAAAGATTTTGTGGGGTATTTTTTTTGGTGTGTGTGTTCACTGTAGCTTGCGAACAGTGAAGTGTTGGCTTTGGTAGATTGCTTGCTTTTTGGCTGAAATATTTCCTTTTGAGAAGCTATCTCCTGTTTGACTTTTATATCAAAATAGCCATTTTTCCTCACTTACTTATTTATCTGACTACAGTAATACAATAGGATCTGGAGCACAAGTCGTAAGAGAAGTAGCCAAGGGGACTGGGATTGTTCAGTCTACAGAAGAGAAGGTTCAGGGGAGACCTTATTTCTACAGCACCCTGAAAGAAGATGGTGGTGAGGTGAGGGTTAACCTCCCAAGTAACAGCAACAGGATGAGAGAGAATGGCCTTAAGTTGTGCCAAGGGAGGGTCACGTTGGATATTAGGAACAATATCTTCTCAGACCAGTGATGCACTGGCACAGGCTGCCAAGGGAGGTGGTGGAGTTACAGTCCCTGGAGATGTTCCAGAATTGTGGAGATATGTCCCTCAGTGCTGCAACAAGAGGGTATGGTGGGGTGGGTTGGGGTTGGTGACCTTGGGGATGGGGAGGTCGTTTCTAACCTTAATCATTCTATAATTCTAATACAACTTCGCAGTTCCCAAAGCTATTGCCTGTGTTCAGTCATCTTTGCTACTGCATTTAGCTGTGCTGTAGGAGAAAATCAAGGAGGGAAAGCAGAAAAGACAGGAGGAATCCTGCATAGATATCTTCACAGCTGTTCTCAATGGCAGACAAAATAATATGATGAAATTCCAAAGCTTTGTTCTAAAGAAAGCAGGGATAGACTCTGAAATGTATTCAAAGCTGAATTATCCTGCCCTTGTAGTAAACTTATTTTGTCTAAATATGTTTGTGTTGACTGTGCGGGAACAGCTTCAAGCAATGCAAATAATAGCCACCTTTTGAGACCCAAATAGGAATAAACTAGACACAATGCAGAGATGAAAATGTCACTGAAATATCAAGTGGGTTTAAGATACTACACAAAAAAAAATTCTTGGATTTGCTTACTTTGGGCTTATTCTCAGGAGGCTATCCTGAAGAAAAATGAATCTTACTGGCTAAGAACATTGCCATTTCTGTTTTCAGAAACTTAATTAGACAGAAATCTGTCATTTCTTCACTCACGAACTCAAACACTGCAATGTCAGTCATTGGTTGACATAAAAGTTGGCATAAAATGCCATGTATTCTTTCTCAAAGAATGAACATACTGAGTCTGAAGTTGCATCCTAGTAAATGTCAGTGCTGGTAGGCCTAGCGTTTGTGTTAGTCTTGTGGGCTTGTCACAGTACAGCATCTTGCTTTTTGCTGCAGTTATCAGATAAAGATTGTGCCTCGTGCTCTAGGTCTAGAAAAGAGTACTTATGTATGAACTCTTCACCTCAGGTGTGGTGTCATGCATTTCTGTAAGACATAAAACATTACTGTTCCAACTGAATGTCACTGTAATAGCAGGAAGTGGATTTTGTTTGATTTTATAGTATTCAATAACAAATCTAGGCATTAAAAATTTTAGATTACCAAGGTGATCACCTCTGCAGTTTTGACTTGTTCAAATTATGAACTAAGCATAATATGTAGTCTTAAATCAAAATCTGTTTTTGAGTGTAGTGTTCTCAACAGACTCATGGTGAGTTTACCCACACTCAAGTGGAAAGCAGCTATTTAATATTCCTCCTTGACTGAATGTGGCCCTTTGCCGCATATTACTTCATGATGGTAAAAGCATTTCCTGAAGACAGGATGCCTAATTTCCTAACAGACAGTAATGCTGTTCTGTGTCACATGACACACACACGAAAAATTATAGCTGTCTTGTGGGAAGGAAATTGAGTCATAGAGGAAAAAAATGTGTCCATTTATGTTGGTGCCCTTGTTATAGGGTTCTGAGCTTTTTTTCAGAATATTAGCATTATGTAGCAACTAATATGCTCAAACTAGAGCTCCCAATACCTTTAATTGCAGTTGCAAGTACCCAGTGCATTTGTGATTAAGATTCATGGCTTCAAACTAGGAACCCAGAGGAGGAGTGGGAGGAATACTAGTGCCTAGCTGTTACTTCAGAAAGTATTGCAGAGGTTTTTTTGAGAGACAAGTACTGAATCCACCTCTTTTCAGATGCTTTTTGTGGTTTAGGTCATTTCAGAACTGATGCAGTTTTTCCTTAATTACCTATTTCTCATCTACTGCAAAACTGTTTTACCAATGGTTGAAGCAGTTATCCTGTAGAAAATGGCATATTCATGTAGTGCTGATTCACTCATATTTTGTAAGTCCATCCCTTGATCTAGAAAAGGCAAGAAAAATGAGGGGGAACTCAACCTTCAGAAATGAGCTTTTATAAAGTTGTAACATTTTTTCTGTTAACAGATTTATTTAAAAGATACTTAAATCAAAGTCTGATATGAGAGCTATTAGATATTACAATGCATGTAGCAACCTTTCCAGTGCGAATGTGTTTATAGTTTGAGATGGACTCCTACAGGGAACAGTAGGATTGAAGAGTCATAGTTCAGCTGGGCCTACAGGGAGGAGAAAATCTGACCTCAGGATACAGTGTGATGTGAGGTCAGTGTTTCTAACGGTTTCAAGAGGAATGTGAATTTAAGAGGGTGTGGAGTGCCAGACTTTGGATTCAGAGCAGTGATGCTCCTGATCCAAGATCTGTAAGCAGCTTTCACTGCTTGTGTTCCTTGAGCTTGGCCAGGGAAGTTTTTTAAAAAGACAAGATGTAAATTTTCATTGAGATAATTTTTATGTAAGGAATTATATTTCAGTATGATAGTCTGGTTGGTTTTATAACTTGAGAATCAAGAACGGAATGAAATGTAGAAATAGGAATATGTGAGTTTCTTACCTTTTCTGTATATCTTGCTTAACATCTCTGTTAAGCAAGAAAATGTTGCTTATTTGTCTTTTATATAGATCATATTTTGCTTTATAGCTGAACACTGGAGCCATAACTTACTAGAATACATCTAAACCAGACACCATGTGAAACACTTTTTTATTTTCTAAGATGACTGTCATCATATTACAGATCTGCTTTTAGCATGCTGAAATAATACAAATGTATAATACTCAATGCAACAAGACTACAAGTTAAACCCAGTGCTTCAAGAGGAGTGTGAATTTAATAGGGTAGTATTTCAGTTTATGAGGATTCAGAATGGTCAAAAGAAAGAGTTTTTTTTTGAAGAGAGAAATTAATTAACTCCTGCATGAAATAAATCTGTTTTTACCACTGTGCTTTCAAGTGCAATGAAACAAGAGATAAAGCATCTGGAATGCATAGGGACAAGTATGGGGACTTTCTTTTTTCTTTTTGTTTGTTTAATCTCTCTTCTCCCTACCAGCTTCTGAAAGAGGGGCAGTTTGAATGATGCCACCAGCTCAGCAGATAAAACCAGCAGTTGAATGGGTCTTTGGGGGGAGCACAGCAGGGAACAGTCTCTTTTTTTTTTTTTTTTTTTGCAGTTCAGGAGGCAGCATTCTCCTCAGCTGAAATGCTGGATTTAAATTCTTTGTTCCAATTTGGGGTCTTCACTACTGTGATTGAAGCAGTTTCTGGTTCCCTTTCCAGAAGCTTTTATGTGAACAGCTGTGTTCTCGGATAAGATCTTGTTAGAGGGCAAATTGACATGGATGTATCGAAGTGTGAAATAACTTCAATATTTTTGTGACGTTGGAATTATAAAAAATAGTGGGAGTGTAAAGCTTTGATAGTAGGAGCAGAGAATGTAAAACATTTATGGTGGAAAAAGGAAATGTGTCCTTAGCTGCAGAACTTGTAAGATATGCCTATTAACCAGCAGTGTTCTGTAGTCAGCAACATTGCTTTTAAATGACAGTACATTTTCAAACAGGCCATTTTGCTTTGGAATGCCCTTCTGAATTGTTTTATGTACTCTCTTCTTCTGGATATCATGAGAAGTCTTGCATTTGTTTGTCCTTGCGCAGTCAAAATAGCTGGTGGTGTAGGTGGCCACAGCACTCCTCTGTTTTAATTAGAGGAAATAAATAAAAGGCATTATTTTCAGTGCATTTGATGCCTATACATTTCCTTGTGGCTATTTCTTGACAATGTTATATGTTTTTTATGTAGTACATGGCTTTCATACAATTTATATCTATAGAATATAATCTCATGTAACCTTTGCCTTATTCATGATATGCCTCATCTTGGAAACGGAAAAAACATTCTAAAACTGTTATGTCTGGCCAATCTTTCATTTTTATATATATACATATAAAATTCCTTATATATATTGTTTGTAGATTATTCACTTGATAGTTGGGAGTCATGGGACTGAGTTATATGTACATGTGCATTAGGAAAAAAAACAGGGAGGAATTTAAGTACGTGTAGGGTCTGAAAATGCTGTGTGCCTGTGTTAAACTGTTACTGTGACAGTGAGACACAGCAAAGTACTGAGCTACACTTGTAATGGTGCCAAGCAATCACTGATGGATTGTGTTTTACTGGTCTTCTGCTGGTAAAGTATGCAGAAGTATTCTGTAACTATTTTCTTAAACTCAACTTTTATTTTAAATGCACTATGGTTGGCTTGTGGCTGAGTGTGGTTTAGATGAATTGCACTGAGATGTGTGGGGTGTGGGGCAGTACTTCCCATTGGGCTCTTTCTCTGACTCACCCCTGGTGTGTTTAAGCTGTAAGGATTTTCTGAAAAGCAGAAGTAGAATTTGAGATGTACTAAGCCTTGTTCTCTTCAGCTTCCAACCTTATTGGGCAACAACTGTATTCATTTTGGAAGGGAAATCATAGGCACAGCTGAAATTTGAGCATTCTATGTTTGACCTAAAGCTGACTTCAAGAGTATATCAAGCTTGAGTGAACTGCTTCATGATGCTTGTGGGAGAAGATGTGTTTATGGTGTTTGGTTGCTTTTATCACTTGGTTGATGCACTTCTTTGTGTGGTTTATTGAAATTAGCTCAGCCTAAAGCTGGACTTTTCACTGCAGCTTTCTGTTATCTCAGCTGGAGTCACATCCTTAGTTCTTGTCCCCACAAACAAATGAAGTAGAATCTCATATCCCTCCTTAAAGGAGAGAACGTCCAGTCTGAAAGGCATAATTTTCAGTATTCTCTTCCCCAAGTTTAAGTTCTGGGAGAATATAGGTAAATAGAAACCATGGAAATGCTCATGAGGTGGATTTCCTTCAAGGTAAATGTCTTAGGCTCTATTTACAGGAATTCTGAAAGTTAAAGGTCACGGCATTTTGTCTGCTATAGTATTTTTGGATCTTGAAAGCACTTCAGAGAAATGCTTAAAACAGGCACCTACTGCAGCTGTCTTTCCTTAAGGAATGTGATTCATTGGAAATTCCCTAATGCTTTGGCTGTATCTGAAATTGTTGACCCTTTCAAGACAGTTTCTCTCAAAGACTCATTCCTCCTGTGCTTTATAGTATTGGAAAAGAAGGGAAGAGGGAATATTTTCCATTTGTCTTGGATAGAAATTTTACCATACCACATAGAATGGTTTCAATCCAGGAAAAGAGAAGATATTTGACTGCTGGAGAGATAAATAGGCAACTATTTCTTAACTAAAAAGACTTTTTTTTTTTGAAGTTCTGTTGTAGGATAAGTTTTTCATCAGTTCTTAGAGAGGCAATCCATAAGGATCATAGGTTCCTTCCTTGTGAGTTTCTTCCCCTGGTTTGTTGTGTAGGTAACCATATTGTCTAATATAACCAAATACAAACATCAGTAAGGTTTTGCCATCAGTCTCTGTGAGTATGCAAGTTTCCATCCCAGGAGCCTTGGCTGCTGGTTGGAGTTTAGCAGAGGTGAATTCCACTGACGAGAGGGGCTGTGAGGAGTTTTCAGCACCTGTATGTTAGAACAAACAAAAAAAGGCCTCAACAAACCGATGGCAATCTGGGGGGACAGTACAAAGACCAAATTCCAAGTGGCATTTTCTTCCTTTTGGAAGTACACAGGAAGGCAGACAATGAGTGTGATCTGGAGAACACCTCCCCATCCCTTTCTGTTCTGCTTTTGGGGATGATTTGCCTTTGCATGTAAATGAGGAGAGTTAACTCCTTTATTTTCAACCTATCTGTTGTCTTAAGGGATTGTGCCCAGACAGGAGGGGCTCCTAAGGCAGGAAGCAGCAAGAAAAGTTTCAAAATGTTAAATGTAAAAAATGTAAAAGTGTATTAGCTGTGTGGAAACAGGTACCCTTAGTCACTGTAGAGAGGATGGAGACAGTAATTGCAATTTAAGGAAGAGCGTGTATTAAAATAGTAGGAGTGAAATAATGTGGCACACAAGGAATGTGGAAGGTGTCCAGTGTCGAAAAAGAAAACGGTTCTAACGTGGTATTGAGAAGTGCTAGAAATATAAAAGGGAGAGAAGGAAGCTGCAGGAGAAGCAACAAATGTGAAGGGCGACCTTTATAATATTAAGTGCAGTATGAAAACAAAGAATTTGCATTTAACAATAAGATCACAGAACCAACAAGTGTTTTGGGTTTTATGTTTAGAAGGGACCCACGTGTTGTGGGCAGGGACGCTTCCCCCTGGAACAGGGTGCCCAAAGCTCCATCCAGCCTGGCCTTCAGCTCCTCTGGGTATGGGGAGCCCACAGCTTCTCTGGGTGGCTGTGCTAATCGGTTAGCCAACGTGCAGCTAGTCCTGCTCCACCGAAGGGGAAAACGGAGCAAGTTCAAAGAGCTTTCAGGAAACAGAACCACACAACGCTTTCCATTCTCTGCAATGTATGCCTGTCCTTCATAGTAAAAGGCACATGCGGCTCCGGTGGGATATTTGCGTCGCTTGCTGATTAGCTCACAAAAGGAAATCTGCACAGGAAAAGGGGCTCAGTGTAAAACAATGCCTCCTTGTAACAAGCAGCGTAAGGGCTTTTTAGAGCCCGAGTAGCGTGCAGAGTTCGGACTTCGCTGACGAGCTGACGGCCGCTGCCCCTGGAGAGCCGCACAGGGGTTAATTAGAAACGTGCGGCTCAGCTGTGCGCGCTATGACGAGCCGCCGGGCTGCGGACTGCCATTCGCGCGCGCTCTGCGCTGCGCGAGCATCCCGGAGCTGGCGGAGACCCAGCGGGGCTGTGAATTGAGCGGGGTCACGTGAGGGAGGGAGGAACCGGGCTGGCCCCCAGCCAGTGTAAGGCCGATGGGTGGAACAAACGGGGCACGAAGAGAGATATGACTAACGGATCCTGCGTGCGTGGTACCCGTGTCTGCATCTACAAGAATGTGGGCTCTGGCAGCGGTGCGGCTCCGCCGGCCTTTTGCATGACACTGGAACTGCTGCTCACAAAGTAGAACCCCGCTGCTCTGTGGTAGGAAGGCTAGAGAAAGAACATGGCCTGCATTTTGAAGGTAAATCTCTATCTGTTGCTTGAACGCATTGTTAGAGAGCCCCTCGCTGCTCGGAGGCATGGATTCCGTGTGCTCCTATTGCATCTTCGTTGGTTTATTTATTTATTTGGAATACTAGTCGTGCTCTGCAGGCAGGCACGGAGATCCCGCACCGCACAGCTGTGCTCTGCTTCCCTCTGCCATGCTTCTCCTCTCCCCGCATTGTCAGCGTGCGAGCCGCCGGCCAGCGGGAAGGAGCTGAGCGCCGAGCGTGGGGGGGTGAGGAGGGGCTCTGGTTTGTCTCAGCTGACTTTGTTGGGGCTGAATTCCTTCAGGAGCTGTAGCATTTGGCAGCGGACTCCCACTACTAAGGACAAAACGGGGGAAGTGGTTTTCTGCCTGAGCGGCGTTTGCCGCTTTGAAAGCGAAGGCTGCAGGCGTACACAGCTGCCCCAGTTGCTCTGTAAAGCACACGCTCCCCTGCTGAATTTACCCGAGATCCACATGCTCCGCACGACTACATTTAGTAATGAATCGTGCTTGCTGTTGATCCTGTTCAAGCTTTTTCCCCTTCACACCAACAAGCACCAACTTACCTTGTGGTCACATGCCTTCCCCAGCTGCTTTCCTCGGATCAGTGTGCAGAGCCCTGTGCCGTGGGGCAGGGGCTGCCGCACCAGGCGTTCAATGAACGGGGAGGAGGAGGAAGTGCGGCCAGCGGGGAGCAGACACGTCTGTCCCTGACGGCATTGTCACTTGCAGGCAGTCCCTGGGCTGGAAACAATTTCTTTCCCATTCATTTGCTGTCTGCCTTCCTCCTTGCTGTGGGTTTTGAATACAATCGTGCTCTGTTCCTTCTGGTAAATAAAATCTGTCTGTGAATGCTTTGTTATTGTCAGACTGATCTTCTAATGGAGGATTGATTACCCCGAACTCTGGGACCGCTGCATCGCAGTTGCCTTCAGCATATCAGCAGAACAGATAATTGCAGAGCTTCAAAACAGTCCCCAAGTAATAAAGTTTCTTCTGTCTCATCAAACTCAGCTCTTATAACTTTCCTCAGCATTTTTTACTTGGCATTCAGCTTTAAAAGCAGCTGCTTATTTCACTGCACTGCTTTTCCCCTCCCCCCCACTTCCCAATTCTTTGTCTAGGTAGTGAATGTGTGATACGTGGATGTTTCTATTTTTCTTCATTCACAAGCATGAAGCTTGTGGCATCTTTTATTAATGACTATGACAAAGTCTACCTCAAGTGCAGAAACTCCCTGAACCAGCAGGCTCTGCTGGGGATGGGTGGTAACCAGCTCCCTTCAGCAGGCAGTACACATGCAACAGTTGTGATGTTTGGTTGTGACAAGAGGCTGACCTCTGTGAACAGGGCCTGGCTTCATGAAGGCAAGCATTTGTTTGTTTTTAAGACACTCTCAACCTGCAGGTGTTATGGAAGACAAAATTTCTTTCCTGCTCTTGACCCTGTAGAAAGGTCACACCCTAAATTCCCCCTTTGGCCTTAGTAGTTGATGACCGTCTCCTGTTATGGAAAAGCTACAGTGTCTCACAGCCCTTTCTGGGCATCCTGGTGACACAATGTCTCCCTGCTTGCCACAGACATGACATCTTCAGGGCCTGCCTTAGAGTGTGTGTTACAATGCAAAAAGTGCCTTCCGCCCAGCCCTGGAGCCCTGTTTAATTGCAGTTCCAATGGTACTCTTTGGCAGGCAGCCCTCTGTCAGCCTCATTCTTAATCTTGTTAACACAAGAAGGTGCAAGGATAGAAAGTGAAACAGATAGATCAGCTTTGCTGTGAGGCAAAATGGGCTTATCTAGATGGACATCTCGTAGGAGTAATCTAAATTCCTAGATCAAGGAACTTATCAATATATGAAGTTTTAAATCAACGCTTTAAGCACATGGTCAGGAGTTTTCTGTACTGTCTAGATCTGACAGAAGTGAAAGTAGTGATTGCCCTAAAGGGGCTACAGGTTTTTGTGACAGCAAGGGAATTTGGAATAACGCGTGTCTGTTGATGTGACAAGGAGCTAATGCCTTCCTGAAACATCAAACCTGTTAGCTGCATCCCCCTTCTTTCTCTTAGGTTTGTCCACACACTCTGGTTTATTTGATCAGTAACCTGTGTGGAATTATACCCATAGAACAGGCTTTCAAAGAGATTCATAGATTTTTATGATGGGTGGTAGCAGAGTGTACAGGAAGGCAGGGCAAGTACTCCCTGCCAGCTGTGTTTCAAGTACCTCTGTGGCTCTTGCCTTGGGGCTCTCCTTGCTATAGTTCCCTAAACTCTTTTGCTTTATTTTTTTTTTCCTTTCTATCTTATTCTACTCACAAATACATTGAGGCTCATTAGGCACTGGAGTTCTGTATGTAGGAAAGCTTAACATAAATGATGTTTGATGGACGTGCATGTAAAAATACAAAGAAAAAGTGGGCATTAACTGTTGTTTCACTTACAGTGGTTAAAAACATTCAGAAAATCATATAACCTTTAGATATCAAAAGCTCCCCTTTTAATAAGACTACTGCAAAATATAACCACTGTGCATAGCTCTTGGGAAGGCAGTTTTCCTATGCTGTGTGCTGCTGTTTTTTCACTGGTCACAGCTCTAGATACTGTATCCCAGGCTCTGGTGGGATATCGTCATTGTAAACAGTGAAATCCTCTTCTGAGACATTCTCTTTTCTGTTGAGAAAATGCAGAGAAAGAGGCAAGTTCTAACACAACCTACCCCAACGTGTCTTTAAAAACAATAGCAGAGTAGCTGAGTGAAGTGTAGGCACTTCTTGGAAGAAAATGATTTATCTTTTGTTACTATGGCAGCTCCACGTCGCGTTGCTGATTACTAGATTAACAGAGTGATTAGTACTGATGAAGTCACTGTTATCACTGCAGATGTTGGACTCCCCGTCTTCTACTGCATCAGGCACTGACTATTCAAAACATTATTTCATAATTATCAATGTACTTCAAAGCTTTTCATATATCCTGTCCTTGAACACCTCCAGATGATGACACTGTATAATGTTGGTGTCCGCTGCTGGGGGTTGGGCTGTGATATTTTAAAGCACATGGGTGAACTTAATTTATAAATACTACATTTTGTAGTTGATTATGCCTCCTTATATTCACAAACTTTTCTCTTTAAGTGAAGGTTTAGAAGGGAATGATAGAGATGAATTATGTTGTTGTGGTACAACTTAAACTGCATAGATGATGGGCCAGTAGAGTGAAAGCTAGGTGTGAAATCTAGAAAGAAGTTCATTTTTGTTGTTTGCTGTTTGTTTACTGTACAGCAAATGAAAAATGATTTAATTTGCGTGTAAACTAGGCTTGACCCTCTACCAGCAGAGATAACAAATGAGTTGAAACCTTCACTGAAACTGTACACTGTGAATAGTACTGTGCTCCTTCTTCAGAAGTGTTGAAGACCAGGTTGGATGTGGGCTTTGGACTTTGTCCTAGTGAAAGATGCCCCTGTCTGCTGTGGGAGGGAAGTGGAACTAGGTAGTCTTTGAAGATCCCTTCCAATCCAAACCATTCTAGGGTTTGTATAACCTCTAAAGCAATGCTTTTGCTACTGAAAATTTTTGTGAGTTGGTCCTTTTTCAGGTAAGGAGGTGGCTAACTAAAATATATAGCTTATTAATATTTGTTGTATCTAATTATGAGACAAAGAGAACAATTTTGTAAAATGCAACATGTGGGTTTTGAACAAACCCTTCATTCATTCTTGTAGCAGTGTTTGACAGGATGCTGTCAAAGATCATGTGTCTCACCATAAATCCAGTTACTTCTAGGGACTTTTATAATGCAAGATCTTCCACTGAGGTGATGTATACATCCTGCTTCAATGAGGTCCAAGATAATTCACATACCCCTCAATAATTAAACCCACTACAGCAAGGTTTGTGTACAGGACCCGTCCATTTTCCTACACTGGAAACTCTACTTCACTCATATTTGATGCTTTGTCCTCTTTCCTCTCATGTGTCAAGAGAGAGGTAGATCCCAAGAAAAGACAAAAAGGTGGCCTTCTCTGTTTGTGATAGGATGCCCATCTAGGGGTCACTTCCTAGCATCTTCTGCACTTTCTGTAATGGGAGCTCTCTATGTGGTTTGTTGTAACCTGATGATCAACAGTTTTGTGAGCTATAGTATTTCTATCAAGACAGAGAATCATTCCTGTGAATATATCATCTTCAGAGATGGAAAGTATTATGTAGATGCAAGAGATCATTTACTCTGAGCTTCCAGTTTCTGCTGTTTTTTTTTTTATATATATACTTTATGACTTCTGCAAGATTTATTTTCTGTTTTTGGTTATAAAATGCTCAAGGGAGTTAAAATGTGATGTGTGGAAAATACAAGAAGAGTTGTACCCATTTCAAGTGTCCAGAAAATGTTCAATTCCAAATGTAGTTAACGGTGAAATGCATATAGTTTGCTGTGAGACAGTTGTATTGAAAAACCTCTTTCAAGAGGAGAAACCAATGCAATGTAAGTGCTCTCTTGTTGTATCATACAGGATTGCTCTGTTTTGTCAAATTTTGTGCTGCTGCAACGTGGATCATGTGCTGTAATGGTTTTTCCTTTGCTGTGGTTGTTTCCTAGCTTTCAGAGGTCCTGCTCAGGTGATGTCATCACTGAGAAACAGGGCCAGAAGCAAGAGTGAGTACAGCTAGAGAAAGTTGCCTGTCCAGGGCTACCCTGGAGAGCATATATTTTGTACCCAGAACCACTACGAAGCAGCCAGATGAAGATAAGTTAGGTGATGATACATGTTCTCCAGTGCATGTGTTACAGGAAAAATTAGTCAACATGTGTCTCCGTAAGACTGATATTTAGTCGCTGCTGAGTGATTTGAGATCCCTAAGTCTGTAGCAGCTCAGGAGGCAACAGACATTTGGTTTCTTCAGTAGCAGGAATGTTGAGTTCTGTTCCCAAGAACAAACATCCAAGCAAACCAGTACCAGTGTATAGATTTTTGGGAGGGATGCTATGGAACCACTGGTGGATTGTGTTTTAAATTAAACATGAAAATAATCTTGGATCTATGATAAATTGTGTTTTATTTTTTAATGTGTCATGTGTTATCAGACTAGATCCTAGAATATATGTCTCTCTCTGGACTCTGAAGTCCTTAGGAGTATGTGCACTTTCTTCTGAAAATGCACTGTGATAGCAAGGAACCTTGAAAATCACTATTATGATCTAAATACATAAAGGTGCTTTAATTGGTTTAAAACTGGGCTTCCTCTGTCTTAATTCAGTAAAGACAGGAAAACACAAACTGCAAAACTGGCAGAAGATTAAGACCTGCCTCAGTTTTGCATTTGAGTAGTTATGTGATAAAGCAATAATAGGGCAGAAGTTTTTATTTCGTAGTTCCTCTTTAAGCAACAAAACGTGTCATCCAGATGATCTGATTGTATTTGAAATTGGACTAAATACCATATGAGAGATTCTTTTTCATCCTTACTGGTGAGAAGAACAAAAGTGACGTAGGGACTGGAGTGAGATAGCTTAGGAGGTGAAATCTTGTAAGCAGCGCTGTAAAAGAATAATGGATTGAGTTGTGTAAAGACAATCCAATTGAGTAGTTTCTGTATACTTGTGTAGGATGTGTAATGCTTTAAAATTGATGAGGGAGTACCACACTTGATAGTAATTAAATGAAGTGTAGCTTCTTATGAAAGATGTATTTTGGAGTGATATGAATTGCCAATAGGCAGCGGAATGCTATCATAGGCAGGTAAAATCCAGGTGTGGAGCAGTTGGAAGTCAGCAGAGAAGCATGTTTATTTCATGGGAATAGCAATTTGTGTAGTGGAAACATAGAATGAATTATTTATAGATCCTGTTTCCTCTAGTGAGACATTGCTTACATATTGGTTTGGTGTTAGATTAGGCATCCATGTCTTTGTAATTTTTTTTTCCTTAAGATATGTATAACCTCACTATTAACAAAAGTTTGCCAGGCTTTTGGCAAAGGGAGTGCTCTCTAGAGCATGTAACAGAGACATCTTTATGTAATGCTTAGCGTTTAAATTCTGGAAAGGCCAGAAATTGAATACTGCAGGTATCTTTTGCTTATCGTGAATTTTATTTTCTTTCAAGTCTATTGTTAACTTAAATTTTGACAATTTCCTTTTGAGTATGATGGGATGATACCATATTTAACAAGTAGAAATATAAACATTTTTAGCTCTTCAGTATCATGTTAATATTACAAACCTATTGAGGTCAGTAGAACATCACCCAGTGTATTCTGAATAATTTCACTGTTTAACATAAAAGAAAATGATTATATTGTCTACGGTTTCTCTACTCTGAATTCCTAAGATTTGTCCCTTTTTCATTAGTGGAACTGGATCTATTGTTTTGAGTTTCTCTGTACTAGAAGGTTTTGATATATTACTGTGTTGTGTTCTGCTGTGGGATGTGGCTATATCAGGAAAAAAAAAATGCTTTTACCACAGTGTGTTCTGTTTTGTCAGATGATTTGAGGCCTTAAATCTCACTTGAAATGTCTACAATCTACTTATGTGACTCCTGAAATTCATAATATTTTTACTAAGCATTTCAACCTCTGGCCCTGACTGCTGTAGTTATTTATAAGTTACTGTGTCAGCTGACCCATGATAATGGTCCTATATTTGCATTTGTTGTGACAATCTAATCAGATAATGAATAGTTAACGCAAGTGAGCATTCTATTAGTGTTTCTTATGTAAAGACAAGGATGATTTTTTTTTAACACTTTAAAAAACAGAATAGCTCATACTCCTGTGGGATTGATCCAAGGAGCTCTGGACTGTGTAACATGGGGAAACAACATGGAGAATAGGAAAGAGACATTGAATGTTCCAAATAAGGTGTGAGAAATGACATTTTTAGGAACACAGAGCCATTCTTGTGCTGCAGTGTGTGCGCTCTCAGCTAGCACTAACTGCTCTGTTCTATAATCTCAAGGCCTGGCTCTCTGTCTCTGCAGCCCTTTGTGTGAGTTGCAATTCATATTTTTGCATTCACTGCCATTTGAGCGATTATATAGTGTGTGTGTGTATGTATAAATGTATTATATATATCTTTTTTTGTTTTTCCACACAAGTTAAGGTATCTTAGTGGCTTTACCAGGTCACTACAGATGAAACTGGAGAACTGAAGAAATTAAATGTCATGTAACTTCCCCCAGCTAACCACCCTTGCTGTTAACAACACTAACTTTAGAGATTTGGTCTCCTTGCTTCTGACTCCTGCCTTAACCATGAGAATGAACCTAAATCCAAAAGCTAAATGCATGATTCATGGGACCAGATGAGGGCCAGCAATCATGAGATGGATGACTGTGTGGGGCCAGGAAATCTAAGAATGCTACTAGCAGAAACTTCCTGTAGTGTTAGTTGTCTGCAGTTGTCTCCCTTTTGTAAATGGGTAGGAAAGCTATAAGAGAAGTTCTGTGGCAGAAATGCATTGTTATCATTCCCTGGGTCAGGTACCTTTGAGCAATAGAACACGATCTTAGTGCGCTGAGAATGGAAAAAGGGAGCTGTCCCCTACCTCATATTGTTGTGACAGTGGCCATTTTCCTGTGCTTGTAGACATCTCTGTGACCTCTTCCAGCTATGCTTAGCTGTTTTGGCTGCATACTAATTTAGCTTTGCTACCTTTGAATGATAGCCATGGGTCAAGTGCCTCCTTGGCTATATATACCACCACCCCTAACCTGTAGTTCTGCCCAAACTCCAGGTAACACAAAATATCTGCCTTGCTTATCTTCTGCATTTTATTGTGGATGAAAAAGATAGCCAAATTACTTAGAAAGTAGTACTGTATTTCATAAGTACTTATGATATTGTTTTCAATGGTAAATGTAAACAGTTTAATAAATGAGATTAATGATAGTGTTACACTGTGTTTTTGCTCTTAGGCCTTTATTGGTTCAGCAATGTTGTCTTATTCAGCAAGTAAGTGTATATGCATGCATGTGTCTAGAGGGTGATGTGTTAATTCAGCTTCTACCCTCCTGGAGTACTTTTATTTCGGGTGCATTGGATGAAGCTCAGATAGCATTTTGTTAAAACTTTGCTTGTGTAGTTCTCTTTGCCTCTTGGTGCATCTGGTTTTTCAGTTAGTAGTTAGAAAATGAATGTCTCTGAAAACTCAGTTCCAAGTATTTGCTGAAACTGATGCTGAAGATTGACTGTGCTTTTTCTTTTTCCCCACAGAAAACTTGCATGAGACTTTATTGCTACCACCAGTCATTTATTCCATGGGGAAGACTGACTTTGGTGTGCTTGTTCTGAATGCTAATTGCAAGAGCTGTTATAGCTATGGGCTTCTGTTTTACCTTTTACTTCTGATCATCAGTTTCAAGTCTGCCTAAGGCCACTGCTATGAAGAGCATTCATATGGTGAAAAGTGCATCCCCTAAAAGGCAGATATGCAGATCATAGGCATGTGGAAATGTGTTGTAGCTACTTCATAGCTTCAAAAACTGCAGGAAAAGGTTTAGCAAGAGTGGGAAGAAAATCGAATTTTAGATAGACTTGCTGCTTCTTAGTTTTTCTGACTGTCTGCCAAACCTTGCTCTTGAAGAGAAGTCCTCAGCACCTTGTGAATAAAGTCTTAAGAAGTGACTTTCCTTCTGGGCCTTAAAGCAAATACCATGGCTAGTCATGATTTGCTAATGGCACCATTAAACTACTGTTGCTTTATTCATAAAGTGTCTTGTGTAGTATTGCATGAAAGTGCTCTAAAGCAATTTGTGGGAAAGTATAATCCATTTATGGAAATAAACATCCTTGTAGAAAGAAAAATGAAAAACTCATCGGTAGTCAGAGAGAACTGTATGAGGTCTACTTGGAGAAATCAAAGTGAAAACCTGAACATTCAATTAATACAAAAATTATTTAGTAGGAAATAACACTTGTTTTATTGTACCAAATGAAAATGAGTTTGGAAGTCTGCTCTAGCAGACTTAGGTATGTGACAGCTAGTTGGTGTGGGATGGATTCTTTTTTTCTTATTCCACCTCCCCCCCACCCCCCAGTAAAGATTTCCATAAATAGCTGCACACTTTTGTTTCTCATTATTTATCAATAAGAAAAATAATTACTGCTTTGAATCAGGTTCTGTTACAAAACAGAAACATTAAGATAACATTAATCTAGTATTTCCATCCAGTGGACATAATCTTATTTTAACCTTTGATCAAAATAGTCATAGACTACTACAGAAGTGAGGTATACTTTTTTTTTTTAATAAAGGAAATGGGAAGAATTGTTTTCCTTGCATAGCATTTACTGTTGCTTTACCTCATCTGGTGTTTAGATGTACAGCCTAATTTCCTGTTTGTTTTGTTCATCTGTACCTCTGAAATTCATTTGGAGGGATTTAAAAAAAACAAAAACTAGAATATTCATATTGAACACATGTGTGGTATTCCAGATGACAGTACAACTTTTTTGCATGCTTCCGTGACTATCAGACAGGCTGGGTATGGAGGAGTTAGCAGCTTGTTTGCTGCCCAGATGCTATTTTTCAATATACAAAAAGTATAAACTGATTTTGTGTTTAATAAGTTGTTTGCTTTTAGGAATTTAAAATTAAGTAAGAAAGACACAAAAAATCCCTTCAAACTGTGAGCCAGATGTTGCTGATCTTGTGTGGAAAGTTCCCTTTTAGTATTCCATGTGTGGTTGCAGAATATGATAATAACTTAGTGTAATGTACACTATTGCTATGTATATATAATATATTTACTTAATAGTTTTTATTTTCCTTTTATTAGCCCCCTTTTTTTTTTTTTTTGCCATACAGTCCATGAGATAAACTAATGAAATATAATAAGAGCTGTATCCAAAGCTATGGAAGGAATTGATTAAACTGAACTGAAATAATTTCTTTGAAGCATAATAGCAGATGCAAATGCATAACTCAAAGCAGAGTTAGGGAACATGTGCATTGAAATGCTAGCTTGCAGATAGATAACTTTTTTTTTCTTTGAACTTACGTGAAACAGACTCCTGAAACCTCAGCGTGCAGATCAGAGCTAATGATAGACTTTGGGTTAAGTTCTGATAAAGGTTGTTACTTCAGCTTCTGAATTTACTATGCTGTCAGTTGACACAGTAATTGAACATCAGCATCATATCAAACAATTTCTATTAGTACTGGGAGTTAGCTGAGCTACTTCATTATTAGTTGTACCAAGTATCTTCTGTTGTAAATTAGGGGAAAAATTATGTTAATAACTCTGAAGTCAAATTACATTGTATTTAGCAAATTTGACTTGGAGCTGTAAGATTTCTTGCATCTTTGTACTCTAATATTCTTTTGGACTTTAAAGGTTTAGTTGGTTTTACATCAAGAGGTTAAATTTTATTTTCCAAAAATAATATTATGTTTGTGTTTCTGTTGCATAGAAGACTGAAGCTTGCATAAAAGAACAGATAAGACAAAGCTAGTTTTTACAGCACAAGTGCTTTGTTTCTTTGCAGAACTGATGCAATGGAACCTTACACATAAATCTGAAATTTTATTACTCTAATGCTTCACAATATTAGTTGTTAATTTCTTCCCCCTGCACAATGTTATTAAATAGAAAAGGTTTTGAATGTACCAGTTAAGTATTCTATCAAACTCTGGAGTGTGAGTGTTGAGTGCGTCTTTTCCTTCCCAGACATGCAAAGGGAAAAAGACATAAAAGCAGGAACTGTGAAAGGCCACTGCCTCTCTCTGAACTTGGCTGCTGGTGGAAGTGCTGATGGGCTATGGGTGTAGGATGGTCTTGTGTTAGGAACACAGAAGAAAGCAGATGCTGACCCTGGCTGCATTTAGGTGGGCAGATAGACTTCTCTTGCTCTCAGGTGATAATATAAGATCAGCTGTATACAGATAGGAAGATGCTGCATATTATTTTTGGCTTTTTTTTTCTGTCTACCCTTAGGGAGAAATAGCAAAATGGTAGGCAGATCTTTCCTCTGTTAATTTTATTGCAGCTGCTGAAGCACTAAACAAATGTGGGTAAGTAGAATAATATTTACTGTGAAACTGTGGGAGAAGACATTGTGAGTGTTTTCTTTGCTTCAGTTTGTATCTTAGACTGTTGGTAATTCATGTTGTGTGAGTGGGAAAATATGGACATATTACAATAGACTGCAGCATTGTTTCATTGCAAGAGGAAAGCAAAGTTGGCGTTTCTATGTTGTTATGTTAGGGTTGTTTTTTGTTGTTGTTGTTTTTTGTTTTTGTTAACTGACCAAGAAGAAAAGCAAACAATCATTTGTTGTTTTGCTGAGAGAAGCACTGTTCCTGGAGCCAGCTGCAGGAGGTTGACTGGGGCCATTGGATGGCTGCCTCCAGCAAGGCACTGCAGCGCTGCTTTGCTGGAGGAGCAGGAACCTGGAGGTAGTGGTGTCTGAATGCCAGCTGTGGATTGCATCTGGTTTGTCTGAACAGGTGAGGTACCCGAAGGCATTTCTTGTAATGACAGCCTGTAGTCTCACCTGATTGAGGCCTGTCTTCATAATATTGCTCTGTATGGATTTTTTTAATAGCTTCTTTTCTCTGGGATATGCAGGTGCCTGGTGGCAACCAGGCGCCTTGTTCTTTTCCAACTACAGGCTGAAAGTAGATTTTTGAAATGTGACAAAAATTGGATGGAAAAGGGTGACTGGATGAATTGCCTACAAGTTTTCCCCTGCCCTCATTGCATACAGGCATGGACACGTTTTCTACTTGTGTGGAAAGCTGACGCATGCACGCTTTCTTGCCACAGAAACTAAAAGTGAAAAATCCTGAATTCTGAGTTTTCTCCTTTGCAAAGAACAGTGTTCACAGCAGCATCCAAACCTATGTGCAGGCAAAACATCTTCGGTCCTCTTAAATCTCCCAGAAGTGGGGGTACTGGAGGTAGAACAGTGCAAAAACAAACAAGCAAAACCCACAGAGAACTTGTTTTTATATAGAGTAGTGAATTGAAGAGCTGACCCTTCAGCTGTAGAGGATCCCTTTACCAACTGCATTAGGGGATGACTGAGAGTACTGTCTGATAGTCCCAGATCCTTCTTGATCCTTCATTAAGGCCTCTGCAATTAAGTTCTGACTTTTTACTGGAAGGAATGATAGTTTGCGATGCTTGTAAGAAAGCCTGAAGAATTGTATTTGGCAGCAAACTCTAACACGGCTTTATTTTTCTTTTTCCCCTGTAGATTAAATTTTTTTTCCATGCATAAAGTATCCAGTAAAGAATTTTAGGAATGGAGGAGTATAACTACTATTGCTGCATGTTTTCAACTTGACAGAAGAATCTAGCTAAACCAACAGGAGGCTTGGAACTAGCTGATATTGAGGATCCCTTCTAACCCAAACCATTCTATGACTCTCTGAAGTAATTTGGTAGTTACTGAGGATGAAAGTGCAAAATCAGTCCTTTTTTCAGTTTTCTCTCTTGCAGTTCACTGACTCATCTGGCTCTGTTTTTCCCAAAGGCCTTATTTAAAACCTATATTCTGAGTTATTAACTTTGTCACCAAAGGAATAAGCTTTACATAATTATACAAGAAAGACTGATCTGGAATGAAGTTTATACCCTGCAACTAGTATAGAATGATTTTTTTAAATTAAATATTGAGGATAAGTGGAGGAATGCTTGGTGCGTAGACCTTTGTTACAGCTGAGTAAGATGAACAGGAGTGATGTATTTCAGCTATCTTGTTTCTATTGAAATCCCCACCCTTTCATGTTGCTCAAGGGCTCTGGAGTAGGCACAGAAAACTAAATTCTAACCACATAAACCATGTTATGGTAAGACTGCTTGAATTTGAATTTCACACAGTTATTTTTACTGGAATGCTAGAACATATGATGTAGTTTGTAGGCAGTGTCTGCTACATAGGCTGAAATGCAGTCTTAAAGATTTCAGAGAAGCTAAGGGGAAATGTTTTCCTTTGCTCTCAATGTATTTTTTTTGTTTGTTTGTTTCTTTTAGGTCTATGATGTTAATGTGTTGTCAAAATTTTCTCAATCTGTTACTTGACGTGGCTCAAAATCAGCTGTTTGCTAAAAACACTTGTTCTGGATTATTGTAGGTAACAAAAATCAGTTCACTGATGCATGCATGGTGAGTGAATCCATTCTAACATTATGTTCACAGACCTCGAGTGTAGTTCTGGTCCTCCTGCTAGCTGTGTTTGTTGCCTGGGAATGTTCAAGTGACCTTCCTAAGTCTTAACACTCCACCACGTTTCAGCTTTTGGAATCAAGGCAGATCAACTCACTCCAGGTTCTCTGCCAAGCTGAGTGTAAATGGTGGGTGTTATATGCTTTGTAACTAGGAGGATTGACTTCACCTCACAGTTCTGATGTACTCTTACTCCTGAGGTAAACTACAGAACTTTGCTCTGTTTCAAAGATAGGAAAGAAAAATCCGTAAGTTCTGGATCTCTCTGCAAGCCATTTGACAGCTCCAGAGGAGATTTTGTGTAACTGGAAATATTATTGTAGGTCCCCTAACATTGACAAACATGTACAGCTTCAAGTGAATTGCTGTTTGCAGGAGGGGCTTGTAGTGTGTGTTCGCATATCTATCTGTGCTCTGGGAAACAGAGGGTAATGGTAAACATAACTGTTGATTAGGTATCTTACATCCTGTCTTTCTGGGTGTAGTTTCAGGCTTTTTAGTACGTTCTCAGATCTTCATTTTATTACCTTAGATGTTCTCTTTTATGGACACAATATTTTCAGTATTCTCTGGGTTGGTTTAAGGCAGACTGCAGGCCGTTAGTGGATTACCATACCTGACCCAGAGTACTTTATTTTTTCAGTTGTTCAGATCTCCATATTCAACAGCAATGAAACATTCCATCTTTTTCAATTGAAGTATCTGTAATCTAATTTTCAAAAGCTGTATAATATGTAGTCCTGTCTATTAGTTTGTTGTTTCAGTTGCTGTTACCAGGCTTAGAGAATCAGATTTTTTTTTGATCTGGCTTGAGGCTAAACTCCCTTTTAGGTTCTCTCCTCAGGAGCTTTAGCCCCAGAGGCTTAGGCTGTTTTTCCTCTCTCAAAAATCTTTTAATATCCTCTTTTAGAAAAGAACATAAACTAAGCACAAGTGGAACTGCTCCGTTGCCTTTGTAACATACACCTGGATTGAGCAATACCATAGAATACCCTCTAGTATTTTAAGGAATACTTGCTAATTTTTTTTTTTTTAAATCTGCTAAAGTAATAAGCAGAAATTGAACATAAACCAGAATAATGTTCTTAAATCTAGTTTATCTCATGTTTGACTTTATTTAAGCAAAAGAAGGAAACAAACAACAGTGGATTGTAATTTTCCAAGCATTAAGTGCAAGTCTGTCATGGCTATCAAGAGAAGTATCTCAGAGGGGTATTTCTTAATAATCTACTGATTGTTTTTTAGCCATCTAATTGAATTTAGACTCTAGAAAAATACAAGGCTGCAGGTATTTTATTTTTCTTTTCTTTATTTTTTTTCCAGTGGGACAAGGTTTTTATTTTCCCCTTCAAATTATTCAACAACGACAACAAACTTCTGAGCAACTAAAAGAATTTGCAGACTTAATATCTCCTATTAATTTGAACTTTTCTTGTTTTAGGCTTTTGTGTATTTTTGTCAAACTTGTACAAGGTCAGCTCTGCCTGCACTCAAATGGGATTAGCCTGCTTTCTGTGAGGATTGTAGAAGATAGGATCTCATTCCTTACAGAGTAAACAATGCTCTTGATAAAGTATATTAACAGAGTAATTATAAGGGTATCTTTATCTTTTAAACTTTTTAATAAATATTTTGTTAATTGCGCTGACTCTTAAAATTGTTGAGACATCAGGATTTTCTTTAACAGTGACTTTCCGGGGCCATTATTTTAAGGATTTCTTTAGTTTTAACAGTGAGACTACTGCTCCTCCTGCAGCAGGGAATTTGTTTTGCCTAAACTATTTACTAGCTATACTGGAGGTTGAAGCCATTTTGTTGTTGAATGGCTTATGAAGTAAACTTGGCTTTCCAGAAGATAGAGTGAAAAATGTTATTTCCATAAAGGAGAAAAAGAAAACCAAGTGAAAGGAATAGGAGGGGTATTTTGAGCAGTCACATCACCCTGCAGAGGTTTGGCAAACAGGCCTGTTGCTTCAATAAGCAAGACTATACTTTTATGGTAAAAATGTTATGACACAGAACTCTCAGTGAAGAAAAAATACATAAAACAATGTTTTATCTGCATACCATTAGCCAAATTCCTGGATAAAGTGGTACAATTTCATTAATGTCAGCAAGGTTCACTGGAGTAAGAAAGAACAGAATTAAATCCCATGGAGATCCTGCCCTGTAATATAACTGAAAAGCAATGAGCTAATGCTCCGCACTGTTTGAAAAATACCTTGCTTAATTGAAATCAGATGTCGCAACAAAGCTATATTCCCTGTTCAAAACTGGGGAATGGGCAGTAGAATTTGTGAATGTTTAAGAAAATGTCGTAGTTTGCTGCAAAATGGAGGTGTTTAATTCTGTCTTATCTGATGGAGAAAAATGCTTTTCTTGTTTAACTATTTTAAGCTGCTTGAAAAAGCTGAGATCTTGACTTACTGACTGTAATGTAAGTGTCCTGTATAAAGGAACTGCATTAGCTGCCATTCTCATTGCAAGTCCAAAACTCCACACTCATGGATAAGGATCAAATGAAAGATAGTGATTTTTAAGAGTTACTTTCTGTTTCAAAGCAATTCCAGCAAGTCTTAGACTTGTTATAAAACTTCAAAGATATATAAGAATCAGACCCCATGTTTTAGGGGATCCATTCAGGACCAAAGATTTTACCGTGCAAATCCCTAAGGGCATGTTTCTCATGCTGTTTCTCTGCTATCTTCAATTCTGGTAGTTACTGAATGCATATCCTCTAATGTTTTATGTCTTAACTCTGATTAAGCTATGAATTATTAATACATTCCTCATGATGTATGAAGTAGTTACTGCATAGGAGACTGGTGCTGCTGAGAAAACTTGTTTGTTCTAAGGGGTGCATAGCTCAGAATAAATGTTTCATTAAATGTTATGAATAATATATTTAACTGCTAGAGAAGGTCAATAACATTAAAATTAAATTTACAGTGTTGTGTTGTTTTTATATATTAAGGGTTACTTATTTCCATGGTAAATAGTTGGTAAGTACATGGTCCTACAGAGAGACACTTGATATGGCCTGTTATAAATGCTTTTTTAAGTAGCCAGTCAATAGCATTTACCAAATGAATTTAATTTATTGTATTTATCTTTTACACAGAGTTTCACAGTTCACTACAAATGATTTATTGAATGTATGTAAACCATCTTAGCAAGCTATATTTTGTCATTTTGAATGAGTGCACTGCTCGAAGAGATCGGCGTTTTTAATGTTTTGTAAATTCTGGACAGTTTTATAAGTGTCTGAAACATAGTCTGAAAAGGCTTATGTATTCATAGCTCCTTAGAAATCATCATAGATGATTTTCAAATCATTAGATTCAATCTGCAACTTACAATACTTCTTATACTTATTGGTGAAGTGGTATGTGGGGATTTGTCCCATGTGCTGTGGAATTTATTTCTTAAGCAATAACATGGCATGTGGAAAAGACAATTGTAAAACCTACTTCTTAGGAGCCATCCAGCATAGAAAGCCATGACTTGCATTCCATCCTAAGAGATGGATCACTGCATGGGATGCTTGATTTAGCTTTCTTTTCTTTTTTGACTGGGATTTGAAGGAGGACTGTTACCATTCCTGAAGGATTATTTCCTTAACCATTTTTTGGTCTGGTATGCCTGTCAGTGGAGAAAACAATTTTTTTCTACTTGTTATGGTTTCAAGGTATATTGATATCTTTAGATAGGAATGTACCTGAATTTTTTTTCCTGGGCTAGATCTGGTGCTCATGACTCTTACTAATGATTCTGGTATCTGGGCTGTAAATAGCTGAATTATTTTGTCTGATGGAGCTGCAGTAGTGAAGGATATGTGAACCTGGAACAGTGCATCTACCTATAAATATTCAGGAATTCAAGGGGAAAATTGGACTAGGAGCTGTCAGGTGATAGTTTTGGGCCGAGGCCCTTACTCTTTCCTAGCACTCAAGCTTTTTTGTTTCCTTTTCCAGTGCTCTCATGAACTAATGTGTTAAATATTTACTTTCTTTGGCTAACATTCAAACTATTTTTTTTCTCAACCAGATAGTCTCCTCTCTATGCTGGCATGCCTTTCTCTCACTTAACTGGGTGTGATAAAGCTCTGTGAATGGGATTTTGTGTGTGGGGCTGGCATCTCCAATTGAGCTTCTATACATACTGTGGATGCAAAAAGCATTTTATTGGGCATCAAAAAATCAGCTTTGACTGAAAAATACGGGATTGTGGAGCTGAGAACATATTTTTAAAGAACATATGTTTAAGAAGTCAGTGAAGTAGAAGTGGGGCATCTCCTATTTTGACTGTTTTGCTGATAAAAGGTCGGATGTAAAACAATTATTGACAATTTTTAGTTTAGCTGAAAGTATCTCTGTAATATACAATTTCATACATATTGTTTCTCTGGTTTTTAATCAAAGCATGATAAAAAATTCATTCATGCTTGCAGTATGGAAGCAAAAACTAATATCAGTATTTTCTCAGGCTGTTTTTGGAGAGAGCACATAAAATTAGAAGTGTCAAATGTAGTGTGTCAGGATAGCTAAGAATAAATATGAAGGACAGTTCCCTTTTTTTTTCTTTGTACTCTGTCTTGTTAGAGGAGGGAACAAGCAGACAGTGATCACTTTGGAAGCATTTTATGTCACATAGTTATTATTGAGAGTATGGAGGGGTTGCTGCTCCTCTGTGGCTAGTCAGATAAAAGTGAATGTAATAAACTACTTCAGTAGGAAGTGACCTATAGAAATCTAGTCCAACTGCCTGACCACTTGAGGACTAGTCAAGAGCTAAAGCATATTAATGAGTGCCATCCAAATACCTCTTGAACGCTGACAATTATGGGGATATCCAACTCCTCTTGAGGAAGAGTGTTCCAGTGTTTGATCACTCTGACGGTAAAGATATTATTCCTAATGTTCTGTTTGAATCTCCCTTGGTGGAATTTTATGGTGTTACCTCATATTCTGTGCTTGCATGCCCTGTTAGGCAAGAAGATTCCACTTATGAATTCTATTGGATGCTCAGAAACTGGTTAGATTCTGTAAACTTAAGCAGAATAGTGAGGTTTTGGGAATATTTCTTCCATCTTGTAGTTTCTGAAGACTTATAGTTGCATCAGCTAATCACTGTGTAGGAGCTTCTTCAGAAGCTTTTACTCTCCTTGTAATTTTCCTTCTGCTTTGTATTTCTTGATTCGGCAGTTGTTCTGCAGTGTTGTGAGTTTTCTGCAACCTTTGTCTATCTAAGGATTTATTAGATATCAGTGTATCACAGTCTAACAGAAACCATTGTAAAAGGCTTGGTTCTTGATTTCTCTTTTAAGTTGCATCAAACGCAGAGGAGAAATATGCTGTCTTGCACATGTCTAAATTCTAGTTCAGCTGCACTACGGCATAGCCTGCTTGCTTTGCAGCTTTTTAAAGACACGAGAAATTGTTAGATCTGCTGTTGCCTGTGTTAGTCATAGTTTGAATTAATCAGTGGTATCCTGTTCCACTCTTGTTTCAAGGAAAGAATACATACAGGTTTAAAGAGAATCTGATACTGAGTGGTTTTGCATATGCAGGACTGGTTTCTTCTGTCCTTCTGCCCCTCCCACTGGAATGCGAAGGCAGCATAGATGAGTTGGTGCTTTCAGTCCTTAGGGTCCATTACTAGATTCCAGCATTCCAGTTAATGATGGAATAGCTCAGTAAATTGGCTTGTAAAGGTCCAAAACCAATTCTGCCTCTTCTCCTCCTAGCTATCTTTCACTCCTGTTAGCAAAATCTGCTTTCTCTCTGATTCATTAAGTGGACATGCAAAGTACTGAAATGATTTTCTTTTTGAACAGTGACATGATATTCTGTGAAACATCCATTGGCTATGACAAATACGAGCTTGAATCAGAGCATGCAATGATCACTGGGAAGAATCTAATTGACTGGACTAGGTCATAACTCAATCCTCCTGCTAGCAGCAAAGGGAATGAAATCAGTGGGATAAGTCATGTCTGTCTGATACTGCATGGAAAACTATTTGTGCCCAATATATATCAGGAGATTTGTCAATTTGTTATCAGCAGTGTCAACAGTACTATATGTGCACTGTTCTTTCCAATGCAGTGATGTCATTTGGGATGATTCAGTCTAAATTTAGTCTTGTGGGTTGGATTAATTTCTTCTCATCCATCTCAGGAGCTTCTGATCCTTGTTTTATACTCCTGCCGTGCTTTCTCTCTCTCCATTTGTGCCTGTGTACTATCGATGTATACAACAATAAGATTCCTGTTTAGTACAGACCTATCTTTCTTGCAGCTGTTCTCACTTTCCATTTGATTTCTTCAGCTATCTTGCTCTTTTCATTGACTTAGTGTGTATAGCTCACCACATGTCTTTAAAAAAGAAAAGTTCCTCCCCTCTAACTATCAATCTTGCTTTTTTGCAGTATAAGAGCTAGCAAGCTTGGTGATTACTTGTTCCATCCCATAGAATATAATGGTAAAATCTGTGTTGTTTCAATCTGTCCAGCTTCTGCTGGATGTGTATGTATGTCACGGCAGCTTCCATTCTCCTACAGAATAGCCCAAAAGATAGTTGGTAATGGCATCAGTCTTTTTTTGGGTCTTGTAGGACATGTGTCATACTAACTGCAATAGATGGCTCTTTTTTTCTTTTCCTTGTCCTCTCAGTCATCTGTCAGATTTTTGTGCCAGAGAGTGCTAGAGTCTTGATACCAGAAAAAGGGAGAACAGAGGGAGCAAATTTATTACTTCCTTTTCTGTGAACCTGCTTCTGTCAGTCATACATCCATTACTGTCCAAGTACTGGAGTCCAAGCCCTGAATCTTACAAATGAAGAATATTGACCAAAAAGACTAACCTGTTCCAGAGACTGCTCTATGGATGTATGTTTTGTGGTTTGCAACTATCCTCCCCCAGGGAGCATGGTTAGAGGCATGGGGAGGTGCCTGAGGTAGTGGCTATCCAAACCCAGCATGAGCTGTTAATCAGGCAGCTGAAAAGGAGCCACATCCAGATTGCTGCCAGATGTTTGTCTCTACACAGATTTTCACACTGTGAAGCCAAGGCCCCTGCCAGCACTGATAACACTAGGCATAAATTATTGGAGATGGCATCACGTAGCCGAAAGGGTAATGTTTCAAAAGCATGTCAGGCTCAGGATTTAAAGAATTCTTGCAGGATTGTTAGAGCTAAGTCTCATTTTTGAAAAGGGATTTAAATGTTTGGGCACACAAGAGATATATTTGATGTCAGATTTCTGTTCCTTTGATATCAGTGAGAATTTAGGTCATAGAATTCTGTTTAATTTTGTAAGAATTGTAGGGCTTCTGAGTTGTGTTTTATGTATCTTACCTGAAGTGATGTTTATTTTGAATGAGATAATTTGAACAGATACTCAAGACAACATGTTTTATAGCTGCTGCATTGAGTGTTTTCTGCAGTGAGCTGGGAAGATCCCAGCCCTCCCATTCCTGCCTCTGTGCAGGTGCTTCAGGGCTACCAGCAAAGTATTGATCCTGAACATGTTGTAGCATTTCCCATATTGTGCTTACCCAGCGTGATGCTCTGATCCTAATGAGGACTTCTGAATATCACTGTAATAAGAATGTAAATGGTACTAATGCAAATAAAAGATTGGATATGGTAGGTGATATCAAAGGCCCACTTGGCAGAAGTGAAGATCAGACAGAACAAGCATCAGACAAAGCTTCACTTGCTGTCTTCTATCTCTGACAGCTTGAGGGAGGAGCCAGTGGTTTTTATCTACTATGTAACCCTTAACAAGCTTCTTATTCATGATCCTGTACAACCTTTTCATAAAGCCACATCATTTTTTAGTGTATCATGGCAAGGAGTGCTACAGCTTAGAAAGAAGACATGCATAGAAAACACCTAGGTTCACTTGATATCCTCTATTTCTTCTCTTGGAAGAGGCAGTTAAAAGTTATCCTTTCTCAGCCTTTCTGCACTGCTTTGAATTGCCACAGCCATTTGGGGAAGGAGTGTGTTCAGCATAGACTGGCACGGTGTAGAGAAGTCTATCATTATGTGCATTGAAGCTGTTTATGTAAAAGACTTATGACTTTGAAAACGTATTGTCAGCTGTTTTTTGATTGTGGAAAGCCCTACTTAAGTGTTTGATATGAGTAAACCTGATATTCAACAGGATAACAGCTATAAATTTTGTGTAGATCTCTTGTGCTTAAAAAGATTGTTGTTTATAGCTACAAGCGTGGTCATTACAAGTATGTTTGTTGCAGTCTAGTAACCCAAGTTTTGATTACCCAAATATTAGGCTGGAAGGCAGGAATTCTTGCTTTTAATTCTATGCTGATTGTTTTCCTAGATATGAGACAATGTGCTTATATTCTTTTGTTGCTTTTAAAAAACTAAATTACAGTTTAAAGAATAATAATCTTTCTGTGAGAATCAACCAAGCTGCATTTTGTAAGCATGGGAAAGCATTCATGAAGTAATTTTGCTGTTGCCATTTAAAATAAATAAATACTTTTTAACAATGCTGTATGTTTAAGTTATGTGCATGCACACCTGCATTAAGGAGTTTTTAGTAAATGGTAGAATACTGCAAAGCTTCTGTGTTACATCTAAGTGCTATTGAGTACGGTGGGTAGTATTTCTCCGTTGAAAGTCTTAAGGAGGAGCTTGCAACCTGAAAGCTATCTCTTCCAAACCCTTTTTGAGCTGGTGGATGAAATTGTGGTGTCTAACTGTTTAGGTGTTTCTGTGTTGGATATAGCAGTATCGGTTATATCAATAGCTGTTGTCTGCTAGCAGTGGTTTGTAGCCTCCTGTTGTCTAGAAAATATGCCTTAAGGGATGAGAAAATATAAATATGTCTTTCTGACCTCTTTTTAAGCATTCCAAAACTGTAAGCTTTATGGGCAGCACATAGACATTATTGGGTATATAAGGAAAATGGATATGTTCTGTTGTGAAATCTATCTTTAGTATTATACCCACTAGCATTGGATCACGTCCCTGGCAAATGGATTTTCTTGATGAGAAATGGAATCCAGAAACAAAGATGATACAAATGTAGGTGAAATAATGCAGAAGGGCTGTACCTGACTGACCAGGTCAGTCTATGTATGTTTCAAAGCTCCACAGCTAATATTTTTGGGAATTCCTGTGAATATTCTTATGGAAGTTCCACTTTCGTAACATGGTATAGCTGTGCATTTATTATAAAATCATAGCAACTTTGGTTTGTTAAAATACAGCTGTTGACCAAGGAGAGGTGATTTTGATTCCTATCTCTATGGGTGGAATTAAGTGGTTCAATCTTTCTTGATCTCAAGATTTCTATTTTCTGGACTTGTTAAATGTCAGTGCTGAGCTGAAGAAAACAACCACAACTAAAATGAACAAAAGTACCTCAAAGTGTTTGTGAAGAGTTGCGATAAGAGTTGTGAAGAGTTGGACAAGATCAGCTCAAAGTAATAACTTTGTTCCATCTTGTTTGTGAGCAGACTGGAGATCCTTTTCACAGGATCTGTATGTAATGGGATAGGTTCTGTGTGGAGTGTCGTCTTTTTTTTTTTTAAGTATGAAACAGATCACATTTTTTTACTACTTATGTCTCTAAACATTTTGTTACAAAGCGTGACGTCAATTTCTGCTTTCTTACCTGCTACAAAGGTTTTCTCAGTACCACCTAAAATGAGGGTTTGAGAAAAGCTGTCCTTTCACTGCCTGTGTGATGCTCATCTGTTTGCTAGAGTTCTGAAGGTGTTGCAGGTCTGACAGTGAGGAATGGTCCTCAGAACTAAAGAAACACAAAGATAATAACAAGAGTTTGTGCTTTTTTTGTGTGCTGAGAAGAACAAACTGTATGCTGACAGTCCAGGAGCATTTGCACATGTTGTCCTTGGAGCTCAGAGTTTTTCTTTGTTGCTGCTGCAGGTGGTACTTTCTGAGGTAAAACAAAAACAACCAAAGATAGCTGAAATGGGTGTCTCTCACCACCTCAAAAACAAACAAATGAAAAACAATTCACACAAAACCAGTGAACTCTAACTTCTGAGTTTATTTGGTAGAGGCAGAGTGGGTGGGTGTAACGTTCCATATGCTGCTTAAAACTTGTTAAAGGCCTATAGGAACCAATTTCCTCACTTGGTTCACCTTCTAGGGCAGGGAACTCTTGCAGGTACTCAGAACATCGACAGAATTCAAATTGATGATGTTCTGTCAACATTCTTGTTAGACTCTGATTTCCTAACGTGCAATTGGTGTACAACGTGCAGTATCCAATGGAATTGTATGTCAGCTGGAGCTGTGTGCAGGGAAGTTGAGCTGAGTCTGCTCTGAGTGGTTCCACAGAGCAGTCTGCAGTCCTTTGTGTGTAACAGAATTGGAAGGTTTTGCATTCCTGCTGTAGGAGAGAGGAAGATGAAGTAATGCATATTCCCATCGCTTATTGTAATGCATCTTAAATTTTGATTATAACTGCTGCTAGCTATTTGTGAGGCTGCTAATGTTACTGACTGTAACAGTAGCTTTTTTCTGTTCTATTAGTAGAAATCTCATGAAACTGTAAAATAGTGGCTTAAATTGATCTAATTGTATTAATCCTGAGATGATTTCAGAGAGGGTCTTGGAGAAGCCTGTTATCTCCACAATAAATGTGCACAGCTCCAGTATGACTGCAGATATCTTTTTTTGCAAAGCCTCACTTTCGTTGTTTCATAATGAACTCTCTAAATTGTTTGTTACGTGTGGATTCAGAATGGATTATTTTTCATATAACTTGTGTTCTACCACTTGGCAGCTTTGATTCAACCTTTGTCCACTTTGATCCAACCTTTGTCCACCAACTGGTTCCAAAGCTTTTCTGTAATTCTTTACAACTGAATGTTTCATTCTTTGGAGCCTTCTTACTTCCTTCAGTTTTAGTGACCTAGATTTTGCTGGTTGAGATTGATTACTGAGATGATCTAAGCTGCTACCTACTAAAGCCCAAAATTCTCTTATTAAAATGAAGTGAAAACTTTTTAACTCCTTGTTTAGGATGTTGTTAGGAGACACAAATTCAGGTGATTTTTGATGTCAGTCTTTCTTTCTGGTGAGCGATCCAGCTTGGATCTTGCTTAGAAAATAAACAAATAGAAGTGTAAATTTGAATTTGCTGAGGCAGCACAGCTACAAGAGATGTGACAGCTCTGTGCTTTTTTGCTCCAGGAGACCTGAGGCCAGGGAAACTGCTCTTCAGACAATCGGAATGTTTGTGGGTGACAGCAGTTCTGCAGGGCATTGGAACTGTTAGAGGAAAATGCAGTGGGTGCTGGTGGCAGTGCACTGTCAATCCCCTATGTTCTGGAGGAATGTTTTTGTGCATTTGGAGTTCTTTCAGAAAGTGACTTTTTTTCTTTTTTTTTCTCCTTTTTTCTACCGCTGGAGCTGTGAGGGGAATGCAAACTCTCAGCAGCTGAAACGGTGACAAGTGCCCACATGCAGGAAACTACAGCATTGCTTTCTCCTGGGAGTGGATGTTGGTGGATTTTGTTTTGTCCTCTGGTGTTTCTTTCGTCTCAAGACATAAGCAAGAGCAGGAAGCCTATTTTCTTTTTTGAGGCATGTTAAAATACTGCTATAAACCTCAGATGACTAAATACCTCTGCAAATAAAACATTGAAAGTTCTGTGGACGTGATTTAGGGTTTCATAAACGGATTGGATTTCTGGCTTGTGGGGGGAAAAAGGCAAGATGATAAATTCTCTAATAAAAAGTGAAGTTTCCCTGTTTTTTGTCAAAAATAATTTACATGTACTATTATCTGCCTCTCATCTCAGTGTTCATGCAAGGAGCACTAAATATAAATACTGGAGAAGAATCATGTAGTAAAGAAGGAAGGATGTGTGAGAGGAATGTGTCTTAACGTTTTTGCCCACTTGGGAGGAGACTGTTGATGGGTTAATGGTTACACACGTGCTCATGAGGAATCATTCTTTTGTGGGATAAGGAGAATGTTTTTGGGCCTCAGCTTATGGCCACCATTGCCAGCACTTATAGCATTTCATTAGATCTCTGTGTTATGAAGGGAGGACTCTTTTGGGAAGGCAGCAGGAAGGTCTGGCATATGGAGAGACTTGTAAAATAGATAATACTTTTTTATATCAGTGGTTCTTAATGCATGTAAATACCAAGGTGCGTTATTTTCTCCCTGGGAATCCTACTGCTGATGGATCAGATATATCCTTACATATTCTAGGGAAGTTGTGCGTTAGCGTTCATTAGATCCAGTCTGTGTGGTAATGCTGTTTCCTGGTCTGGCTTTATTACCATTATGCAAATGCTGACAGTCACAGAATTAAGGTTTCCTTTTAGCTTTTCTTAAAGCTTCACTAGTGTTCCACAGCATGAGAGCACGTTTTCCTCTATCAAGGATAATTAGAGTTAAAACTTTCATATTTAGCATTATATATAGTTCTGCATTTTCCAGAACTTTTTGCTGTAGAAGCCACATTAAGCAATAGGCAAAACTAAAGCAGCTTGCCATTCAGTAGGAAACGTGAGCATTCTGATTAGTTTGTCTCAAGAATTTTCTTTAAGGTGCAAGAAATAACTGTCACTTCTTTCTTCCATTTTTATGGAATGGTAAGTATTCTCAAAACATTAGCTTCCCAACCTCAAAACCTTTTTGGCATTTTGTCAAAATACATGTAGAACTAGTCACAAGGAGACTTACTTTCTCTTATTTGAGAAGACAAATGGAAAAAAAGAAACAAACCTAACTTCTGAAAAGAAAAAGCATGATCACTTATTTTGTCCGTCATAGGTCTCCTGGAAAGATACTTGCCTGACTTCAGACTTCATATGTGTCTGCAAAGGGAAAGACTTCATCAGTTCCATGAAGTCTCATAGCTTGGTTTTGTGGTGCAATTCTCAGCCTGTAGTTAACAGTATTTAATGAACCAGCATGGCAGCAGGTAAATTCTTGACTGGCATCTGTCGCTGAGTTTCCTGTAGCTTTTAAGACTTAGAAGTTTGATTCCTAATTTTGCTTTATTTTCAATTGTTTTTCCATTCATATGGTAATCAGGCTGCTCACAGTTGCTAATTATTACCGCTGCTATTTAAGGAATACAGAGAGCAAAAGCATGTCTATGACCAGACGCTTTTAAAGATGTAAGTAGTCAGATGATAAAGCTCAAAATTCACAGCCCATCATGTGCTGCATAAAGATTAGAAAGCAGCTAAGCCCTTCTTGTCAACCTTTTAGCTAAAAGAAGAGAAAGTCTGTGTTTGTAAGCAACATGTTAGCATTTTAACCAAGAGATGAATGTCAGCATTTCCATAAATCTCCAATTTAGAAAATTAAAATACTTTGGGGACCAGAAAGAGCTGAAGCTGATGTCTAGTTTCAGTTCTGTGCTGCTATAGGAGACAGACTGTCAAGGATGTTCAGTTTAATTGCTAGGGGAAGGCAAGCACACAATTAAAAGAATGAATAATGTGAATGATAAGGGCTTCATGTTCTACGTGGATTCAACTTGTAAACACCTTCCCTTTCCTCTTTCATCTTTCTACCTTTGCTTTAGCTCTTTCCATCTGCCTCTCTCTCTTATCTGCATTCACCCACTTTTCCTCAGCAGCTCTACTTCTGGTAACTCTGGCAGCTGTAAGAAGCAATATGTGCAATTTCCCCTGGCAAATCTGGCCTTGCTCAGTCTGCTTGCATGTGTGCTTTTAATGGGCACCTGTCGATTTGAAATCTGTGGCATTAGTCAACTTGTTACCTCAGGTGAGTATCTGTGATGCCTTTCAGGTTTCATCTTCCTCTGCACCAAATGATACTTTCCTACTTACAATCTAGTGTAAATAAGCCATTATTTTCTGGAATTTTCCCATTTCAAACTGTCAGATTTTAAGATGGACAGTGAAAAGCAAGCCGATGCCTCTGCTTTCTTACTTCTCTCAGCTCTAGTTACATTTCTGCAGATTTTTCCTATCAGCTTAAAAGTATTGGTTGACGCTTATTACTTCTGTTGGCCTGGGATGTGTGAGTGTTTCAGCCTGGAGGAAGTCTGATTCCCATGGAGCCGAGGGAGGGAATGCCGGAGGAACCTGCATTTATGAGAGCAGATAGGGAATAGATTGCTCGGCACTGATTTGACTTTGACTTTCCCTGCTTGTGTGTCAATGAAAATAAAACTTCAGTGAAATGGGTTGGAAGAAAAAGATTACATGTCAGAAACAGGTAAAGTTAAGAGGTGATAAGAATGTAATTATGTTATTGCAGATTTTTAAAACATCTGCCTTGCTCCACCAGCTTGTGGAGCAGTATCTATACATTCTCACACTAGAGGGCGCTCTTGGAGCTTTAAAAGAACTATTAGAATGAATATATATATGTATTTATATGCACACATATAATTTAATACGTGTATTTATGTTTTAATATGACATTTTCAAATCTCTCCCAATTTCCTAAGATTCAGACTGGCTAGTGAAATGTCCTTCCTCTTCTTTATTCATCTCTGCAATGATTAATAGAAATAAAATTTGTATTATGTTTTAATCGCTACATTTACTTGGTGAGAGGGGATGATTGCAACAAAGCTGAACAACATCATCAGGAAGATTTTGATAAGAGTTATGTAAGTGGCAGCAATCACTTGTGTAAGATGTAATGTTTGCTGTCAGTCAACAGTGTGACCCAGTTTCAGGTTACTGACAAAGCAAATCCTTCCATGGATGAAGTATTATTATGTTTTTAGTATCTGGAACATCTGATTTTAGGGTAATGTAGAAGGAGGAAAATTATATACATACATATTATCCCAGGATATATGTATATACCCAGGATCTCTACAAATAATCACTGGGAGGGCACTCTCCTAAGGGATATTTTACATTGAATGGCAGTGTGTTCAGTTGTGATCAGTGATGGGAACAGTGAAAACAGAGTATGAGATTCAGCCTGTTGCTGAAGAACTTGCAGTGCACTAATAAAGCACAGTGGTGTGTTTACAAAACGCAGAAACTGCATTTCCTGCAGCATTATCTTCCCTGTTGTCATTTGAGTATGATGACAAGCTGAATGCTCCCTGGCCTGGGTGCATTGCAGGCTGGGCCAAGTTGAAATGTGGTGTAGGTTGTTGGCATCACCCTTAATACATTTCTTACCATAGAAGTTGAGCTTTGTGTTGATGAGAGCAGAGTCAGCTTTTTGTGAAGACAGATGTGCTAAATCTGGTTTTGGCTTTTTGGAGCTTATTGGGAACGTGTTCTTTTACTGCCTGGAACTGCAAGCTTCCCTTGAGTTTCTCTTCCCTGTACTGTTTGTGAATGGAGAATGCTTCCTATATAAAATACAAACCTTAGTAAAGTAGATGTTAATGCATTAATTTTTGAGTACTGCATTATTTTGGTCCTCTTGTGAGTGTTGAAGCATGCGGTGTTTTCCTTTAAGCTTCAACATGCAGCATGGTGTCCAGTCTTTCAGCACAGGGGATCACAGAGGCAATCTCTCTCCAAGATCCCTGCTTTAACTTCAGACTGAACTGTTCTTCCAGATGCTGAACTACCACATAAGTAGCCATAAATAATCACATTACTAGTGCTATAGCTGCATGGTCCTGGAAAGTTTGAGGATATTTTTCAGTGACTATGAAAATGAATTATTGTGTTTTGAAAAGTATTTAACATTCAACCTCTATTTTTTTCTCTAGTTATGAGTTCTGTGACCTTGTAAGCTAATGTGTTAAAGAGTATTTGCTTTTAATTCACTTGTTTTGTTTCTTATCTTTTCTTTCAGTGGCTTTTCTATTCACAGGTGTACAGGTCTGGAAAGGACTTCTGTCATCAATTCTGTGATCTTGTCCTAAGGCAATCTTTGTCTCAGACAGATGATTGTCAAACTAATTTTTAACACCTTAAATAAGGCAGATTTTACAAGATAAAGTACTGCATTTCATTAGTCTTTGAAAATGTTGTGCTTACCAGTCTTGCTGAAACTTAATCCTTTTACTGCTTGTGCTGTCTACCAGGCATGAAGAACAGCAGCCTTTTATGTACTTAAAGAGTATAACCTTGTCATCTCTACTTGCCATTAATTGAAAGTATTTACCCTTGCCTTCCTTGTATTTCTCAAGAATCTTTGATCTGAAAATTTTCATTACTGATAATTGATTGGATTCCCCATTTCATTCTCGTTTTGATATGCAATGCTCAGAAATTAGAATGGTATTTTACAGTCTTCCAGTAGAACAAAAGTATTTTGCACATGCTTCTGAATACAGATTCTCTAAAATGTGTACTTTCTTTTTTGGAAGGCAAACAGAGGCATTTTTTAAATTCCAGAATAGTCTTCACATCATTACTGGAAGTGTATTTCAGTTTTTCTATTTTCTTTTCATCAAACAGTTTATCTGTTGAATCCAGTCTTAAGTTTCCTCAAATTTATCAATCTTCTCTGATGTGTTCCAGCCACAGGAATATGATTCTTCTGCTTGTTCTAAAACTGGAATACTAGAATGGACTTCGTAGGCATTTTCTGTCAATTTAATAGTACAACTTAATTAACTTTCAATATTTAGAACTCTTTGCATAATGTATTGATAATTTTATTTACTTTTGGTCATTAATCCACCTTGAACAGGAATATAAAATCTAGGATTCTCTTTTTTTCTCACCTGTTTTACACAGTTAACCTGGTAGTTAATAATTACAGTTTGGATTATTCTTGTCTGCATATCTTCCACTTACCAAATTTTCGCATTTTGATGAAGACTCATGTTATTTGTGGTGCCTAATAGGCTTCTTTTCTTATCCTATATTATTAGGTGCTATATTCACATATTGCTATTCTAGTCTGCATTTAGGCTTGTATTTTTCCCTTTTCAGTGGAGTGCTAAAGTTCATCTGTCAGATCACAGAGGAACTTGTTGATCTTGTCTGTTTTGTTACCCATTTTTTACCATGAGTGGCACCAGTTCTCTCTTACTACAGGCTTTCTTAATCATTTTTTAGGGTTTTTTATTTTTTATTATTTCATCTGAGATAGAGGCATAACACATGAAAAATGATCAAAATCTTAATGTAATTTTAATTTACTTTCAGTGGAACCCCAGTACTCTCTCTTTCTAGAGAATGACCTTTATTTTGGTCCCTGCTGGGCAGAAATGTTCCTTAGACGACTCTAGGGAATAATATGGATGTGTAGGTCATAATATGGCCTATAGATATAACAAGTGATCTCAGGTTGTTCCCAATAAAAAAAAAAAAAACCTGACCAAATAACAAACAATGCAACAGCCAAAGAAAAACAAACAACAGAACAACCCCAAACTCCAACAACCAAAACAACAATGAAAAAAACACTTTTTTTTTCCTCATAAATTTTAGATTAATCTTTACGGAATAAGTGCTAATCTGTATTAGCTCATCTTTTTAGGGTGAGAAAATTAAACATGTGCATAAATGTTTCTGATTCTTAATTTCACTGTGTTCTCCAGCTTTTCAGTAGAAACGTGGTGTGTCCCACCAAAAACCGAACAAATAAAACTTACAAAGATAATAAGAGTTAAGGGTGTGGGACTGTGATTAAGGGGGTGCATTCTTTTCCCCCCCTTGCACACAGCATTCAAGACACTGGCAAAATATTGGATTAGTGTTGCAAACTGTCAGGGACTTCATTTATAATACTGTCAGACTGTTTATGCCAGCCACTAATGACTACAGAAGAGAAGGCATTTTATGTTACTGAAAAATCTAAATTACATTCCAGACAGGTTGACACTGATGCTCCAAAGTGTAGGTTTGCAAGATGATAATTCCTAATCTCAATAGAAAAGAGGTGTCAAATTCAATTTTACTGAGGGACTGATTGTAATTTGCCTTTTAACTCCAGGATGCTGATGCTACAGAAACAATCCACTTGATTCAGCTCTTAAAGTGTTTTCTCTTCAATTTTGTTCTGCCTGTATATAAATGAGTGCACGTAAGCTCATGGGTTCCTCAGAGTTAGCAGTTACTCATTCTCTGTGAGCTTATGGAAGATGAGAAATTGTGCTTACCGTCTTAGTACTTCCGTTGTCATTAAGCCTGAAGATGTACCAGATGCTTGGAGATTTTTTGAAATAGATGAATCCAAGAAATGGGGAGTTCCTTTAAAAAGAAATATGCATAATTTAGGCTTATAAAAGAGTTAATAAGACAGGTAAAAAATCTTTCTAGATTGAAACGTATGTCATAAAGCTCAGTGAAGTCTATCTTTATTCGTTTGAAGAAGCTTGGGAAAAGCTAGGTTTGACTATTGTAAGGTCCTATGTGTATTTCCACGAAGCCAACAGGACCATCTGTGTAAACAGGATCCGAGAGATGGGCCATTCATCAGCATGTTGTTTGTCCTTTGCATGTCCAGAATGTTATTATGCTAAGTGGTTTAGGATCTTAAAATAATTAATATACAAAAATCTGATGTTATGTACAGCATCTGTTGAGGCTCGTACAAATTCCAATCTCAAAGTGCATCACATGACAGACATTCCAAGTGTATAATACAGCCAACATAATGAATCAAAAGCTTGTTTTAATGCCAGCTTTGGAGAGGGAGAAGAAGAAAGATCAAGGAGGAAGTCCCAACAAGTAATCTCAATAATGAGAGATTTTGGGGTGTTTTGATTGCAGCTAGTATAATCATGGAAAGTGGTTAGCATGCTGTTACAGCCTTTTCAGGATGAATAATGTTACACTTATAAAGAGGCTTAGGATGAATTTACTGATAAAACAAGCTTTTGTAAGTTCTTCAGTTTATGTGGTTTTTACTGGCAATACACCAAACAAGCTAAAATAAATATGTTCATGGCCCAGAATAAATAATTTTGAGCTGTCTTGTGACTTTCAAAATGCATACTAATTGAAGAATATATCTAGATATCTCTTGTCCTGAAATAACTCTCCTCACCTCAGTATTTGTACAGTGTATGCTTGGATCACTTCTGAATACTAGTGCAATCCAAATTTTTACCCTGTGCAAACATTTACTAAGGCAGTGAGAGGTATATTCAGTAGTTTGATGGAACTTAAAATGCCAATTAGAAATGATGACTTATTTAATGCCAACAGGACATATCCTGCAGTGCTTACTCAAGCAAAATTCTAATTGACTCCAGTGGGAGGTTTGCTGAACTAAGAACAGTGAAGAGAGGAAGAGGCATGAGGAGAGGCACGACCTCAAATATTACTCTGGGCCACATAAGGGGTTCTTATTCCCTGGAATGGGTAAGGAATCTTCCTCACATATGGATGAGGGTTGAAACAGTGGGGATTTCTGTGCATATCCAGAATTCCTCGCAATTGCAATTTTCTTTAGGAAATATTTTTGAAGGAAACTAACTTTCCATTAAAAACTGCAAATGTAATGGCAGTGAAATAACTCACAAACTCACGTGTGTTTTCATAAATGGATGAGAAACAGGGAAGAGGAAAAGAGTTTGTGTTAAAGACTTGTTTACTTTTTAGTTCAGACACATTTTATGACAATCTTTTTCACTTTACAATGTGTTCATTTAGAAAATTTATCCCGATTTTATAGAACAAAAGCCCTTAAATATTTGAACAAGTGCTAAGGTATCTAAAAGAAAAATGAAGTTGCAAGTAAGCAACAAAATCATTTCTGTCTCTATTAGGCTTCATTTAGAGCCTTCGTATTCTTAGTCCTCCTCCTAGTAGCCAGGAAAAAAATGTTATTTTACTTGTGATCTAATGAGAATCATCTTTTAAAGTGATTGTGTTTCTCTCTTTTGTGCTTCTCTGCCTTTTGTTTGAACACTATTTTACATGCTTTTTGAACTCCAAATAAACTTTGTATAAGTCTTTGCTTTTTGCTACTTGAGATGTGCTCGCTGGACAGACAAGTTGGAAGGATTCATCAGTGGCTTTACTCCTAAATGCTTTTGACAGTACCAGAAACCCTTGAGAGCAGACTGGATTGATTACTAGTGACTGATAGATTAGTTGTTTTGTTTTGGCTTTTTTTGCAGGTAGCAAGTTGTTCTGTATTCAAGTGTGGAATCTATGAATAAGTATTTAGTTACTTTTTTTTTTGGATGGCTTTAATTTAGTAGATTTCTTGCCCAATTTTTAGCATTACTGAATTTGACTTGACAGAAAAACAGGTTGACACATGGTGAAAGGTGTGGTAAGGTGCTAAATGGAACTGTTTGGAAACTTCTTTCAAAGCTTCTAGATATGACAGTGATTTCATAGGTTTGACCTTTTCATTATAGATCTACATTCACATAAAAGTTAAAGTTTTAAAATGTCTGGAAAATCCATTTGTAATGAGCATGTCAAGGGATCAGGATTGTTAGAGTCCTGTGTCCAGTGTAGTTCTCTTCTATCCTTTATATAATCTTGTGTTTTTATCCTTCTCATTGTGATCTACTTGTTTAAATGACAGATATTTAATAAGAGTGTAGGGTTGGTTTAGTGTTCTTCTTTACTCAGTGTCCAGTGATTTAGTCTCAGATGACATTTTTGTCTTAGATTTTGACATCAACAGTGCTGTGTTTTGCAAGAATTATATTCTAGCAAGGCTTGTCCTAGATCACTGCTGAAAGTGAGAGAAGTGTGATTGCTATACATTTTTTTTCAAGTAGTAAGACGGAATTTTGTAACTAGGACAAGTGCTGTTCTACTGCTTCTTGTGGTAATAATAAAATAAGCTGGACAGTAACCCCTTGTGTTTTGTTTTTTAACCCCTTGTGTTTCTAGCTTTCTTACTGATTTTAGTTACTCTGGGGAAACTGCTTTAAAAGATCCCAATGATTTTAGGATTAAGCAAGCCAGATTTATCTGACTACATCAAGGATTTCTTATCTGACTACATCAAGTTGCTTTTTTCAACTTCTGATGGCAAACTTCAAAATTGCGTGGACTAATGAGAATATTTTCAAATCAGGAGGTATTCATGTTCTTTTGCAAGAGCTTTCCATAAGAAGGTGGGTTTTGAATTTCAGATTCTAACATACAGTGAAATCTGACAGCATTACCATAGTGAGATTACATAAAGCAGTATTTTGGTAATTGGTGAAAGTAAAGAAGAACACATTACAATTTAAATTCACTTTTAAACGTGAACAAAATCTCACTGACAATTTGTTAGTAGTATTTATTCAGTATCTGGTTACCAAACATTTCTTGCTCAGTAACTGTGCCTTAAAAAAGGAGGCGTAATAAGCTGCTAATTGCATCAAGACTTGTGTCATGGATTTAACTCGATGGCAGTGGTTTTGTTTTGTCCTGAGTGCATGTCTTTAACAAGGAGTTGTCAGGAGAGCTGACAGTTATTTAGGTGCCTTGGCAATCAGGGAGCATTTCACATAACAGATCTTTTCTGGAGATCAATTTTTCTATCGGATTTTTGCATCCTGTATCTGAAAACTTAATTTATTGTATCAAGGATTGATTTAAATGGACTTTTAGTCTAGGGCTGACTTTGGTCTGTCAGTGACTTAGATAAATCATTTCAGATTTTATCATATATTTTTTTCACAGATGCATGGTAATTTCAAGTGATATTTAAATCACCTCTAGTTTTTTAAAGCATCTTATTCCTAATTCTTTCTTTTGATCCCTTTAATTCAACAGTACAAGTGAAATAATGAATGCTGTGGAATACTTTTCTCTTTTTGAATGATGACTTACTGTGTAAACTGTTTTTTTTTTTTTTCCTTTAGCTATATACTTAGTGTGTAGCTGATTTCCATAAGAGTGGTATGTGGAGACTGAGTAGATATTCTAGGAGTTAGTCATGTGCACTGTTATCTGCTGAGACACGTATTGTTTAAGTGCTTTTCCTAACTATTTTTTTGGTTCATTTTTCCCCTGAGACTTTTTTTTCCACAAAGTCAAGAGCATTCGTAAGTA
The DNA here is from genome assembly GCF_038088225.1 of Cyrtonyx montezumae. Taxonomy (NCBI): domain Eukaryota; kingdom Metazoa; phylum Chordata; class Aves; order Galliformes; family Odontophoridae; genus Cyrtonyx; species Cyrtonyx montezumae. Next base: position 10,227,088 of record NW_027071825.1, read on the forward strand.
TGTTCCAGCTGTTTTGGGGGGTTAAAACATTTCCACTTAAAGTATACACCCCCCTATAACTCTATTTTATGGAAGGCCTGATGGCCATTTAGTCAAGACATTCTCGTAAAGCCTCTTGCATGTTATGATACTTCTGGTCCTGCTGAGCTGCTTGATCAAGTACAGGGATGTCATGCAAAGAAGACAGAGAAGTTGGGCAGAAAATAATCCTCCTTGCTTTCTCACTTATTCTTAGGTGTCAGAGGGGCTGAGGCAGCTGAGCTTAAATTTTGAGTGATGCTCAGCTTGATGCTACTGGTTCAACTGAGTTCAATATATGAACTGTCACAATTACAGATTAACAAATTGATCACCATCCAGTTAATCTAGTTGGGCTCTCATGACCACTCCTATGGAATTTGGCTGTGTCCAATGCAAACTCTTATAGCTAGATCAGTGAATGGTGTGGGTTATAACTACAGTGGGTTCCTTTGGATTGACAGTGATAAATGCACTGTCTGCAAAGCATGAGAGGTTAATCTAGAACAGGAATAATATGGCCGACTACAGCCCAGTTAAATAATGGAATATTTCTAAGTTTTCTGGAAGCACTCAGTATAACTGATTGAAGGAGGGAGAGTCTCAGCTCACTGACTGTTCCCAGCTTATCTGCAGTGGTACCTTCCACACTTGTCTATTATAGTATTCTTCCAGCCCCCCAGATTTCTTCTCTTTAAGCCATTTTATACAATTTTTTTACTTTCAGATTGAGCTTGAGTGACTCTAGGCAGAATAAACCTTTGACTAGCAGTTTATTACTCAAAAATAAAATAAAATAAAAATTGTATAGATATAAAGGTAGAAAACTCCTGGCTCAGGACTGGCTTAAGAAAACAAGATATCACTTCCAATATTATAATCAAGTCCACATCCCTGCAGGATAATCATGGAATTTGATCATGGGGCCTCCACCTTGCTCTGTATTCAACATTGTTTGCTGGTGTTTGCTGACAGATAAGGCAACTGGTCATGTGGCTTAAGGATCTCTCATGGAACAGATTACCTGAGCCCCAGAGGTTTGCCTTCTCTCAAGAGGGGGGCATTTCAGTAAGTCACTTCCTGTAAATATTCCAGAACAGGACCTTGAGCTTCCAGATCAGTGACGTTCTGCTGGTATCCTATCAGTGCTTTTATTTTAAACGAGCTCTCAATGGAATATTGCATTGGTATACAGAAGCAGACAATGACTGTCTGGGGCCAGCTGCTCCTCTCACCTGATGCTTGAACTATGCAGAAGCCCACTTCTGAAGATGTAAGCCAGGAAGGATGTGGGGGACAAGAGGATTGTGTTTTCCTTGCATACTGAAATGATCTCATGTCTTCAAAAGAGAATGTTTCCTCAGTATTGCTGAGAAAAGAACCAGTTAATTAAACATAAGCAAGTGCTACACTGATTGTAGAATATGCTGATAAATACCGGATCTTAGCTTACAAGTTTCCAGAAGTCAGATAAAGTTAAGCTTGCTTTTTCAAGGACTCTTTGCCATTGCTTGAATTACTCCTGAGGAAATTACTTAAAGGGCTTGGAGAACTGTAGTGGTAAAGAATGTAACACAGAAATAATTGATCCTCCTGGTTTATTAGGTTGTGTCCCTGTTGTGGAAGTTTTGTCAATAACAATAACACCGTGGAGATGTCTGTCTGCAGTTAGTCTGTAGCTAGATCAAACACTTCATGGAGTTCTAGCAATGCGATTTCTCCTTGAAGAAGGTGATGTATTATTTAATTTGTAACTAAGTCCTGGGACATCTAGAAGCACAACATTGTTATTTATCTTTTCTATTCCAGATGAAAATCCGCTGGCTGCAAGTAGTGCTGACCTGAGTTTGTCCGCACTGTGCAAGTCAGATTTTTCACAATGATCCTAGAATCTTTTCAGAGCAGAATGTGACACAGCTTTTTCATGGGATTTGAAATTATAGAGTATCTGAAGGAACCTTTTCAATATAGTTTGTTTCTGTAGTGATCTAAGTCAATTTGCCTGGATTTAGTGCCAAGGTTCTGCCATCTTGCTCAGACATGCTCTTCATAGTTATCTGGAGGGGGAGCAATTAATTGGTGCTGTGCTGGCATTCTAAATATTGCAGCAAAATATGTTGTTGCAGAGGTATGCAAACCTTTCTGCATTGGTAGCATCATGCAAGGTTTTCTCTGATGATTTCCCGTACTAACTTCCTATGGTGAGCTAAACCTTGGCTTTTAAGTATCAGATTACACTGACCTTCACTTCAAGGAGGCTTTGCATTTGAGCTTTTAGCCTTCAGTTGGCATGAAACATTATTGTCAATAAAAGTAAACATCTAGTTTTGTTCAAGTAAGCAGAGAAAGCAAAACTATCAATAAACACAGCTCTTAGTTTGGCAACTATGGCAGTCTGATTATATTTACATTTAAAAAATTACTGCAGTGAGGGTCATTCCATTTCAAAAGCAAGTATTTGGTAGATGAGTTGGCAAGAAGAATGACTTCAGTGTTTATAGCAGCTCTGCCAAGAATTAGTAGGAAAATATTTGTCTGATTGTACCTTTTGAAATGCGACAGTACAGAAGAAGGTTGACATTAGTGGAATAAAATATGAGACTGCCTTGGTCAATGAAGGAACTGACGTAGTCTGGGATATTATTCCTTGTAGCTTCTGCCATTAAAGTGTGACTGAGAAGGGAAGAAATTTGATGACCAATGGCATTCAGCACTAAATTGTCTGATGAGGGATGCAGCCATAAAATGAAACTGCTTTTATGAGTTACTTTTATGAAAGTTCAAAATGCTTTTCTTTAAATGCCAATGTAGCATAGCCTACAGAACATATTCAAAATATACTATGAATAACCCAGAACAATAATAAGGAAAGTCATCCCATAAATTCAGGAGATCTAACCGTGGTGACAGACCTGGAATTTCATTTCTCCTACTCTTTATTGCATAAGCATGGGCTGCTGATTGTTTTCATCAGAGTTTTCCTTTCATTTTGGGGATCTTGCAAGCAGACTCCAGTGATCATCTTACCCGTTTATCTGGTGATCATGTTTCCAGTATAACTGATGCTTCAGGTGGGCCTTTGTCTCAGTGTCTCTATGACACTAGTAAAAGTAAATAAAATAAACAGTTGGAACTGCTTGAAATTTAGATCGTACTTGCTGGAACTGGACACTGGAGGTGGTTGGCTACATGTATTTCAGATTAACAATTTCCTGACCTTCCCAAATTGGGTGATTTTTCCCTGCTTTTTCCTTTGCTCAGCAATCTATTTTGCTTCTGTGCTTTCTAAAAGGAAAAGAACATTAGGAAGAGAAGAGAAACAGGCTTTTTTTTTATTCCCCCCACTAATGCTTGGGGCATGACACTGTTTTAATGTGTCTGAGAAGTGCATCCCTGTTATAACTCAGTCTATGTAAAAAGTAACAGAAATAACCCAGGTGGTAAAACTTCAAGGCCCTTCTGAGCTAGAGAATGCAGGATGAAGCAGAAAGGAAAAGCTTTCCCATAGACTTCTCTGTCCAATATCTCTGCTATGTGTAGTAAAGGAGAGCCAGTTCTGGTCTTCTACCATGTGAGATTCATTTTATTTTTATTCTCAATGAGAAATTCAGATCCAAATAATCTCTTTTTTTTTTTTTTTTTTTTTTCTTTTTTAGGTTCAGATTGATTTCTGTGGCCACATTGGAAAAATATGAGGGGAGATAAATGTTCAGTTGCTAGGAATGCTTTTTTTCCTTAATTTAAACAAGGTAGACTAGAATACCCCTGTGAAGAGATGTAATAAAAATAAACAAACCAACCCCCACATTTTCCTTGTCTGTATTGTCCAATTCTGATGATTTTTATGCCTGAAAGTGTAGCACATTAATACCTGGCAGTAAATACAAAATCTGTGTGTGGTAAATGACAGATTAAGCACTAGAGATTCCAGTAGGGATTAGGCCACACATTCTGAAAGTGCAGATGTCAGTACTACTTTACATCACCGAGCTGTGTTCAGCTGCCTTATGTTTTATATATATAAAATAGCCCCTGTTTTTCATCCTATTCTTCCTTTTTTCACCCCACTACTTTTTCATTTTATTTCCTTCATGTAGGTGCTTTTGGCACTGCTCATCCTTCTGGAGATTGAGTGATAGCAGATGGAATAGAAATATGCAATGCAACGTGATCTGCTAGCCCACAGTATGAGCTAGGTAGGTGGCCTTTTGTTTGAGTCTGAGAGAGGAGGAGAAAAAGCTGAAGGATTGGAGAGTGGGAGTTGAAGTGAGGCAATTTAGTGGCAGAATAAAAGTGGGAAAGCAGAGATAGAAAACTAAATGAGACACGACTTCAGGAAACTTGTGTCATGTGTCTGGTACTTGTCAGAGCTGCCGTCTTTCATTGCACTTGCTTGTAGTTTGCTAGCATTTGTGTAGTTTACTAGATAATGTGTTTATATATTCATTTCAGATGCACTTTACAAGTATGCATATGAATTCATGTAGAACAATTAAAAGTCATAAAAGAAACATTTCCTGCCCTGAGGCCTTAAAATCATATGGGGAGAGTTGAGCTATAAACCCAGCAAAGTGAGAGAATAAAATCACTTTCACCAACTAAAACCAAGACTGCATCCAATTCTGAATGGAACAGTCCATAAGTAACTGATTGCTGCTGGTCAACAATGCAACAGGATCTACTGAACAGTAATGAATACTGCTATTATATCTCGTAATGCCATCGAGAACAGACCTATCCTTTGTAACAAATATGCCATTAGTGACTCTTTTTAGTTTTCACTGTGCTCAAGGGAAGGACTGTTGGAACAGTGCCTTAGGGAGGTGATAGATTTGCATCAGCATTTATTTAAGAATAAACTGTCTACTTCTCTTAAAATGCGTGCTTTGCTCCAATTTTGGGAGATGCTCCTCAATATATACTGAATGTGTGGAATTAAAAGTTTCTTGGCCTGTTTCTTTCCTTCAGTGAACCCTGAAATAAAATAAGGGTAGATTTTATTACAGAGGACTTCAAATTTATATGACAATTTTATTATATTTCTTGCATCAGAATTTCTGCAATGGCCAGGAGTGAATTCCTCTTCCATACTCAGCTCTTTTCTCACAAATATTTGGACTGTGAAGGCAGAGCTCCTTTTGAGCATCAGAGCAAGGATGTCCCTGGCTTTTGGGTAATAAATTGGCCAGGTCAGTGTGATCACCAGGAAGCTGGTACAGAAGCTTTCATTGTGTCTTGATACAGATTTGTTTGCAGACCTGTGATCATTCAGGCTTTACCTCTGGCTTAGCCTGGCAGGGGTTCTGGAAGCATTTCACCTTTGTGCTGCAGAGATATTGTTTGGCTTCTGGAACCATAAGCAGTTCTGTATGCTCATTAGTTCCTGGCCATTGTGAAGGTGTTGTGTATTGTAGGAGCTTTGCCTTCTTTTTTTCTCTTGTTATAGTAGGTGAAGTATTTCACTACTAATTGAAAATGTGTAACCTGAGTATTTCAGCTTGATATAGCTTATTTAGGTGCAACACGGTTGTGCACTACATGGAGGTCAGGTGGATCAGAAGGATCTGCTTTGCCTTTGCTAGTTAAGATGTGTGTCCCCCTATGCAAAAAGAATTTAACATTCTCTAAGCCTTACTCTCAGCATCTGGGTATCTGAAATGAGCATCATTTTCTCTCAAGTAGCCCCCTATGTCCAATCTTCATCACGATTCCAAGGACAGACCTAATGTTTTGCCAGTGTTTTTCTCTAGATTAAGATGTCTTTGAAGAATTAGTGTTTTACACCTGATTGTAAAGCAGAACAACTCTTCCAACAACTTAACCAAAGATATCTCCCAAGAGAGAGCTTATATTACTAAGCAAAGAAGCTGAGAAGGGTATTTAACTTTTTTCAAATATAAAACCATGCCTTATTCACATGAAAGCATCTACATTGCTTCTGAAGATGGTCTGTTCTTTCTTCCTGCACTGCAGAAACAAATCTGAAGAGAGGAGATGCTCTAACATGGTAAGAAATGTTAAAGTGGTAGGAAGCGTGATGTTTTCAGCTTCAGTTGTATTCAAACTCTAAGGTCTGGTCCTTTTTTCACAACATACATTGTGAAGTGTGCACAATATAGTAGATTTCATTAATTATTCTGCCTCAGTAGTTTTCTGTTAACTGTTTTATTTGGGTGCAGTTGGGAAGCACAAAGTTTTTGTTTTGTTCACTTGACTTTCTCTAGACTCTGGTTCCTTGAATAGCAAATGACATCTTAATGTAAAATACCTTTGGAAAAGTCTTCAGATTTTCCCACTTGTGGGCTGCAGTGTTTATCTAATAACAATACTTAGAAAATGAGATTTTAACCAGGTAACTGGTGCAATAATCACATTCTTGGGACGTAGCCAGACTTCGCAGTTTCCTCACAACATTTGCAAGTGCACAGAGCAAATCTTTGTGATTATACTGTTTTTATCCAAGGCAATGAAGTCAATTTTATTGTAAATTTTATGTATTAGTGTGATGTAGCATAGTTGCATAAAGAAAAAACATCCTCACTGGAGATGGATCCTCGCATGCTACCATGAATGCAGTTGCACTGTCTTACTACAGCATCCTCTCGGGAATGTTTCCTACTCTTCTCTTTCATTTAAAATATCATTCCCTTTGTCTTAATTACACTTAAAGACAAAACAAACTGGCATTATAAGGGCTGGAAATCTGTCTGGTTTTGAATGTGTGAATTTTTTGCTGTTTGTTTCTTGTTGCTAGTGACTCAAATTCTGTTTTGCTTCTTTCAGAGAACAGTAAGTTCTTGGTAGGATTTTAAAGAATTGCCACTGATGTATTGTACACCTACCTCGTCTCTCTGATTTGTATGGAAAGGTCTTTCTGTGCTTGGAAACTTGTATTAATGGAAAGGAACATCATTCTGAAAAGATACTGGGTGCAACAGCGATTAAACTTTTGTTTTCTGATTTCTTTGATTCTGTCCATCATCTCCTTTGATATGAGCATAAAACTGATTCGACTGAATCTGTCAAACTGAAGAGTTAATACTGCTGTTAAGCTGCCATATTTTGATGTTGCAAGGTTGTTCTGGATGGGAAGTCAGTTATGTACATCTCAGTCTTTTTCTTGTCATTATTATTTTTTTTTTAAAGCTCCCTCATGATTTATGATCTTTCCACTAGAATGATTTCCTGTCCTTGAACTGAACTTTTCACATGCAAACGCTGTTGCAAGGCATTTCTTTTCAATCAGGTATGTATTTTTCCACTGGTGATAGTGACCTTCACACACAAGGCACTGACTGTCCCTTTTATAGGAATGATCCTTCAAGCTCCATCTTGCTGGCAACACATGTGATTGTCTTTTCATTCACGTAGTCCTTCAAGGTGGGATGATTGGTAATAAACTTTATGCTGTCTCTGATGGCTGTATCAAGTTGAAATAGACGTGTTCAGGCTACATCTTATTTTTTTGCATCTTGTGTGTGTCTCATAGGAATATTTTGCTTGTTTTAACATTGCTGGAGCACTCATTCACTTGCTTTCACTGAAGGCAGTGATTGTGTCTTCTGCACATTCTTGAAATTTCAGAATGTGTGCTTACTCTTTCTCGTTCTTATGTGGAACTATAACCTGTGTTTCAGTTCTGTGATTATCTTACTTGGTTAGTCTGACAGTAGCTTTGCATCATTTTCTTGCATAATTCAGAGGAAATTGGCATGATGTAATGCATGGACTTAATGTGCACGTTGCGTTTGTCAGTTCTGTGTATTGTTTTTCATTCTCTATACCAAGTGCAGCCCAAGTGTGACCAGGGCACTGTATTAACTTCATACATTTAAAATATTACCTTTAAGACAGCGATCTCTTTCTCCCCACTTCAATATGGTACTTTTTAATGGATGCTGTGGCATAATTACTTCCCTTACCAGAGTTGTTACACGTGAGCTGTTATAAAATATTGCTTTACTATTTGGATATTTTAGTTCTTGATCCCTGTGTTAAGCTAATCTGTGTTCTGTATGTTTGTTTGCTATTAGTATTTTATTTTCCTTCATTCCTTCTGGATACCAGGTGAATGGATGCTGTCTGTATCTCATTCTGTCTGGATGTGACTTTGCTCACTAGCTTTGCATGGGTCTTGCCAGAAACTTTGAGTACTCTTAATTCTTACCTCCATTATTTTCAATTCTGCTTATTAATCTGTTGCACATTATTTCATCTTTTTAGAATTCCATAATAGCATGACTTTCATGCAGATTAGTGATCTACCAAGCTCCTCTATCTCCGAATTCATATTATGCTTTGTTGGCGTGTGACAGACATTGTGGGTTGAAAAATGCTTCTAAAATTTTATATAGATCCTCCTGGTTTATGCTGAAAAATTGAAATGTTGTTTGTAGCCTGTGGCAGCCGCTGCCAATTACAGTTGATAATGTTGCTGCTCTTATTCTAGTTCTCTTTTTATCTAGCTTCCCTGTAAATTCTTATTGTGCTCAGAAGTGCTTCCAATTTGTCTCCATCCTTTTCACATCCATCTGCTCAGGGACAGGACTCTGGTACATTGCCATGATCATTATTTGTTCTCTGTGTGTATGCAGATGGAGAGAGATTGAGTATTCTTAGTTTTTGTCATTAGGTACCTGAAGCAGCTAATCTTTTTCTATCGTTGTATTAGTTGAGGAGGAATAGACGGAGATAGAGCCAAGAAGTCTAACACTTGAGCTTTATTCCTGTCTGTTCATGTGTTATCCCAGTTACTCAAGCAGTTTCTAAACGTGGAGCCTTCTAGATGCTGCCTTAGATGTGAATATGCCATAAAATCTCCTGTTGGGTAGCAGTTCAGTTGTAAAACAGCAAGCTCGGGAAGCTAACTTTTATTATTTCTTTTTTCGTTAACTTGTCTGAGTTGGAAAGAAATTGGTTACCTCATTAATGAACGTTTGTTTAGTCCTTGGAGACTTGTGAATGAAAAACTTGATTGAACTACAAAATTAGTGGTGATGATGTCTGTCTTTGTTATTGCAGCTGCACACTGAGCTCTTTCCCATTCTCGCCTGTATTTGTGCACTTTCAGCTCTACACATGGTGGTCTCAGCAGTGTGGGATTGTCTTATTTATTTGTTTAAGAAAAAAGAAATTTCTAGGTTAGAACAGTGGTCTATCTAGCTCATTACTCTGCTCCTATGGCAGTGCTTTCCTGCAGTCCCCAGAACTCACTGTCTCTGATTTAGGGATGTTAGAGGTACTTTCCTGCCTCTTTCCTTTATCATCTGTTTATGGACAGATTTTGGCAAGAATTTCTTCTCCTTTTGCTAAAAGATATATTGGCTGAAGCTTATCAGTATTGAACTGCTTTATTATCTGTTAGCCTGTGCACCTGCACTTAAATGATCTGCTGCCTTCTGCAGTTGATACTGCTTGCAGTGCTCACTTATTTATGACCACAGAGTATTTTAAAAGTCAAATGCTCTTCTACTCCTTCCTGTTATCTGTCTAACACTGATATCCCACCTGACAGTATTGATGCTAATTCCTCAGAACTTCTGGATTGTGTTGTGCATAAGTTAACCTGTAGAAAGGCTCAGTTCCCCAGCAGATCATCTGATGAGCATGATTTGATGTCCAGCACTGATGCCAAATGCCCTTAGTGGGCCATGGGGATCCCTGCCAGTGGGTTGTCCCCTCCCCTGCTCTCAGTAGTCCCTGGCACTCTGCCTTTTCTGCTGCACCAGAGCCCTCACTGACTGCAGCTTGAGCTCTTCCTTGGAGTGAAGGCTGGGGTGGCCCTGTGGGGTAACAGAAGCCATTCTTTGAGGGCCCTTTTTGCTCTGCTGAATTGAGAGTAGGACATCTGTAACAATTGCAGTGTGTGCTGGAAGATGCACAGCTTTTCCTGACAGATATTGTCCAAGTGTGTGTTCCTTGTGCTGAGATCCTGAGCATATTGCAGCAGGTGGGGACATGATGCTATATTTCTGCTTTCCTATACTAAATCTTACTTGGCTGCTTGACTGCTATTGCTCCCCACTGAGTTAATTTCTCCTCTGTCTCTGCAGCAGGGCTTATTCTGGGTAGGTTGTCTTCTACCGGTAGTCACAGGCAGAAATGGGAAAGGAAGAGATTCTGCTTTTTCTAAAAGTTTACTTCATAACCTTTGGTCATGCTTCAGATTTTAAAGTTATTTCTTACTAAAGATAATTGTTCATCCCTATAATTAAGCGTTCACCTTAGAGCTCACCTCTGAGATGTGCTTCCTTTTACTTCTCTCTCTGTCTTTGTTAAAAGTGAACAGGTTGAATTATGATGTGATTTTCATCCTGACAATATCCTTGAAAATTCTCAATTGATTAGATGAGCTTTTTTTCTGCTACAAATAGATCAGATTTGTTTTAATCAAGAAAATTTAATTTTGTTGTTCTTTTTGATCTTAAGAAAGCACTTACCATTTTTACAAGCTTGCCTAAATTCTGTGGTTCCCTAGGACTCATACATATTCTCATGATAGAATTACAATAAGCGCCTACTGTAGGAGCCTTCCTTGACCTAAGCAAGTTCATTAAAATTTCTTCTGGCTTGTTAAGTGTTCTGGGTGTTATGACTTAGTGACCTTCTAGGTAGTCATTCCTTTCATTGTAATTAATATTTTCAATATTATGTTATGAATAAGCTGGGATGGTTTTCTTCTCTCACTGTGAAGGCATTTCTTAACCCAGCCTTGTTATATATAAGTGCCTCTTGCTTTGGGAGGCATTAACTAATGTCTTAGTTAATGGCCTAATTGGTTGTGGCTGCAAAACTTGTGCATAATTTCAAGCATGTAAATGTTATTCATAATTTTCTGCCTTTCTCTCATTAGGTGTAATTAAGAGATATAATTTTGCACTAGCTACACTTTGGGTAAAGAGCAAGGAGTTTAGTACTTGTTCCAGGGAGTTTAATGGCAACCTTTATATTCCTTTAAAAAATGGATGATTATAGACCTTGACAGACAAAATACTCAGTAGTTCATACCAATTAGAATGTTCTCAGGACTGATTCACTTAGTTTTATGGAAATATTTAGGACAAACATCTTATTTTCAAATTTGATATGTAGTTTATGTAGAATAGTTTTGTGCATCATTTTCAGGTTTTGGCCCTACAACAATTTGAGCCTTCTAGTGCGCGCATGCAAAGACAGGCTTTGATTTGTGTAAATGACGTGTGCAACCTTGAAAATTGTAATTTGGGTTGTCTTTTGTTTAAAATATCTGTGAATAAAAATCATCTCTGAAATTCTGGCAGAAAGCAGAAGGACCACAGAAGGGCAAGCATGGCTAACCTGTTTTTATTACAATTGAAACCAAAATTCTGGCCCAAATTAATTACATAGGGGGTCAGGGACTTTTCACTGTATGAGCTCTCTGTAGAGGCAAAGCAAGGAATGGCATGCTGGGAGCATGGAGAAGCAAGATGTTGGACATCTCCTTCAGATGAGATTTAGGGAGTCTTGGCTGTGTGGAGTCCTGAAGGGGAGCCAAGGATTGTTGAAATGACCAGTACTTAGATGAACTGTAAGGGATGAGGGATCAGGCTAAATCCCAGGGGATTCTGGAGGAAAAGCTGTGGGCAACCACTGGAGGGAAGAGGGGGATTCTATGTGACCTAGTTTGATTGGAAGGGGATCCAATGATTTAAAAAAATAAAAATAAAAAGGCAAGATACACTGTCAGAAAACTAGAAGATAAGTTTAGTGACAACTCTTCCTGGATATTGGAAATGACTAAATTTGTAGCAGCTGTGGGAAAGTGTCAGAATTGAAATAATGGAGTCCCAAATTAGTTTGTGCTGATGTCTTCACAGCACATGGTTGTGCTTGGGAGATGCTATGTAGGAAGTAGTTTTGTGATGCTGAAAAAGATTTCTCAGAGGGAAGAATTGAAAGTAACCACCCCTATGAATTTGAGTGTTACAATTGCAGTGATTACTTATAGAAATATTCTACAGTATTATGCAAGATCTAGTGATTGCTTCTCACGCAGGTACTGTTGGATCTGAGAATGAGATGAGCAAAACCTTATTTTTCTTCGCAGCATGAACACTGGCTACCTTAACCAGAAATTCTGCTAACTTAAAAAAAAAAAAAAAAAGAAGAAGAAGAAGAAAAAGCAAACCACAAGAAAGAGCTGAAGTGGAATTTATAGTAAACTAACTTAAAAGAGAACTGGTTTATTTTATTTTTTAGTACGGCTTGGCATTTTGTGATTTCTGAAAAGAACACAAATCTACCACAACATTCTGGTCATACATTATACTACCCTGCAATTTTATGCCACTAATATTTCCTACAAAGGAAAAGAGTATATTAATTCTGTAATGATATGTAACTTCCACACCCTTAATAGCTCTGTTAAAAGTAATGCAGAATTTAATTGTAGATCATCATAACATTAGTATTCAAAGTGATTTATGTCCAATAAAGGTCACTGCACTAAAAAAAACATTTAATTTTTCTTTAAAATTAAAAAAAAAAAGTATGTAGTGCTTTGTCATCAATTAGCAGCAGGAGGGCAAACTACAGTTACATTACACAGTGCTTGCTGTAGAAATCACAAATCTTGTTAGCAAAGAATTAACATCATAACCAGTAATTTAAAAACTGCCTTTAGCTCTGAATGGAGATTGGATATAGACATATTTAATGTTATTGAGGATGTAAAAATAGGTTTATTAAAGAGGATTTCTCATGATGGTAAAATTAATTTTTCCTCCTTTATGAAGTGTTGGTTAGTGGTGAAGGGGTAATGTGCTAAAGAAAAGATATCTTCTGTTTGATTGGTGGACCTGCTTCTAGATGAATTTTGGAATGGAAAGATTTGCTCTCTCCACGAAGGGACATATATATCCATCACTGGTTTTCTTGTTGTCTTTCTGTGTACAAATGCATGAAAACTGCATGACTTCTCAAATGCAAATTAATAAGGAGAAATGTAATCTGTTTTTCCTTTCCTGCATATCAAATATGTTTGGTATGTTTCTGAGACAACAGACAAATTGCTCAGTTGCACGCTTCAAGACTTTACTACTGCTGGCTAATGAAGTAGAACAAGACCTAGAAGAAAAATACACCTTTCTTATTGGTTTGCCATATCACATTAATTTTCTTGGGGATTCTTTCAGTGTATTGACAACCTCGAAATAGAGCTTATGCAAACAGTGAAATGCTGTGTGGCTGTTTAGATTTTAATTATTTGAGGGAGAGTGGAATGGTGCTAAATATGTCATTAATGCAAATTAAAAACTGTCCACTCATGCTGAAGACTTCCATCTCCTCTTGTACTCCCTCTCTGGTTGCAGTCAGTCAGTCTCCTTTCCTTATACCCTTATCTCTCTACTTCTCCTCACAATAGATCAGGAAATGTTACATGAAGCACATGTTAATCTTCAGTAATGTTTTATTTTAGCATGAGCCTTAGCTTATTGTATCCTCTCTTATTTAGGCACTTAAGTCAATTCATGCTCTTACATAACATGAGGTCTTCAAAACCAGCTACAGATTACCTCCCTCAATACTGCTGGTAGCTTTGGTCTGTGAGAAACGTGTTATGCAAATATTTTGTCGGTCTTTCATAATGCAGCTAATTACTACTTAAAGACTCTTCCTAATTTGTTGCAGTTAGGCTTGATCAAAGACTGATATAAACAGACATTATGGTTGGACACTTATGTTTACTTAAACTCTTATAGCTTAGAGGACTCAATTAGAACAGAAGAGCACATAATGATTTTGGGCAATGCAAAAGAGTAAAACAAATAATTTCCACAACCTCTTAAATTTTTTAGTTATTTTCCATTTGGTTAACAGATGTTTTGTTCTGTGGTTCTTAAAGCTATTTCAAATTCTGTTTATACATTTTTAATGCTTCTGTTAAGCCACAATGTGTAGGCATTAGATACAAAACTGAAGTTCATTTTCTTGATGTTTTAAGGGAGAAAAAAGTAAACAATATTTTTTTCCTGTCCTGTTTGTTTTTCCTTTACCTGTTTGACTTCTTGTTTGGCAGGTGCTTAATGCAGTTTGTCTAGAGATGAGAAAGTGCTGTGAGAAAACTTTATAGTGATTTTGACCTGTTTCTGCCATAAAAGTGAGTTCCATAACAAAGACCACAGATAAGAGCAGGAGCTCATATCTGTTGGGTTTAGTTTGAGACAAGGAAAAATAATCTCACCAGTCTTTTTATCAATGCCAAACTTCAATTGTGTGTTATTTGGAGTTTGGTATTGCAGCGTTAAAGCAATATTCTGACTAGATCTTTTGAGAAGAATTTAGTTATTTCAAATATCTCACGTAGTGCCTCACACTTCGTCTTTGTGGATGTGCTGCATCAAGTCAGCTCTTCGCTATGATCTCACTGGACATAAGACAGCTTTCCTAAAGCTACATAACAAAAAGAAATGATAGCATTGCAAAAGATGGTAGTTTGTAGACTGCTGAAGTAAGTGGATATTGAATACTCAGGTATGAACAGGATTGGCCTAAGTGAACTTGGACTATTTCATAGAACTCTAAAATTTACTTTTGTTTGTAGATTTATTGAAACTTACCACCTGCCCCTCTGCTTAAAAAAAGTTCTGTGTGCCCTAGACAGTGGGTGGCTTCTTTCCTGAACTTAGTGAGGTCTTATCCCAGACAAAACTTCAGAAAAGAGGCAAAAATACTTTTCTAGTATTCTACAGCACCACCAAGGTGCCATGGTGACTTAATGAAGTGAATGTTAAAGAGAACAGTATCGTAAAGATGAATAAATCACAGTATCTAAGAACTTACTGACATTTAATATTCACACTGCAGATCTCTGCCTCTGTGCTCCTCTTCCCTAGGCTTGCAGTGGGATTTCATTTTCTCCTGAGTCTTTGTGGGCTAGGCAGGCAACCTCCTTGTTGGAGTGCCAAAAGGATTGTATAGGAGGAAGTTGTTGAGTCCGTTGCAGAATAATGGATATATTTCTTTTAATTTTCTAGTATATAAAACTAAATATTCCGGCCTGTGTTGCATACTTGTTTTGTATGACCTAGTTCCCTTGTGCAACACCTGTTGTATTCTTAAGATATGTTCTCTTCTGGAGGACAGGTTTTTTTTTATAATTTTTATTACTCCAGAGGCAGAAAATCCCTGAGCAGAGACTTCCTCAGATTATTTTACTTCATTTTTGAATCTAGTCAAGCTTGCTGAATGGGAAGAAATATTAGTGGCTATTGAACAAGTTGCAAAGTGATTTGGTAGTAGCTAGAAAACATAAACAGTGAGTGACTTATTCTTTGTGGATCATCTGTTCTGCCAAGATATATGTATGTATGTGTGGTTCTTCAAATGCACTATTCCTCTCTACTTTATTGCTAAATTTACTGATGTTGTTAGCCATGGGAATTACTTAACTTGGTAGATCTCTGATATTGGTGCTGATATTTATGATTTTACATGAAGAAACTGAGGCAAGAAAGTTTAAATGATTCTGCCAAGGCTGGAAAGGAACTGACAGATTCTGGTTACTGGTTATTTGCTTAGGCTTGGTTTTACTCTCTGCTCTGTAGGACCTCTGTGTAAAGTAATCCAGTAATATGTTGCTTTAAAAAATCCATTTAATTCTAGTGGATAAAGTGGGTTGGGGGGGGGAAGCATAATGGATTACTGTTGGTGTACGTATATTATAGCTGCCTTGACATTTATGTTTTCCATGCTGATAGAAGAATGATTTCTGTGGAAGTAAATCAATTGCACCAAAACTGGTAGTACAAAGAACCAGGGTTTGATTCCTAGTCTAAAAGAATAGAGAGTGTTGAACCATATTTCAAAAATATTTCAAACATTTCTCACTAGAAAAATTTACTAGAGGACTTTGGTCCTCCAACACACATGACAAATTGCAGCTTGGTATTTAGCATAAATATACGTTAACATTTTGAAGAGCTGCAGATTTTGTTTCTCAGCAGTAGATTGAGTCCCTTCTGACCTATTGTTTTCACATGCTTTGTTTTCCATTCTTTTCAATTTGATCCATCTTACTTCTGCCAGGTGTTGTACTTCGAGTATTGTCATCCAAGCTCCAACATTCAAATATTTGTAACTTCTTAGAGTGGTTTCAAGCCAGCAGAAAGTTATTGTTGGTTATACTTATTTCTTTTTTCCTAACTAATCTGTGTATATATATCTAAAATCTTTCCTTGCAATCACTTGCAAAACAGAAATGCAAATCAGCCATAGAAAAAAATGTACTAAGTATCTGAACTTCTTCTGAGAAATCATTTAGTAATTCAGTGATAAATTTCGTGATTGGGAAGAAAATGAGAACATTATTATGTACTGTGACAGAGTTTACAGGAGAATTTTTAAAAGAGATTTTGAAAAATCTATACCAGCACTTTTGATGAAAAATCCAGCTTTCATGCTAGAATTTGAATAGCAAAACATTTACTTGGTTTCACTGCCCCCTGTGGATTCCTAGCTGATTCTGTCTTCCATAACTGTGAAACAACATGAAATACTATAGTAATAAACATATACCGTTACAAAATACCAGCAGCTAATATATAAACATAAGTATGTAGTGAATTTATAGGATACACCTCTCTTAAATCTATGAATGTAATGTCTTAAGGGAATCTGTCCTTTAAAATAACACTAGAATTTAACTGTATGCGAAAGTAGCTAAAGTTCTGAGAATCTTCTTTTCTCCTCAAACAGGTGCTGAATTAGCAAAAGCCGTTGTTAAATAGGTGTAAGATTCAGTTGCTTTAACATAGGTGTTGCTGAGTACACAAAAAGCCATTAGGAGAGGAAAGGGTGCTCAATTGACAGGAATATATGAATCAGCTCGAGACCAGGGCTTCTAAAATGTCAGGAGGCAGCTGAAGTTCAGCTCATTTGTTTAGAGTGCTTGTCATTAATAAAAATCATATGGTTTTAATAGGAAATTGCTGACCAAAAAATCAAAGCTAATTGGTCAGTTGTAATATCAGGCAATGCAGTTCTGAGTAAACAAACAAAACAAAAAAAATCTTGATTTCTCTTGTGGAGGGGGATAAAAAGGAGAATAAGGATGGAGAAGAGCTGTTACTTAAAGTCTTCCTTCTAGAAATGCAGCCACGTGAAGGAAAATACAGACCCAGTGGAAACTGATAGCTCTGCTGATCTCAAGAAAGAGATCAATCTATATACCTATAGAAATACTTACCTGGAAGTTTTTCCCTTGCTTTGTGTGCCCTTGTAGTGTAATGTCACAGTATACTCTTTAAGTGTGCTTTTATTTTTTCTACTAGGATACATTTATTTTGGCAGTTTTTCCATCAGCGTTCTACAAAATCATGCTATCTTTTGGTGCTGCACGGATAGTTTTCCTGTTACAGAGATGCTTGGTTTTCAATATGGTGTAAGAATGTGGACTCTGAAGTAGTTGGGATTAAGATAAATCATAATTTAATGTACAATTTTTATGTTGTCATCATAGAAGACTGCTCAATTATGCAAAATTCTACCAGTACGATCAGTGTTGAGGAATATGAAAATATCCAGATGATGTCTTACACGTGTGTTTTTTTAATTGATAATTTTCATTCTAGATAAGTGTAACCAGTCAAAGAAGTAACAAAAAGAATGATGCTTCAGCTAATGTGTTCTGCAGTTTCTCTGTATGTCCCATCTCGCTTAGATTCTTCAAAATAAGTGCTGAATATTTCAGAAAATCTCGTCTACAGCCACATTATTTTCAGAATTAACTTTCAGCAAAATCTATTGTCATCTTAAAAGCATGCTAGCGAGCTTTCTTCTGTAGCTCATTGTTACGAGTATGGCCCTCGCTGATAGCAATGATGTAGCTTCTAAAGGGAGCTGATACAAAAAGCAATGAGCTGTCTTCTGTTGTGACTGTTATTCACAACCTTTAATTCAAAGGCTCTGCAATAAGGAAGTGATATCATCAGCTCAAATGGGATTTTGCTTATTGCCTCCTTAGAAGTATCCCTGACCTGTGGGGAAGCTGTGGGATGACCATGCAGTTGCAATACAACACGTTCAAAGGCTAGAGTAGTAAAATACATTACTAAATGTCAATGAATACATTTAGGCATTGGGATTCAGAAAAGGTACTTTCTTTTCAGGACTCAGATTGAGGAGCACAGAAGGCAGCACACAAATCTATGACAGAGACATAGATCAATGGAGGACATTTTTTAAAAACATATAGGTCTAAAAATCTTTTTAAATGTCTTTTGGAGGAATGGGAGAGTTAATAATTTATTTTGCATTGACTAGTTGTAAAATATACACAATTAAAGGAGTGTCTCCAACCCCCAGAAAATTAAGATTTGGGAATTGGATGGAAGAAGTACAAACACAGGTCTGTTACCTGTCACAAACTGTGTGCACAGGGAATCAATCCCTGTGCATAGCATCCTTGTGTCAGCACGTAACTAGTGGAAAGCAATTGCTGGTTCCAGAGCTGAAGTACAGTTCCCATTTTAGATGTAGAATTTTTTTTCAGGGTACTATGATGTATTTTGTAAGATGGTGAGCTAAGCCTTGGCACTCTGATTGATGTCAAACTCTCAAAGTTTGACAGAGGAAGAGCCAAAGTTCTGGTTTTGGTGTTGATTCTGGGTTGTACTAATAGTGTGATATCCCAAAGGCAAGACAAATGTTAAACAGCACTATTTCTTCACAATAAAAAAAAAAACAAACCAGCCTGTATTTTTGCAGAAGTGGATGACAGACAAATTTTGTTTGTCAAGACCTTGAACATTTTTTTAACTTTATTTCTTTAGATTCATAAATGCTACATCAGTTTCTTTCTAAAACCCAAATTTGCTTCCTGATTTTTTTTAAAGGAGTACACTTGGATAGGAGCAGATGATGTCTAATATTGTCAAAGATGAAGACCTTTCCTATTAAGTGACTTTAACTTTGGCTCTATGTTTTTGGCATTTACCTTTGCAACTTTGATGCTATATAGATTATGCCCATTACTGCCAAATCCACTGCATGAAGTTGTCTGAGTGTAAAGGTATAAGGCACTGCTTTGAAGTTAAAAATTTCTTGCTATACATTGCTGTCTTGCTCAACAGAATGGCTAATCTTATGTCAAATAACACTTAAGTGAATATTTAATTTGTCTTTTGGCTTATGCTGTTTTCACAGCTCCTGTATGCTTACACAAATTTCATTTTACTTTCACTGTCTAAAGTCATGAGGCTCAGTAACAGTTGTGCCTGCACTAAATGGCTGAGTTAAAAGGCAGTATTAATGCTTGGGCGACTCACAGGGGTACGTGCACATGTTCTTCTATTTGGATTGCATTAAATGAGGTTTCAGAACCATATGGCAACGTACCTTAACTATTCTTTCTGAAATAGTCTAACTGTTGCAGCCTTCTGTTCTAATTAGTTATGTCTTCTGAGCTTCACCAATTCACTGGAAGAACTGCATGCTTAATATTGCTTAAATTTTACACAAATGTCTTTTGTTCTTGTGGGTGTATTTTAATATTGTGCATGTGAAATGCAGATAGCTTCTTAGTTACTTGTTTTGCTTTTAGTATCTCCCTGGACGATACATGACTATTTTGAAATGATTTTGACTGTTCATTAGAGTCAAAAATATTTCAGTTGAATTGCTGGGATTTGAATGGTTGTAGAAGTCATTAAAATACACTTCCTTTGAAAACACCAGATTTCCTTGCAGAATTACAGTGAAACGTATTTGCTCTGTTCTTTTCGTTCTTTATTTCTTTCCTCCAAGGTTCTTATGGAGACAGAGGGGGGAGGTGGAAAAAAATATTTCAAGTGGGAGTGTGCTAGCTCATCATTTCCAGTTGTTTGAATATTCTCGTGGCTTATGCTCTTCTTAAAGGATGTGTTGTCACATAAAAGAACCAACAATTTATTTAATTATCTTTTAAAGACAATTGAATCATTCTCAAAACATGACTGAGTCATCACAGGGCTTTGCAACTTTTCTTTGCACCTTTTCTCTTGTCTAAGATGGCTTAATTGTCTTGCTTAACTCAGTTTTCATTAGCAACCTTGGCAATAATGTATGATTTGCACTCTTCTGCCTATTAAACACAGAGGAAGTATCTCCATCATATGTGGGTTTTAACTTCGCATCTTAAGTGGAATTACTGTTTTTATGATCCCAAATAGTCCAGAAAATGGAGGAAGCACTAAAAGTTGGTTGACATGAGTATGCATTCACCTTTCATTTAAAGATTTTGCTTATTTATTTTAGAAATTAGTAGGCTTTTTTTTTTTGCAGAGAGGAAAATACCTACCGTAGGACCTTTTAATCAGTAAAAAAAAAAAAAAAAAAGAGAAACCCCATCATCTTGTTCCCAAAGGCACTATGCAAGTAGAATAATATAAGCTGTAATATCAAATCAATCACATTTACATTTCAAAAGCATCCTTCATAAGAGTGCCCCAGAGGGCTGTATCCAGCTAATAAAAATACAAATAAAATAAAATATTTAACAAGCTAAATCAAGCAAAGGTAAAGATTGCATATTTTGTAAGACTGACCTTAAAAATGGACAGTAAATCAGAAATTTTCAAACAAAATTAAAAAAAAAAAAGTTAAAATAAATTCAATGTCTATAGCTAGGAACCCAGTGCACAGTGCAAGGAATACATAATATCTGCTCATGAATCAGAGAGGAGAGCCACAGAGGTGAAGTTGAGAAATCTGTCTGAATAAGAAAGAAAAGAGGTTGTATGAGCATGAAACAGCACCACTGCACTGTGCTGTTTGCTCAGAAAAAGGGCCATCCTAATTAATTGTTTGAAATAGAGCTAATACTGTACGATAGCAAATTCAAAATTGGAACTTTCTTAAAATTTATTTCCAGATTACTGCAACTGTATCGTGCTTTCAGATATGCCTTAAAAAGAAATGATAGAGGAAATTTGTTTAAACAAGTCAAGTAGAGGTGGCCTTGTGGCTTTTAAGCTGAGGAAACTTTAAATAGACTATAAATGCTTTCATGCCATCACATTTCTTTAGCATCAAAAAAGTTCCACTTAAAGGGTTTAAAATGGGGAGACCCACACCAGGATGTAGTGCAGTATTTCTGCCCTCTAGTATTTTGTCACTAGATGTTCTGAATTGGACTAAACCTATTGCTTCCAATGGCAGAACAATAGTTGCCATTCCTCTGGGTGAACTCCATGAGGCATAGAGGCTTTTCTATGGAACAGATGGCAGAGTGATAGCAGCTTCTGCTTTGAATATGAGCACACACTGGGTGCGTGTGGGCAGAAGGTTTTGTTGCATATGATTTTACCAACAACTCTGTGCCTGTACATTCTGAAGTCAGTCTGTTTCGTTTGTACTGCTTCTTTGCCCAGAGAAGTTCTCGTGTCGTACATGTACATCAGTGCTGTCAGCTCAAACACAGGCCCTTAGAGGTAGGGAGCTGTATTTTATTTTATCACCCTGGGTGTTCTTTCAGTGTCCTAATGTATTCCAAATAACATCAACCTGTTTTATGTCTGTCCACGTTTGGCTTTGTGCTATATGAAGATTTAAGGGCCATTAGGTTTCTGCAGCAATTGAAATTTTTTCTGGAAGTGGTCTTGGGTATTTTAAGCTATACAAGAATGAGTGTAAATATAATGTCATCTTGAAGTTTAGTTTCACTTGGATCCTCTTCTCAGCTGAATTACAGTGAGAGTGTAGTAAAGCGTTTTTACCTAATTGTTAAATAGTTCAGAGGCAGAGCTCAGTTTTAGATGAGATTTGTGCAATATTGTGGCTCATGAAACAGTCTTACTGGGAGTGAGGCATGGACTTCATTGGCAATCTCCGGGTGGTTTGTAAAAAATTCAATGATAGTTTTTGAAACAATTGATTAAAACCAATTGATTAGAAGTGATTTTGCACGAAAGAGAGCTTTTTGTTTGAAAACAAGGATATAAACAACAGTTGGAGCAGAATTTTGTCTCCAATTTAATTTACCTTACAGCAGCAGTAAAACCTTTTCCAATTCCTTCACAATTTCTGACTTAGGAAGTATTTTCACTTCCAATAAGTTGTTTTATTTTTGGCCTGACTTCTGAAAGATTCGATGTTGTGGAGGATCTTTAGCTCACTCGTGCAGCATCTGGAGAAACTCGCAGCTTCTAGAACAGTAATGGTGAAGAACAGTGTAGTGAAGTTGCAAAGGACACCCACCTGTTTCAGCTCACATAAGGGTAACACCTTCAGCAGTCAGATGAGATGCTTCTTCAGTAGAAAGATTTTTTTACTGTCAATTGACAAAGTGTTTTGATCATGAAAGTTCCTGGCTGGGACTTAAAAGGCTATGAAATTGGCACTAAGACCATGCTTGGTATTCTGAAGCAGTACAGTTTGCTTGCTTGCTGGATGCCTTATTCACCAACCGAGTCAGGTCTGTAGGAGGAAGAGCATTCCTGAACTATGATCTGAAGTGATCCTTTTTTGTGAAGTCTTGTGTTGATGTACTTTAACTTGGCACTTTTCTCTAAATACTTCTGAACTATAGGGGAACTGATCAAGTGGGTGAAGAAGCATCAGAATATGTGAATTGGAATGAAACCTTCAGCTTGTTTGACTCTTGCTTTCTGTATCCTGTTGGCTTTTCCTAAGGATGGGATACAGGAGGAAAAATATTGGTATTATGTGCATTTTTGAAAGAAGTATTAGGGAAGGAATGTAAATATGAATGGTTGGTTCTTTTGTTTGTTTTCTTTCTTCATAAAGGTTGCATTTGAGGTAATTTATCTTAAGTAACTTTAAGTGAAAAGCAAATAAAAGAATATTTATTTCACAATTTATCTTCAATCTACTAAAAATATCAAAGCATTTTTCTGAACAGTTGAAGGGTTAAGTGACTCAAAAGCCTCACTTGCTCTGTATTTACTAGGTAGATGTAATTTGAGTATTTATGAGGGAGTTATTATCTTGCAAGATAGATTTTTTTTTTTACTCTGCTTTTTACTCTTTATTTACAAGTCAATAGTGTTACTATAAAGCCAGCAATTCTTGGCTTTGAAAGATAGAAACTGTATTTTAAATTTGTCTTTCTGCTGATAAACAACTAGCGGATAGTTCGCAGCAAATTTTTAACAAGATGCTGTTTGAATTAAGTAATATCACTCTCTGAGCCAAATTTAGTTCCAGTGAAGCAGACGAAGTTTTGGCAGCACTGTGCAGAGTCCGCGATGGCTCTGGCGCATGTAGTTACTCGATGTGGTAGAGATGGGCTCCTGACAGAAACATAAAAGCACTCCATGACTCTAGATGAGCACTCTGATTGGAACCAGTCACTGCTTTGGCCTGATTTCAGTCCACAGAGGTTGAGAAAGTGAGGACCAGAGATCTCTTATGCATCTTCCATTTAAGATTGTTTGGATTCTGCTAATAATTGCAGCACAGAGGTAAATGCTATTTGCCAGCTTTGGTTTGGAGAATGGGACTGACAGCACAGACTGAAGAGCTGGCCTACAGAGCTTAGTTCTTGCATTTGAATGCAAATCCAACAAATTGCTGTGGAGTGCAGATTATCTTTCAGGAAATTTACCGTCTTTGACTTGTTCAGAAATTATGCAAATGTGGATCAAAGTTCTAAGACCAAGTTCATCATTTCAGATCGCTTCTGTAGATATGCACTCAGAGCAGTCCTTTTGGTTTAATCCTCCCTTTGAGTTACTTGGTAGCAGTCAAACAATGCTGATACTAAAGGATGGATCTCTTGAAGCTCTGTAGGTGAGTGTCTGTCTGGTTGAAGCCTGAGTGACTACTGGGAAGCTGCCAAGAAGTTTTCTTTCAGGTGTGTGTATGTGTATTGCATTGTCATGTGGCTTTGTATCCGATCCTGACTCTTGTGAACTATCTGACTTTTTCAACTTGTCACAGCACTTCATGTTTGTGCTTATTTTTTTTCCTTGAAGTTAATTATGCACAGTAACAGAAACTGATAAATATGTACTCAGATGTAAGCACTCAGACCTATTTATTAAAGTGACACAAGGAGACCTTTCTCCTGTGCTTTTCTTTCCATTCCTCACTTCTCTGGAGAGTGAAGCAGGCCTTTGAGTCTCTTCATGATGCAGTGGATTAACAAACTGATTTCAGGACTTGTTTAGGCTTATATTGGTTTTGTTCTAATGCTAAATTTGTCAGGTCTCAGCCTTGGATTTCTGCTTTGAAGTGGGAGGAAAGTCTTTGCTGTTGGCTGACAGGGCAGAGGTTTCTGCCCTAAGGCTCAGCAGCACACAGATGTTATTAACCTGAGATGGAATTGAAGAGCCCTATGGGCCAGGTGAGCTGCTTGGAAGGAAGGGGCAGGAGGTGCTGTGAGGGCAGATTGTTTTCAAAGGCAAATTACAACTGTGCATCTGAATGGTTTTGAAATTTTTAATCTCAGCTTGTTTGCTGCAGTGTAGCCCTATGTCAGGTTCTGCACTACTCAAATACTCCAAAAAGGAGTTTTTTTTGTGTGTCGGTGAATTGTTATTGCAAAGTTCTCATTATCTAAATCACAAGATAGGAAACAGTGACTTGGAGAAGGGCAAGATTTGTAAGAACTGAGATGACTTGTTTATCCCAGATCAGACAAATTGTTTTCACTATGGGAGTTACTGTGGAAAAGTGATTAATGCTATTATATCTGAGAAATTGATTCAAATGATTCTATTTAAGCACTAAGGAACTTTTATAAAAATTTCTTTTCTTTCTCATCATATACTCAGCTTGATTAATGTGATATTGATCCAAGAATAGAGCATCTGTGAATTGCAAGGGGGGAATTTCTGTCTAGCTCCCAAAACTTGCTTTCAGTAGCAAATAGAATAGGGTGCTAGTGTATGATTAACTTGCAGTGTTACACACAATCTGCTTTTTGTTAGTTTTTGGAAGCATGGGCAAAAAAATCATTGTCTTCATACTTTCAGTGTTGATTGTGAGAGTACCACTTCTGATTTTTGAGTCTGAAAAACAGGAGAATGGGAGAGACTTGCGATCCGTCCACAAAAAATGACTTGAAATTGTCTTCAGAGGCAATAGTCTGTGCTCTAAAAACACCTGGATGGAAGTACGGGTCTTGCACATGGGCAGTAATGACCTTTCAAAGAATGCTGAATCACTAGGAAGAGATCATTTTTACAGGCTACAAAAATGACACAGCACTTCCTCCTCCTCTTTGTTCACTGAATTTTAGTTCACCAAAGAAAACTTACTAGTTTGTTTGCCCCTCATCACCCATTAAAGGTATGCAAATCATGCAAATGGATCTAGTTGCCAACTGAGGAGCAAATAGCTAGAGCAGGTTAATACTCATCCCTGAAGTCACACTTTCCTCCCAAATGTAAGATGTTTCAGCTGTGCTTTCTTTCATCTGAGTGCAGTGGCATTAAAAGGAATTCTGGTGCTTGTAACTTGTCTTTCAGACAGCTGATGACAGCAAAAAAGGCCAAGTTTATTTAATGTGTCTCTTGACAAATAATAAATCAGTTTGAGCTCCCACCTAGAAATCTAGTAAAGCTCCTTTCTTCCATAAGCAGAAATTCTCCATCCTTCTTTTTTTTTTTCTAACTTGGAAAGCACAACAAGCACAATATGAAGGGAGAGTATGTCAATGAGGCAATATTCTGCCCCTCCTCCTTGCAGACAATGGGAGCAAGCTCACCCAGATTTAGAATCATAGAATTAAGATTACAAAAGACCATTTAGTCCAAACATCAATTCACGTTTTACACTCCTGTAATAATAAATACCCCATTAAGTGTTTTCCTAAGTATCCTCAGAGACCGAGTGTCTTCTTTCAGATCAGCTTCCCTGCCAGCAGCGCTTGCCTGATCTTGCTCATATTTTGGTTCATGATTCAGGTGGCAAATAAGTGAGATCTTGCTGGCTTTACTCAGTACCCTGAATGCTTGAAAATGTTCACTCTGTTTCAATGGACACGTGTAATCCTTATGTTACATGAGGTTTTTTAAAAGATTAGGAGACCAGTTGCCCAATGCTTCTTCTGATAGGACACCTTTCACCTTTTCCCAAATGAAACTCACAAAAATCTCTCATTTCCTTTCTAAATGTCTTACAGCAAGAATTGTGTGATGTGCGCACACAAACATTTGTTTCCCTGGGGTGGAGCTGAAATGCAAGGAACTGTGGTTAATGTTGATTGTGCCTGTTAATGTGCTCCAGGACAGCATTCAATTACTGCAGTGATAATGTTATGACAACCTGCAAGGAGCGGAGTGGAAATGTAACCTGTGTGTCACCTTTTTCTTCTAAGTGGAAGGCATCTAATGGGTTATGGACAATGCTGCAAGGAAGTAATGAATTTAAAAGCAGCATCCTCATTCGTAATCCAGTAAGCCTACATCTAGGGCATGTTCTAGTAGCTGAGAAGCAGAGCTGATGACTATATAAAGCTGATGGTTCTTAGATTAGTGACTGCTTTTATACCAAACAGCTGAACCAACTAAGACTCTAAAATGGGTTTAACAATATCTAACAATGAACAAGTGTCACAAAGTGCTGAAATCTGGTAGCTTTAAACAAAAGCAGAGAGAATAGGCAGGAAGAAAAGGAGACCTCAACAGAAGAAAATTAAGTAAAAAAAGCAAGAAAAAGACACAAGAGAACAAAACCAGAAAGTATGAAACAAAAGCAAAAGCAAATTCACTAATAAGAGAACTGTCAAAGAAAAAGAGAACAAACAGAGAGCAAGATAGAAGTAATGAGACAGGGGGGAAATCGGATTTGAAATGAAATCTGGTAATAAAGGAACTGTCAGACATAAAACGAGCCAATGTATGACAAAGAATAAAGAGCCAAAGAGATGGAGCAAGGCAGTCTTTGAAGAATTAAACAAGCCAGACGAGGCCTCCAAAGGTAATTTTGGAGAAAAGTTGATACTGCTCCTGATTTCTAATGAAAAGTAAACTGTAAGAAGCACATTTCTTTTATACTCTAAGGAAAAAAAAATCTTAAAAAAAAAAAAGATAAAGTGTGCAAGGGAAATAGCAGTGTTTGCATTACTTTAACAAGACAATGCTGTAGCTAAGGTAGTGCTGAGAGCAGGCAAATTAATGGTCTGCAATAGACCTTGTGGTTTGTGCAATGAATCTGGTGTGCTGAGATTTCTACCATGATCTGGGTTACTTGACCAATATGCATGCATTTCTGTGGTTTCACGTTCCTTTTACTCATGCACAATAAACTCATTGACTTCAAGGCAGCTACTATTCGAGGAAAAATATTGCTATTTTAATAGGTTAGACTAGGCAATTCAGGAGTCCACTTGAAATATTTGTTATATTAGGATTCTCAAAGTTTTTTAATGTCTGAATGATATTTATTATACACTAAAGAATTAAGTGCATGTAGTGGCAGCGCGGTTTCTGAATGTGTGTGCCTGCTTCGCAACCTCTCCTTGCTAGCAGTAATGTTGTTCATACTTGCCTATGTAAACAAGTTTAATGTTCTGTAGAAACCCACTGTGTCTGTCATTGCCTAACTGAGTTTTGGATCAAATGTTAAATGGGTTCAACTGAGATAGTATGTTTATTCTTGCATCTTAGAGTCTTTCCACATAAGAGATTTGTAGTTATTTACAGAAGATGCTTACAAATCTCAGTTGCTTTCATTTCTTTGTACAAAATACAAAGCATTTCCTTTTATTTTGGGCAAGCAGTGGATCCTCCTGTTCTGTGCTGAATTATTGGCAGTATTTACCAGTGGTTTAACCAAACAGTCCTTTGCCTGGTGAGAAGCATTCTGCATGACAACTGCTTACTTAAACTTGTTTCTTTTTCTTAGCTAGATGGCTCAACCTTCACAAGTAAGAGGAAAAAACTAGAATTAACAAGGAATAAGTATAGTTCCTCATGTAGAAGGATATAGATGTTGCACAGTGTTATCCTCTAAAATTCACAGCTGAGAAATGGTATGATCAGAACTAATAACTGAGAAGCAAATACAGGCATACTGAGCAGACAGTTATGGGCTGAATATGTGGTCAGAACTGTTAAAGAAGGAAATCAACACTGGTCTTTATGTACTACAGTGACCCTTGGTCTCTGGAATTCTAGTGATGTTAAAAATGTCTTTATTCACTTTACCTTTTTTTAGTTTTGAGGATAACAGAAGAATGTGCTGGCTCCATGGATATAACTTGTTTTATTTTTTCTTCTTTTCCCTGCATTTTTACTTTAGAAGAAACTAATGTATTTTCTGTGTACCTGGAAATGGAACATTTACACTGGGATATACTTGAAACAGCATTCATAGCCACATGTATGTAGTAGTGCAGGACTTAGTAGGAAGGTGACATTTGGAGAGCTCTTCTGAGAACACTCAGGGTGACAGTAGAGAATGAATAATAGAAACGATGCTTGCAGAGTTTTCTCTGGTGAGATTTGTCACATCCTGAGTTGTACAGTGCACTCGAAGTACCAAGTTACCTCAAGATGCTTTATAATTTGATACTTATAGGTTAATCTGCTTGGAGAGTTCAGACAGAAAGAAAAAGAGAGCATTTAAAATATTTGTCTGGTCAACTGGAGAGAGAAAGTCAGAAATGTAGGCTGGATTTATGCTTCCATTAGATAAATTACTTGGAGTTGAGTACTTTTTTTTTTTTTTTTTAGTTCCGCATGCATTTTGTTAACTGTATCCTAAATAATCTTCATTTGGAAGATCACTTAAGAGTTCTTGAAAACAAATTTAGTTTCCACTAAAGTTTTGAATTTCAGACAATTCCTTAGATGAAATGCACATCATATTTGGAGGTGAGGTGAATAACTTGTGTAACTGTATTGGCATTAAGCTATCTTCATGTGCTTATAAGAGAACTGCATGCAGAATGGTGCCTTAAGGATTAAACTTCTGATGAATAAAAAGTTATTTTTATTAGGCAATAAATAATGTAAAAAATTCAGATGTTGAATGTAAAAAAGACTTCAATCAGGCAGAACCTTACTGCGATTTCTTTTCATATGGCTGTTTGTGTTTCTTCCACTGTTATTCCTAAAAACTAGTGGCCCTCCTCTTGAGAGTTGTATCATGAGCCATAGGTACGTTTCGATGGAGTTTAAAAATTAATACTCAACTTGAAGGCAAAATGAAAATGCTGGAGGCTGGAACCCTACTGGGGTCAAGTGCCAAGGTGAACTTCAGTGCATTTAACTGAACAAATTCTGTCCTGAGTTGTCATGTAAATGATAATACAGTAGTGAAACTCCTATTAGATTTGAAATCAATAGTGCAAGACTGGAACTATGCCCTGTTGCATTTGTTTGTTTTGTATTAGAATTTGTATTCTAAGAAAACAGCTGCTTTAGTAAGTTGTCCAACTTGATAGTGATATAAAAATGTTGAAAAGGAGATGCAGAGGAAGGAATTCAAAAGCCAAAACCTCCAGCAGTGACGGGGTTGAAGTGAACTGTGAAACCTTTAACTCTGTATCCTTCTGAGTCTGCTTTGTAATGAAGCTATTATAACCTCTGTCTACCTGTTAAACATTGCTTCCAGCAACCAGGACTGGACTCAGTGTATGGAACCTTCTCATGGAGAAATATGAAGTAGAATTATGTTGTGCTCCTAATGAATAACTTAGGAAAAACTTGAGCTTGCTTGTCAGGCAGCATTTCCACCTCACAAATACACAGATTTTGGTATCAGTTTCTGCTGGACAAGGCTCTGAGCAACCTATCTGTCTGTAAGTGTCCCTGTTCATTGCAAGGGAGTTGGACAAGATGTCCTTCAAAAAGTCTTCCCAACTCAATTGATACTGTGACTTTTTTTTTTTAGAAGTATATTGCTTATTTCTACAGAGGTAAAACTGTTGCCTAGGATTTAGAAAATGCTATAAAAATTCGTCTTAATGCTTATATAACATCAGGAGATAGGCACTCATAGGAATGTAGAAGTTAGATGTCCCTTCCTCAGCATCCAAGTCTGGTTATCGCTATTCTTGAGGGAAAACACTTCCCCAACCCCTCCTCCCCCCCAGCTATCTGGACATGCCTCTGGAGAAGCTCTGTACTTGTCTATAGGAATTAAACAGGAATACCACAGGTGTGCCTTTATTGGAGTTGGAAATATTTGAACATCCTCAATTGACTACCTGATCAGTGCAGTTGCACACATGGTTGCTAAATGTTATGAGGGATATTTTGTTTTAGAAATGAGAATGCTCAGCTGTAATGAAAGACAGGTTTACTTGCCATCCAGCTACTTCGTTTTGTTATCTCTTGCCTTTCCAGTCTGATGTGATATAAATTATGCTTTGGAACCAAAAACTATTGAGTATTGATATGTGTCAATTCTGTTGTCTCTGAAAGTTCCCTGAGATCTGGCTAAAATGCACTTGGTCTGCAATTGCAGGGTGTTGATCAAGAATCTGCCTGCTCCACAGAATTAACAAAGTACTCACTGAAATCTGTAATTCACTCTTTTTGTGCTGGTAATGCTGTTGAAGTATATTACTGCATTTAATTGATACTCTATAGGAAAGAGACTCTCCTCCCATGCCAGTAGCATGAGACACATGAAATTACTCAGATCCTTTGGGAAATGTGCATTTCCATAGTTAATCGGTTTTTTTTTTTTGTTTGTTTTGTTTTGTTTTGTTAAAATGTATTGCAACTGAAACAATAGAAATGCTGGGATTGGTCCATTGAGTGTTGCTCATTGAGGTATGCTGATGTTTTTCAGTAGAAATCTGATACAAAGTCATTTACCTCTGTGGAATTCTTTGCAATTATTGTTGCTGTTCTGTTGCTTTTGATACCACACTTAATAAGTTTCTTTCATGCCATGGGAATGTAATAGCATAACACAAAGCAAAAAGAAACAGGAAGGAAAGGTGAAATGCAAGTCCTGACCTTTTCAACAGCTCCCCTGTAGTCAATAGCTGACTGCAACAGCAATGGAAGATTCAGATTTGCAGGTGCCTTGGCTAGGAATGGACTAGCAGCTTTCATGCAGTTAGAGGAAGTCCTCTGTTCTGTTTGAAGAGTGGTAACATCAGAAAAGTTGAGGAAAAAATCTGGGCATACCAAAACAAACAAAAAACAACAGTGTGTGCGTGTATGCGTATATGTGTGTATATATATGTATATTTATATATTCTTTTCAGTTGTGGAAGTTGTTGAGATTAGTTACTGCTGGGGTTAAAAATGTGTCCTCTGCTCAAGAGTGCTAATGTAACAAGTAGATTCAGTTCATGCAACTGAAAACCAGACAAAACAGAAACTGTTATGAAAAATTAAAAGTGTGTAAAATGCTACTGCAGAAAGGAAATTAAAAGACAGGCTTCTATGAAAAATTTTACATTCCTGCTCCTGGGAACAGTCTTCAAGAATTTTAAAATCATAGATCAATTCTTTTTTCAAAGAACAGTTTTCTTTAACTTTGGTTAATAAAGTTGAAAGTGAGATTTGCATGGAAATAGACAAGAAAAGCTTGTCATGTTCTCAGCACAGGAATTGGTTGTAGCAAGAAACTGTTTTGAACTTTCCAAAACAGAAGCAAATTCTGTGGCTTTATTACAAGGAAAAAGATTTAATTGCCATTTTAACAGTTGCAGTAAAAAGGAGCAAGGGCAAATCAAGGCGCCTTGGCAGTTTAGCTGGAGCCCTGTTTTTGAGTTGAAGCATTGTTTGTTTTTCAAGACACAATATATGCTCAAGACTTGTGGCACAGATGCTATTCCATTCAGTGCAGGTGGGGTTACTGAATGACAGCACTCGAGGAGCAGTGCAGCCTTTTAAACAGATAATCACGTTGCTGATGAGACCGTTTTGAGAGCCTTAAAGCTGTTGCAAAACAATGGAAATTGTGCCACGGAGTTCAAGCAATATCGTCTGCTCCTGTGAAATTGCTATATACAGAGCTCGGGCCGATCAATGGAACTACGGCACTTCTTCCCAAGGGGAATAACTCTCCAGAGGCAAGGTGCTGAGCACAGAACTAAATGCCAGTAAATGAAAGGTGTGAGGGTTGAAATTAAAGCAAACTCTTCAGACAGATCTCTGAAAGCAATGTTGGAGAAAGGAGGCTTGGAGGCAAACAGCCAGTACTGTGCGTATTCCAAGAAAGCTCCCAACAAAAGTGCTGGTAGGGTTTCTCTGCAGGCAGGGAATGTGTGGGCAGCCTGGTGAGACTGCAGAGGAGATACCTGCATGACAAACACTGACAGGGAAGTTGGTTCCCCAAAGTTTGGTGCTATTTGGAGAAAATGTAAGATTCATGGGAATTAAGTTACTGCAACCCTTGAGCTATAAGGAATTATGTTTCTCATTTACTTCTCAAGTAACAAACCCAGACTAACTGTGTTGGTACAGCATTCTTTCACCAGAACAGGTGCACAGATCCAGAAAGATGTTAGAATCTACTGTTCCTGCTGTCAGGTGCTAAATGGTAATTTCTCCTGTTTGTGCTTTAGAGAGTGTGAACAGTCACTGGAAATGGAAGGCTGGTTTGACTAAAATCCCTACCCAGGAAGGTGCCTCAGTCCAGTTGCAGTGAAGCAGAGGCATCATCTTGCCTGTTCCTCTACCAAGCACTTCACACTCTAACATGAACACTGCTGTGTGCTGCCTTTGTGCAAGTACACAAGTACAGTAACATCCTATTGTGGGAAGCTAGTACTTCACCTCATTAGCAATAGTGCTTCCACATACACATGAGGGGAATGGCAATAGCAAAGGCCCCCATGAATTTCATAAGCAAAAGTAGCAAGAATAGGTTTTGAAAAAGAGAGAACATCTGAAGGGGAGCTCAGAAACATTAAGAGGTAAGATTTCTTGTTAGACACTGCTTATACTTCAGTGGCTTCATTATGGGTTATGTGGGTTGATGTGTGAATGGCCTGGAGCACCAAGTTCAACAAAACCCGTGGTACCATTCAGCAGCAGGTTGAAAGATGCCTCTGGTGAGCATTTCATTCCTAGATATGATCCTGGCACAGTACTGTGCTGTAGATTGAATGTGTGGAGGAAGCAAGACCAGTAGAACAGATATAGGGAAAAAAAGGATTAATCTAAACTGACTTCAGACACTATTTCCTCATCTTTACTGAAGACTCCAGATGTGTCTGAGATCTTAACTGTTTATGGTCTTGTAGAGAAGCTAGTGAACATGCTTTAAAAAAATCTCCTGATGCTACTGAAAATATATGAAAGCCTGAAATAAAAGAACTGTAGTGACCAGGGGAAAGAGGAAGAAAAGGAATGTCGAAACTGGCTTTTTGGGGTTAGCTATTACCCAGCCAGTCACTCTGACAGAAAAATCTTGTAAGCATGCTAGAGCTGGTTGTCTGGTGTTGTCTGTTAAAAGTCAGCAGAGGCTGGCATTATTGTTTTTTTATTTTGTGCTTTTATGCTTACAGTTGAGAAAGAATGAACTATAATCATAGTTCAGGGAAGGTCAACCAGGGGTCTGTAGCTGTAGTGAAGAATGTTCCCTTCACTGTCAGAAATTGCTACCTTTATTCAAGGAGGGAAAGTTCCCAGGTTTGAAATTATGCATAATGATCTGATTTTTGTAACTGTCACAGTTACACACAGTAGTAATTCAGTTATTCATCACGTCTGCAAAGTAAAATGCTGTGGCCCACCAGCTGAAAAGAATAAGTCTTCTGAAGTGAGAATGAAATTTTGTTTTGGTAAATCAGAATGGTTGGGCATTGTCTCTTAACATGGGAAGCATGTGAGACAGCATGCAAGTAAGGTGAGTTTAATCTCTCCTACAGTCATTGATATTTTGTTGGTATTTTTTACTGCAATGAGAGATGCCACAGTATATTTTCTTGCCACTGTTTCCAAAAC
This sequence comes from Cyrtonyx montezumae, assembly GCF_038088225.1. Taxonomy (NCBI): domain Eukaryota; kingdom Metazoa; phylum Chordata; class Aves; order Galliformes; family Odontophoridae; genus Cyrtonyx; species Cyrtonyx montezumae. The sequence continues at coordinate 10,260,930 of NW_027071825.1, forward strand.
ACCTTCCATATTGAAAAGCCTGTTCACAAAAATGGTTCTAAAATAAATGGCTGCTTACTCAAAAATAGAAAAAGAAATCATATCCTGAGCCTCATGAAGAGCCAAATCGTGTAAAAGAAAACAATCTAGCCTTATAGAAGTTCTTCTGCTTGCACATCAGAAGGACAGTATTTTTGTGTGTCAGTCAACTTTTAAATATTTGGATAGAGCTGCTTGTTTGAGTTTTTTAAAAACTTGGTCCTAAGAAGATTGTAGAAGCACAGGAATATATTTTTGTTGTTTGAAGTAAAGCACCGAAGTAACAGACCCTACTTACAACCTTACATTATGCAATTATATACTTGATTGTTTTTCTAATTTATATAAACTTTTGGTACAGCAAAACAGTTGGCTAATTTTCAGATTTAGATCCCTTGCCCGGTGAATCTACTCTAAATGTTAAGTTAAATTATTTTACTTTTGTTGCGATTAGCAGGACACAGTGAATCTCCATTACCTTGCTGGTAGAGAGTAATGCAAAGATGTTACTAAGTGTTTACCAGACCCCACTACTGCTGTAAGTCCTATTACTGTCCAGGTATCTGTGTTATGTCACTTGTTCACTATTATTTATGCCCATTTTCCCTCTTTGGCTTTCTCATATTTTCAGTTCTTACTATCAAAATTTGACATTAGCCTTACATGTGCATTCAGAATCACAAGGGCAGAAACATTTAACATGCTGAGTGCAGAATAGATCCCAGCACTGCATCAGAGCCATGAGTGTAGGGAAAATCTAAACTTCGGAAGTGCTAGGAAAAAATTTCTCTACCTCAGAAAAACTCAACTAAGCAACGACAAACTCCACTTCTTATAATTAATTTTATTGGAAACTATTGACTGCTATGTGGGCTGAAAGCCTGATTCTGTGTTCTTTGGTGAGAAAATTACAGTGAGCTATCTCACCATCTGTGATACTCATGTGGACTCTTCAGAAGAACAGCACAGTTGTTATCAATCAAAATGCTTTATCAAATGGACCTCTACACTATCAAAAGAATTTGTTCACAGGTTGGAATAGAGGAAAATATGATGTTTTACTCTCCTTTTCCTTTCTAACATGCCTGGGTACTTGATTTGCTGCTGTCCAGGAAGGCAGGTATGCTGAATTCACAGGTAGAGAACATTTGAGAAGCACATTCTGTGCAATACTCTCCTAAAATGCTTTTTCTCAACAATGCCCTCCAGCAATTGTACAACTCTGAAATGTAAGTCTGTAGGTTGTAATCCTTTCAGACAGCTTTCTCAGTCTTCTGGGTTGAGGAATAATCAGACAGCGCTTCCAGAACATGCCAAACCAATCTGGAGCAAGCATTTTCCTACAAATTAAATGGGCTGTTTTGAGTGCACTAGTGCTAGTGGTAGAATCTCATAGTGAAATGTTAACTGAACAATTTCAGAATCTTGCATGCCTCTATCTCTTTTCCCTTCTTTAAACTGAGTTCAACAATGGAAATGTATCTCAAGCCAGCTCAGCTACCAAAAGCCTGGGAATGCAGAGCAGTTGTCTCCAGTGAATCTTCTCTGTTTTTCTTTCGTTAATTAAATATTCAACATTGTAGCATCCTCATTTCTCACTTGTTTGAACTGGATCAGTTTCCATTCTCAGAACGTTTCAGTGCACCAATTCTCTATAATCACATTGCAGCCTTGAGGAAGTATTTAAGCACATCCCTGGGAATAGAAAATATAGTTCTAGCCATATGCACCGTATATACCCTAAATTCAGAAGTTGTTTTTCTTTTGTTCTCTTCCATCCTCTCCTTGTTTTTTCATAAGCCTGCCATGCACTCAAACCTTATGTACTTTTTCCTTTCATCTTCAGTGAGATACTAGAGTAGTATGGCTGTTTTTGTGTATCAGTTTGTAACTTTACCACTGATATAAAAAAAACAAACAATACAGATAAAGATTAGTGACTACCAGTGTTCTTGTACGTGCATCTTTCACTCAGTTCACGATGTTTTAAATACCACTTCAATTCTATATTAATCTTGAGCTTAATTCTTTTCACATTGATAAAAGTTCAAGAGTTCAATAATTGACTTGTGATACACCACATTAGCTGGTGTGCATAAGGAGGAAAATCAGACTCAGTGTGGTGCGATTGTGGAGCCATTTGTCTCATATGAGCCAAAAAATATTTCTATTTTTCAGCATGTTCCACTAAAGCATCTTCAGAAGTAGATTTGAGATTTGTATGTATAGGATAGCATAGGTTTCTTCTAATTTCAGATAGTCACATCTTTTGAAATACTGATCCTATAAAGAAATTCTAAGAGTTACATTTGAGTGAACAGATTTTTCTCCATGAATGGTCATCTGTCCTTTATCTTTCTTGTATGCTCCCGTGTACCTGCTCTACCTTGCTATTCTCTTGGCATGCAAGATGGCCGATGATCTGTCAAGTCAGGTGCTATGTTCATGAAATGGTTGGCCAGCAAAATGTCAAGCAAAATGCTGAATAGCTGAGTTGTGCCTACCTGACCTCAATTTTGGTTGTTGATCTAATCAGCTGCTGCTTTCTCTGCTGAGAATTTAGTTACTTCTGAGATAAAACTCCTGCCTAGTGATTTTCTGATCTCATTGGAATTTCCAAAAGTCTACTTATGTTAGTAGAGGTAGACAGGATGGGGATAGCAGACAGATGAGGCATATCAAACTTAAAAGCAAAGAAAAAGGGAAAAACCAAACAATCAAACCATACACACCTCAAATCTGTTGTTAGCATATTTTCAGCAGTGAGTTCTTCTGTGGATCATGGAATCATAATCATGCTTGCTTCATGTAGGTCTTTTCATGTAACAGCGAACTAATCAATGCTTATATTCTTCTAATAAATGGAATTAAAATTGTGTAATACACACTGTTTGGTAACAATTCAAGTTAAAAAAAAACACAAAAAACAACCTTTTGGCTTGGCAAGATTCAATTCCATCTTAGTTGCTTTAAAGTGTTTTTCTGGCTATGCTGCTCAATAGAGTTACAACCATGAATTCCTCCATGGCCCTGGATTTGTTACAGAATTTTCTAAAGCCAGCATGGAGCCAGAATTAGAGTATTGTAGCCTACTTTTCTAAATAAGTCCCGAATGGATTTTGCTGTTGTAGTGTACTTAAGTACTACAAAAAAATATTCAGTAGTAAGTTGGAGCCTGTCCTATTCCTAAGACCTGTATTCTGCCAAGTCTGTGGTTGTGGAGGCTTGTTAATAATAGGTAGAACGTGGTCTTTCTTTCCTGTCACTAAGGTTGTATATAAATAAGGAAAAAACACACCTTATGAGTTATGTTTATCTTGTAATTTGTTTTCAAGTTGCAGTGTCTAATAACCAGGAAAGAATTAAATGGAATAATTGCAATTTTTTGTTGGAATTCATGCTTACCCAGCCATGTATCCACCTGTCTGCCTGTCTATCAAGCCCTCTCCTCCAAAAAACTTCTACATTTCCCAATCACTTCAGAGCTGCTTACATTCCTAAACATTTTGTGAATGTTCATGGCCATTTAGAAGAGAAATCCCAGCTGATGGAAGGCAGGCAAAACTGAGCTATAATGCATGCATTGCTTCGGAGCAGTTGCCAGCTAATCAAACCATATGTAATTCCTTAATAACTACAATGTGTGCGTCTCTGGCCTGGGGAGAGCCTCTTGGAGGACATAGTTTCATTATTTTCATTATTCATGGAACATCTTGTAATGCTAAATCATATTCAAGCAGTAGGAGGAAGATGGAAAACTCATCTCTGTTTGATCATAAACTGTGGAAACCTCCAGGGACTAATGAGTATAATATTGCTTCATGCTATAGTCAGGGTCCAGTGGCAAACAAAGTCTGCAGCTAGGTGCAGATGAGAAACTGTCTGTGCTCTGACTGTCTTTGATCTGACATGGCAATTGAGTGATTGCAAAGGATGAGTGGGGTATGTGTGCATGCACATGCATATATGGATAACTTGGCTCTGGTACCTGTTTCTCTAATTTACAATCCATAGGGAAATTGAAGATGTCTCACTTCCATTAGTAATGTTATCACTGCTGTTATATTCTGAACCACTGTGCTGTTTGTAGTGATAAGAAATCTTTCCCACGAGATTCTTCTATTTAAATACACTCCTTTTGTTTGAAGTAAGACACTTCAAGTTTCATTTTTCTTTCATTTGCCACTTTCAGATGTTAAAGAATAAGGTATCCAATAATTCTGCATGTAGGAATTCATTCTGCTCTCACAGGACCATCTGCGCTTTTGAAACCATGTGTGCATTGGCGGTGGGAACAGTTCTGCTTTGTTCTCTTTGTCGCTGTGTGTTGATCTGTTCTAGTATCAGAAAATGAAAAATTGTACGTATGGTAATTCTCTCACACTGTTCCTGGTGCACTGATTTCCTCACAGGTCTTTCAGATAAATAAGATTAAAATAAGACCCCTTGCTTTTTGGCAGGGTATACCGCTGTCTTGGTCCTCTCAGCCTGGCTTCTAGCTCCTGCATCCACTGCAAAATGACTTGAGGAACAAATCCACATGGTCAGCTCTGGATGATCAAAGCTGGAGAAAAAGAAACAAAACAAAATCAAAGCACAAGAAATTAGGGCATGGGTTTAAAAGAAAAGAATGGGAAGGGTGAGGATAATGAGTTTCTTCATGTGCAAATCCCTGATTTGAATTTCTTAATGCTGAATGGGCCAAGTGGGCCATCAGCAATACATGGCTCTTAGCAAAACAGTCTCATGTGCTAGGATGTCTCAGAAGCTGGGAGAAAGCTACATATTCTTATGACAAATTTAGGCTTGGATTTCTGGAGGTGGCAGTGCAAGGCTCTGCCTGCATATATGTTCCTGGGGTGGCTGTGGGGGCTGCTGCTGCAGTCTGGGCAGAGATTGATCTTTCACACATAGGGATTTCTCCTGAAAAAGCCCCTGTGCAACAAACTAAAGGTGTTTTCAGGCGCTTCTTTTTCTTTATGTGGCTTATTCTCCATTCATCTCTTGGTGCCTCATGTTTAATGGCCTTACTAATAAAAAAACAATCAATTTCATTTCCCTCAGTTTTCCAGAGGGATAATAGAAGTATAGGTGATGTTTCTGGTGGAGTTTAGTCTTGAAGCTTTGTTATAAAAGAACTTCAGGCATTTCTGAGTGCCAAACCAAGTGCTTCTCACTTGGGATTAAGGGTTGCACAGTGAGGACCTTCTTTGTTTGGCTATACTTAGGGCGTTTATTGGAATTCTGCTGAATTGAGCATTTAGCATCTGCTAAACCGTCTGTCAGAAAAATGATGCATTTTCCCTAAGCAAAAATATTCTTCCTTAGTGCCATCAAGCTTAGTACTTTCTTAGAATTATAGCTAAGCATTTCGATTTATCACGTTCTGTTATTCTGGTACAACGCACCACTTAGAGGTAAAAACTAACTGGGAATTCTTTCTCTGTCAGAGGTTTTCAGGTCACTGATCTGCTTTTGTTCTCCACAGCCATCTTAGCTACCCTTTGTTAAAAGCTTTGATGTTATAAAACTTGAAACTGGAATTATCACGTGGGGAATGTCATAGGAGAGAGGAGTAATGCTTTCTGTCGATCTGTGTTCTGGGAGTCTGTGTGCACAAAACCGATCCTATCCTCTCTTCAGCTTCTAAGTAGAGTATTTTGATAGCCTCTCAGTATATTATAAAGAGGTTTCATAGATAAGTATGTCATCCATCACAACTGAAGACATGTTGCTATTTATTAGAAAGATAGTGCAGTGTGGCATACAGCTCATCAGGAAACACAGGAACTAATTTCCACAGAAAATTTACATGTGAATACAAGATTCTGGTTTTGATTACTTCCTATTCATTTTTTTTTTTAACAGATGCTATTGCTGCCTTAAAGATCTTAAAATTAAATTTTTAAATGTAGAACCTGAGATCAGCTAAGTTTTTGGGACAGATCTAATCTATTACCTGCACAAATTCATTTCATGTTATTTTTCTCACCTTCCTGTCACGAACCTATGCTTATGCACTTCATCTGACTTCCTTTCTGTATGTATTTACCACCAAATATTGTGGAGGGTTAAATACTAGCTCAAGGCCGTACAGTTTTCCATCAGAATAGGTTACAAATGAAACAACTTGTGAGACACGTTCATTATATATGGGGAGCTGTTATTTGTGTGACGCAGTCCTTTTCACCTTGAAGTTTTAAAATTCAGAGATTTTGACTTACATCCACTTTTAATTTGAGGTCATGCTGTGCAGTAACACAGAATACACGTAACAATAACTATCTACTTAGGTTCCTTCTTTCTGCAGTGCCCTGGGATGTTGGAAGTTCTGTGGTATGATGTATTCTTGGTAAGAAGTCTAGTGACTGGAAGTTTAAGACTTGCTTCTGCTCAGAATAATAATTCTGGACTATTGCCTATTAATTATTCTCTCACAATAGCTTTGCAAGCAAGTATCATGGGTCAGGATGATTTAGACTTCTTTGAAATTAATCTAATTAATAGATAATTTTACTATTGTACTTTCTAAAAAGATGATAAAGTTCAACAATAATGGACTCTACTATGGATTTTTCTATCTATTAATATTGTTATAGATCAAATTTAGTGATCAAATTAAATCATATATGGGAATTAAAAAGCTTTAATTAAATGGCATTTTTAAATCTCATTCCAGTATCGTTGTAATTGTGCTGCATAGGAGGGAGAATAACATGAATCAAACCTAATTTATTCATTACTAGACAATAGCATAATTAAAAAATCAAATTTTGCTGTTAGTGATGTACTTGCCTTACCTGGTTTGAATCTTGTGTAGAATAAGCAACAGACAAATTTTGAACTTGTTTGCATTTTGATCAGAAATTTTGTTAACCAGAGTGGACGTTTATGTCCACCTGATACAGTTTTTAATAGGCTTTTAGTCTGGCTTTTTGACCTTGTTGATTTCTACTAAGAGCTTTGCTTGTCCTTGATGTATTTAACAAAAGATAAAATCATTTGCCTCTACATAATATTATAGCCTCATTTCACTCCAGACAGCAGCTTTGGCTGCAGGTGGCAAAGGGTATCTTTGAAGATCTTCTGTGGCACAGAAGAGATTCTCTAACTGAGCTCGTGTACGGGGATGGGCTATTTAGTTGTTGTGTGGGTATTTTTGATTGACCAAAGCCTTTCTGATTTTTCTTTCTCCAAGGCTGTTGTGCAATAAAACAGCATCTTAATTTATCTCTATATAAATATCTAATGGGATTCTATATTCCATTGCCGTGAAAGACAGAAAAACTGAGGTTTTTAACTGTTGAAGATATTTCCTGTCATTTTCATTACTCACTGGATTGCTAGAAAGAAGTACCTTTGATGTAAGAGAGGAAGCTATGTTACTTTTCTATTTTGAGTATTGGATAAAACTAACAGAAGAATGTGGAGGATGGTCTGCAAGCATATTTCAGTCTTAATATCAATAAGTACAGACTGTCACCTCTGGTTTTATTGTAAAAAAAAAACCTCTTTTCCTTTCACTTTCAGGAGGATGTGGCAGCTGCTGTCTCTTTGAGGCTTTTAGGAGATGATAGCTCTGGTGCTCAATTTAAAAAGTAAACAAACAGGAAAAAAAAAAAAAAGAGAGGAGGAAGGATGAAATAACAAGTCTCTAACCCTAATATACTTCATTTCTTAATGCTCTGTACACTTTTACCCTTCAGTGGACAACACATGATGTTCCTTTTGGTACTGTCCTGGACAAAATTTGAGAGGCTAAATCCCCTAGTGTGAGAATTCCACTTTGTTTGAAAGTAAAGTATATATCTTTTATGATGTAATATGGCTGTTGTAGCTCTTCTATCACGGTACTGCCTGTTCACACCATGTTTCCTTGAGATATTTCTCAAGTAATGTGAGTTAGGGCCATTGTAAACTATCTTTCAGCTTGTCTGAAGACTGAAAAATAGATTGAGATGCTGTTTTCAAGGTATGTTTCTGTAACTTATCTGTGACAGGGTTCTTCTAGGGAACGTTTTTCAAAAACCTAAACACAACATCTTCTATTATTTTACATGGTGACATTTGTGGTGAGTGCTGAGTGACCAAGAAAGCAAAATTGAAAGTATCAGGATTTAATGTCTTGAAGCATTAATATCTGAATTTGTATCTCCTGGCAAAAAAATGTCAGAGTCCAAACAGACCTAGGATCTAAACTTGTTAATTCTATTTTCCAGTGCTGTGGGGGTGGTTGCCTATGCAAATACAGGGAAATTGGAAATATTTTGGTTTCTCACCTATTCTGTTTCTGATTTAGTGAAACAGAGTTTATAATAAAAAAAAAAATCCTAATGAAAAATGAAGGGCATCATTAATTTTGGCATCTCAAGCCAAATGAAAAATGATCAACTTATTAGCGATGTGCATTTTGTTCCTTAACTTCTCCGGTAATGTGTGAATGTCACATTATATAACAGTTACAGTGAATAAATTTAGAAATGAAACGAGTTAAGATGGATCGTTGTGCTCTTCCCGTGACTTGTGGACAACTTGTCTCATTAATCTGTATAGCAGTCTTAAATTAAAAAAAAAAAAAAAAGTATTATTTCTTGAGATTTATGGCTACAAAGTCTTGGAGTCTCACTGAGGAAGTCTTTGCTTTTTTTTTTTTTGTGTGTGTGTGTGTGCTGTAGAACCATTTTCATTACTTGTAGTGATTGGAGCAGATCATAAAATACTTTCATTACTTGTAGTGGCTATGTGAAGTGCTACAAACCCAAACGCTTGGACAGAGGATGTGGTCATAATGAATGATGGTTGACCGTACATGGCTGCAGGACAATGGGACGCTATTCTGTCCAGATTAATTATTTTGTTGGTAATCACTGTTTGAGCAATGCTAGGGTAAACTAGAGGCTCAAAATAACTACTGCCTGAGATTAGAACAGTATACTCTGGTGGCTGTTAGGGTACTTTTACAGTCAAAGTGAACAGAATAGAAGGCACTTGCCCAGGATCAGACTGCAGAACAGGAGTGGTCTGTGTCCTTCCCATGGTAGAGCTGCATCATTTGTATTGTGGAACCATCTCATCTTTTAGGGCAAGGGGCAATGGCCTAAAACTTGAACAGAGGAAGTTCCGTACAAACATGCTGAAGAACTTTATGGTAAGGGTGATGAAATACTGGAAGAAACTGCCCAGAGGGATTGTGGAGCCTCCTTTGGAAATATACAAGACCGACCTGGACACCTGCTTGTGTGGTTTATTATAGGGAACTTGCTTTTAGCAAGGGGATTGAACTTGATCTCTTGAAATCCCTCCCAACCCCTGCAATTCTGAGGCTTTGCGATTCTAGGAAACAGATCTAACTGTATTGGGCAGTGTGTTGCAGTCTATTTCATCTACAAGTAGACAAAAATGAAGCCTAGTTTGATTGTTCATTACTTTAGTTTACTTTTTACATGCAAATAAAGAAAATGTATGTGGAGGCAGAAGAGTTTTGGATCATTTCTGACACTTGATAATCCCTCCATATTCCATGGGCTAGAGGATGAAAAACTGCTAGGTGCCTGATTGTGTCACTTTTTTTCCATCAAAATGGACACAGTCTGTCAGGAAAGTGTTCAGGATCACCTCTGCTATGCTGCCTAGATGTAGTTTATTTTATGAAAGCTGTGAATAGGAAATGTTTGCCTTTTCACACCTAGCACTCCTAGTTTCTAACATACATTCATGTTCAAGTGCATTTCTTATCTAAGCTTTATTAAACTGATAGTCTTCTGAATGCATTTTCCATAGGGTTTTCCTAGCGTATGTGCTAGTTCAAAGCTGCATTTGCATGTGAAATAAATAAGGCCCTTTTTAAAGCCAGAGTGAAAGCATTGAAAATTAAGATCAGTTCAATTACACTTGCAGATTAGTGTAATAATAATATATACCTATTGTATCAAACCGTTAACTCAGCAAATTTTTGATATGCTTTAAGAATGTAAATCTTGGATTTGATTAGATTAGTTCTGGAGTAATCCACGCCAAATAAATCTGCCTTCCTTTCATGTGATTTGTCAGTGTTTATAGTAGGTTTGTACACAGAGCTTTCACCATTATTTTCTAGGCAATAAAAGCAGCCATGCAGAAAAGCCACCCATAAATGTCAGAAAATAGAGATATTTTGTTGCATTCCAAGGGCTTTGAAGGTCAAGTTCAATTCAGTTAGCTCACCCAGCACGAGAAGAGTATGATATGGTGATAGAATGTGTGTTTGGGTAGGATATATAAGTTTCTGCCCCTGTATTATTATATACGGATAACAGATCAACAAGAGATTAAACTTTACAGCTTGGAGGAATTTCTTTTGGAAAACTATCAATTTTTATTACTTCCTCCAGCTCCTATTGAGATGCTCTGCAGAAATAATGAATCCAAAGGATTTATAGCTTTTAGCACAATGGAGATTGGCTCCTGATTGAGGCTTTTGGGTGCTATTCCACTGCTACTATACCATTAAACTGTGTGTATTCACAAAATATGTCTCAGATCACGGATTTTATTGTAAATGTGAAATTGTGTTTTGCTTCCTTCTGATGAAAACTAGTTCACACAAATTATTTTCCTAACACCTAGGAGTGAGAGACCAGCACAGAAGGCAAAGACTGTGCGTTGTGGATTTGTCCCTGTGTGTCAGAGCCACCAAGGAGCCTGCTCTGTGGTGTCCCACCAGGCCTTGCTGCGAGCTCAGTGCCTTTTTAAATAATGTGAAGATATGTCTGGTAAAGCTCATAACTGAACTGAGGTCACTACCTTGATCAGTACTTTTATACAGTTTCATGATTTAAGGAGGTCACTAGTCAACTGAGGAATATGTCATCAACTTCTTACTGCAGTATTTAACTCTAGTGCTGCATATACATTACTATTTGGAGTGTCTCTCTCTTGTGATGGCTTCTGATAGTCTCCTGTTCTTGTTTTCCAAGGATGAGTAGTGAACAGACTCCTGCATGCAGAAGGAATGCAATTGTACTTAACTAGCAAGAAATTTTGAAAGCTATTTCTGTAACTTTGTTAGTAGAAATGAGATAAGGTCAGACCATGCCAGGATTTAAAAAGAAAATCTCTGCCAAAAATATATGGGCTATTTGCCTGTCCACGTTAGTATAGCCACTGCATTCTTCAGTGCAACTCCACCTAGAAATGAGATCTGTAAAATTTGATCCTCACTACCATTTTTTACTTGGATCATAAACTTGAACCTGTCTTTGTGTGTATGGTGTTTAACACAGTTGATCTTCATCCTACATGTACTGCTGTGATAATGCACACTGTAAAAAGTGCCTTGCTGAGTTCCTCATACCTTTATCCAAAACAAACCCTGAAAAAATACCCTAGAAATGAATTCAATGCATATCCAATAGATTACATATTGCTTGTGTACTGGAAAATTAGCTTATCAGGTAGGTTGAACCATGATGCACCTGTCCAACAAATACAAACTTCTTTACATATCTCTAGTTTCTCAAAAGTTTGCTACCTTGAAGAGTTGTATGCCATGTAAATGATCATATTTCTTTGTCTTAATGTCAGTTTTGAAGATCAGTTCAGATGTGACACCACTATCCTGTTATTGAACTTTTTACCAGTCTTTTTATTTGGTTCTTTTTTTTTCTCCTCCAAATAAGATTTTCTAAGCTTTCAGTAGAATAAATAACCTAAAGAAAAGATTACGAGTTAATCAGGGGAAAGTATGTTCTCGGTAAAAACAGCATGTTTCCAGGAACAGGGCAGCAACTCCTCAATTCCTGTTACAAAGTTGCTGCTATCAGCCTTAGAGTTGTCTGTAATCTGGTCTTGCTTTTTATTGGTTGTAAGTGATTATGTCTGCTGAAATGTTAACCCGTGTGCCATAAGCAAATGGTACCTGGGGGCACTGAACTGTGCCTCCTATATTTCTGATAACATGCATCTCAGCCAGGTATGGATGAGGTAGGGTTGTGCATGTTTTATCCAAAGCTGAGTAATAGACACCAGTGCCTGACGAAGGGCCTTGCCAAAGAAACATACAAGATGATTTACTCCCTGTATGTAAAGGGCAGGACAACATGGATTCAGCTGCGTTGGAGAGAGTCCAAAAAAAAAAACCAAAAAATCTTACGAAAGAGCACAAGTCCTTTTGCAGACAGAATAAAGAACATTGTCTCAGCTCAAGAACAGTTTATTTTTGATTCGAATTAATCCTTTCTTTTTGGGAGCATCACTTTGAAAAACTTGGCTAATTACTGGCTGAATGTGGAGCTTCTTTAAGCCTGCTGGCTGTGAAGGAAATCTCTAACCTGATGTTCAGTAGTTGTACCTTTAGATTTCAAAGCAGGTTCAGCCAGATCCTGAGAGAGGAACTATGTGCCTCCTCACAGCATGTCACTGAAATGTAAAATTTGAATCCCTTCCACTGGAACAAGACATTAGTCCACTGCAATTATTTGTGCTGTCTGGTGCCTAACACAAAACTAAAATGAGAAAAGACCACCTGCTTTTGTTTTCCTTCTCGTGATTTTTGGCTTGCAGGTGCATTGCATGCACTGTGGCACAGACAGCATTCAGAGAAAGTTTCCAAAAGCGTTGACCTCAGCATAGGATGGAGCTGCTGTGAAGGGTCTGAGCAAGAATCTTGCCAAGCAGCAGGCTGGCCAAGATCTCTCTTGTCTTTTCGTGTTAGCTGCCCTTTAGGAGGAGGCTGTGGCATGAGACCAACTTTCGTTAGCTGTAAGTCCAACATGGCAGACAGGGATCTTTACGCAGGGTAATGCTATAGAGGAAGTTTGGGCTGGTCCAGATGGTGCTGAACAATTACGTTTTGCCTGTGTGAATTTCTGTTATGTAATTTTTACCCTGCAGCACAAACTTTTTCTCACAGGTAGAAGTCAGCTGTAGGCAAGTGAAGTTTTCCACCAGAAAGCTTTTTCTTTGTAGATGTGCAGCCTGAGAATGTGGGATTATGTTTTGTTTTGTCTAATGTCTTCCTCCTCAGTACTTTAGTCTTATGTTCAATTTTTTTTCTTATCTAAAAGTTATTAATTTTGCAGGTTATGTCATGTTAATGTGTGCTGAGCATATACACATGTGGCTAACATGCATATGCTAACATTTCAGAGAATCTCTTGATGCATCATCTCCTGGGATTTTTTCATTGTTGCATTTCTTCAAGCTTATGATTTTTTGAGTCTGTATCCAGTTGAAAGAATTTACTTTTTCAAGGGACTATCCATGAAAATGTTGGCAGCTATGGGTGTCTGGCAGAATGCTCATGAAACCTCCCTGTTATGGGTTCATTCTTAATGTGCTCCCTATGGTGAATCTTCACATTTTCCTGTAGAGAGATCATGTAGGTGAGGTACCTCTGGCAGGGTAAGAGTTCATAATGAGACATGGGTCGGTTTTTCTTCAAAAAAAGGTTTTTTTCTTAGCACATGAAAAGCAGCTACAATTAGGTGGTACTTCAGTAAGTAGTAACAACCAACTGTCAGGTTGAAAGATCACAAATTCTTTTGCCAGCAGTTCTATTAGAGAGAAGGATATGTCAGCCTGTGTGTGCCTGAAAGCTTGCCAAGCTATTGATAAGAAGAGCCAGGCAACAATCCAGAATTGTATTTTGTTTTTTAAAGCACCATTTGATGGCTATGTTGCAGGTAGCTTCTTTTTCCTCTCCCTATTTAATACAACCTTATGATGCAGAGATTGTCAGTATTTATGTAGTACCCATCTACTGGTTTATCAGGAGTTCACCTGAATTACAAAGGACACCGATGCATCAGTAACAGTGGTTTCAGATTAAATATTCTTAGCAGATCTTACAGAACGGAAGATCAATCTTATTTCTTACATATGCTGCTTTGCTACAGGTATTTTAACAGGTTAGTTCTTTTCAACTACTGGACAACTTCCAGTCATGGCGTAAAATGAAGTATTTGAGGCCAGAAGTAGGCAGGTTGCTGGTGGAGGTATAAACCCACCTTGAAGTCAGCAAGAAAGTGTGGAAGAAACAATGGTCAAAGGGATAAGGAACAAATACTGGAAAGCCTGAAATCATTTGGGGGGATATGAGGTATTTCAAGTAAAGAAAACTCTTCTTTGTCAAACTTTCAGTTGAGGGGACAACAGAATAGTGATGCAGATTAATATCTGGGATCTGGTAGTGCTTTACAATTTGAAGGCCTCAGATCATTGAGATTTTTCAAACATAGTGACTTATACATGATAGCGTGTGAGAGATCTGAAAAATACTTCAGTGGTTACTCAAAATTTGAAGCTCGGTGCTTACATAATGTTAGCCAAATGTGTGCTGTTTTTTGATTGGAACATTGCCTGTACTAAAGTTACACATTTACCTGAAAGTGAACAGCAATAGTAATAATCCTCCATATGAGGATATGAATACTTTTGGTGCAGACATCAATTGTTTGGACAATAATTTGTCTGCAGATTCCAGTTACTCTTTATTTAGTAGCTATGTTACATCTTTACAATGATGTGGAAGCTCAGATTGTCTTGACACAGAAAGTCTGAGCACTATGTGCGGATTTGGGGAGTTTTGGCATTTAATGAAGGATGTGATCAACTGTTTCTTTTGCTATCCTTGATATATGCAACATCATGTATTTGTATGGGACTGAACTGATGATACAGTTTTCACCATGATATTATGTAATGAGTTTTCAACTACACGAGATAGATGTCGAGCTTGAAAACTTTTCAGCTTTGGTAGCTATATAAAAGGGCAGAGCCTCTATAGGGAGGCACATGGGAAGAAGTAATGGGTTTTCGGTTCATGCCTGCTCAAACACTGAGCCATGGAACACAGCTCTGATTCAGGATATGTGCTTAGAAGAGCTGCTTTCCAGATCATATATGTCAGCCATATGTTTCTTCCATCTCATGTCTTGTATCTTCTTTTATATAAGCTGCATTTGTTTTCTTGCTTCTATAGCACTGATCTTTATTTCTACTCTTACACTGGCTGCTTACACTCCGGTTTAGCAAAAGTCCCCTTTTCCAGAAAGAAATAAATTCTTTAATTTTAATTTTACTCCTTTTTGAACTCAAAACACATCTTTCTCACATACCCTCCTACCTGCTCTGTTCTCTTCTGAGAGAGAAAACATTAACAGCTGTCTCCCGTGGAGCCTTTGAACCTGTTCACATTAACTTTCATTTCTGGAGGAGAGAAAAGTAAATCCTCAACTACTGATTTTATGCAAATGGTGTTTGACACACGTCTGTTTCTAAAAGGATCTTTACTATATAGTCTTGCTCCTTTCTGAAAAGTTTCAGGACCCCTGCCTGAGCATCCCTCCAGCAGCCCTGTTAAAGGGTGGTTTGGACTAAAGGAATAGCTGGAAGGTGTATTTATTTCTAGCACTGGTGAAATCATAAGGTATTCTGAAGTGGTGTGTTGAAAGAATTCTATTTTATGCTCTGCTGTAACAGAAAGCAGTATTTTGAAGAGGATGCTGAAGACTGTAAAAGAGGAAATTAAATAAAACTAGTTTTTCCATATAGTGGTCTACAAAATGAAACAAATTCAGTAAGTGTAGCCATTATTGTAGCCGTTATTGTTTTCAATTGGTATCACACTTGAATAAAAGGACTGATGGAGGGTTTCAGGCTTATGATAGTGGTAGTTGGATGCACAGAGATATTAAAGAAGTGACTGAGTTATTCAATATACCTGTAATTTTTACTGCATGTTGTGTTGTTTAAGATGTGTAAAACTTTACCTATCAGGTGTCCTTGTGAGCACTGTCACTATATATCCATGAAAATAACTGAAGAAATGAATGCTTTAAAAAAATCAATTTCTGAAAAAAAAAAATATTCTATTACTGTTTGTAGAACAGGACTTTACTAGTTCCAGTGTTTCTTTACTGGAGTCTTCCATAACACTATTTTCTGTTCTGGCATGCAATAAATTGAGGAAGAAATAACATAAATAACAAAGTAGAGAGGTAACATTTTCTAGAATGAAAGTGTAGGAGTAGATTCTGTAAGTTCTTTGTGATCTTAAGGAAGTAGCTTTCAGCCTCATCTATGAAATGTGAAGGTTTTTTTGTTTGTTTGTTGTTGTTGTTTAACTATTAATCTCACAAGGGTGAGCTCATTACTTCTTGCAAAGTGTTTTGATAGTCTTTGCCATATAACATGCTAGAAATGACAGTGTATTGCTAGTGGACTAGAAATCATAATATAGATAGTACTACATACCTTTGTAAAATTTACAAATTGAGAAAATTCTCTGCTTATCCTGAAAATACTTTCCTTCTTCCTCCCTGCTAGACAATTGTATACAACACAAAAAAAAAAAAATTGTCTTATTCTTCCATCAGATATTATTGAACTATAAAATATGGTCTTGTCTTCTCTGCGCTTCTTAAAAGATTATGAAAGAAAAATGACAAACTTGCTCAGCTGTAAATTTCTTGCCAAACTGAAGTTAATGAATCACTCCTGCACTGGTAAATAGCCAAAAGCAGATGATGTGAAGGTTATAAATTAGTGATAAGAACCGTGTTACCAAAATACATATATATATATACACACACCGGACAGTATTGATAAGGTTTTATCACAACAAATTTTCATGAAATCCTAACCAGTATGACAGTCCTATTTTTTTCTTTTCTTACTTCAACAATATATATGTGTAAGCTCAAGCCTTAGAAGAGTGAGTCATGCCTGCTGTTTATTGATTTTGATATACACTCTAGACAGCTAGCTTGGTGTCTAAGAAATAACCAAAACTAAAACTGGGATTCTATTATTGTGGATATTGAATAAAAAGAGTTGAGAAGGAATAACTTGGTGTAATGCATGTTTTCTGCCCAGTGGGGTCCCAGGTGTTATACTACATGGGTAGACTTTAGATCAGAACACACTTTAATGTCCATCTACTTTGATTCAGCGTAATTAAGTAACAAAACCCATTGCACTTCTAAAAGAATTCTCTATTCATAGGTATTTTTTTCTTCTTGCAACTGTCATTTATGCTGGTCCAGTATATTGCTATAGCGAATGAACTAAAATGCTACAAAAACTAACACACTGTGTATCGTCCACCATCCATCTGTTTAAAATTTCTTATTGTCTATTCATTGCTGAATATGTCTCAAAAAATTATAAATAAATATACATTTTAATTAAAATATTAGCAACACCAAAACATCTGTATTAAATGAGAAAATCACAAAGACTGGTTGTGATTTACCCACGATATATTTCATTGTTAGGAAAAAGTTTGAGATAGATTAGAGCCTGGTATACATCCGCATGCATCTCTGTCATGTCTGAAAGTCTAGCAGAATTCCTGGGATCTCTAACAATCCTCTGGAAAAAAGAGTGCATTTATCTGTAGGAAAGGAGATTTTACAAGAAGTGCTTGCTGACAAATAGTGCCTTTTTATCTATTTTTTTAAATTATTTTTCTTTCATCAGGTGAAGGGGGAACCAATGTTTTATGGAGTTACCCCTTAGCAGACTTGTCCACAGGGCAGGCTGCCTTACTTGATCTTTAAGAAGGCTGAAATTAATAGAATCATAGGGGTTGGAAGGGATCTCTAGAGATCATTGAGTCCAACCCCCCTGCCAAAGCAGGTTCCCCACACCAGGTCACACAGGCATCCAGGCGGGTCTTGAATATCTCCAGAGAAGGAGACTCCACAACCCCCCTGTGCAGCCTGTGCCAGTGCTCCGTCACCCTCAATGTAAGGAAGTTCTTGTGCACATCTGTAGGTGGATGCTTGTTTGTCATTTAGCTTTATAAATTTCACTGTAAATATATTAGTGAATTTCTGATTTGTAATAATCTTTCCTCTTTACAGTGCATCTTGCTAGATCTCTTGCCTTCCACAAAAATTACAGTGGAAGTGACTCCTGAACACAGTTGCCCTTGGTACAAGTTGTTGAGCTGGCATTCTGTTCACATATGACAAGATTGCTTTGAAAACATTGAAACACATGACCTGATTCCTTTCTGTTGAAAAAAAAAAAAAAAAAAGATTTTTTTTTTCATTATGCTGTTCTGGTTACTGAAGGTTCTTTGTGGCTAAGCACCATATAGAACATTCTTTGCAGTTTTCTTCAAACATTTTCTTAAAAGTAATGTGTACTTTCCCTGTCCCATGTTGCAGTCAAAGAGAAGGAATATAAAAACCACACGGCATCCTAATGAAGGCCAAAAGTTTTAGCTACCCCACCTGCATTCTTCTTGGGGCAGAGATTATTGAAGAAAAACTGCTTTCATGAAGCACATAGAGTTGATTGCAGTGTTTTCAAGTTCAAAACGTATCTGCACAAAATAAGTAAAGAATGGCATTTGACAAACCAGGAGCGCTGACTATGTGGAAATCAGTGGTATCATATTGGGTAGTATCACTTCTTCCTATTGTGGAGATTTTGATTGAAGCATTCCATTGTAGTGAATAAGAACCTAGATTCTCCTTTAAATACTTGCAATAAATAATATGAATAATCTATGCTTTTTTTCACTGCTTGATGATTATCACTTGTGCTTCATGTATCAGCTGCTCTTAACACTTAACAAGGCCCTGATATATAGCTAAACATTTCTGTCTCCATCTGGCACAAAGAGAAGTGACACAGAAGTGCTCCCTAGCCAGTTTATTGCAATTTAATATAAATCTGTTGTAATGTGGCTGATGAAAAGTGCATTGGCTTCCATGGATGCTGAGAGCTATGATTGGGTTGTGGCAGTCACAGTGCCCTCCAAAGATTTGCTGGCTTTAATTTCATGTTACACAGACATTAGTTGACTGAGATTCCTCACCGGTTTACATTGCCAGGACACTGCCCTTCATCATCCTCTTCCTTTTCTCCTTGCAGCAATCTGTTCATCCAGTTCCCTGTTGCAGTCCTTTGTTTCTCCTTTTGTACTAATTGCAGCCTCCTAACACCTCAGAATAAACAGAGCAGTGCTATTGACATCCCCTGAAATGTACTGTTTTCAAATTTTCTGTGTGCTGTAATCCTTGTGGGTTTTTTTGTTTGTTTGTTTTGTTTTTCCTGATGCTGGGAAGAATAATTGACAGTAATATTTTAAACAATAAATGTTTCCCTTCTACCTTTAAGTTTTTCTTCATCAGTTTGAGAAGTAACCCAGGGAAAAAGTTTGTGTTTTTTAAGTTATGTTAACCAATCCAACCAGCTGGATAGGTTAAAGGTGGAAAGCAAAGGTTAATTAAGATACAGGCTTCAGATTTGCTTTATTATTAGCAACAGAGAGCATCTTGTCCATGATGTGCCTTCCTTTGTAAATCTGTGAAACTGTAATAAGATGGAATATTGTTCTAACTTTACCAACGGTTTGTTTTTTTTGTTTTAAAATATTTAAGGTAAGAGTGTAAGTTCTTTTGCACAGGAATGATTTAAAATTAACAGACAATAAGCAAAACCTACCGTGATCTTTCTCTTCTAAATAAGCTTCATGTAATGTGGGTGCAAATGGCATTTCTGCTTTGTGTATTCATGGAAGCAAAATGACCCCATACACCTGTCACTTTGTGACCCTGCTGCAAGGTGACTATAATATAACATAATTTCACACGATGATCTATATCTATGAAGGATTTTTCACAGTTGCTACAATAGAATCACAGAACTGTAGGAGGTTTTGTTTTTTTTTTGTAAATAAATACATTTTTGTAAATATATGTATTTTTAATCATTTATTTTCTTTTTATTACAGAGAAAGTCTATTGTTGCTGTGAGTTTCATTGCAGCATTCCTCTGTCTGATCATCGTTCGTCTCACAAATGAAGTAACTTTCCCTTTGATTTTAAACTGCTTTGGGCAAACCAGTGTCAAGTGGATACCGTTTTCTAATGGCCAAAGGCAGCTTCTGAAAACTCACTATGGATACATAAATGTGAAAACGCAAGAGGTAAGACTTTGTATTAAAAAAGCAGCAAAATGAACCAGTAGACCACTCTATGGTCCCACAGGACTGCTTTCTTCTGCCTAGTGAAAAAAATACAGTTGGCAGTGTGTCTGAGCTAAGTGTCTCTTAAAACTGAGCTACTTACTTTAAATGTCTACTGAATGATTTGAATTTTTGCATTGTCTGTAGTGGATAAAAAGTGAGCTGGCCTCAAAATTGTGCTTAGATATGATTAGGACTGGCTTTTACAACAGAAAAAGAATTTTTCAAATGAATTTCCAGGACTTCAGTTCATATGCAAGATGTTTTCTTGTGCATCTATTTTATGTAAATCCTAAGAAAAAAAAAAGGGTGTGGGTGAGAATTTTGCTTAAGACACCAAAGTAAGAAGTAGTTTATCCATGTTTCTATGTGTATGGAAGAAGAAGAAATGAGAATGATTTGTGAAACAAATATTTGTGAGCATGGAAAAGGGACAGAGGTAGAGATGGAGATGTACTGTTTTGTTTTTATTTTTTAATTTGACATTTCAACACTTACATTTCCAGTCCATATTTCTAAAGCGCCTGGGCCTGCATCTGCCTTTCAAAATACTTGCTTTGGGGTTTGATAAAAGCATATTTTACAAGGACTTCATCTTTGAACTATCCAACTTGGCAAGATATCTAATGACATTGCTAGTCTACTGTGGTGGTGGTGTTTTTCAGCAAATTTCCCCCCTTCTCTCTTTGTACTAGTTATTATAGACACAAACTTGCAAAGTAATTTTTTGCTGCTTTTCTGAAAGCTCTTTCTGGTTAGTAAAGCCCTGTAAGTCTTAAGAATACTATGAGTTCCATTTACTATTACTTATTCTTTTTAAAATTGAAATAATTATTTTAATGAATCTAATTTTTATGTGATGTAATAGAGATAGGACAAGGAGAATGACTTTAAACTTAAAGAGGGAAGATTTACATTAGATGTTAGGAAAAAATTCTTTACTCAGAGGACTGTGAGGTGCTGGCACAGCTGCCCAGAGTGCTGTGGGTGACCCATCCCTGGAGATGCCCAAGGCCAGGCTGGGGCCCTGGGAAGCCTGAGCTGGCAGAGATCACCCAGCCCAAGGCAGGGGGCTGGGACTGGGTAGTCTCTGAGGTCCCATCAAACCTAAGCCATTCTTCATTTTATAGAGAAGGAAAATAATTTGCTACTTCATGATATTCAATCCTACAATTACATTGGACAAGTTATTTATTATTTTGATGTTAGTGTATTAAAATTGAAAATCAGAATGAGGAAGAACTGTTGTTTTTAGGTGGTAGCTTTCTTTAAACCTCTTTATCTTCTAATTGTTGTCTGCTTAAGATGTAGCACTGAGTGTACTGAAGGGCAAAATACTTCATCTACAGAGCAGAAAAAATACAAGTGGCAGAAAGAAAATTTGGTTGAGTGAGGGAGAATTCTGGTCTCAGTGAAGTGAACAGGAGCTCTGCTACTGAGTTCAAAGAGAGTAAGGCCTCATCCAGCATATCTCAGATATGAAAGGACCAGGTACCCACTTGAAATGAGCAAGCAGTCTGCTGTGTTATGTGATTGTCAAAGCCACAGGTGTGGAATCTGAATGAGGTAGAGCTGCCAGGGCCAATTGATCACTATCAGCCTGAACTGATAACTGGAGAGGAGAGAAGCATCCAATCCATTTTTATTCACCATTGCCTCCATCAGAGGTTAGTTATATCTTGCAGGAGCCTTAATTCATTCTTAAATTTGATAATACTCTTGGAAGTTCTGACATTAAATGGAAATGAATGTCTTGAAATTTGGTATCCAGTATTGATCAGTAAGTCTCAATTTAGCTTATGTCTTGAAGGACTCCTTAAACTTAGTAATTTTAGTTGTTTTCCCCCTTGTATTTGTAGATTACATTAATATTTTCTAATTAAAATGATAATGAAGAAGCGGAACATGCCCTGCTAATAGTGGATGCACTATCTTCTGTCTTAATTATTCCCTGTGTAGGGGAAGTTTTATCATGCTGCCCATGTGAAAAGATTTTGTGCATCTCATGTTCCTAAACTGTGCTCAGACCTTTTCTGAGACTACAATTTTTATAATGCAGATTACTTCATAGAAAGATGTAAATATGCACTCGTATATTATTTGTATTAAGATGGCCAGAAATTCTCAGTTGTTCAGATTAGACACAGACTTCTCATTTCTTTAAGTGCCAAGTACATTCAATTCCAGTTCATTTCATTAGATTCGTATATTCTTTTCTGGTCTTTTTGTGCTGCTAAGATTATGTAAGATAAGGAGGTGGTCCATTCTGTGAGTGCAGCTACTGCCCAAAGCAAATATAGCCAAGGATATTACAAGAAAGGACTCGTGCCATTTCATTGGTAGGCAATGACTGAAAGCTGGAGGAACTCTAGGATAATGCATCATCAGAAAATTGCACAGTAAAAGGGAAAATAGCAGTGAAAAGAATTTTAAAGGTATGAATTACATTTTTTTCCTCTTGTTGAGAGACTCTGTGCACATTCATTGCGTGTGTTTATCATCTTCTAGGGTGTCTTTTGAAGCCTGACACCCCACCAGGTCCTACATGTCTCCTACTGTCTGATAATGCTTCCTGCTGTTCCTCAGCCAGTTCCAACATCCTTATTCTTTCTTTGCCATTTCTCTGTTCTCCTTTACCTGTTCCAGGCTCTACTCTGTGGCAGCATGCCCAACTACATGCAACACCATAACTTCTCTGTGTTGTAAAACAGTTTACACACAGAGTCAACGAAACAGAGCAAATAAAATACTGAGCACCAGCCCAGTCAATTGTCTATTAGTTCTTTCCCATTTCTACCTCATATAATTATTCCCTGAGGAAAAAGAACACAGAACAATCACCTTCAATTCGTGGGAAAAAGAAGTCAAAGTTAGGAGGTATACTTTTAGGGTAAGGCTGAATGGGGATGAGAATTGGATATATTACAAGATGATGGTTCATCAGTTTCTTGGTGGTTAGGTCTAAGGTGGTCTTGTATTAAACAAGTTCAGAGAACATAGTAATATGAACATTTGCACCTCAAGTGAAAGCAAGCAGCATGTATATTATTAGTTATGCTCAGAATAATGTAGTAAGGATGCATTTCAAGTATGCTGTATATTTGGCTTGACAGTATAATTGTATGAAATTTTTGTTATAAAAAATTCTGAAAACATTTTGAGATTACTATAACTAGATTATATGGAAATGTTTAATATAAACTGTGAAGAGAGACATAACTTAATCCCTAATTAAGGCTGTGCATAATACAATGTTGTTGCTATAGTTCCTTTGATTTGTATCTATAGCAACAGCTTTAGAAAAAAGGAGTTTATGTACAACAAACATAGTATATTTGAAGTATAAATAGATGTGTAGTGTTGTACTATACTGGCCCATTATGTCTAGACACATTTAAATTTGATTTTGATTTTCGAGATATTTCTGAAATGGATGATTCCTCAATGAAAACTTGTGTCTAGTACCTTCCCTTTCCTTAAGACCAGAGGATTCTTTAGTTTAGCCCTCCACAATGAGATCTTTTCTTCCTTTCCAATGCCCTCATTTGAGAGAACTCCTTGAGATTTGAGCGAGGATGGCTGCCTGATACTCAGTGTTGCTCTCTCATTCAAGCACATGAATTTTGACCTTACAGTTAGAAGGATGTGTATGGGCAAGATGACCTTTACTATCTTTTCTGTCCCTTGTTTCCTCTCTTCTGAACTCTATGGATTTTGGTGATTGGTTCTGAAATGATTAAATCTGTCTGTTGTGGTTGTGGTTTAACCCTGCAGGTGGTTCATCACCACATAGTCTAGCTCACTCCCCCTCTTCCCAGTGGGATAAGGGAGAGAATAGGGGAAAAAAGAAAAACAAACAAACCAAAAAACCCCCCACAAAGTAGAACTCATTGGTTGAGATAAATACTATTTACAAAGATAAAGGAATATGATAATAGTTATGACCCTCTCTCTCTCTCTGTATTATATATATGTACATTAGAAATGCTGCACATGCAATTGCCCACTACCCCCTCCCTAATCAATGCTCAGCCATCCCCTAGCAGTGGAAGGAAAATTACCTCCCACCCCCTTCAAAACTCTCTTTCTGTGTGATGCCATATAGTATGAAATATCCCTTTGGCCAGTTTAAGTCAGCTGTCCTAATTCTGTCCCCTCCCCGCTAGTTGGGATTCCACTCAGCTCTTTGCTGGGAAACTGGGGTGGCTTTGGGTCTATACAACACTGCTTAGCAACAACTATAAAAATCAGTGTGTTATCAACATTATTTTACTCCTAGAACCAAAGCATAGCACAGTACTAGACACTCTGAAAAGAACAATTCTGTCCTAGCTGAAACTAAGACACCATCTTTAATGAGTACCATATCTATAGTGTTAGTACCTTTTATCTTCCTGGGTTTTTTTTTCAATTTTATTTTTAATTTGTTTTTAATTTGTGATATAACTCCAGAGTGGTTAGCAAATTGAAGCCTATTGTCTTTTGAGTAAACTTCATCCACCTGCCCCAAGGTGATGTAATAATTCCTGTGTATCAAGGCAAGCAGCTAAAAAAGAGGAGGTATAGAAAATGCAATCTTCCTCCCTCTTTCATTTTGCTTGTTCTCTACAAAGAGTTCAAGCAAAATTAATGAACATCATGTATTTAAATTGGAGTATTATGGCATCAATTTAAAGCCCATTAACAGTTTGAAACTTTATGCTGAGCAAGTCTAATAGGGTTCTTGGATATTTGATTGTGCTTCCTGAAAGGTGATTTTTGAATAGATTTTTATTCTACCATCAGTATTAAAATAATATAGTATTTTCTTACATAAGTAAAATCTGAAATATAGCAGCAATAACACTCTACATAATTACAGAAAGTATATTCAAGTACTATACGAAGATGAAAACTGTTCTAGGAAAAGGGTAAGTTGTGGTGTGACCTAAAATCCCTACATTAAACAGCAGCTGTGAGTTCTAAATGGCTTAATCTAAAATGAGTTCTGAGAGAGAAAAGGATTTGTATCATGAACATTAAAGAATCTCATAGTATAATGATGAGCACTAGATAAAATGAACATGCATTGTAACTTTTAGGATTTTTAAAATCTTTTTGTAACTGAAAAAACATCTGCACTTCTGATATTTAATAAATAAATTTGAATTATTTTAGCACATATGATTTGGTCACATGATCTGGACAAACCAGTGTACACGCTGTAATTGCTTTCCAGCTGTAGCACATGGAGCCACACGCTTATGTGAAAGTACAGCTAAATCCAATTTTTTAAAATTAATTTCACTAAGAGTAGAATTCAAATGCACACAAGGTGGAGTTATCCATTAAGTTCTATTTAGATGAAATATCCCAGATATGAAAAAATATGGGAGGAGGCTGCAGACCTTATAATTTAGTTGCATAATCTGATTTTATTATTATCAATGAAGTTATTGGGGGAAGAAAAGCCCAACAGAACTGAAAGAACAGCAGCGCCTGAAGTGTAAAGGAGAACCAATGTAACGTGAAAACAAAGGCTATGTGAGGTGCTATCAGCTTTTGAAATAATGACTTCAGCATCAGCAAAAGCATAGCTGTCAAGCATGTTAGGAATAATCATAGAAAGAAGACATAGAAATAGTGAGATACCGTGTTCTTATCAAACTTTAATTGCTAAATTTAAAAATGCACGAAGAGTATGATGGATATTTTAATATTAGTTTCTTTCTAGACATGGGAAGTCAGCATTAATTTAAAAAAGACTGAAACTGAAGTATGAAAAGCTAAAAATAAGAAAAGCTGGTGATCAGCCTAAGAAGGTTTATGTTTTGTTTTTGTGGTGAATGCAGAATCGCTCTTACTATAAAAAGAAACTTGGAGAATAGCACCGGACTTCATGTCAAAACAGATAGTAACAAACTGTGAGCTTGCATCAGTGTGTTCAGTTAACTTCAGAGGCGTTGGTTTTATATCCTTGTAGAGAAGTCCTTGGTAGACTAAAAAGTCTACATCAATCAGAGCTCAGTGTGACAAAAAATTGCTTTAGTCTTTAATTTCTGACACATTCATGACTTTCATCTCTTCTTTTCCTTTGGGATTCTATTCACTGCTACAGTTTAAGAATTCATATGATATTTTGTTAAGAAAAGGTTATTGGTATCACTGTCATTTATCATTGACAACCCTTCTGAGGCACAGTTTTATATCAGTTACTTAGCTGCATCTTTTCAGCTTTAGTAATCTTGTAATCATCATCATGGAAGTAAAACTAAACAAGCCACATATTCTTCTCAATAGTTTTGTGCTTCCACCACACTAATTTTCAGGGACTATTTTTGCTGCAAATATTATGGATTAGCTACATAACTTTTTAATGACAACATACTGCTTATTATGCTTCTGATATAGGTGTGTGTATGTAATACCTTCTATATAAGGAGAGCATATAACACATTTTTTCTGTGTTTTCTAACTATACTGGTCCTCCCATTCCTGGCTTTGAGAACTATAGGCCCACAGTTAAAATTCCTGCCAAAGACTTTAATCAATATATGCACATCATATATTGCAGTTACAGATTTTACTACAAAAAATACTGCTGGAGTCCCTGCTTTCTTCTTCCTGTTTTGTTTTGTTTTGTTTTGTTTATTTTGTTTTATTTTATTTTATTTATTTTGTTTTATTTTATTTATTTTGTTTTATTTTATTTTATTTTACTTATTTTGTTTTATTTTATTTATTTTATTTATTTTGTTTTATTTTATTTATTTTGTTTTATTTTATTTTATTTTATTATTTTTTTCCAGCACCATTTGCCTAGGAGAAGAACGAATCTTTGGAATAATCTGCAAGGTCCACTTGACACCACTCAGGCTGTTATGAACATACAAGATGGAAGGGAACACAGATGATGTGTGTCCCCTGTAGAGTAAATACTGCTAGCTCAGCCGTTTTCCTTCTCTATATATGGAATTGGCTTAGGTTTTTAAAGCTGCTACATCTCTGATAGTGTCTCATGAAGAAAAAGTCAAGTGCCAGGGTAAATATATCAAGTATTTTATACAAAGGAATTAAATCTGCTTCACACAGGGCCTGAATGTGATAAGCCAAGCAGTGCTGCCTGTGTGGCTGAAAAAAATAATAAAAATAAAATTAAAAAAATAAAAAAGGACCTTCGGAAGAGATTACTATCAGCTAGTGAGCTATGCCATCAAAAGTCGGTACCTAAGGAGTCAGGAGTCAGCGCTGGTAGAAGTAAATGTGTACATGACACAGAGTTGTGGGCTGGATTGCTCTGTTGGCTCACAGGTTATACCAGAAGAGATGCCTGGTGTTATCGATTTGACACTAATTTCTAGAGATTTCTTCCACCTTCTTGAGGATTTTGTTTTGTTTTGTTTTTGTTTGTTTTTACTGCTAGTGAACAGGAAGGGTTTATGCTAGATAATGCTAGTCTCCATCCAAGGAGTTTCCAGTCATGTTCTGTCAAGTAGGAAGTGTGGGGGCCTCTCTAAAAGAGGAACACTGAAAAGTGATTGAGAGCAGTTAGGAAGCAGAGATAAAGTGAAGCTTTTCAGCTAGCCAGTTTGGTAGACAGATTTCTATCAGGTGGTTTGATTTTTTTTATATATTTTAAAAAACAGATGGACCAGATCAGGGGAATGAAGTAGTCTATGGACAGGTAGGAAGACAACAGGGAGATCTTGTAAAAATGGCTTCTTAAGGAGGCTAAACCACTGGAAAAGTTGGGAAAGACAGGCTGGCCAGTGTAATAAATGGACAAGAACAAGGCTTACTATCTAAGAGAAGGAAGAGAAATTCATTATAACCTGAACATGCTCTTCCTTGTGCTTATGACTTCTGTTGCCATGGTATGATTTCAGCTTTTGTCAACAATTGCCAAAAGGTGGGCAGGCTTGCATTAAGCAAGAATCACAGAATTGTAGGGGTTGGAAGGGACCTCTAGAGATCATATAGTCCAACCCCTCAAGCTTTCTTAGTTTTTCATTTTTTCTGCTAAGAGTGGTGTCCTACTGTTCATACAATTTCCTTCCACTGCTGATGTTTAAAAATTAAGATGCTTTTATCATAGCCAGTCCAGTGTCAGCTTCTTCTCTTTTTAAACCTGAAAGCTATTTCTTGTAGACGTTCCAGGTAAGCTTTGCAGCCAATTGTCCCTAGTTTTGGATGGACTGATGATGGCTTTGTTCTGGTGTCTAAAATATGAAGTAAAAAGAGCCAGTGAAAATGGAGTTTTGCTCACATAATTATTTCTATGCAAGGGCTTTCTGCAGGCTATGGCAGTCAGGAATTTGAGCTCTTTGAGCTCTTGCCCAGCACAGCTATTTTGGCAGAGCTGTGCCACACTGAGCTGACCTGAGGCTGTTAATACCACCCTGCAGGGAAGCTGAGTGCCAGCCACCAGCATACAGTCACACATACATGCATGGGTGTGCATGTAAATATGGCAGCTAGAACTTGCTCAGGAGACAAACTTCTAACAGTGACAGTAATGCCTTTTACTGGCTAGTTTTAAAACCACAGCCATCTTTCTTAAGCCTTTGGTTTCCTAGTTTGCTTGGCCATCTGTCATAGCTTGTGTTTGGCAGCTTCAGGTTCTGATGCATTCTGTGGATTGAATACACAGTTTTGTCCCTTTTATTGCTCTTTGACTTGTGTAAAATTTGTACCATATGAACTTTTAAGCTTTTTAGTAAGTAAAAATTTGAACCATAAGTACATTTTCAGTTGCTCATCTGTGCTGTCTGTCTCGGTCTGGGCTGGAATAAGTGGACTATGCACTCTTGCATAGAAAGAAACGAGCTTGAAGATCATCTTAAAGCTGATGCAGACTGTACCAGCAACAATCTCAGCTCTGGGGATTGCCTCCTTTGTCTGGTTAAATACATTAATTCATACTACCAATTGTGTATCGTTTGGTCCCTAGGAGGTCCTGTATGAATCTTATCAAAAGTCTCATGTTCCTAACTGGCATAAACATGCTGATCGTGTATGCACAGAGCTCTACTTGATAGCCTCTTGTTAAAGATAGTGCAACTTAAGTATTCTGTAAACATAGTTATAGCTGTAAATTTTGTCTGTCTGTTCTTCATAAATCATTTTTTACTACCTCTATACCAATAAGGGTTATTGCTGCTAACACAGAAAAGTTTGTGGGAATCGTGTCCATATGGCTGCACCCTAAAAGAAAAAGGAATTTGATCTGGGAAGGAGTGGGGAGGAAACGAAGTTCTGCATTTATTCATAGTATTTCTTTCTCCCATCTATATCCTCATCCTTTCCATTTGATATATGTCATATTCAGCCAGTAAGAGATTACAGTAATCTGTTTCTTCCTGTCATGCAGGAAAACTGTTGAGTTGTCCATTAGATGAATAAATACAGTTTTAAATGAAATTCTCCAAACCTGTGCAGACATTACTAGGGCGATTTTGGAACTGTCTACTTAATAACAACAATTTATCCTCCATTTTTTTCACCCACCCCAGGGGTGCACATTGATGCCTTTGCCTTATTCGTAGCAGTCCAGTACTCTTCTCCACAAATAATAGCATCATTTGTTGAAACACAGGTTCTTGAACTTGTCTTTAAATATCTCTTGTAGTCAGGACTTAGAGTTTTGAATTTGAAAGTGATGAGAATGCCACAGGTCTTTGGTCATTATTTCTCTGGGGGGTAGAATCTGCTTGTTCTGCTCAAAGTCTGCAAGAACTCTCAAGAGCTTTTTATTAACATTACACCTACCAAAGTGCAGGTTGGTTTGGGTTGGTTCGACTTCAGTGATACCATCCTCCAAACCTTCTGCCTTTTTGATTACTTGTGCTTAGGATCCATGCTCCTAAAAAAAAAAAAAAAAAAAAAAAATTTTTGGAGTGATCTCATTAAAAAAGTATTTTTCTAAGCTTTTTCTCAGGGATTTTCAGTTCAGACTCCTGTGAAAAGCCTGACTGTGCACAAGACTTTCTCCAAAGCACTGCCAGGCTCGTATACTGAAAAGCTCAGCTCAGTGCTGGCAAATAACACATGACAGAATTAACCACAAAGGTGAAGGACAGTTCCAAAGTTATGGCCTTTAGGTTAAAACAATAGCTCAATATTTTGTAAAATACTGGATATTATAAAATTTACCAGCGCCTGAAAATTTTGTTCTCCAGTGTTTTTGTGTAAATGATCAAATTGATTTGTTAACATCTTCTAGCTTAATATACCTCATTTCTAGCATTTGGAAGATGTGTAGTGTATCTATCCTATTTCTTCTTCACTCTAAACTTTTGGATTCACAGCATATTGTCCAAAAGTGATGATTACTTCCTTCAGCCTAAGTCATTCAGAACTAGTCTCAATTCCTGTCCTACTGCTGACCTGGACCAAAGTACTTCCTCTCTTCACTGCTTTAGCATCTTTATGATTGTAGAAGCAGATAGCATTTCTGGATCAAGTCACTTCTTGTCAAGTTCAAGAGGCAAAGTAGGATCAGTCACACTGAGACTCTCCTCACAAAATGCTGGTGGATATGAGATTTCTGATATGTTACTACTTCTTTCCAGTATAACACTGTAAGAATAACAACAAAAATAGTCTTTCCACTATCCTAATGCTTTATTTTGACTAACAAAGGGCAAGGCAATCCAGAACTGTGACAGCAGCTTTGACATAAATTGTATAATGTCTTTCATAGCCTGCCATTAGTTTCTGCATGAATTCTGTCCATCTTTGATAAGCATGTGTAGCTCCTAATAAATTATTTTGGAGCTGAGCACAAGAATCAAGGAGAAATGGACTTCTGTAAATACAGAGGCTGGTGATAGCTGAAAATGGGAAGGCAGAATTGACAGATAATTGTAGATGAGGAGTCATTTTCAAGCAGTGGATGAGAGCGATATTGTTTCCTGTTTAAAATGAGGAGTTGCCTCTGCTGAGCACAATGCGATATAATTCTGTCATGAAATCTAAAATACTTGTGATGTTCAGGCTGTTGGTAATCACATAGGAATGAACATCGTGGAGCTCCTTGCACTTGTCATTAAATGGCTTTCTCCCATTCTGCTGGGTGTTAACTACTGCTCATTTCCTGGGGAAGAAATGGCCTTCTCTGAGGTCATTTATCTGAATACTGCAGAAATCATTTTCTGCAAACTGTACTATTATCATAACAGAATCCTTTAAAAAAAATAAAAAATAAAATTATGGTGACACTGAGGTTTCTGAGATTAGTGTATTCCTTTAAGGCCTCTATTTCCTCTGGTATTACTTCCATTCCTGTTCACTAAAACTGCAGTGCATGTCTACCATGAATAGCATGAATAATGCATGTACTTCTCCGCTAGTGCTATGTAGTTGCATATATGAAAAAATAAAATATAGAGCTAAGAAAAATGTAACTTGTTGCTTACCTCCCTGCTAGGATATGAATTAACCCCTATTCTGTGTTTTAACCTGTCTGCTTTCATACTTACTATTTTTGGATCTTTGTCTGCATCCTTTGGAATATCATGTGGTGAACTAACACTTCACCACTTCAAGTTTTCCTCACATACTGATGAAATACATTACTGCTGTTTTATGCCTGTCTTTCTTGCATCTTTAAGCATATTAAATATAGACACTTCCAGCTCCATCTTTATCATTGAAGTTATCAAGCAAATCTCTTCCTTATTTTTCTGTATTCCATGAATAGCACCAGTCTGACGGCTTCTCACTTTTTGCCTGTCTCAGCCTCCCAGAACTCTGCATGGGATTCATCTGTAATGAGGGAGCAGACAACATAATGTTACTTGTGCTTCTAGATATCAGATTACCTGGGATTTATGTTACCTAAAATTCTTGAATTCTTTCTCATTAGATGAATTACTTCACAGTTTCCCAGCTGGGTATTTCCTCATGTTCTTTCACTCTTTTGCAAATATCATATATTTTTTCCTGAAGATCATTAGGAAAGATAAGTCAAATGTGAGTAGGAAAAGATAACAAAGCTTTGTGTTGTGTGGGTCAATTGAAAGAAGTTTAGAGCTAGAAGGCAAAGTGTCTTTGTTTTTTCTGTTTGTCTGAGTCCATGTGAATGATCTGAGTTGTTCTTAGAGGATTTGGGGCCCCCATTTTTTTCCATTCAGTCTTCAGGAACATTCTTGCAGTTTAAATGTTTCTGTTTGTTAGACAAATGGTTTTCACAATGGAGTGTGCCAGATCTCTCAAAAAATAAGCTGTTAATTTTATGTTCATAAAACACCCATCTCTGCATAAATCTTATTCTTGTACTTAAGGATTGATTGTGCAATTAACTAGGAAGTTGCATTCTGAATTCCTGAAAATCAGTATTTTTGTCAAACTTGACCAGAACTGGAAGAACATCTGGTATTTTCCTTTCACTCATAAAATATGTCCTTTTTTTCCTTTGAAAAATCTAGTTTGTCTGGCAGCTTTTTTATAAACATAAATACAACTTTAGCAACTGACAGGCATTTCTACTTTACGTGTGACTAAGTAGATATTGTATAATAATATTTAAAATCTCTTTAAATGTTTAAATTTCTAGATTTAAAAACATAGCCTTTTCATTTCTTGCTGTTATGAGTATCACAATACAGAACCAGTAGTTATTTCTGGATGCAGTGAAGTATTCATCTACCCGAGAATGTCTTGGATTTCTACTACTTTTATTAACTTGAGACCAGACAATCTTTAAAGTTTATGCTGTTTGCAGAGTCAGCACTATCTTTTAATGATCTGTAGGCTTTGGTAGAGCAAATGTGTTTCTCAATGGCTTGTTTAGTTTCATCCCCACTATTGCTGTAAATGAAAACTTGAGTTCATTTCCTTGCTTTGTGGAACCATTGTATATCTATGAGATGCTTTTACTGTAAGATAGATTTTGAATTTTTTCAGATTCATATACAAATTCTGTCACTCTTTGCAAAGCACCAGTCACAGAGGTGGCTGAAATAAGTTGAAGAGACACCATATATCAACAGCTTTTGAACTCAGGCTTATCTTCCATACCTTTAAAAAATAGTAAAAAAGCAAGTTTTGTCCAATCACACCTAAATTCTACACTGTTTATGGTAGTCGGCAATGTTTGTGGCTATAATGTAACTTCTGCTATGAAAAGATGCCCAGTCTCATTTGCAGCAGAAAATGAACTTGGCATGAGCCTTGGTCTATAGGTAATAGATTCTTGAAGGCTCCAAGATTTACTTTCAGCAAAATGCTAATCTGAAAAATTCAAGTCATCCACAAATGCTCCACTTTTTTTTTTTTTTTTTTTTGTAATATGCAGTTGATTGTAACAGTTACTGATGCTATTTAATGGTGCCATCCTTAACAACTTTCAGTGTGAAACTACCTAGAGAATTTGTTACTGATGAAATCATTATAGCGTTATAGAAGTGAAATAGGTTGCTACTGAAATTACTCTCAAAATCTAATTGTAACTTCACTGGAATTTCTCCCATGCTGGATATTAAGTGTATGGATATTTTTCATTTTTACAGAAGCAGCATTTTTATTTGTATGCTTAATTTTATTTCACTCCCCACTATATACATGTTATGTTCGACTTCTAATTTTCAGTTGCAGTGAAAGATGACTCAAGTCCATTTTCCTTTTAATCTGACATTCTTCCATTCTTATTTTACTTATCTCATGAATGAGTAAAGCAACTTTTTGCCCTGAGACTTCCTTAGGGTCACTCAAATTAACACAAAGAGAAGCCCTATTTTTGCAATAACTCAAGTGATGCAAATCATCTCAGTTTCCTTTTGAGAGTTTCCTTGGAAAGAAAAACACGCATTTTAAATTTCTGCCAACAAATCAATTCAGACTTCTATTATTTATTTTCATCACATCTTTCTCTGTAACCAAAAGTTTCCTGGTTTGTGATTATCCGTCATTTTTAGTTCAGATAGTGTTGGAATAAAAGAAGAAATATAACATAAGACATAGAACCTTTGATCAGAATGGGGGATTCCTGTGACTGCCTGTGTTCACCAAATGCTGTCCACCATGTTTTCATGCCCTTCTGTTACACTATCTCTGTATTGTTCTAGCTCTTACTAAAGATATAATGTGATATCTCACCAATTTCAGAAAGGCATCCTGACATCCACTGTTAGCTGCACTGTTCTTTTTCTGCTCTTCATTCTACATTGTATCTCTATCCTATGAAAATTAAAAAAATATGCTCCTGTCTGTTCAGCAGCTTCTCTTCCTGCAGTCAGTGCTGAGGCACAGAGGGAGATTGTGCCACCTTTGTCACCAGCCGTAGACTAAATGCAACTGCCTGGCTCAGAAGAGATTGGTGTAGAAATAGCTTTTATTCAATTTCCCATACTCTTATGTTTCTTGCATTTTGGCCTCTTCCTAAAGAAACAGGCTGAATGAATAATTCTAATGTAATTTGATAAATACTCCTGTGAATGTGCTATTAGGTAGCTGGAAATTCAAAATCCATGTCTCTAAACACTAACAGAATATTCTGCACCTATACAATATGTATTATCATGTTGCTTACTTCTCATTGTGCCTAGAATTGTGCTACCCTCCCACCTGAACACAGGAAGCTTTGCAAAGGGAGGAGGGCAATATTGTTGCCATGGTTTGGGTGGTCCCATGGATTTCTATTATTTCCTTTAACAATTGCTTCCAAAGAACCTTGGATACCAGAAGCTATTTGTTAGGAGCAAATATTGTGTAGACTGTCATACTTACATCCTACTGTGGTGAAAATTGCCATGGGATTGTTACCTTTCACCCAGGTGGTCCCCACTGATGGGCAGAAATGACCTTGATTTAATGTCTCATCTGAAGGCAGACAGTTCTCACTGTGCAACACTGTCCCCCAAACGCGCTGCTGCAGTGTCAGCATTGGATGCAAGCCTATGCCTCAGCCAGAGATGTGCATCTCTGACCTTCCAGCACAGAGGCAATAGTGCTGCCAGCTGTGATATGCTGACAGGGAAAGGACTCACTTTTGATATCTAGAAGCATAGAAATGGAGCTAAACACACACACACAGACCTCTACTATTGTGAAAAAGTGGCAATAAACCCCAGACAATTTTTACCTTTAGCTTCCAAATATTTTTGTTTTCCAGGTTGCTGGGAGTAATTTGCCTCATTAATGCAGCTCTGCATCATGATCTGTTTAAATTTTACTCCAGAATGAGTTCTCTTAGGCAAACAGAAGCCTTTTGAAAAACCTGATTTATGTCACAGACGCGCCGTTAAATAAAGCAATTCTGGTTCGGTGGCAAAGTGGTGGGGTCAGGGTCTGTGCTCTGCATTTTCAACAGGACGTGCATGAATTTGCATGCACGCAGCTCATGTTAGCACAAACACAATTTGTACATGTGGCCCCTGTGCAGTACTTTGGGAATGTAGCCCTCAATTGAGGAGATATTTACAGTGCTGAAGCTCATGTTGGGAAATATGAACAGCTGTGCTCCAAGCAGAAAACACACATCTGAAGAAAGACAAGCAGACTGAAAATTATGTCCTGGCAGTTAACGTTTTTATTTGTACATGCTGCTATGCAAAACTAAAAGGCAATATCAGTCTTCCAGGATTAATATGTTTTGCAGAGCAAATAGGAGTAAAACCTGTCTACAGAAAAGGTTTTGGCTGATTCTTGGGTTTTGCTTTTTTCTGTTTTTGTTTTTTGCTGCAGCTCCTGTAGTGTTCGTATAAAAGAAATATTAATAACAAAAAGCTGTGTTGCTTTGCTTGCTATGTTTTATGAGAAGTGAGATGACCTCCTTATAATTTTGAATGTATTTACATAGATATTTAGGTTTTCCTATATTAAATTACTAGTTGTACTATTCCTGTATCTGCTGTGCACAGGAACTGAGCACATTGGATGTGCTCCACCTATCCTTCCATTGTAGGATTCCCATGTTTTGTTTTGTTATGTCTAGAGTTGACCAGTGAACAAATACACATCAAATTAGAACTCTGCAAACCACACTTGTATTCATTTTAAGTTTGACTGGCAGCTTGTGTCAGTGTACCATGTTCCCCTGCTGTGGCTCCTAGGCTGATATGCCCCTCTGTGCTCTGCTTCCTGCAGGGGGATGGATGCATGACATCACTCTGCTCATCTCTGTGCTCAGGGAGAAAAGATGGCCCTTGTGGGATGCATGGTAATGATCTAAATGGGTTACGTTAATGCTTTGCCTTCACATGCGGTCTTATGTGTACAGTGCTCTGAGGTAGGGAAGCCCTTTTCCAATAATGTCGCTATAACAAGTGCAGTTCTTTCTGAAATTAAGTATCAACCCTGTTTTTGCAGGCTGGGAAAAAGAGACCTTGAGGTTGCTGTACATTTGAGACCATGCAGCAGATTGGTACAAGATCAGACTGCTGCTCTGACTTCTTGAATGCGAGGACTCTTTTCAGATCTCCAGACACTTATTAGACATCAGTGAGGCAGGGAGTTATGTCCAGTAAATAACTTCTATTCCTTCCAGTATCTGAATGGAGCCTATAGGAAAGCTGAGGAGGGACTTTTTATAAGGGCATGTAGTGGCAGGGTGAAGGGAAATGGTTTTAAACTGGCAGAGGGTAAATTGAGACTAGATATTTAGAAGAAATTCTTTACTGTGAGAGTGGAAAGACACTGGAACAGGCTGCCCATGGAGGCTGTGGACGCACCCACCCTGGAAGCTATCAAGACTAGGCTCTATGAGGCTCTGAGCAACCTGGTCTAGTGGGAGGTGTCCTTGCTTATGACAGGGAGGTTGGAACAGGGTGATCTAAAACGTCCCTTCCAATCCAAGCCATGCTATCGTTTGTGTTTTTCTTTTGTAGTTTCAGGCAACGGAGACATCACTCCGTTTTTAGGTTTTTGGTTTTTATTGCTACACATACGAACCTTCGAAACTGACATAATATTAACAGAGTTTAAAAGTCAAGATTTGTGAATTGGGAAATGTTATAAGCAAAATCACCTGCTCACTTTTGATTCAGAACTTTGTGAAGTATTTGTGGCTGTGTACAGTGGGACAACTTTGGTATCATTCCTTGTCCTGATTTCCCCATTTCTGATGTCAGCTGGAAGCGTGTAAAGATGGTTACTAGGACTGCTGCTTCATTTGCTGAAGATATGAACATATGAAGGGGACAGGACATTACAGTAATGTAAGACAAGGCAGTGACACTTAAGCTTAACGCTTCCAGATTCTCTTCTCGCCTCTGTTGGGGAATTTCTGTATCATTCTCATCTAATCAGGGCATGCTTTTAATAATTGCTTGTTGTTTACTTTCTGAATGCTTCATTTGAGACCCTTGGGTCTGATTTATGAAGCACTGATCTTTTGCAGAGATGGATCAAGTCAATAAAAATTACTTGAATATACAAAATAGCAAAGAGTTCTAATTGCTTCAGATTCTGCATTTCATAAAGCGTATACTTCTAAGTTTAATTTATAACATTCACGTTAATTATTAAGACCCCTTCTACTCAAGAGGGTTAATACAGTCTTCCCTCTCTTTAGAATGCTTTTTGAGAAGTGAGGAGCTGGTGGAGCATAAGTACCATATGACAGCCCAGGCAGAAATTAATAAGTCTCAGAGCACTGTGTGAATTGTGCTCAATAAATGAGGCATTGGGACACACTGAATAATAACAGGAAAACAAAGGCATTGAGGAGCTACTCATTATGTCAGTCAGTGCAGGCAGGGGTCCGGTGAAAAAAATAGTGGGTGGTCGGGTAATTAAAGATAGTATCATAATGTGTGCACACAAGGTTGCCCAATTAGGGCTGCATGGCAACCTTAATTCTGACACTTGCCTAAGTTTTCAATGCTTGATTTTACACATTAAATGTTCTCTAGCATATTTTGGGTGTATTTACATATATATGCTCCCCATAGCCTCCTCCATTGCCGTGCTGTTAATTATGTAGAACCACTGAGAAGTGCCATTAGTTGGATAAATAGGGGTTTGCAATGAACCTTGGCCAGCATGCTGCAGAGCAGGAAGCTTCAGGCTGTCAGAGCTATGAAGGCCTTACATCAGTGGTGATGAATTTGTTTTCTTTGCTTAATTATTTTTAAGTTAGTGATGTTTCTGGCACATAATCATTCCAGTCTCCTTTCTTAATCTGTTAAATTATTTCTAGTTCTGCTTCTACATTTATTCTTCATGGCTTATTGATGATGGTATGGATGAAACATATTTTTAATGAGAATTAGATTTCTTATACTCTTCTCCCTCGAGTCTGACCAGTCTTTAGCTATGGCCCTCTTTTTAGAAGATAATTTTATCTCATCCATTATTCCTTTAGGAAAAATATTAGCTGGAACTAGATGATTTCAGTTCTGCAGCTTTCTAATTGGCATTATCTGCTTGTATGATTTGGAACTTTTGAGAATATCAGTGAATAACAATAAACATAAAATTGGAAAAATGTAGAGACTGGGACAAGTAAAGGGTGGACAGGAAAGTAAAGAAGGTTTACCTAGACTTTTTGTGTGTGCAAAGAAATTGTTTCAATGCTTTGGTGATGGTGGTCTCCTGCACTTTGCCCGTGATGTACAGTGGGACTGTGCACCTATGTAGGAAATAGAAGTAGTATGCCATCATTCTGAAAAATGTCCTTGGTTGATAAGAAATTTCTGTTCTGTGCTTATCTGGTGAGGAGAGATGCCTGTCATCAGAGGCCAGATCCCCTTACCAACCTGGCAGAGCAATAGGTTGAAACAGGATATTTAAACTGTATGATGTCTGGGTTTAAAGCCACCTTTGCTACTGTGCATTCCTGAACATGCATCCTTTGCTCCAGTACTTGTACACTTTCATGGTTCTTACCAAAGAGTTTTCAACTGTAATGAAACATTGATGGACAGGAATGAAAGGATATTTGTTTTTTATCCTATTAAGAAATTAATTTTAGTAGAAAAGAAGCATAGTGTAACGTTCAAATGACAGAAAATAAGCACTGAGAGCCCTTTTATTTGCACTTAGTACTTCATATGGATTTTAGTTTTCCACTGGAATTGTCTTTGCATTTTTTTCTTTTGATTGTTTAGCATTCAGGAATGATTCATTAAGAAGTCTCTAAGATCGTGAAAGTACTGAAAGGAGATGGCTAACTCTGAAATTATACTGACTTCTTTACTGTAATTTTTATGTCAGTTTTATCAGGCTCCTATAAAGCTTTCTATTCTTACAAAACTCCCTTTTTCAGAAAGAACATGGAAATCATTTGGCAATGATTATGCCTAAAATTATTGTTTTGTCTTATGTTTTGAAATCCTTTGGAATCTTTTTTCTTTTTTTAAGACTTAAGTTGATACAAGTTCTGACAGCCTTAGAGTATACGTAAGCTGCAGAAGCTTTGACAATCCTTTTGTTATCTTGATATGCAATAGTACTGTCTTCAAGCTTCATATCTGAATGTCATGACTTTTGCAGTTAATGATTTGTAAGTTGCATATTCCTGTAACACACTGTTCATGTGAATTAGAATTAGAAACACGGATAACTGCACAAAGATGATCAAATGATAACAAAGGCAGATGGAAAGTCAAACTGAAGGACATGCGCAGCTCCATACTCATCCAAAACTGTTGGTGTCTTCTGCTGCTTCATTTAGGATTATTCAAAAATCTGTCTAAATATTCTTACCATACATTGTTTATCTCAGGCAGATAAGTAGCACAAAGTGTTTATACATGGGTAGAAATAACCTTTGTGAGATCTTTCTCTCTGGTACTTGCTTAGCTAAGCACTTCAGCTCCTGCCTAGCACCAGATGTATTTAACAGTGGTCTCATCCAAAACCAGATAAAGACATTGATTTTTCATGTGTTTTGGAATGGGTCCCAAAGCATTTAAGCACATGCTAAATTCTATATTGGCTGAATTGCTTCC
This sequence comes from Cyrtonyx montezumae, assembly GCF_038088225.1. Lineage (NCBI taxonomy): Eukaryota > Metazoa > Chordata > Aves > Galliformes > Odontophoridae > Cyrtonyx > Cyrtonyx montezumae. The sequence goes on from NW_027071825.1 coordinate 10,300,782, forward strand.
AATTTGTAATAGATAAAATTTCTCCCTTTAGGGAGATAGTCCGTGAGCGTACACTGAAGCAGTATTCCCTCAATTCTATGGGTTTTGGTTGATTCTTTTTTTTCTTTAACAACTTCCTTCTACCACAGACATGCATGATTTTGGTTGATTTTATGCTCTATTTTTCATCCACAGTCAAGTTGCAAGTAACAAGACTGAAGCTACTTACAGATGTGGTTCTATTCTCTGACAGTTTCAGAAAGTAACATCTATCAAAAATATACTGCACAGATGGCATAATGTTTAATTTATCATTATTCTGAAAACCTTTTCTTGTTCTAGTGGTTGTGCTACTCATTTCTTCCCTTCATGATTTACTCTATATGACTTTTACTACTATTCAGTCATAGTAATTCACACTTAACTTTAGCTTCCTTCCCTAACTCCTTTGTAAAACATGGATTTTGTCTGTAAGAAGGAACCTGAGAGTGTATTTTGATTTATGGGATAGTTTTCCAAAATATGGACTGTTACTTACACATAACTGTAAAATTTCAACAAATAAGCAAAAAAAACCCAAACAACAAAAACAAAACAAAACTCACATTGCAAAATAGTAGAAATCAATCTTTATAAATTGATGCCCCTCATTCTTCATTGTTTGGGAGTAATTATGTACATTGTGGATGCAGAGAAGATGACAGCATTTGTATCTTGATACTGTTATACAGTGATCGAGTTTGCAGGTGTTTTGCTCCAAAACTTTGATTTTCGCTTTCTGTAGTCTTGCATTTAAAAACAACCAAATTGAATGAGAAGCTGTGGGCCTACTTACTCCTCCTCAGCTTTCAGTAAAGACTAGCTTATTCCTAGATATACACAAAGAGTAAAAAGGAATAAATTGCATTTAGCAGCGACTGTAATATGTAGTGAAGTTATATATACATATTTAAATCTATGTGCTGTTAGCATATCAAACATATACATTACAGATCATTGACAACAACTACTTGTTAGACTGGAAATTACCCCCACTAAGTCTAAGGCTCACTGGCTAGCACAGCAGGTTGCAGTTCATTTGCTTCTCTTTTGCAGAAATTTACTACGCTTTTCTATTTTTATGTTTGACTCATGTTAGATGCTCTGATTCATTTTATTTCTAATGGCTACAACTGGTATAAAAAAAGTCTAAGTGGTTCTAGTAGGAATCCGTATGGCACTACACATTCTCTGCTCTAAAACCTTGAAATGTTCCTTTTATAGACATCCTTGTTTTCTTCTCTCTGGAAAGATTTATAACCTGCTCAGTTTTCTGTCTTTCTCAATGCCATGTTTTCCTGCTTTAGAAATCAATCTGTTGGATGAAGCAGTATCAAATCATTTTTCTGAGTTCCAGAAAAATTACGTCTCCCCTTACACCTTTTTTTTTGCTGAATAACGAGAGGATTGCAAACAGCTTTTTCACAGAGAACTACAAACCTATGGTGACAGATCTCTTCTGTAAATGTAGCTTGGTTATTGTTGTTCCAGTTATTTGTCTCTGGCTTTGGAAACTTTGGAGTTTGCCTGGTCTAACCTCACTCTTCAAGGAGCACTTAGATGGAGCAGTTGCTCAGGACTTAGTCCAGTTAAGTATGAAAATCTCCATTGATGGAGACTCCACAGCCTCTCTGGGCAGCGTCGCTGTATGGTCATCCTCACAATATATAACTTTCTTCTATGTTTAAACAGAATTTCTTGTTTTTTGCGTCTGTCATTTCTTGTGCTACCACTGGTTATCCCTTATACAATGTGGTTCTGCCTTTGTAACTTCCACCTACCCCAGTCGTATACTTTTGCCAGGTCACTGAACAGGCCGAAGTCTTAATTGCGCCATTCAGAGTTATCTATTCAGATTTGTTCCCTTGTACCTGAGCCCTCAAGGAGTATGTTGGTAACTGTCTTTTAGACGTGAGCCCTGATGTCCTTGCCTGCCTTCTGCCTTACTAAATGCCTATTCCCATCTCTTCCTCCTTGAAGCTGTCTGTGAAGTTTCCTCACAGTTGCAGGCAAAAGTTACACATCACATTAAAAAAAAAAAACAAAAACAAAAAACCAGAGCAAAAATGAATATTGCATCAAATTGCAGTTATTCTGAGATCTACTGCACATAAGCAATGGCTCACTCTAGGAATAATGCTATGAAGTCCTATTCAGAAGGAAGAGCTGTTTAAGGCAATGCTGCCAAACTTGTACTCTAAGGAACCGTGAGTTATACACCGTTTGTCATGCATTTGCTCCAAGATGGGGAGGATTTATATTCCTTTGAGAAATAATTTGATATCAGAAGTAGCCCTGTTGGCCACTTCCATTATTTGGAAGATTTGAAGTGGATATAGCTGCCTAACTGCAGACTCCAAACATGCATGCACAGACCATCTCAATTTCTGATGTTTGTTTCTTTGCAGGGGTTGTTGCTATTACCCTCCTTGAAAAATTACCTTTCTTCTTCTGTACTCTTAAATACACTTCAAGCAATGCTACCTACATATACAGAAGACTTTAAAACAATTGGTCTTGGTCTAAAAGATATCTGTATTCATTATTTTCTCTCATGTATCAACATTTGGTGAACAGAATTGGAATTTTCCATGCTTAGCAACATTGGCAAAAAGTAAAAAAAGCAATTATGAACCAGAAGCAGTATCTTCCCTCAGCACAATGGTTTCCCATCAGGAACTCATGCAATCTTTACCCTCCTTTGTTTAGATTTCTCTGTAGGGGTTTACAATTCACGGGGCAGCTTTCTTACTTCTGCCACTGGCATAAATGGCTTATAGAAGATTTCAGGTTTACGTTAGTGTGTAAGGAGAATGAGGTTTCTTTTCCTTGCAATGAAATTGTGTGCATTAGCAGACTTGCATAATGCTGGGATATATATATACTTTAAATTACCCATGTATAAATCCATCTCTTTCTGTCAGAGTAATCTTGCTGAAGGAATATACAAACAGAATAGTCATCAAAAGGTTGCATCTTAGAGGGAAATCTCAGCATCTTTGCCCTGAATAGAGTTACCTTGTTGTGCTATTATGTTTATTGTTTACAAGGGTAAAGTCAAAGCATAATAAAAGAGATCCTCGGAAACCAGTCCTTGCATCCCAGTGGCAGCCCTGAAAGCAAACCAGTTTTACAGACTTTTTCCCAAGTGTAGTACTTCTGCCTTCTGCTCTCTTGTCCCATTTGCAGCAGAGCCCCTCCTCTGTAATTGTGTGCCAGTGGTTCTGTTTCCAGAGGGCTCTGTGCATCATTTGCTTCCATATGGGAAATAGAGTAGACAGACTTATCTCTGCCAAAGTTCAGTACTTACACTGATTTGCATGTATTCAGGCCAGCCTGTAGTTCACTGAGCAAGTTCAACTGAGTGGGGAACGTGGAAATCTATTGCTTTAGAGTCTCTAGAAGTGCATTTCCACTACTGATGGGTTTTCTTTGTTGGCAAACTGAGTGTCTCTTATTCACAATACCTCTCTGTTCCAGGGGCCATCCCAGGTTAAACACAACACGACCATGTTTTATCAAGGGTTGTTGCCATTGGAACATCATTGTTTGTTATTTTTTTTCAAGACAAACACTGGCTTGGTTAACATGCAAGCTTGCAAGAGCTTGGAACCAAGCAGTGTGTGGAAAGCAGATTCGGACTATGTTTTGTGGGTCAGGTAGGCTCAGTTGCATAGCAAGGTTTTTTAAAGAACTCGTAATTTTTCCTGTGAATAAATTATCACATGTTAGTCATGAGCTAACATTCCTTCACCACAGGACATGCATGCTGCCTTCACAGTAAACAAGCATATGTTTGCCATCACTGCAGAATCCCACCAAGGACACATAGAGTAACACGGGCTCAGGCTCCATGTTCAGAAGCTTCCTGCAGACCCTTCCAGACTTCATTGCCCTTGAGCAATTTACAGTGTCTGTTCCATTTTCCAGTGATAGCTCTATATGAAGATAACACTGACAATATGGCAAAGATTTTGGAAAAGCAGAAGTGAAGAGCTGATCAGAATTGTAAAAATGCACACCCTCAGACTGGTTTTAAGAGCATTTCTTTTTGCACAGAGAGAAATACTTGAAAATGCATTTAACACAGTCAGTGTAGACATTGCTATTTCAGACGGTGATCTGTACATTAGGCAGTTTTTGAAGAATAACTCATATAGCATGTTATTTATTTAGGCGATCTTGAAAGTGGGGTCTAATTGCTCATCATTTTACAGGGCTTACCAGAATTTGATCTGCTTACTCGTGATGAGTGGTACTTTATTCCACAATTACTCCCATTCTTTCTACTGAAGAAGAAAAAAGAATAGCAAGCCTGGAGCTATCATAACCTAAGACAACATACAGCTTTTGCTCAAAGGCAACTTTGTCATCTGTTGTAGAAAAGCGGGAGTTTGTTAGAAACATTTCAGGTAGCAGCAGCAGCACTAGACAATGTTGACTACAATTCTTCTGTTCTGGCTGCTCCCAGTGTCTGTTTCACTGATGGGTACCTGGATATCTACCTTTCCATTTGTTGTAGAGTGTGGTGCTGAGCTGGTAGCAGTCGCTGCTCCTTTGCACAGAATGTCACCTGCTTCCTTTGGTGGTTTCCAGGAAGGCTGAGTTATGAAGTGCTGTAAGCATATCAGCTGACTAAAACTCATTGAATCATAGCAAATAGGATGAGAAATTTATCTATTTTGTCTATGTGCCCCCAGCAAGATTGTTTCTTACTGTATTTTAATGCATTACTTGCTAGAAAGCAGCTTAAGGTCTAACCTAAATCTTGCTTGCCACCACCCTCCTTGTGTAGAACAGGCAGGGAGGGTCCTTTGCAGCAAGTTTTACATATTTGGAAATGCTTATCTCATCTTTTATTCTTCTCTGTGCTAACCCAGTTTTCCGATTGCTGGTCAAGTTTTCTAGGCCAGGGATTTTTCTTTTTGCGTTTTCTGTCCTTTCAGGAGCTGATCTAAATCTGTGCTGAAGTCAAACGGCCAGACTGAACTAACTGTCATAGCTGCTGAATAGACATAAAAGATCATTTCATAATCCTTCACGTATGCCTAAGAACTACATTTGCATTTTTCATTATTAAAACTGTACTGATGATTTTGTTGCCACTGAGCACACGTTTACGACTGACACTGTAAAAAGTTAATACATCAATTAAATTAGCTAAGTGTTCGTATTTTCATATTGCTGTCATCTGGACAGCAGAATAGATAGTGGATTTTATTTTATTTTTTTTCAGTAGAAATCCATAGAAACCAAAGGTCACGAGCAGAATAAGATTATAATGTCATAATCTTATTATTTCAATGGTAGTGGTGGAGGGGTGAGATTAAAAAGAGGATATAATGGAATCAAGAACAGACCAAAAGCGATATTTGCTACAAAGCAAAAGGAGGAAATTAGAGGAGACATGCCTGATTTGAACATCAAAACAGTGAAAATAGCATTTCATTTCTATTTTTATTTCAAAACGCATCTGAGAAAAAATGAAAAAATGTAGATAGAGACAAAAGGAGACTTCTGAGTGCTTTTCTTTTCAGAATTTGTCCTAGTGAGAGATGAATGGCAGGGGATTTTATGCCCCAAACAGCAATTGTAAGTGCTTTTGCTTTTTCAATACCATTCTTAGACTGAGAAAGTGAGACGAAGGAACAGACAAGGTGCCCTGACACATCACTTCTAAGTGATTTCTGTCCCAAAAGTACTCAAAAGGCTGTTAGAAGTTTTCTCTTTTTTTTTTTTCTTGGATGTTTATTCTGTTCTGTGACTTGGCAGAAATGAAGGGGGAAGATGAAGAGAAGCTCTAGCAAATTTTTATTTCCCAAGGTCAGGGGAACAAAAGTCAGATTTTCTCCTCTTTTATTCCCTCCCTCCCTCCCATCCGCCCGCCCCCCCCCCACCCCCCCCCCCCCCCCCTCAGATTTGACAGATATGAAGAAAGGCTTCTTTGGGAGCTAAGGAAACAGTAGTATGGAGTTGTTTTCCTTAAGTTTTGCAACATTAGTAACATTGAAATAGGGGTGCACACTCTTTAGCATAGAGCAAAGGTCATTAAATTTGTGATGGAAGCAAAAACAATCCAACACTGTATGAAGAAGAAAAACTGGCAGCTGTTTTGCAGCCTCAGAATCTTAAAGTTGGCATCACCCAAAAATCATGATGCAGAGAGTATCCTCAGAGAGACCTGAGCTCCCAGCTGGAGGTACCTGCAAGCAGAAACTCTCCACAGCCCTAAGAGAACATGTTTCTTCATCTGCTTCTTTAAGAAGGGTCATTTGCTCTGTTCTGGAAGGTGACCTAACCTTCCACTTCCTCCAAAGTGCAAAGACTGTAATTACACAACACAGTAACACTGTAGAAATGCCTTTTCAAAACAACAAATCATTTCTTCATATGTCTGGCAAAAAAAAATACATATAATTACCAGCTTTCTCTTCAAAGTTCAAGCAATGAAATCTTGGCAACGCTACGAAATAAGTGCACTATGTTGATACTCCTGGCTAACATACTACAAATCTTCAAAAAATTAAGTTGCTGTAGGGCTGTTCCAATTTCCAGATGAAGCTGGAGCATTCTTTATCTGCAGCCAGGATTACAAGAAGTTGGTTATCCCTTTGAAGCAATTGAAGACTTAGTTCTGTGTTTCTGACCATTTTGCAAGAATGCAAAGTCCTTGTGCTTGGACTCTGAATCTCTCTGTATCATAGCTAATGAGTCATCACTGGAGTAACACAGAGCTCTTCATGATGAGAAAAACAATCAGTCTGTTTTAAGCTGGGAATAGTATAAATAAGGAAATAAATCTATGCTGTCAGAAGGCACAGGTGTGCAGAAGTATTCTGTTGTGCAGCCCATGTGGATTGTGTTGGAGTCCACGTTTAAAATGCAGCAACCTGAATTTCAATCTTGACATACTTACAGATATGCTAGTTTCACGTTTGCATCCTGAATGCAAGCAAAGAGTGCTTATTTGTGGAATAGTGTTAAATGCCTAACTGTAGCTCTAGTTGCAAAGGTGATAGGAAGGGTAGCTGTCTTTGTTTGGAATGGCATGGCACAGAAAGTTATTGTTATGGTTTTTGTGTTTCTCGTTGAGTGATTCCTGTTCCAAAGCCTGTTGTTAATCCTAGCGGGGTAGGAAATCCTAAGTCAAATTATCTCACGCATGAAAGCAGACAGTATAAAAGGCAGGAGTCATTAGAGGAAAGGATATTTTCAATGTAGTTTTGAAACTTAATTTCTTTTCACTGTCTTCACTCCTTTACCTCTGTAAAATATTGATATGGATTATAATTTTTGACAGTGATGTTGATTGTAGCATGTAAGTAATATCCAACAGCTGAAACAGATGGTGTAATATGACGGGGCCTATCACACAGTGACAAGGTTGAAAGGTGTAGCTGAAAGGATATATAGTTTTTTTAGAAATGAGAATCTTGAGCCTGAATGCTCCTAAAATTAAAAAAAAAAAAATCAGATCAGAACACAAACTTCACAGCATCATCTGACTTCTGAATTTCAAGTGGGAGAGGCTGAACAGCAGTGTGCGATCGCAACAGTGTGGATAAAGAGAGTGATGTAGCAGCACTACCAGGCAACAACATGGATTTTAACTGTGCTAGAAGATGGTTGTGTCTCACGTTGTTTCATGACAGCTCCTATCTTACCTATTTTGGAGTACTTTCCATCTCTGTCATTAGTGATGACTGCCATGAGTCACCTGTGGTTTCACCATGACGGCTGGCTGATCATACATGAGAGGCAGAGAGACAGCTTCACAAACCTTTGACCATTGTTCTGAAATAGAATATGTTTTAGACTTTACATCTGTCTCTTGTCAAAGATTGTAGAATTATGGACTGGGGGTTATTCTTGGTGCTTGAAAACTTTCAGAGCGTTCTGGGAAAACTTTTAGTGCATGCCTTGTTTTTTGGTTTTATTTTTTTCCCCATAAAAGTTCCAGAATAGTTTTTCATCCTCCCCTCCCCACACACTGAGCTTCTTCCAGGTTCTGATGGTGTTCAAAATAGCTCTGTGCTGCTTGAGACCAAATCACTTTTGGCAGCAAAATAAAGCACAACACTAGCTATTTTATTTGAACAATAAAAAAGGAATTAAATGAATAATTCTGGAAAATAATTTAATTACCGGATGGACAGGAGTCTGGAGTTAATTTGTGAGGTGTATTGGTTATCTCCACAGTTAATTACATTTTGATTTAAATGTGTTTAAGTGGAAGTAAACAGCAATGTGTTTAATAGTTACTGTATCCAGATAGTCCAAATTGCATTTAATCCACTTCACGACGAATGGTTCATGGTTAAAAGAGTGTCCTGGGAACATCAAGGCCCAGCAAGATAACAGCTATGCTCTCTACATTTAACTTACTAATCAACAGGTAAGAAGAAGCAATGGCTTGTATCTGGTCAGCTATCCATGAGCAGCAGCCAGATGCTTTGCCCTTTCCAAATGTACTTTGAATAAGAATGAAACCATGCTACTTGTTTTGCCCATTAGATAGCGTTATCTCTGTGGAATGCCAATTCATATCTCCTTGTGCTGTGTGTGGTGCTCACATATGGGATTTTAATAACCTTCATGCTGCGCTATGAATTCATAAACAGGGCTGATGGAGGAAAAGCACCACAGGACTTTATTTTTTCATTATTACTCTTTTGAAAAACAGGATCTGCAGAATTTTTGCAAGGATTGTGTGATAGAACAGGCAATGTTTTTGCTACTGCAGTGGGGTTATTCCAAGGGGAGGGGATAAGTACAGTATTTACTTGTGATATAATTCTTTAGAATTGATTTTCATCGTCCTACGTTTTATAGCTGCAGTACGTCTGGTGTATTATAGTTGCAGCTTTGCTGATCTGACCGTGTGAGAGTTTTTCCCATATTTCTAGAACATAATGGGCATTTGATTTCTTGCAACATACCTCTTCTCCTCCTTCCCCTCTGTCAGCCTGTATTGTCCTCCAGCTGCAAACTACAGCTTACTGCTCATCGATCACAGGCACAACAGCACTTTTGGCTTCTGTTTCGGCAAAGATTTATCTAATCTGGATCACTTTTTTTTCTTTTTTTTTTCTTTTCTTTTTCCTTCTTACCCCTCACCCAACCTCAGAGTTCGTTGAGCTACCACTTCTTCATTACAGCCCTGTTCTGTTAGCAGGGGTTGCATCACTGCTAGGAAAGCTGGAAGCAGTAACAAAGACACGTAAATTTTGTCTCCAGGCATGAAGTGATTTGTAGCACCTTATATTCATTGCTAACAGGACTTAGAAGATCTTTGAGAAGGACTCAAATAAAATGTAGTCTTTACAAGTATCCCACAGAGTAACGAACCTACCTATGCACTTTGAACAACCCAGGTTAGCAGACCTGGGAGACTGTTCACTCATGCCAGGAAGGAAACATCATTGTGTTGCCTGCATGTACACTGTGCTCCACTGGCTGGAGTGTATTTGTTATGATCTTTGATCAATCTGAATTCCAACATTGTAAACATGCCTAATAATGTTTTATTAGGAGCAAGATTTACAACATTCAAGTTCTGTGCAGAATCATGATATGATATGCAGATCAAATCTTGTCAACTGATTTTCACGTTAGGAGCATTTCTATCTCCTGCTACATTGTACGTGTAATTTTGTGTGTGATAGGTAGTAAAAGCAACCAAGGACAGATAACAAGCAAGATAATTATTTTTGCTAGTTATATTTTATTGTTACCCCCTCAATGATTAATAGTTCTCACTATTACAGACATCTTCATTTTCATAGAAAGTCACACAGCTTCTACTTGACTCTTAAAGTGGTAGAATTACAGAATTATTGGGGGAAAAAAAAAGGTTGGAAAAGGCCTCTAAATTTCACCATTTCCAACACGGTAACTAACATCAAGGTTAGCTCAGACTTTTGCCTCAGCAGGTTTTAAAAATCTCTAGGGATAGAAATTCCTCAGTCTTTCTGAGCACCTTCTCCAAAGTTTATTCTGTATTATGGAGATGTATTCCCTAAAAATGGATCTTACCTCTAATTCATAGCCCACCAGTATTCCCTCCCCAGCTCATCTCCCTTAGTTCTTTTTACAATAAGGAACACTGTGTGTCTGAGACCACATATATTGGGCTAGTTGAACACACGTTTTTTCCTTCATGTAGCATCTATAACTCTACAATGATATGACTCAGTGAAGAGATGCCAAACCTTTCACATTTTCTTTGAAAATATTTTCTAATAGTGAACTTAATACATCATTAAGCCCTCCAAATGCACCTCTGTTGCTGCTTTTAGTTTTGTTTGTATGTGTGAATCTACATATGTATAAATACATCTTTTTTATTTTTATTTTTTTTAAGTAAAAAAAGAGAGAAGAGAACATAAGACTAACATAATTTCAGAAAAAGGTCTGCTGATATATAATGTTCATGGAAGTAAGTAATTGTTATTTATATGCAAGCAAAGGTTAATTTCCATGCTTTTTGCTCAACACCAGCTGTAATTTGTAAGGATATTTATTTTGGATTATTTTACAATTGCTTGATGACTTCCGTGGAATGGATTTTTTTTTACTTAGCTGTATAGTACAGTCCCCCACACCTTCTTTGAGGCCATTAAGTTGACCTTAGCATCTCTGGTTCCCAGTGTGCCATTGTGAGTTGCTGGTAGCTTGAGGTGTAGCAGACCCTGTAACAGAGCAACACTGTTCTCAAGGGAGAGAAGGGAAGGCATGACTGTTTGATGTAGAAAGCGTTTGTCAGTCTTCCTCTTGCTATCTAGAATGCTAAGGCATCATCTGAGTTGTACACATATATCATCATACTTGTGTGCCAGCAAACCAAACTGTGGATGCTGTCAGGGGGCACTAACTTTTCCTCATCATTATTGTCTCCAAGAACCTTCCATAGTCAAGGCTACAGTAGTTCTTGCAATGCCAGTTGGAGCTACAGAGCAGATGATGAGTGTTGACGTTGACTCTTGAAGTGCCTTTTCATGTTGTCACACATCAAATATTCTGCTGTCATTACAGTCCTTGCAAGGATTAGGAATCAGAAGCTTCTTGAAGGTCAGTGGATTTTTTAAAAAATATGACAAACCAACACCCAAACTGTGCATTCAGAGTTAAGTTGGAACATAGGATCTGTCTTAACCCATGTGATACCAAGATCAGGAAGATAACATGGCCTCCACCTCAGGAGTCGACACTGGGGCAAAATAAGCTTATAATGTAGAGAACATCTGTATGCATGCCCACCTGTGAAGAAGGAAGGCTGTCATCTGGCTTTGTGAACAGATAGGTTATATCAGAAAACACCATTCATCCTTTTCACAGGTGGAGGCAGAACCTTATCTGAGAGGCTTCTGTTGCTGTCCTGGATAAAGAGCTGTGCTATGCTCTTTGTAATGGCACAGGATATGCTTTTCTGAGGTCTGTGGTCCCATGTATAAATTCATTCTTCAGGATAGAGAAATTGTTGTTAATCCATCCACTCTTGTATAGATTCCCACCCCAAGCTAGATTTATGATATAAGAAGTTTCCCTGGTGTTTCTCTGTTCATAAACAGAAAGATTTTATACCTAGGAACCGAGAACCCAAATTTATGATTCCAAAATTCAGACATTAGGTGATATCATGGCTCCAGTGGTGTCAGTGGGAGTCTTTGCTTTTGTCTGCAGTAGAGGCTGTGAATGAGCCATAGATTTTCCTAAAAGCCAGCACATAGGTGCAAGACAGTAGTAATGAGTAATTTTGTCCTTAAGACATATGAAGGACTAGAAATTAATTTAAATTTAAATCAGAAAAAAAAACCCTGAAGTTATAGCTAGGAGAGTTATAAAATTTAGTCTACTCATTTTGGTGATAATGTTGTTTAATTCTAGCAGCTATATCATTGCAAAGCCAGACTATATAGCAAAGAAAGGATGGATTGGGTTATTATTTTCATTTGTTAATAAGCTTTTATCTTGCAATTGCTTATAGCATATTTTACTTCATAACTTACCACCTTGTTTGTGTTCATGTTATTCAGCACTTCAGGTCTTGCTCCTCCAAGCTCCATGATGAGGCAGTAAGCTGCACAAGGCCCTTGTGACTGCAGCATGATATGATGGATGTCATTGTGTTCAGGGCCCTCTCTTTAGCAAAGTCTTCTGAAGTGTGGGGGTTAGTATGGAATGTGGTCATAGCAGAATCTACGCTGTTGAGCTCCATGGGAAGAAGGACCATTAAAGAATGATTCCTGAATTATTTACAAGTCATTTAACCCAGTAATTTCCAATGGAGGGTGCTTACAAAGTTATTGTGGATAATTTTAGGACATGATACCAACTAGTGCCTGAAATGGAATCTGCACTGATTAAAATCTGGTTAGTGGACATATGCACTGGGTTTAGAAGCAATCAGAAGAGAATGTACGCACAACAGATTTTCTGTTTAAAACAGACCTTTAGCATCACAGTTCTTAAATTTGCAGCTATGCTCCCACTTTCCATTAATGACTTACAAGACCTTAAAATAAGTATTCATAATTATTTAAGGAGAATTCTCCCATACAGTATAAATTTTTGTCCTAATGCGAGATGCAATAGTGTTTGAAAGTTCAGATGTGTGAAAAAATGGTAATTTAAGTTTATATCTATATGAAACTAAAGTAATTTTAAAATCTTGAAGTTAAAAGCTATTTAAAAGAATTTAATTTGGGGTCAAAAGCTGACAGTTGTAATGCTGTGGAGCAAATACTCCCAGTATGCCAATGAGGGGAAAATAAATGAATTCGGACAGAAGCAAGCATGTATTTTCTTTAAGATAAGGCATCCTGCAATTAAAAACATTGGACTCAGCTTCGTAAGGTTTTTTTGTCAAATGAAAAATGCTACTGGTTTTAATGCTATTGTAATAAATCTTATTGTTATTCTTGGCATGATTTTTTTTTTTTCAGAAAAAATGGATAATTAGCATTTTAGCTTATCACTTTTCTTCCATGCATACAAATAATTTGGTAGATAGACCACCAGGAGAGACAAAATTAAATAATAGGTCCAGACAGCATGGAACTAAAGTAAATCAGAGGTTAGGCTTCTGCTCTGTTAGATGGATTTTCATTTACAAAAAAAAAAAAAAAATAGAAATCCAAGCTAGTTTTTCTGACAGTTTTTCTGCTTACTTTGATATCTTTTTCCCAAATACATTGACTTACTGACCTGAAGTAAGATGTACACTTCTTATTAGAAGCCTCATAGTTTATTTGGATATCCATTTTTCAAATGTATAGAGACTGGAGGCCTAACAGTCAGTCCTGCATCTGTAATTCATCCAAATAAGTTCCTCAGTAATGGCCTACAATTAATGGTGAGTGCTGATAAAAGGAGATTATTAGAGAAAGCAAATTCGGAACAAATGTGCTGTATACATTATATACTTTACCGCCATCTGTGGGAAATTATAATAAATACAAATTAAAGTTAGTAGTTATAGAGTAATTATGTATCCTTTCCTCACAAATATCTTACATATGTTAGAGAGAATTCCTTAGACACAGTCTTACATTGAACAAAATCAGAGTGAAGAATTTTCAGGTCTTTGCACAGATGTTTAGTATTATATGAAAAGAAAAAAACAGCCTTTGTGGAGAGAGTCCTTTTGGCCTTGGTTGCTTTCAAGGTCATCATTCTATAGTCCACTCTACAAGGAAGGATTACATTACATATGGATTATGTGTTCACTGTGCCCTACTGCCATGCACAGAACTGGATGTACTAACTGTTGTCCTTTGTACTGCAGTTCATTTGCTATTCAGTTCGTTCAGCTAAGAGTATGTTCCCCACTTTTATGTCTCCCTGAGTTGTAAATGACATTTCATCTCCTTGTTTTGTTTTGTTTTTGGAGGAAATATGCCTGTATAGAGAAGAAATAAATCTTATCTTTCTTATTGGTACTTACAAGATCCACAAAAGATATACAGTATAAATGGAGAATGGACAAAGATAAAAGTAAACCCAGAAATTACGGTCTTGATAACTTGCAGGATGCAAGTATTCTTTGAACATACTACTGCAAATACAGCTTTATAATGGAGTGACAAATGTGCCATAGCTAAACTTTCTGGTTGTATTTGGAGTTGTTTATGAAGTTCATTGGATGGTTCTTGGTTTAAATTGTATATTTCCAGTAATGTTTTCCATGCACAAAATTCAAGAGTCATGAAGTGCTAACGAGAGCAAATGAGCAACGTGGTGGGTGTTAAGATAAATGACTTATTGGATTTAGCATTCAGCAAGCAATGCTTGGTTGGAAGAATTCCCGGCTTTTGAACTATTACAAAGCCATGGCAGTTCAAAAGCTGTGTATTTGCAAATGAGTGATAGATGGAGTGTGACAAACAATATGGTTATTTATGGTCATCAGCTAAACCACTGGAATGAAATTAAGGGTACTCTAGAATTGGTGTAGTTTGTTTTTTTTTTCCTGGATAATATTTGAGAAACTGGTCTTTATTTATTTATTCATTCATTCATTTCATTCGTTCAATCATTCATTTCCCCATTGGATGTTTTTGAGAGTGAAAGTTATTTCAGTGTCTGTCTCATGAAATAGCTGCATAGACTGTGCAGAGAAGAGTTTGCCTCCCCTTTACAATTAGGCATTCAATCTTTAGGTGTTTGACGTGAACATTTCCATATGTTCTTGAGTATATTTATATTTTTGTTGTGATATTTTATATACCGAAGAAGATTTTGCTGCTGTTCTCCCCTGATTCAGAGATGTTAATTAGGTGGACTGGGACTGTTGACATGTCTATGTCTACTGATGTCAGGGTTTCTAGTTAACTACAAGCTGTAGTACTATGTGCTGGAGTGATTCTCCCTGTTTTCATTTGTTTTCTGCCTGGGCAGTTGCAGTTTAAGGGAAGAAAGCTATTCTCTCTGCCTAATGCCAAGCTGTTTAGTTGACATATCTGTTAAAGCTTCTTTTGCAAAAGTTAACAAGTGTCTTTAGGTGGTTTTGGATCTTCTCTTGTGCTAGTTTTCATTCCCAAATATCATGGGTTGTCTCACTGGTAATAGAAACATCATTTTACTTTTCCTGAACCCTCTGTGCCCATACACATTTCTTTTTCAAAAACTAGCTTACATTCTACCTTTCCATAGTCTGTTGCACTTCTCTATATCCATTTTTTTCCCTCTCTTCTCTTTCAGAATCCTGGTTCCATTTATTTCCTTCCCCTTATCAGTGTATTTCAGTGTATTCATTTCTGTTAATGAGAGTACATTTTCCATTTGTACCATTGTACACGTGGAGAGGAGTTTAGCAACCACCTGGACTGTGGCTTCTGTTCTTCCAGCCAGCACCTGCAGGACCAGTCCTTACACATCCTTCAGGCAATGCCTTAGGGCAAAACTTTCTTCACCTGCCACTCTCTCAGTGCTCCACATCCCCAGGTCTGCTAGTCATCAGCCTTTTCTGGGTCTGTTCCTTGTACCTGAAACACTGAATTTAGAAAATTTCTTCTGCTATTAACCCTCTGTGCAGAGACAAAGCACTTCCTAGTGTTCTTTAATTACTCTGCCAAGTCTCTATTTTTCGGTCTTTACTTGCTAATTGAACTACTGGGACTCTTTTTTTCTCACATATATTTGAGGTGTTTATTTTTACTATTCTCAGATTCACAAGCTGTGCTTGATTCCTGCCTTATTTCAAAGCTGCCCCTATTCTTCCCAATAGCAGCAGCAAAATCAATGACATTCTGGTGAGCATTTGCTCTGCTATGCATTGAAAAAGGTACTAGCTGGCATGGAGTCACTGGAGCTGTCTTCAAAGTGAGAAAGATGACACTGCATCACTTTGCGCGATGGTTCACGTTTGAAAGATTTGGGTGGTTTTTTTTTTTCATTCTGTGAGAAAAGAAGCTGAAATGTTTCAAAAATATACTTGCTGAAGGAAAGTTTAGATGGTGTTGGAGACTGCAAGTTTCAAGCTTTGCCTCAGGTCTGAGCATCCTTCCCTTTTCTGTCTCTTTACCACTAGTATCAGGAATGCACAGGCTGCCTGTCCAAGAAAAGGACTGATACCAAACCTTTCAGAGAGCTGCAATATGAGCTGCAAGTCAAACAACTGGATCAGTGCATATAGAAAGAATTTCAGTGACATTTAGTTATTCTGTCTCTTACTACCAGATCAGTCTCATTATGTGTTCCTTTCAAATTCATTCAATTTAAATAAAAACTTCCTGGTAGCACTTATGTACATATCAGTGACAGTCATCTAAATAAAATAGACCAGGCACTTCAGTCTCAGTCTTATGAAGAGGCAAATCATATTCTATTTATTTGGAAATGGAATATGTGTTGACATAGGGCTTATTTCAAAATAATGTCAAAATGTTAAAATCTTTATGAAATCTTCACATTAAATTTTATGAAGACAGATGTTTGCTGGGATATGATGCCAGGGGCTAAGACCAGAACCAAGAGCTGAAGATGGGAAAAAATCTCTACCAGGAGGGAAAAGGGAATAACCACAAACTCAGGGTAATCAGACCTGTGGATTTTTTTCTTTAATAATTTTTATTTTTATTGCTTAACGTTGTGCATATAATATGATTTATATAGAGTGTTTCCAAGTGCTGTATTCAATTCATAGCTCTTGCTGGGTGGGCCTACAAAAACTACATTATCTTTTTTTCTTTAAATGTATTAAATTTTACTTAGAGAAACCTGGTGAGCCCTTCCATCAGTCAGAGGTCTGAAGAATGGGAGTAAGTTTTGCTAAAAGCAGCTTGGTTAATTGTTACTGAAACACAGGAAAAATTAAAATACATTTTTGACTGTAAAGTTGAGAAAAGTAATAAAAAACAACGCCAGACGGTTAATGCCTTTCTTGTACCTTTCATTTGAAAGACCTCAGAAGAACATCAGGAAGAATAAAGGCAAAATCTATTCCCCACTGGCATCATTATAAATGTTGTATCCTCTAAAACTCTAAAGACATCCAAGAAGAGTAGGAGAATAAATGGCATTGAAATAAAGAAAGTCTCTCTGGAGCTTTGTTCAATCGGCTTTGTTAGAATTCACTCAAATAGGATGATTACAGGAAAAGATCTCATTTGTTTCAACATTAAAGGAGCAAATTAATATGTGGCAAGCTGCTAATAATTGCCTCATTATGTAGTGAATGGGCATTGCGTCCAATTTATAAAATTACTATCATATTGTTAAAGTAACAATTGAGAAAGTTTAATCTGAATTTCCCGTCTATCTGTATGATTAATTGTGGGATTCACGGAGTGAAGTGGGGTTGGTGTGTTGGAGTGAGCTCTGCAGTGTACCATGAGCCTTCAGCTCAAAGAACTCTCAGGAGAAATTGAGCTTTTCATTAGCATAAATTACATCTGCCTAGGTCCTGAGCTAAACTTGGCAAACCGAATCTGGCAATCTTGGCTAGAAAGGCAGCTGGGCATGGGAGTGGCCCATCAAGATGCTTTGTTGTGCTCCAGCAACTTCTGGAAATCAGAAGGGTTGTGTTGGAGTGCAAAGGTATGATGAAGTTCCAGCCTGCGTCACACTGCCTTGGTCTCGGCAACCATTCTCTTGCTGGAGACTTATGAAATGATGGGGGAGGGGGTATTTCAAATTGGAGAGTAACAAAATTTCCAAATATCTCTGTGGAAAAACAGAAGTGTTTTCTGATTTTCTTCTGGTTAGATTTGCTTATGACCTTTTCTAATTCTGTCTGTTTTTGTTATTTAATGATTTGACCTTTGATTCTGTGAAGCCACTTCAGAGCTAAATGCAAAGATTTAATAACTAGAACTGTTTGATAAGTGACCTTTATTGCACAGCTATTTCTCTTTGCTAGAGAAGCAGCACTGTTTTGCAAGTCCTAACTCACAGTTTTAATTATCTTTTCTATTGTCTGTAAGCTTGCACAGGAAATGGAAAGGTCAGACATTTCATTTTCTTTACTGATTAAAATATAAGTGCTTCTCAACAGTTACAATGTATCTCTCAGGGAAAAGATGGAATAATTTGTCAGAATCGTGCCCAGCTGCTCTGCTGAGGAGCTCAGTGTCCTCCTGGTCAGTGACAAAATGAATAATATTTAAGGAGCAAAAAGCAGCTCTTCAAAGATAATAGGTCAGACCCTATGATGTCTGGAGGTGAAATAACTGTCTCTAAATGCGCAGAAAGAGAAGAAAAGTTCTCTGTTGTTTATTTGTTCTTCTTTGGCTGATATATTTGCAATACAAGTGAATGAAAGCTTTGTAAAAGGTAGAGGTAAGCCTTTAATTGGTGATGGTCTAAAAAGCACAAACAGCAGCAGCTCAGGTCTCTGTATTCCTTGGCTGATCTCTATCAGCCCTACTGCTGCTGACCACTCTCTGCAGATGGGAGGGCTGCCTGCACTCCATGCAGCCTATTTTTACCTTCTTTTATAAGGTTGCAGATGAGTGAGCATTTAATTGCTATCCTGGATTTTGTGATATGAATACCTATAAACAGTTAGTGACAGTTGCAGAATAGATCACCATCAATGTGTGTTTTCTCTAATTTTCCGGTTCTTCATGTCTCTGAATTCTGGTTTCTTTGTGTAAGAAATGACTCTCTGCATTTGTTCAGTGCAAATAAGTCATTAAGTTAAATAGAAAAGTGGCAGTTTCTTATACAGATGAAGGTAATATGAACTATGCTAATATGAACAAGTTTGCAACCAAAAATCTGTGTATGAGAAATGGATGTAAAGGGTATAGGGACCTCAGTGTTCGGGGTGATGAGGGACAACAGCAGATTACTCCAGCTCCTCAGGGTCATTTGGGAGCCATCAACAGCATCCCAGTTTGATAAGAGCAGCCACAGTTGCCCAGGACTTCCCTGGTCTGGCTTCTTTGGGCATCCAAATCCCTGTGCCTGAACAGCTCTTGTAGGAGCCTTCTGGCAGAGGAACTGCACTATGAGCATCTTCTGAGTCTGAAAGTAATGGGACAGCCATACCTGAGGTGTGGTGGTGTCATAGCAAAGAAGACACCAAGCTAAATGAGGAAAATAAAGTTGTCATGTGTGCATTATGGACACTGCCCATTTTGTCCGTAACAGTTATAAGCTAAGACCACAAGCAGCAAGGCTGTCTCTAAATAGGGGTTCAGCAAATGAATATTGATGTGTGGTTTTGCGCATACTGGAGAAAATATGAGGCAAAATGATACTGAGTTCAGTGGACAGTGCTGGAATCAGTGGAATGTTTGCCATGGGTGTCAGTCAGTCTTCTAATTTTCTACAGGATATCTGTTGGCAAATGTGTATAATTAGGGTATCTGACATTTCTCTACATTGTAAAAATATCTATTCTGAGGTAGGGATGAGAGGGGTTAAGCCTCCACCTCTACTGAAGTAGAGCAGATTATATGTTGACCTAGTGCAGGCATTCAATATTATGAAAGCACTTCACAAATTGGAACAAGATAAATGAATCACAACAAAAGAGCTTGAAAACTGGGGGACACAATTGCAGGAGTGAGTATACTCAGTTTATTCAAGCAGAACAGTTTCACTCAGTGAATAGAAAATGTGCAATGCATTTCTAACTAAAGTCAGAAAACCAAACAATTCCAAATTTAAGAGAGCAGCTCCATTTTAATGGAGAACGAAGAACATTCTAAAACAAACAAACAAAAAAAAACCTACAACACAAAAACAACCATCAACATTGAGACAAATTTAAATGGGACCAGATTCTTGACCAAATTGGTTTTTCCTATCTGGCAGTTTCATATTCAGTAATTGTTAGCTTGAAAGCTCTGAAAGCTATAAATTAATCTACTGGGACTTGAACAATTCACTTCATGTTAGGATGTGAGTTATGCTCATGGATTTGTTTAGGTCACCCAGCCATGTCCTCATAATGTATCTTAGAGAGAATTTTTGTAACTAAGCAGTAAACAGAAACTGTTGTGTTCAGCTGTATCTCCTGGGATTTCATCCCTACTGTCAGACAGCCAAGCAGGACAGCTCTCTGAAACTGCAACAGCTATAAAAAATACATGGTGTTCTGTAAAGGAAACACCATCAGTGCTGTTGCATACAGTCATACATCTTTAACTCACGAAGAAAGGATGAAAGAACGTTTTCAGGTACCAATCACAAAGAGAAATCAAACCAATCACAGCAGAGAAGTCAAAACACTGCAATTGTGATATCTATTGCAGAAATTTTGAAGGACACACAAGTATAATAATTGTCACCCGAACATTTGATCTTTTTGCAATTAATATTTAGCTATTATAATCTTGAGATGTGTATCCCTTGCCCTTTTATTATGTGCCATTGTCAAAGAAATCTGATCTATGTCACCAGGTCCTAAGATTATTGTGACCGAGTATAGCCAGGATGCTATTCACATCAGGTAAAAGAGGTGTGATTTTAAGAGAAATAACCACAAGGCTAGTCAGAAAAGCATCTAGCTAAATATCAGCAAAACATAAGAGAAATGAATCCCAACAAACATTTAAATGAAGTCAGTCACTCCCAGTCAATAGCAAGTTAGAAGATCAAGTCTGTGGCCATACAAAAAATCATAGATTGTATGTGGCCTGGACCCTCTTCTATAGTTTTTTCTGGATTGATATAGTTTTCATTTGTTTTAGATTTCTAGTAAAAAAATTTAATAAAATGCAACTTAAACATAAGGCATCCCTTCTTAATCCTCTGATGCAAAAGAAACAAAGAACTTATATACAATTTATTTTCAGGCAAATGAAATTCTGTCTGGGTCCCTATATTTCTTTAAGGAGATAACTATTCCTATTTTCAGTTCATATGGGAGGAACAGAATGCACTCAGGAAATACTGTCTTTGACTTCACTTTGCTCAGGATTAAGTTCCTAGGTCACATACAACCACTCCATCTGCCTCTTATTTGTCATGGGTTGTAACTGTTCTCTGGAGAGGACACCACATTCCTCTGTCTACATCCTCTTTCCTACTGCAGGACTTTAGTGCTATCAGGTTGGTTGTTAGAGGAACACTTCATGTTTGACTTGTGGCACAAATTTGGGAACTATTTCTTCAGGCACATAACCAGAGTCAGTGTGTAGTTAAATTTCCAGAATTCGTTTTTTCATACTTTTTTCCTATTGTGGACACCTTCTCAAAAAAAAAGCCCTGGTCTAAATAAATTTCTGTTGCTGCTTTCTTTTATCATTTTCTAGGGTAAAGAGTAACATCTAGAGAGAAAAACAAATGAGTATTTTTCTAGCCTACTTCAGTAGGTGGACAAAGGGAAAGATTACAGGCACTAGAAAAGACTGCTTTTAGAACTGTGTAGCAGTAGGTTCTTCCATCAGCTCTACCACAAGGGGATTGATTTTTTGTTTTATAAAGAGAAGCATTGCTGTCAGTTTTTTTGGATTGTCCTTGTCTTTCTATTAACTGAATTCTTAGTCTTCATGCTCTACAGAGAATAAACTGCCATATATTCTTGTTTTCTCTTTTCCAGCCTCTACAACTAGACTGTGACCTCTGTGCCATTGTTTCCAATTCAGGACAGATGGTAGGCCAGAAAGTGGGAGCTGAGATAGACAAGTCCTCTTGCATATGGAGAATGAACAATGCTCCCACAAAGGGCTATGAGGAGGATGTTGGGAAGAGGACAACCATCAGAGTGGTCTCTCACACAAGTGTGCCTCTCCTACTGAAGAATCCTGAGTACTTTTTCAAAGAAACCAACAGCACTCTTTATGTGATCTGGGGACCATTCCGAAACATGAGGAAGGATGGAAACGGCATTGTATACAACATGCTGAAGAAAGCTGTTGACAGCTACCCAACTGCCAAAATCTACGTGACAACGGAAAAGCGCATGAGTTACTGTGATGCAGTGTTTAAGAAGGAGACAGGAAAAGACCGGTAAGTTACACTTTTGAAGAGCAATTATAATGTTTGACAAAAGACATGAGAGAATGCCATGCTGGATGCCAGCTACTAAATGAATCCCTAGATATGTTTTTAATGGATTGTTATGTGGTTTTGACTGTTATAAGCACTTGATGAGGCAGCAGCTAGGCCCCATTTACCCCACCTACGCTACCTTCTGTTCTTTCCATTTCTGTTGGCTTGAGTCCCAAAAAATACTGGAAGTCTTCCTGAAATGTTTTGAAAGCTGTGTGTTGTTTTCAGCTCAATTTACTATTGATTAAATTGATATTTTATTTGAAGGAGATAATCCTGCACAAACAACATTTCCAAGTGCACAACCTCAGGATAACTCTGGATATTGTATTTTTGTCTCTGTTGATATTCACTGTAGTTTTAATTCAAACACAAACCACGGGGTTGCGTGCTATTTATGTTTCTTGGTGAAAATAGATTTGTTTTAGCATTGAAGGGGACCTCTGTGTTTTGGCATTGAAGCAGCCTCTGCTACATACTTACTAAGAAAGAGTTTCCAGACCACTGTTGCACCTCAGTATTTATTTTTCAGTTTGCACATCATGATTTGAAGGAAAGTAGCTATTCTGACCATATTTTAAAAATACAAATATTAACACATAGTTTAACCTTATCCAAAATTTTTGACTTGGCTACTGCTGTAGAAGAATTTGTTCTCTCAGACCCTCTTGATACCCTTTGTTCCTGAAGTGTCAAATCTTGGTTGGACTCAATTTTGTCTTTTTGAAAATTAATTGAAATGTACAGCTTGTTCAGCATATGCATATATGGCTGCTGTGATTCTGGATTTGAAAGGGGCTTCTGTACTTCATAAATGTGTCAAGGTTGTCATGGCTTCTTTGGTTTAACTGAAAAAGATGCCGATGGAAACTCACAGAAAATACACAAGATACATTTCTCAAAAATGTCCTTAAATAGTCCAAGCCACCCAGTTTACCTATTAATCAAGCTAACTATGATCATGTGTACATTATTGCATTGATAAACTTAAATTTGTTTATATTTATGACTCTTCCATGTAAATACTTATCAGGTCACAGTGACTTTACAATATCTCATTAAAATCCTTACTGTGAGAGCAGCTCAGGGTGCCTTAGTATATCCTATCAAAAAATATCATAATTCAGTCTCAAAGTGTCTTAATCTCCAGCCTAATGTATTTCTCTTCAACAGATTATTATATCACAAAGTTTTATTAGTATCCTATTAACACAATACAAATTATCCTTTCCATGTCAAAGACAAAGTGAACTTCTGTTCTCTAGTGCTTATGAACAAAGTTCTTAGTAATCCTGATGTCAGTGGCCCAATGTCTTTCTCCTTTAACTGTTACAACTAAAACTTTCACACTGAGTAGGGGCAAATTGTAAAGTGACTTCACGATCCACGTCATATGGTGTATATAACTCTCCCTTTTAACACTGTGAAGTAAGCCAGTACTTCTCACAGTGACAATCAGAACATATCCTTGCATCTGCTGTAACTTTCTTTTTCAGTCCTGCTTATCCACATCAAATTCAAGTGGTATCATTTAGTGCACCTGTCAGCCAGAATCAAGGGAAACAGTCAACAAACCACCAGTTTTCTACTACTCATTTGGAAATGGTTTTCAATTCACACAACCCTTCTGTTTTTTCTAGGGAGGGTGACGAGTCTCTTAGAGGTTTATGCCACTTGTTGGAAGCAGTAAAGACAGGGCACAGAAATTTGAGAGCAATGAAAATGGTTTTGCATGTTATGCCAGATTGTTACGATGCTGAGACAGAGTCAGGTTCTTCAGCCAAATATTCCTTCCATTCCTCAGAGAAACATCAACCATTGCTTGCAGTATTAGTTAGAACAGAGGTCTGCTTCAACATGTTCCCAGAAAAAAATTTTGGAAGGATACCAAGTATAACTCATATTTTAAAATGTGGCAAGTGGATTGTAATCACATCTATTTTAGTTTAATCCAAGAATACTGTCCTTATGAACAGTGTATTCTACTAAGGCATAGTAAAATTACAACAGATTGCTAGTCTGTCAAGCCTTCAGTGAGCTTTCTATTTCTACTTCTTGGTATACTATATTTTCAGGTAATCAGTGAGACTTTAAAGCAGTCCCATCCCATACTGGTGCTCAAGTTTCAAAGGTTGTTTTGAGAGGTGGCAGACAGATGTGTTCAGCAGTCATTTCACTACTGCGAAAGTGTTCTGGTCCTTCACTCTCACTGGTGTGGGAGATTCATCACTCAATTCGGTGGGTGCAGGTTCAAACCCCACAATTTTGCTCCTGACACATAGTTTATTATTGGTTCATGAAGGAGATAAGAACTGTCCCTAAAGAACTTCTAACAGATAGGTTGGAAGCAATTTCTTTTTATTATTTCTATAGCAGTACAAAATATCTTGAAATATGAGTTATCAGTACTGGAGAATTAACCTTGTATGCAGTGTTATGAATCTGGAGGACATATATTCTTTCTGAGAGTCTTCATTAGTGAAGCATTTGAGTTCAAGGTGGTGAATGCTCATCCACTTTGAATAATTCTTGTACATAAATAGTATTAACTCCTGGGAGCTTATGGTTTTTCATTAATGCATTTTACTTGGTGCTTTCCTAGAGAGAGCATAAACCTGGCAGCTTCTTCCTATTCTTCACTAAGGTTTGATTAT
Organism: Cyrtonyx montezumae; assembly: GCF_038088225.1. NCBI lineage: Eukaryota > Metazoa > Chordata > Aves > Galliformes > Odontophoridae > Cyrtonyx > Cyrtonyx montezumae. The sequence goes on from NW_027071825.1 coordinate 10,325,399, forward strand.
ATTATATGTATTGAGTCAAGTGAAACAATGTAAAAAAACATTAGATAATCACTAAATGTGGCATCTTTATATCTACTTCAAGCCAGGTAAGTGGTTCTAAAGACATCTATAACTTTGCTATGCAGTAGAGATATAAGGCAATATGATATAACAACATTTAATTGGTAATAACAGAGAAAACTGTAGTCTTCATTAAAACAGCAAAGCTAATTCTGGTCTGATAAAGTGCACTGAACAGCCCTAAATAGGTTTTAATTAGCTGGCACCAAAGCTGCACCACCCTTAGGGAGGGTAAAATTAATGAAAACTAGCAGCACATAGATCAGTGCTACTGGATGTCATTGCCTTAGGTGAAGGTGATGAGGAAGAAGGGAGTGTCTTTTAAGGATCATTTAGAAAACAGACTGCATTAAAAGTGACTTTTAAATGCAATAATATAATAAATCTTTGCTAATATTGCTGAGACACTCAATTATCATACAGATTTCAGCCTATATTAGTGTTTATTGTACATACATCTCAGGCTGACCACTCAGCAGGTGCAGTTCCAGTTCCCCCTCAGGGCTGCTGGTGTGATCAGTCACTGAAAATAACCTGATAAACTTTACTGGGAGTGATACATTCTGATCCCTAAAATTCCCCTGAAGAGACCTGAGATGATGTTCTGAAATGCATCCCTTCAGGTACAAGTTTGACTACATGCTCTCTTAATTCTAACACCCACTCCATGTTCAGACACTCCAGTTCAATTGGTTGCTTCCATCTCAAAGGACTCCACGAATTCAACATTTTGTGGAGATTATTAGCTATACAAGCATGCCTTCAGGATGTAGCTATATTTCAATCAGATTCCTGTTTCTGAAGGATTTCTGGTTAATATCTTGGACAATTCTGAAGAAGTTAAATTGCTTCTCCTCCAGTTCTCAGTTTCCTCTGTGGCAGATGGTGCAATGTGTTGGGTTGTGACAAAGCTGGTTTATCATCTGAGGCAGAAAGATGGATCATTCTGATCGCTGACTTCTGCATGAAGATTCAGAACTTGGAGTTGTGCTCAACCTGCTATTTTACTCACTTCTGCACATTAACTTTTTTTCTAAATGTGGCAATATGTGAGATCTGTATTAAATCTCTGTCATTTAGAGGTAACAAATTATATTCATCTGAATTTCAGATTGACACTGTTAGGCAACTGCAGTCAGCTTCACCTCAGCTAATATGTGTTTTTTGATGCATTTGACTGATCTACACAAAACTTTAGTAAAAATGTCTTGAAATGAATAAATGAAATGATATTCTCTGAGATACAGGTGGGTGCGAATTCTGCTGTTTGAGTACGCTCTCTCTGAATGGAAGTGGTAAAGCTGTCAGTGGCCAGATCACCTGAGTTTTATGCTGTGTTTCCTGGCTTGAATAGAGTATAGCACTGTTGTTATTATCTTGTTTGCATTTACTTTCATATTCATACTAGATTCCTTATCAGAGAAAATATAAAATGTTATCCAGTGTTAGATAATATTTGCAGAAAAAAAGATTTTCATTGGGAAGTTGTGAATGCTGACAATGAATCTGGCTGAGAGTTAGCTTTTGGGAGTTGGGTGTATGCTCATCTGTGCTTTATATTAACGTGAATTTTCTAAAAACTGGGAGATGAGTGAACGTTCATTTTGCTTGGAAAGGAAAATAAGCAGAGTTAAGGAACATTAGCATGCTTAAATGATAGAACTCTTGGAAGAAAACAGTGGAAAAAGGATTCAGACTGATAGAGGAAACATATACTGCGTGTTTAAACATTTTAAGGATAAGAATTCTCATTTATGTTTTGATGTAGTCTTCGTCATGTTCATGTGTTCTCTGCAAATAGTCAGCAAAAAGTTCTCCATTGTCTGCAAACATTAGAGTAAGCCCCCAGGTTTGTATTGGACCTAGTCACCATTTTTTAAGTGCTTGACTGTGGATCTTTCTCAAACTGCTGCTTGGTACTTCCAGTCTTCCTTTTTAAAAAAGGTTTTCCTTCAGAAAGCATTAATGGATTTGTCCCTCTTAATTCAAAGAGGGCTTAAATAGTTTCATTGTCAACTAAGACTGCTTTATTACCTGAAAAAAAAAAGCAAAGATCTAAAGCATGAAACCTTAATGAAATAAATAGATTTTTCATTATAAAACACTTAAAATCTCAACCTCTACTGCTATTTGCGGTCAATTAGCAGAGTGCTAACAACCGTTTGGGGGTTTATGCATATCTCATTCACTCTTCCTTGCTAAAAAAACCAGTTGTTCCTGAGTATCTTAGATTAATTCCCTGCAGCCTATTAGTATCTGCATTTATGTTTCTTTATGAAGATTTTCCTAATTAAGATGAACATTTTTCTCTATTAGGCAGATGGAACTCAATTGAAGTCTGTTTTTTATTAACATGGCAGTAAATGCTGTTCAAAGCTTGAGCACTTTTGACAAGAAACACAGCTCCCACTAGATTACTGTAATTGACTCATAAAATAATGCATTATTAAAAAATTAGCAATATTATCTATTATTTTATTAAAAACTGTGGCTGCATAAGTGTGAATTTAGAGACCTATTGATGCTGAGGTGATTGCTGACTTCAGCCATGGAGGTATTTTTTTTACATAATGATGGAAGTGGAAAAATACATGATCAGGATCTACTTTATCTTTCTGAGTTTCCACATGTTGTGTGAACTAATCCAAGGTTAATTTATTTTATCAAGTTTTCTTTGAGTGCCACTGAATGCTTCCTGTTTCTGACCATCTAGATGCTAAACCTTTATACAAAGTTTTATATTCTCCTAATTACAGGTGCACGTTTTTCATCCCGCCCTTTAAATGTTCTGTAGCTTTTATGGCCATGATCACATTGTTTTATCTCTCACGAGCTACATTCTGATTGCATATATAGATGAGGTCTCTCCTGGACTTTTCTCACATACCCCATGAACCCTTTTGAAGGATGAGGCAATCCAATGAAACATATGCTGGCAATCCTGGTAGCACTGTGGATCCAGCTGATTGTTGCTCTGCTATTTGCAGTGCAAGGAATTTTGCAGCTGTAAAGGGGGAAGATTTGGAGAAAAAGTTAAGAGGTGCAGATTTCAGTGAAGACTTTGGCCTTCATAGAAGCTTCACCCTCCATTGCAGCATTTTTTATTTTTCAGATCAAAGCATTTAAAATAGACCTTGCTTTTTCTACAGGAGTTTTAATTTTTAAAGGAACAATACTAATTAAAATTGAGAATTTAATCTATTGTTTAAACTAAACCTTGCTGCCAGTTGAAATAGTTTTCTTTGAAAACAGTGATTACCGTTGAAGTCTGTGCTTATTTCTGGTTTTCACTTAACAATGCTTTTCTATGATATATTAAATAGATTAGGAAATAAATGCAATATCACTATGGTTTTAGTGCGTTACCCATTGTTTACTGATTACTAAGTGTTTCCTAATGGAAGCTCCCTAATGTGCACTGCTTCACATTTACAGTGTTTAGCAAAATACCAGGTTCTGCAATCAAACTACATGAGATGCACTGAGATGCACTGGGAGATTGTGTTACAGAGTTGCTGCTTGTGTGAGGATAGAAACTCTGAAAGTTTGGGCAAGCAATAAAACACTGCAGTAATTTGTTGGCTCATATAGGGAAGGCCTTCTGCACGTCTGTCTGCCTGCTAGCTAATAAAGTTTATAAGAACAGACTTTCATAAGAAGAAGTTGTATGAGAATAAAAGTGACTCAAAACTAATTTCTCAGTGAACCTCAGTGAAAGAGAAAATATTTTCTTCTCAAAGTTTGGAACAGGCAGGCAACATAATAAAATAAATACTGGTTAAAAGTGGAAAGTGCTATTGGAATGTTTTACCTGAAAAGTATAGAAAGATTAAGTAATAAATACTCCAATGAAAAATTAATGAGTAAGAACTCTGCAAGAACCCATACCTACAGGTGGGAAGAAAATGATGTGAAAGTGGTAAAATTCAGTGTCTTTTTAAGGTGATTTGCTAGTGATCTTGTCCCCTAGAAAGAATTCAGCCTGCAATTTTAGAACAGTGAAGCTGTTGTGTGTGCATTCAGATTTATAATGCACATCTTGGAGAGTAACTCAGGATTCACAGCCAAGCTTCTCAGAGAGCCTGCTGTGCTATTGGGATACAACAGTTTGGAGAAGCACAGCTACAACTTGGGGACCTGTTGTCCTCAAAGAGTTTATCTGCAGTTCTGACTTACAATTGGTGTGTAACTTAGTTTGGGTCTTTCTACAACCAAAAAAGGATGTAAAAGGAATATTTTTCAATCCAGTTGTTCAAACATTCAGCCATACTGTTTCCACCAGTTTGTTAGCTGCTGTTGCTTGTAGTAGCATTCAATACAGGTGACGTTGAGTGCCAAAGATACCCCACTTCTCAGATCCTGAGCAGCCCTTCCCAGGCTTCAATATACATGCATGTACAGTAGGACTAAATGTTTCCAAATGCTCATATTTTTTCTTTGCAAGTTTTCTGTTCCTGTACCATCCTGGTCTTCAGAGACTTCGTTTTCTTTATTTTTATACTAAATCATCTGTAACCATAGGATGGTAGAATCTTTAGGGTTGGAAAAGATCCCTTAAGATCATCCAGCCCAATCCACTTCACCATGCCCACTGACCATGTCTCTCAGTGCCACATCCACACAGTTATGGATCACCTCCAAGGATGGTAACCACACCACCCTGTGCCAGAGCATCACCACTATTTAGAAGAAATTGTTCCTGATGCTCAACCTGAACCTCCCTGGCACAAACTGAGGCCAGCATCCTTCTCTGCTATGTCTGTATTGGTTACAGAAAGGAGAAATTAGCTGCGTAATACATACTTCACATGACTCATTAAAACTTCCAATGTGCAGGATTTGCTGCAAAACTTTGAAAATTGCAGCAGATGATCTCACTAGTGCAGAATAAGACTCAGAGAAAGGAAATGATAGCAGATGAAATCCTAAGAAGCAAACAGCATGCTTTTATATTAACAAAGATTAGGTGTCAGAAATACATGCACTGAGTTCAGTTGCCTCTCCATATGTTGCTTCAGAGTTTTCCTTGAAATACGCTCCTTAGAGACACTGGCACTCTTGTCTCTGAAGAGCATCCCAAATGTTCTTCATGACAGCATTTCCTAAAATATTGCGGATATTACTTAAGCTTCAAAAAGCCTCTGTGAGACAAGGAATATTCGCTTTTTACAACTTGATTTCCTTGAGAAAAGGACACTGGAGAAAGCAGGAGCTATAGTTGTATATAAATTCATACCCATAGGGATTTTTGAATTTTGTATCCTTACTGTGAAGGTATTTCAATCTTCTATATTTCTAATTCTGAGTTGAAATAGTCTGGAATTGCACAGGTGGAACTGTTCAAGAGAACAACTTTCTGCTGCTCTATAACCTGTTTTCAGCCAAACACAGTAACGTTCTGGCACTTCTTTCTACATGAAATTAGCAGCAATCTCTTGACATTTTACAGTCAATCAAAATATTAAGGAAAGAAAATAATCTGAAGAGTATTTGCAGAGCAGTGTTTCTCTAAGAGAAGAATCATTTTACTTTCAGTTCATTCATTTCAAGCATTATATACTGTACTATCCTGTGTCCACTCCTCTCATGATGAGAAATGATACATTTCCACATCTTCCTCAAGAGCATTTAGAAATGTGACTACCATTTGTCATGTTATTTGAGTTTTTCTTTCATGAAGGAAGAATTGTGTCTTTGTTAGAGCTCACTTCATGGGCTTCTATGATTTTGTATTAGTCATGACACTGACAAAATGCATTTTGTATTATTAGTAGAAGAAAGCAGTGGTCCTTACCTCCTCTAGGCTTATCTGATTGTCTTAAATTGCCTTTACCTACATTTCTAAGAAAGCACACTATCCATGGGAGCTGAATTACAGATCCCCTCAGGGCATCTCAACTGCAGTGGCATCCCATAGCATTCTCACTCCTGAAGATATTTTGGGTCTCACTCTTGAAAGTGCCCTGCAGATACAGAAGACATTTAACTTTACATAGGACTCCTCAGCTTGATGTACTGCTTAGACCTGTCTAAGCATCAGTGGCTTTTTGCCAAGCTATGCTACTTGACCTGATTAGGAGAAAGGTAATAAACGACTTAATAACCGAGGACCAGTTCATTGTTTATCAGTCGGGAAGACGATATTTTAGATTATATTTCTAGTTGTGGTTTATAGTGGTACTACTTTTGGATGATATCACCTAGGCAATCTGATTCTAGCAACCCTTCAAACTTTTAATTCTGGATCACTTAAAAATTTTTCCCTGCTGTTCAAATAGTAGCCACATTTGACCAGTTTCAGGGTAGCACTAGCAAGAGCAGCTCTATATATTTCATTTAAACTTTTCCTGACCTACTAGGAGTGAGACTGGCATATAATATAAACATTTCCTTCATTATTACTGTACATATTTCCCTGAGGCTTCTTTGATTTAAAAACCATGATCTTCATTATATTAAAATGGTGGCATTAATACTTTCATCTCTGTGGGTGGATTGTAATAGAAAGTTTCAAAATAATTGCCTATGAATGTGAAAGGTGAGAATATATATGGTATCATATTGCTCATAATGTGGCTATGAAAATAACAATTATGTGATAATGAAAAGAGTAATTATGCTTTAGTTTATTTTTTACATAATGTTGATAGCTAATGAAAACAGGGAAGATTATATCTAATTACGGTTACAATACCATTGCATTCCCTGTAAACGTGACATTTTCTTGAGTCTGTATATTGGAATGCTTTTCTGAAGTTTGTGACCGCTATGTATTTAAAGTATGACTATTTAAAAAAAAAAAAGTTACATTTTTTCTCAAAAGGTAGACACAGTCTTCAGAAAGTCTAAAATTCTGAGCATTTTTGAAATTAAATTACCTGAGGTAGATCTGTCTTGCAACATGGAAAAAAAAAAAAGATTAGTTCATTTTGGTTTGTTGTGCTACAAAAACGAAGGTAGCCTGACATTGAGTCCATCAGCAGAATAAATTCTCTGTTAGGTCATGCCTTAATATGGTTAAAGAAGCTTCTCATTTTGTATGGTGGGATGCTGAGCTCAGAGTTGAAGGTGCTTAGTTCAGGAACACATGGCCATAGTTCTGAACGATCTTAAGGGCAAGAACATTGGTTAGAACTAAAAGCAAACTGTGGACTTTCATTCTGCCACTACGCTTCAGTCACAAACTCTTCCTCATTCTTGTTTCTCTTCAGTAGGATACTTGTTTCTATTTGGCACAATTCTTGCTTTCTTTCAAATATTCTTTTTTTTTCTCTTTTTCTTTCTTTCTCATTACTTTACGGATATTTTCCACATTTTTCTTCTTTGATTTTCTGCCTCATTGTTTGTAACTCTGTCATCTATATAGCTTTTTCCTTTCAGTCTTTTGTCTTTTTATTGTGAAACATATTGCTCAAATACACCCGTTTTCTGCACAATCTTTTAAAAGCAACTCACAGCCTTGCAAGGTATCTGACGAGGAACAGCTCTCTCCTATGTGCCTGTGCTTATGCCCTTGCCCTTACTCTTTCATCTGAATCCTGGAACAGAACTCCTGACAGACTGCTCTGGCATTGCAGAACCCAACTCAATACATCCAGTGCATAAAACAAAAGCAAAATATCACAGTGGGTTGTAGAAGCTGTGAATGATTATTTATTGATGACTGCTGGCTACATAAATTAAAACAGTAGGGAGCTCAGATTTTGATTAGAAACCAAGTGATTTCCCAGATATATACTTTTTAAATAATAACATAATGTAAACCCATTGTGCTTCTGCTGTTAAATGCTAAGCTCTTGTATGACCCAATATATGAACCACACATGTTTCCTGTTACATGAGTGCATAGCTCAGTATATGTGAACAGTGGTAGGAGCTTGCTGGTATTCTATGGCAATTCCTTTATATGTATGTATGTGTATATATAAGTACAGGTACACATTCACTAGATATGCACATGTACAGATTTGAAGTGATATGCAGTAGGGAGAAATTCTACTTCCTGAGATTCTAGGCTGGAGGAACAGCCAGAGAAAGATTAAAAATACTCAGGAACTATAATAAATGCATTCACAAGCATTTGTTTGACCCAGTGGATAATCTTGACCCTGCCACCTATAAATTGCAGCAATTCAAAGCAAGATAAGTGCATCCCCCAATCCACAGCACTGTCAGATAAACTATTGGAGATGCTTCATGTCTGTGCCAGTGTACCAAACACTCAGCAGTATGATTTCAGTCTGCAAAGCAGAGGGATTGGGCATGTGGCTGCCTGACCACAGCCCTTCCATGAGCTTCCAGCACAAGTTATTCATCCAAAAGCTCACTTCACATGTTCCATAGTGTTAGCACTGAGCAAGTTCCATTTTGTTTGTTTTAGATTTTGTAAGTACTTTTCAACTGTGACAATACAAGGGAGCCCAACTGGCAGTGACTCCTGGGTCTTTATGTGCTACAGATATAATTTATTTGCTTTTAGTTTTTGTAACATCACCAACTGCTAAGGGAATTGATGTTTAATATGCTTCTAAATAAGTAAAACAAAAGTATGAATAAATAATGCCTGGTTTATTAGCCCAGGTGTTTTCAGCATTGCTGATCGTGATTTGATGACAGCCGCCAGCACTAGCAGCTGAAAAAAAACAACTGATTTCTCTGTGATTATTATCATTATAATAAAATATAATTGAAAGATTACAAAATTGATTCTTTTAAAAATTAATGTTGCATGAGTAAGCAGGCTCTGTGACATTCAGATTTTTTTTAATGTTATTTGGATGGAAAACTGCTTGTTTTATTTCCTGGCAGAAAACTGCTGATTTTCAAATAGTCATTTTACAGAAAACAGTCCCAGAAGGCTACAGGAGACAACAGACCTATGTCATTACGCCTTACCCTTTCCTGATGGGTTCGGAGAAAAGCCAGAAACAAAGAAATGTTACATTCATTATTGAGAGAGCCTTGGGATAATCTGTTTGGCCAAGTAATTTTGCATGAAACTAGCAAGAAAATATTTGACTGCAAAGAACGCAAACTCCTTCCATCAATATGCAATTTTCTAGATCCATTTGTCCAAATGATTATTAACAACAGTTGCTAAATTTGTGATGCTTTAAAACTTCTAAGGGCTGTGAATGCATTAATTAGTTAAATGAATGCAAGGTTACAAGAAAAAAAAAACCACCACCAACAACAGAACCAAAAGACCAAAGTCAGTTGTAAGGCAGTTTAAAGTGCAAAGTATTGAAAACAGCAGGAAACCTGAGGACTTGGAATAGCAATCATCCAGTATCATCCGCCCCAATCAGGAAAGTGGAAACCACAAATTTATCTTTGATGATTTCCTGTAAATATGCTCTTTAAGGACAGATTGCCCTGCCCACTGTTGTGGAAAAGCTCATAGTTACATCCCTTCTCCAACATATGGATCTCAGCACGCAGTGCTTCTTTTCTGAAGTCACTCTTCAGGTGGAAACATCCGAGCAAAAATTTAGTAAAACGTTGCAAAAATGCTGGTTAGCATCCTTCAAACCTGCTCAGTTTGACTGAAAAGTAACTTTCTGAAGTTTTTTTTCCCCGTATATTTTTCTCAGTACCGTCTGCCCAGTTTTCCAGACCTTCCACTCTCATTTTCACTGACGTTTTCATTCACTTCAGAATGCATTGTCTCACCTTTCCCCAGGATTCTCTGGTCTGCCCCAGCAGCATTTCCTCTTGGTAGCTCACCCCATGGTACAGTAGCATGGTTTCCAGACAGTGCCATGTCCAGCATTCATGAGACACAAGCAACAAAGAAGCACAAGAAATTTGGATTAGCTGTGGCTTATTCTTTTCCCATACTTATCCTGAAGACAGTCTATGCTACTCCATCATGAAGTTGATGTTTATGCAACAGTTCACATTGTCCAGGTAGATTGCAGCCTCTGAAGTTTTCTGTGCTTGAATTCTCAGAGCACATACAGTCTACCAGATTTCATATCTGTGTTCTTACTCAATGACAACTTCCCACTGTCCTTGTAAAATGTTTTATTATACAGAGATGAGTTCCCAAATCCATCTTCTTTCCCAAGATTAATGCCCATGTTCTTTTTTCAGTAGAATTTATTAGTAAATGCTCAGTGTTTTAACATACATGTCATCCATAGACCTCAAAGCACCACAGAAAGTTAAATCAGCTTTAATTTCCCCATTTTCCTGATTGTAAAACTGATGCGGAGAGTCATACATCAAGTTGTGCACAGCTATCATCCTGCAAGTTTATGGCAGAGCTATGAAGACATCCTTCTGTCAGGGTTCCCAAATGGCCCCTGGTGCATTACCCTCTCATTTAGTAAGCAAAAGAGTGTATTTGTGCTTGCATAAGTAACACTTAACTGGGAGGGAGTCTTGGCTGAGCAAGTGATGATCAAATCTGTATCAAAAGCATTTTTTAAAACAAACAAAAATGGAAATCTCTAAATAAATTCACTAGAATTCACATTTCCTAAAATACTTTTTGACTCAACCCACCTCTTGCCTCTTGGCCTCAGAGCAAAGATGGGCTTGTGTTGCCATACTTAAGGATCACTCTTTGCAGAAGTGAGAGGTAATCATCAGATTTGTGCAGGAGCCTTCTAAGACATGTTGGAGCACTCCCATGTCTGAACAGTTGCATTCCTGACCATTTCCAGCAGTCAGTACTGCCCGTCAAAGAAAATGGCTAAATAGTTCTGCTACATCATTCATTCTTCATTTGCATTAGAAATGGCTTTAAGCAGTAATAGGATTACAGCCAAGAAGTGCCAGTGTTTTATCTTACATTTATTTGACTTAATATATAGAGATACCTATTTGAGACAGCATTAACTTTTCTAGAGCTGATTTTAAAAATAATACTCTGATTGGGATTGTTTAAGGAACTGAGGACTCCAATTAATTCCCTTAGAATAGCATGACTGGAATCAGATGCAGTATTTCTCTTTTCATTAGGCATTTGTGTTGTTATGAGTGTTCTTATAGCATGAGATGAATTAAGGTAGCTGAAGAACTCCTAATGAAAATAGCCTACAATATGCTGCTATTCTTTTTACTCAATGTGGTGAAGTGTGAGTTTTGATGCTTTGGTTGTAGCATCTAGATAGCATTAACAGAAATGGATCCAAACTTTCATTTTGGGAAATGTGGAGAAGCTGTGTGTGCTGTGTGCTGCAGATATCCTTTTACCTGCACTGTGAATTGAACAGTGTTACAGCTTTTTCAGCCAGCCATGACTTCCTTCTTCACCTCTCCCCACTGCCACCAAATCCCTGTAGATCCTCATCTGGTCTGAAGAGTGGATCTTTATTCTTGTTTTCAACATGTACGTTCCTCACTGGAGTCAGGAGGTCAGGCTTCATGTTGTGCTTCCGTTCCCGAATGGAACTGCTGCATGGGAGGAGCTGTTTCTCTCTTCAAAGCAATGAAGACATTTCAATTAATTCTAGGAAACATGAAAGTTAGCAGTAAATTTTGCTGCATTTTATTCATGTTTTCATTTCTTGATCAGCAGTATCTGCTGGTTATAAACAGTGAACATGGCACAAATGTAGCACCTCCAAATCATTTCCTTGAGCATCTTGATATAGATATATATTTTTTCTACTGAAGCATCTGGAATTCTACTGAGATGTCTTGAAAATGGAATTGGTAATGCTAATGTGGTGTTTTTCATTAATTGAATAATAAGGGATTTTGTAGTAACATTAGTCTAAATCTCATTTTTCTGAAGAATAATTGTAGAGCTCTGCATGATTGCTGGTGTTACAGGCATCTGAGTGGTGTAAAATGCCAGTAGAGGCAGATAAAACATGTTTATCCTGGGAACATACTGAAGATTGAAGGTTTTCAGTATATTTTATCCATGTCTAAAAGTAATCTGCTCAAATGTCGCAGCCAAAAAAAAAAAAAAAAAAGATACACTTATGTATCAACATAGTATATCTTAAGTAGAAAGCATTGTTTCTTATGTCTTGGTCTCTCTGCCCATTCATTTCTTTTCAGGCTGTCACAAAGCATGCTTCGAGAGAAATGATAATTTTGTGGTGTGATCATTCCCTGCCTTCTAAAACTACAGACAGCAACTCATCTTGCATGCAATCAGCCATCCAGTAGTAATGACTTTCTGTTTCTGTAAACTGGAGTTAGTCTACTGATCTGTACCCTTCACTTTGAAAATCTTAGCTTATGTGTAAATAGCTTGAATAATTTGAGTGCCCTTAAAAGCATTGGAATAATGTCAGATGCTAGAATTTACTAAAGCTTTTCCAGTTCTGCAAGTCTGCATCATTCCTAGCTCACTGTAACTCTGCTGTTTAAAGCTTTGGCTTCTTTTCTGTGCAAAGATCACTGGTATAAGTCAAGTAAGCTGGGCTTTCATATGTGGATTAACCCCTGCCAGGGACTGGTGGAACCAGCAACGTACACCGCTTTGTCACATCTAGATTTGGCCTTAAATATGCAGAGTAAATAATGGGTATCAGAAACTATGGTAGATGTTTATTATATAGCAATATTTTTAAACATTTTGGGCAAACCTGTGGTGCCACCATATAAAGATCACTCAGTGCTTTAACAGTGAAACACTCCTAATATAACTCAGTTTCTGTTGTGTAAAAGCAAGGAGTTGAAAGGAGTGGGAAGGAAGACAATGGAATATGGAGAGTCTCAGGTGAAAAACATTGGAGAAAATTCTATTGAAAGCCAAAGATACAGTGTGCATACTTTTCTACCAAGGACCAAACCTATTGGTTTCAAATTAAAGGCTCACACAAGAGTTATCTCTGCTGTGTCTAATATGCAGTAATTGATTCTTCTGCTTCCTAGGGGAGACATCACTATTTAAAGTACAATTGAATTCCAAAGTACCATACAGTGCTTCAGAGTAAAGTCATACCAGCCTAGCACTGAGGGGGACCAAGTGGTTTGCAGATGCACACAGGTAGCTTAGTCCCTTTTCATTGTTTCATGCTCTGTAGATGCTGAGTAGCCTGGTCTGCAGCATTTCCCACCTTGTATTAACAGATGCTTTTGTTTCTTGTGTTTCTGTGTATGGCAGCAGAACAGAATTTGAAAGAGTGTGGTTTGTTTTTATTCATAGACTGGCTTCATTGGTTGGTTGCTTTGTTTTTTTTAATTCTCTCATCTGATTCCTAAAAAATCATCTCTAATTACTCATGTAATATCAAGAGTGAAACAATAGCCTGTTTGTCATCGGTAAATTATTTTGGGGGCAAAATAGAACTCTGCTAGATCATTGACTTATCTGCTGGAAGAAAATGTATTTGATCATGTGATCTGCCCCATCAGAGACTATAAAAGTACTGGCTTTACAGAATCCGTTTTTAGCACTATTAATGGCTATAACTTCACTCTTCAGTTCTACAAAAGAGCCCAGCTATAAATAACAAACTGTGTGTCTCTGTCTGTAATGACTGTCTTGATAGTTACACAGATCAGTTCAATAAAACTTCTTGTGCTCAGGGGAGAGATTTGGGCAGGAGCATCTCAGTGACATTCTTGCCATTCTCATTATCATCACTGTGCACTCAGAGCAATATATGTTTTAAAAATTGATTATGTATTTACAACACAGATGAGAAATGTTTTTTTAATAGTGAAGAACTCCCAATGATGCAGCCTGTGATCTATAGCACTGAGTTGGTTTCTTTGATTTTAATGCTACAGAATGCAGTTATAAAAGTTTTAGATCCTTAATGTCATAAGGTGCAGCTTCTTGACACAGAATGTTAATGTAAAAGGAGAGAGCTGCTGCAGGCAAGAGCTCCAAAGCCAGCAAAAACCAAAAACTTAAATTGAATCTAGTTAACTGACTGCATTTCTGTACTTATCATTTTAATTCTAAAATACAGAGAACTTGCTTGAAATTGTCTTAAAGTTGAGATATAAAGTCACTAATGGAGGTAGATTTGCAGTGGGTCACTTTGGCAGTGTGGAGGGTAAGGGTAAGGCATTTGGTTTGGATAGTTCTCTTACCTCTCCCTTTAGGCAGCTTTTCTTTCTTAAAAAAAAAAAAAATCATTCTGAAAGAGCTGCCTAAAGATAAGTGAACTAACTTATCTAGCTCTAAGTGTCTGACCCACACACTTAACTCTTTGTTAGAAAAAAAAATGGGGAGGTGAATTGTAGTTATGTGTCTTCTGGCTGTGCATTATATCTTCTGACAGGTGTATAACAGAAAGTTAGTCTGCTATATTATACTATTCTCTCTGGTTGCCTTCCAGTTGTACTGAAGAACTATTTATTTCTGGCTAAAGAAAACTGGATCTCAAAATGAGTTGCATGCTGGAATTGAGATTAAAAAAAAAATGACATGGAAAAGTGAGAGGAACAGAAAGAATCCATTTGTAGAAGTTTGGCCAGGTAGCTGGAGTGCCTTTTCCAAATGTGGAAATTATACCTATCTCTTCCATGAGATTAGTTGTAGGGAACAGTGTTAAGAAATTTTAGCTGTTACACAGAAGTTCCACAAACACACTAGATGCATAAGAGTTCACTTTAATATAGAAATACCTTAATATACCTCACTGCTGGGAGATTACTACCCAAACTTTATCTGAAATCTCTCCATTGCAAAAATTGAGTTTAGAAATGGCAGAAATTGCTTTGTTCCAGTTATGCAGTGACTGTGCTTAGCTGATATGTTCAAGTTAACTACTGTGGGCCTAAATACGTGAATGCAGTTGGAGATTTTAGTTGACCGCTTTTTCTTCTGAAATTCATTTCTCCTGTAATTCAGCAAGGAGAGTGATCAGTAGTCTGTGCTTTCCTTGTAACGTACTGTCCAGCACTTGTGACCTCACACTATGGAGCACACAGAGCTGGGCCAGGCTTGTCTGAGGGCTGCATTGGGAATCTGCTCTACACTTAACATCACTACTACTTCCCTTTGGGATGTGGGGCCATGTTCAGAGCTGAAAACTGCAGAGGAAGTGAGATGAAAAAGGAACTTTAATTACAGAGGAGTCAGGTGCCTTCACCTGGTCCGCAACTGTATGCTCAGTGCCTGCTCAGTCCTGTGTCTCTGTGACCAACCTTTTGCAGCATCTTCTGTCCAGGAGTGAATTAAGACAATTTACAAGAGTGTGTCTATAGGGCAGGCTGGGTCTTAGGATAGGTGTGCAGTAAATCATGCTGGCATTGCTTCCCATGCCTCCTCACCACACCCCTCACAGCAGAGCCAGCACTGGCTCATAGCAGCCTAGTGAATGGCAGCTGCCCCAGTACTTGGGGATGCTGAATGCCCATCATCTTCTTATGCTTTCGGGACCTTCTGTAGTGGTAGGATGGTTGGATGGAGAGGATCCAGATTTAGAAGTCTGCCTTTCTTTGCTCCATCTATTCACAACTTCTTTAAAGCTGATTCAAAAGCCACTTACTCCTCTTGTGTGAATAACCTTGAGGGATCAGAGTCTAAACTGTCAAAGTGAATAGACAGGTGTCCTGGAGTCATGGCATGGATGCTGAAATTGAGAAGATCTCAGTGGCTTTTAGGGTCCTGCAGGTGACCACAGCAACTCAAGAGTATGCTGACCTGGTGGGAGGAATGCTGAGGATACCTGCCACCTGGCTACCAGGTGTTGAAAGGGTCTGTTCCTGTCTCCTTTCCAGAGCAGTACTGAGCTATGTCCTTCACAGTTTGTAGTTTGCCTGTACATCTGTGAATGGAACAAACATTAATTGTAGTTCACCAGCCCCATCTGGCAGCAGGGTGGTGAGTGGAGACCCCTTCCTAATTTACAAAGAATAATGTGTTCTACTAATGAATAGTAGAGCCCAAGGCTAGCTCTAAATGAAAAGATTCAGAATTGTTTCTCCACTGGTCTTCCCACAGACACATCTTTGGCTCCTTAGACCTGGCAGCTACCTACAGAAATAAGACCAGCAATGCTTTAGATAAAGCAGTAGTACACCATATGCAAAGATGGAGATGCTCTCTGATGTGATACCCACAAAACTGGGTATCTGTCTGCTCTTTTACTTTAGTCAATAAAAATATGATTTTCCCCTCATTAAAAGGAAATTGAATTTCTACATAATAGGGGAAAACAAATGCCACTCAGCATTGCTGTCTGTGAATTGGGGCACCAGATGTCTTTTGAGCAGGTCCAGCATATTGTCTTACCATTTCCAAGTCACTCTGTTATGCTTCTGTTTACTGTAGGCAATTATGCTTTGACCCAAAGACATAACCCTGGCGGAATTAAAAATCACATGCCCTCTTTGTATAAAAAAGCTGAGTCTGAGTTTATGGGAAAGAAGTGTGGAGAGTGAATCTAATGGGAAATTAGGCAGTAGTATTTGATGACTGTAAACGTGCTTATTTATAACAGCTAATCTTGGTGGAAATGAAGAAATAAGATGAAATAATTAACTTTACTATTTATAAAAGAGTCTCTTTTATCCACTGCGAAACGCAGCCACCTCTGGGATGAAATGCAATGGCTGCTAAACAGCATATAGCCATTTAAGGACAAAAGGAAAGAACAAATGTGTATTTGGCACAGAGGGGAAAAAGCAGCGTGGAAAGAATGTTTTCATTAAAATGTTGCCCCTACTTTTGTTAAAAATGTATTTTTAACTGGCTCTTGTTATTATTCAAACTGGAATTTGACTATAAAACTAAAATGTCTCTGGCCGTGCAAGATGAGCTCTGACATTTTTAATAGCTCCAATGTATGTAAAAAATGCACTTACTTTACAGTAAGAAAGAACTCTTGCTATTCCAAAGATTAAGGGCTTTGCATCAGTTTTACTGATGGTTTCACTGGAGTTATTGCAAGCACAAAACAGCACAAGTGTGGGAGGAATCCAGGCCATCTCTCCAGGAGCACTGGGACAGAGGTAAGAGTGCTGCATCCTGAATTAACAGCCCTTTTCATAAACCTGGGAATGAAGGAGTAATAAAGAGGTTGGCTGGCTGTTGATGAATTCTCTAATCGTGTGCAGTGTGTCCTAAAGCTTCAGTTAAACCTTTATATATCTCCAGAGAGAGAGGGAATGATATTGTAAAGAGTACTTTGCCAAATAAAATAGAAAGATCTGTGGGATTGTTGTGCTATTACAAATGTCAGCACAAAATTAGGAGTCAGTTTATATATATCAGATGTTTTCTGAACTTGCTGATTGAAGTTTACAGTGTATAACAGAAGACCTATTGAAAGATAAACTACTACACTGTCTGTGATGCATGCACTCAAAAATTCCTCCGTTTAAATTAGATCACTGGATTTAAATACAATGTATGCCATTTCACGTATAAGTATCACCCCTAAATCAATCCACGTTCAGCTTTATTTAACTCACATGCTGACTGAAAGTTGCAGGGAGACTGAGTCTCGATAAATTGAAAAATAGGCAGCAAAGTCATTCTAGTATCTTAGCATCGTTGATTAAATGTGTGAAGCTAACTAAGAAAATAATCTGCAAGGACAGATGTTGTGATAGCGGTCACGTTGCGTCATCGATTTATATTAAATGCTAGGGAAGCGAGAGAGAGCGACAACTTTGAAGATTTGCTTTTCATTATGGTACGAATTGATGTTCAGCCTCTAAAATGAAATAGGTTTGCATAGGAGTTACCACTGTCAAAAACCATTTAGAATTTTATTCTGTGCAGAGAAATAAAATTTTTGAGTGATTATGTGAAAGACTTCTGAAGTGAGATTATAAAACTGGAGCTGTCCCTTGTTAATGGATCTTTAGATTAGGTGAAATTCTTACATACTGTTTGTTTTATCTCATATAAAATGCTTTTTGGGGGACTTGCTGAATTCATATAATGTGAAATTCTAGAAACTAGGGTGATGGAAGAGAGTCCTTAAGGTTTTAACTGCGTGTGAAGACATCCAAGTTATAGGACATACGTGTAAATTGGTTGTCTAGGTGTGTACCTTCAAGAAATGTTTATTTCAGTTTACAATGGCTTTATAATGGAGTACACTGGGCAGATACGTAATTAATTACATAATAAAATGCAGTCTGATCTGATATCAGCAGCAGAACACTTGAGGTTCAGAATCTTTTGCCATTTTTCATACATTTCCATGACAGTCATCATCTCAGACTACTCTGTTTTGGAGGATAAATCGACAGTGGTAAAGGGCTGTTCTTTGCAGCATGATTTCAGCATCCTGGGTTCAATTAAAATAGAAGACTACATTCCAAAATCACGAGATTGTCCTTCAAACTAGCAACTGCAGCTGATCTTGTATGATCCCCATCGGAATAAATTTTTCGGATAAGCTTAACTTAATCTTGGAGAGCAGAGGCAATTGTGAGGGGTCTCATGACCGTTAAATTTCACAGCTACTGTATTTCACAGCATGTGAATAGGGCTAAGTGGTTGCTATAGGAATTATAGGCCTATTATTATAACTACATTATAGAAATGGAGGTTTTGGCGATATTGCTTTACCTTCCCAGGATAAATTGTTGGAACAATCAAACAGCAGAATCCACTGCAAGATCCTAATGGACATTGTAGCATTGGATCGGAGTGACCTGATCAGCGAAGAGCTGTCAGACTGTGAGGCACCACAGAAAAACGTGTACGTAAGCTTATGTGCATCTAAAGCTTTTAGCCTAATATTGCAGTACTTGCAGCTATCATCTGTTCTAAAAGAATCAGTAAAACAACAGAATTACAAAGGTGATGACAGAATCAAATAGTTTTGCCTATATATATCCAGATGTTCAGATAAAAGCACAGAATATGTGTATTCTTTTGAGTAAATGACCACTGAAATAAAAGCACTACTATTTTCTCTTCAGAAAGGGTTTCCATACATGTAGTATCAAGCCCTGTATTTTTCACTGGCATGAAAGATCAGACTGTCGCACTGGTGTCTTACCTTCACATCCCAACATGTGTTGGTTTCCTTGCTTTTTGAGTAGTAGTTTTATTAATGTCATCATTTCCAGTTGTGAAAGGCTAGAGATGGGATTTCAGAAGGATAAACATGGAATTCTATACATTTATATTCTGAGTTTGTTTTCTAGCTGTTCTCTGGAATCACAATGGCTAGAAAATGTCCTCTGCTTTAGCAAACATGGCACCTTCCATCTAGTCATCAGATTCCAGAAACCAGGCCTTCAAAGGATACTAAACACTGTCAAAAACCTGAAAGCCCTAGGGGATTGCCATTGAAGATGATGTTTAGTTCAAGTTGTCAGGCAAGAAAATCTGTAAGGGTTCAATGAGACAGATATTGCCTGCATTTGATTGGATGGGTTACTGTGCGGTAGAGGATAGGACATCCTGGAAAATGGCCTTGCCACATGTTTAACCTAACAGCCCATATTTTGGTGGCCTTCTTTTTTTCACTGTGGGGATGTTTGTGTTAAGGTTACTGCCAGCTTTTCCCCAGGACTCAGCAGTGGCAATGTGTGGGGCAGGCACAGGCCTATCAAGAGAGCCTTCAACTGTACCAAAGGTTCAGCTCCCAGTGCTCCTCTGGCAAACTGTGCTAAAAAATTTGCATTTCCTCCTCCAATCTCACATCCCTTTCATCTTAACTGCAGCCTCCTGTAGGATGTGCTTTATTGGCTTGCAGCCAGCGCCGTATCCTGGGAGGCTGAGGAAGGCGTGGCAAAGACAGTACAGCACAGCTGAACTCTTCAATCTAAACACTACAAACTTCCCTTGAAAAACACGTCCGTTTAATAGCTCCACCAACACAGTGCCCTCTTCACTCTGCCACACCAGTTACTAGTGATAACATGTTACAGGATAGACTGATACATTTGTTACAGGGCTCAGTCATCAATACATTTTACCAGTAGTAGCTTCTTTCTTTCTATCAGCTCATCTCTATTTAATGGCTCTGTACCAAGATGACAATTTAAGTAATGCTAGTCCATTACTTTTGAATTATAATCCAGAGACCTGATGGAAGAGAAACTAACCTTGCAAAGAGCAAATGCATACACATCTGTGGTCAAAAATAAATCTTTGACTGTAATGAGATCTGATGACAAAAGTAACCATAAACAAACATGAAGTAAACCACGTTATTTTTCATAGACTTTGCCAAACGAAATATAAAGACCCATATAAAAGGCATGTAAAAAAATCCTATTATTTTCTGGATATCTTCAGATGCTCACTCTGGGACTGTACGTCTGAGATAGTGAATTGGCAGTGTCACTTTGGCACTACTGGGGAAGCTTACAGTAATTTTCCTTTCATACCTACCTTCCAGTGTTTTTCTTTATTTTTTTTACTCTTTCTGATGATGATGGAGTCCGGTGGAAAGTGAAAACTAACTTCATGGACTCTGAAAGCAGAACCTTTTCATGGACTGTACTTTAGTGCCTTACAGTGCCCATGCTGTCATTCTGATGACATTTTGAGTTTCTGCTTTTGTGGTGTCAGTTGGGACAGAGTTGATTTTCTCCACACTGTCTGGTATAATGCGATGATTTGGCTTGAGGAGGAAAAAACAATGTTGATAGCACACTGTTGTTTCAGTTGAAGCTGAGAAGTGCTGCACAAAGCCAGGGACATTTCAGTTTTCCAGCTTCTCATACAGTCTTGCCAGGGGGCTGGAGGGGCATAAGGAGCCGGGAGGGAACGGAAACAAAACACTGCTGGGACAACCTGCTGTAATGTTTCTATTTTGTTACAGCAAGGTATATGTCTCTCTGAGTTTAGCATCTTAAATCTGTATACAAAAACCTAAAATAGACCTAGATTTTTTCCAAGCACATTTGTTGTACATTTTCCTGTATTTTAAAAAATTACTTATTTTTCTTTTTAGTGCCATTCAAAAATAAGATGATAATTAGGGCAATAATTATACAATAGAATGCATTGATTGCTACTGTCTGGGGTTGGGTACTGAGCAGAAATACACTTCTAAAGATCTAAGCAATTAATTTGGAGATAACATTTATTGATTGTTTAAAAAGTTCCTACAAGTCGATCTAAAATGTGACAACCAAGGATGCATTGTTACAAATACAATAGAGAGCTTTGTGCTGGATGTGCAGTGAATGTAATGCTTTTTGAGTGATGTCAATAGTGTTATTTATGTATCAAGTCACCTTTGACACATTTTCCCTGGAGGACTGAAACCACTGCAAATAAAATCTGGCAAACGCAGCCTTTGATAAGGAACCCCAATGGGAAGCTCTCTGGAGATTTCTCTCCTCTCCTGCAGGGCTCTGTCACCTCCAGCTATGTGTTATCAGGGTCCCTGTGCCTACAGGTCCCTGTGCACTGTTCTGCTCCAGCTGCTCCTCTCTGGAGTAATCTTTACTTGTAGAGATGTTGGACATAGTTTAGAGAAGAGTGACTGCACTTGTGGCACAAAGAGGTGGTGTGCAAATAGCAATTAAAGTCTTGAGGCATTGATGAGCAGCATTGGAGAGCTGACATTTTAAGCACATGCAGTGCACAAAACCTGAGATTGTCTGTTCTCCCCCCAAGGTGAGGGCTGCTCTGTGGCCACAGTGGAAGTGTGCTTCATGAGTTCTTGAGAAAAGGTGGGTTAAGATTTCAGCCTTTACCTTCTCTCCTCCCAGAACCCTGTCTGGAGGGTTGCTCATTCCCATTATTTGTAATTGGTGTAGCTAGCTGTGTTCCTATACAAAAGAATTTCTTTTTTGGGGGATATCTACGTTTAGTCCAACATTACTTGTCAGAATCTATATGCACAGCTGAGAGCAAAGTAACAGCATCAATCTTCACAATGAGAATGAATTTGGGGACATTAGAGCACATATGGTGAGGATTTTTTGACCTAGGTTACTGTATGTAACTTTGGAGCTTAATTAATCAATTAGGATTAGTGCAGTTTGTAATCAAGTCCAAGAGTGATTGATGCATGCCGCATTAATTGCAACATTCTCATGAAGCATGTCATATACACAGTCATTTTACAGCTGAATTTCACATTGGGTTGCTCATAAGCACTTAGTGGCAGGAATATTTTAGATTTGCAATCAGGGAAATTGTATCGCACAATATGCTTTATATGTTGTACACCCTGCTTAGAAAATAACTCTACCAGCACTGATGTATTCTCTTGCTCCTCCCTCCTGGTTCGATAGTTGGCAAAGTAGTCCATTTTCAAAGGTTTTCTGTTGCTGTGGAACAAGAGGTATAATTAAATTGTATCCCAGTAGTGAAGGTTTCTAATGATGATGAGCTAAAACTAATTGTATTGATTTGTTTATTACTGGCTTAGGAAGCTCATCAAACAAATGGACTGAAACTATTTCCATATTCTTATCTATTTGGTAAATGAGAAACAAATAATACTTCCATATGTCTGTTTCATGGTGTCATGGCATTAATACTAATTCTGAAGATAAACTTGAGCACAGGAAGGGAGATTATCCCTGGTACAGTGTATTTACAGCTAAGAAATGTCACATTTCTTTCCAGATTTGTTTCTCGAGATGAGAAAAATGAAATTGTTTTCTTTCTTTTTTGATATAAATGTTATTACTAATGAAGGTTTTCTGACTGCCAGCACTGAAGAATCGCAGGCAATGCCATGCCCAGAAAGCATAAGAGATTGGAGCAGAAAAGGAGACTGGAATTAAGCTCTTGCCTCCGTGCATGTTTGTTCTTTGGCCTCAGTAATAAACAAAGCTGGATGAGCAATATGAGCTAAAAACTTCTATGAATATTCACTTTAATTTTAAAATTAATTTACTTTTGATTCTCACATTAACTCTGCAAACATTCAAGCAATTGCATCTGGTAGAAATGTTTGCAGAAAGTAAATTTCGACATTTTGTGTATGAGTTTTTGTAGGGTAGGGGTGAATGTGCAAATATGCATGCTAATGCTCATCCAGTGGTTGGCCAGGAACAAGTCTCTGACCAACATGAAAAACCACCAACCATTGTTACGGGAAAACTTGAAAATTCAGCACAGCTTAAATTCTTATTAGTAAGTATCTGAGATCAATTTTAGAAAAAAAGGCTGTCCAAATTCATTGAAGGAGTTGCTGAACAACTGAAGCCCAGACTGGTCGTCCATTGGCTTGTGTGTGTTTTAGATTCATCTCCTCATGGATGTAGCTGAGAAGGTCCATCTCTATGGAAAACGACCAAGGTAGCTACATAAATTGTTAGGTTAGCTGAATTTTGAATTTGATTGTGTTGATTCTGAGAGAATGTGGATTCCTCCACAGTGACATACTGACTGAGGTCTTGATTCACTCTTAGGGTAATCCAAGAGCAGTGGCTACCATAATCAATGTAAAGCATGAGTCTGCTTCCAATGGAAGCAAGAGAAAGAAAGCCTTTTGTTCTTTATTCTGGACTGCACTAGTGAAAACTGCTATTTACCCTTGTAGAACTGTCTCATTCATTTTCTGAAATATTGCTAGCTTCCTCTTGCACTCAGCTGTGTGTTTTCAATTACAAGCGTTCAAGCCATCTCACATCTCTCTGTGCTCTAGTGTATGACACATTGTGGCAACTTCTGTTCAAGTAGCAGGTTTTGGTCCAAAGAGGATTCAATGAAGTTGGAGGCTGAATTACCTTTACATCCCCTGAGAAGAGGATCCTGTCAGCTCGGCAGAGCATTGCTCAAACTGTGTGCTGCGTATTATGTCCAGGCTGTAGATAAGCTAATAACACTAGAGGCAGAGCTGAAGGTAGAGGGAATTATACACCATAGTTATTAAACTTTGACCTTTTGGATGCTTAAAATCATAGAACATTTTAAAATAGTTATTTTACATCCAGGGTAGCATTACAGGAGGGAAAAATGCCTCTCCATACAAAGCACAGCATTTATGTCAACGCTGCCCTTCATATTCTAATTTCTGATCATAGCAGCTAAGGACTGGTAACTCAGCATTTCCTCCAGTTTGATGGTATGTGGAGATCTGCTGCTACAGTCAGCATGCAGTATGCCATGATGCCAAGTACTACAGCCTGTGTGTTCTGTGTGCGCTCCCACTGCATAGCTGCAGTGCTTCAGACTTGACCACCACCCTAGCAGCCCTGGAGCTGCAGATGGACAGGGGAGCAGCTGTCTCATTTTGCAGATGAGATGATGGAGGCACCTGCTTTTTGTCAGGCACAGAGCCTTCTGGAATAAGTGGAAACAACGAAAGATTGAACTCCTAATTAGAGACCTGCATTAGAGAGTTGGCTTTCTTGCTCCTACTGTATTCATTGGAGAGAAAGCCTCTTCATAGCTGTTGAAGACCTTTTCAGAGTCATCAGAGAGGGGTGTTTAAAAATAGAGCCCTACTTAGTGGCCCTGAAGTTGCCTTCTGAAGTTCTCTCTGTTCAGTGGCTGCAGAAAGCCTGGGGAAAAGTGTCTCAATTAAGCTGTGTGAATGTCTCCTTTCCTCATGCTGTGCCTTTTGCTCTAATTATAAGGCAGCCTTTCTTCCCTATTTTGTTGCATTGTTATGCACAGGAAAGAAACAGGTATCAAGGAACAAAAATTTCAAACTTCAAACCCCTGATCTGTGCCTAGATGTTAGGAAAACATCTCAAAGGCAAGTGTTTTTCAGAGACAAGATTTAGATTTGGCTCATTTTAAAGACCCACAACCCTTTGCAAAATGTAGATGTTTTACTGGTTTTGATCTTGAAAGGCACTATCATCCCTCACCTGCACAAGGCTAAGTGAGCGCAGTGGTCTGTCCGTGTCAGCATTCACCACCACCTATCATGAGTTGACCTTCACAGGTCAACTTCTTTTCTTTTGTGGCAACAAACACAGAGCACTCTTTTTTTCAAGCAGTCTGAAAACATTTGTGCAGATGCTATTGTTTTGTTTAATATTGACAAAAGTTCTGAAATCTTTTGCGTTCAAAATACAGGTGAATCAGAGATCTTAAGAGCTGTAATGAACAGACCTGAAGCAGCTATTTCCATATGTCATGTCATCTGACTGAAGTTTGAGTTCAAGGAAAAACAAGCTCTCAGCCACTTTGTATGCAGACATTTGCGTGCGCCCTCCAGTTGCTAAACTTTGCTCCAGAAGTCAGCTCTGTGGCCACTGCACATACTAACAATACAAACACTGAGAGTTCAGTTTTTTTCTTCCACTTTCTGGTAATAAAAATATAAATGATGAGATTGGTCCCGCAGGTACTAAGTAAATGCATTGAGTGCCAGAGCTCTAAATCAATGGGAGCAGCACTCAGCACCAGGAAGGGAGCAGCCAGCGCTTCCAAGATCAGATTTTCTGTGTGCACTTAAAAAGATCTAGTATTATTTCATTTCAGAAATATTAGAAGTGTGTGAAGTAGAAAACTTCAAGCCTTTGTATGACACATTTGGATTTCTGCTTTCACGGTTTCTCTGCCTTTGCGTCGCCTTCATGTTGCACAGATGTGAATGGCAGAGTACAAAGCGCTTCTCAGAAGTGAGGATCTGAGGAGATTCAGTCAGCCCACTGTACCTCAGAACAGAAGAAAGCTACTGGCACTGTCTCTTTGTAATAATGAGGAGCGGTGAGAAAGAAGTTCATCACCTGGGTAGCAGGAACAACCCCTGCCTGTGTCACATCAGCAGATATTCCAGGGAGAACATACCCCATGTAGCTGAGATGTAAGCTTCTTGTGGTGTCCATTGTGCAAACGTGCTTGGGAAGAAAAACCTAGTGGATAGGATTTGCTATGAGCAAAGACTAGGTAAGATGCACTTTTAGCTTCCATTATACTTAGTAGCAAAGCAAACAAACACTTGAATACTTTTGAAAATTCTATCTTTGGATGCTGGGATGTTTGTAAATATGCAAACAAAGATGGATGTGAGTAGGAGCAGTGTTGAGGGTTTTAGTTTATGAAGCCATTGGCAAATACCTTTGTGCTCTGTTTATTCAACTTCTTCCTCTAAGGACAAAGTAGACAGTCCCAAGGGTGTCTTCAGATGTGTCAACCAAGTGAAATTCTAATATAGCTCCAAAGTCCAGAATTTTGTTTCTTAAATTTCATTAGAATTACTATGCTTATCATGGGACAGTAGGGAAGACAGGAGAAAACAACAGAAACAAGAATATGAGGGCAGTTCAAGACCTCAGACTTCAAAGATTAGACTGGTCTGAAAAGTATACTTCACAGAGACCTGTGAAATACAAGAATCAAACCCAATATACTTCAATTCTTAATATGATAAAAATGAATCTCCAATGTCTCATGTCAGTGGGAACAATGCTGTATCCCAGAGACAAAGAATTTGTGTCTTCTTAAAACTATCCTCATGGATACACACAAGCCAGATGGTACAGCCTCTGCAATACCCAGACTCAGCCTGGTTTGAAGGTGACACTATCCCCAGGCAAACCCAAGAGGATCTGGTGGTGTTCAAAGCATCTTGTGCAAAGCTGAAATCTCACTTTCCAAGTGAATCAGCCACAGGTAATTCTTATACCTTTCACTGACTTTTTCCACAAAAGAGTGAACGCTAATGCTTTCTTTACCTTTGTGTCATAGAGGAGAAATCTTGGCCTCAGGACACAGCTGCCTGGTTCTTTTCCTCGATTATCTGGCTTTGCTGTTGTAGGTTGAATAATTCAGGTGGAATGAACTGTGAGTTGAAACAAGTAGACAGTGTTCCACTCCTTGTCCACTTAAGTTATTCCCAGATTGTCTTGAAATAGGACCTTTGCTCTGAATCTTAAATGATTACTGTGTTTCAGGTGGAGTTATGACTATAGAAAGCAGCTGCATTCAGTTTCAAGCACTCAGGCATGCAACATATTAACATTTTTTCTTTCCCAAAAAACCTGAGGACGTATTTTTAATTTGTAAATTGGCTGGCTTAACATTAATGAGTCCTGTCATTACACTAGGTTCTCTACTGCTTTTATATTTTTATGTTTTTTCAGCCCAGTTGTTATTATTAGCTGTTCCCATTAGTTCCACCTGCACTTCCAGTATCAAGTTCATGTTCAGCCAAGTTATGTACTTGAGTGTCATAGAGTCAATATCTTCCTTTCTAAAAATCTCAATTTCCCCCAAACTGCCATCAATAACATCTTTAAAATTCATTTGAAATGTAAATTAGACAAAGTATAATTCATCCTGCTGTGTTCCAGAACACTTCCTTCTTATTTAATTGCCATAGACACTTTAGCTACTAATTAAACTTTATTGTTTATGATGCTGCATTTTATTAACAGCCATGATAAAAACTGTGTGTTCTAGAAGATTTTTTTGCATATTAATGCCAGTAGTGGGTTAAACTCAGAACTGGTGGGCAAGAGTTAATTTCAAAGGTTTACAACTGCAGTTTTGTAATCATGTAGGGAAACTGCCTTCCAAGAAGTTGACCTTGAAGAAAAGAATGCATGTGTGGAGTGCTGTCCTTCCCTTCTTGTGTGATAGAATGA
The DNA here is from genome assembly GCF_038088225.1 of Cyrtonyx montezumae. Taxonomy (NCBI): domain Eukaryota; kingdom Metazoa; phylum Chordata; class Aves; order Galliformes; family Odontophoridae; genus Cyrtonyx; species Cyrtonyx montezumae. Next base: position 10,352,810 of record NW_027071825.1, read on the forward strand.
ATTAAAGGTTCTTTAACTGTAACAAAGAGACTAGAAATGTCATCACAGTCATTTGCAGAAGAAATGTTTCAGGTTGCAAGTTTTTATGTATTTGAATGATAGAGTGAATGATTAGAAAAGTGTGGTACATAGTTTGAATTAAGAAATTTTTAGGCTCAGAGGTTATTAATCCCATCCTCCAAGAACCTGTAATTTGCAGATATTAAGGCAAACACAAGCCTGAAGCCTTAGCACTAAGCACAGAATGGAGCGTGAATTATCTTTGATGGAGGACCATCAAGAATTCATGGAATGGATAATATGTAAATCAGCTCTGTGACAAGAAAGTTTTCTTCATTTCTAAATAGATAAATTTGGCATCTCACCAGTCCCATGGATTCAGGGAAAGGTTCATTTAAGTCCAGAAGCTCTGAAATCACCCATTATGGGAAATCCCCATCACGACTTTTTCACTGCCCTGCAACAGACCAATATAGCACATTACCCTTAGTTCTGCTTATGGTAGTACTGAAATAGTGACTGCTCTAAGCTGTTTCTTCCAGAGAAAATGGTGCAATGCAGTAGTCCTGGTATTTGACAGTACAAAAAGCCACATTGATCCAAGTTACTTTATACAGCAGAGAATGTTTGTACCAGGATTTTGTCCTTGTGAAGCTACTGTTGTTTCTCTACAAAACAAAGACTTTATCCTTTCTCACACTGCTGCTCAGAAGTCTTCAGGGATGAGAGCAAGGAGAATCTCTGACTGTAATCTCTGCTGCTTCCCACCCTGGCAGGAGGAGCATGGGCAGATTTTTCCCTGAGAGACCTTCCCTCAGTGTCAGATGCAACTGCAACACATTCTCTAATTTTCAGATTTCTTCTGGTCTGCTCTTGAGTAAACAGGCTTACTGATCTCAGAGACAATTTCTTAATGGAAACAGATTCTTTCCTGCAAACACAACAGGTAGAATCTCTCTCTCACCTGCCTGGGCCAAGTGAAGGTACCAGATGCAGTCAAGTGAGCTAACTAATTTTGTGCCCTCATCCATATGTTGTTGCTCCAGAGCTCAGTCAGTTGCAGAACACTGAGCACCAGTGGAAAGATGCTAAACAATGGGTGCTGTCTTTCTCCAAATAGAAAATAATTCTTTCAGATTGGAGCTGTACTGAACAGTTCACCGGGCACTGTGCCAGCATGCAGTGTGCAGGGCTCAGGATTTGTCCTGCAGCTAAACAATAGCTCTCCTTCACCTCCGCATCTCTTGTGGTGTAGCTCTTTCAGCAGAGAGGGAAATTTTGCTCTCCTAATGGTTTGCAAGTCTGTGTTGGCTGTGTGATTAAGAATTATTTCTTTTGTGCCTTAGCAGAGAAAGAATTCAAATAGATGTGATAATGGTATTGCATTCAGCACGAAAAGATTGTTGAATGTAAACGTGGAACAGAATGTACTTCTGTCTCACAGAAAATTGCATTTAGAACTTCTTGCTACTTTGCTGCTTTTGTAATAATGCTTCAACTCAGACCCTAGATCTCAACTCAACGATGTCAGTGTTTCACACAAAGGAGTCAGAGAACATCTATTATTTCCCAAAAGCCAAGAAATTCAGGAAGGTGTATGATGGGATTCTTCCTCATGTGACTCCCCAGAAAGTTGCAAAAGAGAATGTTTTGGAAGAACTATATTTTAAAGAACGTTTTATTCAACAGCATTATGTCATGTTTTTTTCTTGAAAATACTGACAGGGCCATGTATCTCCTGCGAGAGGAAAAGAGGAGCTGGGAAGCAAATAAATGCTGAATTTGTTTAGACTTCTCAATTGCCTCAAAGATTTACCAAGTGTCACCAGAAATTAATAATTTCTTTTAAATAATTTTATTTCATAAAACACAGGGAAAACATAACAAAAGCATACGTGCTTAGGTGCCAGAAGAGAAATGTTCATTTCAGGGCTTGATAGTGAGCAGATTTTCTAGGGTATGCCTAGCATTTCTATTCCCATGACTGCATGATTTCTTATGAAAGTCTTCTCCTTAACAAATGGCTTTAGTTTAAATGAATTCTGAGGTACAGCACCCTCAGTGGTAGCTGCTGGGTATTCATTACTTTAGAAGGTCAGGCCACTTGGACAGATGTTTCTTGCACTATTACCATGCAGGTAGGAGACATGGAACTTGTTTGTGCTTCATTCCTTAGCTAAAGTTGGATATCTCTTTTTGGCATTATACTCTGCCAAAATGAGTACTGTACAGCTGTATTCTTCATTCACAAAAAGCAAAGGATAATATTGCCTTTTACTGATGATTAATTGGTCATGCACATTTTCTTGTTCAGGTCATGTTTGCTGTATGCACAGGATAGTGGATAAAAGATTACTGCTGTTTTACTGGAAAAATGAAATATGAAAATTCCAAACTCATTTTCAAATGGAAATCCAAAGATAAAAAATATCTGATGACACACCTCGTGTGTTCCACATCACTGTTGGTATTCCACAAAACTGAAGTGCAGAGCAGTTTGTCCTGTCCACATTGGAATGTCACTCCAAAGTAAAGTTACAATCTTAACTTGGCTTTATTGTTTTCATCTGATTTGTAATGATCACTTAGAGGAAAAAATAATCATAATTTAATGGTTTATTTTTTATGGTGGCTAGATATTTATTTTAAGGTCACCAGGATCATACACTAGATTTTTTCTAAAGCTGTTCTGGGTGTAGAAAGATTCAACAAAACAGTGAGTTGAAACAGTTTAAGCTGAGATACCAGCATGTGGGTGTCCTTATCCATGCACATAGCAAATGTGATCTTTTGTCCTTGGAGATGCATTCTCAAGCAGCTCTAGCTAAAGCAGATTCCTAATCTGCCAATCCCTTTCCTGTGCTCAGGGTAGTTCCAGCTTCCCATGGCAGCCACTCTGCTTGTTGGTAGTCACACTTCCAGCCAATGCTAATAACTTCCAGACAAAGATCCTGTGGGATATACGCTGACCTGACAGCAGCTTTTCTCTTTCTTTAGGGAACAAAGTGCCTCATCTTTTTCGTGCCTCAAGCTACCAGTATCTTGATGCCTCCCAAAGGCGGTTCAGATGGGGTTAGCAGCTGAGCCATTAGGCTGACAGCAGAAAGACTTTTGTTTAGACAGCATGAGAAGTGTGCAGTGATACACTGTAACCCCCTGAATGCAAATACGAGTGACATTTTCATTTTTGCAGTTTTGGAAGGATGTAGCAAGGCAGGTCACTGTAATGAATTGGTAAACATCACGCTGCATTATATATGAAATTCATTTCCTAGAGCTTAGAATCGAGGTGTTAATGCAATGCTCCCCACTATGATGTTTGCTTCTGTTATATTGGTATGATGCTGTGTTCTAAAATATTCGTATCTCTAGCATACTATAGCACTGTGCTATTACCTAACTCTGAAGACAAAAAAGACCAGGAAGAAAGTTAATTTCACTTTCGGCTTTCAGTTCTTATGCACTGTAACAGAATGTGAATAACCTCATTACTATACAATTTTTTGTGTGTCACATAATGACCTCTATAGTGAAGACCAAAGTTTGCATAATTGAGGAGAGACTCACCTACAACAGTGCTGGAATTCATTTGCATAAGGCTGAAATAATGCTAAGAAAATAGCATTTGATGTCACCTATTTAAAGTGAAGCACTAGGTGTTTTCTTCCCTTTGGATGTCTTAAAGCTATAGGCTCACAATGGAGAACATGGCTGTGCTAAGAATCTGGCAGACAGTGAAACCATCCTGTAACATGTCAGTACTAACAGATTGAGAAGGGCTATTCTTTCATAGTTTTGCCGTTTCTTGCAGATATCAGTGCAGTACATATTACTTAATGGATTTATTTTTATAGATGAAGTATTCATATATTTATCTTGACTTTTAAGTATTCATCCTTCACGCTAGGCTCTCTGTGGTAATTAAAACATACCATAAATCATATCCACTGTAATTACCAAAATACACTGTAATTATCTGTTGATCTTTTGTGCCAACTGAATAACTCCAGGGATGTTTCAAAGCTGGGTTATTTTTGTGCTCCTTGAGAAAAACTGACTGCAAAATGTTGGTAATTTGCTTAAGACAGCAGCATAATACTTCAGCTCTGGAACACTTCATATCTTGTCCCTCTTCTCCCTTTAACAATAGGACAATTCTATTGATTATCATTTTGTTAAAAATCCTGTTTGCAAATGACACCTGAATCCTGAACGCTGTTCCAGCTGGTGACGATATCCTGTGGTATGTGTCATCGAGGCTCACACAGCAGGCAGTTATTCCTTTCATCTTGCACCTTGTCTTTACCATGACTGCAAACAGCAATTTTACATGAATCGAAGGAATCCAAACCTGAGGTGGAAAAAGGAACAACTCTTATCTGAAACCTGCAGATAGTTAAACCTACTTCAGTGCACCTGCTCAGAATGGGGGAGAGCCAGGAGCTCAGTGGTAATAAGCACAAGTGTACAAAAACAATCTGAAAAATGGCAAAATAGTTCTGCTTACCTTCACTGAAGTTATAAGTATCCACGTGTGAATGTGTGTAATGTAGTTTTCATGAGCCTTGGGACATATTCACCTGCCATTGCTTACTGCAACATTTCCCAGTCTTTTGCCTTTCAACAGGTATTAATTCTAGCTAAAACACAAGCACTACACCAGATTTTTGTATATTTCCAGTGCCACCGTTATATGATATGCATTTTATTGTAATCTTGTATCAGAAATGGGGGTAACCCAAGTGGAATTATACAGGTGTCAGGGTTAATTTATGTAATCCTTGTGGAAAAATTTTATATCAGTTTCCTGCAAACTTGAATTTCCACTGGTAGTAATAACTTGCAGCCACAGTTGTGTGTAATGTAGCAGTGGAAGATTCTTGTCTTCAGAGATTTATGCAAGTCGTTATTTAAAAATAGAGATCTAGGAGTCACAGCTGGCTAATTAATCAGTACAAAGGAAAGTTAAGTGCCTGGCCTTTCAGGCATCTCAGTGATGGCTGAGTAAGTTTGCAATCCAATCAAATTGTTACTTCTGTGGTGTGTCTTTCTCTTTCTTCCTCTCACTTTTTTTTTTTTTTTCTTCTGTATAAGACATAGGAGCTGAAACAATCAGCTAATTTCAGATGCACATTTCAGATAATTGCATGGATCTATCTCAAAACTAAAAAAGAATTAGAAATAACCAGCGAACGTCTCTCCACTGGAGACTGAACATAATTTATTATGCATATGCCTGTCAGGGATGTAACCAGTCAGGTATGCACTGAAATGACTCACTTCAAGATTGTATACAATACAAATTTACCACTGTACAATTCATCTTTATTACCTAATATTACTGTGCTGTGCTTTAGGTCTTTTCATCCCAGCTGTGACCTGTATTGTCATATTGCAGTTAATTTTGACAATCCCTTGGCCAAGTCTGAAAGCTGCCTAATTGTTAAAACAAGGCAAAAAAAAAAAAAAAAGAGAGAGAGATTCTTTTTATACCAATATTATAGTAATTCATATTACTGGGATAATGGAGAAGGAAAAAATATGTAACCGTAATAGTTTGGAAAAGGGAAAATGTGCCATATATTTATCAGCAGGTGTTCATAATGGCTGATACAGTGGGTAGCAATAGTCCCTAATTCCCTGTAAGCAGAAGAAGTAATCAAAGGGTACATGCCCATCTAGCAGAATCTTATTGTTGGTTAATAAGCCAATTAATTATTTTTATAGTCATGATAACATACACGGGAATACTCCAGTCTTCATTTGATTGTAGCCTGAATACCACATCCTTCCTGCCATGCCAAACTGGTGTGCCATTCACAGACGTGACTGGGTGTCATGACTGCCCTTGCAGCCCAGAGTACAGCCTCTTTACTCCAAGTTCTCTACCACCCAATATTTGTTCACTTACCAGTAATTTGAGTGAAGAACTAAGTATGCTATTTTCTTGAGAATGTATGTATCTATAAATCGAGGCCATCAGTCTGTATGTATACAGGAGCTGCAGTCTACAGCATTTACAAGGTTTGAACATATATACTAAGGTTTGAATTTCTATAACGCCTGCAGGGAGGTTTAGATCTCACTGCAATCACATAAAGAAAATAGGTATGAAAAGAAGGTTCATGTCAGATCAAGATAGCCTTCAGTGAAAAGCAGTGCCAAAACTATAACCTTGTTGAGTCCCACACAGGGCAGTAGAGCTCGCTGGGCAGATGATAAAGAGCTGAACCAGAACATAGGTTTTATCCTTTAGACAAAGAAAGTCCCCTCTTTCCTGTAACCTATCCTTCCTCACAACAAAACTGCCATAAACCCTGTAACAGCTTCACCTGTTTAACATACTTCAGTACATTCACTTTCCAGATGAAGCAAAGGTATTTTCCAGCTTCTGTTAAATTCCCACAATTGTTCAGCAATGCAATAACAGTAGGCAAGAATCAACAGAGATCTTCCAGTCATCTTCCATCATGCAGGGAAGAAAGATGGTGATGCTTATCTCTAGCAAATTAAAACAAAAGACCCTCAATAATTGCTAGTTTATTATTATTATTTTTTAATCTGAGCAGCATGTCTTGCTTATCTTTAGCGTTGCCAGTGTTTCCAGTGTAAGACTGAGGTGCTGTTATCTTTGTCCATTCATATGATACAAATGGCTTGTTCTGACACAAATGAGTAAATACTGCTCTTATATCCATACTATATCAGTGAGTATTGTTTAGCAGAAAACATAAATTACTGCAAAATTTAAAGATCATTTTGATTATGTCATTGGATACAATTATTGCTGTTTGTTTTTTATTAATTTTTGCAATCTTAAATTATTTTTTTAAGTGAAGAGCACTTTCATCATGTTTGAAATTAAAATTCTTGAGGTCTTTCTTCAGTTCTGTCAGCAAGAGTTGTCATTTGATCCAGAGAAGGTTTTTTAACTTGCTATTCCTTAGTGTCAGATGAAAAGAAGAAAATACTCCTGTAAAGGTATTTATGGCTCAATAACATAGGAGTGAGAATAATGCTTGCTCTTGCAAAGCCTTCTCAGGGGTATTGATAGACATTGTGCTAATTAAAAGGTGACTTTAACTATCTGTAGGAAGGAAAGAGCTCACGGGTAATTCTAACATACATGAATAATTTCCTTATCTATCTGCTTATGGTGGATTTTGTCCTATTGCACAGGAGGAAACTTCCTTAACTCATATAAGAGTTGGATTGGACCATTCTTGTGATTCAAGCCAAATTTAAATCTGCGCCTCTGAGGTCCTACATCAGTATTTGGGAGGATTTAATTCCCTCAGCTATCATGTACCTTAACAACATTTTTGCAGTATTCTTTCTGTCTACAGGCTCATGGGAAATTCTGTGTAGATATTGGCTAACACTGATATCTACGTTTATTTAATGAATAATGTCTGTAATAACGCTTTTTCTAGAACCATGGAGCAAACTGGAATGCTTGTAACATTGATGTGTTGCTGGCTGCCTACATGGGTTGATACATTGTGCTTGTTTAATAACAAACCATATTTCTACCTTTTCATGAAACTCAGCCTTTATCTGCTATAACTGATTTTTTTGGTGCAAATCCAGTACAGCCTGGCCTCAGAGGGAGAAAGGCTTAGCTCAGTAATTATGACTTAAGAAAACAGATCTACAATCCATGCATTTCTTTCATTCTTCTTCTTGATATTGCCCTTCACTCTGTACCATTACTGACAAGTTTTACGGAGCTCAATGTAAACCACTCTGAGCCCCAAAGAGCAAAATATACCTGAAAATAGTGGCCAGAAATTCTTTTACTAAAGGTAAACGTATACCTAAATGTTACTCAGCTTCATAAAATAAATCATGCCACAGCTTAGTCTGCTAGTTTTACATCATCTTATGAAGCTGATTAAAACATTTAAATCCGTGTTGATGGAGAGATCTGCTGTGCCTCACAGAGATTTTCCTGCCTGGAGATAAGGAGAGCTTAGAATGACCTCTAGTTACTATTACTTTTTATTTATAAAAATGCAGGGACGACAGATACAAAACTCTCAGGAGTTCTCTCCATGATTAAGCATGATGTAACTGACAGGAAAATAGCAACAATTCATGCAGCTGGTAATTAATCTCTACCATTATGGCCTACATTTGCCAACTGTCTCCATTTTTGACAGAGATAGTGACTTGCTGAATGTTTAATTTCCTCAGTGACAGCTAAGGTATGAAATCAGATTTGAAGATGAACATCTTCTGTGTCTTCTGCTTATAAAAAGAGTAGCCAATTAAGTATGCTTGCTTAGTCCTTGCAAATATTTGCTGTGGGATTGACATAGGAGACAGAACTTTTTTCTCTTTCTAGTTAGGAACTCTATTTCTTTGTCTGCTCGCCCTCTGCAGTGTGTTCAGAAGGCTTCATTGTTTCATGCACAGGAACCATGCAAGTATGTTAGCTAGTTTAATTCTTTTTTTTTTCATTGCTTCTGTGTATTAAGGGCCAAATCACATGAGATGCTGAATGTTTCCCACGAGGAGGTGCATAGCATAGCTGGTCATGTCCCTGCACCTCTTGGGATTGGTAAAGCAAATAACTTGAAGATCTGCAGAGAGCAGGTGCAACAAGTTCTTTCCAGAAGAAAAAAAAAACAACAAAACACCTTTGTTGTTTGAGGGAAAGGATTTTTCATGAATAGGCAAACTTGTCTGTCTGACCCACACCACATACTGCAGAACTGTAGGAAAAAGCTTGTCCCCTCTGCTCTGCCTGAAATCTTGAGATTCTGCTCACATTCTCCTTCTCCTTCTGGACAAGTCAAACCATCTGCAAACAAATGGCAGCTGTGGTCCAGAATTGAGAATTTTTCCATAAAAAAAGAAAGTAACCTAGTGTTCTGCTCCCCTACATTAGATCTTTAAAGTCAAAAGTACTTGAGATGTTCCCCATTTAGTACCATTGGAAGTGTTGTTTCTTGACACAGTTTCATATAAAATGATCGGGAATGGGGATTCAGGCAACAGTATTTATAACAGTACCATGCTTGTCATGATCTTTATTAAGTTGGAACTGGTAAAGGAAATGGATCTTTTTTTTTTTAAGCTTTAATATGCTTTTGTTTTGAGCTTGTCATTTTGATTTGCCTGTGAGCTTTGTTTTGATTTTCCTTGAAGATTTCTAGTAACAATAATTACTTGCAACAGGAAGATTCATGAGAACTGACTCCCATTTTAGACTTCAATTCCTATAAAATGAAAGGGAATTGTAATGTGGCTGTGAGCTGAGAAAACTGATGCTTCTGTAGAATGCACTTCTGCTCCAACTGTAAATATATTTTCATGATTAATAAAAAGAAAGTAGAAGCCATTGTACACTGTTAAGCTTTTATTGATGGCTGTTTCCCAGAATACAGAAAAGATGCTATCAATACCCTTGACACTCAGCTTAATCAAGATGTGACCATCCAGTGCAACCAGACAGCATGCCTGCTTCCTAAATAGAGCAGGGAGAGGTGCTTACTGTTAGTTTTGGTTGTTTTTTCTGTTTGTTTGTTTGTTTTTTGGTTTCTTTTGTCCATTTCATTAAAATGTAATCAGAGCCATTAAATAATATTTAATGCCACAGAAAGTCTGCTGGACACAAATAGGAAATCAATCCGCCTGTTCTCTAGTTCAGTGGCCTTCAGACTACAGCCAACCGAGTGAACTGCAGAGGTACCTCAGGGGAATAGCCTGCACCTTGCACAGCAGACAAAATCAGATCAATAGTAGTATGTTCGTTTTAGATTTTTAAATTGCTCTTGCTTGCTGTGTGCCAATGGGCACATTCAATATCAGATAGCTGGGCTTGGAACAAGTTTTCAAATGCACTCTTAATGTTTGCAGCTTGCTAAGTATTTTTATTTCATAGGTGCTGCAGATCAAAAGCAGAATGAGAAGAGTGGAAGTTCCCCTGGGCAAAGTGGAAAGAGTGTGCTTACTGACAGAAATACAGCATGATCTTCGCCCAGTGGTAGAATTAGTTAGGCATGCTCCTTGATGTGCTTTACAGTTTGAGCAGTAGGTAATCCTCATTGCTTCAGTGCATCCAGCCTCATTTGTGTGCAAAGATGCACTGGAAAAATGGTGCCCTAAGAAACACTGTGGCAATTGAGACAGGTTAGGAATTAAACCACACTCTAGCTTCTGTTACAATTGACCAGTCCCCAGTGGGTTAATCAAATAGGATAGTTACTTCTGAAGGATTTAAGATGATCCCATTAACTGCAGTGGGTATTTGTTCAGGTTCCCTACCTGTGGGGGTGGGGAAAGGGATTACAATCAGTAGCCATGAGCACGGAGAGCTGCTGACTGCTAGTAATGTCTTCATAGGGCTGAAGAAAATGTTGCAATTTTCTAAAATATCGAAAACTCCCAACCAGAGACTTGTATACTCCTTCATAAAGTCCACGTGAGGTGAGTTTCCACAGGAACTCAAACTGTTTCAAACACTCCTGCTGGCTCTGGACAGAATGCATTAGACAATTCCTTGCAGCTGTTTAATTCCAGTGTAATTGCCTTTGAGATTTCCTTCTGAAAAATTTTCTGAGTACGATGTGCTAAGCTATGTAAATAAGAAGTCATCTATACATTCTCTTTATTGGAGTAAATCAAAGAATATAACACAGATGGACAACTGTGAGCAAAATACTTGGTTCTTCATAATTTAAAATATATTGCAATGCGAATCCCACAGAGTGAAAATACCTAATTTCCAAGAATTTCCTGGGGCAGGAAGCATGAGGTCACTTTATTCTGTGCCAATCACATCAGTATACAAATTAAATTCTAATGAAACATATTTGAAACAATTATACCTTGTCTGAGCTCTTCACAAAATAAATTTACATGAGCTATCCTACAACTAGCAATTCTTGCTGACAAACATGAAAACAGTTAAACAGGGTGCTACATAATTGTGTTGAAAATGTGTTTTTCCCCGCTGAAAGCACAAAGATGGCTTAATCAACTTTCTGTCATCTATAGGTGACAGATGGAATAAATTGCTAAGTCTGTCCCTTTTGGATGTTATTCCCTTGATATTTGATGCTCCCATATAGCGTCTGCACTTTAAAACTTTGCGTAACCAGCGGTTGCAATTCCAATTGCCTGTTTCAAATAAGTCCTAAATCCTAAATGACACATTGAAATATTATTGCCAGGGTATCCAAGCGCTCACCCTGTTGGAACACAGCCATGGGCTATGCAAACTGTTGAATTAGACATTTGGTCCCTGACAAGTAGATATAGGAACTGTTTCAATGGGATTTTAAAAAGAAATAAGAAGAGGGAAGGAATGGATGGTGGAAGCTCAGATCAGAAGAGATATCTCTTTAGTGGAAGGAAAGAAATGAATGTCTCACATCCGCAGCTCAGCCTTATCCTATTTCATTCCTCTAAAGAAAGGACTGTGTGCAGCTAGAAGAGCTATTCAAACCATGCAGTATGACCGTGTTGTTTTGTTTTGTGATTTCAGTTCCTCACACCATCTCAATCCCAGCATGAGAAAAGTCTCTAAGCTCAGCCCAATCGTATCATAATTTGGATCTCTACAGGAGACTGAACTCGCATGATTGGAATGCATCAAGCAGCCTATGCATGTGTCAATGCACGGATGCATATACACACAACAGTTCCAGGCCTATGGTGACATTTTTCAAACTAATATATCGACAGGAGTCCCAGGATATTTTTAAGCATATCCAGCAGGAAAAAGAGCATTACAATGAGGTAGAAAACCCGGCAGAACACTGACACCCAAGTACATTACTTAGTGTGCAGTTGCATTAATGAACCATTACTTCAAATCCCAGGTTTGCCAATAGTGTCACTGTTCGTTTATCAAGGCAGAATCATCCTCATCTGAACAGAACGCCTCTGTAATAGATAACTTCACAATCCTCCCATACGATAGATTTCCTTGAGCCCATTACAAAAGATTTATTTTTAAATTGGAAAATTTTTTATAGCTGGACAGAATGAGACTGTTTGTTGAACAAATGATGTTAAAATCCCCAAGGGTCTGACTTACTTCAGTAACAGCCAAGACTACTGCTTGAGCCAGCTGATGCTCTTTTAATGAGCGCTGCTTGTCAGAGGATCATATCCGCAAGTTGCTGTGTAAAATAACCGTTTTCCATGAGTTCATAAAGCAGTCTCTCTTTTGAAATGGATGAGGTGTTGTAGCAATCTCTGCCGCACAAAACAGGTACTTGTTTGAACTGAAATGGAGCAGGGGAAACAACCTAAAGCATATGACAGGAGCTTTTCCTTTTTTTTGAGTTGTTTTCCTTTTCTCTGACAGACAGCTTCTTGTTTGTACACAGCATGCTCGATAAATTCAAGAAGATAAATGGTGAAATATGAGCTTCAGAATGAATTTCAGCCTTGGCCTGAGTGAACTAATACGAGCGTGACAGGCTGCTTGTTTAGCAAACAGGGTGGACAGTAAGATGTGGCAAGACATCCCAAAAAGTTCCCTCTTCTTCCCTCATAAAGTTTTTCAAGGCAAATCAAGAAGAGAGTCCTAGGCAAATTAAAATGACAAGTTCAAAGCAAAACATGTAAATCCTTTTTTTAAAGGCACATCATCCCTATACCAAACCCACATTTATTAATATTACGTTCTGACAAGCACGAACACTTTATGGTTTTGCTGAGTCAGTGGACCTGACTGCATTTAATTAAAACTACAGTGTAACTACTGTACTACTACTGCTGCTGCTACTTATGGATTGAAAGCTAATATCATACAGTAAAAGAACAGCATTTAGAGGCATTTCCACCAAGCTGCTCTTTTAAATATATGTGTTATTTATGGCTGCAGGTTAGGTTACACCTTCACATTCCTTACCAGAACCAAAAATGAGTAATTCGGTACTGCAGGGTTTGATGTTCAATTCTGAGTCATTTTGATTAGACCCATATTTTATGACTAGTGCTATAATCAGCAAGATTTTTAAACTACAATACACTGTACATTTGCTTCTAATGGGAATGAAGAAAATCACGTTCTAACAACCTCAAATCTCATGTTTTCTTTGTTCTGTGCCCAAGATGCTGGTAAAGTTCCAATTGAAATTGTGTACAAACTAAATCTCTCCTATGAAAATGAACCACTGAAGCTAATTCAGATTTGTTCAGAGCCTTGAATGATGTAAGTAAGGTTATTTTTTCAGAGAGCTAATTCAAACAGAACAAAAAATAGAATCCACCAAAATATTAATACTGGCTGGATTGAATGCTACCAGCCTGGATAGGTCTGAAGATCCAAGTCTCAGTGGATGGAAATTGCAGTTCTAGAATTGACCACAGCCAAGAGAGAGGTGATGACTTGGTCTTTGTTTATTCAATGAAGTAGTGGCTCTAACGTTTTTTCTGACCAGAGTCATGATTCTTTTTTTTTCTAAAAGTCATCTTTGCTTTTGGAAATCCTTCATTTTGCAAGATCTTACATCCAAGCTGATAAAATGTTGAAGCAGAAATAATAATGATTTCTTGCACAGAAAAATGTGCATGTTAGAGATGTTCGTTGAATGTTTCACCTCTATTAACCTCTCTTCCAAACCAGCAGAGAAGTGGGAATATTTACTTATCATACAAATTCAAACTAAGATGCTTTTCCTGTGAGCAAAAATGCTTTCAAACTTTGTTTGCAAGGATAAAGTCTTGTGTGATTTGCTGCATATATTACCCTTGCTGTAGTTTTTCAAATTATTTAGTGTTCTTAATACTGAGTAGAGAGTAAGAAACATTTCCTCTGGTATTTAACTTCTTATTTCAAAACTGGTTAAACTTTTATCCCTGGTCATCCATCTCAAGTTGTCACAGATTTTCCTATAGTGTCAAAGCCGATCTGTTGTGATGTGGCTTCTATAGATGGTACTTAGCATACTGCTGCTCTTCAATGTTCTGGGCTACACAGAAAAACAGCCTCTGGCATATTAACTGTCTGTTTCACCTGAAATAATGCAGGAAAGCATTTTTAAAAAGTAAGTTTTCCCTTGACACCTTCCATGCTTGTACTGTAGATTATCAGAGCCTTTTTACCCTCTCATATAAGCAGAAGCACATACAGAGAAAAATGTGATCTTTAAACCATGGGAACATTTTTCTTTGCTGTTCTATTAATATCTGACTGAAATAAAAAGGAAAAATTCTGAATAAATGACTATGGGCTTCTTAAGACCTGTAAAATTATCTTTTAAACAGAGATTTGGCTAACAAAAATGAGATCTGAACATGTGTGTAATGGAGCCAGACTCACAGAGGAAGATGACTATTCCTTAAGTCTGGCACTGTCTAGTTTCTTTAAGAGTATAAATACATGTGTTATCACTGATAACCAGCCTTTCTCCCAGATAGACCTGTCAAAGCCTAATTTTCAGAGGCCTTTAAGAGTCCTTTCAAAGACCAGTTTTGAAACATGACCCTTAGTTACCCAACAGAGGTAATTATCACCAGATTTGTTCTCTCTTCTGACACTGAAGGAGGAGCAATAACTGTGTAAGAAGTAGTACTAGACCTAAAACTTGCCTCTGCTCAAATGGTTTTATGCCACAGGTTTAGAGATTACATAAGCACCCTCATGGTTGTGATTCTGCTGAAACCCATGGCAAGACACCAGGAGCAATGCTCAGAGCAGTTAGCACTCGTATCACCCTATATATCATGATTAGTCTGGGACAAAGAACAGATGTCATGAGAAAGAGATGGATTCCATAAATATGGAGTGGGTGTCAATTGTAGTTGGTCCAAGCTCTGAGACCTGAGAAGTATTGGTAAATAGTGATAAATGTGAAGGGGTGGTTTCCTAGATATTACAAGCTGTAGAAAGACAAAATGGAGTTGTCAGCCTTCTGGCAACTAATTTTTATACATGAGGAGCTTTTTGTGAATGCTTTTATTCTGTGATGTATTTATTCATGTGTTTGCTTGCTGCCAGACATTCACTATGAGATTTTAGGGTTCCCTATTTATGGAAAGGGCAGCTTTGCATTTGGTATGGAAACAGCCTGTAAGGCCAAAAAGGTAAGCTGTTGTTCTGCACTGTGAGAAGATGAATTCACATCTAGTAGAGAATACTTAAGCCCTGTTTTTCAGGCAAATGGACATAGGCAAAAATATTTGACTTTTCTCTAAGCTATGTCTGCAAAGTTAGTTGTTTGATGTTGAATTTCAGTTGATGATTCCTTTTCTCTTCTGTACTTACTGCATCAGGAAAAGGAGTGCTCTGAACGCCAGAGAGAAGAGGAAGATAGTCCAAAGAAAGTTGAACTATTGGTCTCCTGAGCCACCCAGTGTATAGATTTCTTAGGCTTACAAAAGACACATCAGTCACACCTCAATTCGGGATAAAGTCTAGGCTGTTCTGAGACTTAGTGTCATAGCAGCAAGTAATAACTGCTCCACTCTCTACAGTGCAGAGATGATATTTCAATGGAGATGCCGAGGTGTAAGTGTGGATTAGTCCAGCTGACCTCTTCTTGGCAGATGTCTCAGAAAGTGTGAAATAGCTGAGCAAACCCCAGGGAAACATATCTAGGATTTTAAGGATTTTATTCTTCTGTCTTTAGAAATGAATTAGTTAATTTATTCTTTTTCCTCCTTTGAATCCCTGTGATACTTATTTTTATTACAGAAGAAACCAGTAGGGTTATACTGTACAGTTTCATTATTAAAATTTTTTTACTAGAATTTTCATACTGTTTTGTTTGTGTAGTTTACCTCTGTGCATAATACTTTAGAATGCATTAGTTGTAGACTTTCAAAAAATTTTTCCTTCTCTTTGCAAGAATAAAAAATAGGTTTCACAGTTTCTCAATGCAATTTGCAGTACTATACTATTGGTGTTATTTTCCTCCTGAATATTTCATGTCTTCT
This sequence comes from Cyrtonyx montezumae, assembly GCF_038088225.1. Taxonomy (NCBI): domain Eukaryota; kingdom Metazoa; phylum Chordata; class Aves; order Galliformes; family Odontophoridae; genus Cyrtonyx; species Cyrtonyx montezumae. Next base: position 10,368,710 of record NW_027071825.1, read on the forward strand.
GTTGGAACTTGGCGATAGGCTACAGGTATATTTTTTCTTTCAGCAAGATTTGCATACTGCAGGTTAGGCTGAAGCTCATTTGTGGATGCCATATAGGTTAAAATTAAGATATTGCTTCCAAATGATATATAAAATCTGTAATGAAAAAGGTCATTTTCCTTTGGCTTTGATTGCTTGCCCTTTCCAGAGCTGGTAATTTACATTTTTGAAGATTTATTCAAACTTTACTGAATAGGACATTTTGGAAAAGAAATGCAAAATCACTATGAAAATTAGGTGAATTCATTGAAGGAAATTCAGCATCATTTTGAGAGATGGGAGTTGAACAATGTACTTCTCTTTTCTATTTCTTGCTTGTAAAAACCTGAATTCTGTGCCATGGCAGTCATTTTGATGTCTGTTCTGTAGCAGACGTGCACTCGTTAGTGAGAGGAATGTGCAGAGTTGGCTGAGAAAAAAAGAAGTGTAAGAATTTGAGCTGATGAAGAACGGCACTCTGAGGAATCCATTCCTCCATATTTCCACCACACAATCAATGGAAGGATAGTCTGTACAATGAGGCACAGTGCAAGAGGATTTACTAGGCTTTAATCTTTCATTCAAAAAAATTCTGTATGCATCCAAGACCAGGATGAAGGTCTTCTTTGCATACTAAAACTAAGCATATATCCACTTGCTTATTTATGATGATCTGTGGAATATGTCTTCCCTCCTAGGGGGTCATCAGGTCCATCATGTCTGCTTGATGTTCAGGGGTAGAAGCAGACAGTGATTTTCTCTTTCTAAACAGGCATCTCCAATGGCTTTTCCATCACAATTGTGTGATTACTGGCATATTTCCAACCTCTAAGGGTGACATTCAAGAGCAGCAAGGCAGAATTGTATACAGGTGGTCATACTGTAAATACCTGCCTACGCCCTGTGGAGTGTGCTGTATTTTGCTGTTGTTTTGTAAAATTTGTGTTTGTCAAACACATTGCCTTCCTGTTGTCCTATAGTCTACTATGCATATTTAATACAATTGATTGAGAGTTACATTTATCTTTAGCTGATATGCTGCTGGCCCTGCTAGATTGATCATATGAGTATGAAGGCAATGAGCACTGCAGTTGATTTCAATGGGAGCAAGAGGAAGCTGTTTGGGTATCTCTGATAGCTTGTGTGTCCTTCAGTTAATAACTCAAAATGCATACTGAATTTACATGTGTTTATTTCCCCAGTAAGCTGTTTGAACAGAATCTTAAAGGCTCCTGCTCATTTCAGAGTGCTACATACTATCAGTAGCTGAGGCCATCAATCCACAGTCATTTATATATGAGCACACTGCAATTTAAGGGGAGATCTCAAAGAACATAAATAATCTCACATCTTTGTTTTTATGTCAAGAAAAAAAAAAGGATTTTAGTTGAATCTTTTTCTTTAAATAAATAGAGCAAAGGATAAAGGACTTTCTAGAACGTACATTCATCTAGCTGCTGCTACTTAAAGCACACTCATAGTAACATTAGCCTTCACCTAACTGCTCTGTCAAATATGTTTTCTGCCTCCCCTCATGATTATTTTTGAACAAAGTTAAGCACTTGAGACACAGTACTGCAAAGCTCTCACCATTATTTGCTTAAGGACAAGTAGTCTCCTAGTGGTCTTCTCCAAGTTGGCAGTCTTCTGTCACATTGTGTAATATTAGAATTGCAGTTGGTTATAAGCACTGTTCAGGTAAATAACAATGCAGTGCCAGCTAAAAGATACGAAGAGGTGAGCTGAGTGATATTTAGTCTGCTATTCAGGCTCCTGGAGTGGATTCTTGGAGTAGCAAAGCAATTACCATTACAATGATAATTTTTGTATGTGGATACTAGGCTTACTTCAAAGCAGACTTGAAGAAGATGTGGTCCTGATAATTGTCTCTGTAGTCACAAAGTATTTTTGAAATCAGTTACTTGTCCATAATCAAAATATCAGATATTTTTGCTCAGGTGGTACATACTACTCAAATTCCTATTAAAACTCTTGGAAGCTTCTCTATTGCAGCTCATTTACACTCAGATTGCACATTCCCAAATGGTTGAGACATGGACTCCTGGCTGGACCACTTTAAGACACAGCCATTTTCTAACTGCTTCTGTCTGCCTTTCCACTGGAGGCTCCTGTGCTGGTGTAAATTCAGCTACCCATATGCTTGCATATGACTTAGCCCACTTCAGTTATTTTGCTTGTAGCTGTTTAGGACCTGCACTGGGTGTTTGTATTTTGCTGCTAGAACTGGGGGTTCAGTAACTTCCACTTGTTTGTTGGTGATAAACAGTTGGAAGGTAACATTATCTAGCACATAGTGACATTCAGGCATCGGCTGACATGCTGCTGAGCTTGAATGAAGATGCTAAGTAAGCTCAGCGTAGATTTATTTGAGCCATGCAGACCTAGCTTTGTTCACCTGAGTCTCAGCCCTTTGGCTTCTTAAATGGTAGATTTTACCCTTGAATACCTTGCATAATGCTGAGGTCTCATTTATGTTCATTATTAAACTGCTTAGAAAGGAGTATTTCAGTGATGTGTGTTTAAGTTTCAGACTACAGTGTAAAATCCATATATTTTTTCCCCATGGTTAATTTTCATGCACTCATGCAGTACAGAATTGCATTTCATGAAATTTATGCATTAGTGATACAAGTTACAGAGAGATAATTTTGCATTTGTTATACCTTTATTCCAGAGATTCTTAAGGGTAAACACCACAAGACTCTATGAAGCTAAGTAAAAGCACCCTTCCTGGGGAAAATGAGATTTGCCTTATGTGTTCATTTTCTGTGGTAGTAGAGGACTGCATGAGATAACATCAAACATCTTTTCAAACACTGTTCTATATGAAACTCTTCCACTCCAGGTGCTTCTTACAGCTTCTATAAACCCAGTTTAAAGGTTATGGAGCCTGTCTAGTTTACCTCACAGTTTGTGAGGCAGAAATGGGTAACTTATTTCAATGTGTTTGAAAATAAGCATGGTTTCTAATTCTTTGCATGCACTCCAAGAAGTCAAATAAAAACACAAAGGTAAAACAAGACAGCATCACTCAGGACCTATAGAAGTAGCATCTCCTCATTTGAAGAGGAGCTTGCAAAAGTCAATGGCAAGCTTATATCTTCTCAGCTGAAAATGTTCTCTCTCCTTTCTTCACCTGTATTTTTGTTCTTGGCTACAAGAGCTTTTGAACATGAACAATTGTTGAAATTTATTGTCTGAATCATTTTAAGTAACAGCTTTCATAAAATAGTTTAATTTATATTCCTTCCTCCTACCAGTAAATTTTTATTTCTTCCATCCTGTTAGGAACAAATTGAAAGAAAACAAAATCATAATGCCATCACTAAAATCATTCAACATTTACAAAGAGTGATCCTCGAGTATATAAAAGATAACTCATTTGCTGCTTCTTGTAAGTATAAGGAATACCTGTGACAGATCTCATTGCAATATGTGTCTACGGTATCAGTAAATCAGTAAGCTTAATCTGTGAGTATTATACATACATCTGTAGAGGTAGTGCATGACAAATGTGCAATAATGAATACTGAAGAACAGATGACAATACTACAGCATAAAGAATAACGGCATTGTTCTAAAATAGCAAAGTCCTGAGTGATGTTGTAAACCTATCAGATGTCAGATACATTGTTTCATATGGTAATAATTTGTGTATTCAAGTAGTTTTTATAATGATAGATGGTTACAGATAATTATAGGAGCAGATCAAGAAGAAATTAGCTGTTTATATTGAATAATTTCCATATGAATATTTTAGGGTAGTGGATTTCTGAGACCTGCAGTTTCTTCCTAACCCTGGCTTCTTATCACAAACTTACAGCCATACAACCTGATCTCATCAGATCTAAAGTAAAATGTAGTCAGATTTGGTCAATACTTGGATGAATGATTTCCAAGGTAATTCACAAATGTGTTAGGATATGCTCTATATCAGTACTCCTCTCTTGCCAGCACTGAGCAAGCGTCTCCCATTTTGTTGGGGAGGTTGCCTGGTACAAAGTTATTTATCCCTTTCCTAACTTGTCCTTAATCAGTGTCGCACCATTATTCAGTTTCCACTCCCCCCAGTTGGCTGACTGTGTCCAGGTGTGTTTAGTCTACCAAGAACCTTTGGAGCAAAAATTACTATGTAAGCAATGGTGCCAGCTCAGGGACTCTATACTTATATTAGCATTCTTTAACACCAATTTTAACATATATCAACTTAATGATGGTTTTGAAGCGCCATTTTGAAGCCTTTGACTGTAGAGTACAGAGCTTTTGTTTCCTTGTCAAAAATTCTTCTGCATACACTGGCATATAGCTCTCAAAAGGGCAAGATAAACCAGCATTTCCACTATCACCCTCTTTAAGACAAAGGAAAATCTTGGCTTTTTATTATTATTCTTTTGTAAGCTGTCACACAATGATACTGAACTTAACTGAGCCGGACCTGGCTATGACATCTTGAGGCTTCCATCTGCTTTTATTCTAAGCCAGTTGAGGTAACATTTCTTGACCCAACTGGCCACATAGAGTGAAATTTTCTCATGCTGTGGAGACTTTTCTGTATAACAGCTACAATTCCCCCTCTCTTGTGGAAAAGCTGAGTGCTGTGGCGGAAAATCCATACATGAGGACTGAGAATTGTAATAGCTATGAGCTATGGTAAAGAATACCAGCTCACTTGTAATCATCAAGTCATAAGATAGCATCATGCAAAATGAAACAAGAGACCATCAGACCTATTGTCAAACACAGATGAAAAACAAACGCAAAATACAAATTAAAATTGTGAAAAGGCTTCTATATTGAGAAAGGAGCCCAACAAGATGATTTCTTTACTGTTTAATGCCATACTCCAATGACAAAAATTACATCTAATTTTCCCAAGTAGAAAAAAGCCCACATGCTTTTCTTAAGATTTTTTCCTGAATAAATAGCAAAACCATGGAGCAATTTATTTAATGGAATGTAGACAGTGAGACATACAGCAAAAAAAAAACCCCAAGTGCTAGTGTGATCATAATTGTGAACAGGTAATACATGGATTCACTAAGACAATCATCATGAACCGTTCTGGTGGAAAACAGTGTATAAAGAAATCTCTGAGCCACAAAGCTGGGATGGCAGAGGTTGTTCCAGTGGCTTCAATGAAGTTTTGCATGACCATACCAGAAATGAGTTGTACCCTCTGCTGTTAATTTTTGACTGAATTCTGTGTCAAAGTGCTGATGCTTGTGCTCTGAGAACTTGCAATGAACTTCTCTATTTAGAGCAAATGGTAAAATGGAGTCAGATGTCAATCACTCATCAACCTCTCTCTTGTAGTTATATTTAAAGCTGAGTACGTAATCTGACTGCATCTCAAAAATACATATACTTACTGAAGAAACCAAAGAAAAAACTTTCTTTGCTGGTTCTTCTTCCAGCTTTTTAAAAAATTATATTTTTTCATAAACACTGTGGACTATGTCCTTAGTCTCATTGAGGATGCTTATTTCCCAAACCCCTGAAGCACAGAGTTTTCTTACGACTTATACATTCAGGTGTAGGTAGGGAAGTCCTATCTGTGCAAGCTTAGAGAGGTTTCGTTAATAGCAAGCATATCTGAATGTGCCTGTCTTTGTGCCTCTGCAAGATTTCATATTGCATAATATAACGTTCTTCATGGTTTTAATTTTACTTCAGAATGGATCTCTTTTATGTCTGCTATTTAGCAGCCTTGCCAGAGTCACTGAGCATGAGAAATACAGTATCTACAAGATGCAGAAACTGCTTTCTTCCTCACATTCATGTAATACGTAATGGATGGTTTTAAGAATGGATCTTTACTTTGTGCTTTACCTATTCATGTGCAGGATTTTGATTTCATTTGAAATGAAAGGCATAAAACTCAGGTCTGAAAACTAATAGAATTTCTGCATTTACTTGCTGATCCATAGCCTTTGGGTTAGATTGTGTGTCAGCCAGCAGTCGGCTTGTTGAATGAAGCAATACTTTAAAACTAAAATGAAAAGATCTCTGTTATATGTAGCCCAATACCAGATATGAAGGCAGATTTCTGGTGGCTTATTATTGGAAATATTTTCCAGCGTGTCTGATAAGCCAGACTGAACAAGCCGTAGGAAGTAGACCTAATCAGATAATGCTGACTTGCAGACCAGAAAAAGAAATTATATATATAGCCTAAGTAGCATACCTTCTCTTGTCAAGACTGAGAACAAAATATCTAGTAGTTGCAAAAGACACTGCAGAGAACAGAGAATAAACTGATCGGCCTGTGAGAGTGCTTGTTGCATCTAGACCTCATTTACTTGTATATATTCATGGTTTGCATTACAGAAGGTTTGTGTCTTTGGACTTGTTTGAGGTGGAGCCCTGGAGATGGGGGAAATAAGGGAAATAAAGAGATTAGGAGAACATCAAACTGGATCAACTATTCATTTTTCACTAAATCCAGGAGTGGTTTTCTCTGGAACTTCAAAGGAATTTAACATACAGGGTTGTGAGGAAGGCCTCCATGAAGGACCAAATGCTGTATTCTGCTCAGACTTGTAGGACACACACATCCTTGATGTGGGAATACATTTGAACGTGGGGGCTATTCACAGGATGAGTGGATTCTCAATGTGATTTGAGGAGCATTCATGACATTGCAAGGTAAAAGCAAAGGAATGTCTTGAAGGAATGGCTAGAATGAATTCCTGAAGAACCAAAGCAGAAAGATTCCTGCATTATCTTGAGGCCTAGATATGAAGCAATTGCTAAGACTGATAGATATTTAAACACAGAAAGATATTTAACGCCGCTTCACATTCTTTGTATGTCTTTAGATTTCATGTAATATTGCATAACAAATATACATATACTGGTTGGCCTGGGCACTGTTACTTTTTTTATTTTTATTTTTATTTTTAACTATTTCTGGAAGAGCTTCTTAGTTCTGAGATCTGTTTAGAAATCAGCTCCGCTCTTGGCTTAGTACCTCACATGTTACTGCTTAGGGAAAAAGAAATTTAATTGCTTAAAAGATTTTTCCAGTCAACTATTTTAAGATTAAAGTTTTAAATGGATTGAGTGCCTCTGTATACATATTCACGTTCATACGTGTCTGGAGTAAACATGCCATCTGGGGCTTCTCCTTTCTGTACACTTGGAATTCATAATAAGGCTTATTTTGTGAGGAAAAATCAATAAATCATTTCAGTTGTCCCACACTTTGTATAACTAATTGTAATTAGTATAATGTCTTTGTTGGCGAGGGCTTATCAGTCAAATAGCATGAAGAGGAAAAGAAAAAGCCTCATAAAGAATGATGCTGTTTTGTAAAGCTAATTGTGATGCTATCTCTGGTATTGTGTGTGATTGAACTGTTAATTTTTAAGCTGGTATTCCTGCCAGCAGTGTAGCGATTAGTATTACCTGAGGTTCTCTGTAATATAACTATATAATCGATTTTTGGCAGTTCTGAATTTTGCAATTTGATAACGAATAAATATGGTCTGGAGTCATTTGCAAGTGGGCTATAGTCTATAGTTGTAATGAATCAGCTTGTTCTAGTGTTTGTAATGAAAATCATCCAGATATCAGTTCCATAAACTTTGATGTCCTGAGCTTTGATATCCAGAGAACAGCATTGGCCTCCACTAATGTATGCTGTCAGGTGTGCAGCACTGTGAAGAGCTGCTTGCCTGCACAGCTTCACTGGCAATGTATCCAAATCTTAACTTTTTATACCAGGAATCACTGAAGATATGATATCGCTTAGAACAGTACATTACATTGAAGAGTAACCGGAGCATTTATTTCTAAAGCAATGAATCACTATCTGGCTTTGTGACTGTGTCCTCATCACTTTGTTTAACTGAAAATATCAAGTCACTGCAGCTAATTAAACTCTTCACCATATTTGATAACCTGGCATTAGCATTTACTGAGAGTGAGTTGGCTAGATGATTAGTCCTATATTCCTCGAGTTTGCCATGATCAAAAAGTTAGATTTTGTGAGACTCAGAAAAATAATTTGTTACTTCAGTTGATAGCAGGAAAACTGTAAAAATCCTTCTTCAGAGCATTTATCCCAGCTTCCAGTTGTACAGTTGCCCAGTTACCTTCCTGTAGTCTATTCAGTATGGGGAAAAATATTCTGTTCAATGCTGAGGGAACAACAAAGTGGACTAGAAGGGAAACTAGCCTGATCCATAAATCCTTTTCCTGTGGGCTTCTCTGTGGCATTATCCAGTTTCTCTAAAGTTTGCTATGTCGTACTATTTGTTGTATAAATGTCTGAGAAAAAAAAAAAAAAAAAAGAAAAGTATGATTCCTTATCTGTTCTACCTAATCTGTCTTGTCTGTAATCAAGGTGCTGCTTTCAAGGTAAATACTCATGTCAGTGGCTGCAGGCATCTTGCCTCCAGACAATCCTTTTGCATAAATGTAGTGTTTTTTTGCTGAACAGAATGGGAGAGACAAAAGCTAATTTTGTACATTGTGAGGATTTGGGACATTATATTTCAAATGAACCTTTAATTAGACCTCTATATCTTCTGTCACAGTTAGCATCATGGAGAGGTGCCCATCAGAAGGCCAGCTGCTGTGTAGAGAGCTGTGGAGCAGGAAGGGGATGCTTCAGTAGCTCAGAGGCCAGGATTATTTGTTTCTTTCTAGGCAGTTGAACAGAGGTGAGTTTGTTAGAAAGCAGAATAAAACTAAAACCTAACATTGGTAACTAAAGAGTGGTGTGATACTTCTAAATATGGGTGTGTGTTTTACTGAATTTTACATTAAAAAAAGACAAAACAAATATTTTCCTTTTCTATGTTAAGGAAGAAGTTAATCTGGAGGAAGTTACAGTAGTAAAGGGGAAAGTAACATCTGTGTTAATTAGCAGTTCATCTTCAAAGCTTGAATGATGAGATAAATTATGGCCACTTGCATTTGAATTAAAATTCAGATCCACACAAGTTCTATTTTTATCTCCTTTTTTCTACATCAGAATAATTTGTCTGAATTGAAGATTTCATTTTTTGCTAAAAATGTTCCATAACCTAAAATGATCGTTTGGTTTGTACAAATAGACAGTGTAAATAACACAGCTCATTCTTTGTAGTTCTGGATTTGAATTCATAAAATGTGGCTTTGTAATACAGTACTGTAAGAAGTTTCTATGGAACAGGAGTAGGAGATCTTGCATTCTGTCCACTACACTTGGTGGGAAGATTTCAGCATGAACATTAAATTACTTCTCAGGTACCTGTCTTAAATGGAAGGAAGGAAACATCAATATGCATCTGTGATAACTAGGAGGTGCATTTTCTCCTAAGAATCTGTTTCTCTTGTTGATTTGATAGGTAAACTCTTTGAGTCAGAGGCTGTCACATGGGAGTATACACCCTTGCTCTGTGAAGATTCACAATGCTATTGTAACGTAAATATTCAATCAGTAATTTAGCAACAAGTCAGGAACTAATTTTAGAATATCAGGAAACATTTAAGAACACCACAGTTGGGAGGAGACAAGTTGTTCATAGAGGGATATGTGCTGATGGACGTCTCATCTGGAGGTTTTATCTTTTTTTTCCAGGTAATACTTCCAGAAGCGAAACTACCCATTTGTGCAGTGCTTAGACCTCCATGATATTTTTGTGGATGAGCATCCATCCTGATGGAAAGCAATGTTCTCAGATAAATTCAAAGTGTAGGGAGGAAAATGCCACACTGCCCTTTCCTCCATGTTAACATCAAAGAGGCAGTGGTTGAATTAAGAGTGACTGCTGACTATAGAATATTCAGAAGGATATTAGTTGATATGAATCAGTGTGCTTTCAGTCAGCTCACCATAGGGTGCAGTGTATTCCCCACTTAGATGAACAGTTAGGGACTGGTCTCGTACTAGCTCTTCTTTCATTTTCACCACAGCAGTAAAACAAAATACTGTTATAATAGCTTCTGTTCTCATCCCAATGTCACAGACTTATAATGTGTGTCTTTAGAAAGTTCTCTCTTACTTTTTGCCTTCAATATAGAAAAACTAATAGAAGTTGTTTTTATGAAAAATTCATGCTGCTTTCAGCCAAGGTTAGAGGAACTCCTTTCAGTCCCTTGTCTTGACAAGATAAGAGCTAATCGAGAAATTTCTTCTGTGTTCACCTACAATAGATTTCACTAAAATATGCAGCCAGGAGTAGTAAGTGTCCTTTAGTACCAAATGAAAAGGGTGGGAAAGCCTGCCTAATTAATTCTCTTTGGGGATCCTGGATTAACTGCAGCTCTGTTTAGTTTACATCCTCCCTGGAGAAAAAATGTGCAGACTCAAGACAGCAAGTGTTGATTTAAATGTAGATACAGGAAAAAGTCAGTGTTGTGGGTTGTTTTTTTTTTTTATTTTTTCCACTTGACACACTTTTGAGTTCTGATTCATTTTTAGTTGCAGAGAATGAAAATTTAAAACCTTCTCTGCTCCCTTTAGCGCGATGAGAAAATGCTAAAACAGTGCTCACCAAACTGGCTGTGGGTTTCTGATGAGGAGACAAATGAATAAAGCTGCCCTACAGAAGTCATGAAACCAATGCCAAGGCTGCAGCCATCAATTCTCATGCCACCAGAATTCAGAGATGAGCTCTTTTGAAGGAAGACTTTAACCAAACCAATGGAAAGTGGAGAATAGCAGGATAGGAGTATGCTGTGGTGCCAAAACTAACTTGCATGATAGAGTATTGTCATGGGAAGTTGGCACTACATCCCATTTGCTTTAATCCCTGCAAGCATAACTGATTTTATTGTAGAGCAAGCCTTAAACAGGTATACGACAGAAGGTCTGTGTTTCCTGTCGAGTTCAGAGCAGAGTGAATTTTACTCAGGTGATTTCCAAAGAGAAAAGGGACTGCATAAAAATGCCAACAGCTTGTCCCTCAAATATGCTGATGTGAATTTAGCTTCCTGTCTTTACAAATATAATTGTGTAGTCGTAACAAATATAATTGAGTAGTTGTGACAGTTATTAGTATAAAAAAAACCATAAAAAAAATGGAACAAGTTTTTCAGCGACATCTTACATCACGGATATCTTCTGATTTAAACATCTATTTGCTTGTCAACTAAATCCAAGTGCTAATGAAGATATGCAGAGCCATGGACTTCAATTTCTCTTTCTGCACTGTACACTTCCTCTGGGCCTAGGTTACTGGTAATCACGCATAAGTGGCTTGACTTCTGATCCCAGGTGGCAGCTGCAAGCAGGGCACTTTCAAAATACATCTTTTACTAATAGCTTGAGCACATGCAATGGCATCAGTTGTGCCTCAGACCACAGTTTCTACTTATGAAATGGAAATGAAGAAAAGGGTTCAAAAGAAATCAAGGTAATGTGTATTTCTGGAAATGGGAGGATGAAAGATGAGAGTGGGGAAGAAAAGGAAACTGAGTTCTGTCTGTACAAAAAGAAATAGTATCTTGTTTGGTCTAAGAGTGTGGCTTACTGTTCTCTAAGTGATCTGCACCAAGTTTTTATCCGAAGAGTAAGTATGAACTGCCGAAGCTCAACAGCTGTAAAAAAATTTAGTTATCAATTCTTGTTCTCTGAAGGGAATGCCACTCAACATGAAAAGAACAGCACATGCTTTCCTGTTTGAGAATCAGCTTGAAAATAGTACAGATACATTGGAAGGAAGACATTAATCTAGCTTCTAGACTAGTTCATTAGTCTAGGTTCTTTCCTGTGCACTTCGCAGCAAGCTAGATAGACCTCCATAGTTACTATTGATAAACAGGAATTCTCCTTTTCTCCTCTGAGCTCTGCAGCACAGGTGTCTGAAGGAGCCCTCTCTGCCTGGATGAAATAACTTCCTTCTTTTGCTGCTTGAGTTCACAACTGAGACAAGGTGCATTAAAGTCAGGTCAAGAAATCAGAAACAAGGAAAATACAGAAGCCTGAGCAGCAGAAGTCAATTTCTTTACATTGACTTTTTTTTTCATCCTTTGTTTTTGGTTTCCATGTGTATATTGAGTAGAGCAGAGGAAGAGAGGAAAGAAAAAAAATATTACACAGACCACAAAGATGGGAATTATATGCATAAGTCACTTACCAAAGCAGATGCTGTCTGGATTTCAGTCACTGCAGTAACACATTCCTCCTTAACTCTAATTCTAATTCAGCAGCATCCCTTCTGTCTCTTTTTTAAGGCCATTTTGACATTGGATTTAATTTATACATCTCTTTTTTGATTCTCCTAGGCTGGTTTGTGACCCGGGAGTTGCCATTTCATATGTACTTGTAGCAAATTCAACTGAGATGGACTATTGCCCTCTTCCTCTATATTCCATTAGTGCAATACAAATATAGATAGAAGATCTATATTTTCTGCAGATCAAATGGACAGTATGCAACCTGACTGCAGTTTATTTTCCGGATTCTCTGTAAGGATGTAAGGATGGTCTGACAAGCCTTTGGGCATGCAGGTGGGCATCAGGTTTTCACTCCTAGGTACATCATGTTGGGCATAGTCACTGTCTGAATCTGGAATGTGGTCTGTGCTGTTCATAATGCATTCCACTTGTTTAAGCTTTGCATGAAACCATACACAATGGATAATAAAACAGCTGTCCACATATAAACGTTTCACTTTTCAGAATGACCTGAAGCACCATGTGGGCCTTTGAATGTGTGAGACAGACTGCTCACTGCTTGAGGGGCATGGGTGTTTATTATTAGATGTCCTGCATCGTTAGAAATGCAAAGCAAACACATGCGTGCACACACACACATGCAGAAGAATGAATAATTATGATAAACAACTGCCTAACAGGTATCTTTGTAATGCAGAAACAGCAACCATTTTACCAAGTGAAATCAATTCTCTGTGCTGGCATCTGGCTCATTGCTCTTCTTGTGCTATTTTTTCTGCAGAATGTATATAATGAAATTATTAGCAACAAAGCACTGAGTCATACAGAAAATAGAATTAAATCTAGGCAATTGCTAATGCTTTTCAGCATTTAGAGTCTTAGTCTTCTCCTGTACCAGCTTTCTAACAGCTTTCTGGCATGAGAAGATATATATGCTTCTCAAAGGAGAGGTGCATAGAAAATGAGCCTTGCTGTTCTCTCAGAGGTGGGGAGAATTTTGTCTGTTAGCTCCAATCAATTATGTACAAATCCACTCTTGCAATGAAGAGAAAGACATAGACCAAATCTGTGATTTGGGGAGCATAAATGTTTAATCTGCCAAAGAGTTGTTCAGCAGTTACTTTCAGAGCTCCCTCTTCAGAAAACAAACAAATAAAAACAGAAATCTCAATCAAATTAAGTACAATGGCAGCATTAATTCGGTTAGCACAGAATTGAGTAATGGATCACCAGTTTGTGTTAGTAGGTAATTCTTTTGTATTGTTTTTAGTTGTAAGAAAATATACTGTTATTCAGAAATCCATTGTCACCCTGAGAAGAACTGGAAGTCTTCAAAAGCGGAGGAGAGAGGGGAGATGCACTCTCTCCTCTCACTCCTGAGGGTCACTCACCCTGAGTGGCAGTGCCAGTCAAAGCCAGAGCATGCGCACTGCTCCCAGGAATTTAACCAGATCTTGATGTCCTGAAGGAACAAATCCAGAAGTACTGGGGCCATATCTACCTGAACAGCTTTTAAACAAATATCAACTCTGTTATTGAAAATATTTCTATTTGTTTTAAACCATTTTTTACAAATCTTTTAGGGTGCTGAAGGACCTCTCCAGTTATTCAGCCTCTGCTGATTGCACTACGGGACTCTTTGGTTAGACTAACACTTGTACTTATCTACTAACCCAGGGTCTGACAAGCTACTACAAGTAAAACTGCCGCTGAGTCAGTAGTGTTGGTAGGTGGGTCAACTGAGGATCCGAGTCTATAAACAGCACTTATGGAAAGATGTGTTTTCATTAACTAATTGGCCTGGAGAATCTTGTCATTTCAATCTGTCATTGTTGAGTTCCATTTTACTGCAATATTTTGAAACGAGGCAAAAAACTTGTCTAGTTAATACTTTTGACCGCTACTAAACAGCTTCTTGAAGTCCTATATTTCTTAGATTTTCCCTTTAATTAACACTCTTAACTGACCTTCTTTGCTCTTTGATTTCTCCAAGGAAAGAATAAAAAATAAGCTCCTAACTAATTTTCTGGAATCAAGCTGACTTGAAATTGTCTACTGATTGTCTCCACCTTAACAAACTTTTTTTTTTTGTTTTCAATTTTAAATTTTAACACAAAACTCCTCACTGGAAATTACAATCCACTGAAGCATTGAGCTAGACAATTGATTGTCCACATAAAGGGCCTGGAACAAGCAAATAAAGAAAATAGCTTTTTGGAATCTTATGGTAAAAATCAGAACTCAAGTGACAGCAAAAATTTTTACCCAATTTGAACTCGCATGCACTTGATGATTAAAAAGTATACCTTCATTTTCCTCTGATGAAAGAAGGAAACAATTTTCCTTCGTTTATCCTACATCAAAGCATGGTTATAGGTGTTGAGATGAATTTCAGTCTGGAGTATTTTTATGAAGCATTCTGTACTCCATTTTCATATGCTTTTTGTAGCATATCGGAAAGCTAAGGCAAAGGAACTCTGTTTAATTGCGTGTATTTAAAATTATTATTATTTTTTTTTGTATCACATATGACAAATCTAGTAACTGTAGATACATTCTTACCATTTTCTTCTAAAATACAGAAGAAAAGTCTTCTTAACATGTTGAGAGAATCTACAAATAAAGTGCAAATTATATGTTCTGCAATTTGCAAATAACTAGTACTCTTGGCATTTTTATATTATGAGATAAAATAATCACATGTTAAATTGTTAAACTTTCACAAAGAGCATTACAGACAAGCATTTACTTTGTTTTAAGCATCTTAATTAAACTGATTTAATTGGTCTTTTTAATTGTTTAATGTTAAGCATATGCTGGATGATATTTAGCAGAACAAATTACATCCCAATAACATTTCTTTAAGAATCCTTCTAATGTAGGAAGTATGCAAGATAAACTTTCCTTTTCAAGGTAGACAAAGTAACTTTTTGTGAGCATTGTGTTTCTTACTGCACCCAGCTGTAAATCACATCTTGAAAGCAAAATCATCCATTTTCAAATGTATTTTTTTGAAAAATAGTGCATTATTTTCTCTTCAGATGTTGAGACAATTTCTTGCCTAGATCTGGTGCTCCATTAATTTTATCATATAAGAAAAAGTCACTCTGAGCCATAGGGAAGAACTTTGGATTTGCTATGTGCACATATATCACAGAAGATGTGCCTATACTATTTTTTGTACTTCTACAGATGATGCTTAGCAAACTCCTATTTTTCCTATTTGGAGATTAATTTTCTTTTACCTTCAGATCTGTGCAGTAACATAGGTGCTATGTATAACTGCAGGATTCTTTTACTTCTAGTGTAAAAGTAAAATCTGAAATTTCAATGCAATTACAGTAACAAGAGGAACTCTTTCACTCAGGACTCAAAAAGACTTGACCAAAAAAAAAAAACCCAACCAACTTTAAACTCTCCTGTAGAGAAAAAAATTGCATGCATGTTGTTAGCATAATAGCAAGGGCTGAGACATTGCTTTGCACTACAGTTTTATGGAGTGATATTTTTAAAGGTATTCCAAGATTTATGACTTTTTAAGGGCAGCTAAAATTGTTTTCACACTTCTACTATTGCTTTCATTGGAATTTTGAAAGTATGTTTACAGTATTAGATTGAAATCTAAGGTGTTACCAAGTCATCCAGAGTCCCCACTGCTTAAGTGTATTCCAGTGTATCTTCAGAGGAAAAAAATGAGAGGAATATAAGTACTTAGTTTTAAAACACATAATCTATATTCTGTCATGTACTTCATCTCCCAGGAAAGGTATCTAGAAACTCACTCTGCTGTTTTTATTTATTCTGCCACTGTAGTATATAGATGAAAGGACCAAGGTTCAATGATATTAAAACAAGACAGGAAATATCCATTAATTCTTTTTTAAAATATTGACAACACAGTATTTTCCAATAAACATCCATTATTGGAAGGATCCTGATATTCACAGTGTTTTATAAATGGTTATTATGATTTTAAATGGCTTTAAAAGTTCAAGGATAATGTTCTGGTGCGAGAGCAGGAACGAAGTTAGAAGCAATGCAGCTTTTTATCATGGCAGAATGCTACTCTGAAATAACATGAAATGGGTTGGGAATTCGCTTTGAGAAACGTTCTGTTTGAAGAAATGGAGATCCTAAAGGAACAGACAAATGTACAGTTTTGTGGCTATACAATGTCAAGTAAAGAAATACAGTTACAATCAGTCTCCACCTAAGGAAAAATGAATATTTAACACCCTGCCTTCTATTCCCACTGGTCGTTCTTCAGCACTAAGCAAAACCTATACTTCTTTCTTCTAGAATGTTCCTTTACTCAATAATGGCAGCTCAATAAAGGAGCTCCCCTAGAGTAAAAGACTTTCTGGGAAGAGTAAGGATAGAAGTTCACTGTGTCTATGCTGTGAGGGATGCCAGACATGGGACAGGAATGGAAGATGTAGCCTTGAGTCTTTTGACTGTTCCTGTGTACAGGAGAACTCTTCAGGAGTTAAGATAGTTGTTTTTCACTGAAAAATAACATTTGTTTAAAGAGCTAGAGTTTCTTGAGGAATGTAAAGCTCTTGGAGTCTATCTAATTTCCATAATAGTTAAGCATTCATCAGAGCAGGAATATAAATCTCAGTCTCATGTGTGTCCGGTAAATTTCATTATAAAGGTTGTACATGTAAACTTCTACCCATTCTCTTAGTATTTTGTCAAACTGCAATGAGAAAGAGCAAGGAAGTAACAGAGAATCTGAGCCAGAAACCACTGATTGATAGATATAACTGGAAGTTACTGTGGTATGTCCATGCTATGGATTGGGAAGAAGCTCCTGAAGTTGGTTCCTCTGTCTCACATAAAAACTGGATTTTATAGGCTGGATAAGTTGCTATATATATATATATATATATATAAATAAATATTATTTTTCAAATGAAAGCTTTATTCCTACACCAGGATGAAAATGTTTTCAGAAGATATCATTGATGAGAAAAGCTGATTTGCACATAGGCCTACGTGAGAGCTCTTTTGCAGACAAACTTAATTAAGCACAAACCTTAGGTTACTTTAACTTATGATGGAGAACAGACTGCTCCCTGCTGTACCCAGAATAAAAGCTGGAAGACATGGCATAAAGCTAAATTATCCCCTTCTCCCACTCATTGCAAGCTCTCTCAAACTTATGAACTAAAGCTAGGGCTATGACTTCTTGGAAATTAGACATGTTATTTATAATTTCAAGATAACGATTTCCACTGATTTCAATCAAACTGAAAACCATACATGCACAAAGTAGGATTTCAACCAGCTTGTAAGCATTGAGTGCTAATTGAGTTATTATCACTTACAAGGTAAATCAGTATGTAGTGCTTGCTCAGATCTTATGTGTGGTTTTGTTACCTCCCTGTCCACCACTGATAACACTTGTGTGAGTAAAGTGAACAAGATTTGGTCTGTAATTACCAATGCGTATATTTGCTTACAAAGCCAATATATGAGTTAAATCCTTGAATGACATTTTTTCTTACTCACGCAGGTAATACTTTTAGACTGATTTAATAAAACTGGTTATTTTAGCAAAGGTTATCAATTTGGCCACCACACTCTTGTGCTTTTCTCTTTGCTTGGTTGTCTTAAAGAATGATAGCACAGGATTGTGCAAAGAGACGGACAAAACATTTTGTTTTTCAAAGCATTGTGTTAGATAGTTTTCCACCAAAATGACCTTAAAGGTTTAATCTCTGTGCGAATTTTTAGGTAGAGGATATAAGATTTTGATTGTGGAAGAGGATGGTGAATACCCACATACATGCAGCTTAACTCTGCCAGTAATTTGCTTTCTGGTGAACGTAATCTTATTTTACACACTCTAGTAATTGTTATCTTTCGAATATACAAATAAATAATTTTCTGTCATATGGGAGATGAAATGTTTGACTTCAGATTTTAACTTTGTAGTTTTTATTTCTGCGGACAATAGCTTGAGGCCCCAAGCCAGCAAGGATGAGAGTGTATCTATAAATAATTCAAAATAATTGTATAGTTTTGACAGATTGTCAAGTTGCTTAATGTCTTTTGTCCCAAGTAATAGATTACATTTCTTTGATAAAGTGTTGGTAATTTCTCATTGCAATTTATTTTCTGTATGTTGTATTTTTACAGAGTCCAGTCAGGTTCATATCTCAGTACGGGTTGGTTTACCTTAATTTTGGCTATGGATGCCTGCTATGGAATTCATGTCTATGGGATGATAAATGACACCTACTGCAAGTAAGATCACAGGAAATTATTTTCATGCATCTACAATGCTGATGTCTTGTCAAAATTTCACAATTGATTTTAATATCATAAATAAAATAAAAAAAAAAGAAGGATCAGGCAGCCATTTCCCAATGTTTTGCATTGATGTGACACAATATTGTAAGCATACTTAGTACTGATATGGCATTTGCTGTTGATAAAATTAAAACATTAACAAAACCTAACATCAGATGTCATAAGGAACCATTTTTAATCAAAGATTTTTGCAGTTTCTGAAATAGCTGGAAACAAAGTTTGTTGCTGTTTTGACAAAATGTACTTTACTGCTATAGAAGAAATACTAATATATTAGTTCTCTGTATGCCAACTACACCTGGAAGTGAAAGAAACTGATTATCCTGGATAGTTACCTGAAATTACATTTTACCACCACTGAGCAACCTACTTGAACTTTCTAGTTTATATATGGCTTGTTTGGAGTAGTAGGGGGTTTCTAATTAGATAATAAAACAAGTCCTTCAGGCTTTATCACAGTAAACTGACATAAATTCCAACCAACTACTGTTAGTGACCTTACAGTGACAATGGATTAATTCTATTGTCAGAAGCATAACTATAAACACTATTTTTAAAAGTCCACGTTAAATGCTTGAATCTACAGTATAAGGCAGCAAACATAAAATGAAACAATTCCTCATTCACAAAAGCAGGAAATGCCATAAATAATAAATGACGTTAATCCAAGTCCTTTTTTCTGTACCCAGGCTGGTTCACGTCCCGCATGTAGCCAGCACAGAGCCCCCAGCTCCTACAGCAGGGTCATACAGACCCTCACTTCATATTCTGCATCACTCCAGTGTGGCAATTATTCCAGCAGACCAGCCCTCAAAAAAGGCATTTGAGTCACAGCTGTTTAATTAGGATATCATAAGTGTAGAGAGAGACTTTTTAGAATTTGCAGATCCCACTGATTGAGTCATCCAGATGGAATGAACATATGTTGTTCTTTGTTTATGAAAACACACTAGGTGCCCTGAGATGAGGAATGACAAAACTAAAGTTGTCCTCACAGAGTTCAGCTGAGCTGTCACTGCATAGCCAAGATGTAAAACCAGTTAATGGCATGGATAACACCTAAGTTTGCTGACAGCAGATAAGAATGGGTTTCCCTATAGCTGCAATTCTACCTGCATCACCTACTTGGAATGTAGGTGACCCTAACTACCTTATTTGTCCACTCCAGGGACCAGTTTCAAGATTTTGGACTACTCAGTGAGTATATTTTCTCTGGAATGGAGCTTTATGAACTAATAGTTCCTCAGGGTCAAACTGAATGTACAGCACCCAGAAGAGCTGAACCCTCAGCTTCTCGCTGACTGATAAAACTAGCATATGCTGAAAGATACACTTAGATTTCTTTCCTGAAACACAATTCATGCAAACTATGCCATAATTAAAGCCCTTGTGCAATTAGAAAAGGAGATGAAGTGCCAATACATGGAAAGGATTTCAGTGAATTCAGGTGCAGTATATATTAAAGTTCTTCTAAATAATTCTTAAGTCTGTCTTTTCTTTCCCCAGGTCAGAAGGCTTTCGCAAAGTTCCCTACCATTATTATGAGCCAGGAAGAGATGAGTGCGAAGAATACTTTCTGCATGAAAATGCTCCATATGGAGGCCATAGGTTCATCACAGAAAAGAAAGTATTTGCTAAATGGGCCAAGAAGCACGCAATAATATTTACACACCCCAACTGGACGGTATCTTGATACTGGTTTTCTTAACTCTCCCTTAATAACGTAATATTACAAAATTGTGTCAGTTTACAATAATTTTGCTTACATCTGGCAGGTCTTTTTCAGCCTGGATAACAGTAAATTAAACCAGAAGACACAGTGGGTGATGGTTCAGCTGTTAAGCAAAGTTAATCAAACTGTGGAAGGCAGACACATTGCTTGTTATTTCTAAGGATTTTACTCCATCCAATGCACTTTATGCTTTAACTGGATTTTACTTCAGTAGTTAAGAACAGATGAGATTTCCTGTATATGCAAATGCACACAGGGAAATTGGTTGTCCTTTAAAACTTGTCCATCGCCATAGTTAATTAAAATTAGTGTCTGTGTCTCAATTGCAGTACCAAAAGTACTGCAGAACTAGTTACATCTGTGGTATTAGCAGAAAGTTTCCACAAAGGAAATATGAAGAAATATACAGACTTTCAAGGTATAGTTGTATTTTCTGTGAGAGGGCAAATGTTAAAAAATACCTAAATACTTTGATATATGCTGTTGCTTGGGTGTATGCAAAAATTAGAGATGAGTTAAAGACAGTTCCTGAACTGCACAAAGCTCTCACATGAGAAAATATTACTTGCTCAAGGTTCCTGATTAATTCATACCTTCTAACATGCAGCTGCATTCCATCCTGGTCAGGCTGCACCACCTTGGATGATATGTTTTATGCTTTTTGAAACTGCTGTCCAACAGTTTTGCTCCAGCAGTGTGTGACCTGGCTCTCTTGTCTAGCCCATGCTGAACCTCTGGCTGGTGTAAGTAGCCTGCTGTCAGTATCTAAGCTGCTTAGACTCAGGCTGTCACATGAGCATCTCCATTTTCTCCAGTTATGCCTCTGAGCTGCTTCAACATCCAAAAGCAGTATTGACAGTATTTCCCTTCTAGTCATCATAATTTATCTTTCCAGCTTCTCCATCTTTAAAAATTGGGAGATGGGCCTATCTACCTCACAAGGGAGTTGTGAGGATTAATAGGAGTCCATAAAGCATGTTGCTGATAAAGAATGCTACGGTGCATTTATTCTTACCACAAAAGCAGTGGTACCTGTCATTTATTCTTGTCCATTGGGTATTTGAAGGAAGTGATGGCATGTCTGGATCTGATGGCAGATTGCTCTGTGTGTCCTTAGTCCTACTGAGGATAATTTGTAACACTAAGCTCCCTTAGCTTGCATTGCTTCAGAAGGAGCTGAAACAACTCACCACCTTGTATTATCTACACATCAAGAAGCAGTTCAAGAATTTTCAAATATACTCATCTCTAGTTGAAATATGCATTTCCAAGCTTACTCTCACAGAAAGTTTTCAACTGCAGCAGATTAATTTCCAACATGACCGTGAGTTTTATTTTAAATGTATTTAAATGAATGCTTTAAGTTTAGAATGTGTCCTAAGAATATTTTAACATCTGGAATGTCAGATTCAACACTGTAGTAACCAATACTGTGAACACTTGAAAGAATTATGTGTGGAACATGACACACAGGGTTTAATCACACTACTTTAACATTAACCAATAGGAAACTTTGTATGCTTTTGTAAATCACGAAAAGAGGAAAGTAAAAAAGATATTTTTACATGTAAGTATTTGTATACTATTTCCTATTGTATATTTGTACATATAAATCTATATTTTATACGTTCATGGCATATATATATTCTCATATCATTTTCAGCTGCAACTCTCTGAGGAGGGGAGCAAAATCTCATTACCAGTGTTCCACCTTCTCACCATTGCTTTCTTCTTCCTGTTGATAGGTGATGCCAGGGTATAACGTCTCTTGCCCTTTGTATTTTCTCCTGTAAATGCAGCTTTCTGATTTTATTTTTAATATAGCTTATCTTTCCCTGTTTACTTTAGTGCCATAAGTGTTTGTGCTGGTTGCCAAAGGCTGGGGCCATTGTTACGATTGCAGATAAATATCTATATTGAAATACAGACTCTGTCCCAGCCCTGTGACTTGGTGTCTCATCTT
This sequence comes from Cyrtonyx montezumae, assembly GCF_038088225.1. NCBI lineage: Eukaryota > Metazoa > Chordata > Aves > Galliformes > Odontophoridae > Cyrtonyx > Cyrtonyx montezumae. The sequence continues at coordinate 10,390,870 of NW_027071825.1, forward strand.
CCAGCTTGGAAGAGGAGAACAATGATGTTTTACCAATCCCTATCTTGTCTGACTTCCTTGTAAGCTCCTGAGACAGATATTCACATTTGCAGTGTATTGTATACTGCCTTGCAGAAGAGATGCCCAACATATCTGAAGGTTACAGGCAATGCTCTAATATAAAAATAATACTTTTAAAGTGGCTGCTTCTTGTCCCTGGAGTTTAAAACCAATCGTAGTCTAATATAGCATGGGATAAAATCCAGTGGTGAAAGGGTCATGGATGCATGAAAGGCTGTTGTAGTAAAAGACAGCGAGCAAGATTTATTATTTATTATTATATACACATTCATCTTTCCAGTTCAGATGGATGTCTGCATAAGTGGAAACCTAATACAGTAATGCAGGATTTGAAGAAGGCAAGGCACACAGGACTAGGAACAATGTCCCACATATTTTGCACAGGGAAACATGGAACAATCTAAAGCTCCCTTGGGGGAAGAGGAGCTGGAAAGTTGATCTGGTCTTGGGTTTAGAAGGTGTTTGGGATAAGAGAATGTTACAAAGAACTGCACAGGGAAGTGCAGTAGGGCTGAACAGACTTAGATGAGAAGTGTTCTCACGAAGGGTAGACTTTCTCCTCAGGAAACACAGCGTAAGGATTCTGCCTGAGTTACGTTCACACGCATGGCAGTTTTTAAGCCTGAGAAAATTTTTAAGGCAGTTACAGCTTCTCAGTGCATTGTAAACTGAGTTTCATGCTGCAGCTCTTTGTAGAGTGCTTGCATGCAGTATGAAATAATATCTCATGCTGCAACTAGCTAAGAAAAATAAAGCTCTAGGAACAGTGAAATGTACAACAAAATTGAGATCATTAGAGTGCGGGTGTCACAGATCAAAAGTAGAAGTATTGCTCTCTGTAGAGGGGCTTGGGTTTTTTGTAAGAGATCTGCTTTTAGAAACATTGCATCAGGCTTCATTAACAGTAAATAAACATTGGTTCCATTATTTAAATGAGCCTTCCTTTAGCATAAACTAAATACATATTTGCATGATTTTTATTATATGATTAAGGAACTGTGACCACTGTGTTGAAGATGATTCTACAAAGAAATGACTTTGCAGAAATTTGTTAACAATCAGCATTGTGGTACTGAAGAAAAAATTTCATTGCTTGTCTGTATGATAAGAGATCTTGACGATTCACCTTCTGAAAGCAGTTAAGACATCAGCTGAGAATCATTTGTTAATTCTTCAAAGTAAAGCCTACTGCAGTTTACCTGAACATAATCAGATTCTAATTGCTTATTCATTCAAGCAGTCCTGTTTTAATCAACTAGTTATGAGTATGAAACAAGCAGGGAGTTTACCTTAGGTTTTCAAAATAGATCTTCATGCTGCTGCTAATAGAGGAATACTTACAAATAATTTGGTACACTTTTTTTTACTATTAGTCCACTAAGCAGTCACCAGATGTTTCTTTCAGTATTTAGTTGACAGTTCAAAATAATTTAAGTATATATATATATATATAATTTCTTTCAGCTTGCCATAGCCTTCATCTTCCTAAAAGTTTAAGTTTTAATACATGTCATTTTGCATTACCTTCTGATTTTATTTTTCAGAAAAAAGAAGTTTTAAATAGGAGCAGAAATTTTTGTACAGCTTTTTGTCCAGCTAATCACCAATTCACAGTTAATTAACTGAATAATGAAAAAAAAAAAAAAAAAAAAAACTGGATTTTGCTTTACAAAACAATATAACAGAAATGATCTCAACCTCCTCATCCCCAGAAGATGTCCAGATCGCCTCCCCCTGCTTAAACCAAGGCCTATTAACAGAAAGAAAATAGCAGTTTCTGTATCCAGCCAAATTCCCTTCTCATCAGGGCTGGGAGACTCCATCTGCAGACTGCTTGTATCAGGTACATCAGTAAGCAGGAAGGATTGAGGAAGAGCTCCACCGAGGAGCAGATGGTGTTCCAACTTCTAAAAAATGTCCCTAAAATTCTTCGAGAGAGGAGTACCCCTTGATCTCTCCTGCGAATATTTTTTAAAATGTCCTTTTTCTCTGAATGCCTTTAGCTCTAAAATTGTTCCACTCTCCCCAAAGGTAGTTACCACCAAGGAGAAAATGCCCTTGCAGGAAAAGGCAGAGGAAAGTTCTATGTTGTCAACGATTTCTATACGAGGATGAAGAAGGCAGCCTAGTACAATTTCAGTTATCAGTTGAAGACTCACTGATTTAAGCATCTCTCAGAACTCAAAACAAATGGAAATCACTTTGGCAAGTTCAGATTGTGAGTACAGCACCAATCCTACTATGGCAGGCAGTGTTTTGTCTGAGAAGATAATGATGTTAAGGAGGAGCCCATCCAATGCTTGGAGGGCTAGACAGAAGTATGCTCATACACAAAGACAGCCAGCAGCAGATCACAAATGCTCAGCCAGAGGACGTGTCCAGGTAGGTAAAAATTAATGAAGTAATCGCTCCTGATTTATAACTGGATGGTGCCTTTACCACTTTATACATTGATGCTTAAATGTTGCTGATAATTTTTTTTTAAGTAGTTCAGAAAGAGTATATGTCTTTAGTGAGGCTTGAGCAAGTCTGAGATTTGTTTATAATGAACCTGAGGGGACCCTGCAGAGTGAAACTCTGGTGTCAGTGCCAAAGGATTTCACAGAACTCTCTGTGGTCACTGCTATGTACAGCATACATTAGAAAACCATGAACTCCCTAAAAAAGAACTGTTTTTCCTGACTATGCAGAGTTAGCTCTTTTGAGCAGAAAGTGTTTCATTTTCAGCAGATGTGTCTCATTCTGCTCCTTTATTCCTGAGAGGGTACAGAGGAATGTGACTTAACCATGGGGGAGTAAATAATGATATGGTGAATAGCCAGCCACTGGGCTCATATACATTTCCCTGAGTATTGTTTTGATGTATAGCTAATGACACAGAGAAAAACAAGCTTTTTGTAAGCTTTGTATTGCATAATCCATAGAAGTCTCTTGTGTCTGTTCTGCACTGGAGCCTCTAGGCAAGCCCTCCAGAAACAGGCTGAAGGAGAAGAGACTGTTTTTCCCCAGTGAAAGACAAGGCTTCTGTGGAAAACATAATAATCTGTGTGGCATCCCTGGCCCTACTCACCTGGCTTTTATAGGCTCAGCCTGCCCTACTGCATTCTCCAGCTAATCTGCACAGCATGAAGTTTGCTCTGTCCTCCCCTTCTGTGGGAATGGCAGAGTGCTGGTGCTGACCCAGGACTGAGGAGCAGCAGGCTCTGTCAGGTTGGTAGTGTCACTTGCTTAGGGCACACTCAACTCAGGTGCTGAACTCAGTTTCTTTAAATGGGGTGGGAAAGAGCTCCCTGGGTTTTGCTATTTTATTTTTTTTGCAAGGTTAACTCACAATGAGTCACCATTTCATGGGTGTCTTAAAGAGCCGATTTTAATTTAAATTTTTATTAGTAGTAATATTGTTCTTTGCTTTGCTTGCTGCTTTTCCTGGGAATTCAGGAAGATAAGCAGCTGTCAGCACCAGCCACTGCTGTCCTGATTTACTGGCCCTATACTGACTGTAAATGTGAACTAATGCATGTTCTTACCATGTATTATGCATGACAGCGTGTTATGTATTTTATTCCAGCACTGTAATAAATAATGTAAGTTGTGTGTAGACTTAGTTTAAGCAGCAGAAGTAGTGCTTTTTCTTTTTTTCATATCATGTGTCATCCAGAGCACTTTGCTGGAGCTCTGAGTGCCATTAGCAGCTGGCAGCATACAAATTGTTGAAACCAGTCAGGAAATATTCACTATTAAAACATCAGAAATAGTTAAACTTGCTTTTGTGAACCTACAACACGGCTCACAGTCACAATTTTGTGTTCTGCTATAAGGAAAACCTCACGTCCAAGTGTGACCACATGGATCTATTTACATGGCTATCACTGAGGCGTTGGCAGGGGAGCAACCACAAGTTTTGGACATCTGTGGCATCTCTCTAATAGGCACTGTACATGTACAAGAGAAGCTAAGATGCCTGTAGTTCTTTCATATTGCTGCTGAAAATAGTAGTTCTGGAGATGGCTAGAGAGAAAAAAATGTGCTCACTGTTCTTTTGACTGTTCATCTATTTCCTCCTCATACAGACACTCACATATCTGCAAACACAAAGAGTGTCTACAGGGAAAGCCTTTTTTTCCAGACAGTGGTGAGACAGAACAAAGACGACTAATCTCTTACATGGCAAATATAAGCTACAGTACTTGTTTCATGTTTGTATATTTTTGAGGCCTCTGTCTACATTAGTGAGAAATGAGCTCAGCTGGATAAGCTCTGTAGCCTGAAACTGCAACTGCTAAGTACTTGATGCCCACACCACGTGCAGTTTGTTCCTACGGGCTGAATGCAACTAGCAACTGGAGCACATCTTTTTGTTTAATGGAAATCAAATCCACATTTTGAGGACCACTCCATGACGTAAAGCAAACCTCATAAAGTGGTGCCACTACAATGCACTGCCCCGCAGGAAAGTGAAATTCCTATTAGTCTGTCTTTTTGGCAAATAAAAGCCCTTCCCTGCCAGCCCCCAGGCTTTCCATGGATTCCCTCTACTCATGTGTCTTCCTTTGAAATATGAGATGTGATCAGCCCTGTCAGATCATGTAAGATGAGAGCTCCTGACTGCTCCCACGGTAGCATTCAAGCCAGAAATGTGGTACAGGACTATGTAACCCAGCATAGGTGCAGCAGGGAAAGCTTGATGAAGAGTCAGTCATGATTCCACTTGCTGATATGGTTTTACCATGAACATGCATTAGCAAGCATCCTTTTTTTTTTTTTTTTTAAATATACTGATCCCCCTGAAATTCCCTTCATAAATTTCCCCAGGCACTTTTCTTCTTGCGGCCTAACAGTTATATATGTATATGTGTGTATATGTGTGTGTATACAGTACACAGGCATTCTGTTCTTACACAGTTGCTACTGTATACAAGCTCCTAACAGACCGATGTAGGAAGCTCGTTTCATGCTACTTATTACAAGTGGGTTTTGGTTGTTCTTTTGTAGTGCTGGAGAGTGCATCCATAGCAGGTAGCACTGTAAACTTAGAAAGATTTCATACTGTTTATACTTATTTTAAATATTTTGCTATTTGTTTTCTTGCTATATGCTACTTAGTTTTTTGTTCCCATTTGGAGAATGTGCTTCTATGTACTTGAAAATTGTGCCTGGGATATTTTAAAATACGAATAAATGTACACCATTTTCCAGTCCCTCGTGGTGGATATTTGAATCTCTTATCTGATATAATATATGTACAATTTTGCGCTAAGCACTTTTATTGCTTTGTGTGCCATTGTAATCATATGTGACAGTTCACTGAACTCAATCAAAGAAACCAAGATCTTCTAGAAAGTATTATGTAGGTTGCTCCAAAAGTAATGCATCCTATTTATTTCCTTGGAAACTGCAACATCTACAAAGAGTGTAACAACACTATTTGATAGAGTAAATTCTCTGCCACAAAACACTATTCTTCAACATAGTGAACACCGTTAGCTGCGTATTTTTGTCTGTGATGAACAAGAGCCTGCATGCTGTGCTTGTAAAAATCTGCACGGAGGTGACCTGCTGCCACTGCTGAAACGCAACACCCACTGCCTCACTGTGCTCTGTGCTGACATCCACATTACTTTTAGAGAAGTTCCCATATAATCTGCTGCTGTATGTGAACATGAATTATACCTTTGACATCTACCTCCCCAAAAATCTAGTAATTCTGGGAAACACCCACAGCACCTACAAATACAAGAACTTGTGTTTTCACTTGTGTGTGTAGAAGTACATTAGATCCCATTCCAAGAGAGTACATCCTCCAAGTACTTCCTCAGACTGAAGCACTTTGAGAAGTCAAGTCATTCAAACCCTTGGTGGATGATCACCATGTGCTCAAGATACTTCTGTGAGACTGAAAGGCTATGGGAGATATGGTGTCTTATGAAATGGTGCAAAGTTTGACTTACAGCTGCAACACTGACATGAACTCAAGGACAACCTACATAACCTCTCTTCCACCATGCAGCAGACCCCATTTGCTAAGGAAGGAAAGGAAGTGTAAGTCCCATTAGCCTTTAATTCTCCTGTATTATTGCCCAGCTAAGGCTATCAGTAAAATCAGCTGGCTTCAATGGCTTTAGCTTGATTTTTATGTGCTGAATTAAGCATATATAGACTAACAGGATTTGTGGAAGAACTGGAGATTGCAGGTATGTTTATTAGCATTGACATATGTATTGCAGCAACTGTGACCATCTAATCTGGGGCTAGATTCTGGTACTCAGTTTCAATCCTGAAACAGAAGAGTGTGGCATAAAGATTTGTTTCTTTTAGAAATCGTGCTACTTCATCAGCCACCATGATGAGAGGAAGGAAAGAGAATTTCTACGGTAAGATTAAAATCAAATAAAGGGAAGAAATGCCATTCACATGCACAGCTTTGAGGGTCCTTCAAATTTGATATGCTGCCATGGGGCTTATTAAGAACTTGTGTGTTATCTTCCAGATATACTCTCTGAATATACCGTAATGGTCCCTTCAGAACCATTTCAGTGTGAGCTATGGATGTGTACTAATAGCATGATGTATGAGGGATCTATTCCAACCCTTTGCTACGCAGAACAGTTGGTTTTGTATGTTATTCCTGAAGTACATACATGAGATGAGAATAGTAATTTATCCAATTGCTTGTCACTGAACGAGATACTCAGGTAAAGAGATATTTTCAAATCTTTATGGAATAGCCAGCCTGTACCCTGAAGTTTTTGTTCCTGTGGCTTTACACATGGATCTTCCTTTACTGGTTCATGCCGGATATCCCAGTAATCTTTTGTCAGCTAGAGTCAGTGATCTGTTCTTTTTATTCCTGACCAATCCCCTTGATGACTGAGTCTTCTGCAAACCTTTCAATTTTCTTACAGATTGTTGATAAAAATATTAACTAGAAAGCTATCCAAACAGGATGCCTATTCTGTGATCATTCCCCCTTTAAATTTACATTTTGAAATGTCAGGTAACTAATTTTCAATTCACTTAATGTGTGACATGTCAATTTCGTATTATCATGGTTTCCTAACTCAAATGTCATGAGTAGTACATCAAATGTTGTATAGAATCAAAGTATCTCAACAGTGTTGTGTTTTGCTTGTAGTCACAACTGAGAAAAAAAGACAACAAATGTGTTTGACAGTATCTATTTTCCATATTGTATCTAGAGTGGCATTTAACATATTTCTCTTCTTTAATTAGTTAGTAATTCAGTCTCCTGTCAGCCATTTTATTACTTTGCTCCAGATCAATTTCAGACTGACAGGACTGTAATTATCTAGGTCAGTAAGTTTATCCTTCTTAAACACAAGTTTTCTTCCACCTTTCTGGAACTTTCCCAATTATTCCAAGACTTAGGAAAAAAAAAGAAACAAAACCAAGAAAACAGCACAGATTCTTCAGTCAGCTCTTAAAAGTCTCTTGGATACAAGTAATCAGAAGTTTCCTATGCAAATCTCATTTTAGTAGCTTCCATCCTTGCTTTACCATGTATTTTACTGCATGGTAATTCATCATCATCCTCATAGAGCATTACTAATTGTCTGTCTTTTCCTTAAATACCAAACACAAATACTTATTGAACTCCTTTTTTTCTTGTCTTCATTATTCTTAACAAGTCTTCCAAGTTAATCTGATAAAGATGTGGTACCATTGTCAGGATTCCTAAGGTATTTGAAAAATATTGTCCTTAATCCTCTGACCATAAATTTCTTCTTACAACTTGTCTATCCTTATCGGACGAATTATTTATGTAATTCCCTACTTCTACTCTATGTTCAGTGTTAACAGCTTTCTTTCTTCATTGCATTGATTTACAATTACGTAGAGACTTTCATTAACCTTTTGAGATAGACTTTTTTTTTAATTCCATACAGTTTTCTTTCCTAATTTTACATATACTTAATAAAATATTTGTATTTTCCAATTATCGATCAGTTCTTTCTCTCTCCAAGCTGACTCTTCTTTATAATCATTTTCAGTTAGGTAAAACTATTGCACCATCTATATTACTGTTTGCATTTCATTCTCTATATGCCTCTTTGTAAAGAGCAATGAAGCTCTCATGGGGGATGCTAATAGTTCTTTTATCAAGCACTCCGGTCTCTATTCATTATCTGTGAAAAAAGATGTCACAGTAAGCCCCCCTTTTTGGACAGTTTCACTTTTGGTTTAAGAAACGTTCACATACAATGTTCAGAAATTCTACAGACTAGTACCAACATCATGAAACTTTAAGCATATGTCAGGCAGACTGAAATCTTAGATGATGGCACAGCTTTTTGCTCCTACACATTAGAGAAGGTGCTAAGGCACCCAGTCATCCTACTCTCTTCTATGATTTGGTGATTTGCAGACAGCAGCTACTATCTCATTTTGGTTTTTATGTGTTAAGAATACTGATCCATTGCATGCAAAATCATTTGCTTCTGAGCTGTCAGTGTCCTGAAAACAGACTGTATCTTTTTTTACTGTGAAACCTTTTCTCTACTTGATCTTTCCAAAGTAAGTTATAACCATTGATTTCTAAGTTCCAGTTATGCAGTTCTTCCCATCTGTTTTCAATAATACCAGCTACACTTAATTAAAAATTAGGTAATTCTGATTCCTTTCCCTTTTTCACCCAGACTCTTTAGTATTGCTTTATAGAAAATCTACTCATCCTTGAATAATTTTAGTTTCACCATCTTGGTTTAAAGCTGAATGAGGACTTTTTGTTTTGCTTCAATTCTCCTGTGAGCACTCATTTTCAGCCTCTTCTCTATCAGGCTGTTTGCCTTTTCATTGAACAGGAGACAACCCAAACTATGCCATCCTTTCTCCTGCATCAAAAGACGAATGTGCCATGTTCAGAATTATTTTATTGTATCCTGTCTTCCTTTATTTGCCAGCCAAGGATAATATCCTAGAGGATTGTGCAGACATTCTTCTTCCTTAGCAACATGCAGGGTTCCCTTGAATCCAGGCTGCAAGAGCGCTGCATTTTTATCTATCTTTCCTTCACAAAGCAGTCTTTCCCCAAATTGGTTTGGCTTCATGTTATCATTAACTACCCTTTAATGAAAAGCAGCTTCAATCTCTGGGTGATTCTGAAATTCAGAGTGGGGAATGGGAGATAGGGGAGAGCTGTCCTGTATTCAAATGAAAATGTAGGCTGTTTTAACACACCTGCCTCAGTGCTTCTTTTTGCTGTTGCACAGAGAAATCAGAGTTCCACAGACATCCCAGTCTCAGGGCTACCAGCTTCCACCTCTCCTCTGGCAGAATTTGAGAACTATAGAGTCTAGGCTCTCAGCCAGTGTATAAAGTGAGCAGAGGACCTGTCAAAAAATGAAACATTAAGAATGGGCTTGTTTTGTCAGAAGATTGATCAAATTCTGCACCTTTCTATGGGAGATTTAAATGACAACCAACTAGCATTCTTCACTGGAAAAAGCAAAACATTCTACCAGAGAATTGCTGATTAACTCTTCTCCTGTCTAGGGAAGAGCTATCTAAATTAATTGGCTTTGACAGGTGAGGTCTGTCCCTATCCTGGCAAAGCAGATAAGGTACTGGTTACAACACTTCTGGGTAGACTTACACAGCTTTTTAATTACAACAAAAGCATTTATCACAAATGTCTTGTAAACTCAGTATCAACGGTGCTTGGACTGCAGATGCTTGGCTGTGGGGTTGGATGACTTATCTGCTTAACAGAAGTGATAAAACACTACCAAGCATTCTGTGACCAACTTTTCCTTCTTACAGTTCGTTCTTACAGTGTCTGCAGTTCAACAGGCCTACTCAGGCTTTGAAAGAAAGCTATTAAATCCATTTGACCCCACAACACATTGCCTTTTTTTCATTTTTTCAGCACTTCAAAGAACATGCTCAGATCTGATGCTATGCAAGTTGCATTCCTTCATCATCTCACTGACATGACTGAAGAAAGGCATGAAGGCACTGATGTATGGTGATGTCACCTAGCACAAAGTCTGACTGCTGCCTTGTCCCATGTATTGGTGCAAGGAAAACAGCTATAAAAACTTGTCCCCTGAAGATAGTAGAACAGAAAATCCCCTAATACCTAACTTTACAGGCTATGTTTTCACGTTACAGCCTACGCTACATACTCTTGCTGGCTCTGAATTAACAAAACACACTGGTACACAAATGACACAGCATTTGTTACATTTTTGCAAGGGAAAACACAAAGCAAATTGGTAGATCATAGCCTCATACCTCTTCTTAACTATCTAATTTCTACGGCCTGTGCTGCAGATGGGAGGTTAAGTTACCTGGAATTACGAATCACTTTTGGTACTAATTCTCTCTCCCTCCCTCTCTGACATGGTAAAAATTTCATGCACTAAAAGGTCATAGATCACATTGCTGCCATGTATGTTTGTTTGGTTGTTTTTTTTTCCTGAAAATGTAGTAGAAGGAATGGGAGAGTACAGATTTATCTTGCATAACTAGCTGAAAGCTGTATGTAGTAAGCACTGAGATCAAGTAATTACGATGGTAATTGCTATGATGATTTTATTTTTTGTTATTTCTTAACGCTATCCTTAAAAAGTCAGTTCTTTTCATCAATAGCTCGAATAATTTTGGGTTTCTTGATCACAGGAAGGTCAGCACATCAGATCTACTGGTGCCTGATGGGATACCCCCTTCACAGAGGAAAAAAAGAATCTTTGTGCTGATTGATAGGGCTTTAAATGATATTTGAAGGGTGAAAGAAATGAAACCAGGCCCACTGGTGACAAACTACTGGATGACATGCCACAGTCCTTCTGGACAAAGTGTCCAGCATACAGCTAGATAAAGATATAAGTGTAATTGGGTGATGGATTGGGCCCAAAGGATTATAGTTCATGGGGTTACGTTAGGCTGGTGGCCAGTCATTAGAGAGGTTCCCCAAGGCTTCATTTTAGAGCCACTTCTCTTTAATGTTTTCATAAATGACTTGGATATTGGACTAGATGTTATTTTTGAGCAAGCTTGCTGATGATGCTGTTGAATCTATCAAGGGTGGAAAGCCCTTGCGGAAAGACCTAGCCAACCACCAACCACATGAAGTTTAACAGAAGCAAGAGTTTAACATGAAGCTGCAACAGGAGATGTTCTGGCTGGATATCAGGAGAAGGTTCTTCACTGAGAGGATGGACAGGCACTGGAACAGGCTCCCCAGGGCAGTGGTTATGGTACCAAACTTGCAGAAGTTCAAGAAGTGTCTGAACGACTTTTTCAAACATGTGGTCTGATTTTTGGGTAGTCCTCTGTGGAGCCAGGAGTTGGATTTGATTGTTTTTAAGGGTCCGTTCCAGCTCAGGATATTCTATGATCTGTGGCTATAAAGAACAGAAAATAGAGGGCAGTCTTTTTGTGGCACTGAAACGGTTTCTCTTTCATGACACTTGAAATGACAACCACACTTAGTGATGTCTTAAGTGTCAGAATGCAGTTTTTCAGAAAAAGGAGAGCCAGGAAGTCAAACTGCATCACTTTTCAAGGGCAGCCTTGCAATTCTTGAAAATCTTAAAATGTAGAAAGCAGAAGATTAATTTCAGTGCATTGGTATTGAATGGGATAATTTAATAGCACCTTCCGCTCTCAAGTATTTCTTCCCTTACACAGATTACTAGAAAGCAAGGGTTGAGGATACAAGCCTTGAATCATGAAGGTGTCCATACATGCTAAGGAGGTACTACACTGAATTATAAGTACTGGTAATAGTTCAGGATCCAAAGGGCTGATGACCTCTGCTTTTAAAAACATGTTTTAAATGTTATCATTCTACAGCAGCGTTTTCTCAACTCTTTATCTCCTAAATGCTTTTGGACACACAGAACATGGGATTAATTATATACCGCAAGCAACAATTCATGAATATTTAACATCCTCATTTATACTTAATGAATAAATTTGCATTTTGACAGTGTTATTTAATGCGGTTTAAGGAAATACTGCTCATTACCTTTCAATTTTGTAGATTAGGAGAATGTAATTGGAATGATAAGGTAGTACTGCACAGTTTCCATGTGATCGTTCTTAGGGCTCGTTTCCAGAGATTCTTATTGAAATGCCTCTGCTTGTTGTGTTTGCGGGAGGCCCGTGCCTGCGCCTCAGGACCTCCATGCACACAGGAGCTCTCCCAGCGCAGCTGAAGCACGAGGCACCGCCAAAATGGCCGCCTCAACCCCGAGGGCCACGCCTACTCCCTATTGGCCTAGCCATCACCCTTTGGGCGGGGCGCGGACTGAGAACTGGGATTTCATTGGGCAAGAGGAGTATCACTCTGCAACTAAGGCAGTGGATTGGCTGCCCCCGTGCACCTCCTACTGGGGCAGCATGGCTAGGCAAGATGGAGGTTGGAGCGGTTGAGAGTTCCTTCACTGCAGCCCTGCTCTGGCAGAATTCTGGCATCTGACTTGGGTTGCGTGCTGCCCAAGGCTTGTTACAGGTGCATTTATGGCTTGCAGGGCAGCACGAGTTGTTCTGGAGAGAACTTTACCATCTGTTCCTATTGCACTAGGGAGTTTTCTGCCCCTCCCAGCACGTGGGAGATTTGTTCCTCGGGCTGGTGTGCCATGTGTGCTGCCAGCCCTGCTCCTCACTGTTTCCCTAGTGGCCTGGCTCACATTTCAAGTCCCTTTAAGACAGGAAAAAAATGCTGCACGTCCTTCAGAAGAACCTGAGGTGATCCTTGTGCGTGTCAGTGCTTTCAAAGCAAGCAAAAGGTAAATATGTATATATAACTCCTTTTCTATCCTTGTTTTTATGATTTTTAAGGCCATCTTGTGATGTGGGGAAATGGAGTGGAGGAATGGTTTGGTTTTGCAGCCTGCGGTCCTGACATGATGTTTCTGTCCCCTTAATTTGTGAAGAGTTTTTCATTTTCTTTAGATTTTAACACGTCTTAAGTACTTAGTCTGTGTATTGGAATGACTTTGTTTTGCCTTCTAATCGTGTATTTAGGCAAATCAAGTCTTTAGGGCTAGAGAGATCTTACATATTTCTCAGTAGAAATGGATATGTCTAAAACAGTTAGATGTTTTTATTTTTATTTTTAAAAAGCCCATGACTTGGATCTTTCTGTACCTGAACAGTGATCTGCACAACAAAACATCCCACAGGTTTCCTGTATTCAATATCTAAGGCTGGTTTTGTGAAACAGTCTTTTAAATTGCTTACAATTTGCTTCTTTAACAAAGTCTATCTATTGTTTCTATTTGTCATTTTGAAGTGCCATATGGTGGCAGATACTAATCCACAATATGTTACCATGGTTCTCTCTGATCGCTCTTGAAAACAAGATAATTACCCAAATGGAGACTTGACCTTTCATTCAGTTTTAATGGACTGTTTTCTGAGCACATTTTTAATCAAAAAGAAGTGCATGAAATGTTGTTGTCAAAGCTGACTATCTATATCTTGTCTGGGAACGGAGAAATCTTCAGGCCAGAATCAGACTATATACCAACTGTCTACTCAGCAGTCAGAGTAATGATGTCTCAATTCTCACCGGGGTTTCTGGAAGTAACTTTGTTAAACAAAGAAAGTTTTGAAATATGAATGCCGTGTTGATGTCTTTTTCCTCTGGATAACAGTGCGTAAGCAAAGCTGGCCTGTCTTTGATGTGTGCCTCATTCTCCATCCTCCCATGCAATACTAATAGAATTAAGTGTGCAAGACAGAGCTTGGATCTGGATTTTGGAGTTCCTTACCTTTGGATTTTTTTAGACATAAAATCTTGGTGTCATCTAGCAAGCTAAGTGACTATGGTTTGTGTCCACTTTTTAAAGTGGGCTGGGCTTTGGTGGTGATGTGTTATTGCACATCTCCATATCAAGAGCTATGACTCAGCCTGTCAGCAATTTAATGCATTTCTATTTTTAACATATGAAAAGAATCAAAGCTCCTGTTGGAACGGGGCAATGCTAAGTGGGCTGCCTGCATGTGGTCTCCTTTTTACTTCGTGTGATGTATGAAAGACTTGTCAGAGGCAAAGGAAGGCATGGCAGGCACCAAGGTCAGTAGCGTTTCAGAAGGGCATGTAGTAATTTTGTGTGCCTGCAGGTTACTGCTGATGGACTGTGTCGCAGGCAGATGCTGTAAGGGACAGCTGCAAAACTAACAGCTTCTGTTTTGAAAGTGGATGGTTTATTTTAGTGGTTAGGTTACACGGTTTTGCTGCTGGTTTGGTTTTTGGCTTCTTTGGTTGGTTGGTTTCACAAAAGTGGTTGATAAAGTGTAAGCCAAAAAAACTAACGTTTATTCTTTTGAGGAAATTTTCTGATGTGTGTTACCCTTTTAGTCTGGAATTTCGTAGCCTCCCTCTATGCCCCCTCACCCCCAAAATATTTTCTGTCTGGAACACATAACCGACCTTAAACCATTATTGTACTGATAGCAGCAAATACTAAAATTTCTGAGCACTGCAGGCTTAAATTCAGTATATTTCCCAAGGTATTTGTTGCTGAATGCGTGTGCTGCTTGCCTCCATTTTGGTGAGGCATGAAAGCAGTGGAAGTCCTATCTTTAAGACTTTTCCCACTGGGAAATCTTGAATTTGTTAATATGGTGACAGGTTATATGCATCACAAAATAAAAATGCATAACTGAACAGCAGCGTCTGAAAATAATCCACTGTTCCCAACAGTTGAAGGCCCCAGCATGACAAGTCACCAGCTATTAAAATCAGCGATAAGTTTACATATTAAGTATTATCTGTGAAGACATGAAAGAAGCAGTGTAATTCCTTGAGTGCTGCACATTTTACTGTGCCTAAAATCATGTTTCATAGGAGTGTTTTCACTAGGGGCACATCAGACACTAGGGTAGGTGGCACCAGCCCCCAGTATACTTGTTGCTGAATGTATGGTTTCCATATGGGAACAAAAAAGATGTTTCAGCTTAGATTATCTTCTTACTGTAGTGAGCCAGATTTACTTGCATAATTAAGTATCATATTATTCTGCCTGAAAATGTCTTAACACAGAGATGAGCAAACAAGTTATCTGTAACATTTCCAGAATCTTAATCCAAGTTTTTTGGTTGTGCTTAACAAATTTGCAAGTTGTATTCAGATACTTGAGAAACCCAGACAGCATGTTTGCCTTGGATTTTCTTAAGCACTGGTACCCACACCCAAGTTATACAAAAATGGTAGATTCCTCTATTCCTAACTTGTAATGCATGAGGGATAAATAACATAAAAACTCATTGCCGATGCAAATTAAGCTTAAGGGCTGTATTTAATTGAACTCAGGGTCAGCCATGGTTTTTCTGTGGGCAAAGAGAGGCAACTTCTGTGACACAGAAGTCTCTCTCATTGGAATCCTGTCCCAGGGACCTCTAAGCCCCATGGAGATATTTCTCTCTGGAGCATTCTTTCTTTGGATTCTCTTTGGTTTCCTCTTAAGAAGGTACTGCTCTCATGCTGTTAACGTTAGTGAGAGTACTAAATCTCTTAGTAAGAAAATGTTTGAATTAATAAGGATGTTGCTATAGAGGGCCAGCTTGATTCTGTATGCAGAGATTTCTATGGATATTTTCACAAGTGTCTTTATTAGGCCTAGGCAAGGGTAGGCTCAGCCAAGGGTGCTCTAGCAGTTCTACTTGTGGAGGAAATAAAACAAATACTGTAGTTACTATATGAAAGGTAACACAGTAAAAATTTTAGTAGTAAATTCTGTGTATGAATTCAACCTAAAAATTTTGACACCTGAACAGAGCAAGTGTTGATACACTCATTTATTATGAATTCGCTAGATTTGGCTGGATATTTGGAAGTGACGTGAATACATTTATTGATTTCATTTCTTTGATGTCAGTAAAAGCTGAACTTCTTGTTGCCCCTGAAGTCCGTTTGTGCAGTCATCTTCCAGGTTGACTTGAAGCTGTTGACTTTGATATTGAAAGCTAAATAATTTGAGTGAATCCGTATAAAAGCTCTTTCTGATATGATTTCTGTATTTATCCCTAGTGAAGGGACATAAGCCACAGCCCTATTGCTAGTTGTGTGTAATGAAGTCTGGCTAGCAGTGGATTTGTCAATAATACTCTACATTTTTTCCATTCCTTTAGCTCCAGGTTCTGCCATGTGCCTTAAAAATCCTGCTGCTCTGATATCTCTCCCACTTTTTTCTACACTATCTGTATCCCTTTCTTGTGTCCCTGGGTGTACTTTTTGTAGTAACTCTGGAACTTAAGCTGGATTCAGAGCTCCTTCCCATATTTTCTACCAGCCTCTGACCTGCCAGATGGTCAAAGGAGAACGTACTTTTAACCAAAGTTATATGCAGATTTCTGGTCAGTTAACACATCTGTCTTGGCTCATGTTTGCTACTTCCTCTCAGATTCTGGGCAAACTGAACAACAGGGAGATAATTTGATCCATGCCTGCCTTCCTACACTCCAAGTGCCAGCGGGGGCTCTCTCCTATTAGCTACCTGCTGAGCTTCATGAGACGTATCCCTCCATCTGAGTCTTTTCAATGAAATTGGTTTTAAATTACCCAGTGAAATCCAAAGTTACTAGGCAGAGGCAGACACGCAAGCAAGCAGAGTGTCAGTGGTCACACAGGCTTTGATTAATTGGGGTTATGAGGCTTAAGCAACAGTAAATGGGAAAGTGGAGGCAGTTCCTGTGGAGCTCTTTGTTGACTTGAAGTACTGACTGCTTGTTTCCTCTCTTCCTCTCTGTGTAATGAGTGACTGAGAGGAGGCAGCAAGGAGGATTTGGGTGAACTGTGGTGGGGTTATATCATGTTTTGCATGAGATGTCTTATTATATGGAAGTTACTAGTCATTTGATATTAAGAGGTAGTCTCGGTGCCTGGAGGTTCAGAGAGGCCTTATTTTGGATGTATTATTGGGAGAAAAATAAATTGGAGGTAAGAACACAAGTGTCCAAGGAGGTGTTTTCTAATAGAAATCTATGAGAAGAAGATTTGGAGAGATCTGGTCTGCTTGCTGCTCTGCCTGAATCTCACAGGATCTGGAGGAGAGGAAAGAAAAGGGCAGCTTGACCTTTCTATGCTGCCCTTATAAGAGGTCAAAGGAATGAAACAGTAATGGCAGCCTTCAGTCTTGAAAAGGGCAGCAGGAAGAGAAGGGCAGTGGCAGAACTGAGCTACTGCTGTTATTTACAAGTAATGTTTGCTGCCACAGTCCCATAATTTTTCACTGAGTAGCAGCCAGGATTAAAAGCCATCCTACGTAGTGTCCGTTTCACAAAGTGAAATCTAATTAGTAAAATGTTTAAAAGTTAATGAAGAATACACGACATCAGAAAATACGTTCTTATGAAGAGCAGTCCTCTCGTACCAGCAGTGTGCTGCCATAAACTCTACTACATAAGTCATGTTTTGGTGTCGGCGCTAATAAAATACTGTGAGTAATGGGCCAGGAAGTGTGCTGTGCAAAATGTGTTGCCATCTCCTTAGAAGTTCAACTCTAATGTTAATGGAGACTCCCTGTAGGCACCTGCATGACAGCACCTTACTGAATGCTGCATGTTGCCTTCCAGTTCCTATCTGTTTCTCCAAAGTTTGGAAAGTACTCGGGCGACAGTGTTTCACCCAGGTCTGTGGACTGCAAGTGCTGTTTGATGTTTGGGCTGTTGCTTTTACATAGATGCAGTCTAGCTTGTCTGAATTGTCTGAAGAGCACCAGATAGCACTTGAGTTCCTCATTTTGTAATGAAATAGAAAAGTTGGAAGATAATGTTTTGAATCTGCAGTATTTCCAGAGGAAAATCTCTGAGACTTAATTTCAATATCACATAGTATGAGATTTTATTCCTATGCTTTGAAGTTCCAGCTTCTTCATCTCTGGAAGAGTTTCCAAGGATTGCTTTGCATCCGTGGGATATGCACCAGAAATTGAAGGTCTTTGAGTTTGCACACAGAGACTGAATAGAAAATAGTTATGCTAAGAGTTTGACATAGAATTCCTTGGTTGCATTTTTAAAAGCTTTGAAAAACAGAGTTGATTTTTCTTAATTAAGGAGAGCTGTTTGAATGTTTAAAAGAAAATCTTTGAATTGGGCAAAACTGAACCTATGTTTTTTGGTGTTTTATTTAATATTATATTTTTTGGGAGGTGTGGGTTGGTTTATTTTATTTTTTAAGTATTAGGTGCATCAGTACTGTAGAGAGCAAGGCCAGATTGTGTGTGGGAGTACATCAGCATTGCTCCATCGAAGCCAAACAGAGGATCTCTCCCTGAACACATCCTACAGGGATCTTAGGTAATTTCTTTCTGAGTCTCTGTTGCTGCCTGCATTGCACATGTTGCTTCTTTTTACAGCTGTCATTCATGAAAATTGATTACAAGTGCTTGCTATGTTAAGACCAAAATTCAAGTCATATCAGACTAGGAAATGAGAGATATAACGGAGAGCCCTTGCCCCTTACTCAGTGGTCAGAAACTCTCAAAAACAACGATAGGAAAGACATTCTCTGCTGTTTTGCTCTATGACTGGTTGTGTATAATGTAGGGCTCATTAAGAGGGAGCTGCAGGATGATGGTTGTGTGACTTGAAGAGAAAGGAACAAAAGGCGGTAGCTGGAAAATGACATTTTTCTTTCACAAAGATGTGAAAGGAAATTCAACCTCCAGCAAAGAAACTTGATGCGATTAGAAGAAAAGATGTAAAAGTGATCCCTGAAGAGTGGAAAGTAGAAGCTCTTCTCACTTCAAGTGACTGAAAGGTAGGGAAATCAGCTACCATGCTTCTGTAGCTGAGTTATTTATAATGGAATGCTGAAGTGAAGTGAACATAGTAGAGCCTCACCGTGTAGTTGGTATTAAGGCTCAGATAAAGATGCACATTCTCACAGCCTTTCCAAGAGTAAGTTCTGTGACAACAGTATCCTTGTATTCACCTTTATCAGCTGCCACTGGATCTTACTCCTTACTTCCCGAATTGGGTTTTCAGAATTAGCAGCTGTGTTTAGGATGAAAATCCTGGTGGATGCATTAGGAGTACCTCCCTACATCAAGTGTGGTTGAGCGGATTTGCCACAAGGAGAAAATCTTATAACTAATCTTGATTTAGACATTATACCCATTTTATACTTTGGGTGCATCAGAATCAGGCCT
This sequence comes from Cyrtonyx montezumae, assembly GCF_038088225.1. NCBI lineage: Eukaryota > Metazoa > Chordata > Aves > Galliformes > Odontophoridae > Cyrtonyx > Cyrtonyx montezumae. Next base: position 10,410,051 of record NW_027071825.1, read on the forward strand.
TTAGCTGTTAGGTGGACCCCAAGAAGCATGCACTGACCACATGACATTGAGGTGTGTGCAGTAGCATCCATCAGTCACCCAACTGTGTCCCTGTACCTTGCAGGGACTTGATTGCAGTTTTAGCAGAGCAGCTCTCAGTGGTGCAGAGCCAGAGGTGAGCAGGGGTTAAGGCACATGCAGAGCTAAGCCAGCACTGAAGGCCAGGCTGTGTTTTCTCGGGTGAATTTAGTAGAAACAGAATTAAGCCCTTCATTGTTTTATCATTGTAAAGGATCCTTCACGTCTAAGCATCTAAATTTCAGGCTGTCTTTATATGCAGCAGCAGTAACTAGATTTGTGATATTAGACAGAAAAAACATACTGAAAACTTCCAGATGTTATTATGCAGTTAAAATCTTAGAGGTCCTTTTTGGGGGCACGAGATCTGCAGGTTTCGAGCTGTGTGGGAATAATATTACTGCATGCTATCTTAAAAGATTATGTCAGGGTTTGTTTTATTTATATAGTTATTTGGTTTGTTCTTTGGATTTTGTCGTCTTTAGGTTCTTTTTTGTAAGTCTTAATAATGTATTTTACAGAAAGTGATAAAGCAATACTTGTAAAAGCCTATCATTTATACAGCATTTCTTCTGGTGTACTGAGAAACTCGATGGAGTTGATTACGGTGTTTTTTTCCCCATTGGCTGGTCAAGGATTTGAACAGTTTTATAATTTGGTTGGGATATGAAATTGGGAAAAGTGGTTCTCCTTTCCCCAAATCAGGTAAAGGTCTTTAGTAAGCACACTTGTTGGTAATGCATTGTTAACACATTTTTCTGTGGTTTCTTCACTGACTTTCTACTGTGTATAATTAACATTTGAATGGTGTGAATGGATGGCTACAACGCATGGTATTGTTCCTGTTATTTGAGTGAATGTCCACTGTCCTTTTAATCAGAAAGTGAGGCTTGCTAGTTTGTTAGGGCTTTCTTTGCCTCCCAAAAGGGAGTGACAACTGCATAAAGGGAAAGGGCAGCTGGAGATGCACAGACAAAAGCTACAAAGAGCCTTTGGAAGGTGCAATGTTCTTGTGTATCTCTGAACATTAGTTATGAAATAGAAACGTTCTGTCTATCCACTGCCATTGCTAACTCTACAGTGCTGTGTTTAATTTAGATGTTTAATTGTTCCCTTTTCTGTTTCCACCAACTTCCTCTTAGCCCTGCTTCTCACAGAGAATGACTTAGGTGCATTCTCTCACAGGTAGGTATTACAAAGGGTCCATGAACTAATGTGAATAAGCACACATTGTACAGAATCACAGAATTGTAGGGGTTGGAAGGGACCTCTAGAGATCATCGAGTCCAACCCCTCTGCCAAAGCAGCTCCCTAGCCCAGGTTGCACAGGTAGGTGTCCAGGTGGGTCTTGAACATCTCCAGAGAAGGAGACTCCACCACCTCCCTGCAGCCTGAGCCAGTGCTCCGTCACTGCACTGTGAAAAAGTTTCCACGCATATTTGTGCGGAACTTCCTACGCTTCAGTTTGTGGCCATTTCCCCTCATCCTGTTGCCGCACACTGCTGAGAAGAGTACAGCCTCATCCTCCTGCTCCTTAGATATTTATAGATGTGGATCAGATCCCCTCCGAGTCCTCTTTTTTTTCCAAGGCTGAACAGACCCAGGTTTCTCATGATGCTCACGAGAAGAGGAAAGCAAGAAAATACTTTATCTCCTATCTCAGAGGCAGGATGAGCACACCATGTAGTGTATTTCTAAAATTCCTTAACGATGGGCAGTTCATTCCTAAGGGCAGATTCTCGCTTGACATAAATAATGTAATTCATTCATTAGTCTTGCTATGCTGATTTCTCACTGAGAATCATCTCCATAATCTTCAGAGTATTGTGCTGCATGCTCCTTGCCCAGAATCCCCTCGCACAGGGTGGTCAGATATGACAATGGATACAGTATAAATAGACAGAGACAGATCTCCACAGAGATTATTTTGAAAGAGCCAGATGGCAACAACCACGTTTATTTTTTTTCCCAGCTTCTCAAATATGTTTTGCAGTAGGGCTTTGCCTTTTCGTTCCAAATGAACCCAAACAAAAACTCTTATTTTTTTTTTTGTACATACATTTCAGTTCCTCTGGGAGGCATCTGAGGGCACGGTTATACGAAGTCCAAGCATCATTTTACAGATTCACCATCCAGGAACTGCAGTGGCATAACCAGATTGCTTATAGTTGTGCTTTTTTAATTGGTTTCCTGAAACATTCAAAAAGCCAGGGAGAAGCAAAGTTATTGATATTATGTCCTACATATGTTGCTGCTTTGCATGAGTAAGCCTCTGATTAACTCTGGGATCCATTAAAATGCATCTTAGTCACCCAAAAATTTGGAGAACGTGTCTATAGTGAAATTAACACCCACAGTAGTTATTCAGTACTGCTTTGCCTCCTGCTTTCCCTCTTCACATCCCTTCAACTATTTTGTCAATTTTTCCATTCTATCTTGGTGTCACTCATAAATTCAAACTTTCCCTTTGTTAATTCTTGTGCATAGGAGACAATACCTTCCAAATTCTATGTCTGTAACCAACAGAAAACATACCCCCATCTCTGGGCACCATTTCCAGTGCCTGACCATGCTTCAGTGAAGAACCTTTCCCTGATACCCAACGTGCTGGTCCCCTCAGACAGCTTCGTGCCATTCTATCAGGTCCTAAAGTATCTTTAAATCAAACATTTTTAAGGATGTCTTTACACTTTGGGTTATTATTTTTCATGTAATGAAAATTGCTATTTAAGGTCATATAATGCTGCAGGGAGGAACTTCCCAATTCTGAATTCCCACTGAATCAAAGCTGGTGCTTAGATTAGAAGCTCAAGGAGATAAAACTGGATTCTTTTCACCCATTTTCTCTCGATGTTTATTTATGTGGAGAGTAGGGTAGGACTACAGCTAGATTTGGGAGTGGAGTTTAGGTCTTACTCTCACATTCTGCTGTGGGAATCTCTCCCCTATCTGCAAAGTATTTTATAAGCTATCATCCCACTTGGGCTGTTTGTTTCTTCCTCATGTTTGTTGTGAGTGCCTTTCCCCTTTAATAAGGAATACAGGCAGGCAGAGAGATGCTAACTGCAGTAAGATGCTAGGAGCAATTTACATTTTGCAAAGAAGGCATAACTCTTGCACGTTCAGTAACAAACCATCTTCTTAGGCTCAGGTTGAACACTGCTAAGTGGGGCCAGATTGAGCTGGTTACAAAAAGAGGCTTCAGTGCTGCCTTCAAGCCAGCACTGCCAGGTGATCGTGCTATCAGCTATCTCATCTTTCAGAGTGTGATACTGGCCTGAAAAAGGTATTCAGTGCACTAGGAAGTAAAAGGAAAATCCATTTGTGTTCATTTTCAAACTGCTCTTTGAATGGGGAGGAGAGTGATCTGGAAGTGTGTTGTGGAGTTTTATTTTGTTTGGGTTTTTTTGGAAGGGGGGCAGGGGGTGTATGTTTACTTTTGTTTGGGGAAAAGTAAGGATCATTTTAGATTCCAATCTGGATCTGTTTGGAAACAGTAAAATAAAGGAAGCAATAAACCTCTCCAAATATAATCTAGTATGCAGTGGCAATAGTACTGACTGTGGTTGCATTATATCTCTGTGAAATGGAGACACAAACACTCTCTGGTGATTGTTCACTTAAGGATAACTTTAGGTAGCAATTTATATTCAGCTGTATTCTGCCCTATTTCCTGGCATTTCTGGTATATCAAACTGGCACCTTTGGCACATTTGCCTTTGTACTTCGGAAGGATTGTCATTTCAGAGATGACAAATCCTTTATACAAATTTGAAGAACAACAAACTCTGTGTGGCTTTTATATTCAAATTTGTTTACAGAATGATATTTGCAAATAACTACTTAAGTCACTCTTTTTTTTCCTAATCTGATGATGCAGTCATCGGTAGTTTGTTCTGTGCTTGGAGGTATATTTCTTGCATTAAGTTCATTATTCATGATGGTTCTGTAGTTATTCCTATGCTATGTGAAACTGCTGCATTCATTAAATATCATTTCATAAAATTGATGGACTGTGGCTGGCATAAGTTTATCCGTAACATTTTCAAAGAGAATATATCATGTCACCAGCTTGTAAGATAAGCTTATGAGTTTTACAAAGTATGCAGATTTATTACGCATTTCTTGTTTGTATTGCTCTACCGTCTGCGTTACTGGAGGGAGCACGCTCCTCCAAACCAAACCTGGGTGCTTTAAGGGTGTTGGTGTTAGCACGTCGACATTACTACTGGACAAGCTGCTCACTGCAGCTCTGTAGGGTTTCATCTCCTAAATGCCCAACGTGACGCGTGGTTTTGGAAAAATGTGAAATTTTCTGGTTTGTGTCATTGCATTTTATTCTAATTCCCTCTATAAGTTCTAGCAAGGGAAAATTCTTAATTTCTTGCACCAAATACCTATGATGCATTTCCAGTGCTGCATGCGTATGTCTCCATTCCAGAAATGTTTATGTATCAAAGGTGCATGAACACTAATATGCAGAAAAGATGCAAATTGCTTTGAGATCTCTTGGCTTTTACTTTTGTGTACATAGGAAAGTATAGAGAAAAATTGTTGTTTCTGTGGTGTCTAATAACGCAGAGAAGGCAAGGTTTGCAGGAAGAGGTCATCTCTGTTTCAACAGCTGCAATAATTATGGGAGAAAAAACATCCTCACCTGAAGAAGGCCTTGTGCACCCAGAGCTTTATCTATTGAAATGTGACAGTTATGGCCTTTCCCTAATTTCTCAAATCTACATCTTTCATCTGAGCTGAACTTTTGTTTATATTCAGCAAGTTACGTTTTTGTATCATCCCTAGTCATTGTAGAACGTGTGGATGAGCCATAATAACAAAGTAAAAACTAAATAGCACAAAGATTGTTATCATAGCAGATAAGGCAGCTGAAACACGATGGCTTCTGTACTAATCACTGGAAAAGTAAATTGCAGATGTGGGAAAGTGCTGTGATCATCTGATTACATTAATGTGCTAGTACATTAGCTTAATGTATTGAAGGTCAGGAAGTTTATATCTCGTTGGCACCAAACTGGAAATCTACAAAATGTAATATCAGCCAGCAACAAGTGTCATAATTGATTGTCATTAAGAAATTACTAGCCAAAGAGAACTATTTCTAAGCAGCAGAGAAGTACTATAGAAATGCCTGAAACTTTGCAGCCACCTTGTCTCAAGGAATGCTTTATTTGCCAAGTGTTGCTCTACCTGCAGATGTGTGGTTGCAGTAGCTTCTACTGAAGCATATTGGTTGCAGAAGTCTATCTACAGAGTCAGAAATAAAGAATCAAAGCATACGATTGAACATCAATGAGTAATGTGATGTTTAAAGGAGTTGACATTCTGTCTAGATTATGCCGTAGATCAGGATTGGATTTCCTAGATGAATATGTGCATAAATTAAGCAAATGATGGCAGAAGAGCGCTCCTTAGGTTGGCAGTTATAGTACTAGCAATTTATAACCATCATGGGAGCGTGGGTTTTCTGTCTGTTTTCCTAAAGCCTCTGCCTGTTGTGATCCTGCATCTCTTCCAGGCCTGGAGGCATTGCATTGTCTGGAAGAACCCTCTGGATTCTTTGAGCACACATGTTTTCTTGACATTTCAAATGCTTGTGTTTTTTACACTGTTCTTTGTTGGATATGAGTTTGCTCTTAACCTACTCACTAAGAGACATAGGAAGAATATGTATAGTAAGAAATAGAACAATTAGTTTGCTTTGCACTGATCTGCTAATGTGGTGGAAGACATGGCAGGACCAGAAAACCTGTTGACTTCTCTATGTTTATGGGTTCTGAGGCTACAGGTGTTACAACAAAAACATGTTTGGCAAAGCATTTCTTATCCCAGAGCCATTTCCTCTCAAAAAACTTAGAGCACTGAAAATCTGAAAGTGAGAAAATTCCCTTTGGCGGAAGTTGCTTTACCTTTGATTCTCATTCTGCTTAGCACCCTTGCTCAAAACAGATCCCTCCCACCTTTTCTTCTTCCACCCAGTTCAGCTTTCTGGTTACAGTCAAATGACTTTTGCTTCTCGGTCAGCTCCTCCAGCCAAGAGTTCAGGGAGACAAACTGCATCTTTTCACTTCTTTCCCATGCAGGTTACCTTGCGGAATCCATCCAAAAGTGTTCCTTCTAGGAAAATATATTCTGTTTCAGTGTGGAAGAGACATATGCAGTAGAGATCCCACAATGACTCTAAAGTTTGTAGTGGTTTACATGGTTTCTATCTCCTGGCACAGTACGGATGGTTTAGTCCTAAATGGAGCTTGTAATGCAACAAGCCAATGACAAAACATTTGCCTTCAGCTTTCAGTACAGGGCTGTCATCTTTCAAAATGGACAAGTGAGAAACGCTCATCTCAGTGTTGGAGCACTCCTGAATGTTTTTTGTTTGTTTTGCTTTGTTGGTTTTTGTGGGTTTTTGTTTGTTTTTTTTTTTGCAGTTAGTAACAATTCCACTAAACTTCATCAGTCTGTACTGATGTCCCAGCAATGAGGACTACTTTGATGCTGTCCACTGTAATCTGAAATGGGGCATAGCTGTCAACAAGCCAGCACGATTACTTAGTTTAGGGCAGGTGGAGAATTTTACACTGTAAACACTCTGCAGTGCTTTCCAGGACTTGCAGTAACACTGTATGTATATCCATGTCCACTCATTGTGCTGCTGAGGATTTCCGAACTGAGGTTTTCTTTGTTTTTTGTTTGTTTGTTCTTTTAGCAGCCAGAGTGAAGTGTATAAAAATAAGTGGTTAGAAACCTTCCAGAATTACAACGTAACAGTTTCCAAAAAGTATTTGGGAAGAATATGTGCCTGTTTTTCATTACTGTTTTCTTTTTGTCTTTATTCCAAAGGATATTGCAGTACTGTATACTTAGTGTCTGACTTTTTGTGGCACAGCGCTGGTTAGAAAGAAATGCAAGCAGCATAAATTTGATGGGAATATGCAAATGTCAGTAAATAAAGCAGGCTGTGCTGGAGTGCCATGGACAGCAGATCTCCATTTGACAATGAGCAGGGTCGGTTGGTTTGTTTTTGTTGTTAATGAGGCCGTTGGGCAGAATACAAAGGGTGTGACTTTGTGAGGGCTTTTTCCTCAATGCAAATACATTTCTCTGATCTTCTTTATTCTCTTTTCTTTGTGTGAGCTAGTTATAATGAGAGCCCTCCGAGTGCTTTGTATTCGTGAGCCCGCAATATTTTCACATCTGTCATCCCAGAAATCATCTTTCTTATAACAGCCTTTCTAACACTGCTGGAGCATTTATCTTCCTGGCCTGTTAAAGTGCTCTTTCTGATCTATTCTGTTTGTCCAGCAACCAAAAGAACTAGGTCTGTCACATTTCCCACTTAACTCTAGACTAAAATACATCCTTCCTCAGAAATGCTCTGCTCATAATCCTGTGTGCAGACATTACCACCTGCTTCCTTGTTTCATCACTCACTGACAATTATATGACTCATTCATGCAAATTAGAGATGAATAATTCTCTTGAAATTTGAGTTTACCCAAACTTTCTAAACATTTTCTGATGTTTGCAGATGTAGCTTCAGTTTGAGTCTTTGGGAGAGTGTTTTTTGCCATTTAAGCATCATGTCTGTGCTAACTATTCCAGTCCAGTTCTAAAGAACTGATTTCCAAAAGCTGAGCAAGTGATGTCCTTGCCTTTTACATAATATAGCCTAGTTGCACTCTCAAGTATAATAAAATAAGAATAAAGAGTTGCCTTTTACCGTCTGCAAAAAGCAGACAATCATTAGAATATGAAAGGTAATCTTTCACATTTATTTCCTCCCTGCTATTCAGAGTTCAGATTCCAAGTTATTGTAATTGGGTATTTGATGCCAGGTGTCAGGGAATAGTTGACCTCTTACAGGCCAAACATGAGTGCTGGTTGCACAGTACATTTGAGGTGATGCTTCCCACCCATCATATTGAGTAGCTGATGCTGAGAATGCTTGAGTATTCCATGTAGCCCATTAAAGCATTTCTTCCATGATGCACTGTGGCCTTCACAGATGCTCATTAGGATGTGTTGTTAGCCAAGTATCTTACAGCATAGAGATGAGACAGCACAGGAACGTAAATGTATGCAAAGTGCTTTGGATCTGAGGCATCTGATGGTCTTGGTATTGCAACAGGGATTCTTAGCGTGGTCTCAGGGCCAAATGAGCAAGTGTACCCTGCTTTTACATCCAAGCTATTGCACCCCCCAAGGTGGTAAGCTAAGTTTCTGTTAGGGTTCTTTTCTTTTGTGGAAAGACCATTTTTCCTTGAGAAGAAAGTCTAGGGAGAACAGGGTTAGCCAGTTCTCATAGTCTGCTAACATAATTTATATGAAAGGTTACTGTAAAAAGAAGGCACTTATAGGCAGTCTACCACATAATAAAACCATATTTGAAGCAGACAGATGAAGCTAAACAAACCAGGACGACCTAGAACTCATTTTTAAAGGTCTGATGTTGCGCAAGAATAAAATAAAATAAACCCTCCCTTTCATTTTTTTTTAATAAGGTAATCATTATTCTGCGCGTGTGTCCCTGGTGTATTGCCCCTCTGAATGGCAATTTTTACAATTCAAGCTATTGGCTCTTTTACCACATTCAAGAAGATTCAGAATTAACCGGTCCAGCATCCTTTATGTAGTACATATGTATTTTTTTAATATAGTCACAAAGATATATTCTCGAACTTTCAGAAGAAAGCAAGGGCTTCCTGTGTGAAAGAGACAGGACAGGGGCACACAGATGAATGTGCTCAGCTTGTAAAGAAAAAGCACGAAATCCTCTCAGCGATTTCTGAAGAACAAGGAAGTTAATAAGGAAGAAATTGGATATAAACAGACTGTCTTACTCATAGAAATGCTGAATACCAGCAATTAGATCATTCAAAAGATGCCAATGCTTGTTAATACTTATTCACAGAGAAACTGTTCTTCCCCACTCCCATGTAATGTGCTTTTTGCTGGAGATCTGAGAAGTTTGAAGGGAGGTTTATGAAGTACTGCTTCTCCTGTAAGGGGTCACTTTATTTGGGTGATAGCTATACTGTCTAGTTGCTGTGACCCAACTGGTAGCCTAAATTTGATTACAGTAGCAGTGTGCTTTTCTCTAATATCCTTCCAATGCTGAGAATCTGAGGAGATGTTTGTTTATTACTTGGCGAACAAATGTATTCTCAGCAGACGACAGTTGAGGATAATACACAGCTTGAATGGGTATTTTTCATAGTGTAGTTTATTTCTTCTTTATATTCACCTTCATTGATTCTTTTTTTTTGTTGTTGTTGTTGTTTGTGACTGCTCTCTGGTGCATGCATTGATGCTAACCAAGCAAGTTATGTTTTTAAAGCTACATTCTTAACCACACTTGATTTGAACGTGTGAAAATGCTTTCTTCCCAGCCAGAGATGCCAGTGATTCGTTGCAGTCTGAAGAGAAGTCTTAACGGTTTGGACACTGGTAAAACAGCCTCTTGCACACTGAAAGATGTAGGTGAAATTTGCATGCGGATGCGATACACTGCTAATGTATGTAATGGTCTAAAGTCCCTTCAGCAGCGTTTTGGGCAAAGATAAGGGAAACTAGGAAGAAGTACACGTGGGAAAAGAGACATCATTTATAGAATCGTGACATTTTGTCTGGCAGGCACGTTCAAGGAGTGGTGGCAGAAGTGTCACTAACTTCAGGGTATGCTTTTAAAGTAAAAAGAATGTCTTTTTCAGGAGAATTATTATACTGCATTTCCACACTACAGCGCCCACAAGTCATCTGTAAATACATGTATATTTATATATTTTTAAGAATGAATAAACAACCTGCATTTCAGCAGTAGTGGCGTTACGACTGTGGGCAGATAATACAAGGTTAGGTTTGCCTCAGAATTCCTTAGTGGTCTTTTCTGCTTCTGCCTCTGTAATGTGATTGTCTGTAGCCTAGACAATTCCCACTCCTAAGCTTCAAGCATCTGTTTCTTCTAGGCTGATAGCCTTCCTGCACTCCCAGGGAGCTGGGGACTTACTTTCAAAAACTGATGCTTGGAGAGGATACAGGGAATGAGTATACTAATGAGTTAGTTAGATAGAGTAAACAGAGTGTGTAACAGAAAAGTACTGTAGTGCAAAGTGCACATGATGAAGAGTTGGATTTTCATTTAATATTGCTCTTAAACAGAAATCCTTTAAATTCAGTAGGTCAAATTTCAGCATTGTCCATTTTATTCTGAGAATGAATTCCCGTACCAGGAAGCAGAGAACAGCTGAGAGGCGTAGCTCAAAGCCACTTTTCCATATCTGTGTTCATGTAACAGCCTTTGACTAAATGACCTATTGAATAATTTAGAGCAAACTGGAGCATTTTTATTGTGCCTTATAGCAGTTTTCCTGCTGTTTCGAGTAGCTACAGCTGCCCAAAGCTAGGCCCAGAACCTGTACCAAATACACACAGCTCACCAGCTCCTGTTTAAGCCAGGAGTAAACCTGGTTTTGCGCAGGTTTATTTCTGTGGTGAAAGCAAGATTAGGATAATTCTCATGATGATAGTTTTGCTAATGCAGAACTTGTTGATTATTTCAGTTCCTGGCCTCATGATGCCACTCATTAGGCACTGTGCTTTGTGTCTTCTAAGACTTTCAGTTTGTTGGTGCTGTTTTCATTGCTTTTTAAATACAAGTCCTAATTTCCTTCTGACATTGTGCACCAAATGATGAAATATGGGCTCAAGGCCCTTTCTTCACTTGAGTTCATTGCTACCCGAATTCAGAACCATATTTTAGTTTTGATCTCAATTACGATACTTCTGCAGGAGTCCCTTATGAAACACTGAAGGGGGTGGAAGGCTGATGAATACAGATCAATTAATAGGCAAGATTAGGACTTGCATGTTTTAGGAATACTGCCATCACTTGGTGTGGAACATCTAACGTCCCACAGTGTTTGTCTTATGGTCACCATTTAGATCACTGGACTTGGAGGGGTTGACATGGCTGTCATCTGAACTTCCATTACACTGTTAATAATATTGACTTTGTGTGGACAAAAAGCGTGTCCTCTGTCATTTACTAATGCTTTTATTTTATTTATATGCTCTGGCTGTCAAGAGGAAACAAAAATTTTCCTTTTCCTCTAGTAAAGGAGTAACAATTTTAATAAATTGTCATGCTTTCCCATGACAATACTGAGGCTTCCTTCTGCAGTCTTACTTTTGCATCTATATCACGTTTTATTTCTTCATTTCTGCCCTCACTGGGATATGTACAGTTGAAAATTAAGTAAACCAAATAAATTATATGTGAATCCCAGTGTGGGAATCTTACCTAATGAGTCTGACATCTTATCTGTGTTGATAGGAGACAACTAATATTTAATATTTCCCATCAGAAAAAATTGCTTCTTAGTCTGCTTATGGGGGTTCTTAAATTTTTGCATTCTATTTATTTTTCATTTATGTCTGTTCTTAAACATCTTCCTCTGTTTGTTAGCTGATAAATCTAACTGTTATAGGCTTAGTGTAGACATCATTTATACCTAGAAAAGCATATCTGAAAATACATTACCTTTAAATAGCGGGATCCATCACATCTGAGCTCCCATGTCTGATAGTGGAAAAAGCTCCATTTCATTTCAGAAGAAAAATTGCTTCTGTCAAGGTAAACAGAATGCATTATCCCCCTTTAATAACCATTTTTAAGCATGCTTCTGTATTACTTTTTTCACAGCTGTATTGCAATAAGCCTTAGAGTAATTGCCAGTTCTTCTGCCTAATAGGTTCATTATTCTTTTGCCATAATTGCAGCCATTAAACGTCCAATTGTTAAATTTCCACTCCTACATTTACTTAGTGTTACATTTTATAATGGGGTATGTCATTACAGCACCCCAGTGGCTACAGCTGTTTTTCAAAGTGTTTCTAAAAGTCAATGAGATCTATTTGAGATAAATCTGTATTCTTGATTTTTCACAGATTCTCTCCACTGCACTGTGTATGTCATCATTTTTTCCCCAGTTTTTTCAAAGATAGATGCATTTAGGTACCCTTTACTGAAAGTTTGAGAACCTGACCTACTCAGGAAGACATAAAACGGTGACTTTATTTCTAAAGCACCGTTTTTTCACTTCTATGAAATGATTCATATATAACAAGGTGATGGAGCAAAGATTTAACTAAGGGAAATTAACACTTATGGCTTAATAGCTTTTTGAGAGCAATGATTTATCTTTATCTTTTGTCATGTTAAATTTGTTGGGCTTTTTCTTTGTTGTAAAAGAAGCCTAGCTCCTGGAGCTAGCTACTCTTGTGATAATAAAATGATCTACCTAATTCCCCTTCCCTTGTTACTTGACATTTCCAGATAAGTTACTAAGTGTGCCAGGGTTTACTTATTCTTGTGTGAGAGGAGCTTGTTGATTTAAAACGTTACATTTGGACTTGATGTGTAAGATTTATTGACAATGACTAAAAGCTCTTTCAATTATCACTCTGCCCATAACCATCATTAATCCTCTTTCTTTCATAAGACACTCAAGATGTATATAGTTTGTGTGTACTGTCTGGTCTCAATTAGTCTTCTTATAATGACAGTGAAAAATAGTTTTGAGACATCTGTACTAACACTCCTGATAACCCATGCCCTGTTTGGGAGGTTATCCAGGCATTGATCTTTTTTGAGCATGTCGTGTCATTTTAGAACTCTCGTAGTCAGTATGTCATTTTTATTACTGACATTTCACACTGCTCCATAAGGGGTTGATTAAAATTGCGTTTGAAATATGTATCACATAATGTTTTCTATATACCACATCTTCATTCTTAACCTCATTATCAAACTGTAACTTTTTTCTATGACTAACCTAAAATTGCAGTATTTCATATTGGTATATGCAGTATTTCATATCTTCCACCTCATACATTATAATAGAAATAATATGGCAAAGCGATAAAGATATTTGCTTTACGTAAAATGGAATTCCTTATTTAAGCAACTTGGAAGAGAAACATCTTTTTCATCCAAATTCCTTCACATATCATAGAACATACTAAAGATAAAAGCAGAAGAGATCATGCTTTTTTTCCTGCTTAGAGGTAGATGTTGCACAGAGGAATGCAAAGAAAAACTCTCACAATCTCTACTTCTAGACTGCAGTTCAAATCTACATCATTATCAAAGGAGAAAGTTGTTAGCACATCATATCTCTGTACATGACATTTGTCTGCTTTTCATAATCATGCTTTCAGTGCTAAGGTACTGGGTAATTAGTCCCTTCTGTGTATGGCACCTGGTTACAGCTACACTCGGTATGCCAGGGTGCTGTTCTTTTGTGAGGAGTTCTCTTTGAGCAAAATAGATGAGATGTAAGAGTCTATTTTACAGCTACAGAGCTTTCCAGGATCCCTAAATAGCAAAACTCAAGGAAATATAAGAGGGGGGGAAAATAAAAAAAAAAAAAAAGTGCCAGCTAGGAAAATGGGGGGAAAAAAACCCCATTTTACAATATGATTAGTATTAGTGTAAGCGAACAGCTAGCAGAAATTTCTTATTAAATGAATTTTGTCCTGCCTTCAGCTCTCTGAGGCATAGGATGGAAGTAAAGCAATAAATATTCTTTATTCACAGTCCAGGCCAAAACAGAGAGTGTCGCACAGTCAGCAGCAGCTCATCAGAACGTGGATGTCAGGTATTTCAGCTAGGGGTACAGCTGATGTATAAATCATACATCGTTCTGTAACTTAATTAATATAGTTTGAATTTCGGACTTGCTAGAAATATTTTGTACTTACATTTTTCATTACAGTAATTACAAGTGTCATCTACTTCTCTCTTACACCCACAAACCATTATGACTGCAACAGCACTATAATGCAGAAATCATCTGTTCAGTGGTGTGATTAATTCCATCAGTGGTCTTTCAACGTTGCAGCCAGTGTCTATCAACTTTAACTGAGAAACTTGTGTCCCTAGCTACTTGAAGAACTGCTTAGTTTCAAACACCTCTTATTTTCAGAGGTAAATGTGTTACTTTCTTATTGCCTGTAGGAATGAGCACCCCAACTTGCTGCCTGAAACGTAGACTATGAATGTTAGTTAACTCTTGAAAAGAAGGTTACTGAAATAGAAAGATATTGGAGGTGAGGTAGCTGACAAATTTGTTTGAAAGAGATGGATTGCAAGGAAGTGTTTGGAGTTTGGAGCAATGGAAATTTGCCAAAAATGCAGATTAGAATACTAATTTGGAGACTTAGATAAGAAGGAGATCCAGGAAACAGTGACTGGAACTGATTCAGGTGCAGTAACAGAGAAAGCTGCTAAGCAGAGTAGGCTGCGAAAATTCCACATCTGCAGAAGGACCATGCATTTCTTCACTGGCTTTTATCCTAGCTAGTGGTGAGAAAACGAAGACAGTGCACTGCATACAACGTTACTTTTGAGCACGTCTTTCTAAATGTTTCTTACACTGCTTAAGAGGCAATGATTTCAGAAGTATGTTACGAAATCTTTGAGTTACATTCACCGCGTGGGCATCTTCCCTTGGAGGTCTCTAGATCGAAAGTTTGAGAAAATTACAAATGCTCTTGAAGAGTGTGTTCCAAGTCCAAAAGCCGAGCAGTTCAGCTATTTGGTTGTCTGGAGAGTTTTCGTGCAATAGTAGCTACCTCACCAGAGTCCCTCTGCCAACTCCAAGTGCAGTACCGTCACTCAGCTTGGACTTCAGAGCAGCACATATGTACGCAGGCGTTACGCTTGTTAAGCGCTAAAGCTGTGTGACAGATTTTACTTTTCAGTACAAATGAATTATTTATCTGTGGACTTTGTGTGGTTTGAGCACCATCCACTACATTCCATCTGTTGAATGATTAGTGATGGAGACCCAAAAGACAGAAGAAATGTAGTGTGATTTTCAGTTCTGAAATTACAGCTCTTGTTTGCTTTGCACTGATTGAAAATGAGGTCAATCTTTGTGTTTTCTAGACTGTTATTTGACAAAAATTTCCAGTAACTTCAGGGTTGACTTTGATACGGTGATATTGGTGTAGGCTGTGTAACCCCACACTGGATTTGCTTGTTTGTACTGAAGTCATCCCAAAGTCATGACAGTGATTTTTCTGGCTGTGACAGTGGTTTCATTCCTGCTGTTGTGTCCTTTTTACTTCTCCCTACTGTGCCCCAACAGATAATTTGTGCTTGAAATCATAACATTTTAAATGGTTTATGGCACAGCCTTAACCTTCTTTAATAGCAGTTTTATGTATTCACTATTCTGCTGCTCTCGTTGGCTTGCAATGGTCAGCAAATAAAATAAAGTTCTTATTTATTGCTTCATGTCATTTAAAAGCAATCACTCAAAACAAGAATTATAAGATCTTCCAGAGATGAAAGTGTTTTTGTGATGAGAGCTGGCAAGGCCAATCCGTTACCATGATGCATGGAGAGGAAAGGCCAGTGTTCTTGACTGTTTGGTGAATGCATTTATTTCCTTTTTGCAATTTTCATTATGGCAAATTGTTTGACCTAGCAGAGAAACATCTTCTCAGGCTGGGATCATATTGTTTTTCTAGAATAATTCCATCACAGTCAACAGTGGATATAAACTGAAAGATGGTAAAATGAGGCAGAAAGGTTCAGCGGTATAGAATGGTATGTTTTCAGATCAGTAATCAGTGTCTCTTTAAAAATAAAATGGAAATATAGGAAATAAGATGATGTGACTCCATTTTATTAAGGTGAAGCTTTATTACTAGTGTTACGATCAAATGAAGGAAAATAGGGGTTGTGAAACCTATACACAGGAGGATAAGAGCAAGCAGCTAAAAATTTGTTACATTAACTGTTCTCGACATCTGTAAAGTCATTGAGATATCATTCTTTATTCAAAGCTAAAATGTTTCCGTGATAATAGAGAACCTAAACAGGAGTCCTGTATACTATATTATACTATATGCATCTCCATTGCAGGAGACGCATATGTCTGATGTTCTTTGATGTAAAAAAAAAAAAAACAAAAGATGCAAGCTTTTCTAATCAAAATTCTAGAGAATAAATAGAAAAAATTACCTTGAAGAATAGTAACATCTATAAAGGGAAGTACTGCTTTTTGTACTACCTCACTAAGTCAGTGCAGTGACATTCAACCTTTGTGTACTGATCCTTTCCTTCTTTTTAAAATGGATTTTAGTTCTGTTTGATTTTTAATGTAATGAAAATATCATGTCTATTGATATCACACCTGTTTTTTATAAAATATGAAAGATTATTTTACATACTACAATCCATTATGATAAAAGAGGATCAGCCCTTTGTTTGTACTTGTGCAGCGCACTACTCACACATAGGCCAAATTTAACAGTGACCATACAAGAACAGGTTAATCATAAAAACTTCATCTGTCTCTCATATCTTTAGTTCCACAGAAATTGAATTATTTTGCAATTAAGACTACATGTGTATGTGCTGTCAGGTTCCTTTTAGTAAGTGGCCTTCTGTTATTTTCATGAACTATGCAGAAGAGATGCTTATGTAGACGCTTCAAATATATAAATAATATTTTCTTCCAGATGAGAAAAATAACGCTATTCTGTCTCTGTGAATCAACTGCATTTCAATTGTATTTAATTTTTTTAATTTCTGAGCTGTTTTTGATGGGTTCTGACCCTTCTTTATATGAAATCTTGGATACCTGTCAAGTAATGAAAAGGAATCTTTAAAATTAGAGATTTTACCCAATTACAGCCCCATAATTTGGTCACATCTGTTCCAATTACCTTGACAAAAATTAGAATGAGACCCAGAACGTTCACTCACCTTAATTTTAGATCTTGGCATTGCACGTGGAAACACAGATGCATTTTCTAAGAGTGTGGACAGTATAAATTTGTTTTGTCTCTGCCTGAATTAATCCCTACGTATGTACATACATGCATGCAGGTCTGAGCCTTCTCCTACCATGATTGCCCTTCAGAGTCTTAACAACAAGATGCACAAGGGTTATGCTAATCCTGGGTAGCTTTGCCAGTTCAGTTTTGTAATACTCAACAAGCAGGTGACTCAAAGACATTTGCAATCTGCCTAGATGCAGTGCTTTGCCCCATGTAACCTTTTTACCACCAGTGTTTTTTTGTCTGGTGGAGGTTGGAATGCTCTGGAAGTAAGTCAGGTCTCTTAGTCTTACTTTCATCTCACTGCGAGGACAGTAAGTAAATACAGAGATCTGCTTTGTAATGTATTAAGTCACTTTCAGACTTGTTAGTAGTTCTGAGTGGTGCATCTCAGAGGACTGGACAAAATAGTGCCACACCTTTTTTGTAAAATCTCTGGCTTGATATGCTGTTTTCTTTTTTTGAGTAGCCCTGCAGTCAGAAGTGGATGAACATGCCGTGGAAATTACTGCCTGGAAATATTGAAGACTTAATAAAATAGGGTTGTTTAATCGAGTCACTGCTCAACATGAAATTCCTTTAAAATATTTTATATTTATTTTGACTTGATTTATGCTTTTTAGAAGGAGATGAAGGTTTGTTTGTTGGGGTTTTTTTTTTTTTTTTTTTTGAGACTGTGGCAAATTCAGATGTTCTGCTGACTTTTTTAACAAGTTATTTCTGATGGACGTGTATCACAAATCAACTTTTTATTCTTTTTTTAATTGTTGAGAATTATTGAGAATGATGAGTCATGTGAAAAAGAACTTGCCAATCTGAGCAGTTACTGGAATTTTAATGTATTCTGCAGTGGTTTGCAATAGCTCTGGATGATGCTTATGAAAAAGATTTGAAAGGTTTGAGTGGGAGCTCCATTTGAATACATGGTGCAGTCCCATGCCATGTTTATTCCAGCTTTTCTTTCCAAAACTTTGAGAGTCTTCTATAACTAATTTAGAGAATTCATAAAATTGTCGTAAAAATCAGATCAAATCTTGTGGAGCACTTTTTTTTTTTTTTTTGCTTGCTTGCTTTCTTGCTTTCATTTTCCAGTGTATTGGATCTTCTAAATAAACCCACTTTAAGCTATGAGAAGAAAATGCCAGTTCCTTTAACTCTGTTGACTTCAGTGGAGTTAATCAGTGAAAAGATACTTACCCCGACATACATACCCACAGTCTCCTATTATTGGTTTATTACTGATCAGACTGTTTGAAGACCAAATGTTGTGCACTTCCTACATCTGGTTCCCACATCTCCTTGCTCTAAAGTCTGGGTAAGCAAATAAACTACAGACATTCAGATGGAGCCCTTAATTCAAAGACATGGTTTACTTACAAGTTTTAACTACCTACTACCCAAATACACAGAGTAATTAAAATAATAGTGAGAACTGAATCCAGATTACTGTTCTTTTTTTTTCCTGTGTTTATTGGGCTGTAAAAACTGGGAATATGCCTTTTCCAAATGTTAATAAGGATTCCTTGTCATGTGCAACCAGCATAAACCAGTGCTGTCTGCTAATTTGCACTTTAAACATTCCCATCTGAAAGCAGTCAGGGGAGTGAACATTTTGCCTAGACTAAAATCAATGTAAACAATCAGATATTGACAGCTTTTATCACATATTTTAGAAGAAAACATACCATTAAATGGAGCAATTAAGTGTGGATTCTCTGCATCTTACAGTTTGTACTGTTTTTGTGTTCAGAATAAATCCAAATGATTGATAATCTCAAATCCTGAACATTTCAAAATTAAATCTAATTTTATCTTCTTCTTAAGCTTTGAGAACTGCACTGTAAAATCTCCATTAGAGTACTGTTTGATCTTTGTGTTTCAGAGGCTTTTATGAATCAGTTCAAATTGTTCAAGAATGCATTAGGACTATTTTCAAAATAATTCTGTTTTGAATATTTTGATAATTGTGACAGTGAGTGGTTCTGAATATATAGCAGTGGATAACAAACCACAATCTCTACTTTCCATTTAAGTTACCATTGGCAGCAGTTGAAATGTCATAGCTTTAAGTGACAGAAGTCATGTCCGCAGTACTGGGATACCAATTAGTCAACTTTGAACACTGTCCATTTGTCAGATTTGAGGTAGATAGCATTGCTGTTAGCTGGAAGCGAGAGATATTTCTGCACAGGGAAAGCCATTACTGGCATAATGCATGGAAATATTCAATTGTTCTCCACAAGCTGTAGCTTTTTTTTTTCATCAGCAAGTGTGGCAGAAAACCTGGCCAAGCTTCCTGCTCAACAACTGTAGCACAGCTTTCTTTCATATGATTTTGATAACTTTATTAGATACAGGTAATGGTCTCTGCATTTTCACATTGGCAATTTAAGTGTAACTCAATAAAATCTCTTAAAAAGATTAAAAGACTCTGATAAGTTATGCCTTAATTTTTTTAATGCATTGTGTGAGTATCAGAGGGCACTAGATGAATAATAATAGTGATGTAAAAAGTAATGCATCTCTGTATACCAAAACATGCAGTTTTCATTCTTTATTTTGTTTTCTGTATCAGTTGTGGCTGTTGAAGTCCAGAGACAGAAGCACACAATCTTTCTCTATCTGCAGGTTATAAAGGAAGTGTCCACCAATAGGTTGGGTGGATTTCCAGAGGGCTGAGACTGGAGATGGTTATTTAAAAAAGTAAGCCTCAGGATTTTATTTTATTTTTTTAATCTGTAGATATATTGATGGCTGGACTTGATGGTCACAGAGGCTCTTCCCCGCTTAATGATTCTGGGATTATATATATATATACATATATACACACATATGGAGTGTAGTTCATCCAGGTATTTAAACATACGGATTTTGATACTTCGGTTTAGGTTTTTACAATGGACTTGGGCAGTATTTTTGAAACAAGTTGTTTTGGTAGAAACAGTGGAAATACTGGGAACTGATTTTTTTTTCATAGGAGAAAGGATTCAAGTGCATTTAATTAAAAAAAAAAGTATATATACATTCTTATTCTTATATATACATACTTATTTCACAAAAGGCCTACATCTGAGGGCACAGAATACTTGCAGATCTTGTAATCTTAGTGAGGGTGGCACTCTTACCCAGACTAGAATGATAGGAATACCAAACATTTGCATGGAGAGTTTATTTGTCTTCTTAAAATCACTATGGCAGAAGCAGGGCTCTGTTGTGTTGTATCAACTGAGTCCTGCATGGAGCTGTGCAAGTTGTCTAAGAGAAAAGCCCTCATCTTTCTGTTGTTCCCAGTAATCTATCCGTGTCTAATCTCATCTTGTCATCCCTGTGACCAGGACACTCCTTTTTTTACTTCCAGTAACTACCTCCACTAGTCAGCTGCTCAGGCAAAAGTAGAACTAAATTTCTCATTTTCCCCTTGACAGAAGCAAGAAATTATTATTCATTAAGTCTGAGAGGCATCTTTAATAGCAGTTTTGCCTGACTTGTTCATCTTTCACTGCCTTCTGGAAAGGTTTGCTAAGAGATGCTATTTTTCAAAATCCGTACTCCAAATTTAATCTAGACTACAGTTTCCAATATGGTTAAATAAGATAGAAACTTAGACAAAAGCTAGGTAACACTGTGTCATCTGCTTGGAAAGTTCCTTAAGATTTCATCCATTTTCTGGTTTTCATGGAGCTTCTCAGACGAGTTTCATTTAATTCCCATAGAAATGTACCTTGGCCACAGAATGAGGAAGCTTCTCCCAGTATTCTGTATATCTGCCTTTTTTACCTTCATTTTACAACTCGCTATTATGATCCATTGCGTAACTCTGAAATATTCTACTTCTTCCTTGTCAAAAACTTGTAGATGTTATAATGTTCCCTATAGTCATTTCTTAGCAAATCTTAATTTACTTATTTTAATCCTTCTTCAAAAGCATTCTCTCTAATCTACAGATCATCCTGCAGGTGTTTTTTTTCTGAATTATGTTTAGTTCACTGACATCCTTCCAGTATTAGAGTTCTCAAAGCTATGTACAGAATTCTGTGTAGTCTCACCAAAGCTGCAAGGAGGACGATGATTACCTCCTTGGGCTGTGATACAGTACTTCTGCAACCCAGAGCTGGCTGCTGTTTTGGCTGCCTCAGCCTTCCACTCTAAGCTTCCATTTGCTATGCTTGTGGCTGTTTGCACTTTCCAGTGTGGGGAAAGGTCCTTCCCAATTCTGTCTCAGATCAGGAATTCCTCCTAAGGCCTTGCCCGGTTCTCTGTCTTCATGTCTCTCTATGCGCTGTGCTGTTTCCGTCATCCAGAGTTAAATGAACTGTCCGAGTGGTCTGACTTGATACAAACTCCTTTTTTACCCCAATCAGGCTCAAGATCTCTCTTGCAAATCTTAGTGGGGCTTTGTAAAAATGCAGTGAGGACAGATCTCATTGATAACAACAGTTCATCAAAACTTTTTTGGTTTCCACAACCTCTCCCTGAAGCATGGACAGAGATGTGGGGAAAACACGCCTGCCTCCAGGGGAGTGTGCCATAGGTAAGGCTGTTGAAAGCTCTGGGTTCCTGAGCTAGCAGCTTTCCTTGCTACTTAACTGATAGCGTAGCTTTTCTTCTCAAAGGCTTTGTGAATGTTCTTTTATTCACTGTTTCTTCTTTGATTAAAGTTACCTCTGTGCGCATTTAGTTGCTCTTATCTTTGTGAGCTCTTCTCCTGTGCATGCAATTCTCTCTGTTTTTGCTGTCCCTCAGCCTTTGAGTAGACATCTGGAAGGCTGCACAGGCTGCTTGGCATTCTCTGTCCTTTACCAGAAGGATTATCTTGTGTTCTGAGGCCTTTCAGGAGCCTGTGGGCTTCTTGTGTTTTTGTGTCAGAAAGCGTTCTTGAACTTTAAAATCTACTTCTGTGTGATTCCATTCCCTAGCACACACCAAGGGACTAATGTGCACCGCTCGGCAGCACCCTTATTATTTAAAATGAATTTGTAAGATGAAAAATCATAGTAATGAAAGTTAAATCCATGATGAAGATTCTTGGTCTAGAATCTTTGCTTTTGTGACTCATGAAGTTGTCCTTTCTGTAATTTAACTTTCCGACTGAGTTGAAGTCCACAAGGCCAGTTCTTACATTATTTTTGCCACATTGTAAATGGAAAGGCCCAACGTAGCCTTCTATGTATATTCAGGAACATACATGTGTGTATTCAGCCAACCCTCAGGAATATTATGTGTGCAAAGAGAAGGTTTTGAGAGAGCTTGTAACATTTATCTGTGCGCTTATTGTTACCCTCGCTGGATAACTAACTCTATTACAGACTTAACCTGATTTCTTCTGTGGCCACTTCTCAACAGTACTTGAGCATCTCACAGCCATTGAACGTCTGCCCACACACTGTTCCCATGAAGCCACTGTTATTTCTACCTAAATAGGCAAATTGAGTGTCAGGTAAATGTCATGCTTAAAGTCATAAAGGCTTGTGGCAAATCCCAGGTTTATGGGAGCCCTAATTGACAGTCACAAAGTGGTGATACATCAGTATGCCTTATGCTGTTTCCAATTATCGTGTCTTA
Source organism: Cyrtonyx montezumae (assembly GCF_038088225.1). NCBI lineage: Eukaryota > Metazoa > Chordata > Aves > Galliformes > Odontophoridae > Cyrtonyx > Cyrtonyx montezumae. The sequence continues at coordinate 10,432,539 of NW_027071825.1, forward strand.
AAATACCTGAAGATTAAATTAAATACAACAAAAGTTTTTAATTGAATGTGGCCACTGCGGATCCTACCTCTGTCCCCACAACAAGCAGCAGATGCTTTTACACTTAATTGTAATGAAACAGAAAAATGAAGCTTGGCAAAACCAACAGATCCTGAATGTCATCCCTAACTTCGTTTTGAAATACAGCTTTTGTAGCATCCGCAGTCCCTTTAATAAAACAATGTCAGTCAGTTCTGCAAAAAGCAGGACACAGCAGTGCTAGCTTATAAAATCTGGAATTTGTTGGGACTGTAAATACAGAAATTCATGACTGAGCAGTTTAGAGAGTAAAGTTTTTACTTGCCCTAAGGATCCGTGGAAATAGGCAGCTAGAAAAGCAAAAAAGGAATATACAGAAGTGTATGTCGTTAAGAACTGATGCAGTCGTGGATAGATGCAGGTAAATAGAGCTTCTCTACTTATTTATAAGAATTCAATATCAGAGCTCTTTATGCACTTTTTACCACATTTCTATTTAGGATTATACCATTGTCTACGAATGTACAAACAGTACTTCTGGAAATTGTGATTTTACAACCATCGTAACTTTCACCTGGGGGACAGTAGTCATATTTTGAATTTGTCATCATTGAAAATGCCCCTTAAACCTTTTGACTTAAGGAAGTTACAGAGCAGTAGAAATTTAAATAGGTATAAAAGGGGAAACAGTGAACTCTACTATGTTCATCATTTAAAGAAATGAAGAAAGGCTGGCAAACAGGACAGATGCTGCCATATCATGTGTATTGGGTGAGAGACAAAGACTTTATATCCCATCATCCATTTTTAGAGTAACTCTTGAGAAATATATTAAGGTAATGCAACCAGAGAACTATGAGCAACAAAAGGGGAGCTAGTGGGCAAAAGCTGACAAAGTCTGCTCATAAGCCATAATGTTCAGTATTCAGAGAAAACAGCTGAAAATGGAAAATATAGAAAAAAAAAAAAGGAGCCAAATACTGTGTTAAATAATTGCATGGAGTGAGGTAGACTCAGAGTAACAAGAATTTCTGTGTTTACAACCTCTATAATGCTACTTTTTTCGTATTATCACTTTTCTATAATGGTAATTCCATGTATAAAAATAAAAAAAGACTGCTGTCTGTATTGCATACTCTTGATGTGGCAGGAAATAAGTTATTGTGTTGGTTTTGGGTTGTTTTTTTTTTTGTTGTTTGTTTGTTTGTTTTTGTATTGCATTGACAACTAGACTAGCTAATTGAGCTACTTCCTTTAAGGTGACAAAAATTTCATGCACAGTGACATTGGGAGGTATTGCAGAGAGCACTGGCTCTTGTACTGGAAAGGTATGGGAATATAGAGCCACTTTCCATGGAGTCTTTCAGATGCTTAGACTGCTGCACAGGAATGATGGGGCATGCAGGCAGCTTCAGCCTGTTACTGTGGATCTCAGTCTGCTGAAGACTTATACCAGGCTTGACTCCAAGCGTGAGAGCTACCCCTTAGATGTAAACATATCTGCTGTATTACTGAAAGTCAAGTGGATGAGAGCTTTGAACCATAGGTAATGATTTGCAAGTTGTTTTGTCACAGTATTGTTTTACAAGAGTTTATGAAATACCTTCAAGTATAAAAATGAATTAATATACAACATAAGTTAATTGCAGGAAAATTTGTTCTTTACGCAGTGCTTTAAAACCTGAAAAGCATCTTAAAACAACTGGGTAAACACCATAAAAAAGGATCAAAAAATAATTTATCTGCTTGTCATTCTCTGTCATTTTTAAGTACTGCTTATACATAAATCCCTGGGTATAGGTGTTTCTAACAGATCTACAAAAAGATCCTGAACCAGAATGGCACAAATGCCATACAGTAATTAGCTGGGGGAGGGGAAATGAAGCTGATGTTCTGCCAAAGCTCATTAGAACAGGTCATGCACTCCAGTGCACAGAATATCACTGATGGCTGGTAACAGAGGAGCATGCTACTGGCTTGATAGGGAGGAGAACATAAAATTATTTCTCTAAAAGACATAGAAAATATCAGAGAAAAGGATAGAAGTGGAAAGAAAAGTGAATCCCCTTTTCAAGAGCTAAGATATTGCTGCTTCTGACCATATGTTGGTAAAGTGTGATGCCTTTGTGCTTTACTGTTTATTAGAGGCTAATGTTTACTGCTCAGAGATGCCAAGGCCAGAGTTGGTGTCTGTGCTGTCTAACCTGACTGGCATTTATTTGGCAAGATGCACTAATTTCTTGGCAGATCTGGTGGTTCCTCTTGCTAATCATGCACTATGCCTTCCCATACATCTATGTTTGACAATATAAGAAGACGTGTGCAGTGCCTGGAGCTGCTGTTTCTTATTAAAGCTGCTGCAGTTTCAGAAGCATTTGACTTTGAGATAACTTTCATGCATTCTTACTCATCCTTGATTTTTTTAATGGCCAGGTTTTGACCGTAGAGGATACTCTTAATACGTAGGTAACGCACACTGCCTGCCACATCATAACTTGTTCCAGCAATGCTAAACAAAGCACAGATTGCTAGCTGGCAGCCTTGGTTTTGCTGCATTTATTTTGGCCAAGCAGAGTGGCCATCCTGTTTGTGATAGCAGAAAAGAGAGGAAAATATTGTTGAATGCAGCAACTTGCCTGTGAAACTCATTCTGCAAACAAACAGTCTGTGGTTCATAGAAAGGTAGAAAACAGTGAAGCAGAGGTGTGTACAGCAAATAGCCTCAGGTGGGTTGGATAACTGCTAAAAAAAACCCCAAAAAGTCTGTGTATAAAATACTACATAATGGTGTTGAGAGCAGATGTAGAATTCAGAGGAAGGATTAGAGTAAGCAATTTAGTAACCATTCAACAAAATGGGTATTACAAAGATTTCTGTTAAAAAGGGAAGAATATTTCCCTTCAGTTGAGTTCTACATAAGATGAAACTTGAAATTTCCTTCAGTCATGGCATGTCTGGGCAGACTGCCAAATTTCAGCACCTCTTCTGCACAGGTCTTACGGGAGAATATAGATCTTTAAAGGTCTAACGTTATCTGTTAGATACCTCTTGGGCTTTTATCAGTTTTGTCTTGGCCTTTATTAGGTGGTTATTCTGAAGATCCCATACCAAGTAAAATATAATTCCTGTTTATATAAGGCAGGTGAGATGATTTGTCTCCACTTACATAGTAAGTGTTTGGTTGTGCTGAAAGGAAATCTCTTGAGTCCTTGTTCAGTTGTTCCCTTAGTAACTGTTCCCCAATAAACTAGCTATGGGACTCCTTGTTTAAACACTGTTCCCAGGTCTGATTTCAGGTCTGATTTCAGCTGTAATCCTCCAAATCTAGTAGAACAATGAAACTGATACCTTTTCTCAGTGGGAATGAGAGATTCTCAACTGAACACCTGCCAGCCACTCCTAATCCAAACGGTGAACAAACAACCACAGACTGACATAGTTTAAGACTATGGGCTGTGAGGCAAGGTATTGACAGAAGTGCTAATGATATACAAGCCTTCTCTGTTCTGTGGAAAAGAAAGAGCATAATCCTCTTGCAATTAGCTTGGGTAGCAGTTCTGAGTCTGATGGCCTGAAGTTGATTGACAGTTGTTGAGTCTCAGCAGTAGAGATTTTCCTGTACTCAGTAATTTTGAACCGTAGGTTGGAAACAAAACAGACCATGGTTATCATGGCTGCTTGGAAATAAGTGTTTTCCATGTCTTTTCTTCTACTGCTCTGTCTGCTTTCCATCCATTCCAAAAGTTGGGCAGACCTGGCAAATAAATAGAAAAGTTTTCATGATGAAAGCCAGGGACTGGCAGAGGATGGTCCATAGAAAGGTGAATTTTCAAACTCTGTGGCACGTACACCTGGTCAAACAGGACAGTTAGCTCTGCATGTCATCAGCAGCTCTGGTTGATGATATTTTTATGATAACGCAGCATCAGGGAGAACTAGTTGCATAATTTGTTTAAGGTATCACATTAATGCACACTTAATGCCTGAAACCTTCATTTTTTTCTTAATACTAAACACACAAATATTAATGAAGCCTGGGAATATGTACAAGCCTCTACAATACTTCCTCTGATTTCATTCTTTCTCCTTCACAGAGAGTTTCTTTTTGTAAATAGATGAACAGGTGTTAAGATGGATCAATAAAAAGGTTACAGAACATTAGTTGCTGGTTTGAAGTGTTATCTTTAAGGAAAGTAAATTAAAATATAAAAAAAGCAAGTAAAGTCTGCTCCTAAGGCAACAAGTAAGATTCACTTAGGGAAGTTCTGACATTGAGTGACCCAGCATTTTATTGATGCTGGGGGAGTCGGAAAGAAAGGAACACAGCCAGAAGCTGGCCTATAAGCACAAGTGGGCATTCTTAAAGTCAGAGAGAGATTTACAGTGGATCCTGTTTTCTTAACAGGTTTTTCTGAAGGAGTTAGTTCAGAACCATTATACCACACCTTTACCAGAGAATTAGCAGAACCTACAGGTAACTAGCTGAACAAGTGCTACAGCTGTTTTATGCTGAAGGAGCTCTTGAGAAAGGCTAAAAAATACTAAATGCCACTCTGAAAGCGTGGTCTAACATGTGTCTTGAGGGCTGATGCCTTTTTTTTATTTGGCCTGATAAACTTTTGTCCACCTGGAGATTTGAGAGTTGCTTACCTGAGTAACATCCTAGGATTCCAGGCTGCACTTTTCTCCCACCTGGGATTGCAGCCTTGAAACGTACATGACAGGTGAATCCAGTCTGCATAGAGGCAAGGAAACTAATCTTTTTGTCTTCTGAAGTCAGGTATAATTTTACCATCTAATACAATGGGATTGGAAAAAAATATTTGAGCTGGAGTACGTATGCTTTTTATCACAGGGGCATCTTCAAATTTGTTGTGTGACCCATTCAAGATTGAGGTGCTAATGTTAAAGGCACCAGTTATTGTGCTGATTTCCTTGGGTATATTCTAAGCTCTAAATTCCCTTAGCTTTTGGTACTGCACAATGATTTTTGTTCCAGTTGAGGAATTTGACATTTCATATTAATAAATGGTGTTTGTGAGACAGTGGGATTTAGTATGAGAGCTTTACCAATCCCCACGTTTGATGAAGACCTTATCTACCTACAGAAGTCAGCTTGGTTACAGGAAGGCTTTGTAACATGTTTATTTCTGAACAATAGCATAAGCCAAACGGATCCATCAGTAAAAACCAAGGAAAGCAAATGTATCAGCAGGAGTCTGAATGGAAACCAAATACTGATGAGAATGAAACCTTATCTCAGGGTGCAGGAGTTGGCATTATCTGTTGCCAACAGCTTTCACAAACCAAAGAAGAAAGGGAAATATTTTATAAAAGTTACAAAAAATTTGAGAGACCCACTTACATGACTGTTCACCTACATGTATCTGTCACTGAAAAACCAAACAGCAGGAATAAAAACCAATAAATGCTTACTATTCAGGTATGGCTGAGTGTCAGGCATAGGGCCTCGATGAGGTAGCATGCTCTGTCTTGTGTAAATATATATTAATCACCTGGAGCTGTGCTACCAAAGCAAACCAACTGAACAAGAAAACAAAAGAAGCTCATAGGCCTTCCACTGCCTGCAGCAATATGCAGTTGACAGACAAATATTCTGCTCATTTACATTCTGAATTAAAGCCCATCTTCAATGCCATCAATATCAGTGTCATTACTGCAAGTGCTGCGTGAGTTTGATGCAATAGCTATTAATTAGACCATTTTCAACAAAAGCCAGAGCACTTCAGTTCCTAATGGAGTTTATCTTCTTGTATTTTGATTTTGTTCAAAGGGCCTTTCTGAATTTGAAGTTCCTGTAAGGTAATTGTAAGTACAGCAAAGGTTAAAGAATACCCTTCATACTTTTATCAGCTCATCTGCTTCACAACATTATGCATCAGCAGCATAAACAGCCAACTCAGTAATGAGGAACACTGACATAAACAATAGCACCCTACAGTCACACACACTAAGTCTTTTTCACTCCCTTCTCTCAGTGGTCACCACGGTGAGCAAAGTTGGGAATCGCAGCAAGAGAGAGCAAACTGGTTCACTTTCAGAGCCAACAACTATTCATCCTTAGAACATTATTGGCTACTTCATTTTACATCATTGTTGTTGGTTGTCTTGCATGACTCCGATGAGTCAAAACAAATCTAACAGTTTTCTCAGCCTACTTCTATACTCAGCATGTTAGCTAACTTTTTGGTTTAGTCTTACTGTTGGTATATGAGAATGCAGGAAGTTAATTTGCATTGTAGGAACGCAGGTTACTGCATCATCCCTGTGTGCAGGGAAAATGTGTATCTGCCAATGCAGGCATTGCTTTGGCTCCTGCTTTCTCTACTTATCAAGTAGAGATAGGACAAGGAATTGCACTTCTGTCTCTTCTTATCTAGCTCTGTCTCATCTGCTCCTTTGTGGTTTCACAGTCCTCATCACAAACAGTGCTGAGCTGCTTTACTTCAGCAAAATGAAAAACTCCAGATATCTTCTTAAAACCCATCTCCTACGGTTTGTTTGGGAAGTAGCCACCGAAAGGTTACAAAGATTTCTTGATGTTGTCACCAAGGTTTAGTTCCCTTGCCTAATATGCAGATGACACTGTCTGTCTGCTGATTCATGAAAATATAAACCGATCTTTGGCTATAATTTTGAAAGGATGCAATAATTTTTAGTGACCATTGCTGTTGTAGTCTTTGCTGCTAGTGTGGTTAAAAAAAATTGCCAAATATTTTAGATATAACCTCTCAACCAAGAACATCATACATTTGTATGTGCTCTCTTAATCTTGCACTCACACACACAAATTCATACATAAATCTACATGTATGTATAAATATCAGCTTGTTTTCTTTAGTGTGTATGTGACTGAGCGCAGGAACAGGTTGCCTAGAGAGGTTGTGGAGTCTCCCTTGGAGATCTTCAAATCTGAGCGTAGTCCTGGACAGTCTGCTCTAGGTGGCCCTGCCTGAGCAGGGGTTGGACCAGATGTACTCAGAGGTCCCTTCCAACATCAGCCATTTTGTGATTCTAGGATCCTGTGTGTGATAAAACCAGATACTCCTCAAAAATGCTCTGCTTCCTGCTTCTGGATTGGATTATATTATGATAGAAAACACATTCTAGTCAAATTCTTGTTCAGAAAGTAGTGAGTTCTGTGAATTTTGGTTTTGCCTTGTTATTACAGAGAAGAAAGTTAGATAGAATGTGATTTTTTTGAAGCTGCAAAATACTTTGCTTCAAATCTGGCTCCAGTTTCTGCTTTTCACATTTATCATAATCAGTAAACCAAAGTATAACTAGATCATGTGCATCTGTCCAGCAGATTCTGTACAAGCAAAACTCCCACCGAGGCATGCTGACTTAAGGGGAACTCCTTGCTACTGGAGATGAGTTTGGGTTCGTGCAAGTGTGAAATCTTTGTGTTCAAATGTGCTGAGAGGCTTAAGAATATCCATGAAAAAACTACTGATAATCAGTGTTGCTGAATTGTTAGAGAAGTAACTCGAAAGTGTCATGATGCAGTTTCCTTATCACTGAAGTTATCCCTGAAATGGAAGAGAACTACAGGGGCTGTCATTATCTTTTTACAATGTCATTATGGCCTCATCCCTTTAGAACCCTTGATGCTCTTGCCCTCTTGGAGTGGAACAAAAATGAATCTAGTGCATAGGATACTTGTATTGCACAATTGCAGTCCTGAAATCTTTGATTTTGAGTTTCAATGCAAGTTTTGCTTGAGTGATTTGTGAGGAAGATGGTGGGAAGAGGACTCGAGGATTTAGCCCCGTCCCTCTCTTTGGTTTGCAATCCCAGGTATTTAAAACTCCATTATAGTTTTAGTAAAACTGTGCAGGAGTTTTCTGAAGTCTGTCTCCCTTGATTCTTAATGTCTACAGGATATTCCTTATGATAAATATTAATAATTTGCAAGGCCATGGATGAATGCATTTTTATAATTATCAAGAAACCGACATACTGGTTTAGTGTTTAAAATTAATTATTGTAGGGAAACTAGCATTACATAAGGGAATTACATTAACTCATCAGAGTGAGTTCATTTTGCCTTTCAATTTACCTTTGTTAAACTTTATTTACTAATTTTGTATTTAACTTTGAGTGCTCAGTGAAATCTCCATTTCTTTAACTATAGGACTTTATCCCTAAACATTTGAAATAATGTATATTCAGTTTGCATCACCACATATTTAAAACCGTTATAATTCCATAAATGCAAATAACAAGAGATTAAAAGTAATGAATTTGCAAGAAGTTCCTTTTGTGATGTGAGAATGGAAAATCAGGTTTTAGCTATTTTGGATTTCTTTTCCGTCTATAGATTTCTGTTCCCTCTGTCTACCATGTTACTGAAAGACAAGGCTTGCCAAAAACTGGTAGCTGTAGGACACTATTGATTATAGGAGCAATTAAATGTCCCGTCATCTTTTGTGGCTCCCTGTGACAAACAGTGCTCCACCCAAGGAATGTATTTCCTTGGCCATGCAGTTTTATTTCCAGTCATCTTTATAGTGGAAATGACGATCTGATTACACTTGACCACGGAAGCTGGTGATAAATTGTAACCAACTATTTGCTTAGTTTCATTGGGTACCTCACGATGTTTCACCTGTACTTTGCTGATTTCTCTGTTGCCATAGGGACTAATTCCAGTTTCCCCAATCTGTGGCAGTGAGGCTGGTATAGAGGTTGCAGGTTCCACTGTAAGTAGGCTGACACAGGGAGGGAGGAACATGGCTAACACCTGTCTGCAAGAAGATCCAAGCTTCTCTAGTGCTAGAGAGAGCAGCAACAAAAACAAGGGTTGGGAAAGACTTAGAGTTGGTGCATACTGGGGTACAGCAATATGGGAGGATGTTCTCGCTGCATTATTAATGTGAACTTAATGTACCAGAAATCTCCAAAATATTAATGAAGAAGGTTCTGATGCTTAGTGTGTTTCAGGTAGGGAAAGAAGAAAGCCAAGAAATGGAGAAAGAGCTTGTGTCTCAGTTGCTCACGTAATGCTTGGTTTGCCTGAATGTATGTTCATAACTTATTTGCTCTCTGGAGACTTATTCATTTTAATAATGCTGATGCACTTCTGTTTAACTTTATCAAGACACCAAGGAAGAGTAATTTTGAAATTGTATACCTCTTGAGATTTTGTAAGGATCTTCTTTTTTTTCTTCATGGTGATGTGCTTGATCACAAGGGGAAGAGATGATTCTTCCTTATATCGATATCCAAGCTTGGAGTAAAGCATTCTTTTCATTTAAGGCATCACTGTGAATTTTCAGTTTAGTGAGCAGCAGGGGACTGGGAGCTTCCACAACCATTACTCAGCTCCAAAATCTTTGGCTGAATCCTAATTTACTGTGTACTGGGAAGTTGTGTAGGATCTATAACACCCTACAGAATCTGCTTTAGAGTCTCTAAAGAATCACAATTGTGTAACAAAATGGGGAATCATTAAGGCAGTTCTGCAAATACAACTTCTCAGCTCTAATGCATTCTATTTCAGAGTCTCCACCCAATCTCCTTAGTCCTTTAGAGATTGGTCTGCTTCTGCTAACAAAAATAGCACTGAGAGTGGGCACCCTTGACTAGTCTCCCACAGAAGTCAAAATTGTATTGTGACATTAGCATGTATCCTTGCTCAGAACAGTGTAGCTGATGCAATACATTTAGAGCACATTTTTAAATTTCCATCATAGTAAAGAGAAACTGCCATTCAATCCAGTGAAAATGCTTTCTCAGCGTCAAAAGATGCCATTACCACAGGACTGGCATCATTTTTCATCTTAAAGAGGATATTAAATAAGCACAGCAAATTCATGCAGGTAAGCCTACTGTACTAAATGTAAAATAAAACCACACATTGTTCAGGGTGAATTATTTTAATGCGTATATGTTGAGTCAATTGGCCAATGACTTTGCCAATTTGTTAATACCCACATTTAGGAATAAAATGGATCTACGTAACCTACATTGCTGTGTGTTTTTGACTGGTTCAGTGCTGCCAGAATCAGCACACTGCCATCTACAAAGTATCTGCTGGTCAGCACCTGGGTGGCATAATGTAGTGCTACAAAGACATCCCACCAGCCAGCATCAGCTTGCAAAAGGGATGTTCTCTTTTTGAAACATGAGGGCTAACTGTACCTAATGATCACAAGATTTGTGAACAATTCAATAGCAGCAGACCAGAAAAGGGAAAGGTTAGCCCACATATGCAAAAAGGCTAAGCAGCTTTGGGTGAGATGAAAGGTAAGACTAAGATCTAGCTTGGATCTAGAGCTGGGTTTTTTTCAGCACTGTACAATGTGCTGAGAAGTAACACACTTGTATGTGTTTGGATTTAGGAATATACTTTAATCACCAAAGTTTGAATACACAGTCTCTGCCTTTATGGATCTTGAGCTTCATGGAAGGTGAAGCAGAGCTGCTGTTTCCCTTTAAATCACCTCTTTGTTAAGATTTGGTAGTGATACTTCCCTTCCATTTGGTACAGTCAGAGAGCCGACATTGCGTACCCTGCATGCCATCTTCCACTTGCTTTGCTAAATCCTAATTACTTGGCTTGAAATTTCAGCAGCGCATGACAGCCTTCAGCTCTCACAGATTTGTGTTGGTGCAAGTGAAATTGCAGCTCAGACTTAACACTTCTATTAATGTCTCTTTTGACTTCTTGACCCTCTGTAATGACACATAGGGTCATGTTTATCCCCCCATATGCCTCTTATGACCCCCTTAATATGGTTTCATCCTGTACTGTAACTACCTTTGTTGCTTATATTCTTACCACCCTACTCTAATGCTTTCTGCCTCACTTCAGATACAGAAAGCTGCAAACAGGGCACTCTTTCTTTTGCATGTTATCTAATAATACCCTTACTGTGAAACTAAAACTTACAGTACTGTGTTTCTAATTAATCAAAAAGACATGCTGTAATAATACAGCTGCAGATAAGTAGCTGTGCCACCAATCACTCACTGCTCAGATGAAAAGCAACTTGCTGAGCAAAACCATCCTTAGCCAATTATATCATGGAGCTCTGCATGGATTGAGGATATGGCAAGAAAGATTGTGAGCCAAGGAGGAGGCAGTCCAGCCACTGCATGAGTGAACAAGGGTCAGCTGGAGGAAGGGGAGGGAAAAAAAAAAAGTGCGGGTGATTCTAGTTGAAGGCGATGATGGGGAATGTGAGACAGGTTTGTGTGTCAGGTGCTGGTTGCAGGTGAAATGAGTTGGGACAATCAGTGCTGGAGGAACAGGGTAATAACTGTAAGATGGCAGCTGGAGTTAATCAGCAGCAGTTCTTATTTTCACTATGCAAGTATCTTCTGTAATAGTGGACTGCACATGGTTTTTGTGAGGGTAGTTTTTCTGTGGACAATGTTTAAAGACGAATAATGTTTAGTATAAAATTTTTTAGGATCCTAAAGAAATTGACAAAGTTAGTAGTTTATTTGATTAAAATGATTGAGTCAGCTATACAAAAAAGATTGGCAGGTAATTCTTTCTTTCCTCATTTAGAAAGTCTTACACCATCCACTCTTGTTCATTAGCAGCATATCAAATTACAAACAAAAAATGTCTCCCAAATGAGTGACTGGACAAGCACTGAACAACTGTTATTTTTTATTAATATATCATGCCTACTGTTCTCACTTATCTGGCAAGATTTTCCTCCTCTAGGTGCAGGTCTTTGAACCACAGCCCCTAGTGGTTCAGCCTAGCAGGGTGCTAGTCAGTTAGAGCTGATGCGCAGATGGACCCAAGCTCCTCTGCACCAGCTCCAAGCCAGGCAGATGTGAGCCACTTTATCCCAGAAGGCTTTAGTCACAGTAATGCAGTGCTGTGCCTGAGTTACTATGCCAGAATAGAGCTGCTCTCAGATTCCAAGCTCCACGCTTTTCCAGACTGATATTGCTTAGAAGCAGAGCAGCTCTCATTTATCAATGGACAGAAGCAGAACCTGCCAAAATGGAGTAGCCATGTTGGAGAGTGATTCAGGACTTTGACAGAGATGAAGCTGTAGGAGACGAAGCAGAGGAAACTCATACAACGAGCAAGAACAGCTTGTGTCACGTTACCACCTGTTCCTTTGACATCTGAATTTATGGGCTAAACCATAAACGGCCTAAGGCCTCATTTATTTGAACTCAGAACAGAAACAACACCTGCCCTACTGAGCTTAGCTTCCCATTTCAGATACTGATCATAGGGAACACTGAACAAGCCTTAGAGAATCTGAGGGCTTTTGGTAAAGACTAAAATTAGATACCATAAAAACAAAAGCTGTTCTAGAGAAATAAAAAGAAGGCATCATAATAATCACTTCTAAACTGAAATAAATTCTAAACTAAAAGGAAAAACAAAGCAATTAGATAAATGGAATGTTAATTAGAATGCTTTGGTCTCTGAAGAAATTTAGAAAAACAAAAGGCCAAATTCCCTCCTAGGAATTAATCAGAAGGCAGTAAAAGTACTGTGGCAAAGCTCAAGCCAGTATGTTCCTGGCACTGTAGTTTATTGGAGAGCATACTATGTGACTGTCGTATTGAATGAAATATTTACTATGATGAGGAAAAGTACATGAAATCGTAAAGTTCTGTTACTTGAATGAAAAGCATGAGGCAGGTGGTGATGATAAAGGTTAGGGAACAAGGTAACAAATATTAATAGCTGTTCAAAGGAAGGAAGGTACAGCTGCTGCGGGAAGTGCTGGATCCAGCTCTACAGCTGGACTTGGTCCTCTGCCCTGAAGCGTGAGAGAAAAATGAGTGTATGCGGCCATGGATTGCTCTAAGCCATGATGTGAGCATGCCAGTAGACACCCAAGATATCTGTCTTCTATGAAATAGAGAGAAGCCTTGTTTTCTGTATTTGTGACGAATACCAATAATGTGACAGAAATGTTTAAACAAGGATGCAGCACGTCACAAAGCAAGACAATCATTTGTTTTGGCAGCTGGTTTGAAACGTTCAGTTAGATTCCTATGGCAGTGAATAAATTCTCCCACTGTTTCAGACTACTTCCTGCAGTGCTTATTCATCTTGGCTGGAAAAGTTATCTGGGATGATTTGGCCTTGACATAAGAGATCATTTCATAGCCATTCTGTACACTCTTGTAGGTACACATTCTGTGTTCAATAAAAATTAATTACAAAGTTACATAAACGAGGACACTATGTCCATTCATTCAAATGAATGCACTTTGGATTCATGCTCTCTACCTTCTTCTGGTAGGAATATCACCAGTGGAATCTGCAGGCAGCTGGAACCAACACTATCTTGAACGGGCAACTGAATGAAGAGAACCTCTTCCAATGCTTGTCAACTTCCCTGGGAAATGGAGTGTTCAGCATCCCTTTGCAGTAAGTTCAACTTTCCAAGACTTTTGTCCTTTAGATAACTTGAGTATCCTGGGTAAACAGAAGAAATTCTTACATAACTTAGAAGGTCACTGTGCAATTTCAACCTAACCACTCTGAATTAAATGTATTGTCTACTTTATCTTGCAAAGCTGAGTAAGGAAACAAAGCCATTACAGAGCACAGGTTCATCAGAAATACTATTTTTGAAATAGAAGTACCCAGGACACAAGCATGAAATTGCAGAGCTGTGACAGGAGTCAGGGGAAGCTATTCTCCCGATGAACATATACTGATTTATTAATGTGAATTTGCATATATGCTTACAATCTTATATACTGTGTGAAGTAGTAAGGATGGTTTCTGTAAATCTCTAGATGAATACAATAGCTATTACCAAACTAGGGTATTTATAGCTTGACTACTGAAGGGCTTTACTTGACACTGTGACTGTGCCTTTTCAGTTTGATGGTAATGGATCCCCTTGTTGCCATAGTTGTTCAGCCTGTCATCATAAGTGATGTTTGTGTTTGTGTTAGTAATAGCAGGAGAGTTTTCTATCGACTCTCTAATAACACATAAAGAACTGCGAAGCAATCCATAATGAGCTCTTATCCTTCCTTGCTTCCTTTTTTTTGCTGTAACGCTTCATGTCTGATATTTGCTTGGTAAGTTTTTTTTAAAGTTTAGAAATTCTTCTGTTTTTAACACTTCAACTTCTGATCAGCATACACACACACACACAAAGCTCAGACATTCAGGATCCTGTTAAGATCTCCTATACTACGGCAAAGGTACCCCAGAATGTATCCAGTGTACCTGGTCTCTCAGTTGTAGTAGTCATGTCCTCAGTTGCTTCAGTCCTTATGTTAAAGCTGTTTTGTATACGTAGAGTTCATGTGTGTTTTCCTTCTTTTGTTCTACACTGAACATTTAACACAAAAGGCCAGGCAGAACACTCACTATTCGTGCCTGTTGGCCTCTGTGTGCCATACTGGGTAGCTTCGATCTGTGAACTCTCATGCTAATTTCTTACTTCCAAAGTTTCTGACTTGAGATGTGGAATTTTAAACTGTTTTAAGCACATGTAAGCAACTGGTGTGTAGCATATTCCAGGATGTGCTTTGTTTAACTTTTCCCCTAAAAAAGTGATTAGATCAATGCACCATTGCTCTTAAAATAGATGGGTCCTCTCACAGTTGAGCTAGGCAGATTGTTTCTGAAGTATTCAATATCTTTATTTATGTTTCCAAGATGGAGGATAAAACTAAGAAATAGAAAAGAAAAAAAACAGCATATTCAGCAGATCTTATCTAGCTATTTTCCTCTTTCTGTTTTCATTTGCACTTCTATTTCCATGCAATATTTCATTTTTTTTATTCATCTATCACAGTTTGCTTCTGTCAGAAGTTCAAAGACAGCCTGCTTTCATAAAGGAAAGACAGTACTGACTGAGCTGCATTATTGTTTCTACCTTTTTTGACCAATCCTCAATGCATATTTCTAGTTTTGGAAAGCATTTCATGAATCACTGGGCAGTTTGAAAAATCTATACTGTAAGCTCATTACTTTCCTGGCTGCTGAATATTTTCCATTGGTTGTGTTTGCGATGCAAAAATGCAGCCTTTCCTCTCAGGAAAAAGAAGTTAAAATTTCATATATACATAAATAATAAAAGAACATGTGGAGGTGATATCCATCTGATGTATTTCGTTTCCTGTGTACCTTTCACTGCCCCTTGGCCCATTAATCCACACAAACTTTCATCATCTTGCAACCTCCTTAGCACCTTCAATCTCATTTTTCTAGCTAGTCAGTCAAACAGTGCTCACTTCTCCCCCCTTGAAATGTGGCACTCGAAGCCATCTTCCCAAATGTCACTGGCTTGAGGCCCAGGAGAAGCAATATTCTGTTCTACGCTAGTGATCAGGGCTTAAGCTCATATCTCATGAGTCTGCAGAGCTGGAAGTGGGAGCTTTGTATTTGCTAGTGAGCTCTTTGCCCCAGCAAGCAGAGGGATAAAAGATGTATAGGAGTTAATTTCAGTGGGGCCAGGATTTTCCTCTTGAAGAGGCAGATCCAAGGCTTCACAGACCACAGAGTATAGTGGAAATGACAAAGTGATACAACTTTAGCAGTTGCTTTTAGATTAATTTTATATTTTTAACATTTTCTCGCGCTTAGCCACATACAGAATCTTAGTAACTCAGATTCTTAATTTCAGAAGCACAAAGCGGTCCTGATCCAATCAACACCCCCCCCCCCATTCTATTTTAAGCACTTCCAGCACCAATGTCTTTCTGAAAAACATCTTCATACCCATTGCATGATGGGTATGTATTAAAGTGCTTTCAGCACTCCTGCAGAGTAATGTGCTGAACTCACCTAGAGTTTAACTACTTATATCACATCATCTCCTGCTTTTTCTCAGTCTTTTGTGAAGGATGGGAGATAAACAAAAATACCATTTTCTTACTCCCTTTAAAGCTGGGCACAGAGCTAAATTATTTTGTATTCTTTTTTCTTTGCGGCAAAGTAGACACACTGCCATTAATGAGTCACAAAACAATCAAACATTTAAGTCTGTCTGGGCTTTCATTCCAAGTAAGTGGCAGGGCTGAAGAGTAGCTGCAGCTTCCCGTTTGGAGGCATGCTGTATACCCACCTACAGCCTTCAGGTACAGTGGGAAGGAGAGAGGGACAGCAAGGTCCAGAGCTGGAGACTGCTGGAGTCACACAGATGGTAGGCAGGGTGCTCAGGAGAGATGTCCTGGCAGACAACATCGGGGTCATTGGCAGACGACCCTAACTTGCACTCACTTGCACTCAATGTTTTGGCAACCAGTTGATGAGAAGCTGTGACATGGATGAAGAGTATCAAGTTTTTATTCCAGGCCACCTATAATGTGGAAAACTTGCTTAGAATTCTTTGTGATATTAAGCTGTAGATTATTTGTTGTTTTTATGAACTTCATGAGAGATCAGCCATCGTTTGTTTAAAAGAGTGTTTTGAGCCTCCACAAAAAATCTACACAGAGAAAATAGATACACTATATCTATACAGATGTAGTCCAGTATCTAGACATACACTGTATCTGCACAGGGAAATCTCTGGAAGACAAGCTAAACAATGTATGATAAAGGGATAGATATTTCATTCATCCCAGCAGCTCAGGGAAAGTTACTGTTTGAGCAGTATTATTGAGCGAGTGGTGAAAGCGCTCTCTTGTTCCAACTAAGTTGTCAATTTTGAGAAGTTTGTCTCTATCTGCATCACTACTTCTTACATGGATTTCTCATGCTGCATAGATTTTTATTTTGTCGTTAGTATCTTAGGTTCTCCTGAAGCTGCCACAAGCAGATTTTCATTTCATGTGACTCTTCTGTCAGCATTCAGCTACCAGACAGGTGACAACAAGCAGGGTCAGTTGAGGAGGGGACAACCCAGTCCCTTCCACATGGATAGGAAGTTCTGGCTACGAAGTGACCCTGTCACTTTTTTTCCTCCTGGGCTAGGAAGAGTGGCTGTTGTGTTTTATTCTGTCTTTACCCCTAGCTCTTAGGTAGGAAGAGAATTACATGGACAGTGACATAGCTAGGGCTGTGAAGAGCAGTATCTTTGTGTGAAGAACACAGTCTTTGCCTGTGCTTTGTATCTCACTGAGTGTCAAACCATGGAGAAACATGTCAGCCAAAAGTGACAAACAAAACTGTTGATGGATGAGACAGAGCACCTGCAATGCCTTGGGTATACAGGGCTACAGCAAAATGTTGACCAGTCAGAAATCCAGCACAGTGTCAGTTGCACGTTGAAAATAAATTGCTTGAAGCAGGAAGTCAGATGCACTTTAAGATACCTTCTTCATTGACTTGTTTCCAAGTTGATTAAACGCTTATGTGTTCAGCCTGTGCTCTCCTAGTCTTTTCAGGTCTAACTATTGGGTATTCAGATGCTGACCTACACACGTATGTGCATTCAGATACTATTAAAAAGCAAGCCTCCCAATAGCTAAAACTATTAATTCATAGGAATTCAAAATTAAATGGCTGGGCTGTTTTCCAGATGATTTCTAAAGTTCCCATGCTTACACATAAATGCCTCCGTAGGATTTACATTACGCTACTGTATTTGTTTCAGCGTGCATTTGACTGCCAAGAATGCTGCCTATGACCATCACAGCAATCTAATTAAATATTTGAGAAGCAGAAAGCTGGACATTATTCAAGCCAAGCTCAGCATTACATTAGAAAATTTAGTTTGTCTCCTTTATCAGAAGATTTTTGAATCAGTCTCTTCTACCCAAACCCTCAAGTCTAATGAATTTGGTTGGATATATACTGGGTAACAGATGTTTAACATGGAGCCATGAGCCTAAATCATAAAAACGGTGCTTCAGTTTGGCATGGCAAAATATATTGGAAAGGTCAGTCACTAGCAACCTGCTTGCTGATGGTTGAGAAACAGCACTGTAAAATGCATGAGCTGCCTCTTGCAGTCTATAGCAGGAAGCCTTGGAGAGCCACAGATAATTTGCTTTCAATGATTCATCAGGTTGGCCCTTTGTTTCACTAATTTGAGTGTCAAGTGCAACCACATAATAAAGAATTACCAAGACCTGGTAAGATTCTTCTTATATATTGCTTCGTTTGTCTTAACAACTGGTGCATCGAAACCAAGCCCACCAACTGGATAAATAACAAGGGTGTGTGCCATGAGGACATCCTTACTGGAAATGATAAAGCATGTTTACTGCGTTATCCACTGATGCACCATACATTCTTGTTTCTTTTTACTTTCTTAAGAGGTGGTAAATGCTGCGCTCTGTGCCGATGCTCGGGATGGCATTTATTTCTCTGTTAGTCCCCCACTGAATTAGTGAAGATAAAAAATGGATTTCAGTGACAATTTCAGCCTTGAGAAAGCTGCTATTGTGCCCATGGTTGAGTTAGCCTGCTGATCGTTTTCTCCTTAATGTAATCTTTAATGTTATACAGCTATAGGTTAGATGTGAAGGCATATATTGGAACTATTATTTCCATGAGTAATTTCCAGAGAAATATCATCATGATTAGGATATAGATTATTTTTTTAATGCTATGCTGTCATTTTAATAACTTCGTAAGAAATCAACCTTAAAACAGCTTGTTTTGAAGAAGGGGCGCATCCTTATATGTGGAATTTGACAGAGCAGGAGATCTGTGTAATTGGAGGTCTCTTCATAAAGTTTTTATGCCTGGACTATCAGCACGGAGAAGGAAACAATTAAAAATAAAATAACTTTGGGATGCTGCTTGTAAAAGAATGGGGAAGAGGGGGGGGGAAACGTCCACCTTCAGCCACTGCAAAGATGGCACGGGGAGCAAAACAACAAAAAATAGAGGAGAGCTTCTATCGAAAGGCTCTGATATCGTATCGAAAGGCTTTGATATCGCTTTGGGGAAGGGTTGCGTGCAGGAGGGCGGTGTTAGCGCCGCACAAGGAGTTGAGGGCGTCGATTTTTTCTTTACGAACGTGAATTTCAGCCGCTGCCTGAACGCCGCCGGCTTCAGCCGCCCCGCCGGCGGGGACAGCCACGGGTTCTCCGCCGGGGAAAACCCGGAGCGGTGCCACGTGAGGGTCGCGCCGCGGGGCTTCCCGGCAGCCGGGGCCGCGTGCCCGCCGTGCCCCCGCCGGCGGCGGAGCGGCGCGCCCGAGGGGCGGCAGAAGTTTAACTTCCACCTGCCCTGAAGCCGCCGCTGCGCTGGCGGGAGGGGGCGGAGGAGGAGGCGGAGGCAGGCGGGGCGGCCGAGGACCCGGCTCTGGCAGGCTCCGAGGGTCCGGCCGGCTGTAATTCCCCCCTAATCCCCTGCACGGCGGCGCTTCCCCGGCCGAGCCATGGCCGCGGCTCCCCCGCCATGCCGAGCCTAGCGGGGAGCGGGCGGAGCGGCGCCCGGGAGGCGCACAAAATGAAGACCCTGATGGTGAGTGCGGCGCCGGCACGGCTCGGCTCAGCCCGGCCCGGCGGCGGGAGGAGAGCGGCGCGGGGCTGCCCCGGGCTGGGCGCACGCGCTCCCGCCTGCCCCGGCCGCGTCCTCGCGGCTCTCCGAGCTACGGGAAGGCGAGCGCCAGCCGGGCGGCGGCGGCGGGGAACTTTCCGCCTGCTTTCTTTTATTCGTGTTGCTCGGGGTTTGGGGATTTCGTGTGCGTTGTGAGGAGCGGATGGGAAGCCGAGCTGCTTAAAGGACGAGGTTGGAGAAGGTGGTGCGGGAGGGGGGTGGGGGGGCGAGGAGGCGAGGAGGGCGCTACGATCCCCAGCACTCGTTGAAACGCACGGGTGAGATGTCCGGAGGGAGACGGGCTGGGAAGGACAGGTGCGGTGGAGCCGGAGGAGAAGCGGAGGAGCGGGGCTGCGGCCGGTGCCGGGCAGGGCAGGGGGCGGCGGTGCGGGGACGAGGGGATTCCCGATCCTCCGGCACACTTTTACGGCGTGAAACTTGGGGAGCGGGGCCGGCCGCTGTCCCTGGGGCTCTGAGCCGCCTCTCTCTGCCCCCCGCAGCGCCACGGGCTGGCCGTCTGCTTGGCGCTTACCACCATGTGCACCAGCTTGTTGCTCATGTACGGCGGCATCGGAGGCGGCGGCGGGGGTCACCCGGAGCCTCGGCGGCAGCAGCAGCAGCAGCAGGTGGCGGCGATGCCCAGCCGCCCGCCGCAACTCGGCCAGCACCGCCCGGCGCTCCCCGTCGGGGCCGGACTCCTGGAGGGCTACATCAGCGTCCTGGAGCACAAGGTGAGCCGCCGCCGCGGGGTCCGTTCGCTCTCCCTATGGGGTCTGGCTCTGCCCGGCCTCCCAGCGGGACCTCCGACCCGACCCCGTACCTCGGAGCTCACCTTCCTCCCGGCTGTTCCACACTCGGGGTGCTCTGCAGTCTTGCTGCTGGGTTTGCCTTCTGCAGCCTTCAGTTGCCAGCTCCCGGCCCTGGGTTCAGCCCAGCGGTTGGGCATCTGTGGGGTATTGTTTTTCTCATGCCTTGTCCAGCTGGAGATACTGTTTTGTGTCTGGTGCTGAACGCTGGGGGTATGCTACCTCTAGCATCTAGGAAGGGTTAAAGTAAGTTTAGTTACTCGAAGGAAAGTCAATGGGAAGGTGTTTATTCTTAGCTTGTTCAGTCTCGGGAAACTGAAGAGAGCTGTATTTCCTATACAAATGACCTTTTCATCCTTCTCCTGAGAAGCAGTTGTTGTCAGCCATGGTTTCTGTTCTAGAAATTGGGGGCACTTCTAATGGTGAACAAAATGTTGTCCCTCCCCTTGACGCAGGAATTACAAGGCTGGTTTGTCAGATTGTGGTACCCATTTACTGGAGCTTTGATATCTCAGAGGACAGATGTAATGACAAAAAGTGAGCAGGGTGGCACATCTGCTGAAGAGATGCTTGATATTCAGTAATTTTTTCGGAAGGCAGATTCCTCTGCCATGTACACACTGCTCAATTTCTTGCATTTATGTGGAAGCTCCAAGGACCCCTCTCTACCAAACTCCCAGATAATGTTTAGTATGCAAGGTTTCTAGCAGTAAGGATGGGAAAAACAAACAAGGATTCCCAGTTTTCTCATTTTGACATCCAGTCTGATATCTTTCTGAAAGATGTGTTGTCAGACAGGTTAGCAGGCTCAGTTTAGAGGTACTGTGTGAAGATTAGTGACTTTGAAATACAGGGATTTTTATTGTTCCTTCTGGCTTCACTTTCTATGCAAGAGTTATCTGTAGTGCTCTTAACACAGAAAAATAGCTCCTGACGGTCCCTTCTAGGCTTTTTTTTTCTTTCTTACATGGCTCTTTGAAAGTTCTCAAATGTCATGTCTGTTGGGTGTAGGAAAAACAAGTTTGGCTGTGGGGCTTCCTAGTGTGTGTACACCAGTGGTGTGTTCCTTTCTAATTCTTTTGCCCTTCCTGAATGTGAGCGTCATCGTGCACTGTGGATATGTATGCACGTGATGTTTGTAAGCAGTAATCATTGAAATAGGATCTATGGGTCTTTTTAAGCCATCCGTGTGTGTAACCATCTGGGACTGGTAAGCCCATAATGATGGTTCTCCTATCTCTGACACACTCCTCATTAAAATGTATTTAAAATCACTCTTCTATGTTTATTATTTTTCAAGGCAATTTTAATGTTTCCCCATGCTGTGGGAAAAGCTGCTGCTCTGACTTTTTAATATATCGTAGTATAGCCCTAAACCCGTAGATATACTCCATTTCTAAATTTTCTTTCACATAGCTCATGTCTTGCAGTCATCAGCTGAAGCTTTAGTAACCTTTCAACATAAGTTCTCTGGTTCAAAAAGAAGATCACGCAGTCCCTGATGTGTTTCTGGCTTGCTTTGTCTTATTTTAGTGTATGAGATCATGCAGAGAGCTGTGGTACACAAAGCAGTGAGGATTATTACCATGTGGAGATGATAGGGAAGAGAAGAACTCAGATTTGACTCTTAACAGGTGTACCTGTTTTGGTAATTTAAAAGATCCAGATATTTAACATGGATTTAGAATTCTGGAACATCTCAGTTTCTGGCAGGACGAAAAATGGAGAACTCATAAATCACAGCCATTAATAGCTTGGAAAAAGAAGGATGCGGGATTGGGGAAGATGAGAGAAGGGGGAAGGGTGAGGTTACAAGAAATGAAAAAGGGTGAACAGTTTTCAGAGGAGGTGTTCTTGGGGTGTGATGGTTGAGACCATGGAGGAATCAGCTTGAATAGCTATCAGCATGAAAGTCCAACACCGAGTGAGAGCAAATGAAGGAACTGGAGAGGTTTAAGGAATGTTAGGAGAACTGCAAGGAGAGAGCAAGGTAAGCTTCGGTGGCTTACTTAAATGGCAGGACTGGAAGGTGATAAGTACTTGATTATGGTGACAGATAGGCTTGGAAAAGTAAGGAGAGGAGAATGACTTCAGTGATGGTATGTATTATTTTGGTGGCAAAGAAATGACAGTGTGAAAGAACAGTGGATGGTAGATTTTCACAGAGCAGCTGCCTTCGTTTCCCATGCGGAGTCTTTGTACTGTCTGTCAAGGAGCGGAGTGACCATTGTATAAAGTTCACCCATTGTGTCCATGCACTTTTGACAGTTGGCAGTAGCAGAGTAAATGCTGAACTCAGATTTAGGAGCTAAAGCATGTTTAGAACGTTAGAAAGAATTTTTCTGGTTCCCATAGTTTGCTTTAATAGGACAATCTAGTTTTGTGTTTGTGGCATTACACCCTTCAGTTATGTTTAATGAGAGTTAAGTATGCACGTTGGAGCTATACGTTAAATGATAGTTATTAATCCAGAGTTGCATCATGGATGTTGTCACATGCAGACACCATGTTATACAGTCATGTGGACATTTCAGGAAAAGTAATTAGCAATTGTTCATCTCATTGTTCATCACGTATTACAAATGCCTGTCACTACTGTCAGTATAGCTTTTCAGTAGTGCTGTGTGATCACATACGGAAACTGTATCCCAGGAAATCAGAGTACTTAGTAAGGTACCCATGTTTTTAAATATAGCAGTACTGTAATTATCAATCATTTGCTTCCTTTTATTGTATTTGCTGTTTAGGTCTGCAGACTTTGTTTTTGTTAACTCAAACTCCTAAGAACATTTAAAATAGCAGCAGGCTCACATGGGTTCTTAGCATCTCACCCTCAGCATGTCCCAGTGCAGGAGCAGCTCACAGTCACTATTGATGGATGATTTAAATGGATCAATGATATCCTTTTTCTTAATAATATCCAGATGCTTATATCCTTAAAAACTCACATTTGTAGCAGAAAGCATGGTTTGCTGATGGCTGCTGTTGAGGGGTCAAGGACTGCAGCAGATGAAGCAGATGCCCTTGTACTTGGAATAGCTGTTGCTGCTGCAGAGGTGCTTTGGCAGAGTAGCACAACTAAGGTTTTGCATCTGCTGTTAGAAAGTACAAGAGTCCCAGACTGTCCAATGAGCATCTTTCATGAATACTTCGTATGTAATCCTGAAATTAAAGAGGTTCTGTCATTGGTGTCAAGGGAAACAGAATTATGCTCTTCTGTGGGAAGGCAGACTTTCTGCTGATTTACCACAGTGCTGGCAAGAAATTACAGTGCTAATATTTTTAAAGCAATTACTGCATACAAATAAGAGACTGTTAATGAAAGTAGGAAACATAGAGTAATTCCAAAAGTTGCAAGAAATAAATATTTAACCGTTCTATTACTGTTCTGAAATGAATATGAGAACATTCTCTGAGTAGTTAAAAACCTTTTTACCCAGTATCGATTCAACAGTTGGTACTACGAATAAAATATGAGTTTGTCACATACATAATTGAATAATATTTCAAGCCATTTTGCTTCTTAGAAAATGAAAAAAAAATCAAAATCAATCTGATGGACAAAATGTGCAAATTCCATTCACTGTGCTTAAATGCCATTGCAGAGCACGAGGACCAATGTGATAATTAAAGAGATCACAATGTTTTCTTAATTTATGGTAATGTGAATTATCATATGCACAGAAATCTTTGTGATCCCTTTAAATTAATGCAGATCAGAGACTGTCACAGTTAATACAGTCTTTGAGGAAAGCATTGCAAAGAGTTCTGTAGTGCCATAATTACTGAGACACAGGAACTTGTTCTCAGATGAAAGTGGTTTTTTTCTAGAATGGGAAACTTTTTCCACTTAAGAACTGGGGGAAAATCTTGACGTGTTTTATCTTCATTCAGGTGGAAATAGTTTGGAATTTGAACTTCACCGAAGTAGTTAAACTGCTGATGTTTTGGGGTTGAAGTTTGAGAGGATTCATTAAACCAACTTTCACAACTGTCCTGTGGAGATGGCAGGGAATGAGATTTTTAGTTTCTTTGAAATGAATTTCTTACAGAATTGTGAGATATCTTAGGACAAAGCAGCTCCTCTTTCTTGAGATGGGATCAAACCCAGTGAATTAAGACAAAGAATGCTTTTCATAATTTGATTACATGTTCTTATTGCCTCCGATAGCCTTACCTGTAAAGGAGGGAGCTCAGACTTGGAAATTATTTGATGGAACTTTTATTTTGAGAGAGATCCACAAGGGGGAGACTTCATTCTGGAGTAACATTCTTCAGGGACACATCTGTCATAAATCTGAACGAGACGTGATGCCATAGAGACCTTGGGCAGTGACTTGTTGGGTTCTTGGACTCTTTTTTTTTTTTGTTTGTTTTGTTTTTGAGGTAGGGTACTTAGCTTTCCTTTTGGTAAGCTGTAAGTTCATTGAATAACAGAACAGACAAACAACTACAATAGGAGAATGAGCTGAGTATACAAACATGCAGAGCAGAGACAATTGTAATTTACTACGTGTACCCAACATTTGAATAACATCTATTTTTTGCTTAAAGTTTTCCTGCTTTTGAGCTACCGCAGTAGCCTACGTTTTCAGCCTTACAAATTAAAATACTGGATTCATTCATTTTGGCAATCCTTGTCTGAAATCTTCAGCATCTTCTGTGTGTACTTAGTGTGCAGTGTGGCATACACAACAGTGATGGGAAATGATGGCATGTTTTTCTGTTCTCCAGGTTGCTTGGCACCGCTGCAGAGAACCAGTAGTCCTAGCTTGGCACCATTCCCATTTGCAATATCTTGGAATATTTTCAAATATTATTTATGTAGAGGTGTCAGATATTTGAGCAGGTTATGCATCTATTTTATTGAGTTTTTTGGAAGGGAACATACTCTATAATTGTGACCATTTTTTTATTCTGTAGAATTCTGAATTGGGTGCTTGCTTGAGAGAGATCAAGAATGTTTGTATCAGAGTGATAAAACGGCAGTATTTTACAGTTGTAACTATTGCCTAATTCTTTCTAAAGTAGTGCCACAGGAGATGGAATGTAGTAGAGGAGATGACTCCAGGCTGAGGTCTGTGCCTGTTGTTGGAAAGGAATGTCTGAAAAGAGTCATTCAGATGCCCGTGTTGTTTGATACCTAATATTACTAGTTTTACATTAATTCATAAAAACCTACCAGCAACAAACTAGCTGTGTTCTGGTCGTTGAGGAGATAAAGAAGGGTAAATCATTGCCATTAATTGTGATGCAGCTTTATTCTTTCATATAAGCTGAAACAAGATTATTTCAGAGACTGTATCACAAAATCTAGATGACTGATTTTCAATGCAAGCATAGTCAGTAGGTGGTCAAATCAAGGCACTTAATGCAAACGTGTGTTTTAATTTTCTCAGCAATATCCAATACCATAATATTGGCCAAGTATTTACCTTCTTTTTTACAGCAGACTAAGGCCAGGTTCTTACTTGGTTCTTCACAGAAGGAAAAATACGGAAACATGGTGATGTTTTTATTTATTTTGTGTGTCGTTTCTGAATTACAGCTTTTAATATGAATCATAGAAAATGAAGGATGAGTAAATATGCTATTCCCTGCTATATGAATATCATATGCATCTTACTTTAATAAGTGCGAAGGGCCTGTTTTCTCTTATCTCCTTTCCTATCATCTTTTGTGGACATGGAAAATTTCCTCATTTGGTGGATATGCAAAGTACTTCTGGACAGGGAATTGGTGACTCTCTGTCTGCTAGGGAGATTTGCACACCTCTCATGGAAAAAAATGTTAATTTTTGTCTTACATTTTCATCATTAATTTCAATGACCACAATTATGTTTCCAGTACGTGGTAATGTAGATTATGTTTGATAACCGTTTAATTTTACCATACTATCCCCTTCTTGCACACCAACTTTCACTGAGCATTTTAGGCTATTTTCATCTTCCTATAAAGACAAAGCGTTCTTTTGAAGGATTTTAATCCTTAGTTGAAGCAAGTCTGAACTAAATGAGATTTTCAATGACAGGAAATGTAATTTTTGTTCGGAGCTGATGGATATCTCTCAATAGAGTTCCTTAAGTTTCCCCTTTCTGCTTGCCCTGGGGCATAAGTGGATATTGAGTGTCATCCTAACTGTGTGATATCTTCACAACAATAGGCTGCAAGTCGTTTCCTTTTCTCTGTGACCTTCTTTATTCATGTAACCTGTATTGCTCAGCAATGCTCTGTATGCACATCCTTGATGCTGAGGTGGCATTGATACTGAAGAACTCAGTGTATTAATTTAACTTCTAATTAGGGCAATTATGATCAAATCAGCAGTCGTTCAGTGCTGATATAAGCAGATGTGACAGCACAAAAGCTACTTTGAAGGTGAGATGAAGCGTTGTGATGTTTCACCTCATCCTGTTCTGCCTCACCCCTAAGCAATTCATCACTCTTTTGCTCCAGCCATCACATTTAGAAGTGTTAAGACCAGGTTAATTACCGAATTCTGCTCTCAGCTGGATAAGCAAATATCTTCAGCTCAGACACTGATATTAATTGTTCTTTGTTGTCATTCTGCAAATATACAAATAGAGTTAAAAATAATAGCCTCAAATTGTGAGAGAGGACAGTTCCAAGCTGTAACCTATAGAGAGTGTGTTTGCAATGGAAAAGTGTAAAATGCAGATGTGGAGCTCTGTGGTGCCTCCAGTGGTGTTATATTAGAAGACCAAGTTTGGCTCAGAAACATATACATTCCTACAGGGAATGTACATCAGAACTGAGGGCAGGCAAATCTGGCCATGCTGTTAGTGCCTGGAGTGTACTCACAGGGGTACCATGTGTACATTAAGTGCAGTAATAACCATTGGGTTCTTACTGGAATGCTGTAAGAAGACTTCAGAAAAAGATCAGATTATTTTAAAACATGGAGGGGGGCAAGCTAATAGGTTACTAGAGTGTGTTTTTTTCACAATGACAGTGAACTAATGCAAAATGTTTATTGTTTGGAATAAGAGAACAGTAATAGGTATATGTGGCATACAGGCAACATAGATCAGGTTTTCTTAATTGGGATTTAATAATCTGGACTGTTGTAATGCAGAAGAAGAATATATATATATGTGCTTCGTCCTCTAATAGAACACATAAAGACTTAATTGCATCTGTAGAAAAATTTCCATTACAGAGTGGATGACTTGGTAAGACATAACCTGGAAAAGAGGAGGAAGATATTTCTCACTAAACTGTGTGTGCAATCATAATACACATTTTTATTTAGCAAATATTATATAATTATTTTGGTATGTTATTAGCCGCCTTAGATATTGTCTTGGCATTAATATTGCAGAAACAAAATATTGTGTAGAGTTTATACTGTCAGACTCTATTAAATTAGAGTATATCTTGCCCTCAGCTATACCAGGTCATAGGAGTAGATGTAATAACACTCAGCAGAGCATCAGTCTAAGACTTATCTCTAAGGAAAAGAAAAAAATCAGCAGTGAAAGTTTGTACAAATGTACAAGTTTTGTGCTCAGGAAGAGTAAAAGGAATGATGTTTATGCTTAAGAAATGGCTCCATGAGAAATAGGCTTCAGGAGACTGCATTCATCACCAAGCGCATTCTGTTGGCCAGTTCACCTGCGTGGAATTTCAAACCTTTTGTTCCAGCTTGAGACAGCAGGGCAAGTTTTGCAGATAGTGATGTGATAGTAAATTCAAGCTTGCTACCTTCTAAACTTTCATGTCTGTGTTGCATTCTCTGTGGACAGACGTCTTTATTCTGTAACAGTGAAATTCACCCGTGTGAGTTGCACAAAATGTAAGCATCTGAGGAAGTACATAACTGAGGCAACTGACGGGAAGGTGGCACATCATTATGGAATAATAAAGTGAGATGTAGAGATCCCCAAAGCTAGAGCAGGCTGGGTCAGTATAGTGTAGTTGGAGACAGGCTTGTTAGCTTGAGTTTGAAATCAGATTTGTCAGTCTGTACCTGAGCAAATAAGTTCTGACCTTTTGGCAGCTGTGTTTCTTTTGAAGCTGGGCTGTGCTGCACTGTGCAATCAGGGTCAGGATGGGCTGAAGCTGTGTGGAGTGCCTTGGGAATGGGTTTGCAGACATGTCCAGACCATTTCTGAGCAATTCTCAGGTGCAGTGCCAGGGACTGAAACTGCATTTGCAATTTTAGCTTCTCTTTAACTTTAGCCATGCTAACAAGAACTGCCTTGTATTTTGCAGAGATTGAATATTTGGCCAGAAATAAATTTAGAAAAGATGATTTCCAAACCCTTGTAAGAAATCCTTTGGCTTTCTACATAGAGGCACTGCTCTCCCAACCATTATGCAGAATGTGGAAGCTTCCAGTCAGTACGTGCTGTTGTACAACCTGTGATGTCCCTTCTCTGCTCCACTGTAGCTTACAATATGCCTTCCTTGGGTCAGTCCTTGAGATACTTGACTAAATTTCATCCCTGGAGATTAGAATAATGACAAATGTGCTCCTAAATTTTGTTGCTGTCCACTTTATTCCTAATGCTACTATAAAAGGGTTAGTTTTACATATCTCAGCATATTGGTTGACTCTAAAATAGGAACATAAAATCTCAAAATACAGCTAGTGGTCTGGCTGCAGCTGTCAGAGAGATGAAGAATTAATACTGCCTGTCCTTCCTCAGTCCTGTGCCTGGATATTTGTAGGTGAGCTCCATTTTTAAAAAATCAAAGCAAACCAAAACTCTTTTATATTTTATTGAGATTTTAACTCTTAAATTCTTTAAAGTAATCATCATTACTGATGACTCTCCAAAATGCATTTTACAAATTAAAAACCTACAGCAAAATCACTGCTGTTTCCATTCATTCATCTACTTGTCTATGCTCTTTGTAACACTGCTCTGGATTTCTGTCTGTTTTCAGTACTGATATGTGAATCTGATGAGGACTGAGTCAGTTCGTTACAATATTGTTCGTGTTATCCATGAGAACCACCTCCAACATGAATGGGACTATGTGAAATAACCAGTCCTTCAGTAAGGGCTTCCCCATCTTGCTGAGTGCCAGCTGACATGATGTCTAAGCATATGTCTGTATGGGATTTTGCCAGCAGACGAGAGCGTGCTTTGCCCTCCCTTTGAGCTGCTTGGAGATGCATCAGCTCTGCTCTGGCAGCTGAGTAGCTGCAGCAAGCATGTTGCTAAGCCAGAACTAATAAGCTTGACTGGGAGGAAGGATCTGCTGGACTCAGCAGCCTATTTGGTGTAGTTGTGTGGCTAGCACCGCAGAGCTTGTGTGTGTCCTACTGCCTTGACCTACAGGCAGAGCATGATCTGTTGTACAACAGTCTAATAGGATAGATGGCATTGTGAATTAGGTTTTCAAACTCTGATCTGAGACCCTAAATTAAGTTCATGGAGCACTACTTGCTCATCTCATCTAAGTCACCACTTAGGAAGGTTTTGCTATTTTCAATGGGTGCATACTTGTCAAAGGAATGAATTTAATTGTGTTGTGTTAGAAAACAGTGTTTGAAAATCAGGCTGAAGAGTTGTTGTTGTTGTTGTTTGTATGTAGTTATTTCTCTTTACACAGACAGGGCATCTCATTTGCAACATGTTTTCTGGTGTTTCTGTTATGTATTTTTCTTTGGAAATGTTGACAACTGCACCTTAATTTCAATCAGTGAAGAATTTTTGAAGATGATAGGATATTTAATGATGTCTTCACTAACATAAGACTGCTGAGCCTTAATGTTACTCTTCCCATTGCTAATTTTCATATTCATAGATTTAATTTTGACTTTGCTTTTAATTTTTATAAGTAGCCAAAAGCTATGTTATTTTAAAAGTAGAATTGAAACTAGAGCTAAATCCTTCCTTTTCCCCGAATCTGCTTTATGTCTCAGTAGCAGCACAGAAAAAGCACTGGAGCTAGTTACAGATATGCTGAATATTCGTTCACAGTGGCAGTGTTGGTGTATCCCTGGTGGTTTAAGGGCATAAATGAGGTACTTTGTGCAGCTGGTAGATGTGGAGGATGGATATCAGGGCCAGGAGGGTATCTCTGGTATTATGTGTCTGATTTCTGCCGGCACAGTGATCCCTTTTGATCTGCAGCAATTTGTGCAATACAGAGCAGCTTTCAGGGTATCTTTAATTATGCCTGTCGACATTTTGGCCTGGAAAGTGGAATGAGGCTTTCGAGTCACCTCTCATTCCCAGCTGTGTTGATTTGAAACTTTGCACAGCTTGTTACCCAGCTGCAAGCATAAGGCTCCTAATTCTGCTCCCATGAAATACAATCAATGCACAGCACCCTGGGCTTCAGCAGAAGGTGCAGCTGGCTCTTGGTCTTTGTGTCAGAGCTCACAAGGTGGGTTATGAATATATCATGTATGTATATCTGCATATAACCTATACTAACACATTTTCAGGTCAAGTCTAGATTTGAGACAGTTCACAGGACTTGAAAGCTTTTCAGGTTTTGTGTTGATATGGTGTACAGTAAAATTGCTGTGTTAGGAGAACCTTACTAATAGGGCTTACACTAAAAACACAGACAGAGACATAATGCTCATATCAGTGCTCTCAGACTTATCTAGGTGATGACATGCACAAGCTTCATTAACGTTTTTCAGAAGTGACTTGTTATAACTATACCTTTTCCTAGGGATATTTTTTCAGTGTATTGTGAGTATGACACCTCTTATTTGTAGTGTGTAATGTGAAAAAAAAATTGTCAAAAAATGATGGTAATTGTCCTAACGCTTGAACATTGATGGTTTTGATGGTTAATTGTCACAGTCAGTAGCAAATTGCAAAAGAAGATTAATTCTTCTTGTAAGTGCAGGAGGTGATTTCATCTGTGTCATGCAAAGTCCAAGGACCAGTGGTTATTTAAATTCTCCAGACTTTTTAAAATTGAGTGTGTTGCTCATAGGAAGTGCGTGAGAACCTTGGGCTGAGATCAGACGTGAAGGACAAATTTGACAGTCAGTGTGTAAGCCAGTTTAGCAAAAATTGCTGTCCTGTTTCCTCTTGAGTGTGGATGATGAGCTGCATCTACTTGTCTTCTTTACTGGAATTGCTTTCTGTGTGCCAGTCTATGCAAAGTGCTGAGACTTCAAAATTCAAAATTGAAGTAATTTTTAAAAAATTCGAATTCCTTTTTGTTTCACTTGGAAAACAAATACACATGTCTTTTTTCTTGTTTTATTTTGTATCCCATATTTTACATCAGTAAAAGTACTGACAATTACATTACCCTGTGTTTATTAAAGCTATGCTGTTACCCAGTAATACACGTAAGACATCTTATGCTGCCTTAAGGATTAAGTTAAGCTCCTTTGTCAAGCCTGTTGGTATGGCAGGACTGTTAATCTTTAACTGTCAGGCTCTGGTTAGATCCTTCTTTAGGCTGAGGCTATGTCTAAGTGCAAAAAAATTAAAAGAATCAACTCTCCCAGTATTTATGTCTTTGTATTTTTGCACAGAGAGATCAATCAATAAAAGTAGGAGCTGTGTTAGACATACACATTTCTATAAGGAGATTGCATTTCAAGCCCTTATTTACCAGCATCATAGTTTGCTTTGTGTTTATGCTTGTGAATATGAAGGCAGTTGACAAAATGTTCAAAATACTAAATTCATGAAAATAAGATGTGCGGTGGGTGGAAGCACATTGAAAGGAGGACAGGGAAAACTGTATGAATCTGCTTTTCCTAATTAAAATTCTACAGAGTTGTCTACAGGATGTTCATGTTGTATTACATCAGTAATTACTCTTACATTTTCTTTCCAAATTATAGCATTAAGTCACAAAAGAGGAAATGTGCTATAGTTGCAGTATATCTAGTCTTGAATGAAAGTGTATGAAAAGAGTGGTGAAGCTGAAAGTTAAATCCATTGTAAATGATTATAGGTAATATTTTAGCCCCAGCAAGGCATAAAACTGATGGTAAGTAGTCACGTTGTTGTGCTGTAGGTATCGAATGAGGATGTATGTACTGTAGTGTTGTCTTAGCCAAAATTTACGAAGAGGGATTTTTAAAGTAATTTTCTGAAAATAACCCAATAGTGCAATTTTTGTGCATACGTATGATCCTTGAAAGGGGTACTGTGATCATCCAATGAAATGATACAGGTTGAGTGTTCAAGCATTTGCAAAAATGGCTACAAATAAGCTTTTAGGTGTGCTAGCTGCCTGAATGGGACTTTTCTAGTGTGGCTATACTTTTGGAAATAGTAGCAAAAGAAACCCTCAACAAGTGAGAATTTTCTCCTTCAAATGCAGTTTCTAGTGGCTGTTTTTGTATTTTACACGCATACAACCTTCCCATTTTCTGAAACAAGAGGTTCTGTCCCTTAACTCATTAAATAATAATACTTTGTACTTACATTGCCTTCCTTCTGAGGATCTCCGTGTGCCATAGAAACATTAAATGGGAACTTCTGCTTTAAAGTATGGGAGTATTAATTCCTTGTTACACGGGGGGATAGTGAAACATAAAGAAGTTCAGACCATAGTTTTGACCTTTGAGTGTCCAGATAGGAATTTCAGACAGGAGTTTGAAAAGTGTTCGAAGTGTTGAAAACTTCGGGGACTTAACCTCAGAATAGGTCCACAGCAGTCATTTGAGACACCTGACTGTCATGCTTGGCTTGGAACTGAAATTTCAGACCTTGTTCTGTATAGCTTTGAGAAAATATACAGTGGATTGGAAGAGTTATACACCTGAAAATGGATTTGAGATACCTGTTCTGGTTTAGAACTGCTCAGCAGAGAAGTATGGAAGTGCAATTTCAGTGCAGACCTTCTGCTTGATCAGAGTCGTGATGGAGGAAGGCATAGTTCAGATAAACAGAAGAGAAAGCAATTGTTGTCTTGAGCTGTGGATGGTTGAGGTGGGGTGTGAGTTCCAGTTTCATAAACTATTAAAGTATGTGTTTTTAAAAGTTTTGCTGCATAAATTGAAGATTACAGTGTTACCTTGGAATTTTCCAAAGATGCCTTCTCATGTATTTTATCAAGTTATCTCCCTCAGCCATCTCTAGCTCCTTCACTGTATGGGGCAGTGCTGTGTTGGCTGTCCCAGGAAGCAGCACAGCCAGCTCCCTCCTGGGTGGTGGTCACTTGTCCAGGATGCATGAACTTGGGCAGATTTTGATAGTAACTGAACAAAGCTTTTGAAGCATAAACCAAGGCTTTTGGTTTAGGCTTTCATATGCTGCCAAAGTGTTGTCTGTGTGATGCTGAGCCCTCGCTCCGCATTAGTACATGGGCATGTAAATGAATGACCTGATTTTCAGAGCATGTTGGAACCACGTGTGTTTGGCAACAACTGTAATGACTTCAGGCAGGTTAACTCTTTGAGCGTGGTATTTCATGTGTGCAGCAGGGCTGCACATTATTTGGGGCTGTAATAAACTTTAATGGGGCGTGCAAATACAGGCACCCTCGGTTCTTTGACTGAGGTCCTTTGGGAAGCAGTGTATTCATCATACCAACACAGCTGTTTCTACAAAGTTTGTTAATTCCTTACACCTTAAAAATATTTTGTATGTATTTTATATTGCGCTGTACTGTGGATTTGGTACCTATTATATGACGTTATATCAAAATACATTATGCTTAACAATCAAGTAAATTTTAGGGTTGGGGAGAAGAGTTTTGACAGCACATCTCAAATGGTTAGCCATTTACTCTTTGCTTATTGAAGTAATCCTTTCATCTTCTAGTGTAAAGAAAAATAAAATCCTTAAACAATTGCAGAATAAGACCAACAAATAGGGTGGTTTGAAATGTAACTGAATATAAATGTTGTGATTACATAAAGTACCTGACTGACAGTATTGGAGTTTGGAGTCTATCACAATCCTAGGAATCCAGGAACAGTCTGGGAAGAGTAGGAAATTTTTTGCTATATGCTTGTATAGATTTCTTTAAGATCAAAGTTAAGAGTGTTGCCAGCTCAGTCCTTAACCTGTGTATGAATGCTAATCCAGAGTTTCTCAAGATGTGGAGCTGCAGGCAGATCACTTCTGGAGTACTTGATGTTGTAAGTGAAAGTTGTAAAGGAGGATATCCACTGAAGGCTTAGTGTTTAGACAGCCCTCAGTTTCCTATGTGTAACATTTGTAAGGCGTAAAGAGCAAGTACAATGAGTTGCAAATGCAAAAATACAGATATGAAAAGTTTTAAGTATTCTCTACATAGCAGGGGTGAGATACTTGGTACAGAAATGTGGGGTTTAGAGAGTATCATCTTCAGAAAGAAATACAAGTCTTTTCTCAGGCATGACATTATGCAGCTGAAGTCTGAGCGACCTCTGTTTTCTTCACTTTCTTTGGGTTAGATATAAATATTTTTTTCTTCCCTTTCAGTGAGTGGAAATGAAGATAAGACAGTTGTGATCTTCACATTCAAAATAGGAATGTTGGAGGAGAGAATTTCAAGTAGTGAATTCTGTTATCATGGATAATAAAACTCCAATAAAAGCTCCACTCTGCAGCTTTTAGAGTAAAGGTGCACGAACCAGACCGTTCTGATTAGATGCTGAAATGCACATATCCCTGCCACAGCATTGTAGCTTAGGCTAGCTACATGACTCACAATTGGTGAACTCTGACAAATAATCCATCAGTTGATGCTGAGACTCTGTCAGGGAAGGCAGCCTCAAACACCCTTTTTTTTGTTGTTGTAATCCATCACTTCTTGTGCACCTCCTAATGGTCTTATATACACAGATACTCTTGTTACTTTCTATCTTTGTATTGCTTAGGAGAGCAAAAGCATGGCATTGAATAGTTCCCACATGCTGCTTTGCAGAGCGGGGAAGAGGCACACAAGGCCAGAAAATGCCATGAATGAAATGTCATAATTCAAAGAGCCTAGTCATATTTCTGCTAAGACTACATAGAATTCTCCCCTGGAAATCACCAGAAGCTGGGTTAGTACCCGGACTTGCAGCCCAATTGATTGCTGTCACCAAGGCTACCGGTGCTTTGGGCTCAGACGTGGGAGCCCAGCACCTGCTGCTGATCACCAGAGTCCCTCTCTTACAGTGGTGTATAGACAGTCTCCTAAGTCTGCTCTGACATGCTGAAATCTATAGATTGATTAGAATTTGAAGACAGAAGGGTGAATATTCATGCAAAGTCCAGTATTCTCTGTCAGATTCATACTGCTTAGGGAAAAAAGTGGGAGGTTGAAGAGTTGGGCTAATAATTTTTAAGTCCCCAATGCTTCCTGAGTGTTTCTCATCATGTTCGCATATAGGTCTCACTGTTAAAGGAGCACAAGTCCTCAGAATGCTAACAGCAGAAACTGGAGTGTCAGTACTAATACTGAACAGGGGTGTGGGGAAATAATGATATTTTGAAATACTGCTTTAGAATTCACTGTGTTACAAGGTGGCAGCAATAGAAAATGGCATTTGTTTTTCTATAAGCAGTTCCAGGTTTTAATGAAGTGCAGGTGTTGGCAGTGATGATTGCTGCGTGTTATTCTGATGGTAGCTGGATATCTGTGCAATGATCATTTATGTGGAATTCCCCTTGGAGGGCTTATGTTTCAGAGGTTATCCTCAGATGTGAGGAAATCTGTATGGCTTTATGAGTGGTGCTAGGATTATATTAATGAGGAACGCTCTGCCTTTTCTTGAAGCTCAAGTCTCAGTGGTGCCCTGAAAGGCCAGAACTACCTTTCGTAGACCACTGACCTTTTGTCTTGATTATCTTTGTGAACTGGCACCGTCTTTCAGATAATAGAACTTGGTAATTGGGGAGCTAAGAGGTCTAAAATAAAAGTGACAGCTTTTGCTGCTGGTTAGATACTAATATGAGTCCTGAATGCCTTTTAAATATCTTATTCTAAATCTTAGAAAATGGAAAAGAGCACTTGTATCAAATAAAAAGGCTGAGAAAACAAACAGAAGTACCATTTGTCTGATGTTTGAAGGTGTCACTCAGCTTGAAACTAGAGATACAGATGGAGAAACCTTTGTGCCTTGCTGTAATTCCATACGCTTTTTTGAGAGATACAGTATTTAAAATATTAATTCTGTGTGTAAGTTCTACCACACTGAAGCTGAGTTTGGTTCAGTTGAGACAGAGAGAGATTAAAACAGCCAAACATTTCTGGAATGGGACTCTGTCACTCATGGACGCAGGAGAGAGTTAGAGCAGGCCCATGCTGTCCTCAGCTTTATTCTCTCATGTATCCTTTATACTAAAAGCAGCATTTAAAAAAAGCAAGTTATAATTTGGCTTTAGTGAGTGATGTTTTTCTCAATAAAAAAATGAAAATAATATGACACTGTGAGAACTTGTTTATTCAAGGCCATGCAAGAATAGACTGCTACGAACAGCCCTTGCTGTTGTTCCTGGTGGTGAACTAATTGGCTCTGAGGGCAGTGCACATAGGACAGACACAGTTACACAATTTGGTGTTCATTTATGTCAGTGTTATTCCTCAAAGCATTCTTGCAGAGCAGGCTCTGGGGTTCCAGGTACTTTCAAACACAGGGCAAGGAAACAGTCCCATGCTATTGATTATTCCTTTAGTGTGATGGACTTGAGCACTTTCTAGCTCTTCCTGAAGTGCTTTGAGCTCTTCAGGAGAAAAATGAATCGATGTTACGACTCATTTTAAAGCCAAAAAGTGAAAATTCAAAGTGATAATTTCACTATAGCTAGGCAGGCTTTGTGTCCATAATGATCCATAGGGCTACTTAAGGCTGAAAGGCAACCCACACTGTTTGCTTGGGAGTTCTCTGTTTCTTGGCCAGTGGCTGACTGCAGGGTCCTGGTAGCTCACTGAAAGGTACAACCCAGCTAGCTGGAATAGACATCCTTTCATGTCTGTACCCACACTTGCTGGACCTGCTGCCTGTCTGTTGTGGTTGTTAGTGAAATACAGTGAATTCTTACTTGTTTAAGGAGGCTGACACAGCCAAGAAGCAGGATAGTGAAAGATGTTTACATTTTTCTGTTATGGATTTGTTCTACAAAGTTGCCTGAGTGTAGACACTAAATCCAGGCAAAGCATTTTCATCTCTGGAAAGCTGGGGAGGGTCACAACCAAGTTGTCTGTGTCTTGCCTGTGATTACCTTGTTTCTTTTTGCAGAATGATCCAATGGTGTCAGTTTGATTTTACTCCCGGTATCAGATCTAATGGCAAAAGTAGCAGACATCCTTTACCTCCGTTGCTGTTTAATCGAGCTGTGAATACATCAGTTTTGAAGATCTCAGAGGGACACCAGATTCAGTATTTTCTCTATGATAAAGTTTTTGGAATGGCTCAGTTGTGCCTGTTCAGGTTTGGTTTTCAGAATAGTTCATCTTGTTACTTGCAGTAACAGTGAGAGTAGACATAGAGCAGATAGTGATGGTATATGTAATTCACCTGCCATTTGTGTGAATCCGGTTTGGAAAAAGAAAAAGGCTGTGATTTGAAGCCCAGTGCTGAAAATCCAAATCATCTCTTAAGTCATATTGCAGCTGTGTTTACCTCAAATTATTTGGAGATGCCAGTACCAAAGTGGAACACAATGAAATGTTTGTTTTGAAGACAGAGACGGGAGATGCTCGGTCTTCTTTCAGTAAAGATTAAATCCTGTAGTGGGAGAACAATAGGCTCAAAAATGCCAACTGTACATTATATATCATCTCAGTGTGATTTTTTTTTAATCTTTTTTCTGTGTCATTTTCTCATCTCATTGCATCTCTGTTCAGTCTGTTGCTGTGCATTCAATTGGAATATACCATCAGGATACATAATGCTGAAAATCTCAGCTCTGAAGTCTGGTGAGACACATTTTCCCGTTTTACTAGTAGGCAGTGATAATGAAAGTCTCTAATCTCATTAGTTTGAAAGAACCACCCCACAGCGCTAGGGTGCTCTAAAAAAGCAAGAGGCAGAGGAAACATGATTAAGTTTGTGGGAATAGGAAGGAAAATATTTCTTTAGAGGTAACAATACACTTGTACTCATTCAGTATTCATCTCCTGGAAGATAAAGGAATACTATGCTTTTGAAAATTAATTTCCCCATGTCCTGCATGAGGGAACTTAGAAGTTTTGTATTACTATATTCATGATACAACTACAAAACAACGTGTTGATGATTTTTACTGTTTGTAATTTGCCTTTCTGTCAATATTCTTTATGATGTTCGTCTTCCCACACTTTGTGAGTGAAGTTTATGACTCCTGTTTTGTTTTTAGCTATGCTGTTTGCTGTTATTCTCAGGTGTGTGTTGCTACTCACTACAGAGCCTGTCAGCTCTTCCTAGGCATGTTTAGTTAGTAGTAGCATCGTTTTATTCAGGAGTTTAAATTTGACTGATGAGTCCATGTATACAGTTTTTGCAAAAGTCTGTTAAATCCATTTATGTGATATTCTGATATAATTGTCTTTGCTTGTGTTAATGCTGTTTTCCAGAAGATTAAGCACATGCTATAGCATCTAAATTCCTGTTTTGGGGAGAAAAGTGATGATGGTTCAGCGTTTGATTTAGATAGAAAACTAAGCTTGACGGAGGACAGACAAGAAACAAGTAATAAGATATATATGTCAGATCAACTCTTCATGTATTTGTTATTCACCAGAGTGGTTTTACTCTCTGGTTTTAGGCCCATTCCTTGTTTCTGGATGTTACAAGTCTTCTTACCCCTTTGTACTACACTTAAATGTAATATGTCATCTTAAATTTGTTTGTCAGCCTGTTTCATTGAAAACATGGAAAAAGGCTAAAAGGTCAGTCATATTTATCTTAATCCAAATTATTTTCAGTAATTGTATTTTCACCCCTCATTGATTCTAATGGGACAGAATGTATTCTGTGTGCCCTAAAATCAATACAAAATACAAAGTACTTTTTTCATAGAATTATGAGGGCTTTTTTCTTAAAGAAAAAAAATGCATTATTATTCATGTAGTGCCATGCGTGTTGTGTCAGCTGGGCAGTACAATTTATCAGATACGGTACATTGAATCCCACTGAAATCAGTGAGAAATGGATATGTGACTTTTCACCATGCTCATTTGCTATAATGCTTTGGTTATTTAGAGCTGTTAAGTGTTTATTACCAGAAGTATATTTTTGTGTGTCCTGCAGTTACCCTTAAAACTGCACGTAAATTGGTACTTAGAATTAAATGATTTGCTATAGGAACATTTCACATAGGTACATCATGTGTTATGTCATGTCTTTCCTCCCCTTTCTGTTCCTCATTTTGTCCTGACCGCATATATAAGGCATTCATATATTTATAAAGGGTGATGATTTTGGGTGCCCTAGGTGTACTGCCATAAGTTTATTCTACTGACTTGGAGTCCCACTGTGGGAAATAACTCAGTATTGCTGTAGGTACAGAAGCAGTGTTCTGTGGGATTTAACGTGGGTCATCTAAGTGATTTATGGCAGAAGATGTGGCAAAACAACAAACAATTGGAAGGAAAGTCAGTAATGCTAGGGTTATATAGCATTAATGAATTTAAATACTTCCTTGAATTTAGCATGTCTATGAGGTTATAGAAAACTAAATACACACTTGAGGATTTATTCTTAAACCTGCTTTTTCTCCTTGACTGTTTGTAAAGCCTTATCTTGCAACTCCTTGACAAGCTGTTGGCCTGTAGGTAGCTTGGTTGTTCACGTCTAGATAGGCATGCATATGAATCCATATTCCTTGCTGTACCTCCTGTAAGATGGTTCTCTAAAATTCAGTGCTTTTCAAAGCTACCCACTCCATCAGTAGCAGTGGTGTGTTCTGGAATGTTAATGCCTGGTTCTTCCTCAGGGTTATCTTGGTTTTCAGCCTGAATGTCAGGTGGTTTGATGGCAGTGAACATAACATTAGGCATTCCAGAAATGCAGACAGCGCTTTCATCTTGTACTTGGTTCGAATTTATTAAATGAACATGGTTTGCATTGGATTCTGACATCCTGAAGTCAATACAAAATCCATCAGTGACTTCTAGGGGCTATCTTAAAGGATAGTAATACTGAAATATATTCTGTAGTAGTTGTTCATTCTCCCCCTTCCCCCCCCCCGCCTCTTTTTTAACAGTTCTTTACTTTCAGTCTTTTTCTTTAATGAGATGTGTTTCCTTTAGTTTCATTTGACAAGAACTTACAGTTATTGAGGATTGAAAGCCACTGTTCTGCCAACATATATGCATAAGTTCAGATGTTGAGCTGTACTAACAGTTGTATTGGTACTTTAGTTATGTATGTGACTGGCATCAATGTCTTCTACTGGAGAACGGCAGATTCAAAACTGAAGGATGCTGCAGTGGGAGCTCAAGGACTGAATTACAGTACTTTGAGCTATAACAGAGTAGAACGTTTTCTCACCAGACATCTATATGTGGATATACATATTATATGTGGTCATATAATACATGGTTGCAATTTGCACATTAAAACAGTTTTGGTTCTTGTAAGATGAGAAAACCTGAAATATGGAGAAACTTGTGCTGTGAATCTTAATGCTTTAGCACAGAGGTTCTTGAATTAAAAACTTAACTTATTCATACACCATGTACTTGCAGCTTCTGA
This sequence comes from Cyrtonyx montezumae, assembly GCF_038088225.1. NCBI lineage: Eukaryota > Metazoa > Chordata > Aves > Galliformes > Odontophoridae > Cyrtonyx > Cyrtonyx montezumae. The sequence goes on from NW_027071825.1 coordinate 10,473,340, forward strand.
ATGAATTGATTAAACACAAGGTGCGTTGCCTGTTTCCCACTATGCCACCTGGCCAGCTGATGGGGGAGTGTGCCTGTGATCACGAGTTGTGTTCCCTCTCACTGAGGGCTTTTTCTTTTAAAAATATCCCATGTTATTATCCACTATACTTTCTAGTACTCTCGTTGAGAATTTTTGTAGAGATTTGTCAACTCTGTAAGTGCAGTGTTCTGCTTTCTTAATACAGTATGATGCTCTATGAAAATTCACATTTTTTTTTTGCTTTTAACCTTTTTGCTTTCTACTTTTTTAGTTTCTACTCACACAGTCAATCATATCTTATGTATTCTTTTACTTCTGCAGTTTAACTTTTTTAAACTTCAGATATGACTTTGTGCTATGTGTATCTTGGAGGTTTATAATACTGCTCAGGGCTCATGATGCGTGTTTTGCCTATTTCATGTGATAAGGATCAATATCTCAGCTTGGTTCCACTTCAGACTTCCTGGTCCTTAGAAAGCAATTAAGCTTGAGCTCCATAGCTTTAGCTAATGTGCATCATGTCCATAGTCAAACTAATGCAGACAGCTTACCTGTTCAGAAACAGCTGGGGATTTGGGTAACAACCACTGCCAAATGCTTTACAGATTTCCTTAGAACTCCAGAAAGTCATGCCACTTTGGAGTAATTCCAGTCAGGATTCCAGCCTGCAGCAGTGCAAAATTTCCCAGTAGAGTTTAATTAAGCAGCTCTGTCTTTAAGTTGTGCTCCTGTAGATGTGTTTTGTTCTGTAATAGAAAGCTTTAATCCTAAAAAATAAGATGGTTTGCATTTAAGCATTGAACAAATTTCTGGTTAATTACCTCTTCAAAATACACTGTTATAAAAGTGAAGTTAAATTTGACGTTAGGTGCCCGAATCCTTATATTGGTTACTAAATGAAAGCTATTCTATGTGGTCAGTTATTTGGAGGTATAAATATTCTTTGTTATTATACATCAAGGATAGATAATGTTCTTGATGGTTGTAAACGTTCATGTTTCTTATGTAAGACCATGAAACTTGCAGTCTAAAAACCTAATGGTACTGGGCATTGCAGGATATACCAACCACTATTTTTGCTATATACTGGATAAATTAATAGCTTGCATCTTTGTAAGTTTTAATGGACATTCATAAATAACCTATGGGAGAAAGTTAAATCTTCCTTCTGAGCATTGCTATATGCTGTTACAGAATAAGGCTGTGATTTGGAGACTTTGTTAGTAGGAATTGATGATTCTGAATATACAAAATTATTTTTAAAAACAGTACATTTCCCTGTATTTTGAAGATCAAAGAAGGCATAAACATGAAAACAAATAGGATCTATTTGCTTATTTTGCTCTAAGATAAAAAGAAATCCTGAGGGAAATTAAATTTGTTTTAATTGCTGATTTAATATCAAATAATTTCCATAGCAAGAATATTTCTTCAGTTGTTTCTACGTGTACTGGTATGCATTTACCAGTGAGCTGTATTATAACAGCAATGAGAGGGTATATTTCTTTCATTATTCTTTGCCCTGTATGTGAGTGGACCAGCTTCTAAGAAAAGATATATTGATATCAGCATAATGCCTTTTTCTTCTGGGAGAACTTATCAGAAAAATAAAAAATACGTATTTTGTTTTTCATTTTAGGTAGTTTAAAAACAGATTTACATATATTATGGTAATATAATTTGATAGATGGAAAAATGATATATTTTAAAATATATTGCAAGACAAATAGTATTTCAGTAAAACTGAGTAAACCTGAAACTGAGTGGGGGGGAAAGAAGAACTTCTTCAGGAAACTTAAAGTTTTCTAATGCATACAGTTCTCAAAATAAGGGTTTAGAGAGGCTTTCTGGGAAGAGGATCTGTGGTCAAATGGTGACTGTGATCAGTGTTTTGCTTTTCTAAAGGAATCAGTTAGTCACGATTGTGATGGGATGTGAGTTTGAAAGGTAAAGATGTGCTATTATGAACTTGTATTCATCCTGCCAAATAACTCTGCCTTTCACAGTGCTGCTGTGTCTTTGGTAAGCTCGATCATTAAAAATAACTGAAATGCCTACATCCATAATGTCTTTCAGGCTAGGACTTGTCTGGCTCCTGCCCTCCAGTTCTCCTCTCTTAGTGCCTTCACTATACAACTTCTGCTTCTTCAAATAAAGCAAAATCTGGAAACAAATAGACAAAACCTTCCTTTATAGCCTGTGAAGATCTGTAATGAACAAACATTGAATGCAGTGATTCAAGTGCCAAGTTCTAAGATCAGTGCTGTGTGTTACTGCATGTCAGGGATTCAGTGAATAATCAGGGCACATCATATTTCTCTGTAACTAACATATCTGGTATTTTCAACTGTACCATACTTGTCAAAGTTTATAAATGTTTAATGATTGCAGCATTTAATTATGTGTTCAAATTCCCAGGATTATGTTTATCATGAATTATTTAAAAGGATGAAGATTTCATTTTTTTATTCAGTATAGAAGACTTTGAGAAAGGGGACTTCAGAATCAGTTTTAATGCTATTTAATGCCTAACCCACTTCAGCTTTCTATTGCTTGACAAGTCCTTGGGGAGGAGTGGAGTTTTGTCAGATAATGCATGGTACTGTATTTTAGAAGCATCACTGAATTGACTCTCTGAAAACTTGGGATATCTAATATTTGGGATAGACCAACATGGGAGTACTCACTGAGAGTATGCTGAGCCGTTACTGAATGACTTTGCTACTGAGGTCCTACTTCTCTCAACAGCTGATCTCATTCTAGAAATGTCCTCATACTTCGAAGAATCCATCTTCTGTAGTGCTGTTGAAAGATACTGGCAGGAAGAATAGTCTGTAATTACAGCTATAATTCAGCAAATTACTTAGGCATGTGATTTCTTCTGTTACTTCAGTGAGAATAATTAAACATTTAAGCACACGCTTAACTATCTTGCTGAGTTGGGGCTGTAGCAATTAGTGCCGGACTCTAGATAATCCTAGGCTGATTCCAAACTACCATTGACTCCCCTGGTACTTGTGAACGTCATCATGAAGGGATGCAATCTCCTTTGAGAATAAGTGGCTGCTTAAACCTGCTTGTCATTAGTTGCTATTAATGTGTTGTAATCCATTAAAGTGTTAGTGCTTTTAGATCCAGAACTGATGCCTTTGGCATACAAAGGGCTCCTGTTCTCCCATCTTTTTTGTAGTGTTGTACATTAGTAATATGGAAATATGTAGATTGATAGATACTGGTCAGCATTGACAGAAAATATGTTTGAAGAAAGATCGGAGCAAAGAAGGACAGTATTTACTGGTGCTACAGGAGAGTTCACTTGTCATTCTGTGCTAGTTAGTATACGCTAGATCAGAGAGGTGGGTTGTTTTCTTGTGGTTTTTTTGTTTGTTTTTTTTATGTAAGCCTGGCTTACTACATTTAGCTGAAGGGTTATCCCTGTCTTAAATCCAGTATTTTCTTGAGAGTAGAACGAGTTTGTATTGCTTTGGTCTGAGAACCAGAAAGAAATGAAGACTGAGGTGCTGCGATCGAGTAGCGTCTTTAAGGAATTGCAACAGAGAACCTTTTCTGTTACTACAAAATTATTTTAAAAAGCAAGTAGAGGACTGCATAGTTAACAAAATAAGCAGTTCAAATAATATGGTAGCCAAATGTATAACGAGAAAGATGATGATAGTGGAAGGGAATAATCAAAAAGAGATGGAATGCTCACCCATGTCCCAGGCTCACGCTGTAACACTCCAAAGGCAGTGATCTCTAGAAAAGGATCCTTCCCCAGTGCCAGTCAGCCCTCAAATGAGGTTTAGGAGAGATGGAGCTGGGCTCCACCCCTTCCAGTCACACAGGTGAATTGCCTTCACCTGTGCTCCCATGGCTGATTCAGTGCTTGCCTCGGGATCAATCAATGGTTCGGGCTGTCATTCAACAGTTCCCATACAGGGACCAAGCGTAGATGTGCCTGGAATCATACAAATACATAGTAAATAGATCAGTTCCTAGACCTCAATTGTTGAAGACTAAGATGGAAGGCAGTAGTTAAAGCAAAAAGATGCAAGGTAACAGAACTGTCAGTCAAGTTACTGCTGTAGTGCACTTGTATCTGAACTATGGGAAGTTTTTTAAGCGCCCAGTGGTAGTGCTTTAGGTACTGTCTACCTTGCATTCTTTTAATTGCAGGCTAATGTAGATAATTATTGAGATACTACACACTAAAGTTAGTAACTGAATTACGTACAGATTTCTGTGCTTCTTATAGGTGTCACTGCAGTGGAAGGTTTCTTTGGTAGTTCAAAATGTTTCAGAAGCTCTAAACTCCTATCATCCAAAATGATCTATTAGGAAAAATGTGTTTCCCAGTACCAGACTGAGAATATATGCTTGTGTGTGTTGCTTGTGGTTCTGCTGAATATGTGTGGTAGATATAAGAGAACAAAATGTTGTACAATGTTTAAAGATATACTAGACAAGATTAAGATTATTAACTGCTTACTAGGCTGCAGAGGAAGGCTGAAATATTTTTTCAGAGCTTTAATATCAAAGCAACATATCTGATGCATGTGAAACATTACTATGGGGATTACCTCATATATCAGGTACATTGTTGAATTAATGTCTATCTGCCTGTTGCTTTCTCAGATCAACCAACTCATGTCCTTGTGTTGGTTCTGATCCATTAAGAACACAAAAGGCCACGTTTGTCATATTACTGCAATGTGCATAGAAGTGTCACTGCTGACACACAGTAAAAGTAGGTTATTTTGGAGTATGCAGTTTAGTAATGGCATTTCCAATATTAAAGCTTTTTGGCACGACACAGTTAATTTTTTTCAAAGCATACTGTGAAGGAGGAAGCTTAATATTTAGAGGAATATGTTTTGAAAGAAAGATTCTGCCTCTTTTCGGTTTAATCTTGTGACACTGTGCTCATCAGCTGTGTAACACTGTAAGGTACTTGAACGTCTGTCCGGCTGTTGTAATTTGATGAGCTATCCTCAGAATAAACCTGAGTTGATGAAACAATCAGTGAGCCTTTGACACAGAACTGATTAGTGGAAACCTAGCCAGTCTTTGCGTGTGTGACACAGAACACTGTGCTGTACATACTAAGTCTGAATCCAGGAGATTTTCTACTGTGAGTGACCACTACTTAATGCTGATAAGCTGCTAAGGGCATGATCACCCCATTTAGAGAGACTGTATATCCTTTCAAACATAGTTGTATTGCCGTTATATGGGTACTTCAGCACTTGTTGATGGTTAATTGCCTAGTGGGTTTCTTATTGATATTCCAGACAGTTTTGGTCATTTTTACATAAATATCAGTAGTGCAGGGACTGCTAAATGCACAGGAATGACTGATTCAAATTTATGCCTGTTAATTTTCAGACTTTCTGTCTAGACTCCATAAAATTAGCCAGTCATCCAGTGAGATATAACTGAATTTCAAAGTACTGCTTGACAAACTCTATTGACAGCTCATGTAACACACCTCCACCAAAAACCAGTGACTGCTTGCTATGTAGCTGATGTATGACATGTACAGTGCCCTATTCAGAATGCAAATTTCACACATTCCATCTGAAATAAATACACATAAAATAGTTCAGCAAAACAAGTACGCATTTTTCTATTTGAGAAGGATTTGTGCAAACCAATTGATGCGATTACTTGCTTGTATCAGATTATGGGATTGGTCCTGAAGTCTGTGGATTTATTTGAAAGTATAGTCAAGGATTGCAACCTTTGTCTGCAGGCAGGAATGTTACAAAATAAACTGGTGTATGTAGCTGTGCAGTTCTATACTGAATCTGAATCAAAATCTATGTAATAATAATTTGGTGAAATTCTGGAATGTCTTTAAAACTGAACATTAGTAACAAGTGATTATCTCCAGCTAAGATAAAATGAGTCTCAAGCCTGATTCTGGCTGTTAGAGTTGAAATGTTACCTGCTTTACTGAACACATTAATTTAAAGCTGCATTAGGAAAAGATGAAAAAGATTGTCCAAAGAGAGTTTCATGGTGACTTTTATGAAAGACTGACTACAAGTTTTTCTGAAGGTAAAGAAAGGTTGTTTGTGATAAACTGTTTATGTGTTGATTGGATGGACATGGGCTGCCCTAAATTGAAAACAGTTGGCTATTTCTGGGGTTGAGCTTAATATCTGATGTTTAGGACTCTTAAATGGACCCTTTCCCAGTAGAGCAGTCTTCTTCACCTGCATTCCCCTCAAAATCTACAGGTACTCTTTGCTCAACTTGCATAAAAACTCTGCTTTTGCTTTGAGAAGGGATGTGAAGAGCTTCCCCATCCACTCCCTTTCCTGTGGACCCCATTTCATCGCAGCCTGAGGCTGTCAGGCCCTGCCCAGTGACACGAACACCAAAGAAACGCTGGTCTCCAGCTTGTGTCTCTCAGCTCCACTGTGGCACCAGTCCAGGTCTGCTTAAGTGAGCCAGGTCCAACCCTTGTGGGGAGCCCCTGGGGTCACCCTGAGAGCTGCCAGTCTGCTACAGTAGGCACTAATTCCAGTACAGTTCAGTATTTCATTAATGTAGAATCCTGATCTTGTGGTGATATCATCATGTTAGCCATTATCAGTAGGAGGGGATCAAGCTGCGCAAAACAATATTGCTGCTTGAAGCAGCTTGAAAACATTCAAAAGTTTGATAGGAAATTAGTTTCTTCAGTGAGGAAGGTGCCACAAACCTCGCCTGATGGATTGTGTGACTAAGCCAATTTCAATTCTATATGACTGCATTAACTGTGATGATAATACCCTGAGAAATCCAGAGGCTCAGCTCTTCAAAAGTGGTTAGATGAAGATTCTTATTCATTTCAGAAAGATTTAAGTGTCTGTATATTTTAAAGATCGAGACCAAAATGTTTTAGAATCTGCAACATTAAGTAGGAACAATGGAAGGTGGCATCTTTTGACTGTGAGTCCATCTTGAGTGAATTAACTGATTAGCTGGTCATCACTGCTGTACTTCTGACCTAACATTTAAATTTGTTTGGGGGTTTGTTATAATGAATCGGCTTTTCATAATGGTAAATTCAAATATATTCTTAGTCATTTATATTCCTTTCTCCTAGCATGCACAGAAATGTTTTAGAGTACAGATTTGCATTAGAATAATGCATAAAGCAGTTTGTTTCAGGGCTGTTCATTTCCTCCCCATGTCTCTTGCAATGTAGCCAAATAGAATTATGGATAACTGTGATCTTTTGGCGTATTCCTTGGGGTAGAGAAACCAGTACTAGACAGTGGGATAGTGGGTTTTGACTGCAAGCTGGGATTGCGGGAGGCACTGCCAGAGGGTGCTGCTGAGGATAATAGTGCTCAGTGCTACGGGCAGCACAAAGGTCCTACCTCATCACGGGCTGCTCAGTAGCATCCTGTTTCGACTAGGCAGAAAATGTCTGTGTTTGCTGGTGTACAGCAAAATGTTCTCAGTATGTTCGTGTCCAGTGTAAATCTAGTCATGGTAGGCAGAGATGTACTATTTTTATATTCAGAATAGTTTTTATTGTACTCATGTTGGTCTTTCATTTCTTTCTGGGTAGCAGGCAGGAAGGATGGCTCTGTCAGCATGCCTTGTTTCAGATTTACCACTAGATACTCTTGTCTGAGGGCTTGTCCTGCAGAGGTCTCTTGCTTTCCTTCTCGGAGTTTTACATTGTAAACATTGGGGTTTTTATCAGTACTGTCAGGAAGCAGACAGTCTGCTGCTCGGTCTATACATTAAATTGTATTCTGAAAATGGAAATACTTGGAATACAAATGTTCTGAATAAATATTCCAAATGGCACAGTGATACAATGCAGCAAAAATAATAAGAATGCTAAGCTCAGACTTGCAAAGTGATAACTCCATTGAAAGCTCCTCATATCTGTTGGTCTATTTGTATCTTCTGTAATTACACAATGCTGTGAGCTGTTAGTGGAAAGTCTATACATGACATCCCTGTTGGGGGCATCAATGAAGAAAGAATTTTCCTTTTGGATGATAATAGGGTTCCCTTGATAACAGAATGAAAGATAAATTTATATATATTTTTTAGCATCAAGAATTGTCTACCTTTTTGCAGTCATCTTCTGCCACGAGCACAGATACAGTGTTAAGATGTTTTATCCCAGAAATTATTCTCCAAGAATAGCTTATCATGGAGCGAACGCCTTCTTACATTTTAAGACATTTTACCACTTCAGTTTGCTTTTATAATTAAAGTGACGTGACTTATGCATCTGAACTATGCTTTAGTGAGGACATTGCTTTTGAAATATTTGTGAAGATATCCATCTTATTCCTAACATGCTTGTGTATAATCCTACCTCTCACTAACTGTAGTCTATTACATGGATCTGAGTCCCTGATGGTGCATCGTATCCTCCAGTCATTTAGCCTTTTCTGTGTTCATAATGTGCTCACTGACCTCTGAGGCAGTTCCTTGAAAGGAGATAACAGTTTTCCCATGCCCTTGACCGGATGGTTGTGTTCCGCTCTCCTGAGGATGCTGTTCTGTTTCCCTCAGGAATGTGAAAAAGTAATTTCCCCAGATAACAGCCAAAAACCCAATTAAGTGTAGATTAAAGAGAAGGAGGATTTATTGGTGTTTTATGGAATAGAGAGAGAAGGAAAATAAAAGATAGGCGATATTAAATTGCCTGCAGTGGGGACACAAAGTGACCAGTTGCTAGCATCACTCTTTTACAAAGTGTAGTTTACAAAGTTTACAAAATAGTTGGAGAATTTTTTGCTGGTTTGCCCATATAGCTGTAAAACATGGTCTTTCTCACAGCCCAAAGCCATGTCTGTCTCTTTCCATCAAAGCTGGAAAATCTGTGACACATTGTATTTGAAACATAACGTGTGTGGCCAGAAAACCCAACCCCTTCATAGAGTAGGTCTCTGAATTTGATCTGAAGGTATCAGTAGTTATAAAGCATGTTTATTTCTCCAGTGGGATATTGAAATACATGGAAATTAGACCAAATATGCAATATTTACTTTTCTATTTTCCTAATGCATTGTATTTTCACACAGTTGGTTCTTTTTAATCCCTTCCCTACAATGACATTGAGGCCCTGGAGTGTGTCCAGAGAAGGGCAATGAAGCTGGTACGGGGCCTGCAGCACGAATCTTACAGGGAGAGGATGAGGGAACTGAGATTATTTGAACTGGAGATGGAAAAGCTCAAGGGAGACATTATTACAACTCCCTGAAAGAAGGCTGTGTTGAAGTGGGGCTTGGCCTCTTCTCCCACGTAGCTAGTAGTAGGGCTACAGGTAATGGCCTCAAGTTGTACTGAGGGAGGTTCGGGTTGGATGTTAGGAAAAGTTTCTTTTTCATAAGAGTGGTCAGTCTCTGGAATGGGCTGTCCAGGGAGGTGGTTGAGCCACCATCCCTGGTGGTGTTCAGGAGACGTTTGGATAATTGTACTAAGTGACATCCATGGAGAAATATTGGTAGTAGGTGGACAGTTGGACTAGGTGATCTTGGAGGTCTTTTCCAACCTTGGTGATTCTATAATTCTGAGTGTTTCACATCTCACCTCTTTCAAATGCTCTGTTTTCTTCATATCATCTATTTGAATGGAACAGTAGGAACCTCCTAGTTTGAAATACAAGACAACAAATTATTTGCATATCTTTAATTAACCCTCTCTTTGTTTAGATTAAGATTGCCTTCACTAACTGTCAGGTTTCTTGGCCAGCTGAATAAACAGCTTCTTGTATGCATTTCAATTACTGAACTTTTGTATTGCTAATGAGAGAAAGCAATGGTTTCATGAAGGCAATCTTAATTTAGTGATTTCGTTCACATTTTTAGAAAGGTATTTCAGCTTTGTAATTAATGGTGCCATTTCAGCTTTAGGGGTGGATGGAGAATTAAAAATCAGCATAACAAATACATCAGATACAATTCAAATTGTTAAGCCATGTTAATTATTGTTGTGTAGAATCGCTATGCAGAACGTACTGACCATTCTGTCCTGGAAAAACAGCAGCCAAGTAGACAGCATCTGAAGACTAGTCTTCACTATTGGGATTAGGCAGGCCTGTAGGACTTCATGGTTCTTTGGAAGGGTTTCTTCACAGTCTGAGGAAGCCTCACAAGGTGATGGATGGGTTGAGCATACGCCAGAATTAAAAACATGTCCTAATTCCTAACAGATGCAATGTTTACATGGCCAGTTGTGTATTTTGAAGTTTCAGCAGGCAGAATGCTCTGAAGGCAGAACTGTGCCCTGACTGACAGCTGCGAAAGCAGTGGAATAAATGGCAGTAGGATGGTTTGTAAATGAGCCTTAGGTCTTTTATAGCTAGACACAGGAAACTTGATTATAAATAATTCTCACTAGATTTTTCTAAAAGTAGTGTTCAGCTTCTTTCCTAGATTACTTCAAAGAGGACTTCAGAGCTATTGCACGTGGAAAGCAGTCAGATATTTCAGGGTCAAATGGTAAACTGGAATTGGGGAAGGTTAGAGGGTTGCATTTGCAAGTCAAGAAGACATTGAAGGGGATCTAATTATAGGCTTAATTGCTGTAGGTAATAACAATTCAAGCAACTATATTTAACACAGCCTGGATAGTATAACTGAGGTCATCCAACAAACAAATTAGCAAATGTAAAGTAGATATTCAAAAACATTGAGAAAGGAATGGAAATTATTAGATCCACTGAGGCCAAAAGGAGTCAAGTTTTTCTGTAGAGCCAGGATTTCACTACAAGTAGAAGAACTTAGCTTTGTTTCAATAAGCATCTTCAATTTGATTATTCATAAATTTCTAGTATTAGATATACTTAGCATTTTTCTGGATCACTGCCCATAATATGCTGTCGTCTTTAGAGCTGGAAGGGGTGAGCCAGGGCACTGTGGTCCTATTACCAAATCCATCACTGGCTTGCTCAGTGACTTTGTCTAAGTCACATGTGAATGTTTATGATTATTTGCTCCGGAGTCTCTCCACATCTAAACTGCCAATCTGTCTTCATAAAAAGCTTAAACATCTATGATGGGTAGTGCTATATAAGTGCAATTGCTTTATGTTTTTAAGGAGGAGACAAATAAGGGCCAGTAAAAGAGCTGACTAGGTCAGCAAATGTAGCTGTATTCTCCTTGTTCCTAGTTGTCCATATTTGTAGCTCAGAAAGGTGGAAACAATGCGGTATTAATTCATGGTCTATAAAACAAAATCACATTTTTAGTCTTGCATTTCCATCCGTCTCATTTTTATGAACTTTGCAGTTGTGTTTCACTTGGGATGTATTTGGCTGCTTGACAAAGTGACTGGAGATTTATAATTCCTTATTAGTAACTCAGGGGTCTAAAGGGAATAACAGAGTACTTATTTACTTTTCTAGGTCAGACTCATGATGTAGAAGTTTAATGAACTTCTGCTTAACAGGAATGGAAGCAGAATTCAAATCTCAGAGTTCATCTCTCCAGTAAGGTTCTTCATCTTATTTTCTGTAGGTTAGGTATTTTCTCCTTGCGCAGGGCCGTTTAGGCTGCACTCTTCTAAGTAATCAGCAAAGAATAAGACTCTCATCTAGAACCTGGTATTAAGTCACCGATGTGATTTGGCTCTGAAATTACATTATGTCAGATAACTATATTGATATATCAGTGTTCAGAGCAGTAAGGTCACAGTTCAAATGTGCTGAAAGAGTTTGTGATTCATGGTAGCAGTTGAAGTATTGCTGCAGATTTCGTACCTTTCAGGTGTTGTTTGAATTAATAAGGTGGGCACTTCTCTGTCAAGAACTCATTAAAATCTGTGTTGAAGGAAAACAATGTGGTATCTGTGCTTCCCTGTAAATTAGAAGGGAATTAAGTGTTTTGTGTTCTCAGAGAAGATACACATAGGGGTTTACGGGGAATTACAAAACTAGTGATGGAGGTAAAGATGTAAGAAAGGAGTATGAAAACATGTTACATAACTTCAGAAATGTTTTTTACTTGGCTCTTATGTCAGGAAATAACATCTGTTCTTTACTGAAAATGATAATTTGTCTTATGTTCAGGAATGTCATAGAATCAAATGTGTAAAACACAATGATGCATTTGAAGATCCTAAATATTTCAATAGATACTGTTTAGGCCTTGGAGGTATATCTGTGTATGCACATAAAACGCCAAGTCTGCACACTTTATGCACTGTTTAGTAAATATGTACTCACTGACATATGCTTTAGGTGATTTGCAGTTACCTGGACAAAAACAAGCAAACAAAAAAAAAAGGAAAACGGGGAGATACAGGAAACAGTGAGAGAAGAGATATGTCTCATGTATCCTATCTTCAAGTTTATTTGTGCCTCTGAAGGAGCACCTTCCTTTATGGTGATTTTAAGTCCTGATCCTGAAATAGCCACCTGAGCCCTTTTCTTAAAAAATCAGAGATCAGGGGCACTTTTGCAAAAAAAAAAAACATGTGTAATCATCTGCCAAACAAGAGGGTCCTGTGCTTTGCCCTGAAATGTAGCCTGGTGGTTAGACTGCTTATCAAGAATGTAGATGGCAAAACCCTATTGTCTTCTTGGTCTGAGGTGATCTACAGTTCTTTCTCAGAGGGCATGACCCTAATCTCCAAACAGCAAACTAACCTGAGGGTCAGAGCACATTTTACTTCTTGTTACAACTGTGCCTCTAGGCACAGAGAACTGAGCAGCAGCGCTGAGAGCTGAGTGCTGGGGGGAGCGGGGCTTAAGCCCCTCCTTGTCTTTCTGTATGTTATCCAACGACCATTTCATGTACAATTCATGGAAGTCCTTGGAGCATAAGGTAACTTCTTTAGCCTTTGGGCAAGCATGCCCTACAGTCTCTGCTTACCATTTCTTCTAGGTGTTCATATTAGAAATTCCCTTTCTTTGATTTCTGCATTAGGTGATGGAAAGGAGTCTTGAACTTTGGTTTTGTTTTCTGCCTCGCTTCTCTTAAGCCACATTGTAAACTAGCAGACAGAACCAAATCCTAATTAATTTTTATGATATGAGAAAAAAATTAAGCTTGATATTTGGTGCTAAGAGGTAGGTGGAAGAAAACCAAACCTGCCTTTTTAAAGCGAATTGTACATGGAAGAGACAGAGGAGGGACTTTAAATTTTTTTTTCTGATTTTGACCGCTTGAATATTTGAGAAAAATGAAGTACCATTGTTCTTGCTTGTAAAAAGCACTTATCAATGAGGATTGCAATTGGTAAGATGAGAATCACGTTTAATAGGCAACATGCAAGGCTGTGGTAAATGTGATCTGTAACAGAATCTCAGAATCACAGAATCGTATGGGGTGGAAGGGGCCTCTAGAGATCTAGTGAGAAGAGGAAACTTGAAGCAGTCTGGTTGAAAACATTAGGTCAGTTTGATTTTGTAGTTGGTAGTGGAAGGACCAAGGGTAGTTTTCTGTTCGTCAGAAAGAAAAGCTAAAGAAATGGGAATTTCTAGAGCTTGTGAGGGGAATGCCTTATTGACATGGCAGTGACAACGTGAGAGGAGTAACTTTTTCAGTGCTGCTTTTGTCAGTGAAGGGAGGAAATGAGAAAGCAGGTTTATGCTGAGGAGACCTGTATGTAGTGAGAGAGGAGAGTAGGTGTGATCACAGAGTGGCACAGTTGTTCTTGAAGAGACTGGAATGTAGAAGCGTTTGTTCCCATGTATCCACATTGACTGTGAGGGTGTGATTTCAACTTGTCTTGTGCAATGCACTGCTTTACTCTATAGCTTCATCCCTTCTAGAACTGCATTTTTTGATAATATACTTTTTTCCTCTGACAGTAATGTCCCTTGTAAGTAAAAGTAACTTCAGAATGAAAAAGGCTGAAGAGAGAGGGAGTGTCTCTTTTTGTCTTCGGGAAGAGTCTGTATAGACAATAATTTTATAATGGCATTCCTGACCTATTCATTGATACAGATTTTTTTTCTTTTGCACTAAGCCATATGAACTACTTTGAAAACTAGGTCAACTTAAATGTTGTCAGAATTGCTTATCACCAAGTGTATATTGCTGCATACCTGTCACACTCAGCAGCTGGAACAAATTTGGGAAGAGGCTGAGGTAAAAGGTGATGCTCAGCAGGATTACTGACTGTGAAAGAATCACACTCTTTCAGTTTGTCTTCTGTGAAACAAAGGAGATGGGACAAGACTGTTCAATGCAGATAAATACAAATAGGCTTGGGTTTTGTTTTTAAACTGGTACTTTGTTAGTCTAATTTATTTGCATGTACTTGGTAAATACAGTTGTTATTCTCGTGGTGGATTATTTTTACTGTTTAAGAAGGTGTTTTATTGATGTATCTAGGCATGGAAATTTACTGGGAATTACCTGACACCTTTAAGAGGGTGGACATCCTTAAAATGTACTTAGTTTCATTGTAGTAATGGGAATGTTAGTGATAAATTACCATATTGTGTATTTGTTGCTAACCTAGAAGCAGCTCTTTAGGAGCTTCTTTTCTGCCAAAATAATGGTACGTGGAGAAAAGCCGTGGTGTCTTCTCGTGGTATATCTTTTTTCTCCAAAAACTACTGATGATCACATTTTGCTATTACAAATTTGGGATTTGTGCCAGAGAACAACAGCCTCCCAGCCTAGCTGCACTGTCCATAAGGCTCGGGAACCAGCAGCGTGTGGATTGCTGGGCTTGTGTGTTACCTGCAAGCAGCTGGAACAGGGCCCAAGCATCCTTTCCTCAGTGTTGAAAGTGCCCTCTGGGACACCATAAATGTTCCTCTGTGGGGATGGAAATGTTTTAGGGAGTAGTAGTTACAGTTCTTCAGTGGTGCAGCTGAAGCACGCCCTAGGAGTAATTCTAATCTGTATCTGTACCATTCAGTCCTTGACTTTGTCACTGATAAATGCCATCAGGATGCTGGAAGGCACTGGTGGCTTTGTGATGGAAATCAGTCCTGCCATGTCTTACTTACTAAGAAGGTGACTCATTGATTTGGGATCAATTTTTAAGGCAGCTTGGAACATCTCTCTCACTTTGCATGAAGGATTTTGCTGAGTGTTTGAATGAGCTGGTTACAATCTCACTCAAATTTAAAAAAAAACCAAAAAGAACAATCTTCTCATTCACATTACTGCCCTGAGAACTGCATTTGAGTGCCAAGAACTGGACAGAAATTGAAACTCAATAAATACACTCTCCCAAGGTGAGCAAAAATTTCACCTTTGAATTGGTGTTGAAGAGTTGCTGGCTTTTTCTCAGGATGAAGGCAAAGCATAGAGGAAAACAGTGGTCCAAATTCCCTTACTTTTTTTCACCAGGACATATGGCAGGTGACTCCTTAGTAGCCTGTTCTTCAGAAGGAGAAGTGGAGGAGAAGCAGTACAACGGAGTCTTTTACTAAAGTGTGAAGAGTAAGGCAAACGTAGGCACTAGTGCTTCTGTTAAAGGGAGGGGGAGTCAGAATAGATGTGCTGGGGAAGTATGTGTCTGGGAGTAAAGCGAGGGAACCAGCAGTGGAGTGACCAGGTAGCCCTCTACTGTTTTGCTGTGATGCTGAAGGCCTGTTACCCTTCATGCATTAGGCTTAGCACCTGGAACGCTGTTCTCCAGGCCCCTGATGGGAATCCTGACACTAACAAGGTTAAATATGAGAATATGATGCAACACTTCCCAGTCAGAGCTTTCAAGATGATCTGCTCCATAACCTTCCCTGATTCCTCCTTCTTACTCTTCTGTATGGCAGCTCTGGTCAATCCAAGTCAAACAACCAGAAATCGTGTCCAACATCATGAGCTATAAACACTGATATTATATCTGGAGTTTTTCATTTGCTTTTGAAGTTTGTGTGCATACTTAGCAGTTCACTTTTTCAGTTTCTCAGCCATTCTGAGAAATGTATTCTCTTGTCATCTCACCAGTGCTGGAGATTTAATAAAAACTTGAAGTATTATGAAATATTGTAACAGTGGACAGTATGGTAACGGGAGGAACTGATCATCAGTCTAAGACTGCTATGTACAGTAATTCATCCTTTGTTCTTGCTGATGCGTGATTCTAGGAAAGCCTTACATGGTTGCCAGAAGAGAAGTTGTTTACAAAGATCCAGAAAAGCTGTTTATTTGCATGTTCTAATCATAAGCTACCTCCAGTTTATTCCTGAGGAAAGAAAAAACCTAGAATGTAGACCCCTAACTTGTACACAAATACCAAATAGGTTTTACGAGAGTAACAACTTTCATAGTCTGTAACAAATGATGAATGCACACAGAAACAGATTTTATAAGCAATCCATTGGCTCCGTGTTATCCATACAAAGTCTTTGATAATGCTATGCAGACAGCAAATACAAAAGAAACAGAAAATAAAGTCTGAAGTCTATAGCATGCCCAGCTGATTTCTAACACGTTGCAAAATTCACATTCACATTCTGTAACATCCTGAATTTTTGATGTGCTCCCTTCATCCTCCAGAATGAATTTCAGAGGTGCTTCAAATGAGTTCTTAATTTACCAGATGTGCTTCATTTATGTTGTATGATTGCAGTGGCATGTATTTGTGGCACAGAGATTTTTATCTTGGACAGTGAAGATATGCTGGGAGCTTTGCAGCGAGGAAAGAAAGGGAAGGGAACTGAAAAAGCAGTGAGAGGATCAGCAGGGTGCAAGGAAAGCAGCCTGGATCCGAGAAGGAATTGGATGATGTCAGCTTGGCTTTGAGAGCTTGCTGAAGTGTGTTAGACAGTTGGCAACTGAGTTGTAAAGGGGAAATATGATCTCCTTCTTGGAGATGGTGAAATTGAAATGATTCTGGGTAAAGGGGAACCTCCTGTGAAGCTGTATGGCTAATTTTCTCAGAGAATGGTTAATTATTTTAGATACTGCAAGGCTGTGTTTACAGCTTCTTTAGTAAATAGGGATTGCTACTTGTGAAAATCTATTTAGTAAGCATTATTTTGTGGCATCTTATGCAGTACTAAGGCTTTGTTAGCCACGTTTTTTACCTGACCTGCTGAACGCTTGCGAGTTTTTCCACTCAATAAGCTCTAGCTGAATAAAGAATTACCAAATACTAATAAGATAATCAGATATGAAAGAATATGGTATTAAGATAAATAGTCAATATGTGGAAAATTATTTAAAATAGAAATATTCTGCCTTCAGTTCTGTTAGTTTATCAGTGCATGTATAGTGCCCTGATTATTGTATGTAAGAATTGCCCACATCCACGTGGTGCCCTATTTGTGTGCTCTCTACCCAGTCCTTGTGCTGTAAATAATTTACATTTATTGTCAAACAGAATCAAAATTTTCCAGTCTCAGAAGGAAATGGAATCTTGTCAGCCCATCGTGTTGCTGTTGTTACTGCATGCCTAGTAACCGTTTCCACAAGTGTACCCGTCCAGACATCCCAGCTCTTTGGCTGAGGTGCATTGATTGATTCCTGGAGCCAATTTGCTCAAGATGCAACTGTCTTTCTTGAACCTGATGTACCATTCACTCTGAGTAAGAAGAAGAAAGAGAATGCTAGTACTTGTTTGTGCTGTGGGCTAATCTGGAAAGGGCAGAATATTTTATTTCATATTTTATATACCCCCTGCTAACTACTCTTGCCGGCAGGCAGAAAAGAGGCAATTTTCTGCAGTGATTCAGTGCTTAATTAATGCTCACCAGAGCTCAGCCCTGTAGAAAACCACAGATAAAGTTTTTGCTCTTGAAAAGAGGAGAGGCTGAGGAATTGCTATGACCCAGATGGCCGTGGATAAATAACCACAGGAGGTGAGCTGTTATTTCTGGGAGGGCGGAATGGCAACGTTTTGTCTGTCTGTGAGCATGTGTTACTCATCCCATTCTTTTACCAGCCTGCACGCAGTAAATATGCAATTCTTACTTTCCTAATAGGTGTCTGCATAGTGCACAGTCTGCATGTGGACGTCACAGGCAAATGCTGTGTGGCAGTCAGTCTGACACACGTCACTTCCCTAATCTGCAAATCCCATTGATACTGCAAAGCGGGTTTGACATAAAGAGAATGCCATTGAATTTGAATATATAGTTTGTGTGCAGTACCTGTGCTGCCTTGGTAATGCAGATTTCCTCTCTTTAAGAAATACTCACTTCAAAGTGTTATGCAAACTGCTGCGCTACAGAAGCAGCCATAGAAATACACTGCAGCGTGTCCCAGCAATAGCACACCTGCTGAGTTTGGGAATCAGAAAAACAATCAGCCAGAAAGCACTGGGATTACACTGGTATGGTATTTTCTGTGAGTTTGAAAAGATCAGGGATAGGGTGGCTGTAAAGTCCAGAGAGAAGCCTTTTGCAGACACAAAGCTGTGGCATTAGGATTTCGTTCAGCTGTCAGCCCAAAAGGAAAACCAAACCTGTTTTCCTTGGATTATCTGAGGTGCTGCTGCCGGGCAAACCAGAAACACCTTCCATTGGAGCACACTGAGTGAACACTAATCAGGGCACGTGTTTATTAGCTCCGGGAAAGAGCTTTCCTATTGTGTTAGCAAAGGCTGAGATGTATTACAGCGTAGGGTGGGAAGAAATCAGTCACCTGTGATGTGGAGTAGGATATATGGCTTTTCCAGTTCTGCTTTCTAAGCCACTGGCACATTGCTGTATTTTAGGTGATTCTTTTGTGTTTTTCATTTTATACATTTCTCTTTTTGGTTTTGCTATCCATTGGCAGGTGAGAAGGGAATAGGCAGGAAAGATAAAGAGAGGTCTGCTGAGTGCAGCCAAGACCACGGCACAGTGGTTGGAATGAGCTGTTGTCTGCTGACACCTCTATGGTACTATGGCACTGCATCCATGTATGAGCCACGTGTGAAAACGCTGTGCTGCGTGTAAAGGGCTCAACTGGCAAGTCAGACCACATTATGCACTGTTTATACTCACAGTTAACACTGTTAGTGTATGGGATACATGCAGTGTCTTTGATCACTAGTTGCTTGGAGCTGGGATCGTGGTGTTGAGCACTGCCTCAGCTTGTCTCACTCATGGATTTGGAACAGTTCCTTCATCTGCTGCTGTGGGGCTGGGTGACAGAAGTGAAGAAACCCCCATCTCTTCACGAGCCCTGCGAGCTGGTTATCTGGTCTACAGAGCTTTGCTGTATCAAAACTTGATTAAATCTTTTTTAGGAACCGCAGGATGGTGATAGCGCTCTTAAACAGAGGCTCTATTAAAATGTCAGTGCTGATGTCAGTGCCAGGGATAGAGCTGCTTCCCCTGGTGTTGAGATGGGCAAACGGATAGATGCTGCTGGAAGTGAGCTATTGTAAATGAGGAGCACGGATTTAATCCCTTCTGATATGGCTTATTATCCATATGTAGGATTAGAAACCTGTGTAGTATTACTGGAGGTGTAACACTGACCTCCAGATTTCATGCTTCTGGATTTTACTACTTCTTATGCGCTGTTATGTTTCTATTCCAGATTCTGGCAATATGGAGGCTTGGGTGAAAGATGTAAAGTCACAGATAATGTGGTTATTTTCCATTGTATGACAGTAGGGCTTTGACTTGTGAACTCTGTGCAAAATATGTGATATTCACATCTTAACTAACTATTCAATCAAAGGTTTGGCAGGTCAGTCAGTGGGAACGATGTACGAGGGACTGGAATTGATCACACTTCATTTCCCATCAATTGGCAGAGCAAATGGTGGCTCAGATGATAAGTTAGGATCGTTGCCAGTCATATCTGGGCTCATGCCTTTGGTTCGTTTGTTCTTTCTTTCATTCCAAATGAGAGCCCCCCGGATTGTTTGGGTGCCCTCTGTTGTTGCTGAATAAAGCATTTCAAAGCCTTTGCAGCCTCTGAGGGCTGTGACACTATTTCTGGTTCTGTAATTGATGCTGCTGCATAGTCCTATAATCACCTAACCTTATTGAATTGTTCCCACGTGAAGATTTGATTTCAAGTTTAGTAATCGTTATCCATCATTTATTTTCACATAGATAACAAGTTCAGGACAGGATTTCGCCCCAGAGCTCTTTGAATGCTGTGCTCCTCACTTTTACTCTTTTTGCGTGCGCTTGTGACACTTCCAGCTTTGGTGATTTACTAGCAATTAGTAGGCTTCCATGACAGATTTATTGTGGGCTTTCAAAGTGTGATGAATCAGGTGTGTGACTGTGAAGAAGTGGTTCCCTAGGACTTCTATTTAATACAAAGGCACAGAGTTAGATCCCATGAAGAGCTTTGATGTCTAAAGCAGGACTTAGCCCAACTAAAGCCCCTAAACCCAAATGTAAAATTGCAGTTTAGAAGAATCTTTGCTTAGCTGCTGCCTCACCCTGGAAACATGTAAACCAGAGGGCTGTTTCTTCATTTGAATTTCATGTGCCCACTGTTGTTATTCTGCACCCACCAGCAGCTCTGTCCGCTTCTTGCCTGAGGTTGCTCATGATATGGAAAGAACCCTTTCTGCCAGCTCTGTGCCTGGGCCACAGCCCTTCTCACCCCTGCAAACACACAGACAGGGTTCATAGAATCATTAAGACTGCTAAGATTGCCTCGTGTAACCATCAGCCCATCCCCACCATGCCCATGAGCCATGTCCTCTGTGCCTTTCCTTGACCCCTCTGGGGACGGTGATTCCGCTCCTTCCCATCGCCCTTCACCAGAGGGCACTTCCAACTGGCACACCGGGTTTTTGCACACATCCTGGTTTCTAGTGTGTGCTGTTTTATTCCTGCCAGAAGTGTTTAACTTTCAGAATGTGGATTGATTCCTTTAGAAATGATGAATATTCAAAAATAATCTAGTTGTGACAAGACCAAATGCTTTTGTATTAACAAGCGTTCCTTTGAAAATACATCGATCTGTTCCTTTTATTTGCTTTCCCAGATGTCTTATTGCTCAATACCAATTTGAAAAAAAAAACCTGATTTCTGATGTGAAATTGTCCCATGCTGAACAAATACACATTGAACCAAAATAAACTAGTTTAATAACTTATTTTTTTAATTAAATGCAAACGTGGCATCCGCTGCAGTCTTTTAAAGCAAACAAAACCCTTCAGTGTGTTTAGAATGTTAAAAAGAAGATTTGTGCTGTGTTCACAAAGTTACACAATAATTAAAAAGGAAACCAGTTAAGCCTCCAGAACCTGTCTTGTTGTATAGGATATAATTAATTTCAGTTTAATTAGAGTAGGGCTGTGGTGTGATTATTATTTTTTTTTTGAGGGTAGAAATTGTGCAGGGTTGCAGTTTTTGGTGTTCTGGGATGCAGGACGTGTGGCAAAATGGTTTTACCCACACTGCTGCAGTACCTGAATGGAAACGTGTCCGGGTTTGGCCACTCTTTCCCTGCAGGGTTTGTTCCCAGGATGAGGGCTCCCCCAGCCTTGTGTGCTACGGAGGCAGCAGTTCTGGCAGGACAAGCTGGTAGTGCTCCAAGTGAAATTCGCCGTCTTGTAGGGTGTTGGGGCACTGGGTGTCCTCAAGAGACATCCATCATGAGTGTGTGTGCACTTGTGTCAGGGTGCCTTCAGCTGGGCTCACCAGGCTGGGGACATGATGTGAGTCAGAAGGGACAGCAGTGTGCAGCTGAGGGCTGTGCCTTGCGGACAGGAGGAAGCACCTGCGTGCATCTCTGCTCAGTGCAGGGCAGTGCTTACACCTTAGGAGGGGGGGGCTTTTCTCTTTTAACTCATTGCTGAAAGGTTGCCATACCAGAAGCTGTTGGTACATGAGTGCGTCTGCCCCAGAAGAGGAAAAGGCCCTTCTATCTCTCCTGAGATCTGAAATAGTGGCCCTGGAGAGGTCTGGATTTCTCAGAAGTTCTGGTTAGTTGCTAGGCACTATTGGGCTGTAAGGAGGGAAATATGACCTTCGTGTCCAGTGCTGGAAAACTTAGGATGCAAATACTGCTCTGAAAGAAACGTCAGCAGAAATTCATTGCTGTGAGCCAGGAATCTCTGCTGCAGCTGGGCATGGCACAGCGACCTGCAAAGCAAGCACCTGTGATGCAAGTGCAGGTTTCCTGCTGACACATATCACATCTTAAAGGTAATGGGGATTTGAAGTGATGAAGGATTGAGAGATTTTGGAAACCCTCTGCAGCTTGGCAGTACTTGGTCGTGCTTTTTTGTTATTCCTTTTCATTCTTTCCCTACCACCATTACCCTTCTTTAGCATTTTGGGCTGAATTTTACGTACAGTCAGTGTCACTGTAGGAAGATACTCCATCTTCCTCTCTTCTTTTTCTTTGTTGTTGTTTATTTCTGACTTGTTTCTACTTTTCTTGGCCTGCTGTTCCCATGGTGAAACAGATCTGGAGACTGATCCAGTGTGAGATATACTCCCCTCAAAAAAAATACAGGGGCAGAAGTGAGCAGGAACAGCGTAATGTCACTACCAGGTAAAAAGCACTTCAAATGACACATGCATCATAGTAAAGGAGTGCAATTTAGGTCTATTAAGGTAAAATAAGAAGCAGAAGTGTCTGAAGCACTCTGAAATCCCTTGGGGCTCGTACTGCACACCTCACCTCTTTCTGGGGATGCTCCCATCTGCTGCTGC
Source organism: Cyrtonyx montezumae (assembly GCF_038088225.1). Lineage (NCBI taxonomy): Eukaryota > Metazoa > Chordata > Aves > Galliformes > Odontophoridae > Cyrtonyx > Cyrtonyx montezumae. The sequence goes on from NW_027071825.1 coordinate 10,495,859, forward strand.
ATGCTGAGGGATGGTTCCTTTTCCCCTGATTTCGGTGGCATTCTGTGGTACAGCTGTCTCCCTCCTCCTCTTGGTGGCACGCCCTTCTGCACTTCAAACACCTTGGCCTAACGTGCTGGGTCAGTAGATTAAGTAGTACCATTCCCCAGCGTATAGATAAGCTACATCTTGAAGCAGGGAGTGTTTCTGAAGAGTGTTAGCCGAGTGCCTGGGAAGCGTTCTTCACTCACATCAGCTGACAGTAAAACATAAATAAAAGCACTTAAGTGCCACAGCCCCAAGAGATGGCACGGTTATAAATGTCTGTGAAATACATAGATATGGAAATATACTTCCAGCAAGGTCAGGCACTCTCTCTCCCTGTAATTAGCTGGCTTGCTATCAGCTCTTCCCTGATGCATTTTTTCAAGGGTTCTCTCCTCATTTGCCCTGCAGATCAGGGTGCCTTTGTTGGGGACAGCCCTTCCTTTCTTTCCATCCAGGCTTTTTCTCTGCTTCCTCCAGAGGTACCAGCTAACCTCAAAATTTTTCTTCTGAACTTACTTACCCCTGACTTAGTCAGAAGATAGCTTTGACATTCCTGCTCTAAATTAAGAGCATCTCATCTCCTTGGAAAATCCACGTTGGCAGACAGAGTGCCATCTCTTTTACTTGATTGTCTAATTAACCCTCAGTGATAGGAGCGTTTCAGTGCAAAGTGTTTCTATCCTGTGAGTGTTTAATTTCATATTAACTTACGTTCTGGCAGATAGACTCAGTACAGACATCCCAATGGGATAAATATGTGTATGTTTGTCTCCGGATCAGGACTGTGATAATGGGAACCAATTAGTTGGAGAGATGTGTATGGAATACTTGGGACCCTTTGAAAAGTACTCAAAGCCAACCTCTAAGTTCAAATTTAGTGGTAGCCCCCCAAAAAGTTACAAATTCTAGAGTTGAAGAGTTTCAGCTGCAGATGTGGATTTTTGAATAGGTGTCTTTGGGATGTTTTCTTGTCATCTGCTCTTAAGTCCATAAGTAAATATGCAAGTATTTGAGCCCCAAACACGCTCTTTTTTTCTCTTTACATTCATGCATGGGAGAAAATCCCAGTGACGATGTACATGCAGTAACTACTGAATGCTGTAGGCATAATGTGCAGCATCAGCAGTTTCAGCACCAGTAGCAGTTTCCAGCATCTGTCCTCAGTGACGTCACTGCAGAAGCTGCGCTGGGATCCTGCTCTGCAGGTAGTACAAGACCATGTGTTACTGAACCTGGAACGTCCTCAGAAAAACACTTAAAACCTGCAGGTGGTATCTTCTGACAGAGGAAAAAGAATTCTCGGCCTGCTTTTGTTCTCTGCCTTCTCACATACTGTTACCTCAGAGGGACAGAAGTAGGAACATACAGAGCAGTCGGGGTTAATACAAAATAAACTGGCGAGGATTACATGGAGCTAGCCACATAAAAATGAAAAGGTCTTGGTGGACATGGTGAGGTTACACATTTCTGACAGTTATTGAAACAAAGACCTTTGGAAACAATAAGGAGCTTTGCTTTTTTGTTGCAGTCAACTTCAACAAGGTAGAGAAATACAAGACAAGGTACGTGTTAGTTAAAATTCTCTACAGGGTGGGTAACTCCTACTAATCAGACATTTGATCTTAAGTTTCTTCTGGACTGAGTGTGTTGTGCTGACGATATGTGAAAGCTGGTTGCATTGGAGGGGTTTGCTTGTTCCTTGACAGCGCTATCCCATAATTGCCTTGTGGAGATATGGCTTTCATTTAGTGAAATTCAAGTGGCAGAGAATGTTACAGAAAGACTTAAGTTGGAAACAGTTTTTAAGAATCAATGTTGTACACCTTTACAGCTAGATAAAAATCCTGCACAGCTATGGCGGGTACCGAGGGAGCAGCTGGGGGTGTATTTTCATGAAGCATTTGAACTGGGAAGAATTGCCAAAACATGGCAGAACAGACTGGAGGAGTTGATGTGAAGGCTTTCCAGAGCAAAAATCCAAGCTGTCTGATTGTTGAAATAGTTCCTGTTTGTCTAAAATGCTGTCGATAACTGTTGGTGTAGTTAGTTAACACGGCGTGCTTGTTGCTTTATTGCATTTCAGTGCAAGTACTTCAGTGGCAGCACAAAAGTGAAGCAGTTTGATGTAATATGGATATCTGTTTGCACTGCTTTTAAGATAAACATTAGGCAATAACCATTTCTTTTGAGCCTGCATATTGTTCATATGATTCTCTCTCTTGTGAAGCAGCTCGTGTTCATCAGCGTGATGCATTCCTGCCTGATTTTCAGTGCTGTCTTCCATTGAAGGTATTCTTTTCTTTCTCTGATTGCTTTTTCTTCTTAGACCATTACTCTGGTGGATAGCTCCAGGTTATCATTGTATCCTATCTCCCCCTCCAATAAGCCTATGATTGATACTAATCTTCCACATGGGACACGTTTATAGGATGCGGGATGGAAACTACTCTCTGAATCTTAGCTTTTTACGCGCTGACAATTTGCAAGGTTGCACCTTATATTCACTTCATGTGGCTTAGGGGAAAACATCAGCACCGTGTAATCATGCTTCCAAATAAGAAAAGAGAAGTGCCCTGTACACAGGACGTTATCTCGTTGTTCCGTCTCCTGCACCGCTTCTGCTCATACTTCATGTGACGGGAAGGGCTTGGTTTCCAGACGTGGGCAATGTCCTGTAACCAAACTCGTGCCTTTTCTTTCCAGTGAGAGGAGCCATATTTTAATTAATCTAATGGAAGCTTTGACTAGCAGGCAGGTCTCTGAAAAAGAGTTAATGTGCCGGAAAACACTTCACATGAGCACAAGACTCTTCGGTGACTAATGTGCTGAATGGTACTTTTTCTAAGAAAATTATCCCGGTGAAAGCTTTATGGAGTGCATTTGTTGGTGTTTTTTTTTTTCTTCATTTTTCCTTTCGTAATCCAACCTCATGTTTAGAAATTGAATTAGATTCGCCTGGGGACCATTTGAAAATAGAATTATATTAGATTTCTACTACAAGTTGTGCAGATGCCCATCAGCATAATATCATGGCAGACAAAAATATTCTGCTCCTTGGAGAAATAAAACCCAGGGCGCTGCGATCACGGGCGTGATGAATGCACGCGCCGCAGTTTGGCTGTGGCACTGCTTCTGCTCAACAAATATCTGAAGGCAGAGTCCAGTTATATAATTAACTCTGAAGAATCAATGGGAAATGAGGATGCTAATGTTTCCACAGCGTCTGCATATTCAAGTTCTACAGCCTGAGAAACAAAGAGAAGTAATACGAAATTCATTTGTTTTATCTTTTATCTTTTCAAACAGACACGCGTTTATCTTCCTGAACAGATTTGCCAGACCTTTTTTGAATTGCAAAGTTTTGCTGCGAATGCTTGTTATGTGGATTTGCATAAGGATTAACAGTGCTGGGGAAGTGGCATCTCCTAACCCTTCCTATTTACGTGTGTGCAGTTGGTCACTGGGGCACAGTTTTCGAAGCAGTTGTTGCTTTTATTTCAGTGGATAACACGGCTTGTTTTCACGACAGAGCATCCAGTGCTCCAAAAGTCTGGTTCAGCTCAAATTACAAACATATTTGCTCCGAGGATTTCTCTTCCTCTTTAAGAGCTCTCTGTACTTGCTGATGTATGGGTTAAAGAATGGAAAGTTATGAAACTTCAGTGGAAAATCAGAGCTGGTATGCAGTGTAGAAAGTAAGCTGTGCTCCCCAACCAGACATACGAGAGAGAAGTCTGTGGCCAAACCAAGGTCATGTCTTAGGTCAGAACTTGGCACCTTGAAACTTAAGTTTACAGAGACTTGAAAACCTCAGAAAGTTGAGTTGGTTGAGGTTCAGAACTCTTTGCATGTGTTGTTTCACTCTTCCTTCCAGTTTTTTGTATGCTGAAGTATTGCTCAAAATGTCCTTGTATGAATCAGGCTCATTTTCACTCTTCAGAGGAGACTGGTGTGAGTGCATCATTGCGTGTGTCACGTGCATGAGGCTTGTAAATACTAAGGCAAACTCTTTGCATTTGTACATTCATTTCATTTTTAGTTCTTCTCACGTGCCCTGTTCCAACATCAGTATATTACAAAGCAGAATATAGCAGGGAACTGGCGTTATTTTCACAGCATCATTGGCATTTTGCACTTCTGGTCTCAAATGTTTGGTTAAAGATCATTTATCCAAAAGGAGTTTGGATATTCTGTAGCTTATTTTTCTCTGCTTTGCTTCTTGCCTTCTCCTGATACATTTGGAAATCATCTGCACCGTCCAGTGTTATCTGTTCAGAATGTTGGTGTTAATGAACTAACAGGTGCTCTTTTTCTGCTGAGCTCAGTAATGACGTGTTCTTCGCTGTCAGGGTTTTGGTTCTTTTGGACACACAGTTGCGGAGATGAAATACGCTTTTAAAAATTTATTTATAGAAAGGAAACTTTTATAGTACTGATAATGGAATGATCTGAACTCAGGGGTGTTGAAAGTAGGTCATTAAGTGCTCGGTAGGAAGAAGCGTGCTTTCCAGTGCTGGATTTACTGGGGGAATTGTCTTCTAAAATCTCTGCTTTAAAATCAAAGGGACTATGATAAACAGAAATATAAAAATAATAATAATAAAGAGGGCATTTGATTTCATCACACAGAAAATAATTTTATCTAAGAGTAACATAGTTTAAATCAGTAATAACATCTATTGATTTTCTTTTTTTTGAGCAATAAAGTGTCTGAAAATAACATCTTTCTATCATTGGATGGCATAGATTTTGAAGTCAATAACAGAGCAGAGATTGTCTTAAATTGGAAAATGCAGGAGCAACTGTGGCAGTGCTTTTTCATTCCCACTTGCTTGTCGGTCGGTTTTCAACAAAGCAGAGGAATGTGGGGTAGCAGCAGTGGTTCCAGGGCCGTAATGCACGGCAGTGGCGGCTGCTGGCGGCACGGCACCTCGAGGTGCCCGCAGTGTGCCAGGCTGCGTGTGTTTGTGGTGTCCACCAGCACCCAGCATTCCCGTGCTCCCTTCCCTTCCCGGGATGGTCTTTCTTGCAGGGAGCAGCTTGTTCTGCTGGCTTTGCTGCCTGAACACAGTGGGTGCCAATGGGCGCCATCAAATGTCATCAGATTTACGTGTTCTGAGGGCTGTGTTTCAAGGCAGCTAGCACAGGTGCTGTAAAAGTCACCTACTTCTCACCCTGTGCCTTTTTTGGACATTCTGAAACGAGACAAATGAAGTATGGGTTGCACTGCCTACCTAAAATATAACTCGTCTGTCACGGGTTTGCTTTTTTTTTTTTTATTTGCTTTTTTCCCCACGTATCTCTGTAATAATTACATTAGCAGAGAGCTTTCTGTGAACTTAATGTTCTTCTGGCTTAATGGCCCCTGGTTATTCTCCAGGCCATCAACTTTTCCTAGCTGGTCATCAATCCCAAAGAAACGCCTTGTGCCTCCATTATTATTGCTTAAGTAGATGACATTTCTGGTGCAACCGCTGCCTCCCGATGAGCTAATATTACAGCAGTAGCTTTTTTTCCCCCTGCTTTCAATACTGTCAGGGCATTAGAAACAGCTGGTGTGAGAATGTTGTGGCTGTTGGCTGTGAATTCCTCTGACAGTTTTAGGTGTGAGATCTGTAGATCTGTGAGGAAAGACTGTGAGGTGAGTGGAAACGATTGGCCCGGAGTGGGTGCAGGTGCTCGGCCCCCACACATCACTGCAGAACTAGTTGGGTAATACCTGAACGTTTCAGTCAGAGGACTTTTTTTTTCCAAAGGGGACCATTTTCAAGCAAGCTACAGGACAGATGTTGTGGGAATATTAATGTGTATCACCTAGCAGATGATGACATTTCCCTCCCTACCCCGCTGATGGTTGCCCTCCTTTCCTCACAGACATTTGAAGAAATAAGTAGCTTGTAGCTCAGTAGGCCAGAAACCAGCAGAGATTGCTGTAGGTGAAAATGTCTTGCAGCACGAATATTCAAACCCATGTGAGTTAACATTGGTGCTGACTACATTTCCTTTAACCTCATTAGCACTTCATCTTGCTTTCCCAAGCATGGTGGTGGAGAAGCTGGTTCACCTTAAAGCCTTTTGTTAGGTAATTCATCAAAGTGCCAGAAGAAAGCTTAAAGGAAAATACATGTAAATACCGCACTAGGAATGCTGAGTACAGAAGCACAAACATTGCTACTCGTATCGTTAGCTCTGGATTACAGTCCACATAGGTGAGAGAAAAAGGGCTTTTATTTTTTGGGGAAGATGGAGACACAGAGCTTACTGCTTATATCATGATGCCATTTGTGTAATTTGGGTTTTTTGTTTTTAAAGCAGTTAACTCAGTAGCCATTCTCACGGAAAACAAATTCAGATGGCAACTGCTTATTACCTTCAGAATCTCAAACCTAAGACAGAAATGAAAGCACAGAAGTGGACATTGTCTCGTGCCTGGCACGCTGCTGGACCGGGCCAGAGCCCTCGTGCAGGAGCTGACTGCTCCCAGTGTGTTGTGTCTGATTTGGAGCCTCTGGGATGAAACGTGTCTGTTAACTCACCACGAAAGTATGACGAGTCCAGTCTTCGTGGTTATGATGGAAATACAAGTGAGATGGACTGATTCAGGGAAGGTCAGTAGGAAAAAGTGACCATGAGCCAAAATCTCAGACTGGGAAGCAAGCACAGTTGTGTTTATTGGGTTTTATTTTGGGGGTGTTTTTTGGTCTCTTCTGGAGAGGAATGCCAGCATGCCTGGTTGGGACAGCAGCTCCAGCTGCTTCCTCTGCGTGTAGGATACGGCAGGTACAGATCCATGGTGTGTAATGTAGCATTGCTGGTCTTAGATGATGCACTATGGAGAGAAGAGGCACACCCTCAGACAGGCTGTACCACCCAGTTGGCCGTATTGTTGTTGGGGGTCCTCTTAACCCTTTGCCCCTTCTCAGTTCTCACACTGAGCAGCAGGTGAGCATATATACGCCTCTCGTTTATGTACCTATTGATGATTAATTTCAGCAGTGTGATTTGCAGAGCATTTTCTTTTCACATGAAAGCTTGTTTTAGTCTCCTACCTCTGTTGGGTCAGATGCTGACTGAATGGGCACTGCCTATGTCATTTCGTTGTGTAACTGCAAATATGACCTGACATGTGAGGAAAAGCTCAGTGCACTAACTCGCTGCCGTGTGAAGATATGCAGATGTTAATGAGCTGCTCCGGCTGCTGAACCGCAGTGAGAGCACTGCCGTGGTTATGGCACTGGAAGTGGTGTGGAAGGATTAGACCAAGATAGAATTCTCTTCCCTGTGCCAAATGTCCTGACCCCAGGGTTGAAAAGCTGTTCACTCTTGTGCTTATGGAGACTTCAAAATTGATTAGCTCCTGCAGAAATTGGAAGAGGAGGAATCAGAAATAGTCCAATTACAGCTCTGCTGTAACAAGCGGAAGAAGATGTGAACAGTGTAGAAGCTGTTGTGATCCCTGAACATGAAGGTTATTAAACCACAGTGGGAAGGAGGATTTAAACAGTGGATTCAACTCCATGGAGGAACTTTAAGGGTTATGCACGTTTTCCCCCTGTATAAAAGGTACAGGTAGTATGTCCTCAGTTATTTGGGAAGAACGCTGAGAGATTAATGCAAAATGCTGAGTTTTTTGCTGTAAAGTGTGCCATGTATGCAGAAAACACGAGTTACACGTGGTGCACAGGGAGGTGTTCACTGCTAATTCTGAAATACGCTCGTCTTTTGCAGCCTTTAAAAATGCACTGCCGGAGCTGTGCGCTGGTAACCAGCTCTGGACACCTCCTGGGAAGTAAACAAGGTGACAGAATCGACGAGACGGAGTGTGTGATACGAATGAACGATGCTCCTACTCGAGGTTATGGACGAGATGTGGGGAACAGAACAAGCCTTCGGGTCATTGCACACTCCAGTATTCAGAGGATTTTGCGAAATCGCAATGAACTCTTAAACACGAGCCACGGTGCTGTGTTCATCTTCTGGGGCCCCAGCAGCTACATGAGGAGAGATGGCAAAGGCTTGGTGTACAACAACCTGCAGCTGATGAATCAGATACTGCCTCAATTAAAAGCCTACATGATTTCTCGCCACAAGATGCTTCAGTTTGATGACCTTTTCAAACGGGAAACTGGGAAAGACAGGTGAGAATATTTATGGGGATACGTTTGGGGGGAAGTCATACAGCAGTAAAATAATGTGGTTTATACGTACCCATTTGAGGTGTGCTCAGAGGGACCATCACACCCATGAAATCCTCCGCTGCATGAGCTGTGGTACGGTGCAGCACTCCAAATAACATCACTGGCAACATAAGTGAAAAGTGTGCCTCAAAATAATTTGTATGGAGTATTGCCTCATCAATTTAGCATGGCAGCATCTGACTGTACTGCTTATACAGCCGAGGAGGTAGGGGCTGTTTAAATCTCACTTGGAGGTTATATACCTGAAAGTTTTTTACTGATTCTGAAAAATCAGAATGGATAGGTTATGTTTTTTTATGTTTTCTTACGGAGGAAGTGCCACCATTCAGTGAATTATAACAGCTGTTTATTGAATTTAAGCATTCCTGGAACACCACAGCTGTAAAGCTTCTTGTAAAACAAACAGACATTAGTCATACATTAGGTGCTTCAGAAGTGTTCACCTTACAGTTCCAACGGGGAAAAGGGAAGTTACAATAGTTACATCTTTATGAGACTGTGTATGGCTCGTAGGCTGATCTTCAAATCAGAATGTTAATAAGTGACCCACTGCAGCACTTGAGTGTTTTCACATATAATGTTTGAAAAATGGGCATTTAAGCCAAAGTCTTCCTGGAGAGAAGCACATTTATTTTTAATGAACTCCTATTTTTTTACATCTTTAATATGTAGCTGTAAAAAATTGAGCAGGGTCTGTAGGTTCAGATGAAGAGGTGCTTCACTGCACAGTAACTCATGGTGAAATTCTCTAACTGTACACATGAGCACAGCTTTTGTCTTTCGGGCAGAGCCAGTGGAACAGAAGTTCTTGTATCCCAGAGGCTGATGGTGACTGCTTCTCCACTTGGTGTCTCATACCCCATCTGCCTTTCTTTCAGAGTTCACTACTTGACTGAGTCACATTAATGCTGGAGCACACGGTAACTCCTTCAGTTCCTGACCATTAGAGGTCTTTTTATCCTCAGAACAGTGGTGGAATTCTCTGCCAAACTCTGCTTCGACCAAAACTGAAGGGAAGGATAACAAGGGGGTACCCTGCTGTGGTACATCCCTTCCAGATTTGTCCACCCAGAGTGGAGCTAAGCAAGGTTATAATCTGTTACTAATTAAACATCTGGCACTTCCAGGAGAAGTGCAAAGGATTACTGGTGTGCCCAGTATTTACAAAAGCGTGGAAGTTCCAAGAGCTGCAGTAGAGCTGTAGCATGGGCTTAGCACACAGGAAGGACTAAAAGGTTAAAACAGGAGGTGAAAATAAATGAATAGGCAGCATGGAAAAAAGAGGAAAGCTGAAAAGAAATGCAGGTAGACATAAGGGACAAACATTGGTGTAGCTGTGGGGGCAGGAGCAGCACTGTACAGTTAGGAATGGTGTGCTGTTCCCTGGGAGGTTTCTGCTGAGCTCTCAACATTAGTGCCTGCAAAGAAAAAAAAACAGAGGAGAGAGAAGTCTGACTGCAGGGTTGCAGAAATCACACCATTCCTGTCCATCTTGGAAATGATGAAGAAAATGTAATTGGATGTATTGTGCTTTCCAAAAAGAAGCTGATGTTGAAATGAAGGGAAACCTTCAGCAAACACTGTCAGTTAAATAGTGTGGTGAATGACAAAGGCTGCAGAGCAGTGTACTTGGTATTATAAAGTAACTGTACTTGAAAATAACTTTATAATTGAATAAGGGTACATTAAGAAAATATGATTCAGAACCAATATTATAGTAATTAGATAAAGGAAGCATAAATGAAATAACTGCAGGAAGAGTATTTCCATAGAGATTATAAATGAGATTTTGGTGGAGCAGAAAGGCCTTTAATTGTAATTTAGTGTGCACTACAGAATTATCAGCACTGTGTGTTAGTTCATCGTATAAAAGAATATCTGATAATTTTCCCTAATAAGCACATGACAGTTCTTCATATTCTTTCATTACAGCTGATTAGGTATAAAAACAGGATTCTTTTGTTGGAGTTTTGTTCAGATCTTTTATGAAAAGGCAAGATGTTGTAACCCTGCTTCTCCATGCTGTCCTACAGCCGTGCTATTTAAAGAGGCCAAAGCAGTACTTGAATTTAAATCTTGATTCCATTGTTTGGCTTTAAAACTTGTTTATTTGCATTCAGTTATTCTCTGATTTACTGAAAACCCTGAATTGCAAACTGTGTGTGTAAGCAGAAAGGGAAGTAACCCAGCAGCCAGCCCCACTCGGTTTCCTGACGCGTGCAGAGCCCAGGGCACTGTCAAAGTATGACTGCTCTCTTGGTTTTGGATGCCAGGTTGTAGGCACAGACCTCTCCTACCCTGAGGACTTCCTAGCTGAGCTCATGGGTCAGAGGCAGAAAGCAATTGTTCTACCTTTCCCCTCCCTAATAATTTTAAGCCAGAAATTACTTGCTTTTTCCTTGCAATGCCTGAAGGCCTCTCCTGAGCCTGTGACCTGGCTCCTGCACTGTGATAATTACACAGTAGTCTGAGTCACTGTTCACTGAGGAAATGAGAGATTTCAGTACCTGGCATTCCTCAGTGTGACAGTGTTGAGGACATCTTTGTCTTGCTGTCCTATAGATGACGTACGTGGAGCCAAGTAGCTTTGCACTTCTTTGGGAAGCTGCATCACGTGCTCCTGTCTGCTGCATTTCTGTACTAGTGATGATAGCACTTGTGTGGAGTGGCTGCTGTGGTTTTGGGTCCCTCCTTCCTGGATCAGTCCCTGACTTGGTCTTGCAAGGCTGTCCTTAAGTGTACGGTTATCTCTGTTTCTCAGCAGCATCTCTTGCTCCTCTTGTTCCAATACAGCTTTTCCCAGGCACAGGGACAGTGCATGAGCTCCACACAGAACTGGGACTTGCAGCCCATGTGCTGGGCAGCCCGTAACCATTACAGCAGCCAGCTCTTAACCACTAAACAGCAGTGACAAGCAAGTGCTAGAAAGAAGAAACACTACCATTGTCATTTTGTGGGTAGGAGTCTGTGACAGGGCATAATATATTCCCACCAGCAGTCACAGAGTGGAGCTGAGAGCTGCTGCATTGTGAGCAAGGTGTGAAGGCTGACAGTAAGACCATGTACTTGGTCTCATCTCTTTCTGTAGCAGATAGGCTCCTTCGTACGCTGTGGGAGGTTGCATTTTCAGCAGCCTTCTTCCCTGTGATGTGTCTTCTTAACTATTCAGTATGCAAGTTTCATTAAGTGATTACAGGTAGGCGGTGTTGATCCAGCACATTACTAGCACCAGTGTGTCTATATAGGACCTGAAGTTTCACTCACTTAAGGTAAAAGGTCAGCTAAATGTTAACACTGCTGTGCCCAATATTAATTACAGACAGGGTTGTTTCTGCATAGATTAGTCAACTGACAGAAGGCCTTAGTAAAAACTGTTACAGGATGAATGAGCGAAGTCATCTCGGTTGCTCAGTTTTGTAATAAAAATGAAAGAAAACGCCCAAAATCGTTTCAGAAATCTCAAGAATTATTTGTCAGACTGGAAACTTAATTCTGTTTTTGCTTTCAGGAAGATATCCAACACTTGGCTTAGCACGGGCTGGTTCACAATGACCATCGCATTGGAGCTGTGCGACAGGATCAATGTGTATGGCATGGTGCCACCGGACTTCTGCAGGTAGGACTCATTATTAGCCACGAGGCTGAACATCACAGATAAATATCTGAATCCTTAATTTTCTCTCTGAAACATCTTCCATCCCCTTAAAGCAGTTAATTACCATGTCCCAAGATCTGATTCTGAAAGCAACAAACAGCATTTAATTATGTTATATAAAATATTAAAAAATTTTGTTTGTAGTGTGGGAGAATTAATGTGTTGTTGGTTTCTTTTCGTCCCCGAATATTTATCAGCTGAAAGTAATGCAGTAATTGGCATGAAATTAATGTGAAAAAAAGGAGCACTGGAAAATATTACTTTGAATTTGTTTGTAAAGGTTGCCCCTACAATTAATAAAGAGAAGGAGTTCTTACAGTGACGAGCTTCTAAATTAACTTCCTGTGCAACTGAAGTTAAGATTGGAGTTTGCGTGACAGCAATACTACAGTCTTTCAGTAAGCCAATTTCCTAAATAATCACCACCAAAAACCCCACAGAATTTGGATCTGCAGACTAAATACCAGTCCTGTATTCACCCTCCTCTGCCCTGCAGGATCTGAAGTACACATGGTAGAAACAACACAAATTCTGCCAGTGGAAGCTGCGTGCCACATTTGTGTTGGTTTATAAAGCAAGAGCTTATGTCCATTTCACAGCTCCATGATGCCCCAGCCCTACTGAGACCTCAGACCTGAAGTGCTGGTTAAGGTTTCCTGTTGTGGATCCTTGATACTGGGAGTCAGACTTTAAGACTTCTGGTAATGGCAGTGCTTAGCTCTGATCTGGTATAAACCCTTGCAGATATGTTTTACATCAACAGTCTTTATGCTGTTAAGTAATATCTGTCTGCCATAACTGGGCCTAGCACCCTGGCATTCTGAAAACCAGACTGATGTCTGGATCCTTGGCCAATACAGCATACCTTTTGGGGCCATGGGAAGCAATGCTGCAGTGACAGGTTAGCCCATCTGTCATAGAGAATAGGACTGCTTTGACTTTCTTGTGAGCACTAAAAAGGATAATTCAAAAATATGCATTTATCCTGGGCACAAAACAGTAAAAATCCCCAAAGAAATTACAGCATAAAATGTCAACATTAAATCCCACTCTGTGAGAATTCTTACAAATTATAACAAAACCCCGATGATAAATGCTGTGATGTACTGCCAGATTTCATCATGAACTCTCCGAGGAAAACAACAAACTAGATCAGATATTTCAGGCAACGTAAGTACCTTCCCCAGCACAGCGTTTCATTCCCTTGTCATTTCTGTTGGCAAAGACATTTCTTCAGTTTCTGTTCTGAAATGGTTATGGCCCCAGCAACACTGTAAGTGGCTGCTCTGTCTTTCTTACCGAAAAATCCAGTTGAGATGGACAGACTTGGGGGTTCTGATAGACAGGAACCTGGACATGAGCCAGCAGCGTGCTCCTGCAGCCTGGAAGGCAGCTGTACCCTGGGCTGCATCACCTGAGGGGCAGCAGCAGGGAGAGGGAGGGGACTGTCCCCCCCTGCTCTGCCCCTCTGGGGCCCCATCTGGAACACTGTATCCAGTACAGGAGGGATGTGGAGCTGTTGGAGCATTTATTCATAGGGTTGGAGAACCTCTCTTGTGAAGAAAGGTTTAGGGAGATGGCCTTGTTCAGCCTGGAGAAAGGAAGGCTCCAGGGAGACCTCACTGTGGCCTTAACAGTACTTGAAGGGAGCTTAGAAACAGCAAGGGGACTGATTTTTTACAGTCTGATTGTGATAGAACAAGGGGGAATGGAAATTAAAAGAGGGGAGATATAGGTCAGATGTTAGGGAGAAATTATTTACTCAGAGAGCAGGAAGGCCCCGGCACAGCTGTCCAGAGAGCTGTGGGTACCCCATCCCTGGAGGTGCCCAAGGCCAGGCTGGATGCAGCCCTGGGCAGCCTGAGCTGGTGGGGGGCACCCAGCCCAAGGCAGGGGGCTGGGACTGGGTGGGCTTTAAGGTCCCTTCCAACCTAAGACATTCGGTGATTCTCTGAAATGCAGAAGACAGCAACTGAATGCACAGCAATTGCTCAATCCTAATTTTTCAGGCCAGATTCCTTACTCGTCAAAGTCAGATAAGTTTAGGTATGTATATTTACAAAAAAAAAAAAAGAACAAAAACCCAGCAAAAAATGTCACAAAATACTGAGAGGCTGAAATTGTAACTGAGACCATGTGAAAGGCTTTCAAAGAAATGAGGCACTGAAATGAAATGGATATAATACTTAATATATAACTGTAACACAAAAAATGCCATAATAAATCTTAATGTCCTTGCAATGCTTATAGCATGGATAACAAAGATACACTTACCTGTTTGTGAAAGTGGAAAAAGGTAATTTCTTATCCTAAATAATTGAGACAGAATATCTTAAAGTTTATTCAGCAAACTATGAAAACAATAGCTCCATGCCTAGAAGAAGCTAGCTGTGAAGTGCACCAGTTACCATAAATGAAGTTAAACTTTGCTCTTCCGCCACTCGTTAATTTAAACAGTTCATCCTTTCAGAGAAATAAGACAACAAAACAGAAAAGCATAAGGCACATAGAAGGAAACATTCTGCAAACAGATGTAGTTGTTTAAGGCAGGTTTCTCTGGTTTGCAGTCAGACAAAATACACTACCATTTCACACAGCTAAGAGGTAGCTGCCTGCCTCATGTGTGCATGAGGTGGTACAGCCAGAAGTGTACTTCACTTGCTGTGCAACTACAGAATCATTAAGATTTAAATGTATATAAGTATTCTTATTTCTACTCAAATTGATTATCACCAAATTCACAACTCCAGCAGATATCCATTATTTTATGAGTATTGGTCTGTGGAGTAAGTAATGAGTGTGGGTGACCACTGTCGTGGAACTGAATTAGTATCACATCCATAACACGAAGGACACCTCAAAGGTACCATGAATATTACACAGTTGATTCTGCTACCAATTATTTGCTTAAGATCATTAACCAAACTGCTTCCCACCCATGCAGGCAAGATAGTCTGGTGGAGCAGTCTGCACTGCCGACTAAAAAGATCTGTCACTATTAATTGCAACAACATGTTTTAGATTCATTTCTATTTACTTTCACTGGACATTGATTTTGTAGTTTAACTGAAATTGGTGACCTGATCATTATAAATTTGTGGTAACACAGAGCAAAGCTGTATGTAACACTGAATGCCTTTTGGCTTCAGATTTCAGCTGCGCTAAGGGTTAATGCTTTGATACTGCTTTCACACTGTTAGCTGCATCTTGCCTTGCATGGTCTAGAATAAGATGAAAGCCCATGTTTGCGTGCATATCACAAAGCTTTTTGGGGAGTGTGCGCACCTCTCCCTTTCCCATCACAACACAAGTCATCTTGCTGCATTTGTTGGTGCCCAGGGACACAACAGTCCTGGCTCTTACTGGAGCAGTCTGGCAGCCCTGCTAGGAAGCGCTGCCCTCTCTGAGCAGCCTTAAACAGTCTGCCACACGCACACACAGGACTCACTGCTGCCTGGGATGGAAATCAGGGATTTTCCTCTTGCCTCTCTACAGCAGCAGCCAGCTTGCAGTGCACAGATAGCACAACTCCTGCAGGAGCTGCAGTGCTGCTGCTTTTCTTTGTGGCTGCTCAGCATCTGCAAAGGACAGAGACAGACCTTAATGCAGTTGTGGCAACACCAGTCCTCCTTGCCCGTTGGATTCTGTGCAGCAGTGAAAGGTTGGTTTCTCACAGGTATCTCTGAGTTCTCCCTCATGCAAGGAAAATTCAAGGTGTTGAAGAGATCCCTTTAACTTCCCCCTCCTCCTCTCCCTCCCCCCCTTCATGGGCCTTCTGGAACTCAAAAGAAACTTAAAGCTTAATTCTGAGCCTTATTTTAACTGATACGAATAATTTTTGCTGCGATTACGGAGTCAGATCATTTTCCTATGAAGAATCCTCATTAGACTGCCAGGCCACTTCCCATCTGCAATAATTTGCCTGAAAACTGGCATTTGAAATTCTTTAATTTATTCCTTTGGGCACCGCTTTTAAATCTAGTGGTTTTTTTTTATCTCCACTTTCAATTGCTTTAAAGCAACTGCAAAGAAGCAGTCCTTGCTACTTACGTTTGCTGGGGCATACGGAGGACTTGATGCACGAAAGGGACTGTATAAAGTGCATGGGAGATAGCCATGCCTTTTAGATCCTTATACCTGAATCTCACTCCATTACCTTACTAACTTAATAACAAAATGCTTAGATGGTTTGGAAAACTGGCCTAGAATGCACACCAAGGAAATGAGCTCCTGGGAATACAGGGCAAAAAAAATTATCCAGAAAACTTAAAGAGTCCTGGCACAGCGTGTTGCCCATTGCTCACCGTGTTAATTACACTTTATTCACCCTTCAAAGCCTGAGTTATTTGACAGAGCAAGTCAAGCACCTGTAGTTGCAGCGGGTTGCTCTACAACAACCCTGTTTATAAAGGTTGACCAGAACACGGGATGGGATGGCCATGTTTTTCTGTCTCATTTCTTCTGAGGCAAACACTGCTGCTGTATTTCCAGCTTTTGCTGTGGGTGGAAACCATCTGTGGGAAAATGTGCACTGAAGTGGCAAACAGAGGATGACTGACACTGGGTACAAGCACTTGTGCTGTTGCTGCGCTGGCAGGCGATCAGGCAGGAAGCAGAGTATATTTTACAAAGGATCTTCCCTAGATTCCTCCCAGCTGTGATATTAATATGCATGCGAAGCCTGACAAAATACTGATTAATGTCCAGTATCAGTCAGTGATAAAACAGCATCTGTTTTAATGTTAATAAATGAGGTGGCAAGCAATTTCCGCATAGAAATTACTCATGCGTTTCATTTGCTGGTGACACCAGCTAATTGCAGAGTTAGAAGATAACACAGTACAGTTAATTTCAGTTATGCTGTAGTTACTCAGGCCAGAATTCCAATCCAAACCTTACCAGCATGGCATCTGGGGGAATCCAGAATTGCTGCAAAAGGAAAAAAGACTTCAGATGAAAAAGTACTGTGTACGTAACTGCCTCTCGGTGTTCCTGAAGGTACAACACTTCTGGATGTTTAAGCCTCAGAACTCAGAAGAAAACGAGGCAGGAGGATGCTAACCACATCTGCTGTCAGCACAGCAGCCTCACTGGCTCATGGAGCAGTACTGGACCTGAGCAGTTAACTTACTTACCTCCTTCGTGACTGCATTTATTCATAGACTGCTGAAGATAAGATTTCAACTTTGCTAATTATAATTTTTAAGCAGTAAATTTCCACCAAGCAATATATTGTTTACCCTCTGAGAACACAAAGAGGAAAACCCATCTACAATGCAGAGAAGAAGTCTAAATAAGAGGCAGGTGTCCTTGTGTGAAGTAGCTGTAAGAAAACATAAATGTATCCTGTTACATTTGCAGGAATCATACAAATGATTGATTTAAGAATTGTAATAAAAGGTCCAATGTATCAAAAACGTATATGAAAATGTAATTGAAGATTAAGATCTAATAGTGGTAACTAAAAAAACCCAACATATTTATCTTTATACACACTATAGATATAGCATATGATATATAAAGGAAAGGGTCTTTTATACATTAAAAATACACCGTCTGTAGGTAAGAAATTAAAAGATCTCTTTTTACTCTCTTACACATTCCAGTCAGAAAACGTGTACAGCACATTTAGAATCCATCTTATTCTAGAAATGCAATATTACTGTTATTCTGGTGTGGTGAGATTGATCACCCTGTTGTGTTCCTAGGAAGCCAGACTGATTGAATTAAAACGTTAATCTGTGCTACAAATGGAAAGCTGCAGTAATGTCATACATTACCTCTGCGTATACAATATGGATAATGGTAAAATAAGGAGAATTAGAGAATTGCGTAGGTGACAGAATTATCCAGTAAAAATAATGACCGAGACAGAATAGTGACAGATTGTGGATGCATTCAATTGAATTTGAGCTTAAATATTAGCTCTTCAAAATGAAAATAATCAACTCAATATTAGAGCTGACAGCCCTGAATCCGTGTGAGATTTCTTGCTCTGTTGTGGAGTCCTTAGCTCAGGTTTTAATACAGAGCAGTTCCAAGGCTTTACTAAACAGTACTATTTCAATCAATGAACTTTCTGCTATTTTTGTCTGCCACTACAAAATAGTTTGTTGGTATGAACTGTGGAGTTGAATTCAGGACAGAGACAGCTGTATGAGCTCCTGTCAGTCCGTGCTCAAAGCAAAAAACATAATGGGTATCGTTTAATGCAGAGAATAAAGGGAGAGTGAAGCATTGTGGCTTATTACATTGTGAGCACAATACGTGTGCCTCGTACAGGACGCAGTGTCAAAACACTGACATTCACAGCGACCTGTATCCAGAGCACCTAACGAGTGCGTGCTGTGTGTCACCAGGATCTGCTGGTTACTGCTGATGGGCTCACAGGGTCAGCGTGAATGCCTGCATTTTCAGCTCACACACATATGTGCAAGTTGCCATTTGAGAACACCAGCCCGCTGACTCGAGCATTAGATGTTTGATTATAAAGGTGGCACAGCGGGCGGTCTGGCTGACCTGGATGCAGGTGTGCTCACTGAAGTTGTGACACAGATCACCACAGCCCCTCTTTCTTTCTTTTCCCTTTCTTTCCTCATTCCAGTAAATACCTCTGCAGAGCTTTTTACAAATTGCTATCTAGATATAAATCTCTTAAGCAGTTTGCTTCATATTTCAGAGTAGTAACACAGCCCTGCAGCGCTCTCCCTTATTTCTGAGCTGCCACTGTCCTTTATTTAACTGAGAGGAGGGGATTAAAGGAAGGAGCAAAGAAAAAAACCTTTGCCATGCTCTGATGTGTTTAAATATTCAGGAAAAACACAGATACCTGAAAATGCAGTTTAACTGGGAGTAAAAGTGGATTTGAGCCCATCAGCTTATTAAAGATAACATCCTTTCAATCAGTAAAAAAAGAACATCTGGGGCTTCCATCTATTTCCTTTCTCCCACAGGGATCCTAATCATCTCTCAGTACCTTATCATTACTACGAACCTCTGGGACCCGACGAGTGCACAATGTACATCTCCCACGAGCGGGGACGGAAGGGCAGCCACCATCGCTTCATCACAGAGAAACGGGTGTTTGAGAACTGGGCGCGGACATTCAACATCCACTTCTTCCAACCGGACTGGAAACCAGAACCGCTCACTGCAAGTGAGCCCGAGGGCAAAGCGGCGGTCTGAGGGGTGAAAGCAGCCACAGTCAGCGCCTCTATCAGCCACCAGGGGACGGACCTTCCGGGGCAGCGAGGCAACGGCAAAAGGGGGACGGATGTGCAGCTGCTAACAAGTCAGGAAGGCAGGGTCGAGGGGTTTGAGCTGTGTGTTCATCCAGCACGGCGCCTCTTCGGCCGCCTGACCTCCTGTGCGTGTGTGTGATGTGTGAAGAGCAACTTGGTATCATTAATGGGATGGTTAATTCATTATGGGTTTTTAAAGTACAACACCGCTGAATTTTCATAGTGAAGACTTACTTAGAGTATTTATTTAATGGAGGTTTTTATGCAACCTAGGCCAGTATTTTTCTAATTCACAGTTCTGTGGTTGCTGATCTTTCATAATCTTTCAAATCCAAAGTTAATATTGCTGATGGTTTGAAAGGCCTAGCTTTTTATTTATACAATTTGTTTGAAAGATATGATTCTATATAGCATGTAATTAATATTTGATCTGGAAACGTTGCATTTCTTTTAAAAATGTTGGGCTCCGTTCCAGCCTAAAGCCTTTAACAGCAAGAATGGTCCCATGTGCAGATCTAGCTAACTTCACATTCTGGCATCTCATGTTAATATGAGACCAGTAGTGAAAATTCTGTTTGATATCAATGTGAATTTGCTGCCGTGCTATCAAACTGCTCTATTTTAATCCAGAGGTGGGAGGAAGGAAGGCAGAGTTCGTCCCAAAGAAATCAGTTTACAGCACCGCGTTCTCACAGAAGAAGAGACCAACTAAAGCTGAGGGACTGTGTTTTGTTTTGCCCGCTGAGGTCCTGCAGGAGGCTGGAGGAGCAACCTTCCTGAGGCAGCAATCTGCAGACCAGGCAACCACAGTTTCTAACAGTTTGCAACAACACAACCAGATTTCTAAAACCAAGAAGCTGTACTGCAATACCAGCCAAAAAGATGGTAATGCTGCACATGTATAATCCAGGCCTTCCACTGTTTCAAGATCTCACTGATCTCAGAGATCCTGGACCACACTGAAGCTGGGATGCTGAAAGCTGCCCATGAAATCGTCTCCCTGAGAACAGCGGAGTTACACCTGGCAGTTTCTGTCTGGCAAACATGAGCAGTGGACAATGCTAGTTCTGTATGTGGAGCTCACACTGTGTCTTACTGGGTTATACTTGGCTGTGAATAAAGAAAATTTCATTGACGCCATTATTTTTCCTTTTGGCCCACAAATATAAAATCCCTGACTATTCCTCTTGATTATTTTGAAGAAATTATTGCACAGAACATACTGACAAAAGATGTCTCATTGGGCAAATACTAAAACGAGAACAAATATAGCATTGAAACCTCTAAACCAAACAAGTTCAGCCTCAGAGGCAATACACGGAGTTGGGACCAAACTCAGTTTTGTTTAAACTCATGACATGCCAGAATCTCACTGCAACTGCTGCAGCTGCCAACAGGTGCCCCAGTTCTCTAGGGACAGCTTGCAGTAAAGCACACTGTCAAGAGGTAGAACAGAGCTACCCCTGTAACACTGTGTAGATGTAAGAGAGCCATTCTTGCTGCAGT
Source organism: Cyrtonyx montezumae (assembly GCF_038088225.1). Classification (NCBI taxonomy): domain Eukaryota; kingdom Metazoa; phylum Chordata; class Aves; order Galliformes; family Odontophoridae; genus Cyrtonyx; species Cyrtonyx montezumae. Next base: position 10,516,486 of record NW_027071825.1, read on the forward strand.
GTTCCCCACTATCACAGAGAAAAAGTACAACCTGTTCTGCCTTGGTCTTGTCCTTTAGTGCTCTTCCTGGTGTACATCATTCACCACACGAAATTAATACAAATCTCTGCTTCTGCCAATTACTTGTAAGCCATCTCTCGCCAGCTGATCTCTCACTCTCCCTCGTTCAGTGATTATGTTTTATCCCTTCCACTTCATTTCACAAAATTCTACGAAGAACAGAATGGGTTTTGAACTGATTGTAATTTGCACATCCCTTTCAGCATGTGTACTGGGGCACGTATCCAGCACATATTACTTGAATTGATGAACTCTGTCAATTTGATTTACAGATCATTCCTAATATGACTGCAGGAGGTGGTGCAGCTCACAGTAGGTGCTGAGATGCCAGTACCCTTCTGTTGTTTTATTAGTGACATAATAATAAAAACTACTTTGGTAAAGTAAGCTTTTAGAATCCCCATTAACTGAGGACTGCAGGACACACTTGCTGGATGTTTAGACTGTGACGGTACTGTTAAAAATAGATCATTTTAAAATAGGTTACAGTGATCTACTTACAGTATTCAGCAGGACTTGTGAGACTGCGTTGTGCTCCATCTCCTGCCCCAGAGACTCATCAACACAAAGTAGATCAGGTGAAGTATTAAGGATCTGAAGAAGAAATGTAGGATAAACTGATATTAGACTGACTGACATCCAACAGAGTAAAACTAATGGTTGTAAATATCCCTTCTTCACTTTTTGTAGATCGTAACTATCTGCTCATTTCCAGTCTTCTTAAAAAACAAAAACAAAAAAAAACAACCCCAAACTCAGTCTCAACTCCCAACGATGGATCAGCATTCACCAGATCACAAGAAGTGTGAAGGTGTGTTTTCTGAGTCACGCCTGTGTATATAAAACTTCCTGTAAGGGAAATGGGGTGAAGCCAAGAAGACAGCAGACGTTTAAAAAAGGATTAATCACACAGATGTATAGGGAACATCAATTCCATCCAATAATATGAATTAATATTTGTAATTATTACAAGAGAGCAAAAAAAATCCATAGTTTTTAAAACGTTGCAATTCTAATTTACAAATTAGTCGTGTATTTTTGTATAAAAGCAGTGCATCAAACTACAGCACATCCCGCTGCGTTTCAGCCTGCAGTGAGGTTTTATGGCCTGGATATAGATCAAACAGATTTATGATTAAAAAAATGTTGCCATGCCAAGGCTAAGTAGCACAAGCAGAAGCTGCTCCCATTCTCTGGCTTTTGCTGTCACCTTACACTTGTCACTGTAATGTGATTGATTCACAATTTTCATTATGCATCATTTTACATATTAAAAACTGTTGCAGAACAGTGTTTACAGACTTGAACCGTTTTACGCTCCGTGTTACCTTAGCTCTGAACTTCCAGCATACCACAGCTTTCTGTGCTGGCTTTCCTCTGAGCAGCTGCTTTTCAGCTGTAATGCCATACCACACTGAAGCATGTAGACAAGATCCGGGTGATGAGTCCACCTGGATCCCCACAACCAGTTTTGCAAGGTTGCTCTTCGAAGGCTTACAAGGAAACTGTGCTCCTACATCCCAACAGAGGTCTTCATCCAAGGAACCCACCTGAGCACAGGAAACAGAGAATACAACCTCAGGTTTCTCATCAGGGTGAGGTTATAAGCAGAACTCCTGAAGACAATGTCGCAGTGTATTTCTGCTGCTTTTCTGCCCTTGACATCTATCACAGGTCACTCCTAGACAAAGCATACAGGGCTAGATCTGCCACGCTCACCACGTGCAATGCAGAGCAGCCACAGCATCTGATGCTAACTGCATTTTCATTCACTGAAGCAATGTCAAAGCATCTATAGCTCAGACAGAGAGCAAGGCCGGACCCTACTTAACAGTCAAGGAAACCTATCTTAATCGTTTCTCATTTCTCAGAGCAGATGTATCTTCTTTAAGAGATGCACAGTGATATTTCAGTCTGTCAGCTTCTTTACACAGCTAAGATAGACAACCATTAAGATAACATCAGTAGCTTTTAGGACACGAGATACTTCCTAAAGTATAGAGAAGATAAAGGGAATAATGCATATTTAGCAGGGTATAAGGTGTTAGGAATTTGCTGACTTCTCAGATCAAGCCAGAGCCCATTAGTTACGATCCAAACAACACGATCCAAGACATGATGTGACTGAGGGAAGAGCTTAGGTTGGGTTTCTGTGAGGATGTTTCTCCCATTCCACCTGTGCTCTAATCAAGCTGCACACAGTGCCAAAACCAGAAAATATTACCAAGTATTTAATGCATTGTTCATTTGTGTAGGACAAACGGGAACATTTCCCACTGTTGCTTTTTTTCTTTAATTGCAGCTATACATCTCTAGGCAAGGAGTACATGAAACACTAAAAGCCTTCCCTTGGTCACTGTTGCAAATCCTGTTGCAGGCAAGAAGCAGCTATATAGAGATTAGAAATAAAATCAAATGCAGAAGAGCTTCTATACAAACAAAAATAGCAAAGATGGGGACAAGTGTGAAGGAGGTTGTGTAAAGAGCTGTACAGAATACAACGTGTACTGTCACAATATACTGATGATTCTGCTCATTGCTCCTCTCACATTAGAAAGACCACAGGAACCTAAAATCATTGCAACTTGAGCCACAGTATTTTGAACTACACACTTAACCTGGACAGGCAAACCAGCACAGAAATAGTAAGGAACCAACGAAAAGCAAACAGCAATAGCTAATATAAAAGCCAATACCTCAGTGGTAAATATCAAAGCATGTGACATTGGTAAATATCAAAGCATTTGACAAAGGAAATAAGTACCATTATATTAGAACCAAAGGTAAAGAAAGCACATGGTCTAAACAATAAATGCTCACTACATGCAAAACCAGTGGACCAAAGAAACCTGTAATACATGGCAGCATTATTCCAGCATGTCCTTTTGCAGGCTAGGAAAGAAATATATTTCCAGTTCAAATGAGTTGACTTTGACACAGAAACAAGTGTGACGTGCCACAAACCTCCCCAATAAAATGCATTCCAGGAACTCAGTCTCGACAGAGCTGTGCCACCAAAGAAATAAATCAGAGCAGTGGGAAAAAATGGTACCAAAAGAAAGAGTATCTATGCTAGAGGTTTGCCAGCATTGCTCTTACTCTGCAGACAGCCCGTTCCTGGCAGTGCTTATTTTGTTGGAGGGCACTTCTGCAAACAATGCTACCAAAATAACTTGGGTTCATACAATCCACACCTCTGGCAAGCCTGTCGGCCACAGCAGCAAAGATGACATGCCTGTACTGACAAGGCTTCAGTGCACTGTGTGTATACACAGAATAAATAACAAAAACAAAAATCTAACATTTGCATGGTGAGGGAAACACATCAGAACCAAACGTTAAGAGCTGTACGTGTTCGTAAACTTTGAACTGAAACCCTAAATGCTATCAATTTAATCATCAAATAAGGCAGAAATCCTCATTAAGGAGAAAAAGTGGCTAATTTCAAACAACTTGCAAGTGAAATCAGTGCTATGAAATGCTGATTTCAGAGCACATTACACAGCATATTCAAGTTTTCATCATAAAACCCCAACACTTTCAAGATGTGCTTCCCTACAGCATGTTATTTTTAGAAGTTAATGGAAAGAGATAAAGCAGAGATAACGGTGGAGTGCACACAGCGGAAGATATCTTCCAAAAGAATCATTTCTCCTTCTTATTTTTTAAAATAAAAAAATTGCTTTTCAACACTCAAAAAATATAAAATCTCTATTATGCTCATAATTGTAAAGAAGTGTAGAAGTTACGGTTGATAAGACACTTTCATTATGCACACTATTTTCTGTAGTTCATAACTTTATGTTCTATTAGTGTCTTGGGTGAGATATTTTATGCTTGTCTTCAGTCCAAAGGTGAATTGGTCCAGAAAGCATAATTCTCCCAGGTCACAAAGAGCTCTGTGACAGAGCTGGAAGATCTGTACATTGGTAGACTGAGTTTTCTGACACTCCCTGGTTTTGTCCCAAAATCATCCTGTATACAACACCTTCCCATCCTTATCACCATGGAGATCCTCTCCACTCATGATAAATTCATACCTGAGTCTGATCCTTGCTTTTTCACACACCACTGCGTTAGTACTACAGACAGCTCAGCCCTGCTTTAGCATGCACTGATGCCCATCTGAAGGGCCATGAGATCCGTTCACTTCCAGTTCACATTTCCAGGATGTGGTACCAGAGAATGGAAATTCCTGACTGCTGAATGAAGGCAGAGAAATGGATTCAATCCGCAGGCATTCATTTGCTTTCTATAATGGAGACCAGTTTTTAGTGGAGGTGGAGGGACAGGCCACACTCTGGATGAGTTATACTCTGCATACGCTGTACTACACTTGTAAAAATACTTCTGATGACTTTGTGGTCTTTGTTTATGCTAGAAAGACAGCATTTCTTGGCGATACTCAGATAAAAAAGAAAATGGTTGGTTGGCTGGGACAAATTAAATGCCGATCGTGTCATCACTACTCGAGCATCCTTCTCCACTGATTTGTGAGGGAATGTCACCTTTCAGTCTGTTACAGAAGTTTGTTTATATTGTGTATTTATGTAAGTGTTTGGACATGGTCATACAAAACTGTTCTCAAATGCACAGAACTTGAAAGACAGCTTAGAAGTGAATGGAAGTGCAAAGGCATGAGAGAATGCATATATGAGTATAAACCCAGTTAACTTACCAATTCTTCATGTGAGTACAGTTTCAATACACGATTTTGACAGGGAGCTGCAACACTGAAATGAAACAATTATTTTTATCAGCCACTAGTGTTGCAAACAGTGTCTGCAAAACACACTGCAGACAGATCAGTCCAGTTATGTAGCCAAAGCTGCAGGCATGCACATACAAAATATTGCAAGCATGAGTGTGTCTGGTACACAGACCTATCTATACAGACCCCCAAAATACCAAAATTAATTTTGCTCTGTAAGTTTCTACGCAAGGAAACATAAAGGAGCTGCCAACTTGCTTATTTTCTGGATTCCATTAAAGAGATCATCTGTGCACAACACAGAAAGCATCTGCACAGCACAGACATATTTTCTGGCCTGTAAAACACAAATGGTGTATAAGATGTCCTCATTTGTTCCTGGAGCCCAGATCCCAAGTGAAGGGCTGTCAGCAAAAATGATTACTAACAAAGAAAATAAATATAAAATTGTACAAACACATTTACAGACAATTAGGGGACATTCCTAGAGCAGTTTTCAGGCTAGAACAACTCAAGGAATAAAACATACCCGAATAAAAAATAATGTGTCATACATGTAGTACAGGCAACTTTATGGTGACTCTGAGAAACATGTATTTCAAGCCCTTATTTTGTGCTTATAAAAACATTAGAAAAGCCAATGGTGCAGTTTGTCGCATTTTAGTATAATTGTTGTTCTCACTTCAGTTTAATCACCTTCACGGGCACATTTACTGAGTGCTTCTATTTCTAAATTGCATTTTAATAACCTACCTAATTACCTCCTTTTCCCTAAGCAGATAAGTTTTAGAAAGATAGCAACTTTGGTATCTTCCACTTGCAGAGCTCGGTTGACATTCCTACCCACCATTTCCTGCAAAAAGTGGCAGAAAAAGAATTCAGTAAGGTTTGAGGGCTCCCAGTAACTGTAATTCAAACTGAAGCAAGGCAGAAAGCTCTATCAATTTCACTTTAGCCATTTTTTAAATATGTGACAAAGCTGGCCCATTAAATAAATATTTGATTTTAAATATTCATTACAATAGAAAAAAAGGATCAAAGGCTGGATTTAAAAAATGGAACGCAGGAAAATCCTCTAAGAATAAATTCTGCAGGATTTGTTTTTGTACAGTATCTACACATTTCTACTAGATCTCTGTATTTTTGTAGTAGTCTACAACAGATCCCAACAGATTGCTGTATGAGAATATACAGCTTCTTGCATTTAAAGAGAAGTCATCCTGACATCAGGTTTTCCATATGAATCTACTGTTTGTGAAAAATGCTACCCCCCAAAAATAACAAAAAAACACACCACACCAGACCAGCACAAAGAGATCCATTCCTAATGCTTCACAGAGTTGTTCCTCCTTCTCTGAAGGAGAAGTAAACAGAGTTTTCATCTTTCAGAATGTGTTGTTTCAGTTATATAAAAACTTCTCAGTGGCAAATTGAGAAGAAATCACTAATATTTTCCACAGAAGAACAGTTTATAAAATTGTGAGGACACTGGTGTTTTCAGTACCGCTTACTTGCTGTTCTCAGAGCTCAGCAAATGCTGAAAGCAATTTCTGCTGCTCAGCAAAAAAATATCACAGGATTCTAGATACCACAACTTTATAGTGAGGTTAAAGTGCAGCAGACAAGTATTTACCTCCTGATAATGGCTCATTTGATACTTTCATCTTCTCCAAGCCTAGAAGATATAGGGAAGAAAAGGGTTTTTACACTGAGGAGATCAGCTACACTTCTGTTGTTTATCATTCTCTGGCATCAGCTCCAAGAAACAGCTGAGAGCCTCAGTGGCTGCCTTCTCTGCATCCTTCCCAGTCACTGCATTCACACGGGTCTCTGACAAGTCTGCTACCTGTTACCTGAGGTTATGATTCCACAGTCTGAAACAGAAGGAAAGCAGAAAGCAATAAAAATTTAAGCACTCACATTTTGTATGTTCTGTGCAATAGGAAAATGCTCAGCACCTTATTCTAAGACATTACTGGCTCTGATATAACATGCTTACAGATAACTCCTAATAGCGTTAGACCACATAGGCATCAGCTTTATTATGATTAAGAGAGAACAGATTCCAAAAGCATACCACAAGAGCATCACCTATTTGGCACTTACTGTTTATATACATGCAGAAATTTGTTCTTCTCTTCATTAGCATCTGCGTATTACACAGCCAAAATACAGCACGCATTCATCATTACATATCCAAGAAGAAATCAACATGCCTGAGCAGAATTTATAGAACCTAAATTATAAATCTCATCTTCCAAGTGCTCAAAAATTACTGAATACAGCAGTACAACTTATAACATTTTTCATCATGACCCTAGAGTCAGTTATGCTTCATGCAAAAATCCAGTGCATTGAAAACCCTGAAAATTGAAATCCAGATCACATGGAGTCAAAAGACAACATCTGCGTCGTGCTCCTGGTGGACATGGTGTGCTCAGAGTTCCACTCTTTGGCTTTATCTATTCATTTATTTAAAGTAGCTTCAGTGAGGTCATCGTATTTTTGTTTCACTTCCACCAACTCAGAATCCTAAATCCAAAACTGCCTAGGGTGAAAGGACTGTCCTGAGGGTTCTATTTAACAGAGCAGGAAAATACATATTTTTTTCTAGATTATTACCTCAGAAAGTCTGCTAAGATGTCTAAGTTCCCCCTTCTTTTTTAAATTTAACCAGAATGAGAGGATGGTCAGAAAGAAGGCATAAAATTTTGATTAAAGCAAATGATAGGGAAAAACAAAAAAAAAAGATTTGTCTAATATTATGAACATTTGTTAGACTTCAGAAAAAGGGGCAGAAGAGATGATGTCAAAAGAACATTTAGAAGTGAGATGCCAACTCTGCTTTTTGCTACAACCATAATACACATAAGGAGAACTCAGGTGACACCAGTGTGTCCAAAGTAGCAGTCAATGCAAACATCTTGCTTGCTCAACTTCAAAAGATGTGCTTCATGTGTTTGATCCCATAAGTCTTGAAGAAAACCATGATAATCAATGCCCAGAGTCCTAGAATAAATCCTCCAGGAGGATGCCAGTCCTTTGGTTTCGGTTTCTGGAAAAAATAATAAATAAATAAATAGAAGAACAAACAGAGAAAAAACCATTAGTAGTTACGTCTTCATATTAAACAGGCACTGAGCTTCATCAGGAAAATAAATAAATCCTGGCTGCAGAGAAAAACACAAGCTGTATTTCTTCATGAAGAAGCATCTTTCTGACATGGTGCAAATGCTGATGGGAAGTGAGGGCACCTGGCCTCACATCACCAAACCTCACGCAAGGAAGCGAAGCACCACAGAAGTCCACTACAACTGTGCCTGAGACACCACTGTGATGGTGATACTGATGGTATCGGAGTGGTAGGACACGTCCAAACTCATTTCTTTGGACAGAATTTCTCCTATCTGGTCTCATATTAATATAAGAGAATAATGTTGCAAGTATGAAAAACAGTTCCAGGAACTGAAAATACAGATGTTGTTTTTCCATTACCTAGAATGCTTTCTACAGCTCCTCCTGTACACGGTTATTTAAATAAACATATCTAAACACATAAAAAGCTCAGATTCATTATTAAAGGAGTATCATAACACAAAATAGGATTGTTTTTAGTGTCAGTCACATTTCCCAGAGGCCTCATTGAGTCTAACTGCTTTTCCCTAATGGAGAAATATATTCTACAACTCAAATACCTGTCCCTTCAACAATTTTTTCATCTTTGGTAAAAAGCAATGCACTGCAATCTGTTTTTTTTTTTTTTCTTTTTTCTATCACACACTTAACAGTAAGGTGAGATAAAACTCGTCTGTCTCCTTCTTCCTCCTATTTACAAAAATTTCAGATATTCCATATACTGTGAGAAATGGATTGTGGAAGATAAGAACTGCTGCATGCCCCAAGATCTCTCTCTCTAAGGCTAAGGTGAATCCATATGAATGCAAAATTTTAGACAAGAATATCATGACAGAAGTATCAGAATTACGGTATTTAGAGGTATAATTCGGTCCATCTTGCCTATGTCAACTCTTGCCCTCAGCAGCTATGCTTTACACATCCTCTATGTAGAGATGATTTATTCTTACAATAATAAATACTGAAGCATGTGCTGAGTTATTTTATTCTTCCTTGCTGAAAAATCTGCACTATTCTGTCCTTAAACAGAAAGAGGCACAAGGGGCACACAGTGTATTTTGGTTTCATCACATTAAACTCAAATTTAAAATCCTCTTCCAGCAAAGTGAATAACCTACAAGAGATGGTACTGTTTCAATTTCTGCATGAATTTGCTTACAGAAGCTTGCCTTGTCGTTCTCCAGTTATCATACCAGGTGGCTGGTGAACGTGAAGGCAATAAGGAGCACTCTGCAGCGTCTGTTCTTTCAAAACATCTCCTCTACCAAGAAGAAAACAATGTTTGTGGATTGTTCAGCTTCCATCTGCTGAGCTCCATAGACACAACGTTAAGATTTTTGCTTAAGTACCGTGCTTGCATTTAGCAAGTGGCACAAGTGGCCTTGTCACCTCAGATACCTGAAGGAGCTGATACCCAGAAATATTCAATATTTCATTTCCTCTGAAATAGGAGTCATAGAACAGGAACTATAATTTACATGTGGAACAACAAAACCAAGTTCATAAGCAAAGACAACACATACTGTTTCCTAAGAAGCACTCAGCTGCAACAGATGCATTGCTGTTTCTTTGCCACCTCACTGCTATTCACAGCCAGGCATCTCCGCACAGAGATCTCAGGAAATCAACTCTGAATGTTCAAACAGGCTGCCAGCACACCTCACTTCTGAAGGTAACAGCACACGACACTTCTCCACACAGAGGAACTTTCTTTTTTAAATCCTCCTAATTAACCCATAACTTCGTATGCATATTGCAGTGCCCGTTTCATCAATCTCTTTGTACTATCAATCTTCCCTTTCTTGGATCTCAGACAAATTCCTTACCACAAAGTGGCACCTGACCCTTCTAGACAAATGACTTCAATTTGCAGTCAGTGACACTAAAAGCCTCTCTCTCCTACTTTGTATAGATCACGTAATTTAATTTCTTTAAAGAATTTATATGAATAAATATTTATAAGGTGATCTATGGGTATGGTTTTACATTCAGTCACACCATGTACTGAAGGCTGCTCCAGGAAATTCCACAAGGAAACAAAGGCAAGTGCAGTCATGTCTCTACACTGGGACATCAAGGGCACAGAAATAATCAGCTTAAAGCCATGTGACGCGGTGTTAAATCATGAAGGATACATTACTGTTTAAAACATGAAAGTACCCCAGGAAGCATCTGAAGCTACAAAATAGCTTGGCCATCTTAGAAATAAATTATCTTAACAAAAAAAAATTTACAGACACAAAGACTGGAATCTGATGTAAATACTTAACCACAGTAAAAGAGCAAAGAAACACAACTCTGTTGTACATCTGTAAGTCAATAGTGAGGTTAATTGAGCACAAAATTATATTGAAATATGCCAGTGTTTTCCATTAGCAGCATGCAGACATCAAAACCCTATGAATACCTGAAAAGGGGTTACACAGATTCATATCTAAACCATTACAGCATACCTGCAAGAGCTGGAGGAATACCAGTTCTATGGCCACAGGCAGTCCCTAGATAAACTGTCTCTTTATACTGACTAGAAAGCATTAGTGAACACAATGCTTCTTCTAGATTCCTAAATTATAGCAATAAATCGATATTTATCATATGAACGTGGCCTAATTCAGCATCTTATTCTAGTAAATTTCTCTGGAAGGCAATTTTTGAAAGTCAGACGTTTCCTCACTTGCAATAAAATGATAAATGGACAAAAAAAAATTAAGTGCTGCAGTATTTTAATCTGCAACTAATTATGTACCTTTATTACGCCTAAATTGATGTGAAAACGTGTTATTACTAAAAGACTGAAGGTTTCAGTACTTTGAAATTCTGCATAACTTTCCCTTATTTGGGTCCGATCTCGAGCAGCTTTGGCACAAATTATTCTGAATTTCAGTGTAGCAGTACCCACATAAGAACTCTACTAAGTACTGCTTCTGTTGAGGTCTTGTGATTTCTGCCACAATACAACCCCATTATAAACGCCCCCTTCTCCCCACAGTAACAGCTGTAACACACAGGTGAAACGTACACAGAAATGGCACAGCGCGTCAGGAACAAATGCGTTCAGCAGCTTAAGGGCTAGTCGGCATTGAATTGCTGGAGATTCCAAATTAAGAAGATAGGTAGCTAAGCAACAGCAAGCTTCCTCCTGTGAACAGTTTTCTGCTACACACTTTTTAGTTCTGGTAGACTCATTATTCTGGGAACTTAAGAAACAGTTAGCAGAAAGTTGCTTCAAGTACTGTAATTAAGGAGAGGATAAAACAGTGTATTTTCAAACTGGATGGGTCTACAGGGACCATAATGGAAAGTATCCAAGATTTTCATTGAAAGTGTTTTGTAAAACATACAGCACTTGCTATTGCAATTAAAATTAGTTTTATTTAAGAAATAAAAAGTATTAAGGCTGAAGTAGTAATTAAATTAAGAATGGTTTAAGTTTAAAATGTTACCTCAGAACAGAAATAAGATTTAAAACATCACATGGAAAACACTTTGATAAATACCATTATAATCCAACCCCAACCTACTGTCCACTCACAGCAGAACTCAACTTTGTACCAGTGTCCCAAATAAAATACTGGTATAGAAAAATTAAACTCAGAACCCACATTTAGATGGTAGCAGCAGATAAAGCAATGCACACAGCGTAACCGTAGCAGTATTACAGCTAGGAATATACTCGTTCCCCAACGAGAAAGGGACAAGCCAACACTTCTGTCTCCAGCAACACCTTCTTCTGTATGGAGCTTCAAGAGAGAAACTCCGGAGTTTCAAAGTGCCCTAGGCCCAGTTTTGGTCTATTTATCATAACACACATTACAACACCTCCTTGGATCCTAGGGCTTTCTGGCAGAAGCAGCAGCTACTAGGGCAAGCCCTGGGCATGTCTCTGTGGATCTCTCCACCTCTACAAGTCTGGAGGGTCAGCAAGCAATAGGAGGAAGTAAATCGTGCACGCTGCTTGTCAGTGCAGTGTTCTGCATCATTACTAGGTCACTGGGGTAAACATTATGAACTTTAGGGTGAAGATTTAAAAAAATTTTCTTCTTGGTCATTCTCCATTTGAACGAATATCTCCATTTCTTTCACAATACAATACTAAAATCAAGATACCTAATTTTATATCATGGACTGTGTTAAAGAACAGTATTTAAATCTGAAAAAAAGCAGGTCTTTGAAATCCAGGACTGATCTCAGACCTCAGGCTGAAACAGTTCACCTGCCTCTCCTCTCAGAAGAAAACTGATCTCATGATAAAGGATACCGAGGAGCCAAATTCAACAGCACAGCACACAATGTCAAGAGCCTTTTATATATTTCTCAGAGATGCTCCATACAAACTCAGGCTTACTTGCCATTTAAAATTTCAGACTGCATAATCATTGTAATTCCTGTCAGAAAACACACAACAAAGTTTAATTTCAGAACAAATTTATATGCATCACAATTAAATCACAGCATAAAACACATCCTCAGAGCTTTTAGTGGAAGTATGCACTTCTAATTTGTCAGTTACCGTTTTGATTTGCAGTCCCCACAGTGGGGTGGGGGAAATCAAATAATTCCAGCCATCTAGTAATAGTTTAATCCTCTTTTGTGCCCACAGCAAGATTAAAGTCATAAGAGAACTCCGACACAAGCAGTTCCTGCTAATCTGCAAAATAATTTAAAGCACTTTTGTCTAATCTCGTGGTTTGTATTTATTAACCACAGTGCCATGATTACTGATATCTCCAATGTTAATAAAATGGTGAAGAAAGTTCATTCATCAACAAAAACTCATGGACAATATGAGGAAAAAAAAAATCAGCAGCTAAACTGAATTAATATGTCATTACCAACATCTGCATTTTAAATATGTACTTTGAAGATTTTACAATCATCATAAAACAAATGCTGTTACAATAGCTTTATTTTTTCATTTCCTTCTAAAATATGTAATCTGTAGGGCTTTTCAGAAATGATCCTCTACTTCAAAAATGGCTGCTCACTTACTATTTTCTACTCTCAGTGTTATCTCTCAGCATTATATAGCACTTTAGAGTGCTTTCAGTGGTTTAACAGTTATTCATTAATCTTCCAACCTGTGACACAATACATAATATACTTCTTCTAATCAAAGGGAGCATTCCCAGCACCTGAGACCCAGAGCAGTTCAATTCTAGACAAGCCAGTGCTCATATGAACGATGCCTGGCAAACAGGGATTGTGCTACAGGGCCTCCAAACCAAGACATGTGATTTGATACAAGCAAAGCCAACAAACACAGCTCTGTACTGGCAGCTGTAATGACTCACATCTGTCTTTGATAGATGAGCACAGCAGAACTCAACTCTGCTGAGGTAAGAGGGCTGAGCTCTTAACCTGCTCAGTTACAATCATCATTATGACACTTAGAAGCATGCATATACTTAAGGATGGAGATGAAGAAAAACTATAAATACATATATTTTGAAGTCACATCTATTTAAGGTCTGCTAAGCAAATTATATTTAAATCCATATTCATTCATACTCTTCTAGGAAGCCACGATCACAGTTTTCATAAAAGAGCACTTAAGTCCACATCAGATACGTGATTTGCTAACACTGAGCTTCATGCCAACTGAAGCATGTAAAAATAGAAGATAAGCAAAGTAATTAAACTTAAATCAGAAGTTGGCTACCATTATTTCAAGAAGTATCCTTCTTCTCAAAAACATTTGTATTAATTTAAACAAGAAGAGGATTATTAACAAAAACAAGACTAAAAGACGTTCAGCACACAGTGATAAACTTTCTTGACTGGAGGTGAGAAAACAGGAATGTGCACTAGCTGGCTGCAGCTCCATGGCCAGGACATCCAAAAATGATCGGCTGTGAAAGCAACTCACCTGCTGCTACCCTAATGTTGGGTTAAGCAGACAAAAAGGCTGCTGCAAAAGAACAAAGGTTATGAAAAAGGTCTGTAGAGGCTGCTCATGGGTAAAAGTTATCTTGTATTTGTATTTGCTGGAAAGGTGTAAAGTGTGCCAACTCACAACTATTTTTAGGGCAGCATACACTGCCCACTTTCCCTTAGGGAAACATTATCTCGAAATCTTCTACAGGTCAGATGTTGCTACAGCAACTCAAAGCCACTGGGAGCAGAACCAGAACCAATGACCCAGCTCTGAGTAGAGGCCTCTTCCCATCCCCTCCTGGGAGATGCACTCCAGGTGCCCCTGCCTCCTGCTGGGGAGCTCTGCTTGGATCTCCTGTGGAGTCGCCACCTCAAGGTGAGCCCTTCTGAGTACTTGTAAATCAATGGGCTCTGAAGCAGGTTTTTTTTCCTAAATCTCATAAAACTAATTGCACGCCTCAAAACTTCCATTATGAAGCAAAATTTTGATCTCTCAAATTCAAATGAAGCCTTATCTCTTCATATGGAGAAACCACGATGTTCATAAATTATTTAGCTATTCATTTCAAAGTAGTAGTGATGGTTCTAACCATGCTTTTTTTCAGGATATCCCCTGAGTAACTCTTCATTCACATCCAGGTGGCAGGCAGTATTAACAACAGATGTTAGACAACATTAGATCTTATATTCAATATGTCATACCGAGTACAAAATCTAATCAAACATCTTAACAGCTACATTTAAAGAAATTGGAATCCAAATCAATATTCTCTATTAGTGTACTTTTTACTGCTCATTTTTTAAATGTCTCTGGAATCTCTACAACTATAAAAGTTATCCTTTGCCCTGAGCTCTGTGGGACATTGTACCAGTGCAGGTTTTTCTAGCTGTGGCTTGCAAAACTCAAAACTGCATTATAGTAATGAGTTAGGCACAAGGAAAAAAAACAGCTGGGGAGAGAAGGACAGAGGCAAACAGTGTCTGCGCATTTATATCAGCAGGATCTAACATAGCTGTGTTTCTACTGCCACACATTTTCATTTTCAGTGAGAAATCAGGGTACCACAGCTGTTGACAGATCTGTTCCTCACCAACATCCTGCTTTTAAAAGCGATTGTTGTTTGCAGTTGTTTTGCACTCATATGCCAGACATGTATTCTCACCCAAGTTTATGCTGTGTATACTCTGTGAGCAGAGTATAAAATGCAAAAGGAGTAAGAACTCTTCTGAACTATCAACCCAAAACTTTTGGCTGTTCTAGCTGCTATACAACCCTGAAAACAAATCATAAAACATGGAAGCAATACAGGCACTTACCTAGTGCTTGCACATAATTAGACCTACACCAGAAGGCCATTTATGTTACGCCTGATATGTCAAAGAACAAAGACTCCCTGAGAGCAGATTCATTCCTGCAAAGAGTCTTTGTTGGCAGCTGCCATTGAGAAAGAATGGCAGATTTATGGTGTCATAAATATTCAGTGTTCTCCCATAACATTTGCATGACACCAGTTCATCAGTCAGATGCTACCTGGGGCTCAACAGTTCATCTTTCTGGAAGAACGAATGGGTACAGCAGAGCATGTTCCCTCACAGATAAACACACGTAGTATGTGCAGTATCAGCATCATTCTGAAAGCTAGGACCTCTAAAAAGATGAAACCATAAATCTTCATACCTAATAGCAAACCAGTTCCCCTTTAGCTTCCTACCACCTACACTAACCACTGGTTACTACCCTACCGATGCCACGCTGTCTCTCAGCCCCATATAAACACTGACAGTCTAACAGCCCTTTGTTCACAGATGGACTTCCAGAACTCCTCCCATGCAATCCTCCTAAAAGCACGGGATTCCCTCACTAGTTCAGTGTCCCTCCACTAGAGCTGGATTACTCCAGAGTCACAAGAGACAACAGTCAGCATATGGGGAAAGGGTGCGAGGAGCACAGCAGCTAAGGGCAGGTGCCACACACTGATCAGTAAAGCACAATGGAAGTATGTGCCTGCACAGAGCTGAATTGCACACACACACAAAGCATTTCCAGGAGAACAATGAGACAGGATGCTGTCTTATCTGCTCAACAATATGATCAGAGCTCTCTCATTCCCGGAGTCTTCATTCATTTACCCCTTCCACCCATTCTTAAAATGGAAATGATTTCATCAAATTTCAACTCTCTGAATTATTTAGGAAAACAATTCCAGACAGAGCACCAGAGAGCAGCCTGCCAATATCTCTATCTCCAGCCATTCATCAGTCCTGTCAAGAGCTTGTGAGCTACACTGCCACGCTTCTCACAGCACGCTACTGAAGGGTAAACAAACTATAATTAACTTAACACAAAATATCACCAAGAACACCTCACTAAGCTTACACGGTTAAGTGGGATAAATGTGTGAATATATTTGGAGCTAACAGTGCCATCACCTGAGGAAAAATGTTCAGCAAAGTATCTACCATCACAGGCAGGGCTACAAAGTATGTCAAGCTAAAATTGATAACATTCATATTCAGTCCTTACGAATGTGAGCTTATTCTGTCAGCTACTTCTTATTCTGCATATGCTCAGAAAAAGAAATATAGCAGACAGTATGAGAAAAAATGGAAAACCGTTACTGTTAATTTTACTATTCACTGAAATACCATTTAAATAAACACTGCCTAGCAGAGGAACTTCCATGTGTAAACGGTAAAAAAGTAATGATTAAAAAACCATACAAGGTTATGTGAGAAACTGAAGCATTACAGAGCACTGAACTGACAACAGAAAAACTGAAATTAAATGTTCCATCTTGGACAATCTACTGTAGCTTCAGTAGTCTGCTCCCTATAGAAAGGTTCTGATCCTGCACATTGTCAGGGACAGATAAAACAGAGCAAGTCAAAGAATTTAGTCTTAGGCTCCAATTGCACATGCCTCCACCACAAACACACGACTGTTAGTTTTATATCCAGGGCAATCAGGAGTAAGCAATTGCTTACTCAACAAATACTTCACCCTTTGCCTGCACATCTAACAACATCCTCTCCCTCCCCTCCACCTTTTGGCTTGCCAGGGCTGCACTGAGTGAAGAGTAACTGCCTAGGGCCATATCTACCAAGGCTGCTCTGGAAGTAATGCCTCCTATTTATTTCCACGGAAATTACAACCAATAGGAAGAGCACAATAACACAGTTCAATAGAGCCTATTTTCAGCTACAAAATACTCTTTTCAACACCATTATTTGCACATTTTCACTAGTGATGAAGAAGAGCCTGCACAATGCTCTTATAAAAACCTGCACCAGCTGAGATGCCCCACTGTCACCACTGCTGAAATCACCACCCACCACCTCACTGTGCTCACACTCACTGTTTGGTCTCCATAAACGTTCAGCAAGCAATGGACATCAAAGTGTGACTTTTTTGGCATGGAGGAATTCAGTGGAGGAATTCATGGAGGAATTCAATCTTTGCTCCATATGTACTTCCACATCAGACACTATTTTGTCAGACTGTTTAGCCTACTTATCAAATTCCATAACTAATTTGCCATAAGTTGAGCTGGCACTGTACTGCATCCCAATCTCTGCTTTCAGCCCATACAGAATTAATAGGACACCAATGTTCTGTTGGTGCCAAGCTGCACACTCGGGCTGGGCTGTACCACTTAGCAGGGCAGAGTCACTGGCACCATGGTGAGGGGCAGGGGATGGCTGCACTGAGAGCTGCACAGGGCTGGCTGCATGCTGTTCATGGGCTGTGGGTTGGACATGCCCGTGTTAAATACTGCACCTACTAAAAGAAAAAAATTAATTTGCCATTTAAAGGTTTTGATAAACCAGTTTTCTTTTAATTAAGGAAGTTCTAAAGGTTGTTTAGATCAAGCATTATTTTTTAAACTACATCCCTACATAGGTGTTATGATACAGACAAGATTGATAATTTAATTCCATAACAATTAACAAAATAAGTGCAATAGCTCTGCATTCTTTGATATTTTCAGCTTAATAGAATTGATGCTTATATTAAAAGACAATGAATTAAGCTATTAAAGGAATATTTTTTCATACAGACCCTTACTGCTGTTGTTTACCGTGATAGTAATGAGCATGACAGTCTCTACAATCCCAAAATTCTAGCGCTAAGAATTCCATGTTCACATTAAGTTTTTTGTGGCTTAGCTGTCTTCATCTAATATCAATATTTTGCACTTGGACGTAATTAAGAATAAGGGAGCCATTCTTAGAAAACTATTTCTATCCATTAGGCAAATTTTCTCACTACGATATGAAAACTGTCAACTACTTAATTAGCACACCTACTTCTCCAAAGCCTCTAAGTGCACCTCAGCTATGTTTTATGATGGCCCAAGGACAAGAAATGAAAAAGAAGCCACAACACATCAATTATGTCTCTACTCAATTGTACAACTATTTTAAAATGTGTGAACAGTTAAGACAAAATTGAAAAATTACCATAATAGGCTTTTGACACTTCCCTGCTTAAGCAAAAATTAATTCTGTCTCCCTGTTTTTAATGCAAAGCCTTTATAATTTTACTAATCTCAAGTTCCCACAAGCAGGAACACAATACTTTCAAGTACAAGAGTATGAGGCACGGCATCTTCTCTTTTTAGTTATGCAGTTTATTTGATGGAAGTCTAAACCGCTAAGCCTCCCTTTGTGCTTACTCTAAGCCATCCTCAGTGGAAATACAAGTTAATTTAAGTGAAATGAAGTTTTAGGAAGAATGAATTCTCTTGCACAGAAAGCTTCACTGAAGAAAAGCTTTCTTAAAGTAGCATCTGTTTCCTGAGCTGCTCTAGAACCTGTAATAAAAAATAAGCTAAAAAGAAGCAAGATTTCTAAGAGTTATTTCTCCTTGTGAACATAATAAATGAAGAAAACAGCCTAATGGAATACGTTATTTATCATTTTCCTATATGTTTTCAATTTCATTTTGCATCACGCATGAAAAAGCTTTATCAGTGTAACGAATTAGTATGTTCTAAGCATAAGAACTTTCTGTTTTATTAGCAGTGATTATTATTACGCTTACTGTTTATGTTAAAAAATAAATCAGATATATTGGTGGCATACACTTCCAGATACAATAAGGTGTGTGGGTCACAAACTAGAGTTATTTCAAAATTTTCTTTACCCTCCACCACAGTTCATATATTTGTACATCAGACATTATACTGCAGCAGCACATGGTGTGTTATGATGCCTACAAATCTATTAGGGTCACAGAAAGCCTGTGCATATATTTAGTCTATTCCCATGTGAGTCAGAAGTATATTATTTGCATACCATTATGCACTAAAAACCTATTCAGTTATCCCCACTGGAGACAACTCTCCACAGTGACCTAAATAGTATTCACTTTCCCAGTATTTGAATGAACAGCAAATAAATGGGACCTAGTGCAGATAAATCCAAAAAGACTCAGAACATCTAAGAATCCAGACTTAAGAATGCTAACAAATGGAGAGCAGCATAATACAAAAAAATAAAAAATAATGGAAAAAAATCACACGGAAACAAAAAAAGATTAATAAAGTAAATTATGAGTTTAACAGAGAAGGGCTACAATGCTGAGAGTGAAAATGACCGGAGAGAGAATTCTCATAAAAAAGCTAGCTCTGCTGTTACCCAAGCTTCTTACAAGCACAAAGAGCCTCAAATCACAGAACTCGATTAAAAATAACTTCCCTCCATTGTCAGCAACAGCAGCAGTTCTAATATCAGCTGCCCAAAACAGAGCAAGATGGGTACTCATATGTTATCCGTAGCACCATTCAACAATTCACATGACATTAACAATTGAGACCCCTGGGATGCACACACATTTCTCCTTCCAAAACAGCTGCAATATCATGCATACCTCTCAATAATCACTAACATGTACTAACTTGCAGTTATTGTCCTCCTCATTTATATTCCCTCTATAATTAAGGTATTTTGATTAAACACCTAACAATTCTACTCACTCACTTATTTGTTGTCATTCTTTCTGACCTCAATATAGTCACAATAAGGGGAGAAAACAAATAAAGGATCGATGCACTTTGTGCAGAAAGTCAGGACAGATTAACATAACAGCCCTTTATGGCCCTAGTCTATAAATAAAATCTCTCACTGTTAACTCTATTTTGCTTTTTGCCAACATGCTATATGAAGTTTACTTTAAGCTGTAAGCAATTTTGAACCTGTCTCTTTCTGTAAAACTCTAAGCCTATCTACAGCACAGTACAAACAATAACCACTGTCTTAAAGTCATGGTTGTGGGCAGGCTGTAAAGTACAATAAAAAGCAATCATGGCATGATCAAGACCAAAGCCAAGATAAAATGTATCAAGATCAATATAATATATTGAAAGGCTTGTGCATACAGGATTCTTGAAACGCATGCCTGATTCAGCTGGAAAATACACAAGAATTATAAGAGTTCTTACAGCTACTAATGACTCTTCGGATGCAGTTACCTGTAGTTCAGATGAATAAACCATGAAGATACATAGCAATCTCTGAAGCATGACATGTTACAGTCATTTCTTGAACCTCTTCCTTCATTTTAAATCTACGATAATGCTTCAAAAGTAAATTATTTCAGAAACTATACCTTAAAGAAGCTGCAGCCCCAACATGGCACCTGTGACAACTATAGCTGCTTCAAAACCTGGGTATCTCATATATTTTTAATAGTACATATGACAGTTCTATATGATGGTTGTATGAAAGTGATGTCTCATAAGCCCAGCATGTTAAATGAATGACACTACATTCACACACAGGGCCTCATATTACCAGTATTCTCAAGCCCAAACTGAGCACCGCCATAATACAAACTACAGCCTGATATTTATTTCCATTTCTGCTTTCCAGAGTAACAATTAGTTTCTCTCATCTACACATGAGAAATACAGACAAACATTTTCAAGGAATATAACGTATGCTTTATCAATTTTGGCTTATACCACCTACTATAGATGGCCTCAGAAATTCAGTAGTCAAGCCAGGCTGAAACATGTCTGGCAATACTTATGGCAAGAAAAAACAACCATCCTCAATCTCCAGTGCCACTGGGCAGCTGGGACAGGTCATGGCAAAATCATCCATCCCTAGCTTACAGAAAACATTCAATGCTGTATTTCTACAAGGAAACAGTTAAAAGGAAGAACCCCACAACTGGCTGTTAGGTGCCTCACACAAGCTACCTTTCAGTGCATTTATTCATTCAATCCATTGTATTCAGCTATAATTGGAAGAATTTAATACTACATTCAGTTCTCCTGTAATGCTCAGTCAGCGACAAAAAAACTAATGCTTTCTCTCTGGCTCTTACAAGCAGTGTTGTGTGCAGACAAACAAAGAATTCTCCATGCATGAATATTTTGGTAGTCAATCGTTATGGAAATGAAGTTCCTCATAATTACTGCTAAATTTTTAAGATTTAGGAAGCAGCATCTGAAAAAAGAATAATTCCAAAATAGTTATATTTATCGTGTCTCAAAGACTGAGAGATTCCACCTAATACTTCAACTTAAATTAAGAGACAGATAAGCAAAGCCTGTGGTTGAGAAACAGAAAAATAATGATTCTGGATAGGTAGAGTCATCACAACACTCTAATGGGAAGAGGAAAGAAAGGAGACAGCTTAATACTGAGTCTCAGCTTCCAGAAGGTTTCCCATCATGTTCAGGTGAAAAATGTAACAAAACAGAAGAGGCTGTGTCTTGCCTTTAAAAGCAGATCATCACTGATTTATGCTAACTCCACATCATTGTATCCTGTGGTCAGGAAGAACAGATGAAAAAACAGTAGCACATAAAAAAATATACTTGAATATATATATTTTTTTACAAAAATACTTAACACTACACTTAGAAATGTGCTTTGTTTCATGAGTGTTATGACATCACTTATGAGACCTCTGACTGAGGGTAAAAAGAGTGCCAACCTCGTTTGCGTGTACTAATGGCTTACACAGAGGGATTTAATATCATCACTGGTGCTGCACTAATTCTGGACGAAGAACTGTCTGAAAATGTTGTTGATTTAATGTTTTGCCATTGAAGATCTGTAAAAGGTATAACCAAGTCAAGAATGTATTTCTTGATTTCTTGGAATAAGTCAGAGAAACAGGGGACTATTCCATTCCTAGTTATTTTGTTAATTTTTGTTAATTATTAATAGAAAATAGTACTAGTGCACATCACATACATTCCATGGCTCATACACACACAGCGTAACTGGGCTACTCTGATTTTTCTAATCAGCCTTAACATTAGAAGAAGCAGTGGGGAGTAAACATCCAAGCACCTGTGTGCACCACGCTGCACAGTGCTGGCAGGAATGTCTTTGCTGCCTGTGACATAATTGCTTGGTGGCTGGCAAAAGTGTGCAGTAACAGCTTCTGACAGAAGGTTTGCTTTGCACCTTCTGAGCAGAGAGTTTTATCCAAAGTAGCATTAAATGAAGCCAAAACGAATTGAAATAATTTCTAAGTTATGCAACAGTGAGAGATACTTAATCTACATTATGTAACTCATCTGGAGAGAAAAAAGCAAATTTTTATTTACTAGATAACATCCAGTTATGATTCTACTTCAGACCACTTCCATGAATGTTATAAAATGCAGGCAAACTACCACCAGGTTACAGAATTCACAAATTATTTAACGTAGAAAAGAAAGATAATTACCAAAAAAAATCACAGTAAGACACACTATCTTGACAAAAAAAACCAAAAAAACAGACACACCCCAAGAGCTCTAGATGAAGGGCTGGTTCAGCAAAAGGTGCACAGCACAGCTGGACTTGGCTCTGCATACATATGGCGTCCAAACAGCTGAGCCCTGAAGGGAGCTCGGGTCAGCTGGTGAGGAAGAAGACATTCACAGACCTTCCTTACATGCATCAGAAACAGATTTTTCACCTCTAGTCCACTACAGACAGACAAGAACACTATCTGAACATGTTGCTATTCTTGGCATACTCCGAAAAGGCCACAGGACATGGCAGTACTAAGAGCACAGCACCATACTAAGTATGCTGGAGCTGGTGCTGCTCCAAATTGCAAAAGTAAAACCTGAGCCAGGCAGGTGTCCCAGGGTAAGGCAACACAATGCAAGGCCTCTGGCCAGCTAATGAAATGGATTCAAGTTCTCCCCGTGTTGGGTAACCCATATTTCCCTAAAATCAAATTGGATTTTGAATCTTTAATATGAAAAATTAGATTTTTTAATTATCATCCTCCCCAAAAATCAGTTCGCAGAAAGAAAAGCTTTCCTGAGAAGACCTGCAACCTCCCTAAGAAACGTAAATAAAAAAACAAAACATAAAAAAAAACCCTGGACCATCTGATGAAATGCCACATTTCACCTCTGACATCAGTCAGCTAGATATGGTGACCAGGGTTTTTTAAAACCAAGCTATGCTTTGAAGTTATTTTTAAATGAATCTCCAGGCATGGATTTTCAGAGAATATATAAATAGTAGAGTCTAAAACTTTACACTTCTAGTCTGACACATGTAAGAATAGCAAGGTGCTTTTGAACCCTTCGACTTGTAAAGACACAGTAAAAAGCAAGTATCAGTTATCAAAGTACTTAAAAGCTTTTTTAATACATTATTATCCATAAAACAAAATTACTGTCCAGATCAAAACCAAAAATACTTGTGCTACCACTGTTCTAATCAGCACCTTGCATGCTTGACTGAAGTTCTGGACATCCCCTGTAGTCTCTTCATAAAGCACAGACAGGAAGCATGACTCCACCAACAGGGTAGGCCCAGGATGAGTGTGAGGGCCTTGAAACATAACCACTGCCAAAGGGCGGTGATGGGGTGAGGGCAGGGCACCAGTGTGATCCCAAAACACTGAAGTTATGTTTTAAGGACAACATATCAGGTTAGTTTCACAAAGAAGGTGACAACGATTCAAATCCATGGTCATGAAAATATTCATGTCTCAGAGCTAAAATTGTGTCACAGGTAATCAAAAATACTTCGAAAAATGTATACAACACGTTGCTTTCTGTTCTCCTAATACTGTTTCAACAATTTCTGCCAAATGTTGCTATAGAAAAATCTCTCCCAATAAAACCAGTGTGAAACAGTAATAACACTGATGAATGCAATAAACTAAAACTTCTCTAATATATCAGAGCGAGGTCCCAAGAATGAATAAACACTAAATTCCAAGCCAAAAAGATTTTTTAGTGAACTATTCACAGAACTCCAGAAACTATGGAAACATAGATCTTCTTGGAAGACTCAGTACAGTAATGCAGTCGCCTTCAATGACCATCAGCCTGTCTGTAACTCTGAAGATTCCTTTTCCACCTTTGTTCTTGAATTTCTTATTTCCCTACTTGTTATTGGACCTCAGTCAATATCCTTAGGCTGGACTTGATGGGGCAAGTTCCTAATGTCCTTTGAGTCTAAACGACGCTAAGCTAATAGTACAGTTCCAAAAGGTGCTCATATGTTTTGCTCTACTGGGATGTTTAATAAAAAAGCACAGACTGCACAGAGAGGCTGTGGAGTCTCCTTCTCTGGAGATACTCAAGACCTGCCTGGATGCCTACCTGTGTGATCTGCTGTAAGGAACCTGCTTTAGCAGGGGCACTGGACTCAATGCTCTCAAGGTCCTTTCCAACCTCTACAATTCTGTGATTCTACGAACTACACATCATTGTTAGCATGCTCTCATGATTAACTCCTGAGATGACAAAAGGCATTTTCCATTGAATCATCCTCAGAAAAAGGCTGCAGTAATGCACTGGCTAAAAATGCTATAAAACAAACATACGTCGCTTAAAGGAAATTCAGTCTAATTTCATTAGGAAACCTTCACAACATTTTCTCATGCATTCCCCCACAAGAGAAAACATCCAGGAACCCTTTATTTTTAAGTACATCTGGAACTGTAAGACAGGTCACTTTTTAAGTTAATTGTCCAATCCCTGCCAAGAGCAAGAAGTTGGTTTCCTGAAATACCATCCTGTTTTAACAGCAAATTAATATATCTGGTTTATATTTTACCATGGACTATAATAAATATGTATACAAGTGTGTTCTATTCTGAATTTGCTGTTTCATTATGTTTTCAATTACAATATCAGGAAATCTAGCATTTATCCACTGAAATATGCCTTTCATCAATAAAACATTCTTCCATCAGTAAGACACCTATAACAATTTAAATCTCTTCACTATCCTAAATCTCAGTCAGGCAAAATATATTACCACATAGCAATATTCATAGCATGAGCACTGTCACTGAAGTTAAGTACTTTTATTAAAATATCATGCTGAATTGGAGGCCCAGCAATGAATATCCTTATGATACATGAAAATAATCTTCTCAAATGCAGTTTTGCTTATTCTTTCAATAGACCTGTTTGCACTAAAGACAAGTGCAGAATTACTCTCCCTTTTTCTCCTGTTTTTGGCCTTATTTTTCATAAAGTCATCCTACATAGCAGCATTGCATGCATTACTGTACACAAAGAATCCCATTATGAAAGGCTACCCTAGGTGGGCATTCCTCTGAAAGATTAACTTTTCCCATTTTTAAAGTATATATTAATGACTATATTCCTTACCAAGTACTGGTATTTTTTTTTTAACTTCAGTTAAATACACACATTTTTCCTTCTTTTTCTTTTTCTTTTCCCCAAAAATTGAGAAAACTATTGTATTTACATATGTCTGATTATGGCACAAGTCTAAAAGTGGCTTAGATGTTACTACCCATTATTATTCTACTGTTTAATTTCTTTTCTTCATATTTGTCTTTTTAATTAACCATGGTCTAACTACATTAGATGTTTAACATTTGTCTGAGAATTGGAACTGGGAATGGGGTTTTCATTCTTTTGATTTTAAACTGCTGCAGTAATAATTACTAGTACCATAAAGTTCAAGATCAAACTCCAAATTGGAATCTTGTTTTCTTTTCATTAAGTATTTTAGGATGTAATAAGTCTGAATTTTTCTTGTGGAATTGACAGATCCCAAAAATAATTCTTCTTGGCTATTATAATATTTTTTTAAAATACCAGACATTAAGTACTGAAGAGAATGCTGGAAATCACATGTAAATGCCCAAGGAAACTCTGTAGGGTCTTACTAATGTTCAAGAGCATAAATCAACAGTGGAATTTGGATAAAATTAGTGGCCATGTTGGCTGCTACATAACTAAATTACATCTTGACATTACATGGACTTGGGATAACTGTTTGTCTTTGGGAAGCTTTCATATGTATTTATGCCATAATATAAATCCTGATTTATGCGACAGAAATCATTTGCAATCTTCACTGTTATTCCAAGCTAGTGGTAAAATATAGACAGGCTAATATGGAAAAAAAGCCCAGAATTAACATAGTGATTAACTTCAGATTAATACCACAAACAGCATTCACTGGTTTTACTCATTTTCTTTCTCTCTTTCACTTACAAGTAAAAAAAGAAGTATTTGTTCTTATAAACTGAACATGGTCCTTGCATTATGTTCTAGTTGCCAAAGGTCCCTCAGAAGCAATACATTATGAACTCAGAAATGGTAATTCACTTGCATACTGGAGAAGAGTATGCTTAGCTGACCACTGCACCTAGAGGCTCAAAAAGGGCAGCAGCAACAAATAAAACCAGGGCACGATGCCTGATTCCCGACATGATAGCTAAACAATGGTCATTTTATTCTGTTTCTTTACATCAAAGACATTTTCAGTTACATTAGGACTGACCTGCTGCTTCATGTGGATCAGAGCCTACATTACTGGTAAATTTGTTACAGCAGACAAGAATAATATAAAAGCCTATTTTTGCCTTTCCACAGTATAATATTCTATTATTGCAGTATTATACACAGTATTATGAACCCTTCCTGATTTTTACCCACCTAATGTTGTAAAAATATTACTATGACATTTCACCTGGTCAAGCATCTTAAAAGGTTAATTCTGTTTTCTATTGAGATTTTTCTTATGGTGAGATATTCTGTGCAGTTTCTATTTACTGATTCCAAACAACCCCCAAACTGTTTCATTGCTCAGTCTCACTGTTACGAACATATTGACTGGCTGCCTGCTCTGCTGTTTAATTCATTTATGCTGAGAGTCAGGCTTGAAGACAGAATTTTAAATGTGACATTTGCGGGCTGTTGGGTCATTTGAAGCCCTGACAACACCAGGGAGTTCCTGACATACAAACTGGTCCTGATTTCCAATCTTCCATGTTCTGAACACATCAGATATTCTTCCCAAAGGTGAAGGTTTCAGCCAGAAGTTTTTAAATCCCTTGTGCTTACATCTTGCAGAAAAGACCTGTACACTTTAAAGTTTTAAAGTAGAGCTTGTGTTCCCTTTAAGGTAAAAACAGCACTGCCTGCAGCATGCAACACAACTGCTCCTAAACACCAACTGACAAAGGCATTTGGAAAGATCTACAGTTGTAATTATTACTAACAGGATTTTGTAAGTAACTTTGTCATTTGGACATTTTTTCCTGTTTATCCTCACGTGTTCAAAGCCAGCTCAGGATGACATCACAGCTTTATTTATTTAACATTGGCTTATCACTGTACCATTTTGTCTCCCACGGGGAACTGTCATAATGTTTCCCAGCTTTCGGGTCAATCTTTCACTCTATACCTGATTACATGAAAGATTCCACACTGTTGAGATATTATTAGGAAAGCAGTAATCTGACCTATTCATTCCTAATTTAGGGAAATCAAAATTATCCACTCCTGAAGCAGGTCTGGCATCTACGAAGTTCAAAAATCAAATACGGAGAGAAAATTCCAAATAACTGCAACAGAACATTTTTGCTTTCTTTAAAACATCAGGAAGAGCAGAGATGCAAGACTCAATATTTACAGACACCACGTTTTATGGATGTTACTTAGTCATTGGTATTTCCATGAGGTAGGCAAAGCCCACTGTGGCTAATAGCCAACAATCAGGCTTCAGAAGAAAGACATATGTATATAGGCTAGGCATCTCATCTATCAGCAGGATGGACTGTCACACCTTGAACTTTTGAGAAAAGAGCAAGAAGGGATTATAGAATCCTCTGCAGAGGAAAGATCTCTTCCTCGTTCTTGCCATAAGTTAACTAAAATTAGACATGTTATAATTAAAAACGTAGCTGCATTTCAATTCCAGCCCCAACACCCTGTCATCCCTCATTTGAGTATCTGAATCAGTGGAAAAGCAATGGTTTTAAGAAAGGACACAGTAGGCACAATCCAGGCAAAATCTCAATCTCTGTTTTCCACTGTGTAATTAATAAATAAATAAATAAATAAATAAATAAAGGTTTGTGCAAAGCAGAAAGTATGATGACAGTGCTGTAGTTGGAAGCAGAAATACTGCAAACACCTTGTTATTTTCCTTCTCAACTCTTCATGACAATTCCACAACAATAATTCTTTAGTTTGTCTGCCTTTTTGGGGAGTAGGAATATGATTTGGGAAAAGATGCAAATCAGACAATTTGTGGATTTTTTTTCTTTAACATTGATATATACAACAGTTTTAACAGTAACCTCTGAAGTGGCATCTGTGTCATACGGCAAGTTACCATTTCATTGCCATGTTCTAAAGAAGCCTTTTATAATTTAATGGTTGTCATCTGAACAAGAGTATGCTGTTTTTGCATACTTTCAGCAAGAGCACAGTGATTCTGCATGACCTAGAAAAGCAGTTTAAATATTATAGATGTTGTTTATTCTCAAAGAAATTCCTCAAAATAGAAAGCCTTACCTGGTGTATTATCTGAGCTACAGGAAGTTGATCAACATATTTTAGTGGTCCTGTTGCCAACTCATCCTTTGGCAGCCTGGGAAGAAATGAAGTTAACATTTATTAAAGTTTAAAAAAAAAAAAAGTTTACTAAATGAAATTACTGAAATTTAAGAGTTTTGGGTATATCACTTCAAAAAGTTTGGCATTTAGGATACAGTTTTGCTTAAAATGTAGCAAAACCGTATTCTTACATAGCTCAGTGAAATACTAAATTTACAATAAATGAACGTTAATTATCATTGTGGACTTTTTCCACATGAAAAGCACATAAACCACAAATTTAGTGGCAGAAATCCATGAAAATCTCTCAATTTAGTATCAAATGAAGAAAGTATTTGTGAAAAATGGATCAAAAAACCCACAGGAAGAAGTTCTGTGAGTTCACAAAGCAGACTCAGCAGTGTTAATAACATCAGATTCTTCACTCAATCCTGCAAACATAAGTCAAATATGACCATCTCAAAAGGCAAAAGGGATCATTTACTCTTTTTCCTTTTTCTGCAAGTGCATATCATATCCAGTTGATGACTAAAACAACACAAACATTTCTGCATTAAAGAGCAAAGTAACGCGTATTATCAATTTCAAAAAAGTCAAAAAACATCAACTTCAGGAGCAGAGTACTTCACAAACAAAATGCATCATACATATCTAAGTCTCAAACAAACTGCAGATACCACTGAAAATGCAGAATCCATATGCACTTCCTAAAGAGAATATCTAAATGATAGCAAATGAGTATGAAAATGTGACCCTTTAATCACAGTGCTTTCTTCAACTGAAACCACACATCATTTGCTACATTTTAAAAATATCATTCAAGGTTTTCATCAGTTCTTTTAAAGAGTTCTGAACGTAGGAATTTCAGTAATAGGAGAAGAAATGAAGATGATCTCTACAGAATGAAGACTTTCTACAAAATTAAATTGGAATTACTTTCAGACAAAAACTATGGCCAAGACGCTATTTTCCAAGCTCAAGATACTAACTTATTTCATTCAAAACTAATACATGGGCTTGCAGGGTTATTTCATTGGCAGTCTGGAAGCCAGGCACGAGACAGAAACTACAGACAGCCTCTGATAAAAGAGAAAACTGTAAATGCACATCTCTTCCCTTTTCATTTTCTGAATTTCTGCTATGGCTTGGAGTGCTTTTAAGTTCCTTGTAAGAGGCTGAGTGAAGGAAAATTAAATAAGCAAGCTGATGACTATTGGATTTGGTCTACTGAAACAGTTGATTTACTTACTGGATTTTTACAGGGGACTGTTAATGGCAATGATGAATTTGATCTCACAAACAGCCACTTTCCAAACTTCAGTAGTAACGATCGGTGCATCAAGGAGGTCACCACTGAACAAGCTAATCATTTATTTCACTGTTTTCTGTTGAAATACCAGTAAAAACTATCACCAATACTGAAAAGACTTTCCAACTCTTTATTTTTTTCAGCAGGAGACATTGCATCCAACTGTTTTCTTCACAAAGTAGTCACATCTTTTTTGAGCTGTCTTAAAACAGTTTCGAGTTCTCTGCTGGTTCAGTTGACTGCTGGTGGCATTAATTCTTTCTAAAAATAGTATTTTCTTCTTTTTTTCTTTTTTTTCTACCTTCCGAAATAAATAAAAAAATACATAACAACTGTGTACATAATTTTAGATATGTAGTATGAAAAAAATTCCTTTTTTAGTCCAGCATGAGACATACCACTGTCTATTTAGTTATCCACATTAGAAGTGAATTTGAGATGACTTCTGTTCCAGTGGAAGCCTGTTAGTTGATACAATACCCTGATTTATGGATACGAGCTACATATATTCACTTCTTAGCCCCAGTTCTACATATTAAAACACTGTACACAGAACATAATATTCATTACTATCTTGAATACTTATTTTTGCAGTCTTTACAAGGATAATGCAAAACCGGGGGAAAAAAACTGCTTCTCAAATCCCAGAATTGAAGATTTGAAGCAGCAAGTAACAGCTAAAGTTACTCAAAAGTGAATGTTAGCAGGAAAAAACCTTGTCTGTTCTATCAAGGACTTGAATTGGCAATGTTTTCTGTCTAGACAGAGTCAGCACCCTTTGCATAGTCAACAACCTCCTCATCAACTGCAGAAAAAGACTTTTCTTTAAATGATAATTTTTGTCTTTTTAATCCATTGACAAGATAATTTTGAGCCTTAAGAAGCTTTACTGAAAAAAATAGGGAGAGAGGGAAGAATAGTATAAACATATTTTAAAGTAAATTTAGATTTACACTGAAATTAGGCTGACAGGAATATTTCAAGTTCAAGAAAGATTATTTTTTTTCTAATCTATTTTGTGAAAAAATATATATCAAACAAATTGAACTACACTACACTGTATACTAATTACAATATTTAGATAGATTACTATATAAGCACCCACATGTATACATATGTACACTAATTACACACACAGAGGTAATTCAGAAGAATTCAGAACTGTTCTCTCCAAAGTTCTTCTGTACTCAGTGATTTACTAGCTGTCAAGACAACAAAAGAGCTTTGATTCTTCTCTCCTGCCTCCACAACTGGATGAGCACGTATCTCAATCTTTAATATTAAACTGCATACATTAAAAGCATGGAAGCTCAAAAAAGTGACAAAAAAGCTGTATGAAATATTGCCAAAGAATACCCTTTACTTGGAGCAAGTCATTAACTTAAGCTAGCAAGTATGATAAAGCACTGTATCAATAAACTTTGGGCATTTGAGGATATGGGCTAAGGTGCAAGATAACTCACAGTAAATGGTATTTGTAAATTTGACAATAGTAGCATAGTATTGATTATTATGATGTTGCAGTACTATCACCTACAGTTACAGCAGGGCATTTTGGCAAGAGAACGAAAAGACCACCACCTCCTATCACCAAATGCTCATCCCACTCTTAGAAAAATCAGTATTATTTACAAGCACAGAACAGTCTCTTTCTCCACTGAGAGAATTACATTAGCTAGCTTGGTCAGCTTTGCAATCAAAGGAAAAAAAAAAGCAACAAAATTAGAACAGTCAGTATAAAGAATTATGTAAAAACTTAATGCAAAACTGCTACTCCATCTTATATGAGCCCCACTGTAGCTCATATAAGGGCCTTGTAGGCTGGATGAATTACCTGTAAGAGACAATCCTCTTCTAAAAGGCATGAAGGATAGAAAGGCCATAACTAGAAAGGAGAAAGAGGTCAACACAGAGGATGTTCTATTTCCTCCTGTGTTTTGTAGGGTGGAGGAAGAAGAACAGGTCAAGAACAAGGTTATATCCATTGTGATCTTTCTGACCTAGCATTTCTCTTTCAGATGTATTTTGCTTATAAAATTTCCAGATGCCTGTGATTACATTTATTTTTGCTAAAAAACAGTTATGTAAGGAAAAAAAAACCACAAAAAGTCATCTCAGTGGATGGTATTTGTGCTCAAATCACATATGAGGTAATTTGAGACCGTAATTTCACAAAATCATTTGGCCTCACTATTTACTTCATTGATATTTGACACTTAAACCTTTATAAAATTACGAGCTAATCTGTTGTAATACATATTCCTTTGATGTCTTTCAAAACAATTCTACAAAAACAAAAGTCATCTTTCATGAATTAATTTCCAGTGAGAAATGCTTCTTTCTGTCTCAATTGAGCATGACAGCAGAGTGCTGCCAACAGTGGCAAAGCAAGCTAACACAGCAGCATATCAGCATATACTGCATCACACCTGACAG
Organism: Cyrtonyx montezumae; assembly: GCF_038088225.1. Lineage (NCBI taxonomy): Eukaryota > Metazoa > Chordata > Aves > Galliformes > Odontophoridae > Cyrtonyx > Cyrtonyx montezumae. The sequence continues at coordinate 10,548,821 of NW_027071825.1, forward strand.
CTGGTAAGCAAAGCATAAGGAGATCTTGATTTTCATGGAGAAGACTAGAAAGAAACACAAAATCAGAAGAAATGTGGGAAGCAGTAAGAGACAGCAGAGGAGGAGGATCCTGAAAAATTCGATTTGGAAGTTATTTTTATACTGCCACTGTGAGTGCTCTTCGATGGAGGAAAGTAAGCATGAAACAGTGTGGAAAGTGAATCTAAATCCAGTAAAATGTGTCAAGATATTTAGGGAAAAATCTTATTTGTTATTTGTATTTACATGCTCTTACATTCCTAAGAGAGTCAACACGTGCTAAAGTACAAATCCTTACTATCAAGAATTGGCATATTTTGCCACAAGTGCTACGGTCTGCTACACAGAATAGCTGCAATGGCTTTAGGGCATAGATATATTTTATCTCATGCAAGTGTTTTAAAAATACAAGAAAAAAAGAGCAGCATGTGATCACTACCTGGTTTGCTCATGGCAGAAATGTGCTGTTAGGGCACTATAGGAGAGAGAAAGACTTGATAATCGTGACAAACTTCATAATGCAGCCGTGAAGCTTGGCTCCCTGGGCAATGTAAACATTCATTAATTACATGAAGCAGTAGGGCTAAGGCCTTTGCAATCACTAGATATTCTGGTTTGAAAAAAGCACATTCTTTCACGCATATGACCTGTGCACAGGTAATACTGCGCCTCTTTGAAACTTTTGATCCTGAAAGGTAAGCCCTAACATACAATTACTCCTCTCAAAAACTATACCAAGATCAAAGTCAGAGTGTTAAGTCAGGGTAAAGAGAAGAGGCTATCAGAAACAAAAATACATTAAGGAAGGTGAGCCTTGCACAACTCATGAACTGCAGTCTCATTTGTTTAATAGATAACTTCTGAAAACTGTGAATGAAGGTATTGCAACAAGTTGTCCCACTTCTAAAAGTGGCTTGAAAGCAGAAATGCTGCAACTGATCAGACAGTCAGCATGTCACCAAAAACGCAAATAACACAGCAGCAGCCTAAATTAAACATCCCAAGCTAAAAGAGTGAAATTATTAATGTAAGTCCACGTATAGCACTGATAGCTTTATTGACTGTAAATACACAAGTGTGCTTACATCTGGCAATAAAATGAAAACAAAACACCAAACCTTTATGCACCACATCAGAAAAAGTTATTAGGTTTCCTATTAAAGAGGGACTGAAATGAGCTATGTCAGGTTTGAGTGAATAGTTTTTAAAATTGGCCATTACGAAATTCATCTACCATAGCCATACTACAGAAGATTAAGAATTAGACCTTGGATCAATGCCAGGTACTTGATCTACCTGCTAAGTCTTAACTTCATGTGTATTTAAGGTACATTTAACAAACAGAAGCACTAAACTACATGGAAAATGCCAGAAGAGAACATTGGTACTTCTGCTTTTCCTCAAAAAATGTGCAAATAAACTCTTCTCTTTTTAAGGGTATGCAAGATTTACCTATAGGCACATCCAGCTTACTGATAGTCACATATAAGTGAAGCAAATACCCTAAAGTAATCATCATTCCAGGGAATTTCTCCACGAAGTCACCTTTATGGTATCAATTTCTCCAACACAATAAGGGTTTTACCTATTTAACAGAATATTCAACAGAGAACTTCACTGTCACCACCTTTGCTCAGAAACATACGGATGTTCCCCTTCTAAGAATCTGATATGCCTAATAATACAAACAGTTTCACTCACTTCTATTGTACTGTGCAATGGTTAGCAAGAGCTGGCAGCTTACCTAGTATGACTTTGCACGACTGTCCAGAGGAATGCTAATCTGCACCTTTTGCAGTTCATTATTGTGAAGTCTGAAAGTCATGTCCTTCAATGGTTGAGTTACTGTATATTTAAAGATGAAGAGAGGGAGATACATCTACAGTGGAAATATGCAGGTGTTTCACAAGTGCAACTAAGGACATCGAGATCCCTGAGTAGATGAATGCAGTAACCTGCGCTTCATCATGTCTGCAGAAACTAACCCAGCAGGTAGCCTACTCTGAAACCTACTCTGTCTTAAAAAAAAAAAAAAAAAAAAGAAAAGAAAGAAAAAAAGTAACGTGAAAAAAAAAGGAAAAAAATGATCTCTGATGCAATGAAAAATTAAATCAATGTTAGACACAATTAGATTTATTATCTGGAGAAGGAAATGGTATTGCTTATTTTTATTGAAAAGAAAAAATATTTTACTTCAGTAAGCTTACTCAACTTGATCTTTACTTGGCCTCTTTTGTACAGAAGAAAGAAGTAAAGCATCTTATTCTTTGGAAATGCAAATACTTTCTGCAATCTGTTCACTTCCTTCAAATAAGCATCGATAGTTTTGACCCAAACTAGTTGTACAGATTTAATCCTGGAGTCTCTCAGCACTCTGCGATTTCTGTTGGACACTATCATAAAAGGTCTGTTAGCATTTCCAGAGTCTGCCAGACACATTTCAGCTTTAATCTGTTGCTTCATAAACTGTATAAAACTAGACTGTAACAAATGGTTCCTCTGCCTTTCTGTGATCCAGCTATAATTTCTCATCTGAAGAATCTCAAGTGATTAACTTCTGCCAAGCTACATATACTTAACCATCCTAAGATCCTAAAAAGAGGTGATGGAAATCTGTATTGCATTTCAGCCACAGGTTGACTGATCCTTCTTTTCTCTTGTCTGGCCAATGACTTTTGTTAAAATATATGTTTAGACACTGAAGGGACTCTCTATTCTTCCTGCACCAATTTTTACACTTAGGCAAGACACAGGAAAGGAATTTGAAAGAATATTAGCTTAACTAAGCAGAACTGACTTTACTGCCACTGGAAAACACATGACCTGGAGGGCTTATTCTGTTATCTCAAATATTCCACATTTTAGGTAAATTAGAAAATCTCTCTTGAATTAATTTAAACTTCAGCATGCTGATGCTGCTGAAGCACAAAATGCTAATAAAAAATGGGAGATAAAAAGACCAGCTAAGTCTCTCCTCTATCATTGAAAATCACCATCTGAGTCCACAGCAAAAAGTAGCTACTCCTTGTTTTACTTCAATTATCCCCCACAGCACACACAGTTTGTTGGGGAGAAAAAAGAGTCTCCATGAATTCCCAAACTCAGACCACATTACACAGACAAGTATAGCAATATCAGAGGAGCTTTTACTGATGGTCCAAACCAGCCAGAAAAGACTATCTTCTACCTAGCTGAGCACATGTTCAATTTTGTTAGAAGTGTGCTATACATAGTAACTGAGGCTCAAACTACACCTGTCAGTGCATGAAACATCAGAAAAATAAGCAGGAAGGTATTTTTAAAACAAATAATTAACATGGGAGCATGCCAACACAGAAATTCCATTATTTAGCAGCCATTACAGTTAAATTCATATTTTGTTTCATTTCACTGTTTCTTTCTGCATATGTTTAAATTAAACAGAATGTATCTGCATCTGTCTAAATTGTTCCATTTTTCAACAAGCACTTTCTAAAATGTTAAGGGTTTTTAAGTCCCAACACCTATAGTGTGTATTTCTGTTTTTACAGTTCATGAGTTGTGTAATGTACCATACAGTTATAATTTCTAATGAGAATATTTAGTTCACTACAAGAATTTGTCAAAGTAGCAGTGGTGTCTGTTTTCTGTCTGACATTACCATCAGACCTACTACTGTACTCCCTGCAGTTCAAGCTTCCTACTTCACTTTTTTTTGCCTTTTTACTCAAATTCAACAACATAGATAGTCACTTGGGATTAAAGAAATACTGTTTCTAAGAGGCTTTTGGAGATCACTTAGTTAGATCTCCCAGCACCAGATCAGGTCAGTAGCAGCTTTGTCTAGCTTTCTCCAAAATCTCACCAGCCTCTCTACGTAACAAGTTTTAGGGCTACTCCATCCATCCTCTTTGAAAAAACATTTCTCCTAATGATAAACCAAAACCTTCTAAGCTGCAACCTACAGCCAATATTCCTTGGTTAGAGTTTAGCATCTCTGTAACTGCATTTCAAACCACTGTAGTTTGCCGTTACTATTCCTGTCTTTACAAGTCCAAGTAGGCCCAGACCTCTCAATCATCTTTCAAGGCTGCGTGCTCAAGGTCCTCACCATCTTGGCCAAGCCTCTGATGACCCCTCTCCTGGACCTCAGTACCTTTCTTGAAGGGGAAGGCCAAAAGCCAGACAGTATTTCAGGTGGGACTCCACTAGCACTGATCAAGGAAAAACAATAGTATCATTGCTCAATATGCTAACAATCTCATGTACCTTAGCAGGCAGTTTGCCTTAATGATGACAACAGTCTGCTGTTGATTTTTATGTAACTTCATGCCCACCACAGTCCTCAGATCCTTTACAGAAGGGCTGCTAATCAGCCTGCCAGCTTCCAGTCTCTGCTGGTATGAAATAACAAGAAAGCAAACAACAAAAAATGAACTAAAACATTTCTACATAGAGAAGAGTATATATTCATTCCAATAATAGACTAAGCTTAAACATGCTATATCCTGGGCACTCAGAATATTAATCTTAAAAATTACAGTTCTGGGGTTTCAAGAAGTGATTTGCTGCGCAATCTACTCTCCCCTTGATACTAAATTTTGCTTTTTATCTCTTTGGATACAGCATCATTAGTAACACATTTTTACAAAGCAGAAAACATAGATACACCATGGACAGCAAAACAATACACCACATAACTTAACCATTTTCTCTTCTTTCACCAGTTGGGTTTCCTCCTTTGTTCCTCTCTCTGCAGCTGGCTCTGAGCAGCCATGGCAGAACTGAGCAGTGTTCCAAATCGGCTGACTGCCAGCAGAAAATGCTTTAGAAGATCCAATGGCTCTCCTGTCAGCACACGTGTCTAGGTAACAGTATATTATTAAACACATTAGAGGGCTTTACTTCACATTTCGTGCAAAGAACACATACAGCTCTTAAGCTTTTTCTTTCTAATCTTCTAGAGCATTATTTCCTTTTTGTTTTGCTTTTGTTTTGTTCTTACAGGCAGCCTGTATCATTTTTTGTCTTGATTTTGGTTCTGTTTTTGTTAACAGCAGATGAAACCTCAAGTTCAAATCCTAACACTTAGCTACATTACATTCTTTGACATCAAGGTACTGCAAGCCACTGAGTCTGCTGACGTTGAACAAGGAACTGATGACTGTGTGATCTGAAAGCAGACAACATTTTAATTTATACAGGTATTTCATGATCTGCATTTCCATCCTCCCTTATGTCCTGGTTCTAGTATTACGACCAGAAAGGTCCCAGCTCCTGTTCACCATAGACCACTGCATATTAACCAGAGCAATGTTTCCCTGATTTTATGAACTTTACAGCTTGAAATATTTTGGTGTTCTATTCCTAGGAACAGAAGCAGCAGCAGCAAGGCAAGCCACTTGTCAAGGTAAGCCAAAGTCCAAGGTGGATGGGACAGATATAGGGACACTATCTCTTTCCAATCAATTCAATGCTGTAGTAGTAGCAGTATCTGCCAGATATACTCAGACAAGAGACATACCTAGATTTGCAAGTTATCCCTGGCAGCAAAGCTGAACAGAAGGCTGGACAACCCAGGCTTCTAATATTCCAAGGTGGTTTCTAATTCAAATACCTGACACAAAATCCAGCATCTCAGACACTTGCCAAATCCAGTTTTCTGATTACTTCACTCTCTTCTTGCTAGGAGGAGACAGATGCAGTCTAAGCATGCCACAAGCCATAAGCTCTGTTTCTTTTTGCAGACTTCAAGGGACAAGGCTAAAGCAGGAACAGAAGCAGTTCTGAGTGAACTTCAACCACTTCCCTCCTTATCTTTCCTTCTCAGTTACCTTAAATTTTCTGTAGTGTTTTACTTGCTTTACTAAAACAGCAAAGGGCTGAAAACATTTAATACAAAAAGGCTTTTTAAAATAAGTCTCCATTTTTTTATCCATACCCATGTTTATATGAATTCTAGTTTGAAAAAATCTTGGAATGGTCTTATCATCAACGTTGCATATATTAAGCAAGGTTATACAATCACCCAAGATTTTCTTGAACAAAATAATTCTGCAAAAAACTAGTTGTATGACATGTTAAGTTCCTAAAAAATTAAGCAGCACATTTTTCAAGAACATCTACATGGGTTTCCCTTGCACCGGATAAAATAGGTAAATAAATAACTTCTCAGCAGAATTATTATTCTAACAAAAGTGTCTTATGATGACTAATATTAAGTAGTCATTTGTGAAAACTGGACTTCAACTTTTAAAATCAAACCTTCAGTATGCATATAGAACATGCTCTCCAACCACACATCTCCCTGGCTGTGCCTGTGTCCAGCAAGGTTTATTAACCTAATCTCAGCAGTTGGTTCTTCCATTATCTAGAAGTTATTTCCTGCTAATTTTACACTACAGCGTAGATACTACCAGCAACAGACTGCATATAGCAGAAAATATCACAATACCACCCTGTCAAAAATTAAAAACTTCAACCTCTCAAGATGCCTTACATAAAAGAACAAAGCCCTCAGTGCTGCTCAGGTCCTTCACAATGCACATGTGTGTATGCATGCACATATACATAAAAAGGGCAAATATGAAACTGAGGTAAGAATTATGTTTCTTGGTTCATTTAGTACAGATAATGAGGCCAGATTTCTCTTTCACCATCTGCATATGGAATAACAGTCACAGAAACAATGGAACCACTCCAACTGCACAGTAATATGCTCAGGAAAAAAAATCCAAAGTGAGGAAATCACAAACAAGCAACCACCAAATGAAGGTTTGGATGCTATGTATTACCAAATATATAGTGAAACATTTCACATTTTTTCACATAGCTTTTAACTTGCTATCTTTATGTTTTGTGGAAATCAGACTAGATATCTAAATTAGCAGTTTTCCCTCTTATGTTTTCATTAATGTTCAGTCTATTTGTCACCAGAATTGTTAGACTTCTTTGAATGTAAGCACCATGATGGCAGGTGGGCATCTTTCTTCTGACCCTTAGCTGTGGGTGGATCCACATTCACGGCTGGGACTCCCACATATTACTTTAATACAAGTGACCAACACAACAGGCACCACTTTTTTCAGGATGAATACCTAAGTGCTTTAATATATAAAATCCTTCTAATTCAATCATAATACAAATACAAATTCTAGTCTGATTTTGGAGTTAGTAAAAGCCAAAAGTGTAGGATGGCAATTGAGCGTGTTGGTCTCCTACCACAACAAAACTAACAGAGATTATACATTCTAATAAAACCTTACTGTAAAACTTAGAGTATGTGTTTATTATTTGTAACTAGTGTATGTATTGGCTGTTGGTCAATTGAGATTTCATGGGTGCAGGCTAGACGTGCAGCATTTTATGTCAAGCATTGCTGGGTTTACTTTTTCTTCTTTAATGTCTCCTTGCCTTATTTACTAAGAAAAAAAAGCCCACAACAACAGCAAAACAAACTTCCACTTCATTTACAGGGGCTAGGACAAATGTGGCAAACACAGCCATCTTAAAGGATGAATATTCAAGTCAATTTGAAATGAAAAATTTCAATTTCAGTAAATATACAGCACTGAAAAGTACTCAACTTTCACTTCCTACAGAGCTGCAGTCATTGTCTTATTACAGAGCCCTGGATTGAAACATGATAATAAAGCATTTATGAACATACTGCACTCCTTGTGAAAGAAAGGCCCAAAAGACAGATATAAGTGGGGAAAACAGCACCACAGAACTTGCTGTCTCACACTGATTGCTAAGCAGCTGACAACATGTTCACAGCAGCACTCACTCGGCAGTGCATGCAGGGGCTGCTTCAGCACCTCGGCAGAGCCATGATGCCATCACCTTCTTGTAAAGCTGGCAGGGCAGCCTGAAGTCTGCTGGGAAGCCATATGAACTCTGGTAAAATATGGCTCATGACAAAAATCAACAGTGCTGATGGATCTCCATAAGTGGAAGGCCCCAGGAATTTCTACTAATCTCAAGAATGCACTTTTTGAGAATTTAAGTACCTTTCCTAATAGTTTGTGACTATAAGAAGTTGCTGACCAACTACTGTCCAGCTTATCTTTTGCAAAGCCACCATTCAATAAGAGGGCTTTTGAGCAGGAAGAAAGAAGAAGATAAAATCTAGTAAAAGACTGAATTATTAATAGGTTATTGTCTAAACTCAACACAATGGTATAGCTAGTACAACATGAATTGATAATGTCATATTATAATCACATCCAGAAGCACAATGACGTGTGCTTTCAGGTTTGAGTGTTTGTGGGTTTTTTTCTGTTGTTCGTCGTCATTTGTTTGTTTAAAGCATAATAGAGCCACAGACCTAATAAACATAGCACAATTACCATTACAGACTAGTTGTATACATTACATCTCGAAAGTGAATTTCTACTGGAATTTTATACACTAAATTATTCAGGACAATAAATTGATGGTGAGGTATTTTAGCTTACCAGCTGAAAGTTTTTTCTCGTAAGCATATAATTGTTAAGTATACGATATTGCTGCAAAGGTAAGCGAATCCAAAGTGCAACTGGCTGAGGATAAAGGAGTGATTCTGAGGCCCAGGCAAGGTACAGCTTACTGCCTGGAAAGGCCCTCAAAGGATATCAGCAGGTCCTTCTGCCAGCACAGAAACATAGCAAGCTTTTCTACTCCCTCGGCAGGTCACCACCTCAGCTCTGAACACAGCAACCCACTGCCAGCCTACGCTACCTGAAAGGCAGATATGCACGTCTCAGCAAAGAACAGAATGCACCTTTTCTTGCACGTGGAAAGAGAAGTCTATGGCACTCATTTTAATAACTAATGTATGTAATTACAAAGGTAAAATTAAAGACTGTGTTCTAATTTAGTGAAATACACATTTCCCCCAAGCTTACTAATCTGGCAAGGAGTATTTTGTAAGGTGATTTATTTGTTTGCACCACCTAGTGGGGTTGAGTTTCATCTGACAAAAATGCAGGGTTCAGCTGTGTTCCTGGCTTATGTCACCAGTGACAGACCTCGTTTCTCACAACATGCTCAGCATCTCAAGCCTGCATAACCCACCACAGCACCACACTCCTGGGTCCCCACACAACTACAACACCACAGTACAAAAACAGCACTAGAAAACATTCCTGTTATACTTGTGCTAAACATGTGCAGCAGGAACTTAACTGAATCATCACAGAAAACTACTTCACAATATAATGTTTACGCATTATCTGATCTGACGTGCACATCAATACAACAAAAAACCTCAATGCCCTAGCAGACTGGGTTGTGAGATAATAAGGCCTCATGCTGTTATGTGATTTTGCAGAGCTTTTGGATCAGAGGTGGGCACACTGAGCAAAGAACTTTGTCTTCAGGAAAGATCTGGGAGCAGCAACCAAGCCCCCACACTGCCACAGCACTAAGTTGGCCCCGATATAACATACTGCTCTGACACAGAATAATTACTTGAAGCCAGCCATATTGGACTCCACCAGTTTAAGTTCCTACTTTAACGCAGACATATATTTATATCTCTGGCTCTTCAGAAACAATGCTGATTTGAACCAGAAGAACAGAAGAAACAAACACCAGTCAAGAACTGCACTGAAACAGGCAAAGCCTAGGGCATGGTACAGCATGGATACTGGATGCCAGCCACTTGCACCATGCCAGCATACTGCAACACACACAGCAACCAAGCAGGTGCTGACGTAGTCCTGAAGACAAAAAGCAAGACAGATAGTACATTAAAGAAAGGAAAAAGTATTTTTTTTGTTTCTTTTTGTGTCAACTCTCAAACTTTTAGTATTCACACTCTTTCAAGATGGAACATTAAAGTGAATGTTCTACTTTCAAAGTTTACTTATTTACTTAGGTTTCAACATGGACCACTCTGCAGGGACTAAAACAAAATTTCAGACTTAACAGCTGCATAGGAAGTAAAAAAGAAATGATGCTTGCAATCTTACCACACGTACATTTGATATTCACCCACATAACATCTAATTCTGCCCAACTGTGAAGCAACATAGAGCCAAAATACCAGGCTTAATACCCAGAAAGATGAACTGCATTTAAAAAGACAAAAATCAAAGCACAGCATGTAAATTAAAGAGGACAGGTTCAGACACAAAGGCATGGGAAAGTGACTATGCAGATCACATAAACCTGTTTATACAGGACATTCTGCCCCCCTCAGTTTACTAACATTGCCCATTCCTGAAATTCTACTGCCCAAGAACTTTAAAGATCCCTTTGCTGATCTGATGCCAAACAGTGTTATGCTGCCGGTCAAGCTAACAAAATCCCACTGAGAGCTCATGGTATTTCTACTGTGGGACCACTTCCATCAGGCAAACTTTGTGTCTAAGGGCTGTATATAACAGGAGAGGCATTCTTAAAGCCTCCTCAACCACACTGGTTTACATTGTAGCCTAAAACTCTGTTGAGGAAAAAAAGAAATATTTCATGCAACTGTCACCTGTTTTTCATGAAATTCATAAAAAAATGTCTTTATTAACAACAGTCCTCTTATTTGTATTTGAAGGACAATCAGCTGCTGATTGGGAATTTTGAAGGGATAAAAGCTGAGTATTAATCATGTTTTCCTTAAAATTTCATTTTCAGTGTTTAATGCTTTATCAAATGGCCCTCACATTTTCTGTTACATTTCTCCACTATTTACTTAGCTTCTGTCTAAAGCCCTGGTGGTTGCTATGGTAACGTTCACTTTTTTTCCCCCACTGTTCATGCAGGTTTTCATCAAACCCAATGATTTTTTTTTTAATCTTATCTGCTCCATAACAATAGTTCCTTGACTAAAGTGCTGTATAGTGAACTAGATGAGAATCTAGCTATTTCGCTCTCATAACTGGAAAAAATATTTAGGCTTTATTACTTTTTGAAAACTAGCAATAGAAGCTTTTTGCTTTTTTTATATATATGTCTGAGTACATTTACTTATTTTCATCTGAAAATTATTCACGTAAAATACACTAATTCAGAGACCAGTACATGTAGGATAAAGCAATTTTAAAAAAACACTGATGTTTAAGAAAAGAGAATTTGTGTGCCAACTTACGAAAACAAGTTGGTTTCTGGCATCTTTTTTCTTGTTAAAGAAAAAAGAAAACTGGCCAACATTGTTTTAAGTAGATTAAGCAGGACAAAAATAAACAAAATCATCACTGCGCGCTTTTTTTTCCTGCAACTGCTAAATGTGCTTAAGTGCTACACTACCACAGCAGATCAACATCAATTCAAATCACTCTGTCATATAGGAAATGTTTCCTGTCACTTTCAGAAGATATCTCTTCACATTAGAACATAGTCTGTTGCCAAGTTGGTCTAGAACCCACAAGAAACAAACTGTCTTTGCCAGCAAACAGATGAAGTACACATGGTAAGGCTTGAGCCATCTTCAAATGCTTTTCACTCAGATTCTTAAATTTATTCTTCCATGATTATATAAGTTCAGGACTAAATCCTCTATTTTATGTTTTTCTTGAGGTTTTGCTTTTCCTTGATTGCATAGAAGATGCACTTTTGATATTTCTTACAAGACAGTGTCATATTTTTCTGCTCCTCTCGCAGGTGTTTACCCCTCTACTCATGAAATATAATTCAAATAACAAGACAAACCCTGGTCTGATTAAACTATAAAAAATTCATTCAATATACACGACTGAGCATTAAAAATATTATCTGTTTATTGTTAATAGCTTAATGTAGATTTAACTACCTCACTCATTAATTAAGTTCCAAAAGTAGCATTTGTTTCTAATTTTTACTGTGATGTGGACGTCTGACCCCTAATGTTGCTCCTGAATATATACAGACAGTGCTGTTCTGAAGACAGCTGGTCCAGTTGACAAGAGTAGGCCATGGAAATGACCTCTTGTAACCAATGGCTCTTAACCCTGCTGACCTCTCTCTGTTGAGCTGTTTGACCAAAACTGCTTCTTCAACCCATCCCATCATCATCCAGCCACTCTCAGGGCAGACTCTCACAACCTAGCCTTTCTACAGCCTCTGGCAGCTTACCAGTGTCACCCCTGGCTATCTTGCCCTCTAGGCCATCCTTTCAAACTGAGTGATAACTCCCTGTGAAACGCAACCAGTTGCACAGCTAGAGCATCAAACTGGTTCTGCATTTGACCTGTGGAGAAGCAGAGCACTGCAGACATACTCAATATGTAATGTAGGTTTCTCATTAGCCTCCTTAGTTACCACACTTCTACAACTGCCACAACTCTGGGCCATGCACTTCAGCATACTTAAAAAAAATAAATGATAAGAACCAAGTTAGCAAGGAAGTTTGTACCCTCTTTGGAACACTGATGTCGCTGCAGAGTTTGGAAACTGCAACAGAGCTGAAAATCAGAATAATTAGCATTTATACTGCTGTCCTCTTAAGCACTATCGAGAAGTACTAGCAAAATAGATGAAGGATTTACAAACTAAGAAAATTACTACATCAAAGAACTCAGTGCTAAGAATGATTCTGCATTAGTTTGGGGATGGGTTGCATTCAAATATTCATTTGCCTAAACAACAACAGTTTATCTTTTTGTCATAGATTATGGATAGGAAGATTATCCTTCATTTCAGTTTTTAAAAACACAGTTTATTTTTGTTTGATTTAGGCAGATTAGCAACATGTAAATTGCTGCTATTTCTGATTGCACCAACTTCTTGATTTGCTCCTCTCTTGTTATTTTTTTTCCACTTTGGTTTGAAAAGAAACATACCTAGAAATTATCCTTTTACTTCATAAAGACAAGTATTGATGAGAATAAACAACATTCTACAATTTCCTTCACTTCATTCCTGTAACTTTTTAATCTCAAATTTATAATTAATTGAGTTTTATTATATAAATATCCTTTTGTACAATTCCGATTACATTTAGCAAAATGTATCTAAGATGAGCACAGTAGGCACAAAATGTATTAACACAGTAATTAATTCCTGCTTCAATTTATATTACACAATATTTACTGAGGCTTCAGTTTTTTACAGTGTGCAGGTTGCACATTCATTTGGCACATTAAAAGAACCTAGGATTTCCTCAGTAGGTGGGATTTCCTTTATAATAATATCTCAGCCATAGTTTCTGTAGTTATTTCTCTTACGTTCCGCTAGATAGAGGCAACAGTCACACCGAGATTACGTCTATTCCGTAGCTGCATTTTAGAATATAATCACTTACATGTAAACGACCTTCCCCCTACCACCTCCCTTCTTTTTTCCCTAGTCTCAATATATCTTGTAAAGGACAGCTATTTTAGTCTTCATTTCACATCTAGAGGAAGAGGGAAGAAACAGCTAGAAACCAGTAAGAGATAATTATCTACAATATCTACAAATTCAACCAAGTTCCCCTTCGGTGACTTAGTATCACAAATAAATTCCATGTCAGACTGCTAATCACTATTATTCTAATACATCTTTTGCATCTATTATTACCTGCCATAAAACTCATATATGTGTACACAAATTCAACACAGTGATAATGATAATCTTTTAAGATCTGTACTGCAATTTAAAATGCTTTATATTTAGAATTACATGATTTAACAACAGTCATAATTTGGCACATAATTACCAAATGACTCGTATACTCCCTCTTGGTGTTAAAGAAATAATTATGTTTGCATAAAACCCTGATAGTCCAATGCAATAAGGATTCTGTGACTAATGGAAGCCCCCTGTTAGCAGAACATATGCCCCACCACCACAGTTTATCCCCACTCCATCACCAGACTGGAAACATGTCCCACACCATGGCCTTTCAGTAGTCAACAGTGCTACTGGAAAATTCAATAACAGTGATGGGGGAAAGTTGTTTTCAAGGTGCTTATCAGAAACGGAACAATTATACATCATTTAAAATGTAACAACCATTCATGTAATATATCGTAGTGAACACTAACCTAAGCCACCTTAGTCACATGGCATGGAAATTCTACCTTCCACAGCTAGAGCACTTCTTTCTTCTGTTCTTCCTAGATTACTTTATACAGTTGCAGATTCCTACTAAGCTAAAATTTTTCAGTAGTACCATTAGATTCAGAAACCACATAGAGATCCACTGTTCTAAGGATTTTTTTCCATTGAATCACTTTTTTTTTAATTTTTGAAAAAAAGCTTTTGTATAAAGCTTTTACTTTTAAAAAGTTACAGTACATTGTAGATTTATCCATTTTACAGACACACTATATGTTTAATGAAGACATTTATAAAAGCTCCTCAGCATCTAGTAAGATATGTCAGTTTACAATATTTTGTATTAAATTATCCATTAGTAAAAACATATCAGAGGAAAACCACACACAAAAGAAAATGAAGTAGGGCACTATTTGACAGCTAAGGAAGCAACAGAGGTTATGTCCTCTACAGCTGAGATGCAGAGCAGTTTCACTTAGTAGCTGTTCTGCTCCAATTCCCCGGATAAAATTTAGACCTACAGCAAGCAGTCTTCATTCCTATTTTATTCTAGCGGGTAGACATGGTTCAGACTCTTAAGTAACCAACAGGAAAAAAAAAAACACCAAATGCTAGTCAGTAGGGAACTATGAAGTTTAAATATTGTGTTACCATTGAATTGAGATAAACCTTTTAATAACTACTAGGTTCATTATTCTCTTTTCACAAACTGAGTCATAAACTGCTAAATACGTAGAGGTGTAGCTTTTGTCCTACAACTTCAAACAGAAAAATATTAACATTTTAGAGCAGCTGAAACATGCCTATGGCAACATGTCTCATTTGCAGGTAACACAGGACCAGAAATCAAGCACAAATACAAGCAACTTCGATTTTTATCTCATCCTAATTATTTAATACAATTACAGTACAACATACAGTATCCCACCTGTAAAATTTAAACAGCTACCGTAGAGTTACAGGAAAAACATACCCTTATCTGCCTCTTTCACACAGTTTGCACTTAAATGATGTTCCCTATTGCATTGAAAATCTGTCCACTTATATCCTTCAGAGCACTGTGCTGTGCAAAAGAAATTTAGATGTATAATCTGCAAGGCAGATTTTTCCCTAGTTTTGGAAAGCTTTTTCCAGCTAAACCATAGCCCTGGACTGTAGTTCCAGGAAGTCAGCCATGGGGAAAAGATTGGCATGACACAACTGTGCTCACCCTCCTGTCCTCTTAAGAGCCCATATGGGCTCTGCACAAACTGCAAATCAAGGAGTGGAAGCCAGCAGGATGCCTTTGGCTGCTCTGGGTAGCCAAGCCAGTGACTCCTAGCCACGGACTGGCTCTGCCCTCTCCATGATACAATGCCCTCTGTGGGGAGCACAGAGACCATCTGCTCACTCTTTGCAGATAATCTCCTTCCCCGCGAGGGCAGCAGCTCTGCTGTGCCAGTGGAGTATAAACTGAACAGACTAACTTACTATCTGGGACTAGCTGGACCATGGAAAACATGCATTTTAGTTGTTTATTCTGATAGCCAAATTGGCTATTCCAAGCAGAATAAACAAGCCCAGCTTTGGCTTAAGAACATGCAATGTCCCATACCAGTAAATACACTTTCAGTAGTGGTTAACTTGATGGGGCTATTCAGATTCCTAATTAATGAAACATAGGGATCTCCAGAGGCAACTCCTAAGTCCAACCCATTGATAAAGCAACTCTCATAGAGTAGGTTGTACAGGAAAGCATCCAGGCAGCTTTTGAGTATCTTCAGAAAAGAAGATGCCACAACCCCTCTGGAGAGCCTATTCCAGCACTTTGGAACCCTCAAAGTAAAGTTTTTATTCGTGTATTCGTATTTTATTCATAGGACTTCCTATGTTCCAGTTTGTGCCTGTTTTTGTGTGCCACTGAAACATGCCTGGCCCCAACCACTTGACACCCATCCTTTAGATATTTATAAGCACTGTTAAGTTCCCTTCTCAATCTTTTCCAGTCTCAATAGTCCCATGACTCTCAGCCCTTCCTCATATGAGGCCCCTCATCATCTTTGTGGCCCTGTTGAATGCAATGTTAAATATGAACTTAAACTTTTTGCAGAATAAGAGGTAGCTCACTTCCACAAAGTACCCTTCTGCACACCTTTTGAAACTGCGTGAATCCAAACATTTGTCATCCACCATCTGTCACTGGAAAACCAATAATCTAGTTCATCAGCATTTAAAAAATATATATTAAAATGATAAACACCAGGGTGTAAACATACACTTGCTCAAGTTAAAGATTATAATCTTCTGAAGATGACTCTTACAGATTAACAAAAAAATTTTTGTTATCCTTCAGAGTGTCTGAAAATGTATCAACAAAGAATCAATATTATTCCATCTTTTCTTCTGTATCTGGTCCCTGCAGGATTGATTTTTTGTACCCTTCACGTAGCAATATATGAGAAATTACATGGAAAATATTACTATAAAATTGAAAATCTGCCAACGGGTGTCAGGGGGATGGTGCAACACTGTTAAGTGTTTTGATTTCTAATCAAGCATTCTCTCAATATTGGAACAAATTTCTATGCCAGCTAGACTTCAGCACCATTTTTTTTTAACCAGTAGGAATAGAAACTTAAAATAGCTATCATGTAATTCAAAGAGCTTATGCTAAAGTGCCTGTGAATATCAATGCTCAGCATTTATTCCTCCCTTCATCACAGTAAAGGAAAATCCAGTCTCCACTGTGTTCCTGTCCTCTCTTGGAAACTACTGGAATGAAGTGCACAGTCTGAATACTCAGGGGGCAGGAAGGAGACACCCTGCCCCTCTGTTTGTTCCCAAATTCTCATTCCTGACAGTTACCAAAATACTATTTAGGTCACACTGCATTCTCACTAATTCCCCATCATATTTGTGGAGTGAAAGTGGAATTCCCCAAATAATGTAGGTCAGTTCAATTTATATTTTTGGAAGTCCAATGATATCTATTCCTATGTTCACAAGAAACAGTTTGATTTTGCAAAAACCTAGTAATTTCAGTTTGCAAAATATGTTAGTTCTGTTTATGACAAAGTAATATATTGCCTTCAATTGTACTAATTCTGATACTGTAATACAAAATAGGAACAT
The DNA here is from genome assembly GCF_038088225.1 of Cyrtonyx montezumae. Classification (NCBI taxonomy): domain Eukaryota; kingdom Metazoa; phylum Chordata; class Aves; order Galliformes; family Odontophoridae; genus Cyrtonyx; species Cyrtonyx montezumae. Next base: position 10,565,864 of record NW_027071825.1, read on the forward strand.
GACTGTAAACAAATATACACAGTAGGATCTTCCAGCTCACTGTATGAAAGAGAAATCCTGCCTGTCTTTATGTTCCAAACTGGCCCTGACCTATAAACAGATGAGTAAAGGGTTTTCATGCTCTTCAGTTCTTTTTCAATATTATGTGAAGTTGTGTCTAATCTAGTCTTGCCATTTTAATGGTACCTGGCACAATGAAGATGGGCATCACCACTCTATGAAAGCTGAATATCCACAATTACTACTTATATTCTCTTACAGTCACAGCAACATCTGAACTGTAACTGGAGCCCACTGAAGTGAGTTAGCTAGGATCCAAAAGAAATACTACACCAATCCTGAAAGAGCAATTGCTCCAACTCCCTTTGTATCCCACATTCTTCCTCCCATATACTTTTTTTAAGGGCATGCAAAACCCTTTATTGTGTTTCATTACTTTTTGTTCATTGTTCCTGGTGTTTACCAGTACCTATCCTTCATGCAATTATAGTCTACTGCCTTTGACAAAAAAAAAAAAAAAAAAAAAAGCTGAACAAATTCTATTTTGCAGTAAGTTCTTCAGTTATAGCTTTTTTTTTTCCTGTAAGATCAATCTTGCCACACAGTTAATATTCTGCTGTCCAAGAGATAGCATACAATAATCTTAACAGCAGCTTGAGAACTTTGGTAGACATATTCAGCATCTGTTATTCCTCCTCCCACACTTCATATAGATTTCTGATACCCCTCACCAAGCATATAAAACAGTACCACTTTGTAAACTAATATTAAATGGTTCTCAGCAGGCCATCTTGTAAACCTACTTCTTATATGATCAGATTTCCTTTTGTAATCACCTCTAGTTTTCTTTCCATCCTTTGATGCAATTGTGGCTTCCCTTCTCCCTCCTTGCCTGAAATCGCCAGTTGTCTATTCAAACAGCTAAGTGGACTGAACAGAGATGTCTAGCAATAACCTAATACTTCTTAGGATTTCAGCTCTTCTCCTCCTCCCACAACATACATTTATACTTTTCTTTCTTTCTTATTTTCACTGTCGAACTAAAGCCCCTAGAAAGCTCACTGTGAAGTGTAACTTCTTAGAGCGTAATAGAGTCTCCAGAAATAAGCAGTGCAGAGAAACTTCTTACTATCAAACAGATCATCTTGCAGCTTACTGAAATCAATAATGGGACTTCAAGGACTTAAGTAAGAAATTTAACAGCCCTATGGCAAGAACTTTAGTCCACCAAACACTCGATTTGAGAAAAGTATCTCCTATTGGAAGGGCTGGGAATTGCAGATAGAGATCGTTTTACGGTCTTTTAGCCATCAGTTATATAAATGTGTTGTGAAGGCAAAATGCCCCTTCCTCCCCCACAGCTTTGGACAAGATATAAATTTTCAGTGGCAGAAATCTCTGGCCATCTGGAAGGTAATCCCTCAGGCACTCAAAAAACAAGTGTAAGCTTTTTCACAACATCAAAACAGAGAAAGACTAAGAGCTCGTGCATATGCTTTAATACCATATGAAAAAAATAGCAATGTTATTTGAGCCCTGGAGACTTAATTGTCATGTGCCCAGATTCATTTCTAGGGCATAAAGAATGCTAACATATGCTTGGTCACTAAATTCCAAAGACATAATAGTCCCATAATAATTGTTTCAAGCTGCCTCATTGCTTTCCCCCCCCCCATTTTTTCTACTCCCTTGAAATTTTCTTTAGAAATCACAAAAAAGTACACAAACAGTACACCTAAGAAAGATCAACAGCTGCTCTGGTATTTTTTTACACGAAGATGATGATGATAATAATAACAATAACTACTACTATAATTTTATTGAAATTACAATGCTGTATCAAAGCCCTCAAAAAACACATACATGGAAATACTTTCTTGTCAGATACAGGACAAACATTAGAGTTGACTGCATGGTATTCCTGAATGGCAAAACATAGAAGACAACTACAGAAGTACTTCCTAGAATAGACATTAATTTGGATTTTGTGAGTGGGTAGCAAAGCAAGAAAATCAAATCATGATCTCCATATGAAGAGCACTAGAAAGTCTGAAGAGTACTTCAGGGGACTAGAATTAGAAAGCAGCCCACTCAACTGTAAAAATAATAGCAGGTAAAGATCACACAAGGGAGAAAATGAGAAGAAATATTGAGGGGAAAAAAACAAGAATGTTACATAAAAAGATGCAAAAAGGAGTAGATAAACAATAAAAAAAATCTAGACTGAAGATCCTGTGATTCCAAGATATTCTCAGCTATTCAGATTGTTAAAATCTGCTAAATTTACTGAAGGACTCCTTCTAAATCTGTCATGCAACAAATTTTGTCATTACCTGACTAGTACCTGGAACTATTATAACACAAGTCAATTTGCAGATGAAAGTCAATGGATGAAGAACAAGTTGGAAGTTAACAGAAAGATTGCCATTGACTTTTATGTACTTTAGATGAGACTAAATTGACCTCTCTGGGGCATTCCACCTCCACTGTCCAAGCTTTCTTTTTTGTGTGTGTGTCAATGCCTGTCTGTACTGTACATACATAGGTTTGAGCAGAGTCGTATTCAACTGAAAAAGCACTAAGTGACTACAGCACAGCATAGTATTAAACCTTTGTCACAGGAGAAATACAGAATGTCCTATAAACTCCACTAAAGGAAGAAAACATCCAAGATCAAACAAAACTTGAGTCAAGCTACTATTTTGCAAATGAGTACTATATTTTAAATGAGTAAAAAAATCTGTTACTCAACTCTGGTTTTCATTGCTAAACAGGGAGCATAATAACCAAGCATAATATTTTTGTGTATTTAAGGTTTTCCCAACACAATTTACAGCTAGCAGTTCCTTTTGATATTGGCAGTCATCTTTATTTACTTTATAGCCATGTTACAGAAGTGAAAATGTATCCTACCAAGTAATACACTATGGAGGTTGCCATTCTGTCAACTGCTCCTCTGCTGCCATCTGTTGCACAGCAACAAAATGTAATGGGATAAAGGTGGGAAGGTTCAACCTCTACTGCCATACTACCAATATCTACCTCTGATGTCACAGGCCAAAATAATCAAATAGGAAGCATTATTTCTGGAAGTAATAATAATTCAACTCCTCCTTCCTCTCTTCATCTAATTTCATCCTAAAGCTGATCAAATAAAGGGGAAAAAAAAAATCCAACCCAAAGCCAGCACCACCCCAGCAAGGCCTGGCTGCCATAGTGCTGCTGCCACCTCCCGGTGCCCACCCACCTCCATGAGCAGCTGATCAAAAATTAATGGTGATCTCTAAACAGAGTTTCTGCTATTTTAGGAAAAATCCACTCCACTAAGCAGCATCTACTAGCCAAAACAAATTACCTATTTTTTCACAAATTGGATCCCTTTGTATTCAGGAATACACAACAGCAGATTTGCCTATCAAGCACGTAAAACTGAAAATAACCAGTAGAAAAGAACAGGAAACAGAAATAAAAAGTTGCTATCAAAAAAAAGACAGAGACAGCATTAGTAGTAGCGTACTGCAAATAAACCAATTACTCACAATTATTCTCTATCACACAAGCACTCTTCCTAAGTCAAGTGGCCAACCTCTTTAGTTTTAGAATGGCCCCAATAGTAGAGCACAATTCAGCTCAGCACAGTTAATAAATCTGAAGTCCAAACCTCAAAAGCAATGAAAGTAGGATGGTTTTATATGATATTGTCTTTAATTCAACTTTTACTACTCTCTAGGGAAACATTAATCCCTAATTTTTCCCAGCATTTTCTCTGCTATTTTCTCTTCTTTTTCATGACAGGAGCAGCACAGGAGAAAGTGATCTAACAGGCTGCACAGCCACAATCCAAGGTTGAGACAGATACCCTGCACTGATCAGCAATGCTCAGACCTGTCTCCAAGACTCACGATCCTGTTCTTCACGTTCATATTATTCTCTTACAGTGATTTAGACACACACACACAGTAACAGCCCCAGGATCCATGTCATCCAGGTGTTTTGCTGAAGGTGGCAGCTACAGGCCAAGTCAGGAAGAAACCCTCTGAAGTGAACATAGCTTAGACTGAAACTACTATAAAGAAAGGAAACAAAGGGGGATTCCCTTTTTTTTTCCTTAGTTTTAGAAGTTTTATTCACAAATAGTCACCAACTACTAAACAGATAGAAAGAAAGCTTCTCCTTTTGATTATTTAGTCATTTTTTCTCTGTATGAGTTCAGCTCAAGAAAAGGGAACTCCTAAGGCCACACTGGGAATAGCAGAGCTGGTGTCAGTACCAGACACTGACACTGACCTCGCAGTGCAGGAACTGCTTGTGCTGAGCTCTCAGTGTGTTGCAATGCAAAGTAATTGCTAAAGAACTGTGTAACAGAAGAAATGGGTTCTATTGGAAAGAATTGGCAAAGTCACAGCAGTGAGCTAGTGCCTGCAAACAGCACAATTCCAAAGCACAGGCATATCTCACAGCAGCATCTTCTCTACCCATTATCTGTGCAGCCAGTGGTTTTGTTTGGTTGTTATGTTTTAAACAATATGCTTAGCTGCACATCTTGACCCTTGCAACTTAAAAAACCAAAAAAAACCAACAGATCTAGCACTGACTGCAAGCTGGGGTCCCTACTTCACTTTCTTAGTTTCGCTTCCTAACACAAACATTTTGTAGCACTCTACTGCCACCAATATGTAAGAACAGAAGAAAAAAGCTTAAAACAGAAATAAAATGATTCAAAAAAGAACGAGTGGAAGAAAACACATCAAATGTTAAAAGTAAAATAAACACTGCAAAACTTTTTTTTTTTTTTAACACAAAAGCATAACAAATACAATACAGAACAAGGAAAGGATACAAAATTCTGCACAGATGTCCTCAGAATAAAGGCTGTGCACACAGATTTACAGTGACCTATGTGACACATCCACATTTGTATTAGGGAGTATGGATTTCTGATTTCTGTATCAGACACTTCTTGGCAAATATATGTGTTCATTATAAGGCAAATTCCTAAGGAGTGCAAGTTCAGTTCTGTGTGACTTTTCTCATCTTCACAAAGGCTTTTAGAAGCACTATTAAGCACAAACAAGATTATTCAGGATTGTTTGGAAAGATTATTAAATTCTGGTCTTGGCTGATTAAGATAAAATTTCATTAAAAAATTATTGTAGCATTTGGCATTAATATAAAATAAAATGAAAATAATATCTTCACTACACATTCAAGAGAAAGGAAAAAACAAACAAACCAAATCACCAATCTTCCATCCTGACAGCAAAACATCCTAGCCCATTTCAAAAGCTGCACAGGAAAAAAAATAGTAAATAATGTATTGATAAGGACCAAGAAAGCATCCTGTACAATTCATTGTTAAGCATTCTGGTAGGCAACAAAGTAAGCTTACAAAAAGTTCACCTACTATTAGTACACTAAAAGCAAAATCCTTAACTAGAGCATTAACCAGAAGACTTCATAACAAGAAATGTATCTCACTACTAGATTTAATTGAAAAGGAGGGTGTGTATAATTTGCAACTCTGAAATAAAGAAGTCTAAAACCTGATTTTCCTTTAAATTTTCCACAAACTAGAATTGCTCATAGTGTCCTAGAAATTATTTTTTTCTTCAGAGGTAAAAGCAAATCTAGTTTCATTAAATACTGTTCTAAATAAAGCAAAAAAAAATGAGTTAATTAGTAGATGGTGAGTACTAACACACACAATGCAGTTCAAAGTACAATATGAAACTAAATTATAAAATACACTGCAATTAGTGTAAGGTAGTTTGAATTACAAGGACCAGAATTACTGTTACCTTTAAAATTAATGAAACTGATATCCACTAACAACTTACTTTACCTTAGTGATAATAAACAATAAACACATAAATTTACAAGTTGAAAAACCATTGTATCCTCAGTTACAGTAGATTATTTTTTCTTTCTTCCCTCCTAGAGGAGGGTATCATGAAACCTAAAAGATGTATCAGAAATGGAAGTACAACGCTAAATAAACTCTACAGTACAAGCACATCTTCCTTTACATGTTTCCAATAGGTGGCAACAGAATACCAAAAATACAAAGGAGTTTATAATTCCTCCTTATTCACAAAGAAACAGAATCCTTGTTAACTCTACCAACAAACTTGCACCAGCAATGTTACTCACATAAATAGTTACATCTCTGCAACTGAAATTCTCTGGACAGTTAAAGCCAAAAAGGCAGAGAATTTGCAGAACAGAAACAAAGCATTCATTAAGAAAACATAGTTTTAATGAAACAACTGATGGTTTGAACTGAGAACTTATCTGAAGAAGTAAAGTACTGTAAAAAGGAATTAACTGAAACAAAATGTTTCTGCACATTAAACTATCAAGGAAGAAAGATAATTTTAAGTTCTTTTGTTAATGATGATAGCCACACCTTGGTCTTTAGAAGTATTTACTTGCAAGATGGAATGAGGGAGTGGGAATTTTTTTAAACAACACTTTCAGCTGACAAATCTCAATTTTATCAGTAATAAGTCCAAATTGACTCTCTGATCCTTTCACAGAAAACAGCTCTTCTTTCTTTTATAGTTACAAGACAGATTTGTTTCTGCTGAACAAAGCTAAATAATATACTAAATATAATAAATAATAACTACTCACTCGCTTTCAAAGCCAGTTAAATTATGGTCCAAAGAAATAGTCTCTGTTGTAATTTCCACTTTTCTTACACTCCCAAAGAAGTCTGTTATCAGAACATTTTGAGGGTCTCGCTGGAAGAGATCAGTTCGATGCCCAGGAGTGGAAACACACAAACTTTTTGGACAGACCTGAAACTGGAAACAAATATGGAATGTCATGCCATATCCTTCATCAATTGACAGTTTCTACAGGTACTTTTCAAAATGAAATCATTATAAAAGTAAGACAAATACCATACATAACTCACGTTTATTTTGGTACAAGCTCCACAGCCAAAAAAATATGACTGAACTAAAACATTAAAAAGAGTAAACAAAAAGCCTTAATCCTCAACACCAATATGAGTTCTATGAAAGTCAACCATCAACTACAATTGATTAATTAAACGTGAGAATGCATTTCTGAATACAGAAGCAACAATACTGCTATACCTTCCCCAAAAGCAGAAGTTGGTATAAATTCTTCATGTGTACCAAAGGGAGGCAGGCATGATTCACAGGCCATGACAAGTAGCTCACTGTGAAGGCCTTCATGCTGAATCTAAATTCTTACCAGAAAAAAAAATCCTTATCCTTATTTCTGGCTTACAGTCCGTGAATTAATGTTGAATGAGGATCTTAAAATATCAAAGCTGTACTATGCACATTAAGTTCACAGAGACACACCTGTAACATCTACAAATCAGCTATCTACTTAACTATTAATTTTATATACATATCAGTTGCACTACCTCCAGCACAAATTCCAACAGTGGGAAGGCAAAACCAGCACTAACAAATTAAACTAGTTTAAATGGACTCACTTTCTGCAAATATATCTTTACACCAAATAAAGTAGACACAACAACGACAGACTAGCTATAACATTTAAAATATCTGAAATATCTGACAAAGTAGTATGCCTATTAAGTAGTAAAACTGTTTGAAATCTAGAAATTATTCAAGGCAAAACCAATAGATTATGGATGAAAAATTTTGGATTTGGGGATTTTTGCACAGGTTCTACCCCACTGCCCACAGAAGCCTCTAGCATTTTCCATCCAGACAGATTCCTTATTCCAGGGGATCTGCTAGAACACAGAATTTGTAGTTTATTTAGTAACATTACACAACTTGAAATTATGTAGCCATGAAAGGCAATCAGGGCCTCATGTTCTGGACTCTGACCTGGGAGAGCTGAGTTTGTTACTCAGTCCACAGAAAGCATTTCACTACCAAATGCACAACCTCACCAAACAAAGCCATAGCAAACAATTCTGTGAGATATAGGTAATAGGTCTACAGTGCCTTGAGCAGTTTCTTGACCAAACGTTGCTGCCCACTGTACTGCCTCATGGACAGCCTGCAGACTAGGTGATAACACTACAGGTTACATGAGTCCTTGTGTGTTCCTGCAACAAAGAACATTTAACAGAGCACATTTCAAGCACAGGACTACCAAGGATGCTCATCTTTCTAAAATGACATTTTCCAAGTGATTCTCACAAACAGGTCCATTAATCACATCATGTGGAGATCATGTGATTAATACAGAAATACAGAATTTGTTAACAGAGAAAGAACTGAAAACAAAATATCCCAAGATCCTAATTTATTCAACATGTATTATAACTAATTTAATTTAAAGAAAGATTAAAAAGAAAGTGTATATGTGTTAATATATTTAACATTAACACAAAGGAGAAAACTAATGGCTCTCACATTACTAATACTGAAGATCACTGAAAAAAGGTGAAAATATCTGACTGATCAGAAATAATGTGTTTAGATAAACTTTTTGATAGGAAAAGGAAACTAACATCTTATAATAAAAGATGGAAAAAATAGTTACAATAGATCACATATCATTGCAAAAATATCAGTCAGTAAGTAAGCAGAGGAACAGATTAAAGATCAATTAGCATGGCACAGTCAGCAAAGCCTAGTAGCTCTGACTCAATAACTCTGCCATAACTATTCCCATTTTGGGTTAATTTTCTACTCCAGGCTGCTTTGGGCTAGGATGATATAATTGGTCATATGAAGTGTAATGCAGAGGTCTCTCTTCTAAAGTCTTAGAATACATGTTCCAAAACAACTGCATCAGCCCTGAAACCATGAAACAGATACCACATTCGACTGTTCTTAATCTGTCCCACAACAGTTTACTATCATGGGACTATTTTGAGACAAATTTGGAACAAAAATATGCAATGGCACTGAAAAATAGAGGATTTCAGTATTAACAATCCAACTACCCAGTACATGTGTGAAAAAGGGCTGCAAAGCAATGACACCCCAGCAGACTAGCACTTTAATAACTAAGGTCTTCAAAGGAGAAAAAGCAAAACAAGAAACTGGCTAAATGAAATACATTTCTTAATACACTGATGTTTCTAAACTGTTTAATTAAGATGCTAATTAAATAAAGCTGTCTGATTTCCACAAATGGAAACTTCTTTACCTTAAAATTTTCTTGCCAAATTTTGTAGTTATTTCATATCAAATTAGGCCTCATCTAGAATGTATTTGTGTCTGAAAGTTTGAATGTGTGACACGTTAGTTTTTACTTTTTTTGGAATTGCAATCAAACTGAAAATCAGTCATTTGCACAGCTTTTTGCTACCCCCTTAGCAACACAGATGGAGCAGGTGGGAAGTAGGTGGAGGAAAGATGCCTCATTCTTCACAGGAATGCAATATCCAAACATTAGGTGGATGTGAAGTGAAGCTTTTTAAAAAGCGGCTGCAGAAAATTGCATAGGTGATGTGATGGGTGCCATGTAACAAATACAGAGCATTTCTGAAAGAGTAGACATCAGACACAGAAGACTGGTCAACAAGTACACATTAGCTGTGAGTGAACTAGTTACTGAGCCACTTAATATACTACCCAGATTATGCAAGTGTGAATTTTAAAAATCAGGCTTGCATAAAGTATTAGCTCTTTGTTCTTAATCCAGAACAATACTAACAGTGTATTCCAGTGCCAAACTATTATCTGTATGTGTCCTATAGCACCACTGCTGAAATACATGCATATCATGATTCAGTACTTTTTGAAACCAAATCATATAATTGGTTCCATTCTCTCCCCTTCCCAGAGCAGCATTAAACAGATTCATGCTGTGATGTCATACACTGATAAATTATCTTACATCGTGTAAGTTTCCACAGGTATTCCTAATAATTTGGCATACAAGGTAAAACAAAAATGCAAAGCAGAATGTTCAAATATATTCTCCAAAAAGCCCAAAATGTAAGCTACTTGACCAGCAAAAACATTTTCTATGTTGTTGACATATGTGAATTAATCTATTTATTTATTTATTTTAATGTCAATTCATTTTCTAGTTTACAAAACTAGAATGTTGTTTGAATGAACAGGGTAGAAGCAGATGTGCTGTCAATAAAAGACTAGCATATTAGTCTTTAAAAAGATTAATACTGAAGTTTTTTGTATCTCATGACCAGACAGGTATTAAATTACAAGGCAATTTCACTGTCACTGCAGTAAAGGAATCCTGAATCTTAGTCATTGAATCAATTCTATGTCAACATAAAATCTGTTAAGTGGGGGCTGTTTAGACTGAATTCTACTGCAGATCTGACAGTCAGGCTAGGACAAGCCTGTGTAGACAAAGGAGTGGCTGCTCCATTGATGTGAATGAATCAAACACCATGTGCTCAGTCAGTGGTGCTCCTAGATCATTGATACAGCACATCAGGATTTACAACTAGAAGGCACCACAGCATAGCTCATCACTTAGAACAGACATGAAGGGTTAATTCAGTAAACAAAAGATGGCTAATCTTTATGCCATTTTATCAGTGTATGTATCTAATTGTTATAAGGGCATTTGCATACATTTTAATCTTAGATTACCTGGTTGTTGTTTTTTTACCCTGCTTCATAACTGAAAGCTTCATTTAATATTCACCTGAGATACAATAAACTCCAAACACAAATAGATTTAGACATGTCTTGCTCTGGAAACTAAACAGAAACTAATCAGCCTCCATAGCCATGTGTGCATTTGTAAGTGCACAGACAGAATTCTGTTTAATCAACTTCGTAAAATATTTACAATTCTTGCCTTTCCATATCTGCAAAGTGTCTGCTATCTATTAAGTTGATTTTACATACTTCAGAAGTTTCCAACTATCACTTCTTATGCACAAATATTTCATTTTATTTAAATATTTAATGAATTGTGTTTATTTTTCAATGATTTTTTTCTTAAATGGCTTGTTTTAGTTAATATTTTTCTGTAGCCAACAAGCCACTTTCACACTGAGGACAATCCTCTAAATGTTACACTACTGTTTTGTTTAATAATGGTAAAAAAGCTCTCCCCACAAAGCTGCTTCTGAGAGAAGCAGTAGCTGTGCAGAAAGCAGCTGGAAAACACTGTGGAAAAAAATGAATTAGTGAATGCTGAGATTCTACTTACGAGGTCATTCATATTTGTCTGACTGGCTGGATGAACTTCTTCCAAGAATTCTAGCATGTAGAATGTGTATCTGTCCATAAGATGAACACCAATCCCAAGATCAGGTTGATGCTTCAAAACAATGTGAAACAGTTACTGGGCATTTGCAGGACAGAACAGGAAAATTACACAAGTCAAATTACTACTCATTAAGAAACATATTCTTGATGTAATACATGGGTTATTTTCATTTTTCTAGACTATATCTAGACAAGAAGCTGGGAACTTCCTTCTTAGAAGTCCAGTGAATTTATGTACTGTCCCAAGCTTCTTAGGACTTGGAAAACAAAGCTGAGAAAGACAGATTATTTTCAATTTGGCTTGGATCTCATAGCCATCATTCTTTCTGTGATGTCAATGGGGTATAAGTATCGGTTATTTTTTTCCATATACCAAGTGTAAGAATTTTCATTAGGCTGAAAATTTCCTACTCAGATCTCTCATTAGTCTTCCCATAAGACTTTTGCCCAATCTATATAATGCATGAATTAACCAGAAAGCACAGAATTCTATCACCACTTTAACTACCACAATTAGCCAAAGTTGATTTGCCTCTCGCTTTTCACTGGACATGTGGGTCCTCAAAATTTCTGTAAGCCTTTCCAAGTCCTTCAAAACTTTTAAGAACTGAAATAGAACTGAGCAAGTGTCAGGTCAAAGATACTCAAATAAAAGCTAGTGTTGACAGGCATAGCTAAAATCAACATGTAGACAAAGGAAGAGGTGAGTCATCATCTTCCTTACACTGAATTACACTTCTCTGTTATTTTACATTTATAAAATATACTATGAAATGTTTTTTGCTATTATTTATTTGTGATAGAAAACATCAAAAAATAAAACATATTAGCCCACTTCTTTGCAACAGTACATAAATCAGGAAAATATACCTTAGAAGGTTATGAAGCTGTAGTTCATAACTAAACACATTAAACACTAAGCAATAAGAAGAGAAATTTTAGATTAAAAAAAAAATGCAGCAATTCTTTCTTTTTTCAGGTATTCTGAAAATTGTCTTTAGGACCACAAGAGTGTACTTACTGACAAAGAATCTTCTCCTACTTGGCTGCTTGCCAAAGCAATTATATTAGGTGAATAAAATCGTTCATACATGGATGCTCCTTGACAAGTATCAATAATAAACAACAATTCATTGTATCTAAAAGAAACAAAACAGGTTTCTTACTCAATTTTCTTTAGATTGAAATACAGAAAGTTTGCTTTTTAGTTACAAGGATAGCTACTAGCAACCTAACTAACAGAAGTCTTCACACTGATTGATTTTAAGCTGGTATGTTCAGCCAAAGCAATTCATAGGAGCAGCTCTCACTGTAGGAAGCTGAAAACAAAATTTAAAACAAACATAATTTTTCAGCTAATTCTATGGACAACAAATAGCATCACTGTTGAAAGTTCAGCTAGGCCTACCAGTAAGATTTCAGGCATGTTCATGAAATACAGTATTTAACCTCTAAATAATACATTCTTATTACCTTCTCTTCTGCCACATTTGTTCAAAGGCATCAGCAAGCTCTACATTTGTGATTTCTTCAGAATCTTGAAATTTTAAGAAACCATTTCCACCGTGGCCTGACAGAAAAAACACAAGTTAGGCAAGTATGTAGGTTAAGGGAAGATACTTCGCTTGGGAGATCATCTTTCTTAAAAAAAAAAAAAAAACTGTCTTGCTTCAGTAAGACTCCAGCACGAGGACAGTATAATTATTAAATATAGTTTCCAGTCTAAATTGTAAGTACAGTCTTAAAGGTTTTCTTCATTAGTATGACAAGGTAAGTTAAAAATCATTTGTCAATCCTTTTCTTTGTTTGGGCACTTAATGAGGAAGCATTTCTTTTCTGAAAGAGTGGTCAGGCACTGGAATGGCCTGCCTAGGGAGGTGGTTGAGGCACCATCCCTAGCGCTGTTCAAGAAGCGTTTAGATGAGGTGCTAAAGGACTTAATTTAGTAGTTGGGTAGAGATAGTGATAGGAGGATGGTTGGACTAGATGATCTTATAGGTCCTTTCCAACCTTATGAACTTATGAACTTATGAACTTAATGGGAATTCATGCCTTCATAAAGATCCATCCAGCTGAACAATAAATGTCATTAAAATTGTACACAGAAAATTCTAATTACCTGTCATATATATTAGAATATTGCTTCTGTCATCAGAAAGAAGACGTTTAGATCGAGGAGTGCTTGGTGGGATTCTTCCTGTTAATACACGCAAGAAATTTTCCACAGTAACCTAGGAATAGAAGCATAAAATAATTTTCTAAAGATAAAACTATGGATCAATAATTCTAGGTTGGATTACATTAAAAAAATAATGGAACAATACAATATGCAGCATATCTAGGAAGATGCAATACTCTATGACAAACTGGATCAACAGACATCTTCTGTTCAAGATTTTACTGCAGTCGAGCTCACAATTACATAGCATCCTGTATTATATCTCACTAATATTAGCCTCATGCTCTATTATATCCAATATGACTACTACCATTATAATTTCTAAATATGTTTCTCATCATTTTGAAAACCTGTCAGTATATACCTTTATTTTGCCAAAACTGCTCATGTACTCATAAAATGTTCACAAAATTAGTGTGTGTTGCCATGGAAAAATAAAAGTTTAAATTACTTCTGTAGTTCAGGAGAGGAAAAACAAGCTCAATTTCAGTTACATAAGTCTTTTGAGTGATCAGATATCATCAGAATGGTGACTGTAAAAACTCCTATAAAACTTCATTTGCTGTCCATGCAGACATACACAGCTCAAATGCTAGCAAAAATCCATGCTCAGGAAAGAACATAATAAAAAAAAATCATATTTGTATTTTGGTATTGTATCTTCATCTCTTTACAAAGTTTCATATTTTCTGTACACACTTATATGCTTGTATAAACTTTTATCAACAGTTACTCAGCACTATTAAAACATTAATTTGTTGTCCAGTTTAAGATCTCCTGGTTTGAAAGAATACTACACAAAAATAAGAAGGTAGTAGAATGTGGATTCCTATATTGTAACTATTAGAGAAAAATAAGTAGGGTTTTTTTGTTGTTGTTGTTGGGGTTTTTTTGTTTGTTTGTTTGTTTTTTTAATAAAAGCACAATCTTAAGATTAGAAACATAAATAGCCCTGGCTAACACACATTTCATTTCCACATCGAAAGCTTCACACTGGCATTAAGCATTCATAAGATGAGACATAAAAACACAGACCAAGTAATTTAAGGTATGGTTACCTCATAGCCTCTGTAATCCACTTCCACATCATCTCCATAGACATTTAGCTCCATGTTTTTATGGCTAAACACAGTAGCTGGTTTAGGATTTCTGGGATTACATGCCATATCATCTGCCAGCATCAGGACAATGTGACTGTGAAATACAAGGAAGACCTTTCAGACGTTCTAGTTCTACAAAAGTCAAAATGAAATTAGAACAAAATAATCTCATAGTTAAAATAGTAGCTTATAACTCTCTGAAGATTCCCGGCATTCTAAGTGAAAATTTCCTTAGCTACACTGTATTTCCTTATGTACGTACTCACTGTTATAAAGTTGCCGCAGAGGGAAAGACTGCTAGGTGCTGTCTAGCAACAGGTTTCACTCAGGCTGCATTGAATGTGCAGACAAGTGAACACGAGCAACTCTGTGACACAGACTCACCTAGACCTAGGTGACAAAGTCTTTATTAAATCTGGAGACTAGGGCTAAGTCGTTTCATACAGCTCCACAGAAGAAATCCCAGCCTGCTTGTGCCCTCTCAAGAAGACCAGTTAAAAACAACGAAAATTATTTTGTTCATTAAATCCCAGGAGCTCACAAACGTTCTTCTAACTATTATACCACATCTGATACACTGTTGCATGGTTATGTGTTAACAAAGAATTCTTCTAAGGAACACTGTGAGCTGACACCTGACACACTTTGCCTTATTCACAGTAACAAGAAAAATAAAATAGCACTTGGAGGACTATTATAATGCTGTACCAACCAGCACGCAGCCAGAGATCAGTACCAGGCAGGGTCAGGGCTTGATCAAAATATGAAATAACAGGTAGTCATTGTTTACCCATGTCACCACCTGTATGTCTACATGAGTATTTTAAGAGTAATTTTGCTCTTCGTTAAGTGCTGATGCACTCAACACACACTAAAAAGATAAATGCTATCCAAAATAACTGAAGCACAAATCCTCAAAAATAATCCAAGTAAATTACATTATTTGGAATAAAATGCAGACAGTTGAGCACAAACATGTACCATATGGCATTCTTAAAAAACACACTGTCCACACATCCAGCAAAACAACTTTGGTGTTAATTTGCCTGTTAACTGTTAAACTAATTTAATCTAATCACGTATAGTACAGCTATTCTAATAACGTAAAACTTCAACTACATAATGATTACAGCAATCAATAACTATTCCTTAATTCATTTTGTTTTATCCTAGCAAAACTTTCATCTTAAAAAGTGAATCACTGCTCCCACACATCAACAAATCACAGCAACTTATATTCATAGAAGCACAAACCATTTTCCCAATGAATTCTGTCAGATGACAAGTGATTTAAGTCACCAAACAGATACCCTTCCATTTAAAACAAGGAACAAATCCTTTGAAACAAACAAGCAAAGAAACTCCAACATAAAAGAGCATATCCAAGAATCACTTATTTCTACCTTAAAATTGGAAGAAAAATGTATTTTCATACTGCTCCAGACAGCAAAAGGACTTTAATAGCACATCTGAAAGGAACTGCTTTCACCAAGGTCCCCTCACCTGTCAGGAATGCCCAGTCTCTTGACACTTCTGTATACTGAGAGAGTGTTTGCCACGTGACGGTAATTAAACCAGAATCGAGATGTACATACCTTGAATTTTTAAGGAAAGAGAAAAACCAACACCACATTAACTAGTGTAAAATACACAAGTAGACCGGGCATATGCATCAAAAGACACTGACTACTGGCATTTAACAAAGTAACAAAACAGCAATCAACAATCAAAAACAGCAACACCAAGAAAGTCTCATATTATTCCTATATATATAGGTCACATATATAAATGTGCTGTTTCAAAGAAATAAATGTGGAAAATAAGTGTAAAAAAAAATGCTCTTTACATGTTCACTTATGAGAAAATTGACATAAAACCCAAGTACTTATACAATAAGCCATTTTAGGGAATAAACCAGCAAGAACAGTTAGCAGATAACTTTTTTTCTTTTTTTTCCCCCACTTACTTTCTCCACATCCAATGAAAGAAAAATCTAAGGAAGAGTTTTCATCTGTATAGCAAACTCCTTCTGGGAGCACTCTTGCATAAACGTATAAGTGAATTCATGCAGAAACCACACTGGGGAAAACACTCTGAAAGTACTTTGTATTTAAGGAGTCAAACATAATAAAGAGCTATGTAAGCTCTAACCAAAATCTGAATAAAAATTCTCAAAAATATCGAAGGAGTTCAATTACATTAACATGGTGAAGGGTAGGAGATGAGCCATTCATAGAATCATTAAGGGTGGAAAATATCTATTCCCTTGGTGAGATATTATTTAATCTGCCCTCAAAAACCCCAAACCAATGAGATTCCAAAACTTTCAGAGGCAGCATGCTACAGCTCCTTGCTAGCCTTAACATTGTGTTTACATCAAATTCACTTTTCATTTCTACACCAACAGCAAGTTTCTTCTGCAGAAAAATTTCCTCAAGACCTGATTTTAAAAACCAGAAAAAACGAAGGAATGACCACAGTATTTCAGACAGTTTCTTAAATTCTTCAACTGTAAATTAAACATCTTTAAGCAAAGTTGTGCTACAGAATATCTTTCTCTCTGTCCTTTAAGAAACTTAAATAAAAATCAAACCTCAGTCTGAAAGGATCCTCAAGTTCATTCAGTTAGGAATTTCAAAAACTCATGTTGAGTACCTTTGCCTTTCAGCAAGACTCATAACTCTAAAAATTAACCCTGGCAAATGCAGCTGTAACTTTGCAAGACATTAGCATCTGCCCCTTCCCTACATTACCTCCTACAACATGGTAGAAAACATGCCTACACTCTGAATTTAGCTATTCACAGTACATTTCAGTAATTCCAATTATTGGCAAGGTGGGTTTGCAGTACAATCCCAGGCCTCAAGCAGTTGATGGCAGCCAAATCTTCCCCACATTATTGCTTAAAAAATTTGTAATAATAATTATAAAGACAAATCATAAACTGTTAACAAAAAAAAAAAACAAACTTGTGGAGAATCTGTTGAGGATAGAAAGTATTGTTCCTCAGACAGAATATTCCACTGTTTTTTTAAGCATGCTAACAGAAGTCTTGATTTGTGAACAGTATTAAACCTAAAACTTGAAGTTTTAATAGTTTCTAGCTTGTACTATAGAAATCGAATTGTAATACAGAAATATAGAAATACTAAAGACATATAGAAATAATATAGAAATACTATAATAAATATAGAAATACTATAGAATAGAATTGTAATACAGAAATAATTCCTTCTAATTCAATTCATTACTATTTAATTTAATTTTATATTGCTAAATTTTAGTATCTGTAAAACAAACATCTGCTACTGAGTAATCATGACAGAGTTCTGAAAGAAATTAGTCATTAAGACCTGAGCTGTGTTTAAGAATCAATTCTACAGCATGATTCAAAATTCATGGCAAAGAAAAATATTAGGAACAGTCAATTTAACCATTATGTTGCCCAAATTTCTTTTATTCTAAGCCTGTTATCACAAGTTAACAGATTGACTAAGGACATACAGATCAGAAACAAATTATACCTTCCTGGTCAAAGAGACACACTTCTCTGATATCTTAACTACCCATTGGCTCAATTTGCACTGCGATAATTTAACTGTTTTAAACTGTTGAAGTTTAGTTTAATGAAATCTGCCACATATCTCTATGTTCCGAGTGCTCAATGTGCACTTACACGGAACAGATAATTTTACTACAGTTAACAATTTGCAGGGATCACTTCAAATGTATTTATTCCCAGGTCTTTACCATCCATTTCATTACTTTCAAATGAACAGAATTGCTGAGCAACTGTCACAAATACAGCATGTAATGAAAAGCTGTAAACTTTTTTTTGTAGAATTTGCCAGGGTTGCACTTACCAGAACTGCCCAGTTATTTGTATGCCCGCTTTTGAAGAACTGTTCTGCTTGAACCTGAGAGATGAAGAAAATATTAGATGTTTTCAGCAGTAAGAAAGAAATGACCGTCTCTACCTTTGTTTCCACAACACGAAGCATGTTTGATGCATTCTTGCATTTACTATACCTAAAATAAAATTTTCAAAACCTTCAAAGCCAGTGATTTTTCTTAATCCATGTCACACATTCAACCCAAGTTAGCTAATGTTTTCTTGAAACTTGCTAAACAACTAACAAAAGACCCAATAGTGACTTTCAGCTTACTTAACAAGGAAAGCCCATGCGTGCCTATAACATATTATGCTCCAAGAACATAATACACTAATTTATTGCCTTACAATTTCTTCCTTAATGAGGTAAGGGGCTTTATTCTATTTTATTGTTCCTTTTGTTTCTTCAGAGGAAATTTGAAGCCTTTTGTTTCTAGCAGAGAAGCCAATCTACAGTTTTAAGCCCCATGTTTAGAATCTGGGAGCTAGGACAATAGCAACAATCTCCACCGACCACGGCTCCCACCAGGCTGTGCAGGGCACAGGGCCCTTTCCAAGCAGACTGCATGGATCCGGACACAGAGAGGGGTCTGGACTCCAGGAGCAGCAAGCACACCGTGCAGAAAGCATGTTCCTGACGTTAGAAATCAGCACAGCGGGCGATGCGGCCCACAGACCCACTGACAGCGGGCAGAGCTGCAGCACGAAGCCCAGGGAAACTCTTAATTCACACACAGCTTTGCAAGTGGCCAGAAAGGAAAAAAAAAACAGAGCCTGCGTGACTGAAAGTTATACTGCACTGCCATAGCAGAACTGCATTTCAGAAGGCTGCAAACGTATTCAAAGAAAGGAGGGATTTTTCATAAACTTTTTGCTAAGAAAGCTGCACGTGCCCGGTCAGCAGACATCTGCCGCACTCCTTTACCGAAGCCCACCCCCGAGGCGGAGGTACGGCACGCAGCAGCCGGGGTGGGGCGGAGCGAGGCGGAGCTCCCGCCCCACGAGGGGCGGTCCGGGCCCTCGCTCTCCGCCGAGCGCCGGCAAGGTGACGGAAGCAGCTCCCAGGAGGCGGCACGGAGTCTGCGGCGCCGCTCGACCCCCGTTCCCGTCACCGCTCTCCCTCCAGCCCTCGTACCTGGACGCCGCTGGCGAGCGCCGCACCGCAGCACCCCAAGAGCAACGCTGCTGCTGCGGCGGCGTGACCCCCGCGGGCGGCGTGCATGGCAGCCGCCATCTTGCCCCGCTGCGCTGCCGGAAGCGGCGGATCGGCCTCTGCGCATGCTCTGCGGTGCCGCCCAGCGGGAGAGGCGCAGCGCTGCCCGGTTTACTTTTGGGGAGCAGGCGGGCGCCCACAGCTCCGAGCTGCGCAGATACTTACACACTTTCAGTGCGGATTTACGCGCTTATTTTCGTACCAGAACTGAGCTCGGATCCCTGGGTGCTGTGGGAGGCACGGAGAGGGCAGGATGCGGAGTTTGGCTGTGTTTGCAGAGCGGAGCAGCTTCAGGGCAGCAGGGGGGCTGGGGAAAGGGAGCAGAGGAAAGAGAGTAGATCTTGTGTCAGGGTGTCTTTGCTGTAGCCTTGCCTAGCACGCATGGCTCATCTGTCAGAGCCAATGAATCATCGGGTTTGTGATTCCATCTATCAAACCGCTTAGTATGATTTTTTAATTTCCACCAACTCACCCTGTCATATCTTAGCTCGATTGTCTGGTGCCTTCCATTACAAGATACAGAATCTGCCCCAAACCATGGAAATGTTTCCTGCTCCATCATCATCAGTAATGACTTCTCAGCCCAGAGCATACTTTCATATATTGATATGTTAGAACATTACGTTTGCTGTTTGAAATCATAATCATGACTGGTTTCCTCATGATAAACCTAATCACCTGTGATTAGATCACATTTTCTGCCTTAAGCTAGTGAACATCTTCCCTTACAAAGACCGTAGCCACCAGCTCCCGTTATGCTTGAGCATGTCTCCCGTGTGAGCCTGTTGTGAACACACTGAGAAGTGCTGTGGCTATCTGTGTCCATTTGTCCATAACTGTAAACTGCATTATGAATCTTCTTGCTCCAGAATGATACATGAATTTAAAATGGAACCACGTATAAGATTTCTCCCTGCCCTTTCAAATGTTTCTTCTGTTATCGTTCTCAGATGTGTTCAAGATGTGTCAGTAATCCCAAAGGACAGGCAGATATCTTTCAGAGCATGTACTCATCCAGTTTAATAAAGCTGGTGAGCTGATTTCGTGTTTATGATGAGTAGGTCTTCATTACCTTTTAGCTCACATGTGCAGGCAACCTTGTCTAGTGAGTAGCAGGGGGTTGGAAGTGGATGGTGTTTAAGGTCCCTTCCAACTCAAGCCATTCTCTCAATCTATGATTCATAATGACTAAAGAGTTAGGTTAAATGTTACTGAAAGAAAGAATCTCTCCTTACAAGAAATCCTTCCTGACATGAAAAGTAATTAACATCTATTTTTGTTTTATAAATAATATTTTAAAACCAAAAACATACTAACTTAAAAAACTCCTGAACTTTCTGAAATGCGTATCACTGGCAACCTTAATCATGGCATTCTTTGAAATATCTGACTGCAGTTTTTATATTATTTTCATTGCATACAATTTGCTATGTAAGAAAAAAGGAAAGAACATTTATATCATGAATTTGACAGAACTGGAATGATGTAGACATAAATTTTCACTTATGGACTCTGCAGACATCTACTGCTTGTGCTGAGCAATTCAGAGCTGAAATATTACTTGCAGGGGATGAGACATTTCAGATACTGGGTTTCACAGACAGAATAGTTTAAGCACACTTGTCAGTATTGCTGTTATTTGTCATGACTCTATGTGGCAACACACAGCAAGGTTCAATTGGCTCTTGATGTAAAAGCATAGCTGCAAATTCATCACGTGTCACGTGCTGTCTGCTGCAGCATGTGAGCAGTGTTTCGATCAACTGCAGCAACACTGCAAGTGTCACTCTTTTATTCTAGGTGTTCAGGTTATATTGATGCTTTCCCTGCCCAGAGTGGAAACAGAACTGAGATAGAGCAAGTTTACTTTCACAAGCACTTTGGAGACCAAAGGAATGGTCATTATTCCATCTGATTTATATGTTCCTTTATACAGTGCTCACTTCAGCTTTTCAGGTCTCTCTAGCTTTTATTGCCTTCTAGATTCCCTTAGCCTGCTTGAGTTCATTTTGTTATGGATCTATTCCTTTTGCTACTTACGAATTTCATTTCTATACAGCCTCAGTCTTTTATAGGCTTTATTATTCATCTGCCACACAGGAACATCCCAGAGTTTCAGGCATTATTCCTGGAGGGGGCATCACTAGTTATTTTTTTCCTGCTAAGATAGTAAAAAAAGCTTTGCCTTTATTTTTTTTCATCTCTGTGCCCTATAGGCAGCTCTCAGTACAGACATTCTGTTTGCTTCCATGTTGGTATAAGAGTTTTGGTCTAGAATAAAGACTGGTCTAGAATAAAGACTAAAAATCTGGTCTATGCTATCTGCTTCTCATTTTCATTCTGCTTTGTTTTCATGCTAATCACAGCATTTTTCATGCTTAGAGTCTTTTTAGATTGACCTTTGCCACCATGTTTCTTGAACCTCCTGCTGAGTAATTAGAAAGGACACCAAATGTGTATTCCAAAATGATTTGTAATTAAAACAACTATTTAAAAAGCTGCTGTGATTACAGCTGGTATTCACATTGGTGCACTTCTTGGTGCCCTTCCAGATTCTTCCCTCCTCCAGCAGGTTGCTCAGGCCTTAATCCTCTAATCTAAACCATATTGAAATTGCCCACTTAGAGCCATCTGTCGGTTCCTCCTGCTCAGCATGGTGCCTAGCCTTCCTCTGAGGAGGGGCAGCAATTGCAAATGTAACCTGTAAGCTACTAAAACAAGAATTTGCGCCCACTGGGGTTTATCTCAAAATTTTTGGCCACAAAGTGTGTTGCACTTTTATATATATACATACCAATTAAATAGCTCTACTTTTGCTAGTGTTAACGTCAGTTATATTACCTGTATATCTCTTAGCATCTCTTCTTTTTGTGTACTCTTGATCCTGGTCCTGTGTTTCTTCTACTGTTCTTATCAGACTTGCACATATTGCCCAATGACTTTCTACAGGAGAAATACAATAAAGGAAAAAAAAAAAAAAGCTCATTTATTGTGCTTCCAAAAGAAAAATGAAAAGAAACTCCTGCAATGAAATATGTCAACAAGACAGATTCTTGAGGAATCATCTGTAATAGGTCAACTATATTATTACTAAGAAAATGCAGATTTATTACTTCCTTCATTTTGACTGTCAGAACAATACATTTGAAAATTCAGAAAAGTCCCTGAATATCTCCCATTTTTATATTGCTTCTGGGTTTTGTAACCAACAAATGAGTCTGCTAAAGTTTGGTGTCTGTGCTCATAAGTTCATAAGTTCATAAGGTGCTGGGTGCTGATAAAATTGGGTCTCCAGTTATGGAACCTGAATGAAAATAGTAATCAAATTAATGACTGACTGTATTAACTTCTTCGTTGTTTGCATAGGATATTTTGTTTAAGTGTTTTTGTTTGTTTCTTTTTTGCCATTTCTGTTTGTGGCAGAATGGCTTTTCTACAGAATGTAATTAAAAAGATACACAATAGCAAGGTAATTCTGATAAAAAATTTACAACAGTGTTATGATAGTAATAAATACAGAACTTTCAAAGGAAAGTTACTACACAGACAACTTTCTTCTAAAATTATGAAGTTGAAACAACTCTACTGGACTGTTTTAACAGATTCTTTTTGAACACTGCTTAAACACATCAGAAACTGTTTTGTTCACCCATAGAACGCAGTTGCTAATGTCTAGCTTGGAATCAAACTAGACAATGTTTTCCACTCTTATTTATAAAGTGAAATTACATAAATCACTTCTCAAATGCCTTTTGAGGTCAAATTAGAACTCTGACAAAAATATCGAACCCTAGAATGAAATTCACTTGACGTTTGTTCTTAATGAATTAACCATCTACCATGTCATTAGTGTTGCTTTGTAATTAATGACTCAAATCTCATCAAGTATGTAGTTTCCAATATGCTGAATAATACAGTATTTAATGTTCAGAAGACAGTGGGTTACAAACAGTCTCAACAGCTTATCCTGTCAGAAATATAAGTAAAATATGAGAAAACAAAATATAAAAAGAAGTGCTTTATACTGTGTTAGGTATAATAGCAGTCATCAAATATTACATTTGGCCTAGTGGGACAATACTTCTTCTCAACAGAAATCAGTGCTGAAAACTTCTATCAATTTTTCTCTTTTGTTAAGGTAACAAAATATGTGAAAGATGCAGCAATAAAAGAATGCCTCCATCTTTTTAAAATTATCCCCTTCTTTGTGTTTTTCCCATTGATATTTCTAAGGGGTTCATTCTCAATTGGAAAACTTATGAGCTTTTTATGTAGGAGCAAGATAATCTCATTTAAATTGCTCTAAGTAAAGCTAAATTCAAAACCATAGTTCTACTCTTGATTTCAAGCAGTGGGTATAACACATGATGTTTGAGAATCCACTCTAGTTCTGACATCTCTGTTCTAAGTCTACTACACGTCTGAAACATACCAAGTATTGGACTGTCTCAGGTGTCATGATTTTGTGGTTTTTCATTGCTATTCCTCACCATGAGGAGGAAAGTCCTCCTCACAGTGACTAAGCTGAAGCTTTCTCTGCTTTGCTGGTTAAATGAACTCAAGTAAAGAGCTATATTACTGATGAACTGATGTTAGCTCCCTTATCATTACTTAAAGCTGTCTTGTGTATTCTTAAATTACAGCCTGCAATCTAAATATATCCTTTTGTCTTCCAAGTAACCTTCATTTAAAAGCAAGGTTTTATTTTACTCTGTTGAGAACTACTCATCAGCTAAATGAGAATACAAGCACAAAGTTTTGAGAATTACAGGCTGAATGCATATCAACAGTACCTGGAAAAAAAATAGATTTAATATTGTGAAAAATGTAATAGAAATATATAGACAGTGAATGGAGTCAACTTTGGAAAAGGTTACTCAGACACCAAGTACAACAGTGTTGATTAATGTTAAATATTTGAATAGTGAGTATACTGAATGTAGTCAATTACCAGCAAAGGTTATGTAGATTAGAGTGGGATGAGTTATTAGAACTGATTAGTGGAAGACTGTACTTGAAAAGCAAAATTTAAGGCAAATTCAAATACAGGCCTTTAAGATATTCACAGAAATATTCTTAACAGATGGAATGATTTAATATATATTTAAAAAAAAAAGCCACCATAAATACAAACAATTATTTTTGTTTTTCCTGGCGTTGTGTGGTGGAATGGATCAAAACAGTAAAAAAAATTTTAGACAAGAGGATAGCTTGAACCTTTTAGAGTAACTGGTAAGCTAGAAACAAATGTAGTGATGAATCAACAAACCTAAATAATTTCCTAGACTGTTCAAATTACATCAAACACAGTGTCTGGCTCCTTCTCAGCTACTTTTAGTGGGTTACTCTGAAAGTTGCTGCAGATCAGATGGAAAGTATTCATGCTGATCTAAGTATGGAATATAATTCAACATATTTCAATCTCTAACTGCATTATACTTAATGCTATTTGGAATTAAAAGTACTCGTTTCTTTGAGCATATTTACTGGAAGCTGTTTCCAAGTAAAAATGCCAGAATGACTTCATCAATTGAAATGATAATACTTGGGAGCCAGATTTTGCTGTGATTTATAAAAATGCAGTGTTGTTGGAATTTCCTTCTGTGCAGTAGGACAGTTAAATGCCTTTTTACCATTAAAGTGCTGGCACTCAGTGCCAAGTGGAATTTTACTTAAAAAATTGAAATGGGTCATTACTTGAGAAGGAGTGTGGATGAAATGAAATAAATTCAGCAAGAAAGTGAACTGGTGGCAAGGCAGTCCCCCAGATACTTCATTTCTTAAAAGACAAATTCTGTGTCATAAATTGATCAGGGCATTGTGCAAGCTGCGGAGAACTGCTGAGATGAGAATGCATTTGGTTATGAATTCTATAAAATGTTTTCTATATTGTTCTGCAATCTTCTTGTGAATAAAACCTAAAGGCTCTTTTTTCACCTCTGATAATAACAATGAGAAGTGTATCCTAATGAGATTTTTAAGAAGAAATCATAGTGATAACAGTATTTAGCAATACATTAATACATATCTGTTGATTGTATATATCTGTCCTGTTTTATGACACGAACAAATTATTTCAACTATTAAATAAATATTTCTTGAAAAATTAAAACCTATGTTTACTGTGGTTAATGGTTTTATATATTTTTAATGCAGACATTTGAATTTACACATTAATTGAACGTGAATTATATGTAGAAAAGACAACAGTCAGTTTCATCTAGTCAGTATCTGCATAGGTACATTTGCAAAAATATTTTCTCAGATGGCAGTCATCTTCCTGAAATTTAAGTCTCTGAGAGCTAGCAAGGACTTCCTTAAACAAAAATTCTCTCATTATAAAGTGCTGAAAAAATTATATTTGTCTTGTGCTTGGAAAAAAATATAAACAAAGAATAATCATTGCGTGTTTGTATTAAATATTTAAAGCACAGAGCCTGATATTGTTCCAGTTTCAAAGAACATTCAGTGTGATAATTTTAGCAGGCTTTTGCCTCACCATCACCATAAGTTCACATCAGTGAAATGGTTATACTCCCCAAAGTCCAGTGACCAAAAACCCAAATAGCACAGTCCAAGTCAATAGAGTCAGGTATTAACTGAATATATGCCTAGCTTGGATTGTAGAGACTATGAAGGTAATTCAGACCTGTTTTCTGTGACACCCTTTGTTCATTTTTTAACAGATTATTAGCTTAATGCTCTGGATGATATGACACTCTGACAACTGATTAATCAATTGCGGAAGAAAAAAAAGGAAAATCTTTTTGGAGCTCAAAAATCATTTAAGTCAAGCTTTCAATAAAAGGCCGCTGTTTAAGCATGTCATATACATATTATTTATAAGATCTATTAGCTAAACGATCATATATCTCACAAAATAATGTGTTTATCAGGTACAGAAATCGCAGCTCTCTGATTTAGAATAGATATGATAATCAGATAATAATTCAACTGTACTAGCTATAAATATAATAAACACTTTCCATCTGTTCAGCAATTCTTACCCAAGGACTCAAAGCATTCAGTGTTAATTTCTTGGTATCTTGAAACCAGGATATTGCAAACCTTACTAAACATTTTTGGGTGTTGTTTCTATATATTAATTTTCATTCTTTCATCTGATTAGGTTTACCTGTGTATTTGCAGAAGATAAGGAAAACTATTTTTGAGAGGTTGTTATACATCATCATGTTATGGGAAGCATTTTTAATGTGAATCCTCTTCCATGGATAGATTTTTATCACAAAAGTATTTAAAATTAAAGGGGCTTGACATATTTTGTCTTCCTAATGTCCTCATTTGGCAGACAGAGCAGCATGAACTATCTTTTCCATTTCCTTCAGTAATTCTGTATCTAGTTATGATAATCTAAAATTGTCAGATTGGTTTTCAAATCCTTTTCTGAAATAAGTTCTTCCATTAGGCTATTTATCTGCTTATAATTCTAGAAAGAGAATGTGCTCTCTCAGAGGAGATCTTTATATGTTCAAAAATGAAAAATGCATTTTGGAAGGGAAATATGTCTGTGTTTGCATTAGTAATACTGAATGGTAAATTCAGTTCTTTTCCAGAAATTGCTCATAACATTTTTTTCCATAATAAAAGTCAGATAGGAAAGATAGCTATATAAGTCATAATTCTTCTAACCTAGAGACTGAGTGAATGAAACAGAATGGGGAGGGGAAAAGAATTTTAAATACCTGGAAAAGTTAATTATTTTGTTTCTGGCCCACTATAGTCAGAGAGCTGTAAAAGTCGTTCTTAAAACTGCAGACACACAGGAAGTTTTGCTTTCAAATTTTTGAATAGATGGAGGTATAGAACATATTAGTGACTAAAGTTTTATAAGATAACTTGAATAATGAAAGATATTATCAAAGTTTGCATCATGAGCTCAATAAGATCCAGAATATAAAACGAGAAACATATGAAGCAAGTGATCATTTTTTCAAATGCATATCAAAACACATTTAAAATATTGGGTTTTTTTTCCTGAACATTAATGATTAAATATGAAAACTGCAGACAGAGAACCTGTCACTTGTACAGCTGTGCAGATCTGTAGCAACCTGACTCTTGAAACATGTTCACGGAGAAGCAGAACTTTGTAAAAAGTTCTCCAGAAACATCTAACGGTCTTCTCTTGATCATTGTGTCATGACTCTAACTCCCAGTCAAGGTGTGTTTGCTATCCAGAACAGAATAGTTTGATTTCTTAAAGAATGTAAGGAGCCCTGCTAGGAATTGTGGCTGAACAACTACTTAATTTTATTGGATAGGAGGATAGGACTTGGTGACTCAAGAAGTGCCGAGTATTTTTAGTAATTTCAAATGTTAAAAAACATTATTCATTGTCACATTCTATCCTGCATCAAGCCAGACACTTCTTCCATTTAGCCAGAAGTTTTCAGCCCATGCTTTGTTGTTCGGAGTACAAGTTCAACCAGTATATTACAATTTCATCAACTGTTCTGTTACCTCTGCTAATAAGCCATCTGGCAGGGTGTCATCTTCTACTGAAAAACAGGTATTTGATCCAATTCTCATTTGTTATAATGTCAAGAAAGCATTCATTGAAGTCAGTGACTAAATTCAATGTTCTTGTACGTCAGCAGAAAGTCAGGATGAATCCTGAATTAACATTAAAACATTTCCATGGTTAAAACATTTGCCAGCTCCTCTCATGTTGTCTCTCAACACAGTTCATTGCATCTGAAAATGATTTTTATAAATCTTTTCCTTGTTCTATGTTCTGCTTTTCATCTAATTATTATGCAGTATGCACATTTTAGTCCCTATAAATTGAGTTCTATTCATTGCAATGCAAGAACAAAAAGTTAAATAGATAAATTCAAGAACCCTAGCTCATTCAGAAATGACTTAGCTCAATCAAAATTAATTTGTTCCTAAAATAAAATTTAGAGTTGTGAGCCAGCACCTTCCTAAGTTACAACCTTTGTAGGCTTATAAAGGAGGGTTTGGACAGTCATCCCCCACTTCATAATGAAAAATGAAAAACAAACAAAGCTTTAACCTAAATTAAGTTCTTTAACAGTGAAACAACAGTGGCTAACCTGCATCTTGACAGCTACTGCTTTGTGATGATTACTGAGTGTAGCAACAGGTGGCTCTTCGATTTTTACTAGAACACTAGTTATTGCAGTAATCAATCTCAACAAGAACACGTCAGTGTTATTCTACTGTGAATTCTAGGTATAAAAAATCATACTGTGACAAAATAAAGTTTCTGTTTAAATGTACAGTTTGTTCAAAATTAATAGTACTTTGGGTTTTCTATATTGAAACAAAAGCCTGTAAATGCAGATGTCCCATAGGCTCTATCTCACTGGGAAAAACTCAGTCTAGAATCCTCCTTGACTGCAGGTAAAAGAAAAACATATCTCACCTTTTTCCCCATTACTTGACATCACAATATGATGAGCCATTTTAAAGACATCAGTGTGAAAAATTGTTGAAAGTTTCTCAATAAGAGCAATCATGTCATATCATAAGACTCTTCTAAGCCCTTCAGATTGGAAGTTGTCACTCCTTTCCATTCATTTAGCTTTCTATTAAAAAAAAATCAAGAGACTTCTCTTTTCAAGAGCCATACTTACTATCAAGGTGATTTTCAAGTAGGAAAGATTTTCACCATACGATTGAATAACTGGTTATACAAATAAGGCACTGGTACATTATACTGCTCAAATAAAACCCAAATGATAAGTAGCAGGAAATCACAATTTCGAACAATCTTATGCTCTTTAGAGTTTCCAGAATGAACTCTAGTAGCTGTGGTTGAATTCTTTTCTTTCCATCTCCCCAGGTTATTCAGTTCGAACTTATTTTATTTACTGATGTGTGTGGTATTTATTTGTCCTTTTTTTCTTTTTTTCTTTTTCTTTTTTTCCTATACCTACTTAGATTTCCTTAGCTCACATAAAGTAAACAAGACAAGCTAAAATTACTTTATTGACAGTATCTATTTGAGACAAATTCATTTGATTAGAACCTTAAAATCTGTGGTTGGATTCCTTAGGAAGAAAAGACAAAGAAACAAAGACTACTGGGTATTAAAAAAAAAAAAAAAGAAAAAAATGCATCTGACCCTTTCTAAGTCATTGAAAATTCAGTTTACTGAAAAAATGGTAATTGAGAAAAACAAATAATCTTCCCAAAAAGTTATTTCTAAATCGTATTGGTTGCAAAGTTCCAGTTTAAGTAGCATAAAATAAAACAAAAAGAATTAAGAAGCCATAATGAATAAGAGTGAAGGTCTCTTTAATTTCACTGTGATCCACCCAGCAATAGAAAGCAGCAATCTTAGGAATTAAAAACAGATAAACTTCTACAGGATCAATTCCTTTCTGTCTTGCTAAGACTTAAGGACTTCCTGAGGTGGCAGTCTTGAATTTATTAAGCAATATAACGTCTCTACAATATCCTCATAGTATCTATCAGTAGCCAGTTCAAGGTTAAGTACTTAAATTGAAAAATATTCAATTTAGCATGAAAATAAAGATACTTAAGAATAAGAAAAGGATCCATAACAAATACTGGGAACTTAAAAAAAAAAAAAAAGTCAGAGATTTAAAAACTGTAAAAAACAAGAATGCAAACAAAATGACAAAAAGACCAATGGTCAGACAGGTGAAACAGGACTAAAAGAACTGGTTTTCCGTATAGAAGAATGAAAAGGATCTTAGCAAGATGATTGAAGTTGATTGCATAGATATAACAAAAGCAACTGGAAACCTTCACTAACTATTTCTGTTCAGTATACGGGGAAATAATCAGATGATGTAATTATATCACAGGGCAATGATGAAACATTCTCCATTAAAAGTGTAGCCAGAAAAGTATTCTAAATTTTAGGCAATAAAAACTGAGTAAATCTGCATATCTGGATAATTTGTATTACAGTTTTAAAACAGCTGGAAAAGACATTTTGAGGATTGTATGAACCCTTGAAATCAATGCATTCATTACTAGTACTGAAAAATAAAACCAGCTGAAATATAAATGGGAAATGTTGAGTTTTGTTCCATAGGCATTGTGTTTTGGCTATGTGCTGTATAACTGTTCTATTGATTACCAACAGACAAATAAACAACAACAACAAAAAAAAGGACAAAATCACTGGTAATAACACAGAAACACTGGAAGACAGCAAAGACTAGGGAAGTGGTAACTCACAGAGAGGGTATTGGTACTGGGTAATATGGTAAACGTGCTGCAAGCAAATGTATGATGCTATACACCTAAGAATAAAAAAAAAGTTGTTGATTCTAGAGGGGAGAAATCTATGGAAGCATGTAGTATAATAGAAAGCAGGGCTGCTAGGAGCCTGCTAGACAACCAGCCAAAGATGAACCACATTGCAACACGGAGGTCAGTGTAACATTTCAATCCATCAACGTGAAAAGAGAACTGTTACGATGTTAAAGGCAGGTTGAATCACATCAGTACCTGGCACTGACGTGACTGGTTCTGGAACAATGTGTCCTGGTTGATGCCTTCGCAGAAGAAGCCTATTGCTAAACTGGAAAGAGTTCAGGAAAGGGTCAGAATAATGGTTACACTTTAATGGGAAAGTCAAAGCCACATCTATTTAGTGTATAAAAAAAAAAAAGTCTAAGGAGTGATGTGATCATAGCCTTTAATTTCTATTTTTCTCATCGTATTGAAGTATTAATCTTCAGAGCACAAGTTTCTTTGCTCCCTCCCAGGTTTCATTCATTTTTGTGTCCACTAAAGATACAACAAATGGCAGTTCTGAGACTCAGTGACGTCCAGAGACTAGGTTTTGTCAGGTAGAATTTTCCCTACCTTTCAATTAGCGATGTAGCTCACTTAAGGAGTCTGTTTAGACATTCGTAGGAAAAAAGAAAAAAAAAAAAAAAAGATGAAGATAAAAAAGAAAAAAAGATTTAGCAAAGTAGAAAATGTGAGGAAACAACATTCATGAAAATGAAAGGATCAGTTAAGTAACCTTGGATTAATTTATACCACCAACAGCCTAAGTGTGATACAGGGCTGTAAGAAAGGTCTGTATTTACTTTAAAATGCATGCTACTTCAGGATCAGAAGCATATAATTCAGCATATTTGATTTAAAATGTTGCACATAATTGTTTTAATTACAGAATCTACAAATTCAAACTGTCCACATGTATTGTACCAGGCTGTATAAAGCACATCAATCCAAGGACATCAGTTCAGATGCAATAAAGACATCTAGAAGAGCTGCAGGTTATTTGAAAAAAATGACAACCACTAAGGCTTAAACAGGCAACACACATAAAATAAAAAACAAACAAACAACCAAAAAAACCTAGAAGACTCAGAAAATACAGGGAGATTCTGAAGTGATTTTTGAAAACAGAACCTAATTAAGTTATCACTGGAGGCTCTGGGTGTTATGTAATTGTTTTAACCAAGAAGGAGAAGAGATGGCCCAGAACAGCAGATTCCAGCTGATCCCATGCTAATTTCATATTATTTCAGCTTCATTTATTTGCTGGAAAAACCAACAAGAATGGAAATTGAATCAGCCCAGTGATACAGGATCTATTAGAAGTTTCAAGATCAATTTCCAGAACTTCTGAATTATCATTTTGCAGAAGAAGTAGGAAGTGGTAGAAGTATTACCAGGAATTCTATCTCACCCCAGTACTGTGAAGGGCTGCCTGTATCTTCAGAAGTGGACACTGCTCCGGAGTTTAAATTCATGTTCCCATTTCTTTCAATTTCTTTTGTATCCTGTGTTATTTTCTGAAGCAGTGAAACCGCTTCAACTTCATCCACAGTCTTGATCAGATACTGTTAAAAGACAAGCAGCTAACTTTCAAGCAGCTGCCTTTAAGTTGCACATACATACCTGAAATAATAAATAACCTAGCTTTATGCATATATTTAATTAATGTGTTCTTAATTCTTTGCTGCTGATGTTATTCAGAGCCTTTGAGAAGCAGTGATCTGTGACCCTGCTTCAATATGGGGATTTTGCCACAGGCAAATGCATAACAAATTACTTCTAGAAGGAGATGCCATATTGTTAAATCAAAAAGTATACCTTCCGGATATATTTGACATATTCAGTCTGATGGATTTCCTAAATGGCCATACTTCTTCTGAGGTGGTAATTTCTGTATCAAAGATTTTGATTTTGTGCAACAAAGAACAGATAAAAATCCCTCTGCCTTTTTATTTTTATTTTTTAATAGTAACTTAGATGTGCATAATGGTAATAATTTAATGGCAGAAAGTCAGAATTTTTTTCCTGGTAGTATGATCTAATTGAGCAAAATGCAAGGTAACTTGTAGAGGAAAATAAACATGTCAGACTAGAATTTACACACAAAAAAACAACCCATTCCCGAGAAAGATGTCATGATGCATACAACAACATGGAAAGCATGTGAAAGGAAAAAATACTTAAGGACATTGAATGGGATAGTTATATACCCATAAAAGCTGAATATATAAATATAGATATGGTGAAAACTTATGAATGGAATTTGTCTGGGACAATAATAGTATAGCTAGACTTTTTGGCATGAGCTAAAAATAAATTTTAAAACCACAAAATGCCAAAATTACAGCTCTGTTTTCCTAAATAGGACGGCATCTTCCATTAGCCCACTCTTACATCAGAATTTATTTTAAGAAAGTATCTATTAAATTTAACTCATTTTTCCTCTTGTCAAGCTTAATTTAAGGTCTTTTAAAAACAAACTCGTGTCTTTTAATTAGGATGTTGGAGACTACTTTTTACACACTAAGGAAAAAATAAGATACTTCACTTTTCAATTAATTTACATTTGGATGTATTGAAATCTCACCAATAGAAAGAAGAGTTAAAGCCACGTGTTTAGCGCATGAGATGTTCTAATTCCATGACATCACTGCAGATTTCTTAAGAAGATGGCATTGGGTTCATAGAAAATAGAGCTGTTAAGGATCTGACACTGTCTTATATTGGACGTTGTCTTATCCAAGCTTCTTTCTAGAGATACTTCACCTGATGGGTAACACAGGACATCAGTGGCAGAGCAATGCAAAGGGATATTTGTGGCTCTCCTTCTAGTTGAAATCACTTGGACTAACTGGATGGTTGAACACTTGGAAAACTTTCCAGACTAGTTTGTTTGAAGAAGATAATGGATCTGCCTCTGGCAGACTCAAAGTCTCTTCAGGAGAAAGGAAAGTGTCTATAGAAAAGTCTGGAGGTAGGGCAAAGGAAGAAAGGGGCAATTACAGAGCCATCAAGACAAGGAATATGGCTGCTGTGAGGAGAGCAATGTATCAAATTGATGTTGAAACACAAATAAATCCACGTACAAGAGGAGAAGCTTCTTGAAAGACTCCTGGGAAGACCCATCCACTGTAGTAAAAATACAGAGCTACAGAAAACAAATGCTCAGCTTGAAGTTAGCTAATCTAGTCCTGTTAGGGTGTGCATCAGTGAAACTATACGGATATTGTTTGTGTTAGGAAAAATCAACGGCATCAAAAAGATAGATCCAATTAGAACATCAAACTTGATATTGGCATTTAAGCAATTGAAATAATCTACTCTAACTTCCAGCATGCAGCAGAAGATACACTCTCAACATCATTCATCAGAGCACAAATAGAACCTGCTACTGCATCCAGTTCTGGACTCCCCACTAGAAGAAAGATGTTGGTAAATGAGTGAGCTCAGCAGACATCCACAAAGCTGTCCAGGAATAGGACAAGAGGCAATGGCTTTAAGTTACACCAGGGAGGTTCAGGTTGGTTATTAAGAAAAATTTCATCTCAGAAAGAGCTTTGGAACAGGCAGCCTAGGGAGATGGTGGAGTTACCATCCCTGGAGATGTTCAAGAATCACAGAAACGTAACACTGAGGGACAGGGTTTGTGGGCATGGTAGGGTTGGGTTGATGGTTGGATTAAATGACTTTAGGGGCCTTTTCCAACCTTAATGATTCTACGATTCTGTCAGAGTACTTGCTCTTAGAAGAACTGAGGGAACAGAGCTGGTTAAGCCTTGGGATAGCATACAGGGCATAGAGCAGCTCTCCACTGCTTATGAGGAGGTTGCCATGCAGGTGCAGCCAGGCACTTCCCAATGGTGCAATGGTGGTAGATGTGAGACAAACTGAGGCAAGGCAGACTTTAACGCTATGGAAGGAAACCAGAAGACCGGCCAAACACAGGCTGCCCAGAGAGGCTGCGCAACCTCTGGAGGTTTGCAGGCTGAGACCACTTCAAGACCTCAACAACCTGCTGTAAGCTCAGAGCTCACCCTGGAGGTTAGACGAGGGACCTCGTCAGGACCCACTCTGTGACCTAATGGTCACAATGCTTACAGCTTTTAGCAGCCCGAGCATCACCGGTGCTCAGCCCCTTTCCACCTCCGCCTCTCCGCAGGCACCCCCTGAAACTTTCCCCGGCAGCCTGCGCCCGCCCTTCCTCCTGCCTTGGGGGAGGAGAGGGAGAACCACTCTCCCGCTCCCTCCGTACAGCGGGGACGGGGAGGCGGGCAGCCTGCCTTCCCTCCTCCCCCCGCCTCGGCTCGCCCGCCCGCCCGCACGCTGAAGCCTCGGCGAGAGGCTCCCGCATTGCACCGCCGTGCCCTTACTCCCCTGCCGCCGGTATGAGCGCCGGTGAGGCGAAGGAGTATCTTGCCCGCAGAGAGATCCCGCAGCTTTTCGAGGTAGGATTAGCGGGGCTGGGTGTATGTTGGGGGCGGGGGGGCTGAAGGTGGCTGGAAGGACGTAGCCGCACCGCTGCGGGCTGGACCCCCACCCCGGGGCGCGGGTGATGCCGCGCGGTAGATACGAAGGCGGCAGCCCCGCAGCGCACCCCGGGCCGGGGCGGGGGCAGCGGCTGCCCTCGTTCAGCCCCTCGGGAGGGAGCAAACTCTCTTTGGCTTCTTGCAAGTTACCTGCTGCTAATGGTCGGTGATTACTTCTTCCCCGTGCAGCGTGGATTTTTATATAAATAGATGTATTTTTTCAGAAGCAGGCATTCCGCTTGCTATATAAAACACACATATGCCATTTCCATAGTCTGTTCTGAAACAAGACATCGTTCTCTGTATGTTTGGAAATGACAGGGCGCAGAGCATGGTTACATTTTACAGACACACTGAAAATGTGAATGCTTTAGCAAGAGATGCAGATCGAACTGTTTTTCTATGCAGGCTTAAGGCTGGTGCTAGCAATTTACAATAATGGTGCACATCTGTGAAATGTGTACATGTCTAGTTGCTGTGGTCAGGTAAGTAAAATAACGCCTAGATATGAATACATTGTACCCTATTTTATAATTACAAACCTACATAAGTAGCACTCACTTATCCTATAAACTGTAGACAATAACTGAGCAGATCCTGATTCAGAGCTCTTTATGACTAGCATCAACTATGACCCTCAGAGTATGTGCACGCAGACTGGGAAAAACACAAAGGAAGAAAAAGCACCCTATAACATTTATTGTTTGAAGCAGGTTGGATGCAGTTGTCTTGTGCAGAGGTGAGATGGTGACCTATGTATCACTTTGTCAAGGAAAATCAATTCCCATGCGTCAGAGGAGGGCCTAGCATTCCTTCTTGCACACACTCCACAATGCACATTGGTACAATGAGTGTGGAATGAATGGCACAGACAGGGATTTTCTAATGCTGGGAATTTCCACTCTGTTAAATCTGGAGCTGCCTGTGAACTTTGGTTGGTTTTTTTTTGTTTGTTATTTCCACTGCTTACCAAGGGCATT
Source organism: Cyrtonyx montezumae (assembly GCF_038088225.1). NCBI lineage: Eukaryota > Metazoa > Chordata > Aves > Galliformes > Odontophoridae > Cyrtonyx > Cyrtonyx montezumae. The sequence goes on from NW_027071825.1 coordinate 10,602,175, forward strand.
TCTCATGATTTTTAAAAATCTTTTGTTGTTATTCTTTAAACCGTTGACTCAGGAATACACATATTATACCTGTGGCTTAACACGTCTTCCAACAAAAATATACATCTTAGTGATTTAACAGAATACACCATGTACGTAAGTGGCTTTTTTTGGCTCGCGCATTGCTGAACATATATTTGCCAGTGGCAGGTATAAGAAAATTTAAGGACTTTTTTTTAAAACTATTTTCAGTTTCCATTTTGATGCAAAAAGTCAAGTATGAAGACATAACCATAAGCCCCTTATTCTGAATCATTTTTTGTGACACCAACAAGCTCAAATCATATAATTTATGCAGGCCTCAGTCTCATGCATTGGCTTGAATGAGGAAGTCTGAATGTACAAGGAATACAAGATTTCTCTGTGCAAGGTCAAATTCAAAGTAGTACTTCTTTTTTCCTGACATCTATCATTATTGTATGTATTTCTGATCTGACACTGCAGAGTCTGTTGAATGGATTGATGTGTTACAAACCTGATGACCCTATTGAATATTTGGAAAGCTGCTTACAGAAAGTGAAAGAGCTTGGAGGACCAGAAAAAGTGAAATGGGACACTTTTGTCAGCCCAGAAAAGAAGACTCTGCCTCCACTCAATGGAGGGCAATCCAGGAGATCTTTTTTCAGAAATGGTAATGTATTAAGTATGAAAATATTTATATTTTCTGTATTATGAATCGGTTTATATCCACTATTGAACTATTTTATACTCACGACTGCAGCAGACCAAGCCTCCTTCTGATCTTCCTTCTGTTCACTTGTGTTTTCACATTTGGGTTTCTCCTCCTGTAACAAATGTGTGAAAGAAGAAGTTGTAATCATTTTGCCACCAGATAATGCACGTTTGCTGTGTAAATGCCTAACACATTAGTGGACAGATTTCTCATATCTTCCATAAAATATTTGCAAAGATAGAGTCAAAGTTCTCTTAATGCATTTGGCTGATGTTTTTGGTTGGTCCTTATGGGTAATGTATGTACTAACTTCACCACATTTACACCTTTATTTGGCCTAATTTATATTGAAGCTATATGCAGAATGTAGTAAATATTATGCAAACGACAAATTCTTAGAAAAAGGTGTTTCTCATAAAACCAAACAAATGTCATTATCAATACCTGTAATTATTTTATTTGTAATGTTACCAAGGAGTAATTAGCTTATCATTTAGTTGCCATAGTTATTCTTCCTCACCATCCTGCAGTTCATTAAACTAATTAACAAGAATACTATTCTATCTCTGTGTACAACATGTATCACCAGAGGAGTTCTGCTTAGCAGTACAGGCTGTCTGCACAACACAAGCTCCCTCTTCTCAGAGGCCACTGCCAAACTTTGGGTGCTATGAACAGATTTTCACAGAAAAAATGAAGTGTTTGTAAATTTAAGGAAACACCAAAAAGAATGGACTCCTACTGATTCCAGTTTAATCAAACAGATAACTAGAGGCGAGGAATACAAGTAACAGCCAGCACTGATTAGAAGATACTGTAATTTTTACTACAGTAAAGCTAATCCCATGCCTATTGTATTTAAATCTGTGTACAGAATAGGTTTTGAATTTTCAGTATATGTGCACAATTCCCAGTTTATCTTACTATTTTACAGTGATGCCTGAAAATTCGAACTTCCCTTACCGACGGTATGACCGACTCCCTCCAATCCAACAGTTTTCTATAGAAAGTGACACCGATCTTTCTGAAACTGCTGAGCTAATTGAGGAATATGATGTGTTTGATCCTTCAAGACCTCGACCAAAAATTATCCTTGTCATAGGTATGAATGCAGACTCATTTCTGCAACATTTTGTCCTTCTTGCTTTGACTTTTTCACTTGCTCTGCAAACACAGCAGATGCCTGTGTGTATTTAAATGTAGGTATTCTATCTGCCCTAGCAAGTGGTACAGCCTGATTAGAGTGAATCAGAAAGTGAAATTGTTAGTGCTGAGAACATAACATCCCAACTGCTAACACTGTAATGGAGTTACTATGAGCATTTGTGGTCCTATTCTGTAGCTTCAGTGTTTGATAGTGGCTGGAGTGTCTGTTTTTTACTTCTGGAGCATATCTGCCGGTACAGTTTAACCAAAAACAATCCATTTCATGACAGGTCCCCCATGTGAATCAAAGCACTATTCCTCTGGATCTCAACTGAAACACCTATTGTAGGTGCACCCAAAGCTGCTCACAAAAAAAAGGGGATATTTAAAATAATGGATAAGCCAGCTCAAATAGGTGATAGGAACTGTTGTCCTCTATATTTAGAACCTTAAAAATTGATCTTTAGGCCTGTCTGGCCTGAGTGTATTCTATCTCTAGTGCGTAACATTCAAACTAATCCCTAGATCTATTGGCAAGTGAATCTTGTGCCAACTTCAGGGAGAGAGAGCCCTGAAAGAGAGTTAATTGTGCTCTCTCCAGGTTCTCTCTTGTGTGCTGTTTAATGCCCTTTTTAAGCAACTCATATTCTCCAGCCTCAAACAATCATACTGTTTATTAAGAGATAGCTGCAGTTTAAGGCTAAATCAACATTTTCTTCTTTGGCTGAATTTTACTTGTTTGAATTAGTTTCGTTGTCATCTGGGGTGGTTGTCTTTCTTGCACAGCTTAAGTAGGTAGAGCACAGGTGTCAGGGTATAAAGATCACATATAAATATTTATGCTAAAAAGAGAGATTTTCTCTGTTACAGAGAGTAGCATACAGCAAAATAGAAGTGCCTTCCCTGTATTATAAAGTGGGTTCTCTAGGAACAGCATGTGCTGTAGGCTCTGCATCCAGCAGTCCTCAGAAATGTGATAGAATATACTGCAAACAGAAAAACAGGCATTTTTCTAAATATTTGTGGTATGCCAAAAGAATGGCTTAGGCATTTGTACCACCTTCATATTTTATTTCTGAATGACGACTCACAACATGCAAATCTCTCCATGCACCACTGAACTATCAAGTTTATGTTAGATGGAAAAAGACCAAATGCCCTTCTTTCATCTTAATTAATTAGCTAGCCTTCCTTTTAATGGGGAGAAAAACTGTCTTGTTTTCAGTGACCACAAAAGTCATTGAAATTTACTACAGTACAGGGATGAATGAAGATTCAGTCTAGAAAAAAGCAAGAGATTGGCTTTCACCTCTGGAACTGAGTGCAGGAGTATTTAAAGTGAAATCCTCGAACACCAGCCTACAGTGAGCAGAGCATGGATTTTGCAGAGCTTGTTTTCCCTTTCATATAGAGAACTCTAAACATCCCACAAAGGCTATTTCAGCTTTATTTTCCAATTGAGTTTCTTGTTTGTTATAGTGTGATCTGATAGCAACACTATACTACGTGAAGCTTAACAGCTACTGTCCCATTTTGTGCAATATCAAGAAAATTTCTCCCAAATTCAACTTTCAATTGAGAAAGTACATAAAAACATAAATGGAAAGTATAAAAGGTAGAAAATGGAAAAAAAAAACACTCTATATTTCAAGAGACAAACATTGTGCACAAAAAAAATGTGTTGCATACTTCTCAGTTTGCATAAAATGCCCACTAAAATTTTGGTTAAGAAACCTATTTATGGCTAACTAGACTTAATTTACCTTACTGCCTAGCTACTGTGACACTAGTTCCATTCACTGTGGGAGACTGAAATGAACAGAAGTTAGGGAACCAGCTTCACATATTAGTGAACTTTAGTAATGCACTGGCCTAAGATCTTAATGCTTGCATAAAGGTTTTTGCAGCTTCTTCTTTATGAAATTTATCATGTATATAATTCACCAAGTAGCCCCATAACAGTGGTTTTTTGCTTCTTCTTCTTCTACATTTGCAGAAAAATCTGCTGATGAAATGTAAAGCTTCAAAGTGAGTATGTGAAAAATCAGGTAGAATCAGCCAGGATGGCATGCATCTAAATGAATGGAAAATTAAGTTTCCAAAGGATTTTAACACTAGGAAACAAGATTGTGTTTTAAAAATGTGCTTCCTAACATGTTTTGAGGAATACATTTTTACTACTGATACAGTCTGAATACCTTAAAAATATTTCTAAGATGTCGTTAGCCACATTGTGCACTATGTTTTTAAACCATTGTTTTTAAAATGCACTTAGTGAAAAACATTCGTTAATATTAAATGAAAGTTTTCATTTAATAAGAACAGTTTGAAGGATCAATCACAGCTAGAGCTGTCAATAGTTGGCTGATCCTTTCATTTGTTATATCCAGTCCACAGATTGATTTTTAAATTAAAAGCCTTTACTACATGCGTTTAATTTGAATTTACAGCAGCGTAAGCAAAGTCAAAACCATATTAAAACAACTGCCTTAGTAAAACTTTTTGGGCATAACAAGTATCACTTAAAACTAGTTAGCAAACATAATCTTAGATGCAACAAATGTTCCGCAGTCTAGACATCTAAGAAATAATCATGCTTTTCTTGAGTAATTTATAATCTCAGAATAACTGGAAATAATGAAGAAGAAAACAGGCAGTTTGCCAGTATGATTTATCAGAGTCAAAAATGGAAATTACAATGATTTGCTGTGGGAATTAATTTTGTCCAGTCACTTTTCTTTTATAACCTGTTTCCCATTAGGTTGTAAATGGATAACCTCAGTTTGCTCTGAAGGGATATTCTTTTGGATTGTAAAATAGTGATACATGAGAGATTTATGAACATTAAAGCAAATCTTTTCTCTCTTAATGCTTGCAAATTTGAATTGAAAGAACAGAAGTGTCAGTCTATACCTTTTCTTCTGCTTCTCTTTAATGATAAAGGAAATGTCTCCCTTACAGAAACGTACTTGGTTTCAAAAAGTTTTACTTTTTTTTTTTTCAGCTCTTTTAGGCTTTTACAGAGACTGATGCTTTTTCAAGAAGCAGTTTCTCTTTTTCTGGCATCTTTTGTAACTCTACTGTAATATATAGATTACTTTCCTTGTTCTCGAATTTTCTACTGTTTCTAATTTTCTACATATAAGCTATTTATCTTTTGAATCTTTTTTTTTTTTTTTTTTAAGATGCAAAACATTTTGTTTCAAACTGGTTTGACATCCTCAGGGAAATAAACTGAATTTCCATCGTTGAAGAAAAGTTTTATATCTGTAAGAATAATGCATAGCATCAGATCCAGAATGTTTTACAAACCCTTTGCTTCAATGCAGTCACAACCCACTGCTGCTTTTATTTATAGCTAGTATTATTGCAAAAACAAAGGCCACGGCAGTTAATAAAGACAAATGGTACACTTGAATAAACACATAACATATAGGATATATTATATACATTATTTGTTATGCACATTAGACCAAATCCTGTGACTTCGTACATATAGCTTATGGAAATCAGAGTGAGTAGACATTCTTGCAGTTAATAATAGACGCACTTATTCACCTGGCGATATCTACTCCATGCAAGCCAACAGCAATCAGAGGCACTTCTTTGTGCTGTCCTTTATATCTGCCTAAGGAAGAGCACACTGGGAATCAACTACTACAAACCCACTATTGTTCCAGATTACCAAGAGCCTGTAATAAATTGTAAACAACATAGTATTATCTGTTTGAACATCTGTATCAGGTACGGTTTTGATACAGGAGCAAAACAGAGCAGGTTTGGTGAAATGTAGCTGTCATGGGGAAGGCTGAGAGTGCCATCAGAAGGAACTGAAGAGAGCCAAAGCAAAGCTGCTTTGTAGCTACCTGAGCAGAAGAGATGATTCCTGTTATAACAAATGCTTGCATATCTATGAGGGATTTAGATATTGTATATGTAGGGAATTTTTTTATTCTAACAAAGAAGATAGCTGAAAAAAAACCCTAGATCACCTAGAAGACTTGATATTCAAGAATAGCTGTAAAGCCTAATTTAATCTGCTAAAAGAGAAGACTTGTGCCTTGTTTGGCAAGAAACAGCAAGTGAACTAAATGAGAGAAGGTCCTGATTTGAGTTGCAATAGCAAGGCAGAGTCACCAGCACAGTAGGGGTGCAGAAATGGTGCTCACAGCTGCTGGTGGCACTGAAAGTTCTCTGACATGTAATGCTACGGTACAGGTTTGAGCCTGGTTACACAGAGTACCATAAGTGTAGGAAGAAATCCTGGAAATATTATTGTACAGCCAAGTCTGTATTAATTATATACATGCCTGAAAGCTATTTATGGGAGTTATGCAGACAAAGATAAGAGAGAGTTCTACTGTTACTAGAAGGCAGCTCATTGTCTCCATATTTATTTCCATCACATTGCTGTATTTTTTAATTTTCTGGGAAAATGTGTATTATATTTTTAATAAGACTAAATCTTTGTCTGTTGAAGTAAAACTCAATGCTCTCAAACAGAAATGCTCCCAAAATGGCTACTTAGTATTGGGAGTTAATAGCAAAACATTTGTATTGGTTTTGGTTTTGTATGCTACTTAGTACACATCTTAGATACACATCTTTCTATAAGTAAGTACTTATTTCTACCAAACCATTCCCTATTTTTACACACTGGGTTCCAGTTTCTCTGCTATTCACATCTTATCACGTTCTATTAGTTCAGACCCATTCTGACTGTACATGCATTCTCACTTCTGCTGTTTGAGTGACCCTCACTTCAGTATTCCCCGCTTTCTAATGTGGCTGTGATTTTGACATCTATTCTGCCTGTGCTCCAGGTCTGTTCATTCTTCAAGTTGTCTAGCAAGCTGAGCCCAACAAATTGGTATGATTCTGCCATGAGTAAACAAGAGTATTTGACTCTTCCTTTGGATTTAAAGAGTTCAGAGGAGATTTGTTCATTTGTCTCTCCCTTACCACAAATCAGGAAAAATTCCTTTTAGAATGAGGTCAAGCCCAGAAGAGGATGTTTAATTTTTCTTAAGTAATTTGTATTCTTTTGAACTTTTAAAAACTGTTACCTTTGTAACTGGGTAGATGAGACCCATTTCTAATGACTGGTAACAAGTCACGCAACTGCAAGCTGTGCTCTGGCACTGGAAGATTGGTGTTGACAGCAGAGATGTCTCATATGACTGGGTACTTTCGATGATGGTTAATTTAATGTTTTGCTTATTCTTAAAAATAGGTGGCCCAGGAAGTGGTAAAGGAACACAGAGTTTGAAAATAGCAGAACGCTATGGATTTAACTACATATCAGTTGGTGAATTGTTAAGGAAGAAGATCCACAGCACAAGCAGTAATAGAAAATGGAGTTTAATTGCTAAAATAATTACTACTGGAGAACTAGCCCCTCAGGTACAGCAGAGTTAAGCCTATCCTTTGTTAATATTTACTTTCTAAGGGACTGTATGTACTGTCTTAATATGCACCATCAAGGAAACCTACTTCACAATACTGAATAAACTTCTTTTCTCTGTGAAAGGAAACAACCATAACTGAGATCAAACAGAGATTAATGCAGATCCCTGATGAAGAGGGTATAGTGATTGATGGATTTCCCAGAGACGTTGCCCAGGCAATCTCCTTTGAGGACCAAGTAAGAGATTGTTTTTGTTTATTTTGTTTGTATTTCTTTAACAGTTAGGCTCTTTGAATTCCAGGAAAGATGAGTTGTTATTTCTGAGTATTGCTCTTTAAATCTTTGCAAGTTTGTAATTACAGACTAAAAGAAGGTCATTCTTTTGGTTTATGCAATGGAGTGTGAAGACAGTATTTGTAAAAAGCAAGCATAATAACAAAACCAATGATCCAAGTCTCCTGCCTCAGTAATTAAAAATCCTCTCATGATGATGAAAATTACATAAAATCTAACAATTGATTTATATATATATATATTAGTGCTTTAGAAAGGGGGAAAACATTTCCATATCTAATTGTTCAATTTAATGTACACTAAGAGAAACATACATAAATCAATGTGTATATTCACAATGCATTTAATCTCACATTACTACTGTGCATTGAAAAGACTGGAATAAAATTGCCTGTTTTGCAGGTTTTCTGAACCAGAAATGATGTGCTTCTTTTTAAGTCACTTTGGTTATTATAAATTACAGTTCTAGGACTTAGTCAGCTGAAAGAATATTTGTGAGTTCTAATCAGATGTTATTCTCATGTGTATATTTTAAACTCATCTAAAAATACTTAAATTCAGTAGAAAAAGAAAAAAAGGCTATGTCATTTTCTTACCAAGTGCTGTTAATGTAACATTTATGGTCACAAGTAATGGTTGCAGTTTCAGTGCTGCATTTTCAGAGCACCTTCAAGCAGAGCATTTCAAAGTACTTCACAATTGCTAGCAAACCACCAGTTCCGTACTTTGAATTCTAAGTGGCATTGCCAAGCCAGAAGTAACAAAAGGAAGCAGTTAATGAGGCATTTCATTAAAGTGCTTTTATGAGATAGTATTCTGGGCAAAATTTAGAATACTGATTTGAGGAAATTAAAGGAAATAGATAAAATAGTTATTATAGAAAAGAGCCAACAACTGCTAGGTATATCTCCTTATTGTTAACAAAATCGATGATTGATTATAACTGAAACATAGAGCATAAATTTAGGCTTAATGGTCATTTCTTTGACTCATTTTTATCTCCAGTATATTTTGTGATAGCATAACTTAAGTGTATTTCTTGGTACTCTAATTTTGTGCTGATGTTGTGGTTGATGAAAGAACAGGGGGTGGGGTGAAACTGGAAGAAGTGACAGGATCTGAATTATTAAGTGGTTCAGGTTATTAGATTCTCTCTCTACAAAGGAAAACCAGTTAAACATCACTTCAGCACCCACGATAAGACCCATTAGAAAACTAACTAACATATGGAATCCAGAATGTAATAGAAAAGGCTCTGGCCAACCACACCACGGAAGGGGAGAAAGATTAAAATTGTTTCATGTATGCTTGAACTCTTCCACTGCATCATTCAGATATGTTATTCCAGTATTTCCTAATTTAATTTGATGGATTACTCTCTACAGATTTGTTTAGCCCTTGCTGATTGTGTAAGACAACTTGATAAAAGACTGATGGAAAAATAAAAAGCCTGACTTTTGCTCCTTTTTAGTATGTTCCATTTCTTCAAGGATGCTGTAGATTGGTCTTATTTTTCTAGAGACAATAGAGAATGGATATAGTCATTTTAGACTTGATTATATTCTCAGACAGTTTGCTCATTTTTAGTCTAATGGGATTTGCTAAATCATCGTCCTGAAGGCCTGATTCTGCCTGGAAGATAGATGACTGAGTCCCTCTAAAAAAAAATCCCACAGCACTTCATAAAGGGTCATATTTCAGTCTTACCTGCTCTGAAATCAATATGGGGAAGAAAACTTGGTCTGTTTAAGCTACCTCCTGATTTAATCTATCCTTGCAGCTGACCTTGTATATGAATATATCTAAGGCAACAGAAGTAAATACAGAAAAAGGATGTACATGTTTCAACATACAACACTTTTTAATCCAATGGAATAGAATATGTGCAGTGTTTCATATTGACATATTTTACAAAAATAAAATGTTTGCTGTTTTTTAAAATCCTGTGTTTAGTAAGCCATAATGTTGCTCACGTATGGATTGTCTTGTGATTAGGCAAGGGAACTACCAGCAGACATGGTACTTGTCTTTCCTCACACGATGGGGCTGACAGTAATCCATGGCATGTCAAATTATTTACATCAAACATGTTAACGTTTTTAAGCAACTCGGAAATCCCTCAATGAGGAGTGTAATTGAGCTGTGGAGAATTCAGTGATTAACTGTTGTGATGATTTGTGTAGGTCTGCAATTAAAGATGCAGCAGGTGTTTTCCACAGCTCAGAAATGTTATTGCTTTCTTGTTCACAGTATATAGAAGCCACTCATAGTTTATAATGAGGAAGAAGCAGAATTGTTCTCATTATCCAAAACTGACAATATGAGAAATAATTAGTTGAAACTTCAGGAAAGAAAGTTTTGATTACATAGTAAGATGCTTTCTAATTAGAAAACCTATTAAGCAATGTAATGTTCTTGTGAAGAAAATGATGAAATACTACACAATGCAAATAGACAAATAGGCAAATAGACAAATCACATTATTCAGTAATTCATATACCCTATTCTTACAAAGACTTCACCTGCAGAATACTTAAATGTATAGATAAAAAGTTCTGAATAAAAATATGTTTTTATTCTTGTTATCATCAGCTTTCTTGGGGACTAATACTGGTTTTACAGATGGTCCCTTTAAGACCATTTCATGTTTATATTCCTGAAAAAACCCAGAATATTTTATAAGACACAAGCCATTGTGAAGGTTACTATTAGGGGAACTGTCAAAAGATACTTGAAGTATTTATATAATCATTTTCCCATACTACATGATCTCTTCACTGTTTGTTGCTAATTGTTTTGATTACAAGTGTTCTAAAATGAAATCATATCCTTTAGAACAGTGATTTTACAGCATTATTTATTCTGTGCAGCAGCTAGAAAACCGATGGAATTTATTTTAATTTTATAAATTAAAATAATGATGGTAATTGTGTATGTGGTTGAGTAGAATATGTTTGCCTTCTCTGTTCTTTCAGTCATATAGGATATAGAATAGGAATACACAGTAGGAACAAGGCTGACTATTAGTTTTTCATCCTTTGAGTGTATTGGAAGGGATAGTCATCTGTAGTGTCATGAAAGCATTAAATAAGCCAAGAATTTTACCAGTAGCATTTTCCACCATATTACCTTTCTCCTTTGCCCTTATTTACCTAGACAGAAAAAAAAACTCCAAGCATACCAAAAATAAATTGCAGGGGGGAGAATGTAAAGAACAAGATATTACACTGTATGGAACTAGAGGAGAGTGCAACAGGATACTGAGAGAATAGCTAAGGTTCAAACACAGGCTGAACAAATGTAAGGAGAATAGGAGGTCTACAAAAAAGCAGGCTGCAAAAACCAAGAATAATTATAGATCAAGAGATCAAGTATATCTGGTCTTTATTAATCACAGTAAGTCTATATTGTTTTGTTATCCATATACTTTATATGTTCTAAGCCACACCATCTCCCCTTTCTCTGCCTCTGCATATTATGAATGTTAAAGAACTGAAAGGCATAAAATCTGAACTGCTCCCAAACACACTGTAATTCCTTGAACTCTGCTTACCAAACATTTTTATATACACTATTATATTGCTTTCACTATTAAGAACTGCATTGAGTTATTGCAAAGATAAACTAATTTATATTGGAAGTGGTTCTCTGTATTAATAGCCAGCAGAAAAGGATTAAGTCAGTTACGGCACCTGGTTTCTCTTGCAGGCACACACAGAATTTAACTGCACTGAATCTGCTCATAGCCTCAACATAAATTATGCTAAAATAATTCCTTTGGTTTTACGGCTGACATAGCTATCACACAGAGCCCTGACATTTTAGTTTTCATTACCACTTTATTTTGTGAAAAAGTTAAATGAATACATATATATCTGAACTCTGGTTACAATGCCTGTCCTATATAATATATGGCACAGAAATACATAAAGAACAAGTTGAAATTCACTTGTAATTGCTCTTGTACTTTTTTATCCCATTAACTAATCCAGAAGCTAAACTTTTCTCTAGTAAAATGTTAGTAAACAAGCCAAGGCATACCAACTTATGCTAACATTCCCAAAGATAGTTATAGTTAAAAAAAAAATTATGACTTCTTTCTTATTATGTTGTCAGGCTCTGATGTGGACAGCAAGTACTTAAAGTGTTGCTAGGCAGAACTGCATTAAAACGCATCACATACCAGTGACTAAAGTGCCTAAGATAAGTCAGTGTATCACTTGCAACACTCACAGAATCACAGCACTTCTATTCCTGCTCAGATCTAGAAGCCAGAAGGAACTCGCTCTGTTTCCAAGCTATGCTGTCAATCTGGAGTAAGTGGATGAAAAGCACTTTGCAGATCTGAGGAATTTTAAATTAGAATTCAAAGTTTTGTGTTATTATTCTGAGCTTTTTAATATCACTGTTCCTATCATCCATATATTTTGATCAGGAAAGAAGTCTTAGCAGATTTTCATCAGTGCTCACAGGCCAGTAGCAACTCTGCCATTCTGGTCACTTAGTTATACCAGCTTAATTCCTTAATGGTCAGTTATTCATTTCAGCCTGTCAGACCTCATAGCTGTGAGTACTGAAGAAGTCAATCAGTTTTCTGGGAACTTCTTAGTGGAGTTGAAATAAAGTTAAAGAAAAAAAATAGAGTTAAAATTTTTTCTCATTTATTGTGCCTTTGAAGACTGCAGGAGTTGGACTCGATGATACTTGATATTGACTTGAATGGAATACTCTTAACTTACTCTTTGTACTACTTTAAGAAAGGAGATTTAGACCAAAAGAGAGTATGATTTACTTACTAGTAAATACTGCTCTAAAAGAATGAGAGGCCTGAACATTTCCTACCACTGGTATTATAAGCTGTTGCCATACATTCTTTGTATCAGATACATTTCTGAAAGTTGTGAGTAACAGAAACTTATCTGTTCCCATAGACCAAGATTTTCTCTTCTGCCTAATCCCAGTTTGTAAGTAGTTAAATATGGTTACCCTGGATATAAGACTATCTACCTTCTACATCAGATGAGTGTTTTAGGGGGGATCAGCATGAAGGATCTCTGCTGGATCTATACACAAAAGACCATTTCTGTAAGCTCGGTCTAAGAATAAACCTTATTCCCTAGTGAAAATACTCAACAACGGTTAGCTCTGAATTAGTCTTGTTTTCAGATGAGTCATAAAAAATTCTTTTCTCTGTTAAGAAAGAAAAAAAAGAAAATCAGTTCTATACTCATATTTATAGGGAGCTATCTATACTGCTGGAGAAGTAATCAGATGTCCATATGACCACACTATGCTGTTACATTCCACCTTAATTATAGGCATGTTTTCCAAATGGGTGCAACTGAGATAAATGGAAGCAGAGCATTTATGAAAACAGGAGTGGAATATCAATAGTCTTTCAAGGGTTTATCCTGCAGGTTATAAATGCATGTTGGAAAACATAGTAAATGCCATTAAGTCTGTTTCCACATGGATATAGAAATTCCTATTTCATGCATCAAAAAACAAGCAGAAACATGTTTATTAAATGATTTCCAGCTACTTTCTGATGATGATGATGATGAGTATTCTGCATGAAAGAGAGGAATTCAACAAGGCATCACATAATCAGGCTCTATTTTGTATTCCTTTCTCACATACACTCGAATTACCTTTTTTTCCACTTCCAAAAAAGTTTTGCTCAATGCTTCATTTAAAACTAAGCTCTGTGAACTTTGTGTAGCCATTGTTCTCGATGACATTTTATTTCAGTGAATGAAATGTATTTCAAATTACAAAAGCCAGACTGTCAGAATCAATAGCTTTGGTTCTTGGGATTCTGATATTGTCTTTTGGATTGTTACTATTACAAATCGGAAAATTAAGAACAATACTTAGTTCCCGTAGAGAACTTTCCATTTTAGAATGTAATAGGAAATAATTAAGAGACTAATTAATTTCCCATAGAAATTACTATGCTGTATCTCATTATTATCTTCATTTTACAATTCGAAACTTAAAAAAAAATAGGCCCAGAGTATGTTTTCCCATTTTCTTAGAAAAGAAGTATCTGCTGTAGTCTGCCTAGTTTGTTGATTTAAGCAGATGAGAATTGTCACACCTGATGGGGTCACAATGACTTTCAGATCCCTCCTTCGCTGTGAGGTTGCAATTACTCAGCCACAGTTTCTTTAAAGAACTGAGGCTGACTGTGGAAAGCTGCAGTCCCAGGTTTGCTTCAAAGAGACCTTTCCTTTGGCTCTTTCTCTTTCTCCTTTAGAGCTGTTCACTTAACAGGAAATCTATTTATTCTAAGTCCTCTGTGTAAGGTTTAGTTATGCGATAAGCAAGAGCTCAGGTTCTACACCAGAGGAGGTCTAGTGAGACTTCATGGACCTGAGTATATGGTAGGTGGTAGTCCTGAAAGTGTTTGGGAGTAAGTGTTGCAAGTGGGAAGAAGGCCAGCTACAGCTTGAAGTTACAGCTTGAAGCTACTGCTTCATCTGAAGATTTCTTACCATCTTTCCTCATGGCTATTGGAATCTGCAGAATTGGAAATACTAAATAAAGCTATTCACTTGTATAAATTACTTTTGTCCCTCACTTTTCTAGATCTCTAATTTACAGTTACAGTTTTTTGCAGAATTTGTTAGGAAGGTACAGTCAGCTGCATATCCACACTGGGAAAAGAGATATCTCTGCTTTATCCTCTACAATGTGCATCAGTCATTCCCTTTCATGAGATAGTGCTCCTTGACCCAACAGGTTTTGATATCTTATGTTCTTTTGTACTCTCTTTAAGCAGATCTATGTCAAAATCTGGATTTCTTTATTGCTGTATGTTCTTTAAACTCCCAATTTCCAATTCCTTGTTATGTTTCTAACGAAGCAACCTTCATTTAATGGAGCTACTTTGAATAAGTCCATGTTGCATAAAAATCTAACACAAACATTTTAAAAGGCAATTTTAACAAGATTTTTAAGTGAGTCGTTCAAGAGAGAGAGATTTATTTGTAAAAACAGTAAATTAGATAGAAGAACAAAATCAGATATTATGAATGTGGTCAACATACAGTTGTACATTGTAAAATTCTTTGAATTCACATTTCTGACTATTTCTTCCAGCATATGTACTAAGTAGTGACAGCCTCTGAAAACTGCCTGTAAGCATTAAGCAGCATTACTAAGTGGAGGCTAAAACAGATGTTGCCACACTGACTAAAAAGTATAGGAAAAATTAAAATCCTTTTAACTGCCATCCAACCTCTTGAAAAGTGCACTTATGCTTCAGTGAAATTTAGAGGAATGGAGAAAGGCTTACAGGAAAATAAGTGGATAATAATGTCAAGTCCAGACAATATTTATGTAATATTTGAACTGACAATTTGTACTACCAAGGGACATGCGAAATTATAAAACGTTCATTAAAAAGGAAAAAGTGAACCATGCCAGACTGCATCCCAAATCTCACTGTGGATCTTGGAAGAGGTTTATTTTCCCCTAGTCCTAGGCATCTGTCATCTCCATAGTAGCTACTGGATTTCAAATGCTACCCTTACTGAAGGTAAAAATCTTCCTGAAGTGAAAACCATACATTTCCTGCAGAATATGGGGCACTTGTATTTTGCTCTTTATAAAGATCTGAGTTTTAGTTAGGGGAACCTTCCTGTAAGGAAAACAGCAAGCAAGGCTAAACAAGTTTTCATGGGTGAAGTAACAAATTTTCTTCAATATTTTCCTTAGTTTCATATGAGACAAATATACAGGCCTTCATGTAAGAAAAAGGTCTTCCTCAAGTCTATCATTTCTTCTCATCCCCCAAAGATATAATAGAAAAATGAATCACATAATAAAGATCCACTTTATGTAAATGTTGCATAGCTAAGCCTTATCTAGTGATGGAATTGCTGAATTCCGTTTTGCAGAACAGTCAGTTTATTCACAGGCTTCTTGAACTGCTTTTTTCCACAGATCTGTACCCCAGATTTGGTGGTGTTCTTGGCATGTTCCAATCAAAGGCTCAAGGAAAGGTTACTGAAGCGTGCTGAACAGCAAGGGAGACCTGATGATAACCTGAAAGCTACTCAAAGAAGATTAATGAATTTCAAGCAAAATGCTGTTCCACTGGTTAAATATTTCCAGGAAAAAGGGCTAATCGTCACAGTAAGTCCTTTACTATATACCTCTGAAAACTGTTGTAGTTATATTTGGTTTATTTGGTTTTCTTTTGTTTTAAGATAGGCAAAATAAATTATGCTTTAGCTCTTCATAACTCTGTTGACTGAAAACAAACAAACTCTGTTGACTGAAAACAAACATTTGTCTTCTGACTGTAGATATGAATTCAAGGGGTACTTCAGTATATGATATTCCTTACATTGTGTTCTGTACAAATCCATAACATTTCTTAATTGCTATGCTAAAACAGTACGTGAGAGTCAAAGGGTGTGTGCAGGCATATGTAAGTATGTTTGAGAGGTAATATTGTCATGGACTTAAACTATCTTCCAAATTGTGCCAAGATGGTGATACCAGATTTAGCCATTCATTTTACACATTCATTTTACAGTGATGAGAACACTGGGATGTAAATAGACCACTTGGAAATCAGTAAGAATACAGATTTCTGCAGTACTCAGGGCAAGAAAGACAACCTCTAACCACAAAAGAAATCAAAAGCTGCATGCATAAATAAAGCTAGATGGAGACAATAGAAGTAGGGCTACTAAGTGCTCCTGAAGTACATAAGTACTTAATTGTAGTTAATTCAATGAGCAGTTGACAACAGTTGAGTCAGTGACAAGTTCTAATTTACAAGCTGTCTTTTTGTAACAGTGTGTGGAACTTGGTAGTATATACGGTACTATAAGATCACAGCTGGCCTCTGTTTCTTATAATAGCCTGAATAATTAAAATGCATTCTCCTCACACCAAATATCACAAATTCCACGTACTGGTCAGTGTGTCTTTAAATGTGAAGACATCTAATGGTGTTGGTAGTCCTAATAAAACAATACAATATCTTTGGGAATTTCAGAATGAAAATCCCAAGAAATGCTTCATTTTCTCCAGAGAACCTTTGTTGAGCATTGTCATTAACTATATTTGGAAGAATAAGAGGACTGGAGGTCTTAGGAGTTTTTTTTAAATCACTGGGGAAATATGGGTTTTGTAATATTTCTATAGCCTTTAAAAATGCTTTTCCTACAGAAAGCCTGTGTAGTTCTTCAGGGAAAGTGTGTCTTTTGTAGAGAAAGCATGTGGGGGCATTTGGCTAGAACTGGAACTGAAACTGTGGTTCACATGTCTTATTAGAGCAGCACCAAAGCAGTTGCTTTTCCCTTGTTACGAAGCAAGATGCAGTAGTCAAGCTGAGCCTTGGGAGTTAGATGCAGTGCTAGTTTTATGGCCAGAAGATGAGGGTATCTTTTTCTGTAGATGATGAAGAATACATAAGGCAGATCTCATTTCTGTAAGATTTCATTGCATATGGAAAACACACTTTGCAGATGCTTAGGGCAGCTAAGTTGGTGGGGAATAAATGGGAAAAAAGGAGTATCTGGGAAAGAAGTATGGAAAATAGATTAAGAAATAGATTAAGCAAGTATACTCCAGAACAAGTAAGCAAGTAAAAATTCCTACAAAAGGGCATTTTTAAAACCACGGGACTTAAAGGAGACATATGCTAAGCCCTCATAAAAAACTACACACCTCTACAGAAAGTTTGAAACTTCAACATTAAAAAGTGGTTATTTTATCATCATTTGTTCCTTTTGTTAGTGCTCAATTTAGAGACCAGCATTATTTGAGTTTTGACAAGAGTTACTTTTAACGTGTTTATTTTGTTGGAAATGATTTTGCCCAATGGGAAATCTATTTGTATTTCTGCCAACTTACTGTCCTATTCCTTTAATCAAACATCAATGGACATAACAGATGTTTTCTTACTCTGCCTCATGTTTGCTATCACTCAGAAATCCCACTGCCTTCTTTCCTTATGAGCTTGATGTTTCTTTTGGTTTTGAGAAAAAAAAAAAAAAAAACCTTAAAAATTTCATAGCCTTTAATCAGTGAAAAAGTTTTTCCAAAGCTATCAGATCCAATACCAGTGTAGGACTCATCACCTCCTCCTGGTGGAAGTCATATCTTCCGCTCGCATGTACTAGTATGTATCTGCATAACAAATGTAATACTAACACTTCAACCTACATTTGAGACATCAGTGCACTCTGTTTCCAGATCTATTTCTTACAAACACTCCATCAGACATAATCCATTCTAATGCAGGGAAGTTGAAAGAACCTGTATTTTAGAAACTAGTGATTTGTACCACGCCAAAGTTAATTATGGGAAGATTGTAGGATAGAGGAAAAGCTGGGTCCCTGCTTCGTCTTATTCAGATATGTATTTTAAATCTCTGCTATTCCTACTCCAGTGATAGTCATCACCCAGCTACTAGTTATTTTCTGAAGGATGATTAAGTCATCCCTTGAACTGGAATTTCATCTGATATATATAAATATATATTATTTTTACAAATAATTTACTATTATTAATTACTATTTGTAAAAATTCAATGTAAGCTTAGTGCTTCAGTAACAACCTTGTTATATTAATAAGTCAGTGTGTGTTCAAAAAAAAAAAAAAGGAAGACTACCTTTAGTGAGAGAGAAACATTATGCATTAAAAGAAGGCTGCGAACCTTATTTCAACAGTTAAGACAGGACAGCATCCTACATCGGAAAATGCTGATTTTACCAATCTCTTTGTATCTCACTTGTCTGTTTAGGGCTACACAAAACATTAAAATGACTTTCAGACTAGTCAGAGAAATGAAGAAAAATGAGAAAAAGCAGCTGAAGCTGGAAACAAGTTTTTGAGCACAAATTTAGAAGTGAAACAGTAGCGGGTGAGGGAAATAGCTTATAGAGCTGTCTGCCCTCATTAGCATCAAACAAGCCTAATGGCTGTCAACTGTCATGGAAAAATTCTCTACGGAACAGCATTATATAATTTTTTTCTCTTGATTTGGTTATAAAAAGCATTTTTCAATAGCACTGCACACTGACATGAACTTCAGCTCCAGGCTGTGATTTACCAATACACTAGTGAAAGTTTAAGTTATAATCCATTTCTAAAGTTTCTGTGCTATCATATAGCTGTCCAACTTCTGGTTTTGATTTAGGCCTTTTGCTTTGTCTTGTTTCTTTCTTTCATTAGCTCTGAATTCTGAGTTCAAAGGACTTTCCGTTACTCATTCCCCTTAAATTGCCTTGCTTCCCTCTGAGAAGTGTGGGTCCTGTCAGGAGTTCTCAGGGTCAGTCCAGACTTTACTGATAGGAAATGGTAAGCAAACACCTGATCTGACCCTCCACCCTGCTCAGACCTGATGGGAGCCACCACTTGGCACCTCTCACAAACCATAACTCAGCTCTGAGAATCCTCTCCTCACTAAAGGCATTTATATCTCTTCTGGTAAAAGGAAGACTTACTCGTTGCTCTTGTTTTTGTGGTAGTGGTATATGTTCTTCTCCATGCAGTTTCATATTAAATAATCTTTAAAAAGTCCCACACTCTCTTCCCTGAAATAATTCCAGGAATAGAGACTGCTAGCCAGCACCTCCCCTGCATGATCTCACTTCTCCACCAGAGGCTTGGGACTGCATTAATATGCCATCTGATGCCATGCATCTTGGACTTTTGGCAGCAAAGTACTACAAACGCATTACACATGGTTTCACTCAAACATGGACTTGTCCTTTTCTCAGCATACCCCTTCTCCACACAATTCAGAAATGTGAGCTTTGCTTTACAGATGACGTTGAGCTGAGATTTCCCATTAACTGTCCCAGTGAACCAACGCATTCTCAATTTTGTTTTAAAAATTGCATTGTTTTAAAAATACAGTAGTCATGAACACAGACTTGCAGGAGCATGTTAGGTGTGCTTTCACTGTGATTACCATACTGGCTTTTCAGGATACTTCTTGTTTCTTGACTAGAAAGAGTCAGCAAGAGCCAAATTTGAGTATTTCTGAAACTTCTCAAATCAAACAAAGAACGTAGGCACCTCTCTGTGGGAACCCTGAGACCATGGGTTTTGGTTGCAGTTCAGGAGTCTTCTTGTGTTTTACTGCATAGTTCCCTGAATCTTTTTGTGGATTCCTGAACTTATATGCTTATGTAACCATAAGAAAAAATCCTATGCAAGGGAAATGAGATGTTAGATGAGAAATAATTAGAGTAACTTTTCATTGTCTTTGGCGATTCAAAGAAATGAAACTTTGGTGATTCAAAGCAGTGAAAAAGATGCTGAAACTTAGAACAGGTAACCAAATCTCAGCAGACAATGATAGTCACCTAGCTGCCACCACTAATTAAGGATCTGTGCATCTCTGCTATATTTGATAGCTCTTCCGCAGGAAAACTAGGACAGGAGAGCAAGCCTGTCTCTGTAACTATTTCCTCTGGAACTGCAGAACTAGAGCATGCATATATATCCTGTCATCACTGCTAGGTTTTACATGGTGTCTCAACACCATCCATTCATGTACTAAGCAAGATTATTTTGAAAAACATATCAAAGTACGTCTATGAATGAAATATATGTGGAGATGTACCTAAGCAAACCGTTTATAAATATATACTCATTCTGTATTGGAGAGATGATTAATTTGTGTATATGCAGAAGCATGTGCACCATATATACTTCCAAAGCTTCAAAATATTCTCAGCTTCTTATTGGATGATTTATGCTAGTAAGTTCAGCATACTGAAATGCTAATGTCTGCAAGAGAGTGACCACGCTTGGAAACTTGCCATCTGTGTACATGCATGTGTGCAGAAAAAACCTTCAGGTTGGTAATTCTTTGCTGAGGGGAACAGAATTGCTACAGCACTGTATTATTTTCTAAATTCAAAAGTGTGATGATTTAAGTAAACACAAGCTTTCTGAAATCTTGCCCTTTAACCACTAACTGCTAGAGCAAAAAAAAAAAAAAAAAAAAAAGCAGATGATTAAAAAAGAAAGAAAAACACTGAAAATTGCATCCATATAGTTGGTCAGTGATGAGCATATGGTTCAAAACTGATTTAGGAATACAAGAGAGGGAAAGCTGTTTCTGACAGCCACATTGTCTCACATTTTATCTATTTCTGTCACTGTGAATGCTGATGCATGTTCAAAATTAACAGTGCTGTTTTTACAGATCTGGAGCTAAAGCTAAGTGATTAAGCCAAGTTATCATGCAGAGAAATGAACTGCAAGAGATATTTAAAATATCATGCTCTACATACTCTTCAAGTTATTTTAAATTGTTCACCTTAAAGTAATTAAGCTGGGTCCTTTGGGTGATAATTAGCTTCTAATTTCCTACTTGCAGTTAAAGTGAGATTTACAGAAGATTAATTTTTTCTTATTTAGAAGAATCCCATGCTAAGAAATCAGCATGGAAAAAATACTTTATCTCTGGGAAGACTTTTTTCATTGGATCAAGAATATCTGGCATCCATGAGCAAATTTTCCTGTATTAAACTGCATCTGATTTTGTGAGGACTTAGCAGAAGAACCAAAACCACATTTCAGTCATGCTTTTCTGTAAAATAAATTACCCAAATACCAAAAAAAAAAAAAAAAAGTGATTTTTAGTTCTGATTACTCCTGGTGGATATTCCCTGTGAAAACTTTTTAGTCAGGGATTTCCTGATTTTGTCAAAACCCTTTTTGCTGACATTTGATTGATGGAAGAATTTTAGATACCAGCAGTCTTTCATCTCTCCAACAAGCTCTCACTCTCACAATTCTGATAAAATATAAATACATTAGGTGATATTACGGAATGTAACTTCTATATTTCACGAATCTTAATCTAGTAGTTTTGGCTGCTGTTTAATATTTATATTCCTTTTAACACTAGGTAACCGAATGTTTGATCTGATAGCAGATGCAATCACTCTGGATTCAAAGGGGTGAAATGAAATTGAGTGGACAGTCCTCTCATCACACCATGTTATGGAGCATTTTCTTGGTCCTCCTTTTTTAATATTTTTCTGCAGATTCGCTACATGAAAAACAGACAAAAGATTTTCCCTTCTTTTTTAATATATTGTAAACATAACTTTTTCAATATTTGTGAATGCTCAGGAAGTGTCAAAATGAAGGAGATGCTTAGACTGTCAGCAAAAAGTGATGCAGCTAATGTTCCAGACCACTGTGGCTTTTTTCTCTATCATTCTCAAGTCTTATTTTGGCATTTATGTTCAACAGTACTTCGTTAGATACAGCTACAGTGTTAGTGAGGAACTGAGAAAGCTGAACAGATACTCATGTATTGTCTGACTCAGGGAACACAATACACAAGACAGTGCTAATGTGAGAACAGTAGCCTTCCCCTCGTACATCTTCACATGTGCACAGTATCATTTTGAATGCTTCTAATAGCTCTTTCAAGGATTTTGTTTTCTAATACAACTGAAAAAAAAAAAACAAAAAAACCAAAAAACTACCAAGCAGTGCTTTCAAGACCCTTACACAATACCTCAGAATTAGGAAACACTGCTATTGCACTAGCTTAGCACTTCACTGACATAAATATATCCTGCTTCTTATATTCCCTGATGCTTTCATCAGGTAACCACTCATATGGCTGTTCTGCTCCTGGCAACCACTGTTACATCACTTAGAGTTAGCATGTGCATCTCCACACAGCACTGCCTTCTATTACTTAGACACAGCCTACAATTCTTGGCAAAGAATTTGTGAATAACTATGCATACTTCCTTTATTCTCCAGCACAATTATCATCCTTTCTGTTCTCCAAGGTAGCAATTGTAACATCCCATCTGAACACTACTGAACTTTAATGGCTAGTAAATATATCTCTCCGCCTTGCTGTCACCATGCCACATTTGGAAATTCAGTAATCTACTTAAATAATAAAATGGTAAAATAATTCCAAATGTCACTGGAACACTGCAATCACAGATACCATTGTTATATTCTGTGAAGGAAGAACTGTTGTGCCCACTCACAATGAACACAATCTCTTATGCCAAAAGCACAACATTGCAGCCACTCATGGTACAGCAAATAGAGGACATTAACACGTAAAATGTGGTATATTTTCATCACAATTTGCTATCATCTGTTGGTTATATATCAAGGATTTTTTTAATAAATATATTACCCCTTGATCTGTTCTGCTGTAAGTATTTTTTAGGCAGATCTTAAAATATTCTCTTTATATCCTCCACTGGATTTCCCCTCCCACTTTTAACCACAAAGTCAAATTAAAACATCTACATTTTCAAGACTAGCACTTCAAAATTCTCTGTCCTGCAAGCATTTCAGATCTTCTCCTGCTTTCTACCATCTACTATGTTTTGGTAATAATACACATTTTAGAATGCCTGTGCCATCTCCTTTTCCTACCACTGCAAGAGGCCAATTAGGCAATTTAAAAACACTATTTTCACTGGTTTCCTAGTGTATCCCACCTTCTGTGCTTTTTTGGTTCTCTCTACTAAAATGAACTAACTTCTGTATAAGCACAGAACCCTTACAGAGAGGAAACCTAGGATGTGGGCAATACAGTTTATATTCAAGTTGCTTATTAAATTTCTCAGTCTATAACACACTGAAAATAGTTTCAATAATCCTTTGTATCCTGAAGTCTTATCTCACAAATTGTGCTAGAAATATTCTACCAATTTCACTTACATTCAGTACTGCTCATTTCTGTTCTTGATTTTCTTTTTACAATAACATAATCACAATTTTCTTCTCTTCTTCAATCGACCTGTGTTGCCTCAGCCTTCTATAATGGCCATCAAAGGTTTTGTGGGTACATTAGCTTTCAACTCCGATTGACTTCATGGTTGCAAGACACAAATGAGTTCAAGAACTGTACTGTGAACAGAAGCTTTTCTTCATTCATTACAATTCATATTCTCTCATATCTCTTGAATTTAGAAAGAGGGTCAGGAGCCACATGAATTCTGAAGTCATTTTTGTTTTGGTTCTGAGAGCCATTTGTTATATCTTTAACTACATGCAGGAGAGTATCTCTTAGAAAAGCACTGAATTTTGTAGGATAAGAGTTACACAGAATAAGTTATACAGATCTGGATACTCTCTCATAATTAAGGTTAGAACTCTATTTCAGAAACACTGACAGTATTTTTTTGACAGATGCCTCAAATGATAGCTGTCCCTCAGTTTGAACAGGCAGCGATGCTAGAAATAAATTTCAACTGAATTTATTTGAAGGCCTGTTATCAAGGGTGCATACCGTTCTGATAAATAATAATCAATATTTGCAAAGTATGTTAACTTAAAGTTTACGTCTGCTCTTTTTGTCATGAGTAAATTTCAAATAAAATTACTTTTTTTCCACCAGAAATTCACTAGCTGTGCTGTTTAAAACAAATAAATAAATAAGCCCTTAAAAAAGATTTATTAGAAAACAACTAACATTTGAGGCTTGAAAATAGACCTGAAACTAATCTTTATTTACTGCGCAGATTGGCTTGAGGATTAAAAAGACAAATATTCACCCCAGTGATTATTTTTAATTTATGTATTTATAAAAAATGGTGCAGCTCTGAGAGGAGAGTATGTAGAAAACCTTCTGCAAAATAAATCATAGGCAAGTGTCCAGGCTTCTCACTATTTAAGGTAAAAGAGTACTTGAGTTCACATCAGGGGATCTGTTAAAATCAGCTGGTGTGCAAAATCAATTGCTTGCACAGGGAACATAGATAAAGGGGTTCTCTGCAGGCTCTTGCATTCTGCACTGGAAGAAGGCTGAAGTCAACATCTCAAGATCGGATGGAGGGCTATTAATGGAAGATAGAAACTGTTTAGTGTGAATAGGGCCGGGCAGAATTTCATTTGTCAGGGGATACATAGTTAGCTAGCTCTCCTATTCTCCTGGTGCAATTTTAATACAGGGTAAGCTTTACAAATAACTAGGATCTTCTTGTTTTGCAGTATAAACCTGCCCCAGAACTGCTAGAATTAAGTAAGAGATTACAGCTCTCTGGAAACTGGGACAGCGAGTTTCAAAAATTTCTGAGAGCTAGATCACTTGAGTCCAAGCTAAGGAAATCTGTAAGCTTTCCTCCTTGGCAATAGTGACAGTATGGAATGCAGTCATCAGATCCAGTCACTGCAACAGTGCCTTCAAAAAACACTTGAAAACAAAAATATCTGACACTTCCCACGCCATCCTCTTCACCCATGAAAAGACAGTGAAATGCTTTTAGAAATACTGCTGCTACATTAGGTTAGTTGTACAAAGATACCCTTCTAGTTGATTTTTTTTTCATTTGGAAAATAAGTTGTTTACTCTCTAGACTGAAAGCAGTGCTATGTTTTACACTGAGAATTTGTATTTAACTGAGCGAGCTTATGAACTGATGGCAATTAGAGAAGTCACAAGCAGAAACAATAAAAACAGAGAGGCTTCTCCACCATCTCTGGTGGTGTTTGAGGCAGGGACAAACATTATGAACATTGTGTTCAGATACATACAGTTGTCAGAACCTGTTTTTCATAACTTCTTATTCACCAAATTGCAATCTCATAGCAGAAAAAAAGAGCATGATATCAACTACTGGCCTGATTTTAGAACTTCCATGTTGCTCTTATGAAAAACAGATGATGAAAACTCTGGTCTGATATTCACATTATCTCCCACTGGTATCCACTGACTCAAGGTGCTGCAGCACAGTTCAGAATTGCTAACTAAAAGGCTTTTAATGCATAGCCACATACATGTTAAAAAATCACAACAAAATAAAGAATTTTGATTTAACAACTGCCCATTAGTGTAGCTGCTGGGACCTCAAGCAGTTGCCAATGCTCTGTTTTAAAAAAGGAGTGGACAGATTGCCTGGCATTTGCAGAATCATTGCTGCTGGCTTGTGCACGCACTGGTTTTCACAATATGCACATGAGACCAGTTAATTGTTTAAAAATCTGTGATGGAGAGCTGGGAGCTTCAATGCCACTAACTGAAAATTGAAGCAAAATAAATGTAGGCTAAAAATTCGAGAGCCAAGATTTCATAGGCACATCTGTTATTCCCAGACATTTACCTCAGCAGTGGGTATTATTCTAGAAATCAAGCAGCTCAGAACAGCAGTTACAAGCTTTATGCATACACTATTGGCAAATTATTTTGTCTACATTATCCAAAAAGAACAGGGTAAGCGGCTGTAGCCCTCCCTTCCAACCTTAACATTGATTAATCTAAAGTTCTTATTCTGAAAGCCTGCTTCTGCATTGTTAAGGTGGTTTATTTTATACAGTTGTCAATGATTTTTTGAAGGCAGTATCATAATCCTAAAGCTTGTTTGCCTCCTTTTATTTGCAGATCTGTTGTGACAACTATTGGCTTTCCCAATCGAATGAATATAAAGCATGCAAAACTATATCAAGTTATAAGGGCAGAGATCATTACGGTCATCTCACCCATGAATTTATGGCTGGGTTTTGAAGCTCTCCCTCTGATGTTTTGTTTTAGCTGTTTCTAGTGTTTCTAAATTGCAATTGCTCGCTTAGACTGTGCAGAATCATGGAAACAATTAGTTAAATTTCTCTCTGATTTTAGTTAAAAATTCATAATCACAGAGAAATGTGTCCTTCTACATTAAATGCTTGGATCATAAACTGGTGTAAATCGACACTATTCCACTGATTCTAACAGGAATTTCACAGTTGATGCCTGCTAGGTGAAATCTAACCTTCATTCATCTGCAACAACACACTTCTCTGAAGGGTATATGAGAAAAATTCATCACCTTACATTCTCGCTATCTATGAGTCAAATGTCTTGTGTCAAAGTAACAAAGAAAGGTTGAGGAAAAGTGATGAGAAAAAGCAGCACACTTTGCAAAGACAACATTTCCTGTATTTTTTACATTAGTAAAAAAAAAAGAAAAAGAAAGAAAAGAAATAGGGCAATTCCATAAAGAGAAAATGAAATGTGTATGTCCACAAAATTATGTCAAATCGATCTTTTGCTTTCTCACCAATGTTAGTAGCAGTTCTGTCCCTAATCTTGCTCTGAGCAAACATATGTACCAGGTGTCCAAAAAGAGCATCTACAGACTGGTTCTGAAATATGTCATTTAGATTTCATAATGCATATGATAACACAGAGGTACAGACAAGGAAAAAGTAGTTGATACATTACCTAAACATTACTAGTAATTGGGAGCATCCTTTGGATGAGGATGTCACTCTTGCTCGGATCCGAAGAGGATAATACAGCTATCCTACAGTAAGTTTTTATTTTCCCCCCCCATGGGAATTTTCTGAAGACAAAGAAATCGTGTGGAATACATAATAAAGGCAGGCAGCCAGAAACATAACCTTAGAAGAGTGTGAAGTTGTTTCATCACCAAGCACACCTTCCTCAATAGAGGGCTAAAGTCAGATATTGTTTTACATACAAAGATCTGTTGTTTCATTAAGACTTTGACAACTACTTTTAATGACTAGAAACTAAACTTTCTGGACAACTTTGCAAATCTTGTCTTGGCTCTACAGATTATCACAACTTTACTATTAGACTGAGTCAGAATTGACATTGCTTAACACGTATTTTCTGGTGAAGACTGTGACCATCAGAGTGAACTTTTATTTATTTATTTAATTTTACAGTGTTTGAATTTAATAGGAAAAAATACTGAAAAGAGAGGAATGCTTAAAATACTTCGCTTTGCTTTCTACTTCCTGTTCGTCTTAAATCACAAGAAATAAGAGTGGGAACCTAAAATTCCCACTCCAAATAATCTCTTCAGTAAGAAAAAATATATATATATATTTAAAATATATATATATAAATATTTATAGTCTTTTTCCCCCCCTACACTCTAAGTAATTTCAGAGCAAAGGTAAAGAAATGTCAATCGCTTCATTGTGATTTTTTTCTTAAACATAAAAAAAATGCAAAGAAAGATACCTTTGGGCCTAGTATTGAATGAATTGATACTAACCATCACACAACTTAATAGTAAGCTTGTTCTACTCATAAGGTTTGCATCTTAATATTCTTTTAACTGCGGAATCTGTTTAAAATAAAGACTAAATTGTTTATAACCATTCATATTGCCACTTTTCAAAAAATCTTGGCAATATAGGAAGTAGATAATTTGGAATTCGTCATATGCATCTCTCATTTTCTATATGTCCTTTATCTCAGAAGCATGAAGAAATGCCCATTTTCACTGTGTTGCTTTTACAGTGCTTCCATAAGATTGTACTGAAGTAGTTTTCTATTGTTAACATAAACATGCATTAATTCATAGTTACAATTGTATGGCTGCTTGTCAAGTAATTAGGAGCACAAAATACAATTAAATCAAGGTTTTCTCCTACAGCCTAACCCACATTCTAGCCTATCCTGTTTTTCAGGGTCCATAATCACGCCAGAGCCTATGTCATTTCTGGATAACATGAAACATACTAATACAATTATTAAAATTTTTAATAAGAAAGGAAAAGAAATCAAAACCAAAGAATAATTTTTAAATGTTCTAAATGGCCATTATTTCTAGTCAGCATTTGAACTGAAGTCAGTACTACAACTGCAGTGAAGGCTGAAGGGAAGATATCCCTTTCATGAACTCTGAGCTGACATACTATAGAAGCAGTCTCTTTGATAACACTTGATTCTGCAGTTTGCTATCCTTGATTTTTTCTGAGTCCAAGTAGAAATGAGTATTACTGCACAGTTGTATGATTAAGATCATTCTGCTTAAACAGTTTTAAACAAACAGATAATGAAAGAAAACCAAAAACTTTAGAAAATGAAAAGTTAGAAGCTTCACATCTGAAATGTCCATCTGCCATTTCACAAGATGGCAGTGACATAATCTACAATGTAAGCAACTCTATGATGTAATATCCAACAGAAAAATACAGCAATGGTAAAGTAGCTGTACTGACAGTGAATACTACCCAGAAGCCACTGTAATACAGAGAAGACCCAAAGCTTATAAAATAATTGATGTTAAGAAAAAGTAAAGCTGTAGATTCTCCCTTAGCATATCAAAGTTATAATTTTCTGTGTAAACTAAAGAAAAAGAGAGTTGTGACGTATAAAGGATGTATAAATACACAATATACGTTACTTGGATTGCTTTTCCTGCAATAAGCTATATCTCAATCTATTAACCTATACTATATCTCAAGTAGTAGAGTTTCTATATTCTTTATTTCTGTATTCTATAATTCATTTAACTCAAAGGATTACAAAAAAAAAAAAAGTCAAGAAATTGCATTAGAAAGAAAGATTCAAATGAAGCCTGTATAATATTTCATCTTTCTCCAGCAGCTTACACTATAGCCACATTACACTCTTTTCTTGCCAATATCCCAACCCATTTCTCAGACTTCATTTCCCTACCCAAAGTAAGCGAGCTGCTCTAGTTTTCTAATTTGTTCTCTGTTTCCTTGATCAAAGTAGTGGTTATTCTGCCTGCTACCTTGTTGACAAGGCATCCCTCAGATATTTATCACGTTAACTTTCTCACTTCTAAATTCATTATATTATTTAGCGTTTCCCTACAAATATGTTTTATTTCATAGCCTCTGAATAGAAATAACATCAAAAGCTTTTGAAAAATTAAACAAATTATGACAATCAGTTCCACTTTGTCCACTTTTCTAGTTATGGTATTTTAGAAAAATGTTTTCAACCTACATAATCATGTGGGATACTTTTTTGCATTCATATTAAAAAAATGCATGTTACATGGAAGAAAGTCACATTCCATGATGACTCAAGCAATAGTTTCTATCTTTATCTCCTTAGCTTGCCAGCTTTCATTTATAAATCAGTTAGTCTCCTTAGTGCTCTGAAGTAACCAACATGCTCCAATAATTCATACAGCTAAACAGAACTTTCTGGTATAGAAATTAAAATAGCAGTAGGCTCACTCCTTGCTGCAGGAAACAAATTCATGTCCTTCCTGAGGCAGCACAATTGGAAGCTGGTTTTACAAGCCAATCCTAAACTCAAACTGACATTTGCTCAACATTATCCCAGATTTGGTACAAGTCATGCTCCTAGAGACAAACAATAACACAATCAAAACGTAATGCTCTTCGACTAAAAAAGAATAGAGAGATACTTATTACCAACAATACCAATGCTTTTATGAAGTTGATTGGTATAGAGATCACCACTGGAAACACTGCTTACTCTAGATCAGAATTTTACATACACAGGAAACGTTTGGCTAAGAAGTAGATTTTTTCTTTTTTTTTTCCAAGGAAAATCTAGTAACATTCTAAATCTTACAATCTGAAATTCCACTCAGAATCTTTGAATCCTAGAATGTCTTGGGTTGGACAGGACCTCAAAGTTCCAGCCCTACTGCCCCAGGCATGGTTGTCAACCACTAAATCAGATACTAACTAGATCCCACGCAGCATGGCCTTGAACAACTCCAGATCAAACCATCTATACTTCCCAATGTTTCCAACACCTACAAACTTCAAATTTTTTCTCCAATGAAATACAGATTTAACATATTAAGATACTTCAGCAGATAATGTTTAGGCTTATTGTATAACCCATATGCTAGTCCTCGGATCCAAGTTTATTTCTCATATTTTATCGTACAGTTGAGATTAAGGAGGATTTCTCATGTTAGCTTTCAGTTGGTAGTATTCCACCTTAGAAAGTTCTGACAACATGCAGGCAAAAATCATATTTTGATAATATCTTGAGATTATCTAACACAAAAAGACCAGTCTGCAATATTTTAGTAATTTCATTCAGAAACTCTGCTACAAAAGCTAACAGGAGTAATGCTGTTCATCTTGAAAGGGAAATGTTGAGGCATTTAGCAGCAATATCAGTGCTTTTCACTGAATCAAAATACGAAGTATAGTTGGAAAAGAATACTATTTATGGGCAGGAATGTATTCTATTTCTCTGAATTTTTTTAAAACTTGTTTTAATCGCCATATGTGAGTTACAATTGTTGAGTATATAACCTTTTCTAGGAAATCACATTTGTAATAAGAGTTGTTTCACTGAGCTGAGGGCTGTAGCAATGGGAACACTGAAGTATTTGGCTAATGCAGCACAGGAGATATTTGGAGAAGAGTCAAGTGATCAAAGATCTTCCTGTAATGTCACTGAGATGTATATAGCAAACTGCCAACAATGAGTTATTCATGCTGTGGGAATTTGGACAGCGTCTATCCACACTTGAATCTGTAATCCTTGTCCCTTCCTTTAGGGTTAAGGTGCAATACAATAAAAACACGATTTCTCCTAGACCCAGTGGAGGCAGAATGAAGGTGATCTCTCCCTCAGGCTGAATATTTTCCTGAGTTCTATAGGGGTAGAGTAAAAAATATACCTTGGAGCACCTCCTAACTCAGACTTTTATTCAGTTTTCCATTCCAGCTCTTCATTAGCTATGTGCCTTTAGGCTGGACACACCAGTCTCTCAAACTGTCCTTAATCAAAGGGAGATGCATCTTGGAAGCAAGACTGCCCTATAGAAGTGATATGGAAATTGCTACTTGCATGTTTGTGTGTGTTAGTATGGAAAAAACACTTCTATAGGTTCTTACCAAGTCCAGCCACCAAACATGCTTAGGAAATTCTCCAGAAAAATCCTGTTGGCTAAGAGTTTTGGCCAGGTCTCTAAAAGAGATGTGTTTCTCCTATCCTCTGAGCTCCTCCTTCTTCACCTGCCCCAGCAAAATAGATGGCAAGGTACATAAACCCCATTAGTGCCTTATCAAAGGAAAAACCGTAGAGTGAGACCAGACTTCAAACTCCACTGACTTTACAAAGAAAAAAGAGCCATCCATACAAATACCAGTAGATACATACATTTAAGTTTTTGGTTTGTTTGTTTTTTAGGAGCTGAGTTTTGAAGCAGATAGGGTATTGTTTTCAGTAAGGAAATCAACCAGTTTAGACATGCTCTGTTAAAAATAAAGAAGTTGTCTGCTGTTTGTTCTTTGTGAAGTGTTGTTTGAGTACCTTCTATGTTTTATTCAAGACTTATTCAAGAATTATCAAAGGATTTCATTTTAAAATGCTTAGCAATTCAGTGAAGATAAGAACTTACACAGTTACTTATTTTCCATTGAAAACATTTTCCCTGTGAAAGCTACCTTTCCTTCCTGTGGCTCAGGATATTACTATTCTTATTTTGCAAGCATAAAAAATGAGCCTATGTGCAAGCTTCAAATTATTTTTCTTTAGGTGACAATATAGGATTTCATTACAAAGCTCAGATTTTATAAAGTGCTGGAGCACAGCTGGTGTTCTTTGAATGAGGAAGTTGACGTTTCAAGTTCTAGGAACCTTCTGAACATGTTGAGATTGATCATACATTTTTTTCACGGTAAACTGAATTACTCAAAGAAATACTATTAATGAGAAAGTAAGTCAGTCGTCTCTCTAATTGTGATATGACCTACACAGTAAGGATCAAACACAATTTGATTACAGTGTACTGGGTTTTGTGCTTACACATGTCAACAAATGTTATACAACTCATCGTCCTTCGGAAATAAAGAAATATTTTTTACTGAGAAGCATACAGAAAAGCATACCCTGTGCTTCCTCAGAGAGAGCTACCACAAAAGAATTCACAGAGATAATACTTTCCTTACAAAGGAAGAAATTACAAAGGCGCTCTTTCTGCACTGACAATACATTGCCCATCAGTAGCCTAACATTTCACTTAAGACTACTTCTTCCAGAAGCCTCAGTTTTGACACAAATTAAGATGAAATCCAATAGGAAAACGCAAGCAAGTTTAAATAAACAATAACACTTTGTGCTTCAATTAACACTGAGCAAGATGGAAAACTCCTCAAATTTAGTAATCTGTCTGCGCAGACAGATGGACAACTGTGCTTCTTTACAGGATGAACTTTCTGAGCAGTTGGAGTTTGGTCTCAGGGTTGGAGCCACAAAATCGATTTGAAAAAACAATCTGAAAATTCCATATATTGACAATGAAAGTGGGCTCATCCATGGTAGAAACAACTTGCTGCACTGAGCTAAGTATAAATCTACCTATTAAGATGTTGATGATTTATAACAGAGCTAGTACAAATTTGAGCACTCAGGTTTTGAGAATTTAGCCTGTTGGCAACATATATATATATATATATATATATATATGTATATATATAAACAATTGCCTCTCTCTAATATACTCTGGCTCCACACAAGTTTCCATTTTATTTCTTTCAAACAGCTCTAGTCTGTAGAATCATTCTTCGTCTCTTCAATGTTCTTTCCATATTTTTTGTACTATTCCTGACATCCACCATTCTAAATAATTATAATAATAATAATTTGAATCTATGGCTGATTTGCCTTTAGGTTTACCCTGAGATGCTGATGGAAAATTCCATAAGAAAGCAAATTTCATTAGCCCATAACAGACTAGGTTAATTAAGTAGTATATAGATGCTACTTAAGTCATCATAAAGTATAATGAAAAGACTAATGCTGGTTCAGCAATGGTGGGTGTTACATAAGGAATTCAGTATCTCCATAATCTACTTATTAACTATTGCATTATCCTCTCTAATAGATATTTAGAAAAATATTTAATCTCTATAAATGTCAGCGGCCAAGTTCCTAGTGAGGTTTGAATTTCTCTCTCCAGAGCTTTTACATGCCAGAGATTTTCTTACCATGAGACAGAAAGGTATTGGTGAGATATCTGAAAAAGTGCTCGACAGTTTCGAACATGGAAGAACGAACACACCAAAGTTCACAGATTTACAATCAGTAACATGGTGCTTTTTACCCCGTGGTTCATTTTCTGCATCTTAAGATATATTACACTGAAGATGCAAAGTGAATGATAATATCAACTCTTATACAGGGGGCATGCACTGAACGACAGGCATCTCACACGACATTATTTGGTTGCTTCAGTAACAGAGGGCTATGGGATTTCCCTTCTCCACAGTCACGTAATTGGCCTCAATTTCAAGAAATAAGAAAACTTTTAAAGCAAGAGTAATAAAATGTACTTAGTTTTTCTTCCAATAAAGCTCAACAAATGATGATCTAAATGAATGAATCTTGTTAAATATTTTAAGGGAAACAAACAAACAAACCAAACAACCCAAACTGACAAACAATGTCACCTGGCCTAGAGAACACCTACTGGAGAGAGCTGAAAGAAAACTTGGGAAATGCAGCGTCAGACTACCAAGAGACAGGATAAAGGAAAAGAATTCAAAATTAAAATAAATTCAATTAATTATTTGTCATTTGCTCCCTAATTTATATCTACACGAGAACAGTCTGTGCTAGTGCCAATGCAAGGAAAGCTTTCTTTTCTATATAACAGATGCACTTTCAAAAATACTTCACCTTTGTGTGAGAATTTTGTATAACTACTAGAACACATGCATTACTCAAATTGCTTTCAGATAATTCAGGGGTTCCTGAAAATGCTTTTCTTATAAATTATACGTAGTTAATTACACTATATCTGAAAAGAGGTGAAAATGAATGGTCACTACTCTGTCATTTTTTTCCATTATCTAAAACATAATAGATTTTACAAGTATTGCTTTTTTGCTTTGAAACTTCATTTTCTGAAATCAAGTTAATTTTACTACAGTTTGTTCCTGACAAGGAACTAGAAATTGACAAAATGGTTTAGTAAAAATTAAGATGAATTGTTCATAAAATTTGCAATGGACAGAACCTAGAAAATTGGACTCCTAATGAATTAAGGCAGCTTGGGATTACACACTGATGATCAGCCAAGTAGTAAGTAGTGTCTGATTGCCACTTTTTCTTTTTCTTAATAGTTTGATGCAGACAGAGATGAAGAAGAAGTATTCTTTGATATAAGTTCAGCAGTTGACAATAAGCTATTTGCTAACAAAGAGGCTGCAGCAGGTGAGTTAATGCAAGATTAAAGAACCACGATTTTCTACTGCATTTGACAGTGGTGGGATACTTTTCATATTCCTCAAGTATATGTACTGTAGCAAAGTCTTGACCCAATTCAAATTCCACAACAAACGGCAAATAAAGCTCTTTACACTTGATAACTTCATACAACCCAGCTAGCATCCTGCTTTTCTACAAGCTGGCTATAAAACACTGTAGATAAACCAAATAACTATATCATTAATAAAAAATTGTATATGGTGTTTGATTCCAGTTGCCAGACATGTTTAAATTCCAGATTATATCTGTGTCACCTGAAAGCCTAAGGTATTAATGATCATCATACTTTCTCCCTAAAATCTGATACTAATTCAAGAAACTGTGTGTAAGCATAAGACAGCAAAGTTGTTTGGTTTTTTTTTAAAGGTTTATTACTACTATCACTTTTATTATATGTGCTCACTGAGGCTTGAATACCTTCAAAGAAAAAGCCTGTGAGGTACAAAGAACTGGGAAAAAAGAAAGAAGAAACAGCAGCTGAAAAAAAAAAAATCAAAGCCTTAAAAATCTGTGACATCTGTCAGAAATATTTTGTTTGAGGCTTACAGGAAAATGTTTCCTGGTACCTTCACAATTTATTTTTTTTAATTTTTTTAATTTTTTTATTTTTTTACAGATGGCATGTCTGGCCTCCTTCCAAGTAGATTTTGAGGGCTATATAGGTACATGATATCAGAAATGTTGTCTTGAAAAGGAGCACACAAAAAAAGAAAAGAAATTCTAGGCAAAATGTTTTTTCCATAAAATATATTGGCTTTACTATTAAAACGAATATTAGATGCATGTACTAGAGAAAAATCATATATCTGAACTCTCCTTTGTTTAAGGGAAAACTTGTCTGCCCTAAATTGACAAGTCAAGATGACTTCAGTCGTTTGTAATCATGAACAATCACCTGAGGTATATCAAGATGCTCTTTTTGACAAATGGGCGATTATTTCTCACCAGCTAACACTGCATGTGCAAAGTGCTGCTTCAGACAGAAAGATTAGGTCATATTTTGATGATCTGAAAATGGGTTCCAAGCTAGTTAGCCTCCAAAACCCCCCCAGGAGGCTGGTTTTGATAATGTCCAAAAAGAAATAGAGTAGTTATCAAAGAAGTGTAAAAAATGGAAAAAAAAAAAGTCTGCAAAAAAAAAAAAAAAAGTTAGCAAACCTACACGTTTCTAGTGGTAATTTTCAAGATAAGATGCACACAAGACCAAAGGCCACTAGTTCTCTCCATTAAGCAGCACACATACCTCCTATGTGCATAGCCTTATTCCTACAGAGAAAAGGTTGACTGCAAACCTAAAAATGACATTCCCACTGTATAGTATTGTTAACTGTCAATTATTAATTGTTAATTGATAATTACCGGTGGATTTCTTAATAAAATGTGTTAACACTCAGTGATATAAGAGGGAAGACACGATATAAAGGTGTTAGCCCTGAAAAACAGAATGGCAAAAGCTAATCTGTTTCCACTAAACTGTGGTTCTGGATGAGTTCTGGTCAGTTCCCTGAAAGTCTGATACGTTTAACGAAGTCTTCACTAAACAGGAGACAGAAAGCATGCCACAATCACTTAATTAGTTCTCAAGTCAAGCACCTATAGTGTTAAGAAGATTCAAAGCAGGATTTCTAGTGATCCTATGAGACCAGGTATTTAATTTCTAAAGGACACAATTTCAGCATTCTCTTAATCACTTTTTGTCTTTTAATCCTTTTGGTTCCCAGTGGCTAAAGGAGACATAACATAATATTTTAATATATCCACATCAATTTAATTCATACTCTAGTAAGAACCAGTTATAACCATGTAAGAATATACACTGAAAGAAAACAACTGTTTTTATGGATTATAATACAATTTCTCATTGTGGCCTCCTATGACATATTAAGACTGTTGCTAATAGCAACAACCTGACACAAAATTCAACAGTGTAAGGTTGCAGTAAAATTGGTATTAGAAGCATCTTACTGACAGCCAAATGATATTGCTATCATTCTAATGCTAATCAGTCCTTCAGTAAATTGTTTGTATTCTGTCACACTGAAAATTTATCTTACAATCATCTGTCTTTGCTCAAGTGCTTACACGACATATATTAACTAAATTATTAGAAAGTACCCTCAGAGCATGCTCCATAACATGAGAAGACCTTTCACAGGATAATTTTAAATTAATTTATAACAGCATTAGACAGTGCAGATATTGTAGTTATTAAAACATGAGTATGGGCATATTAGAGCCAGTGAACCACACTGAATAGCATTGCTACTAGGACCTCACATAAGTAACAGATTTAAGCAAGGATTGGAAATACGTTAACTGATTTGCCAAAACACAAATGGTTCAAGGGGCATAATTACCTCACGTGATGATACATAGCTAGCTTCTAATGAGAAGTTAAATCAAATGTGGTTAAATATAGACAGTTCAGTACAATTTAGCTTCTTCATAAAAATGAATTTAGTGAACTGTGAAAAAACAATGCCTGATATTTGCATTCAGGAAAACTGAAGTGAATATGCTTTTGGAGAAAATGACAAAGCTAACTTCAGAGCACTGACAGATTTTCTGGGACCAGAGATGTTTATGACCACTGTGGCTCTGGGTTCTGGGCTACATTTACTTTTGATAGGAACCACACAGCAGCCCATAACAACCATATCCTCTTAGCTTAACATTACCAATCTTGTACAGTTCAGTCTGGGAGTAACAAGCAAGTCAGGAAACACAGCAACAAATTTAAAAGTACGGTCTTATGGTGAATGAAGCAACTGAGCAGCACATCCCTTCTGGGGTCAAGGGACATATTCTCCATGCCTTCCAGATCTGGCAGGGTGTGCCTGTCAGCACACCCTTATACAACTCATTAATTCAACTGTTCCCTCCCTGCTGTGTTTCTATACCCTCTCAGGTCCCTAGCAAGAGAAACCCTTATGAATAATGCCATAAGTGTCAAATGAAAAACCTAGCAAAAAAAGAGAATGCATTTTAGCTAATGTGCTGCTACTTTTCCAGAGGTCCCCTTCTCCCTGGAGAGCTGATTATTCAGTTAAGGGGGATTTAATAAAAACTTCCAACTGATTTATTTTTAATTGTGCTGTACTGTACATAATAAAATCCTGTTTTTTCCCCAAGGAGAACACAGAGCACATAATTACCAGGTTGGCCTTACATCCACTTTATACATTCACTGAAATTGAGAAAGCATATTTCAAGTCACAAATCTATCTTTTCAGATCAAATGTTTGCAAGTTATTTCTCTACGGCAGTGGAGCTTTCATGCATTTTGTTTATTTTTAACTGTTGAGTTTCCTCTTCTAAAAATCAGATGTAATGGGACATCCATCCAAAAGGAATTAGGACACCTTGAACTATAATACTTTCCTCTTAGTGCTTGGTAAACAAGTGCTAGCCAAGTTCTCAGTCTATGAAACTATCAAAGGAAAAACAGCTCGCACAGAAAGCACAGTGAAAGTTACAATAATCTGTTTGGGTGTAGGACTGCAGATCTACAGCATGCAGATTCATTTAAAGCGAGAGGGCGTGTTAACTTACAAAAGCTTTAACAAAACTTACTCCTTTTCTTAAGCAAACATTTCCTGTTTCTCCTTTGTTATCTACAACATAAGATTTAGTTGAGCTGAGTTTTGAGTTATCCACTCTTCCTAACATCCTCCTCTCAGCCTTAGTCTCGTCACTAGCTTTGTCTACTGCCAGCATTATCTTCACTGCGTTGCCAAGTGGCTATCTGGCACTTAAATTCATGCTTACACATACTGGAGTATCACAGGTATGCCCCTCTCTGCTTTATCTTGTCCTGGGAATAGCCATTTGCTTCAATATATTTCTGCTAGGTTTGTGTTTTGGCAGGTACAGTAGAATGGAGCATTCTGTACTCTGGTTAGTAACAAATGGTTATGGTTTTTGTTAGATTACATTATGCCAAGAAAGAAGAGACAGATTTTTGAATTTCCTGACCTTTCGCGAATATTCTCTGGAAAAGAGTTACGCTTCCCCAAGGAATTCAGTGTCCTAGTTTAAGAAAATGTCCCTTAAGATGCTTGACAACATTAAAATTGCATAACCATTATGGCTTTTGTCACTTAAGATACATTATGCATGAGTATTCATTTTCAGTCTGATCGTTTAAGTTTCCAGAATCATATTTCATATTAACTTTCCTAGCTGGGGACGCATACTGCTTGTAGTAGCTGTGTGACAGTTAATCAAATACTAGCACATAAGTGCTTTTAAAAGTGATTGATGAGTCCAGGTAAGCCATCGTTAATAGCAGTTCAGTCTTACTTAAATCATATTATCAGCAATGACAATATTAAGAACAAGATGACAGTTGTGTAAAATAAATCAAAAAATTACTCTTCTCTAGGTAGCTGTAATTCTATTTGCTTGCATAGATCTTTATAGCCTTTTGAAAATACTTGTCTGTAAAAGTGTATATGCCAGAGAATACACTGCATATATATATGCAACAATCAGTGACAGAAAAAGTATTACCCCTTTTCTATTTTGTTTTTGGGTTTTCTGTAACATTCTGCTGAAGTGAACATCAAGAGGGTAAAAAACAAAAACAAAGCATCAGCAGATGATAGGTAAAAGACTTGACTTGGTGTCTCTTACTTAATCTGAATAGTTGCATCAAAGATGAATGGGGCAACAGTTCTAATATGGACTGCAAATTAAGGCACTCTGGAATCATCATCTCTGTCAAGCAGTTATGACCTCAGTCAGAATGACATCCAGTTTCTCTTTGCTGTTTTCTGTCCTAGTAACGTTTAGCTCACCATCTAATCATAGAATCATTTGAGTTGGAAGGGACCTTTAAAGGCCATCTAGTCCAACTCCCCAGCAGTGAGCAGACATTCTTACGGCTCAGTCAGGTGTCCAGAGCCAGGTACAGCCTGACCTTCAGTGTCTCCAGGGATGGGGCATCCACCACATACCTGGGCAACCTGTTCCAGTGCTTCACTACCCTTACTGTAAAAAAAACTCTTCTCATATCCAGTCTTAACCTTCTCTCTCTTAGTCTGAAACCTTTTCCCTTTGTCTGACCACAACAAACCCTTCTTTCTTACAACTCTCTTTTAGATACTAAAAAGCTGCTATAAGGACCTGGACCCTTCTCTTCTCCAGGCACCCTACAAAGACAGCACTAAATACATATTGTACACCCCTTGGTGTTTCCTGTTGCTTCCCTTGGGAGGACAAGTGGCTGGGCTCACCTGTGACTGCTGACAGTGTTTTGAAAACCTTGTATGCCCTTACAGTATTTTCTTACACAATTTCAGTAATGTGTGAAATATTATCCAGCAGTCACATGCCTATTTTTTAGTGTGTTGAATACTTGTAGGACTCGGTTCAGGGCTGCACTTCTGGAAGGCACAGGAGACTGTTTCCTTCCTCATTGCCCAGGAGCAAGATAATTTGAATGAGGTGGTGATGCTAATAAAATGATGGTGGTGTCCATGCTACATCCTTGCTATACTTAAACAGAAGAAAGATTGTTAATCCTCCCATTCATGTTAAGCAGTCGCCACCCTCCCACATGACTCCTCAAAACGCCTAGCCTGATTTTCTGTTACCCTGCACCTTCAGCTTAAACTAATTTTAGAAAGCTGAAGACTTCTCAGCAACTGAAATTCATCATCCCAAGTGGAAGAGGCTCACAACTTGCTGATTCTGATGCAAGGATAAGGGACAGATTCACACAATCATCTAGGGAAGGGCTGGGAGAGGAACAAGGACTGTTGTTGCTGGAAGCATGCTGCTTTCATCCCCATCAGCATCTCTCCAGGATCTGTACCTGCTAATCACTGATTAGTATTTCCTTTCTCTTTTCCAACTATGACTTGTGCTATTCTCTAAGCTAGGATTCCTGTAGCAGTTTTACAAGTCCAAGTCATGGCATGCAGAACACACTGCCCAGAAAATGTACAGTTTTCACTATTCAGTGTAACCATTACTGAAGATTTGTGGGAGCTTTTTTGAAGGCTTGTTAATGTAATACATTTCATTCAGGTATTTTAGCAGATTTGAATGACACCTTGGATTAAAGTTCTTGCATACATAGTGACAACTGGAAGTACTACAGTGTCCATCACATGAACTGCAAATTTCCAGCATTTCTGAAGTCTAATTTGCTTTCCTATTTTAGGGACAAATGAACTTGATTGCAGTCTGATTATGGATTCTGGAGATACTGCTTATACAGAATTTGACTTTGAAGACCAGGTAATTTTTTATGTGTGTATATATATATATGACCTCTTCTTAGACGATTTTCTAGATTATGTATGTTCTGGACTTTACAATGTCTGAGCAGAGTGGCTGATCTCTGAAATTTAAGTATAGCTCAGTACAAGTGCTTTTAAGGGCAATAAGTAAATTTGTGATCCACAAAGGTTACTTTCTGATTATGAGAAAAGAATGAATTCTTATTAAGAGCCCATATCTTCTATTACTACACACTGCTGACATCCCTCCATGATTTTTTACAGTGTTGCCAAATGATTTCTGGAATGCACTGCAAGTCTACTGTATATTTAAGAACATGGGACGAAAT
This sequence comes from Cyrtonyx montezumae, assembly GCF_038088225.1. Taxonomy (NCBI): domain Eukaryota; kingdom Metazoa; phylum Chordata; class Aves; order Galliformes; family Odontophoridae; genus Cyrtonyx; species Cyrtonyx montezumae. The sequence goes on from NW_027071825.1 coordinate 10,643,267, forward strand.
GATTTTCAAAAAAGAGGCATGAAATCACAAAATACAAAACAACCAAAACCAAGCACTCTTCCCTTGAAAAAGTCTATATAAAAATTGGAAGAAAAAAAACCTAACAAAGCTTACAGTGTGTCAAAAACAGCTTTTCTACTGATTCCATTCCATACACAGCCAAGAACTAAGTTTATACATATATATCTTCTACATATACAGGAGAAAAGGAGGCAGCAAAGGGTACCACATCCCAAGGCATATGTAAAAAAAAAAAAAAAGAAAGAGGGGGCTTGCACATTTCGCAGCAGTTGATGCAAAGATAGTCACTAAGATGGTTGAGGAACTAGAGCATCTCTCCTATGAAGAAAGGGTGAGAATACTGGCACTGTCCATCCTGGAGAAGGTTCAGAGGGAATTTCATCAGCATGTACCAAAGTCTGAAAGGGGGGGATGCAAACACAAGAGTCAGGCTCTCATCAGTGGTATCCAGTGCCAGGACAGTGGGCAGTGTGCACAAACAAACACAGGAGGTTCGATTTGAACATCTGGAAACAGTTTTTTCCACCATGAGGGTGGCTGAGCACTGGAGCCTTCCAACCCTGGCAACATGAACCATTGGGTGATTCTGTAGCCAACCAAAAATACAGGTCTGTACTAGAATTAAAATAAAACTGCATGTGAGATGAAGTACAGCTTGGGTACCACATTAAGTACAAATGTACTCATGTTTTGAAGATTTGAGATATAATTCCCTTCCAAACCAAGCATAGATGTCTTTATTATTTTTTCTGTGCTATAATTTCTGCTTCTGTGCTGTTAAAACATTGAAGACTAACAGTCATTAAGACTTTCTTTCTAAAGCCATCTGCCTATCACACTGCTAAGGATGGTGGCTTCATAGGTTTTGGGTTCTGACGTACAATTTTTCATGACTACCCTTGCATTTTCATAACATACCACAAGGATTTGTGAACAACTTGATGACAAAGAACATCATTTTTGTGTTTCTGTTATTTGTCAAAGTGCAGTTAAGAGTTCTCCAACACTTTCCCCATTATTTGGGAAAGGTACATTTTCTTGTGAAATTTTAAAGCAAGCGACAATATTAGGACCACCCTTCTCCTGCTTGTTTTGTCTCAGTTATTTCAGTTTGGCTGTTTGCCAATTGGGCGGCAAGCCTTTGTCTCCTAATCCCAATTTAAATCCCATTCTTTCATAAATCCTTCATGAAACATTCTCTACCCCAGGAAAGTTTGGATTACGTTGACATTAAATTTAGCATTTTTAATGGCAAAGGCTTTTAGCAGAGTTATGATGAAATTATAATCTTGTTTTGTAATGTTTGAAGTGTGTTAAAACAATATGAATAAGGAATTCTATAGTTACAAAATAAACTGACAAATATATGAAAATTATACTAATTTTTTAATTGCCAGCTAGATTTGAAAGAAGTTGTGTGACTGTCTTACATGAGACCAAAGAAGACAAAAATGATGGGACCTTGTTATCTTCATCAGTAGCAACTATTCTTTCTGCCAGATGTGGCTGTTAGCTTTTTTTTTGTTATTTTATCAGACCTACATACCATCGTTCTGGAAAGAGTATAATACCATTATCAAACAGAAGGAGAAATTAAGTAAACAATGCTAAAAACCTTTCAGTTATAAAGAGATACATAAATATGAAGTGGCTGACAATGGTTGTCATCAGCTGCAAGTAGAAATAATTGATACCAATGACTTAAAATATGTAAGCATTTGTGTAATTAATATTTTCGTATCCAGTAAATATGAAGAAAATATAAAAGGAGAATACAATTACAACCATGCTATTAGAACCTAAATTTTGGTACGATACAAAAATATTCTATACCAAAGCAAAGAAGGGAAAAATTACCATGCAGTCATTCCAGTTTGCCAGTGTGAAGAACAAAATTAGAAATTACTCTCAGGAAGAAAAGATCAATAACTCAATTCAGGAGTGAAGAACTGCTTACACTCAAAACTTCAGCTTGTTTTGATTGTGCAGTGGATTTAATACTCCAGCTATTTACCGCATGCTGTTTACAAATTGTGTAAAGCATCAACAACCCTTACGCTGAGAATTTCAAGTGGAAAAGGAATGCTTGTCTGGATACAAATGTGTCATGCAGTGATGTTATTGCATAGGAAATCTGTCATGAGAATGTGGGGGATAAGAAGGCTTGTTTCTAAGCAACCTTACACAGCTGAGCTGCTAAAAATGTGTTTTTAGCAGAACATCTTGGTAGTCTCTGAACAAGAGGAGCTGGAGGTTACAGCAGTACGTACCATGTTCTAAAGGCAAAGGCACTGCTGAGGATGAGTAGCACACAGCACAGCTGAAGCAGACATATAGAGAAAACTTTGCATTTATTTGTTCTTGAAATGAGGGAGGAAAAATCTCCAGTGTAAACTAAGCCAATGAAGAATCACCTGAATTCTTCAGACATATGCTGTCCCTTCCCAAATAACCTCTCCTGCCAGCAGGCAGGAACAAGGAGAGCAAGTGGTGTGGTTCCACCTGCCAATGCACTCCTCACCTCACCAAGGAGCGCTCCAAAACACAGAAACGCTTTCAGAAACTCTCTGTACCTATCACTGAAACAATGCAAAGCAGTAGTACTGCAAGTTTAGATATGACTTTTCTAGAAGAGGACATGGAGCACTGAACATTCATTTACAAAATACATAATACAAAGCTCAAGCTTTTTCTGAGTTGTTTTTTAATTCAATTCATGTAACAAATGAAAACAGTGTGATTGTTTTCTGCTGCTATGCACAAGTACTTCAGGAATTAGAATACTTGTAGTCACTAAGTCTCTATAGCATTATAAGGTAAGAGGGATTTTATTTTTTAACAAAAAACAATTATTCCAAATCACTAATTCTTTTTCTTTTCCTTCTCAGATCTATAGCTGGCAAATATTGTATTACAGAACAAATAAGCTAGTTATTTAGATTGGCTAACCAAAAGCATTCTTCATGAATAAATAAATAAATAGCCATCAATACCTCATTGTAAGAATGCTTTGTAGAAGAACCTGCCAAAGTTTCACACAGTAGTGCTCTCTACAGCCTTTTCTGGAGCAGCAATTACACTACTTGTGACTCAATTAAAAGATAAAGTACAGTAAGCTGATAAATTTCAGATATTTTAATGTGTATTGAAACGCATGAAATATCTTTTTGGGCACTCATTTTTGGGTGCAACATTGTAGCTTCTAAAGAGCTAGTCTTTATAGAATGTTCTTTATTGACAGCACTTGCAGTCATGACTAGTGCCTGTTCAGTCTAATCACAATTGCCTTTTGTTGCTGGAATGCTCTCAAGAGCAATGCAGGTTCTCACTGCTCACCATGGTGTTCTTTTATATTTGTCATTCAATTTCTCAACTTTGCCAGAGAGGCTGTTAATATAACACCACTTGTTTCCAGAGATCAGACAAGTCTTATCTTTAAGAATTGGGTTTTTAATTAGAAACCTACCATTTGGCTTATTTCGAGTGCATTCAGGCTAAAAGGGAGTATTGAAAAATTGGCTTCAGTGAATGCTATCAAAGTCTTACAGAACAAAAGAGCATCCAATTATTTTCTTGTGAAAATGAGGCATTCAAGACAACCTTGGCTAGTCTGAGGATACTTTAATTAATTAATGAAGAGGTTATAATGACTGTGAAGTGAATACACCCCTGAACAAGTCATTTAATTAAACTGATACCTATAAAACATAATAGCATGTAAACTTCAAGTAAATTCCTTAAAAATATACTTGCTTCTTCTAAAGTTTTCATGGAATTATTCAATGGCTTGGTATGGAAGGGAATTATATCTCAAATCTACAAAACACGATTACTTTTTTTTGCCTCAAGGGAAACTACCAGTTCATAACAAAGGTATTCCTTCCACATCCTTCCAGAGTTAGACCACACTTAGGTAAATGCAGTAGCATATGCAAAGATTGCTTACCACTCCCCCTTCCCCCACCCCCAACTCTGGTATGTCAAAGAGCTAGGAAAAGTAGACGTAAAAAAGACTGAAAGATAATGAAGTTCTTCCTGATTAGCAGTGACAAGCAATCTATTGAATTAAGTAAACTGCATAACCCAATCTTTGCTGCAAATTCAGAATGTTTTATAATTAGAAAATGTGACAGATCACTTGAAAAGCAACAAGCAAAACCAAAGTTTAGTGGAGGGGAAAAAAGGCCCTCAAAAAGATTTACTCTCATTATATTGAGAGGAAACAAGCTCTTGATTAAAAATTGTTGCCATGCAGTGACAATTCTGCTTGCAAGCTGCTGTTACTTCCCACCCAGAGCACATACACAAGTCTGGGCTGCTGAGTAACAGGAAGCTTTAAGCTCACTGAAGAAAAGCAGACCCCATTGCTACCAGGACTATAACAACATTTCAGGCCTGACTGATTATCAGAGCACAAAACCTGAATTCATAGGTGATGAAAATGCCCTAAAAGCTTATGCAGAAGCAAAACTCATACACCTAAAATGGACAAGCAACAGCATATTTGAAGCTCATTTTGATTAAAACTCTCTGGATTAAACCAAAAGGTCATTGCGCAGCATTTACTATGTTTTGTACCCGTGCTTTAACTCCATTTTCTCTACATCTTGAAGATTGGATCCAAGAGTTACTTAAGATTTCAAATATAATGTTCCAAGCATTTCCATTAAAATATGACGAAGAGCAAATGGCACATCCACATTAGCAGTGAGAGTTCTGATTGGAACTGCTGCATTTTAAAATTGGGAGAACACTGATTAAATTATCTGAAGTGATCAGACCTACTATATTAATCACCTGCTTTATCTTTAAGAATATATGGAACTTCTAGTGTGACAGCAGCTTTATTCATATGTAGTATACAGCTTTAATCATTGCACATCTGAGTAAAGGGACCATAAATATCTAGAAACCCTTTGGGTTTTGTGTGCATTTCTCTTTCACAAGAAGACAGAGGAATCAAGTTGAACTACATCTTGTTCTAAAGAGAAACTGTTAAAAAAAACAGGAGTGTGGCACAGAAAAGAAAATGGACTCAAGAAAACTTAGAGGACAGTTGAGAAACTCTATCAAAAACAATCATTGAAGAAGAAAGAGTTGAGAAAAGCAGAATCTAATCTTTAGGGATATCTGCAAAAAAAATGACAATGCAAAAGCATCCTAATAGATGAAAGAGCTGGACAGGCAGGCCTAACTACAGAGAAAAGATGCTTAATAGAAATGTACTGAAGTCAATGAACAATCTGTTCAATTCAAGTTGCCATGGAAACTGTCCTATTAAATGCTAAAAAAAAATCATCTCTAGAAACAAAGTACTACTGTTTGTCTGTTACAAAGTGCTCCGTTAATAAGCTCAAACTAGGTGTATTTGGTGTTTCTGTATCATTCTGTTAGCTTGAAGATTTCTGTCTTTCAAAATCACCATGGTGCACTGTACTAAAGGCACAAGAAAAAAAAAAGCCAACTGCTTGGTTTTTCCCCAAGCAAACCATGGCAAAATGGGCATGCAAAATTGCCATGAACTCAATCTGCATTTTTTTATTTGGAAATATTTGTTTGTTCCTTCTTTTACAGAAATTATTTAGCATTACTTTCTGAGGCGGCACGTGTTAGGGGACTGAGCTGCCTAAGATGGATGAAATCTTTGCATCTCCATTTCTTTTCTGCATTTGAATCCAAAACACTAGCCTGCCACTGATGTGATCAGGACAGGGCACGATTACCCCTCAGTGAGGACAGGGTTACAAGGAGGATGAGCTCATGTGAGTTACTGGAGATTTAAACACATTGACAGCACTGTTCTTCAAGATGTGCTACATTTACGCTCTACTGAATATTTCTGCAGCAACTCAGGCAGTTCTGTGACTTGCGCAAGGTGCCTGTAGAACAAAGCATTACTATTTACCATATTTCACCCTGCATATTTCTGGAAATAGCGTTAGAATACTGTACCTGCTTTCCTCATACCAGCTTGTTTCTCTGGAGGCAAAACAAGAGACTTTCTCCTTCCATGCACAAATAACTGTGCAGCTGGATTTATGAGTTCTACCCATTACACATCTACCTTTACAGCCCAGAGAATGTGTACTATGCATGGGGAACAAGTAATAGGCATCCCACACAATTAATGCAAATAGGATCCACATCAGAACATTTCACTTTGCTCATAAAGCTGATAAAGAAATACATAGACGTTTCTTGATTCTGTGGGCAGGTTCTGTTCATGTTGTCCAGCACCCCAGGGGACCTCTGCCAAAGCCCTTCCTTCAAAGTATTTCAGCAACAATTCTTGTACTTTAAAGTACTGAAGCAGCAGCACATTTTTGGAGAAAATATTTACTAATCACTCACATTTTTACTTTTATGCTTTGAACTGCAATGATTACAAAGATATTATCTTGCTTTAATGGATACAGAACTACTCTTTAAATAACTCACTTGCATCATACTGAAGCAGCAGAATGGCTTCTCTGGGCATAGTAGCAATACTTAAATACTGAGTGCATCCTCTTGAAAGCATATATTTCCTATTTGGTTTATTTTTTCTCCTTACATATCCAATGATTATGTTGTCAACTTTAGTAATTTAGGCTTAAATACTGGTTGTAAAAAGGAAGAACTGACCTATTTTTACAGTTTCCTCATAATAGAGCATATTGGATCTGCGGAGCTCTCACAGTTAAAATATTTCTCAACAGATTAGTTCTTTATAAATTCTGTAGAAGATTCTTGTCGAAAGCTATAAAGTACCTAATAACACACAAAATGGGTGTTCCAGTAAACCTATAACAGGCCTGGTCAAAAGTTAAACTGGTCTCAAAGGTCTTTGAGAGAGAAAAATTTGAGCACAGCTGTCAACTTATATCTCAGTAGCAGCAAATCACAGATCTGAGGCCACATGCTGCTCTTATTTTACAGCACCCTGTTCACGTCCTTCTCCATGCCAAGTTCTTTCAGGCAATGCTCTACTTCCATATTTTAAAAGGTCTGTTCTCATTAGCTACATTTCCTGGGTCTACACTTCTTTCCTCTTTCTCCCTGCTGTAATTCTGTGCTTTGTGTGTCTGTGCATACATCTGCTTCTCTGTAAATGGCAGACGTAATCAGGGCATAGCAACACTCGCTGCCTCCTGCCACACAAGGGAGAGGCGCCTGCTAACTTTTGCAGTACCATCCTGAAATAAAAGTGCCTCTCCCCCACCATGCAGTACTGAATTATGACTGGCAGTTTGAAGAACAGAGCTCATAGGAAAATGTATTACTGTGCATCCTGGACAAGTGCTGCAGCACATGACACCGTGTGTGGGTTAGAAAGAGCTTAGAAATGAGCAAGAGAAGACATTTCTGAGCAAAACTGCCTGTTGTAGACATCACAAATCATCTTAAAGAATGATTCAAAGGAGTAAGAAAAAATGTCCTTTTAGAAAGCTCACAAGATAATAAGCAAAAGGCACACTCTGCCCTTGACTCCTTTGCTTTGTTCTCAAATACAGACTGAACTGCTGCAACATCTTTAAGACTAAAGGCAGGTTACTTTTCACAGCTTACCTCACAGTCCTGGAGTTCCGTTTTCATTAAATAATGGAGCTGATAGCTAACAATATAAATGAACGGTGGTGATGATGCATGTGATCAGAAGCGTAATATTTTGTAAGCTACCTGTGGAAAATAACACATGAAGTTTTAGTTTTTCCAAAAGAAGCAAATTACTGAATTTCACTTTATGTGTTCCTTGTCAAAGCACTCATATCACAGTCTTACTGAAAAATTTAATTCAGATTGCATTTGTTAGCTGAACTAAAAAAAAAATAGAACTGCTTCCCAGCTCTGCAGATAGTGCCAATGGCATGCAATGTGAGGGACACTTCCATTAGTAGTGTCATTAGCAGCCTGAGAGCAGGAGCTGAACAGCACTGAGAATGCAGCTGAAATGCACTGGAAGTTTTCCTGCCACACTTTTCCCTGATCGATTAGTGCCCTAATCTATCAAAAAGCCCCCTTGGGAGTTTAAATACCCCCAAAGAGCATAAATACTCCACATAGAGTAGGATCATTTTAGCAGTGATGGCAAATTACAGAAAAGAACAATGCTAAAAGAAAATAAATATTTCTGGGAATAACTTTGTAGGTACAGGGAACTTTCATAACAATAAATGTACTGAAGAGTTACAGACCTGTATGTGATTAAGTATTTTAAAATGTGCTGTAGATAATAACTATGCACAGAAAACGTGGGCATTGAGCATTGCCAATGCCTTCAAATCATGAAGATATATTAAAGCAGCCTCCGTTCTTCTTTAAGTCAGATTTTCAACCCAAATTCAGAATCCAGATTACCAGAACACTGCTGCTCTGATCACGCCAATTGCTGCTGCTACCCTACTGGAAAATGCATTCTCCCCCACCCCTGGTTGCTAGGTTTGCCCTTTAAAAATTCATTTCTGTGATATTTTTCTTATAGCACTATTGTGCCTGGAAATCAATATGAAGCTAATACATATTTCTTGCTTAATAATCACATACATTTTATGTCTTGCATGTCCTTTAAATCAAGATATATATATGAACTTGATTTGCAAGTGTTAAACTAATTTCCATCACTATATAGATATTATAAGGTTTATTTTACAAGGAAAGTAGCATAGAAATGCTTGTCTTTGCTAAAAACCCAGAGGCAAAAGGGAAATGCCTTGTGTAGATGTTATTAGAAATAACCATTTTGTCTGCACTTCCTGGTTGCATGCACTACAAACAAACAAAAATCACCTCAAATAACATTAGCACTGTTCTCTTGTCTTAATTACTATTAATCTCTTTTGCCACAAGCAACTCTGCTCCACTGAGCAGTATGAACTGTGTAAGAAAATACACTTTTGGGGGAAGAAAAACCTCTAAGTCTGAGTGTACTCATACTGTATGTCATTTATACACATTCATTACTTCTGGATCAGAGGAGGTCAGAGAATAGCAGTCCCTTCTTTCCAGAGCCATATTTCAACATAAAGTGTGGAGAAAGCTAAGCTTCAAAAAGCTATTTGAGTCTTAAATCAAATTTAAAGGTAAGGAACAATACAGCTCATAAAAATCTGTTCCTAGGGACTGTTGCCCATACATAAAACTTGCAACTAACCTAGTGTATCACATCAAAACCAAACGTTTGCTCTTACAGAAAAACAGGAATTTAGAAGACAAATTCCACAGCTCAGCACTGACTACACTCAATTTCTTCCAATGCTCAGCTTCACCTAGCTAATGCATAGTCAGATTCCTCACATTTTGTGATCTGAATGCAGATGGACTGCATTTATAAGGGCCCCATTCTGATTTTGAATGCAGTGACTGCATCTAATCTGAAAGACCATCCCCCAGAATTAGGCACATGCCTCTTAAGACCAGTTGCAAACATGTCTAACTAAAACCACACAGATGGTGACAGAGCAGACTGGGCTCAAGCAGAGAAGCTGTATACCCTGATTATGCTTGACAGACACTTCACACTGCTTACTGATTCCCTTGACCATTCTTAATCAGGGAGTTTACTTAACTGACAGCTGAAGTTGACTGTAAGGGTACTAGACATAGAAGTATCGTTTGCAATCATTTGAAGCTGAATTTCATGTTTTATTAAGGAGTAAGAATTCAGCTTCAAATGTACTGCAATCTAAACAGGTGAAAGTGGAAATCTAAGTCCTAGATCTGGCTCTTCCATATTTAATAGTGCTCTTATTGACAAGTCACCTAATATCTCTGCTGAAGAACAGATAACGTCCTTACCTCTATTGCCAAAGGAATCACAGGGAAGATTTATGTGGAACTGTAGTGTTCTTTGTAAAAGTAAAATGCTATAGATGCAGAACACTTGTTCTCATAACACAGCCAAAAGAGATCAACAGCACTACAGCATGCTGAAAAATTGATGGTTAGATACACTTACATCCCCATTGAAAGAGTGCTGATGAGATCACTTTAATGAAGTCACATCCTTAGTTCTTCAGTTCACGTGATATCACTTGTATTAATAAGTAAAAAGAGAATGTACACATATAACAAGTTTTAGTCTCAACAAATATTTCCTACGCAGAGAAACATGATGTTTTCATTTGTTTAAAAGATTTGTGCCTGATATGTTCCATTGAATATTTACATTCTGAAACTTAATCTTTAAAATCATGTGTAATTTTAGGCACAAATCACGATGCATTTTCAGTTCAGTCTCATTCTAGAGCCAAATTGAGTTTGTAGATAAAAAGAGAATATGGGTGTTCAAAAATGAGGAAGATACGCAATAGGATATAGAAGCAGCATGTATTTACTGTTATTCTCTTAGTCTGTAACATATTTTGAGTTAGTTGTGCTTGAATTTGATTGAAATGTATCAATGTGTTATAGAAACAGTGAATGTTCATTTTATTCTCCAGGGACTTCACAAAGACAATTAAAATATATATTTAAATTCAAAACATACAAAGTCAAAGGTGTGGAAGGGCTTACTTGAAAAGGTTTATACACACACACACACACACAGAGATAGTCTAGTTCCTCCCCACACCACTCTCCTTTTTTTTTTTTGGAAAGTATATTTGACTTGCTCACCAAACTGCCAGTATGGCATAGTATGACAGATACACATGTGGAAAATATCCAGCTAATAACCTACAGATCGACTTCAGACCCAGATTGGCATTATTTAGGGTCCTTCCACTATTTATTTAGAACTTTTTGACAAATAACCCAGAAGAAGGGGTGGAAAAATCTCACAGAAGAAAACTATGAAGTTACTCCCAAGTTCAGTATTATCCAGATCTGTAATATAGATTGGTCGACTTGCTGAAGCATCAGATGGGACAACCCTTCTAGGATTTGCTATCAGCAATGACTAGAACTGAATGCTCTTTCCACACATAATGTAGCCCCCTTTTTAATCTTAGTGTATTTTTGCTATTAACTTCCTTTGGCTGTCAGTTCTCAGCTGAACTCTTCCTCATATTTACAGATACATTCCTGTTTGATATTTCAGTGTGCACTGTGTTGTTATTTCACTGAACACTGCTTTATTAGCTGACCCTGAGGAGCACATCCCCCTGTTGCTACATGTCACTTAGATCATATTACCATAATGCTCCATACCATAGAAAAGACAACAGAATAAATGCTCACCTTCTGCATTTTTCCAACAATATTCACACAAGCTTTTTCTTCTCCATACATAATCAGACTAATCACTTCAAAATATCATTATATCCATAGCAACTTCTAAAAAGGACCAACCAAGGTCTACCTGATAGCATACCTCCAGTTCTTAAAAAATATTTTTTTAAATAAATTTGGCCATACAATTTCTTAGAAACCTTCTCTATTTGGTTCACATTTCTCCTGAACTGGTTTGCTTGGAGATGCTCAGTTTTTATCTGAGAATATTTGGTGCTTTCCCCTGCAAATGTCATTGCTTTTATTGATACAAAGCTTTCTACACTACTGTGTTGTTCAGTTTGTTAAGTGTCTCTGAATAATCCTGTATAGCACTGACTAATGAAACCAAATTCTCTCCCTTTCTCTGTTACACACTACTCATAACATTTACTTTTTCAAAGGCTTGCCCTGATGCAAAATGAATATTTAATCATAATTGTTTGTCTCTATGCCTCCATTCTCCTTAGGAGTAGTCTCTATGTCTGTTGAAAACTTGAACAAAATGTATCAGGCACTTTATACCACTATTTTCACAAAGCATACAGCAACAATAGGGCAATAAGAACTCAATGTGGGTGGAAAAAAAAGGACTGGAACAGAAAACCTCTCACCTCAGGCAACAAACATTCACAGCAATCATATTTAAATCCTGATGAAAAAAGTCCCATTAAATAAATATATATATATATATATATTACTGCTTTCTCTCAAGTGAGATGTTGTAATAGTCCTACTTAATTAATTGCAGAACTCAAAGATTTGGACAATTTTGTATCACCTCCACATTGCATGCTGTGACTAACTGTCACTTCTTTTTACATCTAGCAATGATAGGCACAACTTGTTAACCTGTACATGCCATTCAGTTATTCACTGGTAATGAGTAACGTGACAAGCCAGAAGCCTACATTTTTCAACTCTGAAGGCAAATGTCATCTAGAGACAGATGGGGAAGTTTGCTGGCTGTACAGAATCCAATATACTGTTTATATTGACGAAGCAGTTAAGTGACCAGCTGTGTCCCACAGACTGACATGTTTCCAGATAATATTTGTAGATGGCACCTGGCTTTAAAGGTAGCTGAAATTACACTTTCCTCCAGAGCTCATTAGCAAAAGACCTGTTTCTCACCTTGCTTTCAATTAAACACAAACAGCTACGCTGAGAATACTGAAACTGTTCTGCCACTCTATCGCTATATTCCTGATAGTAATGGCCAACTTACATTAGGAACTGGTGATACTAACCAAATCTAACAGCTCTCTTAAACAGCACTTTGGCAACTAGGCAGAACAGTGCTCACAAGCCCCCAGAAGTCAAATTGTTTACAAGTTAGAGACCTACTGCTAGAAACACACAATTAGATCTTGTCAAATGCAGGATTAACCAGTCTCTGCTACCCTCTAAAAAGGACTCCAGGCTGTGAAGGCAGCATCTCTTCATCCAGATCAGCAGGAAAAGTGGCTGTATTTTTGGGGAGACTAAGAAGAAGAGGGGAAATGTTTCTGAGCTGTGGAGAATAAACTGTGGCCCTACTCTGATTTCTTCCTCCTGACTTTTCTCACAGCTGCCCATGAGACAAGCTGTCAGGACTTCTTTCCACTCTGAGCTAGGTGCCACTGAAATCTGTGTGAAAATAAAGTTTTGATAGTGACTTATTCTCTGAACATGGTGAGCTTGTTCTATCCCAGGCCAACAGTCCCACTCACATCAGGCTGCATGCTGAGTTGACTCCTAGAGACATGGAGCTCTTTAGGGGAAAAAAAAGGCATGAAATAAATCTTTCATAACCAGTATTTCTGTACCTGAAAAACAAGCAGGTACTGAAATAAATAGCATTATTTTGATGTTGTTTACCTGACTTTGAGTTGTTACAGTTCACTTTTTTAGAATACAAAAGCCTTTCACAGAATTTTTTCTGCATGTGAACATGGCTGCTTAGCTAGTTGACCACTTGGTCTATTCAAGCAAATAAGGTTTGTCAAATAAAAAAAACCTGAAAGTTTATATAGGATCACCTCTATCTCTTGTTCCTACATATTTCAGTTCTACTAAATGAGACCTGTTCCTGGCTTAAACCATCCTTTATTATCACCTGCTGCTCTGAGCAGCACAGTGTGGTTACTGAGGCAGTCCCATTCTGCAATTATAAAGAAAAAAGTACATTATTTGAAACAGTATGACTACTTGCAAGGAGTAATGCCTCATTCATTTGATTGTAGGGTAAACTTGTGACTGCGTTCTTGATTTTTAAAGAGACTTTAAACTCTGTGCCTAAATTACTTGCATTCATAAACTTCAAAGGCACGATAAAAAGCTGAATCTAAAAATAGGATTTCTGTATGTAATATGTGCTCTGCAAGGTCTAGAGAATTATTGTATTACTACTTCAAAGAAGGAGCATGGTTAATACTATCACTTGAATTGCAAAGAATAAATCAATCTTTTATCTTTACTTTATTCTCCCAAAATACTCCCCCTTCAAACTTTAATTTTGCCTTTTAAAAACATACTACTAATAAAAAAAGCAGTTCTGCCGCAGTGTAACAGGAGAATCACAGAATAAAAGCACTAATGTAGTCAGTGTACTGGCACTTCAGCCTAATGAAGAGTGCTTGTGTTTCAGTGAAAATGGGAATGCAGAAATCCACACGTAGTACAGAAGCCCCACGAGTTAGAGCAGCCAGTAGTTTGCCCATTCTGGTCACCACACTGCTCATTCTACTTAATCTGTTCACACAGCGATACATTTCTGATGGCAGCTGTTTGACACCATACTGAAGCAGAACTCCAAGAAAATACAGGCTTTTTTTTAAACTCTATGCTACTGTCGAATATAATTTTGTCTACTCTAATTATGTTTGAGATAGCAAGCATGGTGGGTACTGTGCTGATATTAGACACCAATCATGTCAGATGTTACTGTCAAGGTTATCATTTTATGGGCTATACATGGCACTGATAACGTGAATGTACTGACACTATGTAATCCAGACTATGACCTGCATATATGTACATAGTTCTTATAAGAACAGCACACAGTTCCTGCTCTGACTCTTATGCTGCTCAGTGTCCTTAATTTTTCAGTGGTTATATATAAACTACACAGCAAAATAATTCCAAATAATCGAGCATCAGGAAGAAAAAAAACAAAATGCCAAGTTCCCCATTTCCTTGGTGCAATCCCTCCTTCCAGTTCAGCAGCCTCTGTAACAAATTGTGTCTTGCAGTGTATTCCAACAGTCAAATTCAGATTGTTTCAGACAAAGGACTAATTTTGTCTTTATATTGTAGTTCACTTCTACCACTGCTCCAGTGTTGCCTTCCCACCACTTCTAGCTTCTCATACCACCAAAACCAATTCAGCATGCACCTGAGCTGCTTGCATGATAGAACAGCACAGCTAGAAACTGGAACTAAGGACACAGTAAGGTGTTCCTTACAAAAAAAAAAGCAATAGAGGCCACTGAATTCTCCAGCTACCAGGGGTTCTCCAGGTTTCAGTCTGCAGAACACAGCAGACTGTGACAGTGCAAACCTGTCAACATAGTCACAGTCAACATAGATTAAAGCTCAGAGGTTAGAAAATGGAGAAAACATAAGCAAATAGAAGAAATTCAAACTACTCTGCAGGAAAAATCCATTTCAATTTGTCAATTGCTTAATTAACAGGAGGAGGATCAGTCAAGTTTTTCTGGTTACGAAAGCACAGGAGGTGAGTTTATTTATCCTTTAAATCTTTTACATTTAATGGTATTTCATAACAAGAGATATAGATGCTTCTATCAACATAAAATTAAATTTGGTAAATGAGTGTGCGTTGCAAGTAGTTAAAGACAAATCTCCAGCAAGCTCACATGGTGCAGGACCACCCCCACCTTTGTATAATCAGGGTAGTGACTGGGGGCTGGCCAGAAACAAACAAGACACCCAACAACTTGAGCAAAAAACCAGCACTTCCGTTCATACTGGAATTGTGGTGCTAAAATAACATATTTGAATTTCAACTGAGATTATTATTATTTGTCTGAATTTGAGATTCAGGGAAATTTGTGGCTATGTCTCTGATACAGTACACCAAATAATTTCTGTACCAATCATGATCTAATCATACATTCAAAGAAAGATGCAATGGGTTGGGAGGCAAATTATTACATCAAGGTGCATATGCTCATTTTCTGTTCTTGTGTTTTGTTTTTTAAGATGATTTATATATGCAAGGTCTAGCTTTCCAGTAATTTTTTTTTTCTTTTAAATCATATCCTCAGTGACAGCGACAAGGGTGGGATATAAATGAACAGTGCAATTGTTTATTCTGCAATGCAGAGCAGAAAGCAAATCTAGTTTCTAGAAAATAGATCAGTTTGCTGCATGGAAAGTCAGCAAGAGTAGGTGCCGCCAATATAATAACTTATTTTTATCTTAGATTTTTCAGAAGACCTGAAGAAATCAAACATCTTTTTTGTAGTCGGTAAGTAGTATTTTTTGTCTAACTGAGTTTAAAAATAATCAAAGCTAAATAAATACATGCATAAGTATACAATTTCTTCAAAAGATTAGAAGAACTATTTAGCTGAGTATTTACAGTGCAATTATAGAATCATTAAGATTGGAAAAGGCCTCTAAGGTCATCTCGTTCAACTCATTACCACCACAAACACTGACCACATCCCTAAGTCCCTGGTTCAGTTCCCACAGCCACTCCTCTTAAGAGGTTTCACAATCCCATTGCCCCTCTCTGGACACAGTCCAGGGCCACTATATCTTTCTTGTAGTGAGGGACTCAGAACTGAACGCAGCACTCCAGGCACAGCCCCACCAGTGCCAAGCCTAGAAGGACAGTCACCCCCCTGCTCCTGCTGGCTGCACCATTCCTGATACATGGGATGCCATCAGCTTTCTTGACCACATGGGCACACCGCTTGCTTGTATTCAACCATAATGGTTCAGTCTTTAGAAAAGGAATTAGGATGTAATATCACATTCTTAACCTGTGACTGACTATGCTAACAATCACTGTGTGAAGTTCAGAGCAGGAGATATGTCCAAGTGCAAACTAATTCAAAACAGCCATGGCTCTTGCGCAGTTACAGCACTACTGGGTGACCTCATGACCAAGCTGACTCACCAGCTTTAGCTAAGATGTTATTCATAACTTCAGGTGAAAAATCAGGTCTCTTTACCTTTATGTGAAACATTTTGTAAACACATCTTTCACTCGTGCATTTGCTCTGTGTGCCATTATCATGCCATTACCTCACACAACACTTAGCACGCACTGAGGCTTTGCAGGTTAGAGGTCTACAATATACTTGCTTTCTGGGAGTTCACTGAGGAAATACAACCATGTTAATGTTAAGTCTTACACAAACAGGACTAACAGAAGCCACAGACTTTTTTTAAAGAAGATTCTTCCACATAACTAGAAAATTAACAACTTTCAGCTGAAAGCTTCGTACTAGTTACTTGGAAGGAATCACTGCTTGCTTCAAAATCAAGCAGTTTTTCAAACAAGAACAACACACCACTCTTTCATCAGAGCAACATGAAAAGTAGCCGTAACCACAATGATCAGCTCATGGCTTTATCATACTTAGCTAATGCAGTACACAATAGCACATCCAGAAAACTGCCTTTCCTAACAGCATTAGTGGGTACATTATCCCTCCCCATCCTCTCACAGGAGTTTTGTAAGACACAGACGTATTTGGCTGGAGCTGAAACCTAAGCAGAACATTTCCAGGAATTTTACTGCACTTTGAATCAGAGGCAAACTCCCCACTACTCTTTATGTTCTAAGGTCAGAGTAAATAAGACTAGCTTTCCAGCTGGCACTCTGAAGGCATTATCCCCACCTACATTTGCAGATAAAGCATTATCAGCTGCAAACACTAGCTTCTGCATACGAGGGGGAGGAAAGGAAGCACTTTATTTGTCCATGATACATCATTGCCCAAAGACCTTGAACAACCTTATCTAACTTATCAGATGAAGCCCCATCCAACCTAAATCAATCTACAGTACTTGTATGAGAAGTCCTTCTACAGTCAGTCAGGCAGAGCATGAGCAGTGCTGACAATTTAAACCCAAATCAAAGTACCAACTGTGGAAAGGGATGAAAGCTGCTTTCTCTGACTTCCCACATAAAGAGAACCAGTATGCTTTCTGTAAGAGAAAAACCTCAGTGATGTCCTGAGGACATGACCTGGGTCATCTCATCACTGTCAACATGCACTTCAGGATGTTTTCTGCTTAAAACAGTCTTTCAGAAAAAGATTTTATTTATTTTTAATGCAGTATCATTCCTATATAGTTTCACTCAGGCTGAAATTGCACCTGAACAACAGATGAAGTGGTATTTAGGAGCCTTCAAATGCCATTAGCTGTAGCTAAGATTTCTGTATCTGCATAAATAATTCAGGTAGCATTGCCAAACTGATCAAGGCCCCCCCAAAATCACAGCCTGAACATAAGAATAGTTTGACAGATTCTCTTACTTTCAGTTCTGATTTCTGAGCTCCATTGTACACCTAAGTTTCACCTGCAAGCACCTTCCCATCATACAGAGATGACACTCATTACAGAAATGAGGTCTAGAAATTGAAACATTTTAAAATAAATTTTTACATTCTTGAAAATTCTGCTGTTGGCATTTTATGTAAATGTTCATACTATGTGGTATACAGTAAACTCATAAGATCTAGCAGTCTTAAAACAGAGTCATCCCATTCTGTCTATATGCCAGTTCCACTTTGCTAATGTTTCTGACATCAAAGCCAGTCCACAAACAGCTCTTGTTGCTTGTTCCTGACCCTGCTTTCTGCCTGCAGCAGTCCCAGCTCTCTCTACCATCATTAATTCATGACTGTGATGTGCTCCAGGCCAGACCATTGCACTTGAATCACAAGCATGGAATTGCAGTCCGTTATAGTCTGGGGGTGATCGGGGCCTGAGGTGGAGCAGGTGGAGGGCTTGACTTCTTAAATCAAGATCTTTCACAGATGTAGCACAGGCTGTGGTTAAAAATTCAGAAGTGCTGCTCAGGCAGCTGTCAATCCTCCCTACCCACTGAGACCACTTTTTCTGCCTTCGAACCACCCTCCATGAAACACTTTTGCAGCCAATAATTAAATTGGGAAAGTTGGCCACCTAAGTCAGCAGGGCTGCCAGAAAGTTATTCATCCCAGAATCTCTTTATACAATTTCACAGGTAGCAGAATCATGGAACTGAAACCTGTGCTAAGACAATCGGCAGACCTCTAAATCTTAACCTGGTCTATAGGAAGAACAATATGCAGAATGACATATAATTTTATGCTCAGTCTGATGCCCCAGTTTCAAGTATTTGTTATCTTATAGTACAAGAAAGTACAGAGAGATACAATAGAATCCAAGATTAATCTCACTGAGTGATGCAACCTGCCTAATTTCTAAGTTTATAATTATTTTAAGTTAATAAATGAGCTTTAAAGCAATATGCACAGTACACAACAATAATAATAACATAATGGACAAGCATGCTAGCATTGAAGAGCTGTTAGTAGTTGGATTCTGTATGTGAAGGCCAACAAAAAGTGGTTTGTAGTTTTGCTATTAACACATCCTGAGTGCAAACCCAGTAACAATACGTGTCTGTTTTGACAAATGTCATTATGCCTTTGGCTCAAAAAAGGCCTCAAGTCCCTTATACTGTGGCAACTCACACACACTCTGCTTTCCCATTGCCTTGCTGTTGAAGAGGGAGCTGTGTAGTCAGCTCCAGCAGGAGCCTGCAGAGCTCTTGCCTGTCATGCAGCCAATAGAGCTCCCCTGCTGCACTAACACAGCTGTGACCCCGACCAGAAAAACTGAGAGCTAGTGGAAGCCCTCCATTACCTCATCAAGGTCTAACCTGGTCAACCTAACCCTGGTAGCCTCAGGTCTCCATGATGAGGAGCTGGGTCACCATTGTTCATTAGCTCCCCGTGGTCAGTTCCTTAGAAGAACTGTGCCCAAACCCACCACAGCTCAAGCTTTCACATGCTAATGCCACAATTTCCTAGATGTCACAGCACATTCACTTTCTCTGGGTATTTTCTACACTTCACCTCTTATAACTGCATGTTATATTTGAAAAGCAGAAAAGAACATGACTAACTCTGAATAGCAAGTAACTGTGAATCAGACTGTCACAGGTTAACACAAGCTTTGTTCAAAATAGATGCAGAGTAGAATATGACAGCATATCAGAAAATTGGTAGTGTTCACAAAGTCACATGCCTTCATAACAAAAGTGGGGGCCTGTTTCCTCCTCTGGACAGCTGAGCTACTGTGGAAACTTCACCACCAATTTTTTTAAATGTTTGAAAACCAGTGTAATAAGTTTTAGTGAAGGTTTCTCATCTTTGTAATGGCTTTTGTTACACATATGTAAGGGTTGTAAGGCAAAGAGACCAATATGAACAAGGAGGTGTTACAAAAGAAGGAAAACAAATGCTCACCTGTCTCCAAAGATCTAGGTATGGTGGGAAGGAACTCCAAAAAGGAGGGATCTCCAACAAGAGACCCTTCCTCAGTGGCAGTCAGCCCTTAAATGAGGTCAGAGAGGACTGGAACCTGGCTCCATCCCTTCCAGTAGCACAGGGGAATTGCCTTCACCTGTGCTCCTAGGGCTGACCAGGTCTTTCCTTCAGGTGCTCAAAATCAGTGGCTCAGGCTGTGACTCAGCAGTTCCCAAACAACACACTAAGCAGCTGTTGTTCATTATACACTTTCATAAATGACTACTTTTCTCAATTGTTCTAGAAAAATGCATATATTCAGTAAAAAGACCTAAAAGAATGAAATACAGTTTTTGCCATACTACAGATTGATAAGCCTCATAATTGTAGAGTTAGTTTGCTGTTGAAGCTGCACTCCTTTAAGCACATACCTGAGCAGAAGGAAAGTACTAATTAGTAAGAAAATGCTCTTTATCATCCTTTCCCACCTGGACAGCTCTTTTGCAGTCACCTTACATTCCAGCCTTCAGAAGGAGTTAGGATGTTAACTAATGCTTGAACTTCAGCTAAATAAATTAACGCTGGCATAAGCACTGAGTATGCCTTCAGACCTCAGGAAAACAGAGCTGCCTAGGGGCATCAATCCCTTTTCAAATCAGGAAAAACAAGAGTTGCGAGTTCATTTGTTGCTATGAAAAACACAAGAATATGTAAAGTGGGTCACACACATTTGTCAAGTAATAAGATGCTTTGCTATTCATTAAATGATGCAAAATTAATAGCAACGGCCATAAACATTATCACTTTCACCACATAGCTGTTATTTAATTACATTCTCATCTCTTTAAAGGACTCAGCATTTTAATCTCAGTTTTGCTTGAATTTTTCAATGAAAATAAAGACGGGCAACTTGAATGTTTTGGCAGAAGAGTAATGCTTATTATGGCATATGGCCTGCATATTTGATAGCATCCTGTTTTAAATTACTAAGGAACAGAGGTAGGACTAGCTTTTGTAAGTATTTATCTGCTAGCTAAATGACCTAAAATTGTTCTCACATTGTCATTTCTGCAAGAGATCTGGTTTTATTTAGTCTGTGAAGGGACACTGAAGAGAAGTTACATAAGAAACAGAAAGTATTTTCTATAGCTTTTTCTTTTTACCAAAAGAAAAATTTTTATTCTTAACACTGAGTATACACCAAATAAGAAGCATGAAATTACTGCTCTGATAATGGATTAAAGCCAGAAGACAGAATATGTAATCAAGCACACACAAACTTATTAATCTAAAAAACATGACCAGAAATAATTTATTATTACAGGTACTTGCAGGTAATTTGTCCTTTATGCCTGCACATCTATTTCGCTATAGCTAATCTTACACAGACCTTATTTGCTTCCAAAGGCTGATTTTACAAAATAATTTTTTTCATCTTAAAGCAACAGAAAAACAACACGTAACCTACACTGAAAAGAAAATAACTGTGACAAAGACACTTCTAGCTAAAACCATAGCACAAGTGTGAATCTCGCACCATGAGTTGATAATTATATTTGTGAATCTGAAGTAGCAGACTGCAGCTGACACCAGACAAAACTGTTCCTTTGTTGCTTCTGCCTTACGGCCCGGAGTTTATTCTCAGCTACAGTACTGTAACTTCTTTGAACATTACATTCTCAGTGCCATTATTTCTTAAACTGAATGCCAAAGTTAAAACTTTCTAGTCAGAATGAGATTATGCCAAATTCACTGTATGGTGGAAGCGTTATTCCTATGTTCATTCACAAAAATAAAATAAAAAAATGCTTAGTATTGCATATTTTCTAGCATCTTAAATCCTTACAATGGATCCAAATAGCCAGAGTTCTGAGTCACAAGAAAAATACAAGCCACATGCTTAAAAAAAAAAAAAACACCTATTTAATAAAGCACATTTTTATCTTTTGCTTTGTTCTTCAGAAGTATCTCTACCTGCAAGGGTACAATTACCTCCTACTGCAGCAGCTCTGAATAGATCCATCAAAGCACTTCACACTGCCACACACCCAGAGATTTCTCCCCACAGTCTCTACTTTCTGATGTGAATTTAGTGTATTCCCCCCTCCCTTCCTGGAGGCCAACACAGTCCCCATTCCCCCACAGGTGCTCACCTCAGCTCTTCCAGCAGCTCTGGGGGCCTCCACCACAGGAGCAGGATCCATGACAAATAACTTTCCTCCATTTTGGTGACCTCTCCAGCAGGAGTAGGGCAGTCACGGCTGCTCAGGCAGCTGAGGCCTTTCACAGGATGGGAGTGAGGAGCAGCCACTCCTGTGAGGAGGTGAGACAGGGCAGTACCAGCACACGGAGCATGAGGCAACCACCGTCTCTGAACAGAGCCCAGAATGAACGCTTGCTACAGAGAGCTCTTGGTGTAATGGCAGCTACTGAGATATTTCTTTCAGCAGCAGTTACCCAGCTCACACTTGCTGTCACCTGTGGGCCTCTGGGAGGGAGGAGTGCCCAGCCCACAGCTGTGGTGGGCAGCAGGTGCCTGCACTTCACCCAGGGGAAAAATCACCTCAGCAGCTTCACCTGAGTAATGGAGTCTGCCCTGAGACAAGGTGTTTTTCCAGCTCCCAGCTAAATGCAAGGAGAATGAGGGGTGATAAGGTGCTGTGCAGAGCACCAGGCCCTCATGGCCCCCTGCAGTGTGCACAAAGAGCAAGTGGGATGTGCAACTGTAGGGACAGCAGGACTAGGCCTCCACCCATGTTCAGCTGCTTCATCAGGTGTACCAGCAGCTGTGGGAGTGACCTGGCTAGAGGGAAATGCTGGAGCTTAGTGATACTTTGCTCTTGCATTTGCTGTGGTGCAAGGCGGCTTGGCTGCTGCACTTCCACGTGTGCCTGTAACACAGACAGGTGTCACCATCTCTGCCTTTATCTTTCCATTCCACAAATGGTGGCAGGGATTTTGCTACGTTTGGCAACATTAGCAAGATCAGCTTGCTAATGTTTGTTGTTACTAGCAAGCCTGAATGTGTACTGAATCAAATACACTCCTCTGTTTCCTGTCTGTTTAATGGTTTTCATTGACATAGTAATTGTGCTTTAGGAACAAGTTCTCTTCTGCAAAACATTTCCTTGACTTCAGTACGTGTTTTTTGAGTCAGCGTTGTGGTGTATCAAAAGGGAAATATATGACTTGTTCCAGTGTAGTCTCTGTGCTTAACAAAAATAATAATAATAATCAAAGTGGGGAGTCATCAACTTCTTTCCATTTTTTTAGTTGCTATAAATTCAGTAAAGGAAGATATTTATTCCTTTGTAATTGTTGATATTTTTCCTCACAAAGGTGGCCCTGGATCTGGCAAAAGCAGCCAATGTGAACAGTTAGCCAAGAAATACGGATTTACCCATCTGTCCACTGCTGACCTCCTCCAAAATGAGATATCATCACTATCAGAAAGAAGTAAATTTATCAAAGACATCATGGAATGTGGTGAACCTGTGCCTGGAGTAAGATACAATTTTATTTGGAGTGCTAACAGTTTACAAAGGCAGCAGTAGGTAGATTGCCTAAAAGAGTAGAAATAAGAGAATAAGAGAGAATTCCTACTAAAGGAAAAAGAATACGCAACGTAAGAGAGAATCTTCCTCATTGACAGATATGTGGCACCTGTTTCTTTTTTCTATGCCAGGAGTAATTTACATTTGAGTTCCATACGTGATATAAATGAATCACGAAATACAGAAAGACAGATGCTGCGCTATGCATTGCAAAATGTAAGAATAAGTACAGGAAGCAGTAACTTTATGTACATTTTATAGCTTTGCATTTCAGATTCAGAGCTGGTCCTCCTGGCAGCTATTCTAATTTATAATACCTGCAGTGGTTCTCTGCAGAGCTGGCTGATATCCCAGAGCAGCTGGACTGCAGTTTAATGGAGATTATGAAGACAGTATGTTGTTCTCAGCTAGACCTGACTTTTACGTGGCAGGTCTGGAGCTTGAACCCTTGATGGGTCTTCAGCAAGTACAGTTAGATTGTAGGGTGTGTTTACTAATTAAAGAAATGGGGAAGTGCTGCTCAGGGGAAACTAAAAGCTATGATGAGGCTTGATTTTGATTGCTTTGCTTCTCAGTGTGATTGATCAGATGGGATCTCTTAACACTTTCCATGTAATATAATTATGACAATGACATAGCAAATGCAATTAGATGAGAAAATGCAGCAGTGCCCACAAAGTTTCACGGATACTAAAATTAATTTTGAAACTACAAAATATCCTCAACTATTTAGAGGATACTTTGGAACCTCTAGGATAGGCTGTAATGGTATGATTGCAAAACATGTGCACGTACCAAAGGAAATCACCTGCTATCACAGGACATGGTTTTAGCAAAACAGATCAGAGTGATGAAAGGGCATAAGTCAGTGTAGTAAATTAAGGTACTAGCTATTCTTATTAATCAATTAATCAAGTAACTACCTATCGTTCCAATGCAGGGTATTGTCCTACAGCTACTGAAAGAAGCCATGATCACCAGTTTAGGAGACACGGAAGGATTTCTGGTTGATGGTTATCCCCGAGAGCTGAAAGAAGCAGAAGAGTTTGAGAGCAAGGTGACTGTGCAGTTGTAGTTCTGTTACTATTCTTGTTAATATACAACTATACTTCTGGTGCTGCTTGAGAAATTACCTCCAACAGATTGCAACAGGGACTTGTCAAGAGCCTGTCCAACAGCCAACAGAACAGAGTTTTGCTGCTGATCACACTGCCAATACAGTGACTAGAGCTTTTCCACTTAACCTACACAGACAGTGTAATACCAGCAGAAGTAAAGGCTAATTTTAACTAGATGTAATAAAAACAAAGAGCCATTCTCATGTAGTGGAAATTATGACTTTTGACATTTGCTTTCTAATTCTAGTGGATAGGGGGTACTCTTGTCATGAACGGTACATGAAGGTCTGAATAACCAGGTCTGAAACCAAGTTAACTTCTCAAAATTGAATGACCTCAGCTAAAGCTTGCTGCCACTTTGAATCAGCAAACACTGACATCGTTTTTGTGATGAGTAACAGGTAACAGCCATAGAAAGAGTGTTTTGTGAGTGGCTGTGTGGCAGTTCAGAGTTACTGATTTCCTCAGTATGTGCAAAGACTTACACAGAAATCTCAACTCTCCATTTCTAAATGTGCAGAAAATACTCTCTCTATACAAGCCCCCTGAATGAATCATCCATTTCTTCTCAAAAATTTCTGCTTTATTTAGCTGATTAACAGTTTCAATAGACACTGGGATATAGCAAAAGATTCTGTAGTCCTAAGCCTTCCTTGGTATTTTCAGTAAAATACAAAGACCCCAAGGTATATCGTTGAATATGCTGTAATACATGTTGTGAATCAATGCATCCACTTCAGTCTTCACAGGGTAAATTTGCCTGCTCAGAAAGTTTACTAAGTTTCTTTTTTTTGTTTGTTTGTTTTTTAATGAGTCATTATTGAGATAATGCTCTGCAGTTCTTTCTGAAGAGTGGTCACAATCTCTTCCTACATTATAATTGAATGAATTTAGTTGGAGCGTGAGACATTATATATTAATGGTGTCAAAGTGCATGTGAATAATGCTTCATATCTACATGATGTGCAAAAAGCATTATAATTGTTAACAAAGAGATTCTTTTTAGAAGACTTTGGAAATAGGGCTTATACTTAAAAGCTTGACAGCTCTAATTAGAATTAGCTTTGTAGAAACTGCTTATTCTCCTTTCTAAGAAATAACTGAATTTTTTTACTAGCCATAATTCCAGAGAAGCAAAAATTCACAATCCTTTGTTCCCTCCTCAGTGTTTCTATTATACATGAGAAGTAGAAAACAATACTAAAATAAAAGCTCCACATTACCAGGTGGAGTAGCTTATAAAATAAAATAAAATAAAAGTAATAAAAATTGCTATAAATTTGATAAGGACATTACTTCTACTTTTTGCAGTTTTTAACATTTAAGAATGGTGTTTCTGTAATGTTCTGAAATCAAGAGAATACGAGTACTGAAACCTTTACAAGAACCACATAGATTTTTCAATAGTAAATCAGTCAGTCAAACAAGACACTATTCCTCCTTTTATACCATTATAAATTAGACAAGACCATGGAACTCCTTATGAGGAGTTGGGGGAGGGAATAAATTCGCACCAATTAGAAAAAAGGGCATTTGTTGAAATCATTAAGCCCACATCTTTTTAATTTCTTGATTCAAATCTCTGCACTGTTAAAACTGCTTTGCTTGCTTTTTAAATCCCCAAACCCAATACTGCTGCTGCTAATGCTAATGGCATTAATGTTTTCTGAGCTGTGAGCAAAAAAAATGCCTGGAAAAAACGTCTGTCATTGAACCGTCCAAAATAATCCCTTCGATTCAGCTGTCTCTTAGAAAGTCATTATGGTAGTGGAAAGGTCAACGCAATCCAGCCATCCCCAATCAAATTCTAACACAAAATATTTACCTATAGAATATTTCTTCTTTTATGGAATGCAAACTGGGGCAGTGACATTGATTTCCATGTATCAGTAATTGAGATTTACCTTGCTGTAACCTTGGAAAAAACATAAATTTCTAACAGTCACTACTGGGAAGAACAGCCATCCTTTCTGAACACTTTTTTCTCAGTTTTTCCTAATGCGATATTCTTTAATCCCTGATGAAAGGAGTGAGAAAAAGCTTGAGAGCATAATTGAAATCTTCAATAAATAACTGCACATAAAAATTATTACATGACTTATCTCTGATCCTGTAACACCTTTATTTTACTAGCTTGAGTGGAATTTATCGCTGTACACTCTGACCAACAGTTGTTGCTCAGATAAAACCTCGTGTCAGACAGAGCTGTGCCTGAGCAGGGGGCATGTCAGAGTGTACCACAAGATTTATTCCAAATGATATCTGTGTTTTTGATCATCTTAGAGAAAGAACGATAGAGATTTGTGTTTAGACCTTCTGGCTGTCTCCTAAAATATTATCAGGAATGTATTGTTCTTTCCTGCAAGTTCTATTTCATCCAGAAAGTACTGAAATATAAACTATCAAATGTAGATAGAGACAATTACCAGCTTTGCCAAGGCCTGAGAATAAAAACAAATAAACCTTTACTTATGTTACTTATTTAGCAAAAGGCAGACTTTCTCTCAGGATGAGTCTGACACTAGCTATACACTAAGTGGTAGGGTTCTCACAGAATATGGAAACGATCCTCCAACTTGAAAATGTGAAGCAATATATCAAATCCCTCATTTATACAGTCATGGAATATCCTGAGTTGGAAGGGACTCATAGAATCCAACTCCTGGATCTGAGCACACCATGAGTCCAGTGCTGTTTGCATCAAGCTTTCACCAAACAATTGCAAAAAATGAACATGTTGGTGAGCTTCAAGAAAAGCAGCTAGAATTTTCAGATCATATCTCTTTTTCTTGTATGTGTGGAGCCCAATCAAGTCATGACCCTGAACACTAGGATCTAAACGCTGCTGCGATAAGAAGAGTTAATAAACATGATAATAATAAGCCTACACTAATAAGTAACTTGCTAATAATTTTCTTGAAGTCTATTTAGGTAGAATTTCCAAATTAAATAGGTTTTGCCAGGCTACTGGTTTGAATACTAACTTTTTTTCTTTGTTTTCAGATTGGGGAACCAAAACTCGTGTTTTGTTTGGACTGCTCTGCAGAAACCATGCACAGTCGCTTTTTGATGAGAAATCAGAACAGTCAGCACTTCAGCAGTGCTGAAACCATCAAGGAAGGAATTGAAGGCTATTACCAAGCAGCAAAACCTCTGACTGCATACTACGAGAGCAAGACACAATTATGCAAGGTAAATTGATTCACATTTTGAATTAAATTATTGCTTCCTTCTTCCATTATATAAGCAATATTTGGGCAACACTGGCACACCGTTTATGAATTGTATGTTTTTGCACTTTCCAGTCTGATCTCACCTTCCACCTCTTTGATGTGTTTGCATCTTCTGCAAACTCCTGAGTTCCATGGTACAACTTGAAAGAATAAAAACAGAGCCTTACCCTGAGTCTGACAATGCATCCTGAACCACTGCCTCATCTGTATAGAAACTCTTACTTAACATCAACACTGAAAGCTTTTCTTTAGGTATTAAGATTTGTTTCTCTATAAAAGCTTTCATTATTAGGTTGAAAGATTATGTTAATCTAAAGTCCTTTAGTTACATTTACACAACTGACAGTGTATATCCTGAAATAAAACAGACCCACACACAAGAAATACCTTTCAGCTTCAATAAATGACATAATTGTATTCATTTCAGTTAATTTCTTCAGTTTACGCTGCTGAGAATGAGATGTTTAAAGCACTTATATATTCTCTAATCAATACTTTTCAGAGAAGCAAGAAAGATTACATCATTGCAATTAACTGATGGATATGTTGGCACATCTGTAATCTCCTATACATGGGAAGTCGACATTTCTTCTTGCATGCTGCCCTGGTCCATCACAGCAAACTGCTGATTCTTCTTGTCCTGAAATTTACAGAAGCCAAAAATACTTCTTCAAATACAATGGATGTTTTTTTCTAGAGGATGTAGCAGATCACCTATCCCAAACCTTTCTCCTCTGCAAAGTATCCAAAAGATAAACACACATCTAATTAGTGTGCCCACATCCTGACCTGGGAAGAGAGTAAATGACAGAGTCCTAAGAAAAACAGAACTAATTACTTAAGAGAAAGTCCTGTTTGGTGTCGTTTGCTAAGAAGTGTCCAGAATACAGAGTGGAAGAAAAAAATCCACATTATTTTTAAAAATCAAGAACATAATTATCTAGTTTTATTTATATTTTCTTTTCTCGTGAACTATTTGCCAAAATTGCAAGGCTGCTTTTCATTAAGAATTCAGTATAATACATAATATACCAACATAGTGCAATCGATAAGGAAAGTGGAGCTCTCTTTGTCTCCAGAATCTTATTATAGTGAGCTGTACCAACCATGTTTCTCAAAGCATTAAGCAACTGACAGCCCCAAAGAGAATGAAACTACATAAAACACACAGATTTTTGCATTCATGTTCTACCTTATTTCACTTGATATGAATTCTTGCTGGAATTCCTACTGCTGTATGATTCCTCTTTATATCTTATGCAATCTATGCAGTGACAAAACGTGCAGTCTTCTCTTGTAAGTTCATAACTCATTAGTTCTTCAAGGGACTTGCCTAGTCTATGGGTCAGAACTGGACGTGTGCTTTGCACTCTTGTACCATTACTTTTTCAGGAAGTGACATGGTGTGTTTGCATGTCGAAAAGTAATCATGCTTTGCCTGAACAGTGCATGCATTACTTCTTACAGCATCTGCACAGTGTCTGCACGGTGTCTGCAACTCCTTTTGATAGATGTATGTTTTTAGCATACTTCCATCCTCTGAGTGGAACTGTTGGGTATGAAAGCTCTGTAAAATCAGCTTTATAAACATCACTATGTAAAATTCCCTTTAAAGGTTGAAAAATGCGCTCTATTTTCTTGAACACAGGTACTCCATATAGATACGTCTACCTCATTTTTACTAAAATGAAAAATACATATCTGCTATCAAAGATGTGAATGCATTTTAAATGTTAAGTAAAGGGATCTCCCCCCCACACCAAGCCATTATGATGTGGACAAGTACACTTTCAGCTATTTATCAGCTTTTGGAGAATACTGCCAAAATATTCAGCAACAGTAAGCTTCTAAAATCAGTCCTCCCACATAATTCTTGTCACCCTCAGACAGACTCATGTACAGGCCAGCAGGCCTGGTGTGTCTGCAGCAAGGAACAGAAGTCATTGTAGCTTACATACAAGAAGCATGTAACACTTTATTGTTTATGGGAAAGGGAGGTGACTTTTTTAACCAAGTTAAGTGATCTTAGAATAGGTATAGGAAAAAGTCTTTTTACAATTAGGGTGGCGAGGCACCGAAACAGGCTGCCCAGAGATATAGTGGATGCCCTGTTCTTGGAGACATTTGGGCCAGGCTCAGAGCACCCAATAGAGCTGTAGATATCCCTGCTCATTGCAGAGGAGTTGGTGTAGGTGGCCTTTAAAGGTCCCTTCCAACTCAAACAATTCTATGATTTTATGG
Organism: Cyrtonyx montezumae; assembly: GCF_038088225.1. Lineage (NCBI taxonomy): Eukaryota > Metazoa > Chordata > Aves > Galliformes > Odontophoridae > Cyrtonyx > Cyrtonyx montezumae. Next base: position 10,673,104 of record NW_027071825.1, read on the forward strand.
TTCTATGTTGCACAGTTGTGAGAATCCATTTTACAGTTTAATTTCCACATATAGTCTAAGTCAAGAAGTAGCTACAAGCACTTACTCACACGGTGCAGTTGACTTCAAAAACTATTCTGGTTCAAATTCTCCTCACCAGTTCTGCAGTGGTTACAGTACCCTGCCTATGTGGAGGGCCTGTGGGAGCTGTGTGTCCCTGGAGATTCCAGTCAGGGTCTTTCTAAGGAATCTATTGGAGAGGATGTTGAAAGTTTTAGAGGAATATTAAGAGCCTAAATCCTACCTAATCACCACTGAGATTCAGCATCAACCTTTTTTAGCCACCTTACTGCAATGTGTGACTAAGCACCGCTAATAATTCTTAATTAAGTAGTGGTTTTTTTGTCTTGCAGGACTTAATTATAGCACTCACTCCCTGCTTTGCCACTGAGGAGAAAGTCAGAATTGTTAAACAGATTTAATTAACAAGAAAATTACTCTGGCATATTGGTATGATTCAACTGTGTTTAGAGTTGGGCAGTTTTCTATGGGTTGGTGGTATGTGGCACACGGTAGTGGTGGTATGTGTTTAACTTGTCCCACCCAGCCTAGAAGTTTTCAGTCCCGAAACAGGCGGGAAATTAAATATGCAAATGTAAAATTCAGAGCTGGGCATGAGGCCAGGAAATGGTCTGACGTGGAAATTAAATGCTCCATGTGTACTCAGTGGAGGAACTGGTTTGTTGTGCCACATCAAGGTGTGCTTGAGACCATGCTGTCAAATTAGCTTGCTTGTTCTTTGCATGTGAAATGGCCTTACACGTGAGTGGCAGGAGCTTCCTCAACACACTGGAGACAAAAAAAATCAGGTTTGACTGAGCTTTGTCTGCAGCCATTTGGGACTCTCTTGGCTCTATTAATGTGGAAAAGACAAAGCTATGTGGTTGCAACAGCATTCACATTTTAAGCAATGAGAATTTTATGACATTCTCTAAACCCAGATTTATAGTGCATTGATGCACAACAAATAACTACTCTGATACATAGAAATGGAGCATTTTTCCATTCTGCTGATCTCTGAACAAGAACAGTGACCTGACAAAGCTACCAGAAGATCAGAACTGTTTCGAATTTCCCTTTGACGAAGATTACCTGTCAGTATTTCCACACAGCAGTACAAGTACAAGACGTGCACAAAGGGTCCTGGAACCTTCGGATGCAGATGAAATACTTGTGAGCCTGACAGGAATAAGCACTGGTGATACTCCCAGCTGCTCATCACAGGAAGACCTGTGATCAAACTCATAGGATGTATCTGCCAGGAAAGGGGAACTGACAAAACAAAGGGCAAAGAATGACAGTGTCATTTCTGCTGAGGCATCAAGATTCTAAACTACGTTCTGGAGGGCAAAGTAGTTGTAATGATGAGTTAGGAAATTTCCAATTAATTTAAAAACGAATCATGTTTTGGAGATATAGTTTATCTGTTCATCATTGCTTTTATGGTCAGTTACAGAACATCCAACTGCTGCTAATGACAGCAAGTTGGTGCTTTTTAACAAGGAGCTTGCTGGGAATCTGAGCACTGAAAGCAGTGCTCACCAAAACAACAGTTGCAAGTTAAGTAATTCTGTGGGAAGCAGATGTTTCAGATGAATGAAATATATTATGACAGCTGTAGTAAGCAGGTAGATATTGTTGTTTTAAAATTTATTTCTCAGTGACTTCAAAGGCAGCTGGACAGAAAAGTGTGTTTGAAAATTTAGTAGGCATGTACTTGTGATTTAACATGCCTAGATTTAAATATCTTTGAATGTATGGCCCTCTGTCTATTGAGAAGGGAAATTAAAAAAAAGACTGCTTTTAATGTCAGACTCATACTTCAAAGCTTTTTTCAAGTGACAGTAGGTAGGAGGGTAATAAGAAATACAGGAGAGCAATGCTTTGCTAGTCGAGCAAGACAGGACTGATCCTATGTATCTAACATCAAAATAGAAGGTGTCTTAAATACAAGTTCCCCATTCAAACAGTTATCTGAGGAAAAGCAATATTACTAGAAGAAACAAGCAAATTCTTCTTCTTTTTCTCTTACTTTTCTCCTCTTCCTCATAGTGTTGTTACAGTGTTGGGTTTTTGTTTTTCAGGTGAAGTTACGTGCAGCTTAAGTAGGAACTATTCGATTCTTATCACAAACATTTCCCATAACAGTTATGAAACAAACAACTGTCAGCAGATGGCCACTGAGTCAGTGAACACCCGCCACCTCATGCACAATCTTCCATTTCTGAACCTTCTCATGCTAATATCCCCTATTAGCACTTCCTCTAGGGAGGGGCAAATGTGACGTTTTCCCTTTAGAGAAGGGATGATCAATGGTAATAGTGACAGTAGACATGTAATTTAGCTCCATCTTTTGAAGAGTTGTCAGTCATTAACGTGAGCAGATAAGTACTTGAGGAACAAATGAACAGCATTTGTCACTCCCCTTGGTGGTTTGACCCGTTAGCTGAGAAAGCATTGTGGAAAAGTACATCAGAAACATCAGTAGTGGGGTTACAGAAAATACACAATGGTTAAGTTCACCCCAAACATGAATTGGGGCAGCAGCATGTCTCCCCTGCATTTCTTACTTAATGACAAAGATGTTAGCACATCAAGTGGAGATTTTATTACAGTAAATGTAATCACCTGACTTTAATCCTAAATTGAGCAACACTGTATCATGAAGATGATTATTTCAATCATTTCATATAAGCTCATTACATTGTTCAATATTAGAATCTATCTAGAGCTGTAGAAACATTTCAGAACTAGAAGCACTATATAAAACTGTACCTAGACCTTGCTTTTAACATAAGAAGCCTTGAATAACTTTGAAAACAGTACCTGGTTCATGAGTCATGTTATAATATGAAGAATAGCCACTGAATTAATGCTGTACTAGCTGTGAAGTAGTGCCACATTAACTTAGTTCTGTGCTACAACATTATGTTAGCTTTATGAATTGGACCTTTGTTATTTGGGAGGCCATCACAGGAAGCACTGGGGCTGTTTGGGACGAGGAGCCACCAAATGCTCACAACAGGCTGGCATGTGCCCTGCAGCTCCAGCACAGATAACCGTTGCTTGCAGGAGCTGTACAGAATATGTTTGCATTTTTTTACTGCCTCGGGCTCAGAGCTGTCTGTTCAAGGCAGCATTCACGCTGTGCTGTTTTAGTTCCCTGCAAGCCACAGCCCCGTTATGTCAGCTTTCTGGGAGGAATCAGAGGAAGAAGAGGACAGGCGTTTCCACAGACACGGAGATGACATCTTGAAGAATGCCTGCCTAATGTACCAGTTAGCAAGCCACAAACTCACATGCTTCATCCAAGGGTACGGCACTCACATTTTGTCGAGCTACACAGGCGTGCCTGAGCCACCCATCTCAGGAGCAAAGGATCCAACCAAGCTGGCCTGGTCAGACTGGCAGGGAACAGGCTGCCTGCCATCAGGTTCACACTGCCCTCAGGGGATTAGTCTCACCTGGCTGTCAGCAGACCAGAAGCATGGACGCTGAGTGCAGACAGGCTGTAAAGGAGCTGGCTGCAAGACAATGCTGTGTCTGAGGGGAATTTCATTGCCTATTTCAAAAGTACTTTCCTTCAAGTTCCTTTTCCTCTGCAGAACACAGAGGTGGCAGAAAGCACGATGGGCTGGAATGTCCCCTTCAAACACGACAGTTGTCTGGCATCCTAGTCGGCACTTTGGAGACAAAAAGGCAGCACACAGCTCAGAACAGGCTTCAGGAAACTTGCCATGGGTCTAATCAGTATGTGTGCACATTATGGCATGCACGTGTGGAACACCACAAAACAGAGGGGAAACAAAACTTGGGGTACGGAATCTCCAGACCCTCACCAGGGCATGGGGGAGGAACTGAATGGCCACAGGGTGTAACGGGCATGGTGTGCACAGCCAGCAGGAAAGCTGCTTCTGCCACTACGGTGAAAACAAAAGTTCACCTTCCCCGAGCACTGTTGGTGCACAGTGGTGCAGCACGCTGTTCCTCTGAGCGGAATAACAATTTGGTGTTGTTTTTGTTGACATCAATTCACAAGAAGATAACACGGCTGTCCTGGACAACTTCAAGCCAAAACAGAATCTTTGCATTATAAAAAACCAAACATTTTCAACAAAAGTCATGGTCACACAACAAAATGTGTGCTGCTGTGAAACGTGCCCGCAGGCCTAAGAGAACCACAGCCAATTCAGCAAACTTGACAATATAAACACAGAAACAGAACCATGGCAGCTCACCATCCTTGGGTCAGACACAGCATTTCACTCTGACCCTTCAGATGACAAGGAACAAATCCACAAGTTAGAGAATGCTATTCCTTTAATTAATGGCACAGCTTCGAAGTTATTCTATTAAGGTTTTTATGGAGAGTATTACACATAAAAATCACTTTCTGGTGATCTTTGAAAGTTTTCTGTATATCAGAGATGTCATTTTACTTTAAAATATGAGTAGTTTGGATAGAGAGCTCAACCTCCCTCATTTGATCAATGCACTTTGCTCCAGAGCCCTCTCATGTCAGTCAGTGGAACTGGTGGCTGATTTTTATGGAAGCCGTTTCTCTGCACTTTTTGTAACATGAAACAGAACTTCTATGTGGGACCTGTTTTTGTCTGTTTTCTTTCTGTGTGTACAACAGTTAGGATTTTAAGATAATCCTTTATGATTTAATCAAAACTATTGCTCTTTGTCTCCTTGGCAGGTTGATGCGGAGGGAACAGCAGAGGATGTTTTCCTGGAAGTCTGCAAGTCAATTGATTCTTTGCTGAAAAAGGATGAAGCATTTTCAGTGGAAACGCAGTAGTGGTGTGTACACAGCCTCACGTGTGCACGTGGCAGTCATGCTGCTCAAAGCAATACTGCTTTCTTGGGAGGGATCTGGAATTGTGCATGTGGTATGTTATTTTGGATGAAACCTACTCTGTTCAGACAACACACTTAATAGGAAGCAGCCTGTACACTAACTCACAGCAAGAGCCGAACGTTGCGTTGGTTGTTTGCTCTTCCCGGGCTAAAAGCAGCATGGTGAGCAGAGCTCTGGTTTGTATTTCATCACCTTGTATATCTGACTAGGAGTCAGGCACGTTGCCTGATCAGCAGTGAGCTCTTCAACCGCGTTATTCACTGTATTGTACATCAAGAACGCTGCAAATAATTTTCCCATTGGTTATTACTTTAATTAGCAGCACTAAATTTTTGTGGCATCACTTAGCTTGTTCTTGGTTTCTAGTGACTGAAATCTGTTCTCTGTTCCGCCCCACTGTCACACAGCTGGAATTAGTCAGACTAGATGTTTAAATAGTTTCCAGACATCCCCAGAGCACCATTACAACAGGAATAGGAAAAAAATAATTGTAAGTGAAGATATAAATGAATATGGTGTCAGTCTGTTGGTCCACTGCCACAGAGCAGACACCAGGTTTGAGACAGCCCCATTCTGTGGGAAACTGTGGGATGTTACGAATGACGGCTTCCTAATTCTGTAGACTGAGTTGAAAATAATGACTGCATAGCATCGTTAAATGTGCAATTTGGTAATTATTCACAATAGTAGAGTTTTTATATTGAAGTCTACGTATAATGTTGACCATGAACCAGTGAATGAAGACACCCTTAATCTACAAAAATATTACAAATGCAAAATTCAGATCATCATCTGTTGTTTCGGCAATGTCAGTACAAGACTTTGAAAACAACAGGAAAGAGGGGAAAAAATTATTCAGGGATCAGGGATTATCACACCGCTTGCATTTTTAGTAGGCTATATCCATAACACGTGCAAAAAAATACATCTGTAAATATCCCATCCTATTTCCATGAAGTTAACCGAAATATTGTTTCTTTGGTTTACTGGTACGTACAGAAAAGCCTGTTTGGCATTCCTGTACAACTGCTTCCTCTTCCTGGCACCGCTGCACACGCTCAGTTGAAGCGGGTTGCATGACTGCTCGTTCTGTCCAACTTGTTCTCGCTGCGGCAGATTTGTACTTTTCAAAGTTACTTCTCTTGTAATGAGGACGTCATACAAATAAAACATACAAAAATGAGAAGTGATCCTTTGTTATAATTTACGTGGGTTTAATCCTTTTTTAAAGCACAGTACATAAGTTGAAAATATAGCTCAAATTAGCATGCTTACAAAGTATGTCCTTTTTCCACTCAGGGCAGGTTCTTCTGTTTTCCTTCACTTCCTCGCATTTGCCCTGTAAATGCTAATTCAATTATTTTTCAAAGGAGTGCATTAGATATGTTCTTATCCTCCAAATCCAGGATGTTCCTCTTTCCCTGGGTCCTTTTATAGACCACATTTTACCTCTGATGCTCTGGGAAGTGCTTTTCCAGCTCCAGAACAGTGGCATTACGTGACCAGTAACATCTGCAGTACAACAGCTTTAAGCAAGTGACTTTAATAATTCATCAGTCGGAAAAAGTCAGGTTTTCCTACACTGAGCCTCGAAGCACCAGCAGCTGTATTGTGCAGTAGTTAAGAAAAATAAGATTAAAAAAATCTGCAGTTACTCTGAAGCCGCAGATTCACCTGGGTAGCTTTTTGGAGTATTTATCTTTGTTGGTTGTAATGACAACACAGGTTGAAACACGTGGAATATCATTATTGCCAGGAAAGGAGTAAAAGCAAGAGTCAGCTGCTAATTAAAAATAAATAAATACGAAGATTATTTAACATACAGTTTCAGTTTCGTTCTTCTTTCTGCTTTTTATGGTCGTTCCTGTGGAAAAAAAACCCCAAGAATCCCATGCTTGATTGGGTGTATGTGCGTTAGGAATCTATTTGCATTTGCTCATAATGTATGCAAGAGAAATAGCTGTATACGCATGCATATGGAAATATAAATATTTATACACATTCAATTAGAAAAGGACTTATCCAAGACACTGCTTTGTTAAGTGATTCAGATTTCAAATTCTCCTTCTGCTTCCAATCTCATTCAAAGCATAATAAGGATTTTTTTCTTCCCAAGCTGTCTAAATCAATGTCTGGATATTTGCATTCAAGCACATGCTCACTGATTTCTGCTACTTCCTTCCAATTATTTTTTCAGGGTACCATCAGCAAACAAACAGGTTATCGCAGATCCTCTCCCTGATAACACACCTTCACCAACTCCACCTTCTTACAAACACCATAAAAGGGTCTCTCCCATTCCCTCATTGCACGAGAGATTTTCGGGGCTTCTTTTTGAACTAGAGGGAAAACCGAAATGCATCTCGTGAACGTTTCCGTTGTATTTGCTAAGGTTTATTAAATTTATCTACGTATACAAGGTATGTGAGATGTTTACACAGGATGCTTGCTCAGTGTTCTGGTAACCGTACTCTATTACCTTCTAAATAGATTAAATGCTTAAACTTACTTTTCTCTGAAGCAGAAAATGACTGCGCCCAAACGTCTCTGTGAAAGTGAACACTGATCAGGCTATAATTAAAGCTCTTGTGCAACCGGCCAATTACCCTTCTTATTGCCATTTTTAAGTCAGATTACTCTCCTTTATAGCTAATTACTCGGAATATTCAAGTTTTAAAGCAATTGGAAGTCTACTACAGTTATAAAATAATAAAGTATTTCTGAATCACCAGCTGTACATTTCAATAAAAATATATTAACTAAAAATATGTCACAATAATTACAAAGCTTCTCAGACAGTGGTATACAGCGTACCAAAGCTACCTAAGTCTGATTTTTCTGAAATCTGAAAGAACCAAGTATGAGTAGGACAGGAGAAAACTAAAATGCTAATCCTGCAAAAGGCAAAGCACAGTTCAGTGGGTGCAGAACACCACTGGTTCCCACTGAACGCACAGCAGAGGAAGGTGCTGGCATCTTGCAGGTCTGCATAGTGAATATCCGCACGACAAACTAAAATGTCCTTTTCACGTTCTCCATTCTGATTAAAAAGTCAAAACTACACAGAAAGGAAGTCACAGCAAGCATTCTATATATAAACAGACTGTATCCACATAGTTTATTTCTCACAGTTCTCCTGACAATTGAACATTATTTAAGAACATACTGTATACACAGATAAGAAGAAACATACAAAATGTTTTAAATGATGCACAACAAAATCCAGCAGTATAAAAGAATGCATGTGAACCCTTGCTCACTGTTCAGGCTAAATTTAATCACTGTTTAAATAGTAATAAAAATACAATCTTTCATGGATCTTGTGCAGACTACAAAAGAGGAAAAATTATTACCATATATATGATTTATATTAGGCAGTTTTCTTTGATGAGTTGCACTAACAACTCCAAATACAGAGGCAGAAGGCTGTGTATTTTATTTTAAAGGAGTTAATGTTGAGTATTAGAGACTTTACACAGTTACTACCACTGGCACTTTTCACCATATTTTGTACACATCACATGATCATCTTATATAACATTACATTTAAAAAATATATCTGAGTGATAATTTTATAACATTCACACACCATGAGCTGGTTAAGGAAGCAATGCCACGGTTGCCTCCCATAGTGCTTCACTGTTGGTAAATAGAGTTCATCGTGGTTTAAAAATAAAAAATAAAATTGAAAGTCAATGTGATTAAGCAGCTCCGATTTAATAAAGGCCTGTAACCAACCATCGCTGAGACAGTGAGCATTTTTTAGAGTACATCCTAGAAGCAAACACTGTCATTGGTTAAAACCTTGCCTAAAGAAGTCAGTTACTGTGCTGAAAACTATTTCACAACAAAACTGCAAGCTACTAAACTGTTTTTATATAAATACTTCATCTCCTCTGGATCTCATTATAACCAAGTTCTTCAATGCCTTTGGAATTTACTCTATCTTCAATGTGTGCTCTCATTTCTGGCTCACCCTTTTGTATGTTTTTCTTTTGTGTTTAGATTCACCACCTAAAAATGACTAACGTGGTGAAAGAAAAGTCTCCCAGTGAAACCTTCTGCACACTAGGAATGTTCAGCTGCTGTTCAGTGATCTAGGACCATGACAGCTCAAAGCTGTAGTTTGACAAGTACACCCAGGAAGCTGTCATGCTGTGAGCGACATTTCAGGGAAAGCAGACAGTCTTTCCAAAATGTGCACAGTATTAACAATGGTGCCATTGTTATTTTTCAAATAGAATAGTAAGCCCAAGATTGTAGATCTGCTTCCCATGTCATCTATTTGCTGGAAAGTAGTTTGGGTCAAGATAATTGTAACTGGTGCCCTGGGACATGCAGTAGTCTCTGTCTAAAAACGTCTCTGCTCTGTAAATAGGTTCTAACTGATGATCCTCCTTATGAATCTCTGTTTCATGCAGACTGCAAGGGAAAGAAAAAGATAACAGTTTAAAAGTTAAATACTTTCTTATTTTGAACTTTCAGAAATACTGATCACATTAACAGTCATACCAAACCAAATCTGACACTGAAAAATTATTTGACAAAACAATTTCTCCCACTCTTAACAGTACCAAACCAAATCTGTCCAATGTGTTATTATTTTTTCAATATATTTCTTAAGTGTGTCCTAGATGTGTATCTCCCACAAACGTATGCTAAAGAATCTTTCACTTCACTCAACACAGGATACATATCCTACGCTGCAGTAGATACCCAGCATGCACTGCAATTAAGCCACACTGATACAATCACGTTAATTACAAATAATGAGTAGAGGAGAATCCTACTCACCAGTCAGAACAAGAGTCACAGAAATCCAAGGACATTTCTTGAGGACAGTCTTGGCAGTGCCACCGAACACCCTGAATAGGTTCAATTCCGCAGTTATCACACTGTGGAGCAGATTGAAGAGTACTGAAGAAAACCAACTGAAATCACTTCAGTCAGAAACAGTATATACCAATATGCCATATATGAAGGCACATATGTAGGTTGACTGCTGCTTGCATGCACTGAATTCTTCTCCTTGCAGACCGTGTGTTCATGGATAAAGAAGTCTTCATACTCTGAGATAGGCCCTCCTCCCTGTGGACTGATCAACCTCTCTTTCGCTCTGCTTTCCACTACCTGAATGCTCCACACATTGACATTATCCTCTTGCTCAACAAAAGCACACCCAGTTCTGCCCGTACTCACTGCTTATTCTTGTATGTCTAAAAGACCTTTTTGTAGCTAAAGTCCAAACGTGAAATATCATAACAAGGATCTGCTTTCCAGGGCAGAAGAAAGCAGCGATGGTTGAAAAAGAAGTGGGACAACAGGTTCAGATAAAGGAAGAGAATCCTGAATCTCAATCTGAGTAAGAAAAAACGAACTATTCCCCTCAGAGGAACTGCCCATGTTAAGAGCAGCTAAATGCGAGAATAAAAAATGCAAAAGGAACACAAAGTTCATGGAAAGTTCATGACTTCAGAGAGGAGAAGCAGAAATGCAATGAGATTTGATAAAAAAAAAGATGAAACTATGAGAACAGGACTTTGAGGGAAGAACTTTTCAAAATCAAAACCAGGAAGAGTGCTGCATGGACAGGACAGAAAAGGAAAGAAAAATGTGGAAACAAGCTTGTGCTCACATAGCTTATACTCCTTCATTCAGGACATGAAGTGCTCTGAGAGAGCTTTGGGTGCCATCTCTGAAACTCAATTGCACAGTACAGTAACTTGCTCCTGAGCACAAACAATCCACTGAGGGTTACAATAACCCTGTTACAAACAGGGTTACCAACAGCTTTCAGAGTGATAAGGAGGAAGTTGTAAGCATACATAGAGCTTTTCTCTGAAAATATAAAATTCAATATAATACTACATTATAATAAAAATAAAAAATCCAGTTCCAGTTATCTCAAGTTCAGAGCCAAAGATAATGGAAACCTTTACCCCTTCTGTGCTCCAGCTTCCTGCTCCTGTGTGACTCGGAAATGATACCACACCTTTCATTTTATTAAAAAAAATAGTATTTGCAAAGTATTTCGGTATTAAAGCAATGAAAACCTTAAAAAGCCCACACGTGACTGAATAATTCAATATTCAAAGTAGAAATTGAATAATGTGCTGTAAATAAGGCTGAAGGTCACGCAGAACTAAGTGTTCTGAGGAGATGCTTATTAGGTGACCATGCACTACGCAAGGCAGCGCTCCCGAGGGAAAACTGTACATAAGCATGTAATTTCATAGATTGTAACACATAATAAAATCAAATTGGAATTGCAGAGAAACTTTCAAATGCTTGCCAGTACACAATGACAATTTACTTTTCAGTATAATTTCATACAAAACATTATGCAGAACAAAGTAGTTTGTTGCCCAGAAGGCTGCTCTACCTCGTGAAAATTTTGATTTTGTTTTGGAACAAAACCACTAACTTGAAGGAGAGAGAGGAGAGAGGAGGAGGCCTTGGCAACCTAACAACATGATTAAGTCCATCACTGCCAACTAATGAGGCTAACTCAATCTTCCAGTTATTATCAACTGAACTTTAAACTGTATGTTTTTCGTTCTTACACAGATAGTCACTAGAACATTAATGTAGCTGTCTAATACTCTGAAGAAGGCGAAGAAACTGTTCCAACGTAGCAGTCACAACAAAAATGCCTTGCAAAACAGAAAACCTAATCTGGAGAATATCTTTTCTTTCATATAGTTTATGACATGGTTGACACTGGGACAACGCACTATTTTAACTCTGAGTTTTTTTTCTTAATTTCACATAGACATTGTTTTACAGAATCGTTTCAACTTCTGTACACATTACTTGATAAGAAGCTGCTACCTTTTCCCTCTGTAGTGAAAAACCAACAGACAAAACAGTCACTCTCAAACTGTCCTTTCCTTGGTCTAAGGAGCAGGAAAAAGAACTCCAAAAATCAGAGAACTATTATCAGAGTATTGTTGGCAAGACAGAGTGCAATGCCAAAAAAGAATTCTGTAGTTATATAATCTATCTTTAGAGTTATATTTTCATGAATTCCATGAATGAAGAAAAGTTAGCATGCTTATTCATTTTCATACAGCATTCTACGTATTGTGTGAAACCTGAGGTATGGGAAAGAGTGAATTACCTGGGTTGTTTTGATTAAAGATGAAGAAAAGCAGACACTGTGAACAAGAATGATGAAACCACAGTTGGAGTACTAAACAAAGCCTTTTTAGGAAATTCAAACCATGTTATCTTTGAAGATTTCTTCTGTTACTCAGCAGAGTGCAGAGCATCAGCTTACCTTGAATCCCACGTGCTGCACAAATCCACTCTCTGCATGCATCTGCTGTAGTTTCTGTCTCTTCAATTTTTTAAACTCTAACAGTTCTTTGTATTCAGGTAACTCACGATATGTTATTGGAATACTCTCTTCATCCTGTTAAAAAAAAGAGAGAAATACAACTTACTTTAAGAATATAATTAGTAAAACATATTTCATGAATCATTAAATATAAATATCTGAGAAAAGTTGGCAATATATTCTGAGACAAATTGGGAAATTATTTTTAGAAGCACAGAAAAAAGTACACATAACTAACTTACATTTTATTTGTGCAATTAATAATTTATTATTTGCATTATACCAAAACTTTACCATGCAGACATCTTCCTTCTGGTGAATACCTTTGCTGTATGATAAAGGAGACAGTAATGCCTAACTTGAAGTTCTGTATTTATATTGTTAAGTCCTATATATTCATATTTTTAAAAGACCCATAAACCAAGACAGTATCAAGCTTTAGTTACATGTACTTTTTAATCAATAAAGCCAATCTTAACAGTACTAGATTCTCACCTTTACCTTTAAGAATAAAAAGTGATGAGAAATGTCATTTCATGATTGTAAGAGCAGAAGTTTCAAAGCTGTTTCCCTTAATTTCACACTGTCTTTTAATAGCTTGAGCAAATGGACTTGTATTTTCCCTGAATTACAAAAAATGTTTGTATCCCTACAAAGTGGTGCATCCAACTTTGACAGAAATCTGTAACAACTAATTGTCTTTTTAAATAAAAAACACAATCTCTGATTTTTCTCATCCAATTTTCTTCAGCAAAGACTGAAGAACTGTATGCTGTAAGAAGACAGAAATTCTCACTCTAATTCAGATGCCTACTTCAAGATGCCTATTTAATTGTAGCAGCTGTACTGGGTAACTGTCAGCTGCCTTCAAAGATGCAAAGTCTTTACGGGCTATACCAGTAGGCATGTTCAATTATGAAAAAGAACTATAGGTAATAATTCTCAAAACATAGCTTACACATTACCCATATTTACTTTTAAAAACCTGTGAAGCTTGAATAGACGGCGTTATTTAGTAAATTTACTGAAGGATAAGAGGGAAAATCTCATGCTCTTTAGTGTTAAGTATTCTTCTGAAGGCCATATCAAGTATTTAATTGTCATTCTGAAAATATTTAAAGGACTATATAATCATATACTGAATAAAATATGGTACAGTAGCTCCTTGTGTGGACACTTGATTCTGGATTAGTACATTGTAATCTAGAATTAAGACTGTTCACACCATAAAGTAATTATAACTGAAAGTTAAATTCTCTCTTTTGAGAACAAAGGGTCTTCACTTGAGAATATTTAATTTATACTACAGTGATGTCTGAGGAATGGTTATCCCAGCCAACTGGTAATACTCAGACAAAATCTTTTGTTTTTACAATTAAACACCACATGATACTTCTATTGTGAGTAACACAGAGAAAACTTTTCCTACAATTTACTAGCTACATCAAATATCTTCTTAACCGTGTCAATGCACAGTATTTTCCCTGAGATACTGGCTGTCACTAAGAGACCTGATAAGATTAAAGCAGACTCCAGTATACTCACTTTGATTATATCTCTCTTTCCTTCTAAACTGCTTCTATTTTGCACTGATGATAGGGATCTTTCTGATAACTGAGCTCACCTGTGTCTTTCTACATTACTGCAAACCAGAAATATATCTATCTGGAAACGTTGCACTAATGAAGAAAGAGAAGATTAAGCCAAATTTGGAGGGAAAAAAAAAAAAAGAAACCAGGGAGAGGTGGCACGCATCCACCACTATCACTGCAAAACAATAAAACAGCAATTTCTATCAAAATAATGAAAATTAATCTTAGTTGGCTCCTATTTACTGGAGTTACGACACTATAGGAGAAAAAAATGTATTCAGAACAGAAAGAATAACTATTTTAAAATAATAAATAAAAATATTTTTAATATTTAAAAATATTAAAAAATAATAATGATCTGCATTTCTTCTAATCTGCATTTTTCTTCTCACGCCTTTTAAGATTCATACTGGAATAAAAAAAAAAAAGAAGCAGAAATACCAGTAGACAAACAAAAAGACCATCACAGAGAGAAGACAGTATGAGCAAAGATGCCATTAAGACTGAGTAATTTAAAGAAAACTCTGCAGTGCACGTAAGAAAAAAAGTAAAAAAAAAAAAAAAGAATGGACTTATCCTGGGTGGCCTTATTTCACACACAAGATGGCACTAGACTCACCAAAAAAGATGTTACAAGTCAGGTCCTTTGGTCTAAGCACAGTAAAGCTGCAGTGATTTCAACAAGCTGTGAGCCTTGCCAAACATCTTAATAGTAGGATACAGAATCACTGTGTGGATGTAAGTAAAACCAGAAGAATTCAGACATGCCTTATTGCATATGATAAACCAGGAAACTGGAACACTGCATGATATAATAACACAGTGGGATAGGATATCTACTGGAGTCTGTTGCTTGAGGACTCAGTCTGTTAGTTCATGCTTTGAAGCAGATTGAAAGAAAATCCATAATTAATTCTGCCAGCAAAAAAAGACAAGAAGCAATGATGCCAACAGACTAAATTTTACCAGGACCATATGCAATACAACACAGCTTTAACTAGAACTGTATCTACACAGTTTATGTGATTTTAAAACTGATGTTACGTCTGATGACTTTTTGAAACTATATAACTAAAACATTTTAGAAGCTGTTTCAGCACAGAACTCTTAAAATTTCTTCCTTTCCTTCCTTTCTGATTTGGTCTAAATTTTCTGCAATTGTGGACAATTGTGGATTGTTTGCAAATTCAAAATGGCTCATGAATCTGACTAAAATATTTAAGTGACTTTTATGACAAAGATGCTTAATCTTCATATCATTCATTTTAAAAGTTTAGAGGACAGTAAAGAATATATTCTCTGACTCATTTAAATGACATACCGATACTTCCTCTTCTGCTGCAATATCCATATGGCTGTGAAAACTGGATCTGTCATCATCTTCATCCATATAAACTGGAGGTTCATGAGATGTCATAAAAGTTGAAGGTTTGAAAAGATGTTTATTTAAAGGGTGCTGCCGTCTACTTGATGACTACAGTGGAAAAACGGTACATTTTTAAAGACATTACTTCGTTATCATTTAAGTAATCATTATCAAATAAAACCTTATCAAAAAGTCATTCCTGCCTTCACTATGTTTACTTATATCTCTGTATCAGAGCTTTGTACAGCCTCATATTGTGGAGTTTTTTTCCCAACAGGAGGTGAAATCAGATGAACAGTGATCTGGTAAAAAACCTATCAAGAAAGTGCTCTCATCATAAACACTTCCACTTAATCAAATGAGACAGTAGAAAAACAGAAAATAAAACTGCCATCATTTTAAAGACTGAGAACCAAAGTGCAAAGATACTAATGACTTCCAAACCTCAAAGGACACTGCTAATGTGGGACTAAGCAAAGAAGTACTTTTCCACACATCTCCATGCTTGACACATCATCAAATTCTTAAGATTTTCCGAGAATCAAATTAATACAAGTCTAGACTAATTTTGTCCACATTTCTTTTTTTTAGTCTAAGGAGAGAAAAAGCTAATGCTAAAAGCAGTTCATTCCACCACAAAAGACATTTATACAAGTTAGGAATACATGCTCTCTGAAGGTTCTTTTTCATTGCTGCTGACTGGAAAAGGAACCTAAGATATGTTAGAGGAGATAAATTACTCCATTAGTGTGCATCTGAAACCTTTCAACTGTGATGCTGTCTAAAGGTGTAGAATGCACAGCAATTTGAAAGTAGACTACTTAAAGGCACTCAGCCCTCACTACATATTCCCCATGGAAGAATATTTAATACCAAATAGAAGAATATTTGGTGAATGAAACTGACTCGACTTTTTACTTAGCTCCTTTCCAGCCTACCTTTTAAGCATCTTAAATTTATTCCACAGTTTAATGAAAACAGTGTGAATCAAAAACTCTTAAGCATGAAAAGCTTTTTTTTTTTTTGCTTTTTTTTTTGTAATTATAGAAGAGGGGACAGTCTTGCCCTCTGTCTAGGTTGTCATGTAGACAAAGCTTAAAAAATAGTTAAAATAGTTATTACTTTTTCATTTACCAAGAATTTGTGTCCCAGAAGTTCCTAAAACCAGTTACAAATCCATACCACTGTAACAAAACCATTTCTTTGAAGAGGAAATCAACATCTAACATTATTTTAAACCTATGAGTAGTTGAAAAAGGCAAAGAAATTATATTGGATGAAATGTAGCTATGCAGACAGAAATACCAAAGGTACTGATACTAGCTCCATTTACTCCTAAAGAAAGATATGAAGTAATAAAGATTGGAAACTGGTACCTCATTTATGCAGGAGAATGACAATGCACAGAATAAAAGCGAACATTTTGTTTGCAACTGATGTCCCATCACTTGTGTTGAATTTTTCCACCTGCCTTATGAACACTCACTGACTTCCTACGTTTTGCTTCCTTTCTGGTTTCTTTTAAGATAGGTGCCAGCATAATTCCATTTGCAAGGTTAGGCTGTATTTCAGTGTGAGCTGATACAATGATTTAAATATTCTGTTAATATAAGGAAAACAGATCTGCATTCATAGAATCATTAAGCTTGGAAAAGATCATCATGTTGAACTGTCATCTACCACCAACACAGCCCATAAACTACGTCTCTTAGTGCCACATCCCCATGGTTCTTGAACACCTCCAGGGTCAGTGACCCCACCACCTCCCGGGGCAGCCTGTGCCAGTGCATCACCACTCTGAGAAGAAATGTTCTATAATACATAACCAGTACTAGATCTGAAATTTAAGAAAAATAGGTGTTTACACTTAAACACTTGCATTATCATGCATACAGTTATGGCCAAGAAATTTAACCAATGATCTGAATTCTTTTTTTTTTTTTTTAACATATTCTGCTTTTTAACAAGATTCTTAGAATCACGATTAACATGATGTATTACATTGAAAATGATAAGTCATAACTGATGAACTAAACCCTGGAGTGCTGAATCGCTGGTTCTGTATTATTTTCACTAGTAGCTAGCAATGGTTAAACAATAAACTGGAGTATTCTGCATAATTTCCTGTATCATTTATCTGAAGAGATGTTATATCAGTATATCAGTAAGTTCAACAAGATGTTCAAGAACTAAATAGGATTCTCACCTCTCCAGAAACCATTTCAAAAACCAGACTAGGTGATGTCCGTGGAGAAATTGAAGTACCACCCCTTGGGAAGAACCTCTCTTGACATCAGTATTTACATTAAATATAATAATGTATTTTAGTCCCTCAGAAATGTGTGCTGTAAGGATCAGCATCCGATACTTATACATCTATTTCTGGCAGTAAAGCAGATACTGCAGTTCGTATTGCATGTATATACTCAGAATGAAAACAAACATAAGCACAGCATAAACACAATCCAGGCTTTCAATTTCCCTTGCACTTTCTTTCTGTCACAGTATCTTATTGTCCACAGGGAATAACTACAGACTGATACAATCTATATACTAAGTAGATAGCTATATTAGCAGACTGAGAAATCAACTCCTTCACATACACAGTTTGTTAAGATTTTTTCATCCACTGTGTGTTTTATTTTTATCTTTTAATGTGGGCTACAAACAGAAAATGTAGAAGCTACACTGCTACAAATCAGGGCACAATGACCTTATTCTTACAACACTGTCATAAGAATAAGGATATTAATCACACTGTAAAAGCAGACGTAAGCATTAGAGTTGTTCAACATATAAGCCTGAGAAAAATCTCTAAGTTGGCAGCATTACCACTGCAGTTTGAGAGCGTTAAGGATTTTATAAAATATGATTTCAATTTTTAGTTTGCTGTGCATATAAGCAGAACAGCAAAAAATGCTCTATGGATCGCTGCTCAAATCAGTGAAAAATACAGTTAAGGGTCACATATGTACTAATTAAGTTCTCCTATTACTCAACAAATACAGTGATGCCCTGCAGCATTTCTCACGTTAAATAATAGCAGTCTTTGCAAATAAAATTAAGAGGTAAAAAAAAAAAAGGGGAGGACTAAGCCCATTTAAAAATGTATTTAAAATGTGAATACAGAACCCAAAAGATTATTTTCAGAAGCAAATTTCCACTCTTTTGAAATTGCCCCACAGTACAGTCAAGTGTACAAGCAGCATACAAGTAACACATGAATCTCACTGCAGTATTTATGATATCAATGTTGATATGATATGATATCAGTCGTTTTATGGGGCTTTTTTTTTTTTTGTCCTTCTACCAGAATGCACTTTTCCAAGAAATAAAGCAGCATCTACACGTTCCCTGCCTCTGTTTATAGAGTAGAATAGCAGATTAAACTCTTAGTGAAAGTAAAATGGCATTACCATGTTAGAAAACACACTAGAAAGTTCCTGATAAAGTACTCCTCCTTCGCAGTAACTTCAGAGGAAACTAGGAGATAAGTGGGTGTGTGCAACATTTTAAATCACTACAGATACACAGTGGCAGATCTTCCTATCAGGTTTGTCTGACAGCATCTTCAGGTCCAAAACTTTCAAGGAACTAAGTTTCTAAAAGATTGTTCTTCAGAAACAATGTAAAGCTTACTCTATTCATTATCAGAAAACATTACAGACACATGGAAACAAAAAACAACGTAATGTCACTTAACAAAATGCTACTGCCAATAAGTTTTAAACAACTTCTTTAAAGATAGTGGTAACAGAAATAAAAGAAAAAAAAAAAACCCTCACAATACACACACTGAGACTGCCCTCTTCGAATGTCTAGAGTTCTCATTAGTACCCAAGAATACTACCTCAAAACATACCACTGGTCAGCACAAAAATCTAGTCTTCTCTTTTCTTTTGCAAAGTAAGAAGATTTCTCAGAACTCTATTTTCTCACTCCTTCCAAGACAAGGAAAAACAGCGTATTTTGATGATCACTTGTACTAGGTTTCTATTTTAATGGTCACACATACTGGAAATCACAACAAAACACAGCATTTTAGAATTAAGGCTGTGCTCGTGCTAGTTTAGTATACCATTATACTTAATTTTCTATGGTTTTGTTAATTAAAAGATGACTGTACAGTACGAAGCATAGAGCTCTTAATCTTCTTTCAATACAGTTCTCATTATCCTTTTCTAGATCAAATACAGTAAACTTACAAATCAGGAAAAAACACACCTAAGATCAATTCTCCATCCCTATTACTTCTGCCTGCAATCTAAATGCAGTATCTTTTCTGACACTTCATCTCCCCAAGATTATTCAATTAACAGGCGTTGATGTGAAATTAGCACAACATCCAATTCACTCTACATTGCTAATGTCAAAATAATACATCAATTAAGAAATACATTGGGGGAGCTTGTAAATAAGAAAGTTGTAATCAAGACTAATCAAATCCACTAAAATATTAATGATTAAGTTTTAATTTGCATGCAAATGCAAATAAAAAAAAAAAAAAAAAAAGAAAGGAATTTCTGCTGTAATATTGTCTCACCTTTTTTGAGTATAAATATAAATTTGGAGTTCTTCCTGGAACTGGAATACCAGCCTTAGTCAGTTTAATAAAATATTTTTGCACTCTACTGGCAACCTGAAAACAAAAACCAACATGCAACAGCTGAATGTCAAATGAAGAATTACAGGCTTCCACATCAAATTTTTGTCAGTATCATTACACTGGTTCACAATATAAAGACTCCAAATGATCACTTTCATCACTGCAAGAACTACTCGATCTGTTACATATCCTGTAACACTGCACTTATCATATTTCCAGACAGTTCAAAGGCATTCATAGCAAAAAATCATCTTCTTTAAAAATACAGAGGAGATCTACTAAAAGTAGTGATAAGGAACATGAGCAGCTTCTAACCTGCTGAAATTAAACTTTTTTGGTCTTAACAGTAACACATAAATTATACACTGGTATCACAGAGAAAGTACTCCTATATTTTGTTTATGAAATGAAATAAATACATTTTAATTTTCCACTATGAAAAAATATACCTATAAATATAGGTATGACTAAAAATGAAGTGATGTTTTACACTGAAATGCTTATTTCATTTATGTGAAAGCGTGACAGCTAAACAGAAGAAATTAAAATACTGTAAAAACAAGACATCAGCATTTTTTCTTCTGGTCAAACTGGAAATTACACTGTTTTACTGGAAAAAAAAACCTCCTAAAAGTCAGATGCAGAAACACTCATTGTCTCCTCTCTTGCCTTTTTTTGTGGATATGGGCACCAGTACAGAACCAATTCTTTGGTCTGCAAGTATAAAAATGACTGCCAACTACTAAGGCGAGAAATAAGCAAATCAAGAGGTGAGAATAAATCCAGATACAAACTTATATCAGTGCTTTCTAAAAAGCAATTAAAAAACCCAACAAAAATCAATGAGAGGGATTACTTCTTAAAGTGTTTCACTTGTTACCTGCTTAGCTGTTCTATTTCCCAGTTCATCAGCTATCTTCTGCCACCGTCGAGACTCTACTTCCTCTGGTGGATACTTCAGAAGCAACTGCTCGAGTTTTTTCTGTATCAAGCACAAATCAACAGTTAAAAAATAAAAATAAAACAATTTTAATATAGATGTGAGTTGTTAAAGTACAAATATCTACATATATGTGACTCTACACTTCTAATTACTAATTGAATATTATTACACAGTTTGTTTTCATTATTAAAATGTAAGTTCTAGCAGCTATAAAATAAATGGAAAGTTCTGCATTACCTGTTCCTCTACAGTCCACAGTTGGTTAAAAGTTTCGGGTTTGGTCTCATCGCAGAGTCGCCCTCTTATCATCTGATCAAACAGAGCACATAAAATGGAAACGCTATTTAGAAAACATGTGGCAAGGGTACTCTGAACCTTTTCCTACCTAAGTCAAACCAAATGCAGACCAAAGAAATGCATGAAAATTTGAAGTAAGTTTTGCCTAAATTAAAAAAAAAAACAGTATAATAGATTTCAATACGTCCATGAATTTCAGGTCCAGCTTCAGCATTTGAGGTAGAAGTTAACTACTATGAGCCTGTGGATATTTTTAAAGTTACTATTTCATAAAAATTTCCTTTTGTGGCAACTACCTGTGGACGACTGCTTGTAGAACCTTCTGGACCATCACTTAAAGGCAAGACAGAGTATGAAATAGACTCTCCATCCTTCTTGGGATCCAAGGGACTTTTTGGTCTTGCAGGTATACCTACTGGCGGGAACACAGGAAAGGATTTTTTAAATCTCCATATTTGTCTCTTGGCTTCTGTAACATACACTCTTTCTCCTTTTACCTTTGTCAAAAATTAGCTTTGCTCTTCTACTGTTACGTTTTCGGTTTTTGAATTCTCTCTCAAAGTTTCCAAGGCTAGAGGTGTATTGGTCCCATGCAATTTCAGGGAGTTGAACAACTCTCTGAGGATATGGAAGACCCATATCAACCTGAAAAAAAAAGTAAACATTGAAAAGCAATATTTAATGTAGGAGTTGTATATCCAAACAAATAGCTACAAATCCTAAAATGTCATGAAAACCTGATGCTGCCTTTTAGCTAACAACAAAATTGAAAATCAGTATTTTTGAAGTGCCATGCAGCACACAGTCTTTTTAAGGAGAAAGTGTCTTTCAAGAGTAATACACAACAGTGCATATGAAATATGCAGCGGCACGGTCAATGATGGCTTATTGAGTGTAAGACTTTAAAATGAATGTTTTATAGTTGAAATAAAGTGTTTCTAACTTCAATTTCTCATCGCTGTCTCTCTGACTTCTGTTTACAAATACTGTTTGCCTAGAGTCTGTACCTTTCTCAAGTCAAAAAAAAAAAAACAACACAGGAAACCACAGGACTCTGCAGATTTGTTTTATCACCTGACAAACCTAAACACATCCCATCAAGGAATTCAACGTGTGTTTTACACAGATTTTGCTGTCTTGTATGTAGGACACAACAACTGTAGCAAGGATCACCAATTTATTAGGTCAAGCTTAAGAGTAGCTATTGCTCCTTGGGTTCAGAAACTTACATGCACCAGATGCTTTTAGCTAGCATTACTAATTCCTAAATAACACATTATCAAATGAAACCTATTAAGCCTTGCATGCTATTAACTCATCCCAAAACATAAAGGAAAACAAACACTGAAACCAATGGGCTTAGAACAGACTTATCTTTAAATCTATGTCTCTACAAACTCAGGGAAAGGGCACTGTAAAATACCTAATTCATTTTCCACTGAAATACAGAATGTTGCTGCCAGACTAGAAGTTTGTCACTGGCAAACGTGCCAGAGAAAAAATATTCAACCTTTAAACCTTTTCTAACAACTCTGTGAATGTTGTGTTTGTTTTTTTCTTAATTGAAAAGAAGATCCTTCCTTATCAAAATTCATTCTCCTCTCTCATACAATGCTTTAATTATGTTACCCAGCGCTCTTCTAGACGTTTTTTAGTGTTCATTTTCGTTTTACGTATTGTATTTCCTGCTCTTTAAAAATTGCCCTACCAAATTCACTCAATAGTACAAGACTGAATTTCTCTAATGAGAAAAGTCACAAATCCTTGAACTGTTATGACTTGTAGATTTCAAGATATCTTAACACACTCACATTACAATTAGAAATTTTAAAATTACATTTCTACATAAGAAAAAAATGAAAGAAAACGTATCTAATTAATTATTTGAAAAGCTCTCTCTTACAGATTTAATAAGCAAACAACGGGCCATTTTTTTTCTCAGCAGAGAAAGGGCTTTAAACTCCTAATGCTTATACAAGTATATAAGGAATTCCAATTTCTACAGATGATGAATCACTAGTTATTAAAAAAAATTCTGAGTAAGACTTAAGAAATGCCCATTGAAATACCTTCTTCTGGAGTCTTTCCACAAATCCAATAGGATCTTTCAGTGCTTCTCTCTGGTGTCTGCCTAAACTTTCAAGGTCTTGAACTGCTTGAGTACGTTGAGCCTCGAGTACAGCAATCGTCTGTAACAGTCTCTGATAACTACAGAGACAAAGGAAAACATCTCACTAAATTTGTCTTTCAGAGTGAACCCCAAACCTAAATACTAGCCATGATTATCTACTAGTATCTAACAGATTTCATAGCTTATTAGAAACAGATGACAGCCATTTTTACTGAATTATATAAATAATTCTATCAAAACTATTTTAAGTAGATGAATTTATATAAACCAGTAAAAAAAATACTACTATTACTACTAGCGCATTGAGGTTTTTTTAAACCAAAATCCTGTGCTAGCTAAAACAATGTTATCAGGGACAAGCTACTCATATTTGCAACAGTTATGATCTATATCCTTCACTTACAAGAAAAAAAGTGAACAAAGTGATGCAATTTCTCTCACTCCAAAATAAATCATGAACGATTCTACTGCCAAAATTTAACAGTGTACTCAACCACCTACAGTATGTATGACTCTTAAAAACTTTGCAGCTAAACATTTCAGAGAAGCTTCATTTCAGAGAAAAGAATAACAATTTGAAAACATGACAATAAACCACAGAAAGAAATTTACAAATAAATACATACAGGAGAGATTTATTTAAGAATACAGAAGTTAACTGAAACGTCAGTGTTCCCTCAGATACGCCATGCTTGATCCTCATGCAAATCTGATTTTCTATTTAACAGATATGCTAAAGAGTCACTTAGATGACTCTCACATCTGGACCAGGTAAGAGAGCATGCCCACACTGTCTTCTGTAAAGCGAACTCGGGAGAGGAAATCACACCATACAGTAACACAGCCTTATAATAAAGAAGCAATCCTTTTATTAGCCTTACAGGTATGGCTGCCCACTTTAGCTTCCGATCCACCTGTGGCCCTGTTACAAATTACTACGTATCAATGCTTTCAGGAAAATGTCTTCTGACATTTAGTATTACAACTGTATTTCAGTTCAATGCAAGATGCAACTTAGTGCATACTAAAATCACGTGAGATCTATTTACGACTAAACTATTTCAGTAAAATCTCCTTCCTATTCCCTTGTTGCTAAAGTAAAAAGAATCATAACGCAATCATTTCCACACATACTATAAAAAGAGGGTACAGTGTTAATAGAAGATTTTCAATCTACTACATTGGTAGTCGAGTAAGACTTTAAGTGGAGGCTTAAAACAGCTTCAAGGCACAACACAGGCTTCATACCATCAAGTGTTTCAGTTTCTGCCTAGATACCGCATCACCCCAGAAAAGGTAATTTTCTTTCCACTTAAATGTAATAGCTGAAAACACAAACCTAAAGCCATAAGTTTTTCAGCTTGAAACTAAAGTGCTGAGTTTATTTAAAAAACATATATAAATCTCTTATGGACTTCTTACTTAAATTAATCTGCACATATTCAGGTTAAATTCAATTGATGCCTGAAATGCTCATTAAATAACTAGTAAGGTAATTCCGGGAACACAAAACGATTTCAGAAATAAATTTTGTGATGGTATACATCAAGATTGGCCTGGGAGAATACTGCAATTCAAGTTGATATGGGCTCAGAAGAGTCATCACAAAACCTTCACTTAACTTTTTACCAGTAATTTCTGATTACGGCTTATCTCTGTGCTGAGCAACCTCCATCCATACACTCATGAGCACTGAAGTACTCCTCATGCAGAGGACCACCTTGTATGCTCCAGAGAAGTGAAACATAAACAGGCTAATAAAAATACTCAGGGAGATGAAGGTCAACAAAAAGCCTCAACCCTTTGGAATTAACTCCAGTCATAACAATGGAGACTCAAAAGAATTTCCACTTAAAACGATGTTAAAATGGCTCAAGAAAAGAAAGGCAGATATTTATTTACCTTCTTTATTCAAACTGTATTTGATTGCTTTTTAAAATGGAACTGAAAGGAAATAATCATTATATTCCACATTGACATACATACAAGGAAAAAGGCAATCAAATACATTTTACAAGGAGTACTGGTTAAATTGAGGATTCACATGGCAGAGAAGAAATCACTTTAATGAGGTGGCCTTCAGTAATTAATTCTAAAGGGAAGAAGAAACTATGCTAAGGAGAAGTAACAAAAAAAGTAAGAACAGTGAACCCAAACTACTTCACCTTATTAAAGCATTCAGGTGATTTAAGTTATCACTGTAAGGAGAAGTTCAATGGCACAAAAATGACCCCTCTGGTCTTCACGGAAATGCATAAAATGCAACAACAGTGTCAGAATCATTCAAAAACATTTCACACAATGCTGATCTGCTGTTACATTGCACTATTATAAAATATTTGAGGAGAGAAGGAGGTTCTGAGTAAACAGTTCACAGTACTTTTTTACACTTCTGCAAAAGAAATGTGTTTACTTCAAGCTACTCTAAATTCTACATTCTGCTTTTAACAAGAGGATATTTTCTGAAGCTCTGGAATAGGAGTGCAGCTTTATTACACAAAAATAAGAACTGTTTAAATGGGGGAAAATGTGGATCTTGGGGACTCACTTTCTAAGGAAAACACCAAAAATAATTAAAATTTTCCACATTCAGTTATGTCATATTTGCTGAGCACTGAACCATCCTTTTAAGTTCCAACACAAGTTTTCAACCAAATGTGTAACAGTCCACATAAGTCCTTTACATTTCAAATCACTGCCGTTTTCATATGTTTCTGCAGGCTTTTAGTTCTATGATCCCACGCAACCACAACAGAGCCAAGCATTTCTCTGGCAAAATACTAAGCCAAATAACAGAGTTGGCATTTTCTTGAAGTCTGTCAGTTCTGACACAATACGTTACCACGTTATCAAAAAACAGTGTGTGCACATAATTTCTAAGACATTTCCAGACAACAACAACAACAAAAAGTAGATAAGAATCTCATGATACATTTTGCAAAGGTTTTTGTAAATAAACGTAACAATTATGATTCAAACTACTTCCTGAAGTTGTGAGCCACCATCCTCCAAAATCTCAAGAACTCACAGAAAGGTATCAGGCACAGAAAAGGAGAAAGTTACTGCGACCTGGGCCTCCACTTCACTGCAGATTTGTGGGATATGTCAGAAAGGCAACCACACAGTCACCACCTCAGAATCGTCCGGCTGAAACTACACAATTTTCTACAACGTTTGTGAGGAATTACCACGGAAAATGATCTCATATTCACTGCTAAATCAAAACAAAGTCATATGACTAAATTTCCATTACTTAAGGAAAAGTGCAGCCATACCCTGGTGGAAGTTACACTTTTCTCAGTTGAAATTAATGAACTTTCTAGGATGTAAACCTGAAACACAGCTCACTTCGCAGGAAGATTTTCATCCTACACAATGTACTTCTGCGTTTCCACAACTTGTACATGAAATGACTCAGCAGCAGCACCTACAAGAGGCCGTGTCATTCAGCATGTCTAAATAAACTCATGTCAGAGTCACACTACGAGTCAGATGCTAGTTTCTGGTTTCTGAAGATTTCTTGAGGGGAAAGCATACTCTTAAGTCTTAAGTGAATGAGTTCTCTGAGAATCAGTATGAAAGGAAGATTTAAACTTTTAGGTATGTGAACCACATCTGCAAATAGGATGAAATTAATGAGTGAGGCTTTTCAGTTAAATTACATTAGATAAATGTGGAACATCAGTTTTGTCCTGTTAGACAACATAAGGGACAGATGTAAAATCGTGGAGAGCCTTCTCTGAAATCAAGCCCCCTATAAAGTCTTAATCCACAAACATTTAGGAACAATTGAGAAAGCTGTAAGCCATGTATGGGTACTGTCTCATCCATAAAAAGGAAGTTCTATCTCAAGTACCTTTATCCAAAGTAAATTTGCACATTAACTCAGTATGCTACAGTGCACTATTTGCTGAGTTTTCATCATGAAATACTGAAACATAACTTTAATGCATTTTCTCATCTTTAAAGTAGAGACAGATGGATTACATCCATTCTCCCCTCATGAAAATAAATTAAACTTAATAGAATGAAATCCCTTCAGTTCCAAGGTTTAGTCCCTATTTCCTAATATGAACTTCATCTTTTTCAATATTTGATGACTACATAATATCCTCCAATGATGCAATAAATATTCTCACATTTGCTTATTTTTATTAACAGGTCTAACTTCTACCACCCCAGTCTCACAGCATTCACACAGGCCATCTTACAGACTTAGAGGTGAATATTTATCACTTAATCCCTTGTTTTTAGTGCAATCCATTATTGATTTTTAACACTTCAGATGTTATCCCAAAGTTATGCCTTTAAATATTTGCATATATCTATCACTATTAGATTATTATTGCAAACATACGCAGCAATTGAAACTTGTATTTCCAACAACTATCACTATCTATGATTCATTGGGAGGCTTTGAGCAAGTCTTTGTTTTAGTGCCATCTACTGGCACTCTAGCAAAATACATTTTAAAATGCTCTCCTAATCAGTTAATCACTTTGGATTTTGGCAAAGTATCAGCAGTTCAGAAAAAATCCTTATCAGATGCTAAGCTAAGAAAGGATTGGTGTATTAATCAGGTTGCATTAGAGGACTGTAAACTAATGCAGAAAATGCAAGTGTGCCCTAGTATTAGTCTAAGTACTTGAAAATGTATTTAGAATTTCCAATTTAACCTAAGGCAGCTTCCTGGAGAAAATTTCTAGTCAGATCAAGACGAATCTTCTTTTTTAAAAAAACAAATGAATGAATGAAAAATGTGGGGATTTTTTGTTTGTTTGAAATTTTGTCCAGAAACATCAGATAAAGCCCCAAGCTTAAGCTTCATCTGAAATCTTTGCCAGTGTCATGACACAGAAATTTAAACAATGTACTTTTTATCGCAAATTATTCTAATGTCCACCAGAGATGTTTAGAAATCTGTTACTGCAGTAGGGAAAAGGGCTGGGATTCCCAAGTGAATGCAAGACCTGGCACACATCAACTCCTGTCAGGACAAAAACACCTTTACCTGAAGAAAGCAACACAAGGTATGTTTTTCCTTACTAATGCTAAGATGCTATGACTAAGGTAACTGACTTACAGCCAACTCTGCAATCCATAATCAACTTTCCTTCTTCTACAACTTGCTCTCTTTATATGTACAGTGATTTACTGTACTATCTATATCCAGAAATAATATTTCTACTTTAGGCCACTTAGAATACTTTTGAGATATGTAAATTATTAAATCATATCTCTATTTTATGCATGAAGCAACACCAAAGCCTACACATAGCAGGTTCTCCATGTTCACCTCGATGACAAAAAAAATTGCAATTTCTGAATGCAGGATGAAGTTGTAATAAGCACTAATTTAAAACAATATATAGTCAAGAAGTACAACAAAAATTATTCTTTTTAAAGGAAGACATTAAAAAAACAAACAAATAAACAACAGATACATAATGAAACCCAACCACCATCACTAAACCAAAAAACTCTACTGCAGTATTTTACCTGGATGCTAAAAGGATGTCATTGCACCCTTATTTCAAAGGCAGCTCAAGGAAAGTTACACATTCCTTCTAACTTCCTCCCTTCCTATTTTAAGCACTTGAATAATGTTTTTTTTGGTTATGAACCTACAATGCCCCTTTCCTTCTTAAGTCTTTATCTTTGGCTCAGAAACAGAAGACCCACACTCATGCATTTCCATAGGCTTTGTTCCTGTCAAGAGCTGTCCACCAAATCCAAGAGTGCTTAGTATTAGCCATACTAAACCATCCTCAGCAAATAACTGCATTTCCAGCTAGTTTTCAAACTTTTTAGTAGCTCTTAGATCTCTGTGCCTCTGAACAATTGTGTACCTTGCTGCAGTTCTGTCAACACGAAAGGCTAAAAAATCATCCATTTGCCCTTCCCAAGTTAGCACATTAGTACAGCCTGCTGATCTTCCTTTAACAGCACCTTATAAAGTATTTGCCTGTGGGACAGTCATGATAATGGGGAAGATGCTGTAGGCCCCTGTCATTCTCTGCTTGGAGTGACATGCAGAAACTGCAGAGGAATTTTTTTTTTTTTTCTCACAAGAGGCATGGAAAGGAATACAAATAGCACACCCCCAACTTCTACTTCTCTCTTCTTATCTCTAATGAGAACAGTTCCAATTCTTTCAGTGAGAGAAAGCACCACTCTAATTTCATTATCTCCACATGGATATTCTTCTCTTAAAAAGATACTGAGGAAAGTAGCCAAGGAGCTTCCCTACAGAGACAGAATAAGAGCATCCAATGTTACCACAAGACTCACGCAGCTGAACTGAAACCCCATCTCATAAAATAAATTAAAATCTGTGAAAGCTGAAGGTACTGATTACTGAACTCATTCAACTCATACTCTGCTAACCTATGCAGGTTTTCACTAAAATATAGGAAAGAAAACCCCCATTTAGATGTATGCTCTTGCTATAGGAACAAAACGTACAATTCTGGGTAAAGGAGGAAAGAAAAGGATGGAATATGAAAGCTAAATGTACTTGTTATTATTCACTATGAAAATAGATTAAGGAAAGACACAGCTTGTTTTGGCTTAACAAAACTTTTAAATGTCATTATGCATACTACTTTTGTAACAAGTATCACTCGTGCATAGATGTGGCCAGAATGTTACTCTGCATGCAGCTGTGTTGAGTTTATAAATTAAAACCTCTTTTTAAAAATTATTATTTTTAATCAGGACCTGATTTGCTATTAGGATCCTTCATAAATTCTAAGTGCTTTTAATGATAAGGTGGGAAAATGAATTTCTACCATTGTTCTGTATTAAAATAGTAAGTTGGTAGGGTTTTGTTTTAAATTTGTGCATTTTTTTCCCACAGGATTTCTGAACTACGGTGATCAAAGAAGTTTGAAAGATAAATGAGCTCCTGAAGGTTCTCTGTGGGAGAGATCACAACCACCATCTCCACTAAGGGAAAGGCAAGCAAATGCAGACATACTACTCTGAACCACAGAGCTTGTGTCCTCTTCCAGGTCAGGAAGTGACAACAGAGGACTCCTGGAAGTAAAACTGCAGAAAGAAAAAAGGAGAAAAGGAGGAGCCAGGCAAATCAGAATGGAAGAGAATCCAAGGAGCAAAGGAGACAGTTTTCCACAGGATGCATTATTTAAAATGAGGATTGCTCTGTGGTTGGTAACACTGTTCACTAGGACAGTACTGTGGCTGACAGCAAGATAAATATATTCTAAGACAGAGAAATGAATTTGACAAATGTATTTGATGTTTAATAGTTACCGGAATAAACTTATTACAAGTGAGAAAAAAGCAGACACAGCCAATGCCCAAGGCATTACCTCTCACAGATTAAGAGCTCTATCATTTAATGTTTATTGGATAGTTTATGTAATTATAAAACATATTCTATGACTATGAAAATACTCTTACTAAACCTTTCTTTGATCTTGCAGTAATTTTGTATCATTCGCTACTTTTTCTTTTATAAGAATATAATAAGTATGTTATAAATAGTAATAATAATGCTAGCAGTAAAACCACAGCAAAAAAAGAAATAATGAACCTAAAAAAATAATTAAAAATCCTGAATACATTAATCTAAATAATGTATAAAATACAATAAGGACTAAATTAACAGATCTGGTGCTATACCTATTACAGTAGCACAACGTGATTTAGTAATGAAATTATCTGCACTACCACTCTGCAATTGATCAGAAACTTGTATTACGAGTTTCTAATTGATTTCTCTTATTTTTCTGCTTTGCACATAAATTAGTTGCAGCATTCAGGATCTACATGAAATGAGATTTTTACTTAAAGCCAATGTTTTGGTACTTACTGAGAATATGGATCTGTCTGCTTTGTGGGAAAAAGAAAACCTACGCTTAAATTCTACATTAGTATGTAGTTTAAGAAAAATATATCACTATATGCCATCTCACCACGCTGCAGAGCAGACCACACATGAATCAAAACACGCTCCAATCTAATAATACATATGGCACATATGCCCTTATAAAAAATAGCAGCTAACTTCTAGTATCCTCCAACATTAAAATTTATACTTTATCAATGCTGAAAAATATTTTTCCATTAAGAAATCAGCAGAGGTTATATATATACAAAATAACTGCTTAATTCTAACGTTCTCCACCTCAGGAAGGAATAAAGCTGCCACTGAAAAGTAACTTGATCTTTCATTTGCACCAATTTGTTGTATTCCTGAAGATGCTGAAAATCTACCAACCAGTCTTCTCATAATAAAACTGCATGCACACTGCAGAGAAAAATGAGACAAAGGTGTCCTGAAAAATAATATAGAAAGATAATTCATTCTACAGTACTAGCTACTCATAGCTACAAAAACTCACTACAAAGGAATGTTACACTACCTATCTTCACATTGAGATCAGTCCATACTGTGTGATATATTCAATCTTTCTTCTGACATACATATTCAAACATATCTGAAATATGGAGATAAATACTGTTGTATTAGAGCTGCACTTCAAGAAGAACTGGTAATAACAAATAAACGACTAGCGTGCCAAGATGCAGCAGGCTGCATTCTAGCAAGTGCAATGAGATGAAATTCTACAGAGAATTTCTAAAATCTGATTTATTAGGTTGAATCATTTGTGACCAGCTGAATAAAATACAGAACTTGTACCAAAGAGATGCTTCTTTCGTCACATGCATTTAAGACTGGAAGTTAAACACATTCAAATAAATTAATGATGCTGTTGTGAATGGTGAATTAAGTATTAGATCTTACAGGAATATCTAACATATTCCTGTCTTTCAAATCCACAGTAAGAATTCATAAGGTGAGGTTTCAAGAGATGTATTAAACTATTTCATTCTAATCTGTCTGTCTTCAGGTTAAATGCCAGTACCACTATTACAATTTTAAATATTACAAAGAAATAAAAACAAAGATATGAGAATATTTATTTAACAAACACAATGTACTGGCTTTTGCAACTTTATGCTTGCAGGCAAGTGTTCATGTAGTTTTCTACTGTGTCTGTATCTACAGGCCTAAGCACTCCCTGTAAAGATAACTCCCTGTAAAGCTACCCATCAATTACTTGATCTCGGAAAGACACTGTACAATGCCTTATATGTACATGGAAACTCAATTCTCAATTACATTTTCACCAAAAGTCTTCAGTAGCACTACAGAAAAGTGTTGAGCAGAATGTTTTCCCCTCATACAACCCTAATGCCTGCCAAACAATACAAACCCCAAAAACAGAAAACAGAGGGGAAAAGAAACAAACAAAACATTAAATGAAACATCATCACAGGACAAAGTGGAAAATATACTG
Organism: Cyrtonyx montezumae; assembly: GCF_038088225.1. Taxonomy (NCBI): domain Eukaryota; kingdom Metazoa; phylum Chordata; class Aves; order Galliformes; family Odontophoridae; genus Cyrtonyx; species Cyrtonyx montezumae. The sequence goes on from NW_027071825.1 coordinate 10,705,610, forward strand.
AGAAGTTATTGTAAAGACAGAAAAAAAGAAACTCAGTTTGTGCGCTATAAGAAAGAATTAAAATGTTAAAACAGCAAAAAGATATTAGATGCTATTGATAAAAGACATGCAAAACAGTAAGTGCAACATATAAAATTCAGCTATGTAGAATTTCTGGTTTTATGAAAATATCTCAAGAGAAAACAAAAACTTCTAAGCTTGAAAATATAGCACAGTTCTCAAATATTCACCGAATCGTACTTTTATGAAGCATTACAACAATACACAAAAAATCCAAAGTGGGGGTGTAATTAACATTAGCAATACTTTCCAATGATATGAGCCTCTAGATCAGCCCATTGCTGTTGATACAAACATTTAACATTGCAATAAAATTTCTGTTTAGAGATCTGGGATCCTTCTTAGTAGGATGGATATATCCTGTTAGAGGGTTGTGCAGCACCCCCACCATTTCAACCTTCTCTCAGAATAATAATATTCCACATCTTGCTATCTGTGATTATTTTTCTAATGCATCACCAGCTTTCTCAAAATATTAATGTATGTATGTTGCTTAAAGATGACAACACTGAAAAAATAGATACTCATACAGAAGAGTATCACAATATGTTTTTACTTGTTTTCTACGTGGCAAGCCATATCACTAGCTGTTGGAGATTTTCCTATATTCAAGTCTTATCAATGTTGCAATAGTTTCTTGGAGAGTGAAAATCAGCTGTATGAATGCGCATGTAACCAAGCAATGTAATAAAATTAGAAATAATTTAAGTCTATAGGCATAAACTGATTCTTCATTATGGAGGAATACAGCCTTTCTTCCCCTGTATGGAGGATGTAAAGAACAATATTACCTCCTGATCCTAGTCAAAACGTTAATCTCTCTCCAAATTTGCTTTCAAAAGTGAACAGAAACATAAGCCAGAGGAAAAATCACCTACAAAGACAAGTTTAATCACAAACGAAGGGCTGAAAAAACAAAACTGTATGCCTTTTGTAGATCTAATAAGACTAACACACACTTTGCTAAGCTATAAATATAATAGGAAACATGAATATAGCCTTTACCTGATAATGCAGGAACACTCAAATTTCTCTTGTGTCTCACTAATAAAAAAACACTTCTGCTAACATGTTTTTAACTTAATGTTTTCAAAAATCAGTGAGACTGAATGGGTATAATCCAGCTAGTCAAAAACTGTAGCACATGAATTAAGAGCAGTCTGTGGTGAGCATTGCTATTTCTAAATCTGTGAAAGAATGTACTGCACTGTATTTTATTAATTCTTGAACAATGTAGTTCCAGATAAAAGATAACTTACTTTGATAAGGCATTCAAGAATACCAAATACAGACTTAAGATCTTTAGAAGAATCATATTATCAAGAGAAACCATTGGAATACTGGACTTACTTGCAATTATATGACTATTATATGAAGAAAAATAAATCATTTTTGTCCAAAATTTTCCAGTATTAGTAACATTTTTTAAAGGAAAAAAGCATCCAGCTAAAACTATCTTCAAAAGTACGTATCCCCTAGGAAAAGTAAAAAATAGAGATTTTTGACTTAGAAGAGACTTCTATTATTTCACTTTTTCTCACCAAAAATCAATAAAATAGAAGATAAAAACCACGGCACTTTCTTTTAAAAACAGGCATTCAGACAGCAAGTTATTAGCAGTGCCAAGTAGTGTGTACCTCATCTGCAATTTAGACAAGATTGACGTTTTCTCTAACAGGAAAGGTATCCATACACTTTGGACTGATGGCCAAAGCTGTAGATTTCTCATTGTTATTTTAACATGTCAGTGTGCCTCAATCATTCTCTAAACCACAGTTTTCTCTAATAAAAATTAAATGCATTTGCATCCAACACTGAGCAAAATTTCATTGTGAAAGTAACGCAACTACTCAGACAGACAAACTTCTGCTAGACTAAACTATCACCTTTACTTAGTATCCCATAATCATTATAGTTGTGCTCTAATTATTTACAGGAACTAAAGCAGTGGCTCTAGCTCTTAATACAGAGCAAACAAGTTTACTCACATTTGGCCTTTCTGTACTCACAACAAATAAGACGAGCAATCATTGCAACTAAACAGCAAAACACACAGAACTCAGAAGAGCAGTACAAAGACTGTTCAGTAAAATTTGGGCTGATTTACTCTTTGAAGACAATATTTTTTTCTATGTAAACTTTCTTCACTGAGAGAAGAATCCTTCTGTTTTAAGGAATCACTGTCACACTTACCATATATTTATTACCATAACTCTACTTACAGACATCTATGTAAACGTAAAAATGAGTCAGTGCACTTATCTAATAATTAGAATGTATACAACGCAGGAATTAACTTATTCTGGAGGAAGTTTTCAAACTGCTGCAGTTAGTAAATTCACCTTCCCTAATAAGATAATGGTCTTTCCCATGAGCAAGAAAACAAAGTATCAAACCTTAAATTCTATATACAATAGAATGACAAATCTGCAAACTGTTTGTGCTCTCTATAAGGGGCACTGATATGTAACTGAACTCATTTAATTAGAAAGAGGATGATTAATCCTTTGGTTTTGCTTCCAGCTATTTTTCTAGAGAAAAGAAATAACAGATGTGATTCCAAAAACAATTTCTGTCCAAAGAACTCCCATCACAACAAATGTATAAACCACATTGCTGTACCATACTGCATATTAAATAGTTTAATTTTGCTTGAGGTAGAAGCAAGAAAGAAAAATGAAGACTGAAGAATATGAAAATTTTAAAGCAGGTAAGTTTTTGTAAAAGTACTTTAAATACTTATTATGTATTTTTGTAAGACAAAAGCAGAATTCATGGTTACCATAGTTACACATACTCTTTGTTGTGTTTCAATGCCACATGATCTGACTCAAAGTAATACACATCAGGCTCTTCCTCCTCATCCTCTGCAGTGTGGCTGTTGGCACTTTCTTTGGCAGATGGTACATATCCAGCAACAAGCCTAGCCTCCGAAAGTGGCTTTCTTAGTCCATCACTCCCATTATCTGTATTAAAATTTCTCTCTTTTTCATTCTGCTTAATTTCTTCAGAATTTTTGGGAGATCCATTGATATTATTAATACCTACAGGTACATTCTTTTCAGTGGGACTAAGATTATTTTCCTCAACCTGTCCATTCTCTCTACATGGAGAGTTATTTTTAGTAGGGCTACTTCTGGCAGGAGCAGCCCTTCGTGGTGAAGTTCTCAATGTGTATCTGTGTTCTTGAAGTTCAGAAATAGATGTCATTTGAGCTGAAACACAGTCCAGCACTGAAGAATGTGGTTCAGGTTCACCTGAGATTGATATACTGTCACGATGAGTATTCGGGTTGTTGGTGGTGTTTTCAGCACACTGTTCCTTAGAGGCACTGCTATCTCCTACTACATCTACTTCCTCCTCAGAATCCCTCAACAAAGATGACTGGATTTCAGAAAAGGACCCAGTAGCTGGCTCATCTGCCTGATGAGCATGCTCCTCAGGCAAACAGTCACTTATTATTTTGTGGTCCTCTAACTTTACCTGTTCTTGAGAGTTTGTGCAAGGCACATAATGGTCTACAACACTGTCCTCCTTGCTGCTATTAAGCAACAATGAAGAATGGGCAAATGAATTTCCATTTTCTGCTACTGTTTTGTCCTTGGGTATACAGGAGCCAGTACTGTTTTGCTTAGCGTTCCCATCAAACTGACAGTCATCACAGTTTAGAGAATTTGAGTCTCTCTCACCAACTCCATTGACAGTCTGATAGCCTGTGATTTCTTCAACTATTGCAGAATTATTAAACCCCTCTGCACAAATATTCACCTTTTTAACTTCCCTTTTGTCACAATCATCCAATATAAGACATCGACAAGCTCTCTTAGTCCCAGGAGAGACTGCATCATTGTCCGACACTAAGCTTTTACGCTCCAAAGATTCCTTCTCTGTTTTAGTAGACAAGTCTTCTTCTGAACTGTTGGGTGCCTCTGAACGTAGACAGCGTTTAATTCTTTTCAAAACTGGTGATACAGGTTCTCCTTGTCTTTTCTCACAATTTTCCACAGTCTGTTTATCAACATTGTCTTTTTCTGAAGTAGACAGTCCTCTCTTTCTAGGGCTCACCCACGATTCCCGAGCACTCTGTTGTTTCAAATCAGTAGTTCTTCCACCATTAGTTCCCTTCTGAGTTTGCACAGAATCTGGCTTCTTCTTTGGTGACCTTGATCGTACTTGAGGATGGGGTGAAACTTCCTCTGGATGAGCAATACTACGGTTTCTTAATGTTCGACCACAGAAGTTTTCATCCAAGCCATTTAATCCCACTGTTGATCTTGTAACACGAGTAGATCGAGAAGCAGCCATACTATGGCAAGTCCCTAAAGTATGTTCATCATGATCCACTCATCAGGAAACCTTAAAAAAATAGAAAAAAATTACTAAAAAAATCTACAGACAAAGCAATTCTGAAGCACATATTATCACATCTATCTAATGTCATGGCATAGTCATGTTCATAAATACCACTTCTGTGCCAAGAAATTAAACCTGTAAAAAAAAAAGTTGCATTCATTAATCTCAGAATCATAATCATAAAATCATTCATTGGTTTGCAGGGTCTTCAAAAAGCAGCATAATCTAACCTCCCACTCAAATAAAATTCAAACGAGGTTACACAAGGCTACATCCAGCTGAGTCTTAAAACCCACTAAGTACAGATATTCCGCAGCTTCTCAGGGCAACCTGTTCCAATATTTAATTGTCCTTACAAAAAAATCTACTTTTTCTCAAATACAGGACAGGCTTCCTCTTTTTCAATTTACAACCACTGTCTCCAGTTTTTGCACCATTTACATCAATAGAAAGTATGGCTACACTGTCAGTAATTTCCTCTGAGATATTAGAAATTACTCTCTACTAAGCCCACTCCATTTTTAAACTTTTCATGAAATCGGATGGATGAATTATAACCTACACTGAAGAAAATTCAGACTCAACATTAAATTTAGAATAACCAGTTTGAGAGTACACATATTTGCGACTTCAGGGTGAAAAGTGGGAGTACTCAATTTGCCCAAACTCAAAATAACACTTTTCATAAGCACTAGTTTAGTCTTATACCTCTTCTATTCATTTCATCTTTAAAAAGTCAACACGTCAATCAGCACTTCACCACAAATCTATCATAATATACATGATCATGAGTAGATTCACATTTGTGCATAACTGCATAGCATCCCTCCTCCATCTAGCCAAATTCCAGACGTCAGAAACCTGCTCAACTGTCATGAGATGTGAAAACTTAAGATTTTCAGTACAGAATCAAACTTTTTAAGATGTTTTTTTAAGAAGGTTTAAAATGACAAAAGGAGAAAGATTGTTTCCTGAAGTTATTTTCAGACATAAGTGAGAGTATAAATACTCAAAACTCTACTATTTAGTGTCACATAGTCTTATTGCAGAGAAGTGAGAATGGGTCAAGACGGTTACACCTCTTAAGCAATTGACACTTAACAACGCTGTCTGCTTTGGTGTTCCTCCTGTGTCTACAATGGTGATTCATACTTATTCTCCGTATGCATAAACTTGTCCTTATACACTCCCTTTTATCATAGAAGCTCAATGCTTTCTAGAGTGCATTCTCATTTGGAGATGAACACAAAAAGGAAAAAGGTCATTTAGATACTCCTCTTCACCTACACTGCTCTAATTATGACCAGTATACTCAAGGATTAATATCGGATGTTTGAAATGGATACCAATATAGTATATTAAATAAAATTTCAACATACATTTTTGCAAGAACTTACTGCCAACCTTGTCAGAAACCAGAAATAATACACAAGATCAAAATATTAACTGTTTTGCTGTTATTACTTTCTGAGGAAACAAACCTTACAGAACTATCTGTTACTTAGAACAAAACAAAAATCTTACCATTGCAAAACTAGAAGAAATATAAAACTTCTGACGTTTCACACAGCAGGTTCTCACTGTGCCACCTCAACAATATCACGCACCACTGCTGACATCCATCATGTTATCCAAATGCCTTTTGACTAGTTTACGCCATCACATTAGCAAGCTTTTGAAAACTGTTGAGAAAAGGACAAAGGATATCAAGAAAACATGTAAATTACTTCATTAACATTAAGAAAAAGATGCCGCAGTATGTAACAGAGCTTTTTCTTTTAAGAAGCAATTACCAGCTTTAAGAGTGTCCCCATACAGAACAGTATGTTATAAAGTAATTAAGAACATGAAATGCTAATTCAAGTTTCAAATGTAAAATATTTTTCTTGGATTAAGTGATACAGTACAGCTTGCCTAAGATGTGCATGAAAATGAATTCACAACAGAGCCCTGCAATAGCATGTTCAAACCTCAAAACATACTTTGAGAAACACGAGAAAGAAAGTAGTAAAAATACAGTTTACTATTACAAATTCTGAAATGTATTATCAAATATAACTAAACGCATAGTGAAAAATAATTATTTCTGCTATTCAGCTTTTATCAGCTGAGCAGGAAGCCAAAATCTACAATGACCGCACGCTTAACTGACACAATACAAGTGAACAATTTCCCAGAGTTCACAATAAACTTACTTTTCTCACAAGGAAAATACCACCACATACTACCTTCCTAATAGTGGAAGTGAACCAACTCTGATACTGAAAGGCAGAAATAAATCCAAAGATCCAAACGATACGTGGTGGTTTGAGTTTTCTCTAGATTTGGGTGGTGACACCAACACCCAACAACTAATGAGGAAAAAAATTAGGAATCACACTTAAGAAAATTTAGTACTATGGAGACGTATGCTACAGAACAGAGATTAGTGAATTTTAATTTGTATTCAATTGACCACATAAAAGTAAACTTATTTTCATACTTGCAACACAGAAACCTCATAGTGCAAACCCCAAGCTGACAAGCTGTTCCACATTTTTCACACTACACTGTTATTATATTTGGATTATAAATATACAAAGCCTTGTGAAATGGTCTTGTTTACTTTGGGCCTAAATATAACTTCTATCAGTCAAAGTATCATAGAATGGCCTAGGTAGAAAAGGACCTCAAAGATCATCTAGTTTCAACTCTCCTGCTGTGGGTAGGGTCACCAACCACTAGACCAGGCTGCCCAGAGCCACATCCAACCTTGCCTTGAGTAGAAAATGAATTCCCCATTAATTTGACACTTCACATAAAATCATCAAAGGAAGTGCAGAACAGTATCTATTTGTACATACTGTATCTATGTGCATATACAGAACTGTATCTAGTTACAGTAAAATTCAATAAGGAAAGGTACTTCTAGAGTGATGTTACATAAATATCACCAATTCTTTTACAAGGATAACTAAATTGAATGAGATTTCAATTATTCAGTTGAACTTCAGAGTTTAACAAACAAGGGAACTGTCAAAACAAAAGACAAATACAGAACAGAGAAACAAGGAGGCAAGGAAAAATATTTAAAAACACAAGAGGCAAATTACTGAAAGGAATGAGCAAAAAGGAACAGCTGCCACCTAACCACCACAGGAACACATCCTGAACAGTCAGAGATTAACCCCATCCAGACCTCCACTACACAGTGACTTCAGACTATTATTTTGCCTCCTTCTTTATCAAGTTTATTCTATTTTTGAAATTCTGTTTGTCATTCTGAGTTACTTAAACCGGTATACCCAACTTTCCTATAGATCCCTTTAAATGACAGGAAAGGCACCTAAGTACCACAAGTGCAGACAGGTTTTGACAGACTTCCACAAAAAACAAACATCATAAATAAAAATCCCATAGCTCACTAAGTTTGGCAGAATAAAAAATATAGGAAAAGCATGAAGCAACATAAAAATGTTGCATCAAACAGAAGAAAGCCTAAATCTCAAAATATGTAATTACTTTACCAGTCCATAACTAAAGAACATTTGTATAAGTTGTTTCAGGAATGGCTGAACAAGCAACATCAGGCTTTTCACAGATTTGTATACTATATCCCCTCCAATTTACTTTCCACTAAAACAACCCTATTTTACTCACTGCAGGAAGGAAACCATCCCTGCTGTGTCTCGTTGCCTTGGGGAGGGCAAGAGGATTTTTCAAACAGCAAAAAGAACATAAATATCACATGAGGAGAAACTGGAGGGGGGGGGGGGGGGAACAAAGAAGTTTTACTCAGTCAGTATGTTATTATTATTATTTTTTAATCTGCTGGGTGTGGTTGGAAGTAAAATTTTAAACAGGCAAGATACACTGAAACAACTGCACCTTAATTACTGCTTAAAGACTGGAAAACATAATTAGCAAGAATAACTTGCTAATAACTTGGTATGACTTCAGAATATAGGACTGTGCATAACTTAGGAAGTTTGACACAACATTCACTTGATTATTCTGTATCTCACCCAAATTTATTTCCCTAATTTCAAAATGCTGCTTCCACTGTCCTAGTATTTATCTAGCCTGCTGCTACAGTGCACAGAACTCTTCAAAGAACAGACTTCTACGCATGAGGATAGAAAAGTCTGCCATATTCCTCAACTTATAAACGTCTCTTTTTTATTCCAGAATCTGTCAGGAATCACTGGTCACTGCTCACATTCTAGGACAGAGCAATACACCAAGAACTTCCCATTGGTGTATCACAGTGACGATATGACACTGGTAGCCAGAAGTAGCCTTTCATTAATCTCTTTCCTAAGTCTTCTGTCAAGACACAAAACAGAATTGACAAAAACCAAGTTTAATCTGACCAAGTGTGTATAGCTCAGTCTTCTACACTAAAGTGGATTAAAAAAGCCTAACATTCACCATGTATCTCCTTTCTGTGATTACTGTCAATTATGTTCACATTAGAAATTGTTAGCCAATTACTGCACCCATGCATTACAGATACACACAATCTTTAACCATTAGCAGGACTCTATTTATTTGTGGGAGGAGTGCTGATACATCTTAAGAGTTTGCATTTTCCACAGAAAATCACATGAAAGGCATCCTGAACAGGCTTCTGTGTTCTCACAGGCTACACATTCCCAATGATTACATCATTTGCCTTCTCACCATCCATACATTCCAAAACACAGATTCAGAGACAGAAAAAGCAATCAGATGATAAATTTTAAGCTTCCATAGCACAGCTGAGATACAGTGCATTTCAGAAGTAAAGAATACCCAGGGATCACCTAAGCTAATAAATACAACTGGGGCTCCTCAGTTCCATAAAACAATTCTTAAATTCTTTGTAGAGCAGCAGCATGTTATTTTAAACATTTTCAAAAATGAAAAGTTTACAGTATCAAACGAATATCACAGGAGCTATTCATGTACATACAATCTAATCACTTACTAAAGTGTTTGTTCAAGACAAAAACCATCTTTGAACAGAAGAGAACCTTCAGTGACCTCGGGTTATCAGGACTTCAGTTTCTCTTCAAAAATAAAGCATATCACCTCCCAGCAAAGTGGTATTATCAAATTAGGGATGAATTTTATTTAACACATATATACATTATATTATACTCACCAGTCTATCAAAACTAAGTATGCCAGCATCTCTTCCCACACATAACTACATTAGCAAGAAATTAGTTTTCAGAAGAACACTCTATATTTTTCTGACTTCACATTTCATATATCAAACACAAGCAATAATTTCAAACTACAGAAACAATCCACGCTCACAGATAATATATAATAAGTTGCATAAAGCCACAATGTAAGTCTAAAAGTAGCAAGAGTAAAAATAAATACATGTCATGAGACCTCTCAGTCTGGAATTATTCTCAGATTTCAGCCATCTCTGACACAAATTACACTACATATGGTCAAATACCATTTGCCTGAATAGGCCTACTTCTATTTACTCATACTATGTAACAGGACAGCAAGATGAAATAAAGAAGAAAAAGGAAAAACTTAGAAATGTAGAATAAAATATCAATTTTGTATCGCTTCAAATCAGCAGGGATGGGCCTAACCAAAAACACCCTAAACTGGGAAACATCCAATGGATAGATGAATATGCTCATTTTCTTCCTCAAAATAGAAGGGCTCACCAGGACAGACAAACCTATTCTTAGACAAGACTGAAAAAAGAAATGTTTAGGAAGTATCTTACTGAAAAAAATGTTTCTAGTTCTTTCTGAAAACAAACTATATTGAGGAAGAGTAAGCTGAATCTAGTATTTAAATTACAGAACGTCCAAAAAGAAACAAGAGCTTAACCTCCTCTTCTCTACCACATAACAGGTTTTTTTGTTTTGTTTTGTTTTTTTGTTTTTGCGCTGCTTTACACTGAACCTTCTTTCTTTAAACCACAAAATAAAGGGCAAAACAGCAAGTTATATGTGAATGACTAGCAATGCCCATCTGTCCCTTTGCAACTCTTCCAGTCTGCAGCAGTTTATCTAAAGGCTGCAACCTGCATTAAGGAGGACAGATACAACAGAGGAATAATCCCTTTCCTAGGCAAATTCTAAGATAAGGTTGCCAATTTATATAAAAGCAAGTATAAATTATGCAGGTGTAACTATACAGTAGAACTTGAGAAAAGGAAGTACTCTATCAGATTTCTTCTCCTTACAGACAAGCCCTAAACTGCTTTCAGTTTCTTGTATCTTGGCCAAATTAGATTTTGAGCTGAAATCGTACGCTGAAGCATCTGCCTTGGACTGCTATTCCCACCCTGCTTCCTTTCTCCTCAATTTTCAGTCAAAATAATTAGTCATTTTTGTGCACAAATACAGAAGAAAAAGAACAAACACAGACCAAACCTCCTACTGGTTAAGAGACTGCTGACCTTTTGTTCAAGGAATTTGTCTACCTCCACGCATGGTGGAAGCGGGATGGAAGCAAGCTAAGGGGAATGCTAAACACAAACGGAGAGGGAAGGAAAGTGGTCAGATCAACAAAGCAAGCGGATATCAACTACAAGGAGAAAGAGAGATTGGAAATCACCAAGAACTTGCAGAAGACAGAAAGCTTACAATAGAGTGGGAGAGAAATCAGAATTGGGACTAACTGGACAAGGAGAGCTCTCAGAACCTGGGAGCTCACCCACTCACCCCTCCATACACACCACCTCAACACATCACTGAGGATTTGCCTCATATATTTGTGATAGCTTTTTAAACACAAATATTTGTAGAACTGTTTTATGAAATTAATCTAACAAAAGCTCTAAGGTGAAAATATCAATTTCTCTTTTATCTTTTCACATGGGTCTAGGTGGTTAAAATGAAAAGATGCAAGCTTTGTGAGGTGCTACTAAAGCCAAAGGAACAATAAACTAGACTCCACACTTAATATATCTACTACTGCTTCATCTTAACTTATGGGAAACGTGCATAGAAAGTTCAACTACTATAAAGTCATTTAATACAAATTTGCAAATTAATAAAATATTGCATTCCATGTGATTCATTCAATGCATCTTCATGCATTCCATGAAGAGCAGCCTTAACTAAACATTCTTGCTTTATTGATTGCTGTTCAGTAATTGTTGTCTAATACAATTAACTTCTCAAGAAAACTAAAAACAGTATACACCATGAACTTCAATGTACCACTTAAAAAAAACCATATCCTTAACCCCACGTCTTGCTTATCACTGAATAGCCTTCCCACTCCATCTCCCTATTCCACAACATCACTCCAATGAAATTCTCACTGGTTTTCTTTTAAAACCTTTCAGCTGCTAAATAAATTTGCTGTTACCTGAAGAAAACCACCTATGTGACTGATATCTCAGACACAATAAATTAAACAGGCTTTTGGAAAGCAGCTCGTTAAAAAATCAGTAACAGTAATTTGGTTACAGTAACCGTTCATCAAAATATTATTCTAGTAAAATAGACTCTAATAGTCCTTAATTTCTTAACCATACAGTTAAATACCAATAAAGCAAACAAGAAAAATGTGTTTTAATTTATAATTCAGTTAATTTCTATAACATACAAAAAAACAACAACTAAGCGTGAAAAGATATTGTTTCCCAAAAGGTAGGCTGCAATTGTCAGAATCATCAAGTAGTTAATAACCCTGCTAATAGTTTATTTATGAGAAGGAAGTTGAAGGAAAACAGTGCTGTCTGACTTCCTTAAAAGCCCCAAGGCAAGCTGTAGTATTACAGCTCATATGTATAGAACACTACACTAGAAATAGCCACTCTGATTTACTTTCAAAATAATTGCAAGCATGCTGCCTTAGGAAGTACACTGTAATGCTTGTACTGCACAAAACTGTGTATTTTTTATCCCAAACGATTTTCAGTCAAAGGCATGTATTTGAAATACATCAGTAAAGGTTCTTTTTTCATTTATTTTTTTTTAATACAGACTATTACAGTGTCAGCTACATAAGTCCCAAAAAGCTACAATGGTGTCAAAGATGGATGTACAAGACAGAACAGTACAAACTCACAACCAGGTATTCTCCCCATGTGTTGGGATTGCAAGAGCCACTGCAAAAAATATTAAGGCAAGTACCAAACCAGAAAATTTGGAAAGCAGGAGCAGAGGCATGTAGCCTGAAGGGCATTCAAGAAAGCTGGAAAGTGACTTTTTACAGAGCTGTGTAGGGAAAGGACTAGAGATAATGGCTTTAAACTATAAGAAGGAAGATTTAGACATAAGAAGAAATTCTTCACCATGAGGGCAGTGAGGCACTGTGGGTGCCACAACCCTGGAGGTGCTCAAGGCTAGGTTGGATGGGGCCCTGGGCAGCCTGAGCTGGTGGGGTGCCCTGCCCAGAGCAGGGGGTTGGAACTGGATGGTCTCTGAGGTCCCTTTCAACCTAAACCATTCAGTGATTCCATGATTCTCCTCTATGATTAAGGAAATTGTATAGTGCCATCAAATACACCAAGTCAAGTCTCTGGCCCACAGCAAGTACAGAAATGTCTATTTTGTGCAGAAACAATCTGAGACAGTGCATCTGTTCAAACACTTCACTGATAGGTCTCTGTGCTAGAACCTTACCACTGCTGCAGTTCTCACAACAGTGATTTGTGGCAAAAATATCCTTTTGCTCTAGCCTTCCATACAGAAAAGAATTTACTTTCACTGCCTCTTGTTGTTTGGTCTAATACAAATCACAACTGCTGGCTACACTTAAGTAAATATGACAGCTTTGCTTTTGCAAATAGTCTTTCAAAGCAGTATTCTTCATGAGCTGAATTTATCAGTTACAGGGAAAACAAGCCTGGCTCACTTCAGTAGCCCCAAGAGTGCTGCAAAGTAAAAAGACATTTCCTCCCAGTGCCTGAGCATCCTGACAGAGCAACAGATACCAGCACTTACAAACAACATCTTATTCTTAAATTCTTCCAAAATTCTGTTTTGCAGGCGACACTTAGCTTATTAAGCAGATTTCAGAGCCATCTTCAGTTCAACGTTCTCATCCTTGCTCACTTCTGAACATAAGCCTCTTGAATAAGACCACTGCATATTTCAGTCTATGTGGATTACTGAAATTTCCACTAAAAACTATTCAAAGGTATTTTAAGTGCACTAGTAACTGAATTTTTAAAGCTCTTACAGTGACCAATCACTTCTAGTTTCATTGTTGCTCTTCATCTGGCCACAGAAAAAACCTTCAATACATTATTGAAGAAGATAAGAACATTTTTATATATCTTTTCTTCTTAATTCTGAATTGGTCTTGATATGTAAAACAGAAGTGATACCAGTTCAACTAGTACATTACTTTGTGTAGCTGCTTCTGCCTACATTCAACTGCTTCCAGGTAGCATAGCTAGTCAGAATTTCCTTGATTTAACAGTACAAAAGTAGTCTATTTTTGTTTTTCATTCTAATATACATAATTTTGATAGAACTATGATTAAATCGTGCAATTTTGTTTAGCTTGACTGCAATTTTGCTTTCTCTTGCTCTGCTCAGTCCTGGTAGACCAGTACATTCAACTGATGAACAACACACTGTTTAATTTCCTGATTTTCTGTGTTCTGCCTTGCCTCTGTTCATAGTATTAAATGGAAACACATAAAAAGTTTGTCCGGAATGCATTCACATTTAACATCTCAGCCTTCTTGTTCTGCTTCAATCTCAGTATGAAATCAGCTATCACGAAAGGCTCAGCCAAAAGTTTTTGCACAATATGACCATTCATCAGCTGTTGTTTTTTGTTTTTTTTGTTCCTGGTAGCTTATTAACTTGCAAATAGATATATTTTATAGATTAAAAATGCATTTCTAAAGCTTTCTAAGATTTTATACTGCTCTTCTAAACCTACCATTAAACTGTCAACATATTTCTGAAATACAGTTTACTCTCTGAATGTTCTTCCCATTTTCTTTTCCCAACTTTGTGATATAAGGAATAGTCAGGTATTCTGCTTTAAGTATTATTGTTCTCCAGAGTTGTTGTTTTGCAGTACCCAGCTGATTATTTTCTGTACCTGCAAAGAGGAATTTACTTTCAAAACTACCACACTGCTCAAGCATAAAATGAAAGACTGCCTACAAAGTGCAAAATTCCTCCCAACTGTATTATTCATCCCACTTTATAAATACTTCAGATACTTTATCATGCACTTTCTAAATATATACCATGTTCCACACATTGAGAAACTGCACTACATTTACAGAGAAAAAAAGACTTCTCTATTACTGTCCAAGCACATGAATGTATCTGTTATCTGTGCACATAGGTATCCAGTTCCCTTTTATGTTGTCTATTCACTCTGAAAACTTCATTTCTTTAGAAGCAAGTCTATTCTTTTTTTTCTTTTTTATTTCCAACATCTTTCCTCTCACTGACATAGATCAAAGGTCTATGCAGTCAGTACCTTGTCTCCAACAACAGGTGTAAGATAAGGCCTAGAGAAGAACGGAATACACAACACCTTTCCCACCTGGAATTACTTTCAGTTCAGAGTCCTCCCAAGTCATGTGTCATTTCTGTCTGTGTAATAACTTCAATGCATTTCTCTTCCGTGAATTTTCCCCATCTTTCCTTGAGCTCCTGTAATTTTTCAGCATTCAAGCTAACCCACTGATGGGTGTGTAAAAGAGAAATCTAATGTTTCATTTTTTTTAAATGGATATCAAGATCCATAATCTGTCTAAAAGAAAGTAGTAATGATGAAAGGTTAGATACCCAATACAGGCACTATCATGACAATTTCCATTTTACCATACCGGATGACACTTCTGTGTTACTCAGTTTTACCTTCAGCTTCACTTTTTGACTCTGTCTGTATACACTTTTTTCAGGAATGAAGAAGAAAAGATCCATAGTATTACCCAGGATGGAAAGCTGCTGCATAAACCAAGTATACATTTGCAGCTACAATGGCATAGATGTTTCAAATGAATACAGCGAGTACCAGTAACTTTATTATATGCATTCAGTTTTATCCTCCCCTAACAGAACGCAAGAACTCAAGGTTTTAATTGACATCTAAGCTTTTCACATTGTATTTTCCTGAAACTCATTTCTGACAGGTTTGACTTTTAGTCTTTGTCTTGAGATGACAAAACTCATGCCTAGAGTAATATTTTATTATTTTTTTATTTCATGAATTTTTAATTCATATACTATGCTAAGTACAATCACACTTCAATAAAGTAACAATAAAAAGAATTTAACCTTTTATATAGAAGTATGTTTGAATATACTGCCTACAATCCTTAATAATATGCATCTGCAAGAAAAAAAGATGATGCTCATCCTACCATTCCTCACAATTACCATGTAACAGCAGGTAAAAGGCCTGAAGAAACAAAAAAGGTGATTCAAGTTCCAGATTCAGCCACTAGAGAGTTTCTTAAAGTACAAGAACAAAGGAGAAGAGCTACAGTCAACCTTCAGCATATTTTACCAGATTCTGGCAACAGGAAGGAGCTGTCAGCAGCTGGGGCAAAAAGAGTGAATTATATAGTTTCCACATCTATCCTAAGCAAACAAAAATGGATTGTCAGAGTTCAGATACCTGCATAAATGGCTAATCCATCACAGCAACACAAAATCTGTGCTTGCAGTTAAGTTCCTGCTCTTATGCGCAGCCTTTGCCCCTGTGCTACAGGCACTTGACCATCTCACACACTGCACCTTGACATCATACTGAGAACTCCATCTCAAGAAATTACAGAAAACTAAGACTAAGCAGGAAAATTATTTATGTTGAACTTACATTAATTTATACAAATACATTGTAAAGAAATTTTTTTATTATTATTCTCCCAGCGAATTATTCAGTTACACAGACTCAATTAGTTAAAATGATTATTTCTTACAAGACTGAAAACAGTGTGATCAGCAGTTCTCTGAATCTGCCACAGACACAGCTCAGAATCTTTACAGTATGAATTTGAAAAGAATCAATAACAAAGCTAGAAGTCACATTCATTCACTCTGACATACATATTGACACTTGCACTGACACTGAAAAGTATCAAGCAGAAGACTCTGTTGCTCTCTTTTAATAATAAACTGCTTACAGTTTATTATTTGCCAGTTATGTCCCAGAAAAGCCTTTCTGATCCTTTCTAAAGCATAGTGTTTTTCAAACTATTGTAAGAAATTTAAGAGAGCTATGTCAAACCAAGTGCTATGCTTATTCCTCTTAGTACCTCTGAAGGGCTGACATCAAGTATTAAGCAAGGATTAACCTGACAAATGTAATTTACATGCCATCCATAAAACTGCTTAGCTTTATGATTTAAAATATCACCAAAACCCCAGCTGCCAGTTCTTAGAGAACATCTACAATTATTGTCTAAAAATATGAAAGTACTTCACTATGAATAACTGTATTACCTACAGCATAATGCTGCAG
Source organism: Cyrtonyx montezumae (assembly GCF_038088225.1). Classification (NCBI taxonomy): domain Eukaryota; kingdom Metazoa; phylum Chordata; class Aves; order Galliformes; family Odontophoridae; genus Cyrtonyx; species Cyrtonyx montezumae. The sequence continues at coordinate 10,722,422 of NW_027071825.1, forward strand.
CCATAAAAGAGAAAACAGAAACACAGGAAGAATATAGCTCCTAAAAGCAGCTTTTGCTGTACCTTGAATGCACAAAGTACTCATAACTCAGTGACACGTTCTCTCTCCTATGGCAATATGCAATTAATTACATTCCTTTCCCGACAACATGAGAAAAATACATGAAAACCCCAAACCTTTGAAAGCTAGTTTCACTGTATCTACAAACACAAGAAGTATTGAAATACAGTGATGGTACAGGGCACGGCAGACCTGAGGATTTACCTGCTGTCTGTTCACAGAATTAATGGATATTTTATTTGGCTTACCGCCCTGCTGTTCTGTGCAGAAAAGCTGTCCCAAACCTCTGATCATTCTTCCTTTGCTATTCTGTGCTAAGCCTGGCAGATAGACCGGTGATGAATAAAACGTTCAAAGAATGGCCTATATTATACACTATGGATTTTTTCTTACTACAGAATAGCAATGTTTTACGTTATGAACCCCCCCTAATAATAGTCAACACTATTTACTTTTTTTTGACAGCTTGTGAAAACTGAATTCTGTTTTTATAAAAGCACCTCTCAAAACACTTTCCTGAGCAGAAATAGCTGACTTTAAGTCAGGGAGGTCTTTTTTTTTTTTTAATTATTATTTTGCATTACCTCACATTACTGAAAATGAGGTTCTGCTTCTATTTATCCCCCATCCATTCAGTTTTGTGAGATCCTTCTGTAACTCTGCCTCTAGACAGTGATGAAATCAAAACATCAGACTTATATAAGTTCTACATTATTACCATGGTTCTTTTCTTCTGTCATCACTGAAATAATGTTATCAATATATCCCTACTCTAGAAGTGTTTGACTGAACAGTTCTAACAGGATGCTAACATTTCAAATACCTACACACTTCACACAGAACAGAAAAGAAAAAGAAAAAAAAAAAGAAACCCTTAATGCCATCAATGAAAACATTTAATGCACTGTCCAAAGGAGTACATGCATCCTCCCAACAGAGCATGGGTTAAAGCCTCCTTTTTACAATTATGTCTGTGGGAAGAATACATAAGATCAGCTCTATTGGTCTTAGATTAAATCCTGACATTAAAATTTCCAATCACTATTTGCAGTGAAATGAACGCTCTATTAACACAAACACTACCAAACTTTGCTCAGCATGTTTCTAAAATGTTTGGACTGTTGAGAAATTTCAAGTCCCCTGACCAACAAATCCCCCTGGATTTGCCAGGTAACGTGGTTGCTGCTTCCTCCTAGGAATGCTGTATACATACTGTTTGGATAGCCCTTGCTTAATTGAGGAAAACACTAGAAACATTTTTATTCTCTTTAAATAGAGAGGAAGAGCAAGTCTACAGCATTTATGTATTTAAAGTAAAGACGTATATCTGTAAATATGTGTGTGAGTTAGCACAATAATTAAAAATACATTTGGCCACTCCAGGAGACTGCACTGAAAACAGCACTTTCATCAACAGTGTATGTTATGATTCAATGAAACACACCTTTTGTTTTTGCTTTTTTAGCAGCTGATCCCCTTTCAGAACATGCCTTAATTTAAACAGGTTTCCACTGTTTAGGCAGGTAACTTCCATGAGGATCTCATCATTTTGAACATAAATTAATGCAACTCTCTTAGTGATACCCCTGCTCCACTTGTATCTACATAGAAACTACTCCAAAGAGTATTTTCCTAGTTCATTGCTGTGTCCTAGTCACCACTTCCCCAGTATCTTTCTAATACAGCACACAAAGCCACATCCACCTATCATCTCACTCCTTACCCAGAAGGCTGACACATAACTCTGGTGAGCCTTCAGTCATTCTCTATTTAATTTTTCAACAAGACTTCCCAGGTGAGGTTTCATTTTACAGTTAACTGATTTAATCTACAAACACAGGCAATCCCACTCCCCATGACCCTGACGTGCCATCCTGATTTCTCCTATGCATTTGCCTTAGTATTCAATTTGATCTCACAATGAGCTGATTTAGAAAATACAAACCCTACAAAAGAGCCATTATTTTTCCGCTGGTTTAGCTCCCTGAACAGGCTTACAGTAATGGTCAGACAAGCACATGTGCTACCAGAAAGCAGGGCCCAGACCTACGTATGTTGGTGACAGATAGACACTGGATCAGGTTAGCTGTAACGTGAAGCCCTTCTCAAAGGCTGCCCCTTATCCTTAGCTCTTTATAAGCATGAGGAGCAGTTACTTCGTTTAACTTAGAATTCTATGTTTCCACTCTGAGGATACAAATATTTTATAACTGATGCATGGAACACAATTCAACCACGCTATGGCTTCTGTCTGTATTGACCAGTCCTAACCTACATTAGGTTAGGACTTACCTACATTACTGGTGTTGTGAACACCATGGGGAAAAGCATTCTCTACATCTGCTTCTGCTAATCAAGGGTCACAGAATCTGCTTTACTTCACTCTATTCTCATTCTGCATTACAGTTAATATGAATGTAAAACTGTTACAATTAATTCTTTTGAAAACTTAACTTCAGTTGATGCATGTCTCCAATGACAGAAGCTGGGGGATACAAAGAAGGCAACAGAAAGAGAAGATTTTCTGCATTGTTATTCGTAACTGATTGGGCTGTTTTCAACATTTTGTTACAGAAAATACAGTCAGTGAGAATCAAAATGAAACAATCATCACACTTCATACGGAAGTCAATAGTAGAAGTGTAAGAAAAAGAAATGTTTCAAAGCAGTAGCACCAGCTAATCCACTCGGGAAGCTGCAGGGATAGCCTGTACGCGGGAAGGGACACATCTGAGCGAGGATATGTAGAAACCTTAAATTTCAGCTCATATTACTTCAGCAAATCAGGCCTGCTGAGAGAACAGATACAACAAGAAACATCCACGGAATTACTTGGTACACATCATGTAAGAAAGCCATAGTGACACACGAATCAAGCCTGAAAAGGGTAGTGAGAATATTACACAGCAAGCCTTCCCAGAGCTCTGCTGTTTCTGATAGAGAATCCCCTGACTCTTTTTATAAAGAGAATTTCTCAGGTAAAACATTCCCTCTCTGCATTCAGAATTCTGATAGCAGAAAAAAAAAAAAAGGCCAAAAAAAAACCCCAAAAAACAAAAGAACAATCCCTCATGTCATACCAGAAGCTTTAATAAAACTACTTCTGGGTAGTAATTAACCAGGGATATTTTCAGCTTAGGAGTGATATAAATGAAAATCACAAATGCTAACAAGAAATAAATAACCCATACTGTTGGTGGTTGGGTGGCTTCTGGTAGAGGGAGCAGGAGAATAACCACGGGAGAAAAAAAAAAAAAAAAAAAAGAACAAGTCTGGAGAATTTGGAAGGTCCTGACAGCAAAATGGGCTTCTCCATAAAGCAATCCATTTATGAGAATAAAATATAGAAGATTCTTGAGGATTTGCAAGATTCTCTTTGTTTCCACATGAAGACCAATCACACTACGGGTCAATAACCTCACCATTATAAGAAACAGCATCAGAAACGTCCTGAAATGAAACATGAAATAGGAAAATAAACTCTGAAAAGGCTCCACTTTGGGGTGGAGGAAAGCTTTATATGAATTCAGACATGATACAAAAAGTCAGTGTTTCTCATTGTCCTTTCCAGCACTGGCTGTGAGATGGCAGCAACTATGAGAAGGACCTTTTCTATCTAAAATACCTTAGGAATCCTCTCAACAAAGGATCAACGGACTCCCAATTACACAATCCAGAGAAATTTACAGCTGATCTCAGTGAAGAGAAATGAGATAACTACACTCTGTTCTGTTTGAAATTCATTTTCTCCCAGATGGACTTAAAACTATGCAAGCATATAGGAAAAGTAATTACATTACTGCAGCCTCTATACTGATACTTTGAATAATAATGTTTTCAGCCTTTTGGCATTTTTTGCAATGCATGGGATATGGCAGAATTTCCAGAAAATTGACATGAGACCATGAATTTGCTAAAACCAGAAAACTAATTTAAAATATATATGTATGCAGCAGCCTTCTACTTTGCCTACTTTTTTTTTAAAGGAGAAAACATTTAAAAAACCCAGAGGAGTTGCAGACTGAAAGGAGGGGAGAAGTTGTGATGAGCTTCCTTTTTCCCAGAACCTTGCTTTTGAGGAAACACCCAGAGAACAGCCCTGGCAGCTTAGCAAAACACAGACACCTTGTCAGACCTCTTCAAGGGGCAATTTAGATAGAGTAGTTACTATCAAAAGCCATCTAATCACGTATAAATAGCAAGTAAGACTTGCTGCTTGTTACACTCTGACTTTCAGAAACACATATACAGAGAAAGTGCAAGTAAATAACAAGAAGGCAGTAGGCGGAAGAGAAAACATGTACCGATACATTCTAACTTTAGAATGATTTGCAAAACACAATTTTAAAAGTTGCCAAAGAAATTTTATACACTTGGAAATGGGGAAAACAAACAAACAAAAGAGCCCAAGCAGAAATAAAACAACAATCTGTCCTAATGGATTCCCACTGCAAATCCTTTCACAGTCACAGAGGTCCCCCAGACCACTCTACAAGAAATACTTCTCCAACCACTCAGCAAGAACAGCTTTTTTTCCCCCAGCAGTTCAGCTGTCAGGCAGTTCTGACTATTCCTTCTCAGTAACAGCTCGCTCATCAGGTGCAGCTTAAGGAATAGGTGCATTTGTCTCTGCCCAAGACTTAAGCCTCTGTGCCCTTACTCTGAGACACTGTGACCCCTTTAGAATACTACAAGAAAGCATCTGCTCTGTAGTGATACGTATAAGAAAAAAATCCCTGGAGGACTTAAAATATTGAGGAAAGCAACAAATTCTCACTTTACATCATTCTAATATAGCAGACAGTGTTTTCTTTATTCCTTTATCAATTTCTAGAAAAGCAGTAACAGCTCTGAAAACATACTTATTTAACTAAATCACAAGAAACCCTTAGAATTAACTTTCACCTTCTCCAAATATCAAATCAACACCTAAAACCAGTGCCACATCTGCGACCAGCACCTTGTTCCTCAATGATCTAGTGAGCAATTTCCCATCAACCACCAGAATGATGATATCCCACAGAGTTGAAGTGTTTATAACATTTAATTCATACCATTGGTCAGATGGAAAAACGCAATAGAAGCCTAATTACAATTAAGAAGAAATAGAGGGAAAGCATTATTTAGTCTCAGTTCTCGACTCTCTTTAAATGCCAAGAACGTCAAAGAATTCACTGAACTTTTATTTCTAATTGCAGAGCACAGACCTATACATCAGAGATTGGCCTTCATTATTCTTTAAGCCCAGGACAGCTTTGTCAAATTTTAAAAATTTGAAAAGCTTGAACAAGGTCACAGAAGAAGTACTCATGTGGTTTTCAACAGAAGTATTTCAGAATAAATTATTAAAATGGATTTGGTTCAAAACATAGCTCTGTCAGACTGTCCGGTACTTCTAATCCTAAATGCTCTTCAGTTTCAAAGGTAGTTCCTTCATTTCATCAAACGTTTTCAAATTACTGAAAAAATTCTCAAAGGAGAGATTTTGTTTAGCAATAGCATATGTAGTAGAAAGCATGCTATTACTATTACACAGCAATGGGGATGAAAGACTAAAATCTAGTCCTAATTTAAGGAACACAAACCAATTTTGAAGAACACTATTTATATTATAAACTCTTCAAGAACCTGAAGATCTTTGTCTGTGCTGATTATCACTCAATATACATCTCTCAGATAACAGCTGTCATCTCTGTCTCACAGTGAGAAATTGAAGCTGCATGATCTGCTCTGTTTTAAAGCTTGCAATATATCCGATTCCCTTGCTCCCCAGGATTAATCTTTTTAATTTTGTTTTTCTTTTGTTTTCAAAAACACTCTGACTCCAGCTCGGTTTATTTCTGATAATAAGAGATAACTCATAAACACCACACAAGAGGAAGTTAAATATAAAATAGGATGCCTATTCAAGTGATTTTAATATTACATTACAGAAGTTTTAAAAAAATGCTTTACAAATCAACACTTTAATGAACGTACTTGATGCATCTCTTCAAACCAAATCTTACAGACTGTCACATCAGACTTTACCACAAGGTCCACATTTTTTGTTTGGTTCAGTTTTGTTTTTTCATTCGTTTGGTTTACTCGTGGATAACAACATTATAAAAATCATAAAAATGTGTAGATGTTATGCTGACAAATCACCCTACCCCCTACACCAAGGACAGGCCAACTACACCCAAATCACCTCTAAAAGGAGGCTATTTGATCTTTTCTAGAGCATTTTCAGCAACAGATATCCCATTACCTCCCTCAGACATTCAACCTTGTTTTTATCTATCCATAGAGCCAGAAAGCTTTTTCTAGCATCAAAACCTTCTTTTGTGCTATTTGGGACCATTATTTCTTATCCTACCTGGAGAGAACAGTTTATTACATTCCTCTCTGAAGCAATCTTTTCCATACTCAAAGCCTGTTATTATGCCTCCCTATCTCTGCTACAGCCTAAACAATTTCAGTCCTGATCCTTCCCTCAGAGTCCATTACTGCAACCTTCCTCTAAATACTCTTTGATTGGTCCTAATCTGTGTGAAGCACAGTAACAAAAAGCAGAGACAGTACACCATCTGAGGCCTACGCTGAGTGCTGCAGAAGGAATTCATAGCTTACATACAACAACCCAGTGCCTATATCCCAGCGTGACTCCTGGTGTTGTTGTTTTGTAAAAGCTGCATGACTCATCTGTGTTCTTTCTGTGATACAGCTACTTATTTGCAGAACTGTGGCCCTGCCAGTTGTTTCTCATTTTAATATTGTTGTCACCCAAACATATTATTTTACATTTCTCCTTACTGAAATGCATCCCATGTATTTCCGTCAGATCTGTCCAGTTCGTTGAGATCATTTCACACTGCAGTGCCTGTATTCCCCCCAGCCTGAGCTCTGTCCTAGCAATTAGTAAATCGCCGTTGTATCACCCAAGTCACAAACTGAAAGACTAAACAGGATTAAACTCAGAAAACACACCTGCTAAATTCCACTCGCTGTGCTCCTCCAATTTGAAACATCCTTAGAGCATTTAATTAACACGTGGAAACCAGCATGGCAAATCTTCTCTGACAGTATTTTTGGTCTTTCTGGATTCTTTACTTGTGGAGATAAAACTTCTAACTTCAGCACTACTGTGCTCTATCACTGTGCTGGAAAACTTTCATACACAAACACACAGGGGAAGCTCCAGCACTCTCTTCCCCCTTTAAAGTATTAGTGGCAAAGTAACCTAGTTGCATAGCTCTTCCAGTTCTAAATTTGGGCCATGCTCCTGTTTTTCTTGCCTGTAACAGACATACTACAATAGTACATTCACTCCCAAAATCTCTAGCTCTGAAAAAGTCAGTTCAGATATATAAGTATATACATGAACCAATCAAAACAAAACAAAACAAAACAAAACAAAAAGGCAAAAACAAAAAGCAGGATATTACCATTCATGTATCAACATGCAGACTATCAAGAACACACATTTGCTTTTGGATTTTTATATTTTCTAACTAAAATAACTGCTTTAAATCAAGCTCAAATCACTGCACTTTAAGGACAGAATCAGATGTTTTAGGTCAGAGCTGGAAAAGACAGAATCCCACTGCCCTGCTACTGGCCAGCATTCTTTGAAGGGGAAGTTTTTGCACTGATCTTTCTTACGTCAGTTTGGCACATATGCACTCAATTAATCAAAGCAAATATTTGTGTTTAAATATAATTAACTGAACTAGTAAAAACACCTTTATATAATTAACTGAACTAGTAAAAACACCTTTCAAATCTTGACAAATTTTCTACCTTGTCAACATTCATATTCTATGTCTTATGATGAAGCTTGATACACAGAAACAGAAATGGAGAGCAGCTAATGGAACAGAGAAAACATTGTTACAAGGGGAGTCAGCTGTTTTCAGAAGCAGCAGGACAAAGGGCTATCAGCTTAATGCAAAGCAAAAATATTTAAATAGAGTATCAAGTAAAACTTTAACAAGGAGCCATGAGCTGTTGAAACAAGCAATGAAAAAGGAACTTGGTCAGCAGAGAGAGCAGTCCTGGTGTATTTCCAAAGGGCAGAGGATTGGAACAGCTCATCTTTTGGCGTTACCACATTTAGCTGAATTCATTATAAGCATTAAAAGCTTAAAGTAACTTTCAAGAACAGTTGTTGTGATTTAAGCTTTGGTCTGAAGATATAAAAAAACTCCTCTAAGATAACTGTCTGTAAAAGCAGAAGCAATTAAATACAAGCTTGTAATTAATACACAAGGCTGAGACAAAAACTGTAGAAGTTATCAGGCTATTATGCTACAAAAACAAAACCAAGTATTTTGCTTTGATTATGAAACTGCATATAATCTTTTTAAAAGCTTTTTGTTTAAAGAACAACGTCCATTAAGAAAAAGTACTATGTAATGCTTACCTCTGCACTTCCTAATAGTATTTCAACAGTTACTCAAACTGAAAGATTTTCACAGAACTAAAATAAATGCTTAGAAGTTTTTCTACACCAAAGGCAGTTTTTGCAGCACAAGCCATGTTTACAATGTTGCTACAGCTAGAACAATATTAGACTAAAGTGTAACTTTATCAGAAGCAAGTTTTTATAACAAGCAGCTTGATTTCCAGCAAAATACACTTAAATTGGAAACTAAGAACTTTTTCACTCCAGAAGTGAGAAAGTTTCCCCTTTCTGTAACTTCTCTCCCTCCTACAGAGGTAGAAGATTTTTTTCTTGTTCCAAGATTTGAAGGACAACTTCTACAAATATCTGCCTGTAATAATCCAAGTATATTTAAGCAAACCTGGAAGAAAGGGAACAAACAGTAGGTTTTCCAATACTGCATTTCTAGGATTTATGTCAGTACAATGTAAATCTGTGGATATAAGCAAATGCTAAATACTTGAAAAGCAAGCTCTCTCTTTCAAATCTGGATCTTTAGGGCTGAAGAAATCTGTAACAACAGTTCTCGCAAAATGCAAAGACTTCCATTTTGGGGAAAGCCCTAACACAGCAACCACTGATAGACTAGCTGTAAGTACTTGAAAGAGCTTTTCAAATGTGAAAGACTAAATTAAAACAACAACAACAAAAAAAGATAATAAACAACTGGAAATGGGACAGGCTGCCAAGACTTCTACTCCAACTTTCTGAGTACATTCTGAAACATAAACAAACAGTTCCTTATTTCACTTACCCAACACAGTGGTATAAGAGCAAATTGAAATTCTTATCACCTTGCAGCCACCAGGCAACTATCACTGACAAGATGCCAATCTACTTCCAGTACCTAGAACAATCTGTAAGAACCAGAACCCAACATGTCCTCCAGTACCCCAGAAATCCTGGGAGAGGAAAGTCTCCATCCCCATCCACAGCAGAGGGGATCTGACATCACCCTACGTTTTAAACAACGGTGAGTGTCAAAGCAGTCAGCTACTGTTAAACAACAGAACAGAAGCCCACAGGATATCCTCCTAAAGTCTGTGAAACAGTGATCAAGTTATTTTTGCATGCTAGATGTGTAATACTGTGTTCAAAAATCCCATTTACTAGTTCTCCCAGAGACAAAACACATCATTAAACTTCATGACTAAATAGCTCAGTAAATAAGCTACTTAATACCGTCTCTCTCTTATTAATTACACATTTGTAGTATGCAATGCAAAGAAAAATCATTTCAGTTAACAGTGGTACATCTGAGAATGCAAGAAATACCGTTACTGGACTACGTAACAAATAGACACATCAGCATTTCAGTTTCAGGTCATAACTGCTGCTCCTTATTGACACACATGGCCACACTGTGGAACAATCCTTCCCAAAAAGCCTTTACTGTAATTTTAAGACATACCATGTTTTATGAAATAAGCAGAAATCTACACCCAAAGTTGTTCATGTTCTGAATGACTTGCTAGAAGCCACGTGCTGAAGGAAACTGCTGATTAACCCTTTCTAAGGCAAGAGGGTTTCATGAATGGCTTCAACTGAGTGAAAATTTCACCTGATCACCAAAATTATACTACATACACTTTTCTTTAAAAGAATTGAGTTTTTCTCCTCTAGAGCTCTTTTTCTTCAACAGATGTTTTTCCAGTCCTTGCAACAGCTAACAGGGGGAAAAGTGCTGTAATTAAATGTAGGGCATAAATACACAGAAAAGGCACATCCTTAATGGCTGTACAAGTTGGTATTTAATCTAAAATATAGAGTACAACTAAAGTTTTGATCCCTAAATGATATGTATATTATTAGTTTAGTAGTAATGGCAATACCGAAGGAAAACATGAAAATACATCTACAACCACCAAGGAGCTGCTACAATGCATCTTACAGTGACTGCAAACATGCTTCTGGGTAACAGCTGGAAATCTGAGCCCTAAGAACATGTTCTTTTATGAAAGTTTCGATATCATTACGCATCAGCCTAAGTCGAGATTAGTAACAAGAAGAGTTCAACCCCAAGAGCACGGCTCCTGTCAGTGCTCTGAGACAATCAGGGAGAGAACACAAGATGCCATAAGGATGACACAGAACCATATGTTCTGCCCTTGTAGGACAGGGCCGGGAGACAAAGGGTACCTGGGACAACAGGGACACTCTGGTGCTATGGCAACTAAGTGGAATAGGAAACTGAAAAGTATTTTGCAAGCTCGGGACATCAGATCAGCGATGTGTTCTCTGCGCTGTGGTAAGAGCAGCAGGCGTCCAACAGCAAAGACCTGAGTGCAGCAGCAGGATCAGGGGCAGCGGGCACAGCACCGCGCGGTGTCCGTGGGGCGCGGGCACGGCCCCCGGGCCGCGCGGCCGCTCACAACCAAGGGCCGAACAGGAGCCGAAGGGTCCTGGGCTCGTCCTGGCTTGCCGGCAGCCAGTGCGCAGCGAGACCGGGCCCCGTCCGCAGGTGCCGCCGCAGGGTCACGGGCGCGGAGGCGGCCGCGCGGCTCCGGCACCGGGACGGGCGCCGCACTGAGGAGCGAAGCGGGGCCCGCGCAGCGCGAGGTGAGCTGAGGTGAGGCGGGGCCGGGCCGGGGCGGGGGAAGGGAAGGGAGGGCCGGGAGCGGAGCCAGTAGCGCTTCCCCGGGGCGCCCGACCCCGCCCCGCTTCCCGCGCGGCCCGGGGCACGCCGGCGGGGAGGAGGCTGCGCGCAGGGTCCCCGCCCCCCGGGCCCCCGTTACCATTACCCAGCACGCCCAGCGCCGCGCCGCCATCCCGCAGCCGGCCCGCTCCCGCAGGAACCGCGCGACCTCGCGAGATTTCCTCTCCCTGTTCCCCCCCCCACCAACCTTCCCTCCTCCTCCTCCTGCTCTCCCCGCCCCGCGCCCCGACCCGGCCCCGCGCGCGCGCGCACGCTCGCTCAGACCCAACATGGCGGCCGCGGCGCCGCGCACGTGTCCCCAGCCGCGCGGATTCGGACCGGGCGCGCGCACGGACACCCATGCACACACGTAACGCCTGGGAAAGGGAGGGGGGGGGCATGGGGAGGGAGGAAGAGAGGGAGGGGGGAGGCGGAGCCGCCGCGCACGCGCAGAAGGTTCCGCTGCCGGCCAGCTGATTCGAAAGGGGCGCGCGAGCCGCCACCTCCTCCCGCACGCGCTGGTCACGTGGGGGCTTCCCCCCACTCCTTCCCTCCTCCTCCTCCTCCTTCCCCCTCCCCTCGCGGGTTCCGAACTCGGCACCATCCGGGTCCCCCTTTCCCCGGGGCTGGGCCCGGGCCCGAGCCCTCACCTGGTGCCCGCTTCTCGGCGCGGCCGCCCCCTCGCAGCCCGGCGCGCGGCTCGCTCCCTCTGTGCTGCCCGCACCAGGCGGCGGCGGCGGCGGCGGCGGCGGCTCCGCACAGCGCCTGCTCCCCTCAGCTCGGCGGCGGCGGCTCCTTCCGCTTCCTTCCCCTCCCCCTCCAGCCACTGCGGCGGGGACCCGCTCCCTGCAGCTCCGCCTGCTGGCAGAGGGCGGGCGCGGCGGCACGGCCTGCCCGCTGCCCCCGGGCGGGGGGCTGCGCCGGGTGAGGCCGCGCCGAGGAGCGGCCGTGTCTCGGCCGGGGCGGGAGCCGCTTCCCGGAGCGCGCGGAGGAGGCCGCGCTGCGGGGGATCCGTTCTCGGGCCGGAAAGCGGGGCGCGGCTCCGCGGCCGGGTCTCTTCTTTTGGTGTGTGAAAAATCAACCCTTAACGCCGTATTTTTGCATCCTCTTTCCCCGCGAATCAGCCCCTCTTATTTACCGATGCGTTCTGCCAAAGGGAGAGGGGCTACCGTGCATCTCTCGTTCTCTAACCCGACTGGTTTGTGTTTTGTTTTTGTGCGTTTTTTACGGATTTGGAGAGCATCAGGCGACAAGGGATCGAAAGATTCGAGTTTTCTACGTAAATGCTTATGTAAGGCAATAAAAACATAATGAGAACCCCTAGCAACTCTGCAAATTGCTAGAAAAGCCAAAACTGCATCAGCTTTGCGTAATAGAAGATTACCTAGAGAGAAATGTTTCCAATTTCTTTTAAGGACGGTTGCTGTGGTGGGCAGACTGACCGTGCTTCTGCAGAGAAAGGATCTTTCCAATTTAACATCATCGTAATTGCCCCAATTACTAGTCTGGCCATGCAGTCCTGGAGGCTGCACAGAAACCTCAGTCACTTTTCCACTTTCTCGAGCGGTTTTCACTTTCCCCTGCTTCTTGCTGACTGGGAAATCCTGTGAAGGGATTCAAAACAACAGAAATCCCACAAGAGGGAGAGGGAATTTTTTTTTGTTGACTCTGCTGCTGTTCTCATGTAGTCTTCTGTCCACGTGCCCAAATCTTAAAGAGCAACAGAGGCTTTTGTTATTGCAGAAGCACCTGTAGGCATTGACTGCGATCAGTGCAGAAATATGTTTGCTCAGCTCAACAGCTGCAGTGGTTGAAGACATTATTGCACCGCAGCCAAGTGCTAGTGCTCTCACAGTAGAACTGAGTGTTCTCACAGCAAAATCTATTGTATTTTGTTCAAGTTCCCATGGCTGCCGAAGGGCACAGTTGAGCAATACAGCAGAGCTGATCTGATGGCCTGCTGACACAAAGCAGCACCCTTTCCACGCACACTCCCCCCTACCACACTGGTGCCCATCTGAACACCCATTAAATCAGACCTTCCAAGCCACCAAGAAGCTGTTCCCATTTCTGGGGGGTTAATTTTTATGGCTAAGAAGTAAGCTGCTTTGGACGATGGACTACAGGGACAGCATGTGAGAAGTAGGGGGCAAAGGTGTTGCCAGCAAAGGGGAGGAGCAGGACTGTTCTCTCTTGGCAGAAGACACCTTTTGGCAACAAGTCTGAACCAGTCCAACCATATTGCCTAACCACACCCCAGACCAGGATTTGCTTTGAATTCACTGAGGAGTGCGTAAACGCTACGCTCCGCTGTCTTGCTTAAGAAGCAGTAACGTCTAGTGATGGGATGATAACAGAGCAACCGTTGTTAATGGTGCAATGTTACTGGTAATGGTTCCTGCTAATGAAGGGGATGCTTCTGGGCTGCAATCCACCTCTGTGTGCCCCTGCTTTCGCTGGCCTGAATCCAGCAATTGAGTACCCACAGGGCAGTTTGGCTCAGCAAGCCTACCAGAGGAAAATAACTGTATGCAAAGACAAGCCATGCATAGCAAGGAGATCAAGCATACTTACTGTGCTTATTCTTATTATACTTATTGTCTCCACCCAAGAAAATTTACATTTAAACCCTGAGAAACCTGCTTTCTTTGAAGCTGGTTGGATGGGGCTCTACTTTGACTCTGTTGTCTCCACAATTCAAACTTTTTCCATTTGTTCATGCTATCTGGCAGCTCCTTCCCTACAGGATGCTGTACTAGCTTTTAAATAAATGCTGAGCCTATAGGAACACGGTCCTGCCCAGCACCATCCCACTTCTCTAACACATTTCCCCTTCCACAGCTACTCATATAATCTACCCAAACCCGAAGTCTTGGCACAACCATTTTTTCTGTGCAACAATTCTTCCTAACACCAGTAATTGGTAGCTATATTCTGTTGTGGGCAGCCTCACTTCTTAATGCAGTAACAACACTCTTGGCCTTGCCACTGGCAGTAACAAAAAACAACAACAACAAAACATTCTTATCAAGGGAAAACTGTGTTAATGACAGATTTTCCTCATGTTATAGTGGGGGCAACGTTATGATTTTATGATTTTTGTTGTATTATTGATATTTCACATCATAACATCATGTGGATGATACAACAAAAATCATAAAACCATAACAGAAATCAAAGTTCACTCTACACAATTCGGCATGATTGAGAAGCTGATCCAAAGGACAGCTAAGTGAGCTCTGGTGTCTTTCCAGCATGCTCCAAGAAGGGCATTGGCAAGCTACTGCTGCTTGCCTACGTGATGCTGTGATTAGACACAAGGTTTATGGTCTCTGCTACTGCTCCAAGATCTATACCAGCTCTACACTGGCATGCAGGAGGGAGGTTACAGTTGAATTCTTCTCTGGAGTTCAGCTCAGGCTTATTTGCTCTGACCGAAGGCCAGCTGTATGGGACTGACTGGTTCGTGGGGAATTGCTTGGGTGGCTGCACAGCAAGTCCTGGTCAAGAGCAGAGACTCTATCTGAAGCCCTAAGGTTCAGTAGAGTCAGCTTTCACAGTACTGATCAAACCTAATAAACCATCCTGGAATGGATGAGAGCTAGTTGAGCACAACTCAATGTTACTGTTAGCTAATCCACTCAGTCTTAAACATTAAGTTTTCTGTTTATTCATTCAGCCTATGATTTTCCTATTGAAGTATCAGGATCCTGTTCAATTTTTTTAAATCTATCCATATACATATACCAATATACAACACACATCTTTTCCTTGTAAGGAAACCGGTCATCAAATGTCTTGGCCTATAGTCTCAAGTATCCATAAAACCTATCACTGATCTGTTGCTCACAAATGGACTTTTTTTTTTGTAATCTGCATATCTCAGCTGACACACCTTTAAGAGAGAAGCATTTTGTGACAATACCAGTTCTTTATGATAAGTATGACTCAGCTGTCATAAGCAAACACCTGTAATTTTAGATGCATTATAAGCAGGGACTTTTTAATCTTACAATGTGGCAGTGCTCGTGCATTTACAGAGGAAAAAAGCTTTATGGCTTTGTTGAATCACTGAATGCTAGGCTGAAGCTATTAATTTAAGACCAGCCATGTTTTAAACAGCAGTAACTATTACAGAATGTATGCAAGAAAATAAGTTGCTTTTCTTCTTTTGGAGTTGGGGTAGGAAAAAAAGGATATTTTTTAATGCAATAAGATAAACTGAGTTTGCAAATAGAATACTTTGGTGAAATGTTGAAAGTGATTTGTCCTTTTTTGTGACACTTCAGAAGTCTAGAATTCTTACTTTGCTTCCTGCGACTAATTGTCAGCTCTGGATGGCTTAAGTATAGAGGGGAGCCAGAAAAGCCATCTGTTTGGAAGAATGAAAAAGCCTAGTTGTTTTACTCATTTCCTGGGCAAAATGAAGAGCTGAAAGGTTTTCAGTGAGAAAACTGCTTAGACTGCACTAAGCCAGATGTACATAGGGAATTCAAAAGGAGTAAATGGAACAGGATTTTCTCAGTTTGGTGTAAAATGGTTATATGGCAAATAAGAAGAGTTTACTTGTTTCTTCAATCAGATAATCTAATTTTTTTTTTAACATTTTCCAAATCTCAGGTTTGCTCTTCAAAATTAGCTTATATGATGAATACTCATTAGAAACAATGATCTGTAACTCTAAATGGAAAGAAGCTCCTTGGATTTAGTCCTTTTGAGAAATTGTACAATATCTTGTGTTACTGAAAGCCAGCTACTTTGTGAGTTTTGAATCTGAAAGGCAGGATTGTTACATAATGCATTAGCATTGCCCATTACATTGCATCAGATTTCATAAGAAAATTCAGGCATACTTATCTTCTGCTCCACACATGAAAATTGTTACATCCACTTGAATGTATTCTATAGCCAAGCACATTTCTAACTCTTTATGCTGATACCCTACTGCCAGTAGGACAAGCTGCTAACTCAACAGCTAGTTACATGAAACTCCCCTGCTCTACTGTAGAGAAAATGCACGATCGTACAAACTCACAGAAGGCTCTAAATATAAGTTCTTTCAGATATCACTGAGTGTTGTGCTATGCTGAAAGGACAGATTTCTTTAACTATTCTATCTCTCCAAATTGTGGACTAACACTACTACTTGTTGGCTCCAATCTTCAGACATCTCTACTTCGATAGCTTGGTCAGAAGGTATCTCCAATCAGCATAACTCTATTGGTACAACAGTAAGAATTCCCGTGTGACCCAACTCCCAGGCAAAGCAAGTAAGACTAGAACTTCCACATGAAATACAGTTCTGTGGGGGAAAAGAGATTAAATGATGAAGAAAAGAAATTAGCTTCCATGCATCTGGTAGGTTGCAAATCACAGTACAGCATCTAGACACAGCAGTAGAGTTCTAAGCAAGTTCTCCTTATCTTGGCCAGGGACGTGCGGCAACAAAGGGTGTATCTGCTCTCTCTTGAATTCAGATTTGGCAGATTTCATACCACAGAGATGTTACCCCACAGCAATTTTTGTAAGACACATACAAACATGTTTTTGCTGCTTTCAAGAATTTCAGCAGCTGACAATGACAATACTACTCAAAATATGCAGTTACCAAAATTGACTGTGATCTTGTCTGATATGAATTAGTAAAATACTTTTTTCCTCCATTTAACCTCTTGGTACAGTTACTGAACAGTGTATAGAATCTCTAATTTTCCTAGCAAGCTTTCAGGCTGACAGGAAGACTGACAGCCATTATAGCATCCCAGTGCCATTGATGTATTTGAAAACATAAAATTTTATCTGATGCATCTACTCAAGATTGTTATTCCAGAGTAGAACCAAAAATAGTTACTGCAGTGCCTCCGGCCAATTAAGGAACAGGAGAAACAGACTGTGCATTTTAAATATAAATTGATACACACACATCACCATCCTTAGACATAGGAGTAAGACAGATTCAACCTGCGGACACAGATCTCTGGACTAACAAAAAAAATAATAAATCACATCAAAATCATCTCTAGAACTTTCTCCATTTCCTAATATTCCAGTAAGAAGAGTCTTTTCCTTTCCTATAAGTCAGTAAAACATCCCAAGGACAAGGAATAACTTTACAAGTAACTTGCTTCATTAAGCAGGCATACTACTTAGCTCTGAGCTCTCAAGTGCCTTGTTTTGCTATTAATTCAATAGCTCTTTGGTTAATCTTTTCCCCTCCAATTATACTGTTCACCTACTTCCCACAGTATCTGAAGCATCCTTCTGGATGCTGGAGGTTCCAGTAAACACTTAGCTAAACTACTTGCAATAAATAAATAGACAACAACAACAAAAACAACCCTGAAAAAAAATAAGAGAAAATAAACTTCCAGCTAAGAAGCTAAACTCTTCTCCATAGGCAGTTTCCTTCTGAAGAGAGAGTTAAAGTGACCAGACTAACAGCAAGCTTTTAGCAGCTCAAATCCGAAGCCTCCACTGAATTTTCCCTTCTTGAAATGGCAGATTCCCTGGCACCCAAACACACTGATGTCTTTCCTCAACTGGAAACAAATGGACAAACAATCTAAAAAGCCTGGCTAAAGTCTTATAGAGAAAAATCATTTCTAAGGTCCCTTTCTGAGATGCATTCTTCCTCTGCTATTAATCAGATCTGTCTTTAAAGGAGAAAGCCCTGCACTGTAAACACTGCAATGCTGCCTGCCTTCCACTACACACAAGCAATCCATCTGGAGTTCTCCCACACTGTCTTATTTTAAAAGGCTATTTCCATTTCTGTGGCATAAAATCCCTCATAAAGTTTCCAAAGGGCTAAAAGCAAGGCAGTCATCTTTTTGGAAACATCTTAAACACAAATGTATTTCATTTCTGCAAACTTGGGATTTTCCTTTTTTGTTAGCATGACAAACAGTTGTAGTGTGAGGATGCCTGTCACTGAGGTGACAGAGGCACTTCACAGCTCAGCTAGTTGGAAGCATCTCACTACTGGTTTACACACATCACAGTTCAGGACTGTGTATGACAATGGATCCCCAGGGAGCAGAAAAAAATTCTGCAGAACTGCTATAAGAAATCTAGAAATATTTATCTAAATCCAAGTCACCATTACTGAAGTTGAGGCAGATATTCCTCTCATCTAAGAAAAACTGTGTTCTTTCTTGAATCTTCCTTCAGTATTCTTTTTAAGCAAGAGAACTTATTTTCAGTATTGAGTCTTCATCTCTCCCAAACTTGCATTTATTATCAATTAACATCCAAAACTGGGAACAGTACAGATGAAATCTCACCATCAAGCACAACACCAAGTAGAGCAGAATAATTACCTCCCGTGCCTTGCATCTGATGCTTTTGTTACTATTCCATTTTTGGGTTTCTTTTTCCTCCCTGTAATTGGATTTTGACTCTCTTTGTCTGATCTGCTCTAATATCCAGAACACTGGACACAGAACTGCCTCATGCCTTGGACAAGCTAATGTCCCCAGCATTCAAGCCTTTCTTCCTCTGCACATTGTACTAGGGAAGTCTGTTCTACTTATCCAGATTACTAATGTTTTGTTGGCTGGCCAACTGATATCTGCGATAAATTTTAATAAGGTTTAAAATTGAGAAATGTTTTCCTTCTGTACTAATAAAATAATAATTGACTTTGTATTACTGTTCATCTGCCCCTCTCATTCACGCTGTGTGTTCTGGTTTTAGCCGCAGACCTTCTCAAGCATGCTAAGGAAAACACGGGGAATTACAGCTGGGATTTCAGACAGAACCTCCTATACAACACATCAGCAACATGGTCAAGTATTTTAGGTTATAGGACACTGTAACTCTTATAGGTGGCTTTTTAATCTTATAGGTGGCTTTTTAATCTTATAGGTGGCTTTTTAATCTTATAGGTGGCTTTTTAATCTTATAGGTGGCTTTTTAATCTTATAGGTGGCTTTTTAATCTTATAGGTGGCTTTTTAATCTTATAGGTGGCTTTTTAATCTTATAGGTGGCTTTTTAATCTTATAGGTGGCTTTTTAATCTTATAGGTGGCTTTTTAATCTTATAGGTGGCTTTTTAATCTTATAGGTGGCTTTTTAATCTTATAGGTGGCTTTTTAATCTTATAGGTGGCTTTTTAATCTTATAGGTGGCTTTTTAATCTTATAGGTGGCTTTTTAATCTTATAGGTGGCTTTTTAATCTTATAGGTGGCTTTTTAATCTTATAGGTGGCTTTTTAATCTTATAGGTGGCTTTTTAATCTTATAGGTGGCTTTTTAATCTTATAGGTGGCTTTAAGTACTTTACGAAGTACAGCACAAGCTTCATTTTATACTAGATATAAAATCAGCCAGAAGAATGTTACATCAATATTTTTCATTCTGGAGCTTTAACTGTCTATGTCACTGACTAAATATATAGTGGCCAGGAAATATGTGGATGTGGGAACAATATCACAGAATTACTCCAAAAGTTTTCACATTGATGTAATAAATAAAGAACAGTTAAGAAGGCTCCCAACCTCTCCCCACTTTAAGGTTTCCCTCCCACACACCCACTCTTTTGTTTTGTTTTATAGGGTAGCCTTGAATAACACTGCTGATTTGATAGCTATCAGGCAAAGAAAAGAGTAAGTTCCATTCTGCATTCCAATCTGACTCATTTAGTAAAGTTTTGCAATATATACATTTTATCCAGCTTTTCACATTTTAGGTCATCATGCCAAAGAACAAAACAGTAAAATTCCTCAAAAGCAACTATCTGTGAATATAATTCAAGAAACCAGACAATTTAACTCCTGAAATTTTTATCACTCATGTCCATAATCATTTTATAGTTCACATTTCATGCTCTCAGACATTACCCCAGAGAAGACTATATCTTTTTCTCACAAACATTAGCAATGCTAACAGGTTTATAGAGTTACAGAAGCCTACAGATGCAAAATTGAGCAGGTAATAACTTATGACATTTGCTGACTAGAACAGTATTCAGTCTACATTGATGCTTGATCCATTCAAATATGTTAAGTATTTGGATGATATATACTACTCATTTTATATACTTACAGTGCAAAATAAGTGATTTTTTCCTGAGCATTTAAGAAATTAAAATCCTTTATCACTGATTGCAATCCGTTTAGAATATACCCTCCTTACACCTAGGCTCGTCAAGACTTTACAATTAAGACAGGCAGAAGTTTCAGAAGGCCAATCAGGAGGGTTACATAACATCTCTAGAACTTTGCTCCCATTTTTCAAGTCTAAGGATATAACAGGAGTTTGACTTACACCAGAAAGTCCAGAAATGACAAGTGTTTTCCACTGACCAAACACTCCAAGAAAAACAAACTACACACTTCCCAAAACAGATATACACTCTTCATTTAAACAAATTGCAATACATGTTTCAACTTACAATTCTGTAGTTAATGTAATGCCCAGTGAGATGTGCCCCCAACAGACAAGAGAATAAAACTTTTAGGAATGTATGTTGGGCATTTTGTAAGGAATCTGGATTCCTTACAAATTCATCTTTTCCTCAGTAGCTACAGACAATGAGTTTCTAATTCAATCTTCTCTTCTGTTTGCAAGATATCAGGTTCTACTGTAGGAATAGGTGGTCTGAGTATAATCTCTGGACCTCCACCATAGATTGACTGAAGAAAATTCCATGTTTCTTCAGATATCTGTCCAGAATCTGCACCTGCAAACATTTAAAAAGTTTTAATTACTGTTTAAAGCAGTTTTTTTCCATGACTATTTGAAACTTCTAACAGATATAACAAGAAAGAGGAATATATTTCAAATCTAACAGTAACCTAATTTGCACTTTTTCCTGTACCAGCTGCCAAGCCCAAGGACTTTTTTGTATTATGTTATATTCCTTCATTCTTAGAACCTACCTGCTCTCAAAACTATCCAGTATTTCACACATCCCAAATGCAAGACACACGAAGCATCTTATCTGAAATACATCCATCAAGCTAACAACTGATAGGTCTTGGAGTTGTGGGGCTGCTTCCCAGTGCAGAATTATTCATATTAACAAAAATTCCCATCCATTAATGTGTAAACTTCAAGGATTCAAGATTATATCAAATAAATAATAGCAATCATAAATAATAAAAAGTATGTGGCACTGTGAAGTCAACCTGACTTCTTTTTATTTAATTCTCTGCTTACGATCCCGTTCATCTGGCTAGATGTTTCTCTGCTGTCCCTTGTCAGCATCCAACAGTTTTCTGATTCTCCATAAACTTTTAGAACAGCAAGGGAATATCAGCATAGCATCCCTCTATATTTTATCAGACTGATCCTGCATGATACAATTATAGCGCATTCTTCATATTAACCTAGATAATAGAGGACAACTTTCTACTCTACCTGAATAAACACCTTTTCTTAATGCAACTCATTAAAAACTTGCACTACAGGAAGTTTCTCCAAATATCCTATTACATACTATTAGTACATTTCATTGAGCCTAATTTCTACTTTAAAAAAAAAAAAAAAAAAAAAAAAAAAAGCAAGGCTTCTCTGTCTCCTATATTTTCTGTCCTTGCAACCTGCTCTAGCAGGCCTCCTGTACATCACATCTAATAAATTTCCAAAGACAAGAGCTTTAAGTTTGTTTATCCACACCAACTCAGCCATGCAAAGCTTCATATGGAAGTCACAATGCAGATCCTGTGCCAGTACTAATGAAGTTATGTTTGAGTTTTATATGTTTTTTGAGTACATGAAACAAGTCTGCCTCTGCAGGCACAGGGGTAGATCTCCACTCCCTTCTTAAGCTTCCAGCAGTCAGGTGTAATTGAACAGGCACAGTGAACATCAGCTCATAAGAACTGTATAATACTGTACAATGTTTAGTGGTATACCTCTCTTTCCTCCCACAACTTAGAAATTTTCCACAGCCTATTCCTTTTAATCTCTACCCTAGTTCTGCCTAACCTGAACCAATTTAGCTGGTCTGAGTCAGTAACTGCCTATCAATTCTACTCTGATCTTATGTTGTTACTGAACTTCAGATGTTTGAAGACTTGCATTTAATTTTTGTGTAAAGAGCTTAAACCATTAAAATGTACTACAGAAACTCATGGGTGCAAGAAATCATTCTAAGTACGCTCTTTACATTTCACAATTGGCAAGATTCATGTTGAACAAACCTACTGACCTCCAGCAACTGCCACCTCTGTAGGTGCCTTCTCTATGCTGAAACATTAAGTTAAATTGACTTTTACTTTGTAGCTGGATTTTTTCCTCAATTTTAACACTGAAATAGTTGAGCTGTTTAAATATTGGTATATAATACATTGATACTGATTATATAATTCCAGAAGTCTGAAATCTTCGCAGATATGACCACTTTCAATTTTTTCTCTGTACCCACAATTTTTCAAATAGATGGCTGGTTTTAACCATTTGACTGAAGAATAATTTAAAATACCTATCTTTGCATGCTAGAGAACTTTTTGTAACATACAGTGGTAACTTGCAAAGAAAAAAAGCAACAACATTTATTTAAGTATGACTTCCTTCTATCAAGAGCAGCTCTCATTTCAGCTTAGATTTCAAGATTCAAATAACTACGTACAGAGAAATAACAGTCTAATAGCCAAGCAACTCTGAGAGAAGAGAAACCCAATGAAAACACATACAAAGCCAAAAGCACACTTTCCCCATTTTAAAAGTACCGTGCATCTCCTTTTAAACTTTCATCTGCACTTAGATTAGCCTATTATAGACATTATATAGCAATTATATCACAAGGAGCCCAACGTAGCAGTAGCATCAGATACCTACCTTGTTTTAACACAGCATTTCCACATTTTGTTACTGCAATCTTAGCATTATCAATAGGACCAGGGGGATCTATTGTGATGGAAGAGATGGTTAAAATTAAGAGCGGAAAAAAAACCGAAAGATAGATTGGAGTTTTCATTTTCAAATGAAAGGAGAAATAACTAGTTTGTCTACTGCTAGCTTTTTGTACTGCCTCACGGTATATTTTAAGTTAACAGATAACTACAATTTAATTAATATGAAGTTTTCCAAAACATTACTGATTAAAGTAAGTCTTCAAACAACATCAAACACAAATTAATCCTCCTTTTTACCCTAGCAAAATTGTTCTAAAGCAGAATAATAAGACTGTAGAACATTTTATCAATGTTTCCATTTCAAATCTTCAGAGGCACCTGAAGAATACTCAAGTTGTGTTATTATGGTTGTTACTCAGTTATCGATAAGCTTTTGCTGTGCCAGTGAGATCACCTTTCCTGCAGAAGCTGCAGCATCTGTCAGTTTTTACCCCAAAGTACACCCTCCCTCATATCTGCATCCCTGCTGCTGCCAACAACCACCACCCTCCACACCAGCACAACACACAATGCTCTTTCCAGTTATCCCATTATCCATTCCTGTGAAAAACTACAAAATACAGTTAAATATTGGTTAGACTCCTGGGTGTATTTACAAGCCATAAAACCAATGTCATAGATGCTTGTTCTAAGAACTTTTGTTGCCTTCTCTTGCTCCTCCACCCCTTTACAGAAGTAGAAACAATTTACAAAAATATTATCACTGTGTAGCAAGAAATAAAAGAACTGGTATTCTGAAATGAAGCACAGCTTACCACTGTCTTTGCCTTTTACAAATCCTTCCCATTCTCTGAACCACTGCATACTGATGCAGTAAAATGTTGATGGAGATTCTTCTTCTTGGAATGCTCTGTAAAGCTGGAAGGAAAATAGGATATTTGGTTTCCTGTTTTTTTGTTCTGCTGTTTTAAAGAAAACTCTTTCAACCACTTTAACAACACAGTTCTTCAAAATTTCTGTAGCAGTGTAATACTACAGACCATCAGAACAGTAAGTCCTTGGTGAATTCCTGAGGTGAGACTGATGTAGAGGTAACCTTCATCTGAAAAAATGATTTCTTCTCTACTCAAGAACTTTCTTTCCACATGAGAACAGCAGCAAGGTTGACTGATTCTTAAGCACAAGCACTTACTAATCAAATGCTAGTGGATAATCACTGTATTACTGTAAAGGCTGAACTTTCATGTGGCACAAGAAAGCTGAAAAATTATTTTTCATAAATTGTTTTAAAAGATTTGCTTATCAGTTTTATGTAATATCTGATAAACTATATTTTCATCTGTTTGTTTTTCTCCCAATACACTGAACAGGCCCAATGAGCTCATATACCGGGATTCTGCACATTTTTTTATTTACTTTAGATAAAAACATGTTAAGATTTTTGTTTCTATTAAATTAAATAAAAATAAAATCAGCTTGATTTGTTCAAGTTTCTCTCAAAAGGCAACATCACAGAAAACAGCTACAGAGTCTCAGACTTAACTGCATCAGTTGAAAAAAATGTTTCTTTAACAAAAAATTATTTCTCTAAGCCTCCAATTTCCTAAAATCTTAATACTTCCTTATACAATATAAAATTAAATGTTGCTTATGTGGCTGCACTCAGTTTCCATGCTATTAATAAAAAAAGCAATTTAAGAAACAGAAAATATTTTCTCAAAGTGTGTTTCTGTATAAAAAATTGTGTGGGATATCATAAGAACATTGTTCTTAACAGAAAGGAAAGGATTCTATATAAGAATATACATGTTTAGTAAAGTCCATTTGTTAAAGAAATTGCCTAGGAAATTTTGATAGCTCCTTGTGTCAAGTCATGAATATCAGGTGATATTGAAAAGCAGAAAGAATAAGAATTGTTTACTTTTTTACCCGAATAAACATCTCCAATTCATTTTTCCTTCTTTTTTCAAGTCTTTCAGACTCTATTTGGCAGGTATGACAAACGTACAGATGGTTAACAGCTGGTCCTCCTCCATATCTGCAGTGACAGTAAAAATAAATTAATTACATAAAAAAACATCCAATAAGAAAACATTAACTCTGTGGAAAACATTAAGTAAAAAGGATCACGTACCTGTAGACATCACGAGTGTCAGCTTCTTACAAACATGTATTTGAAGTCTGATATGAGCCAGTGACACTATAATTGCCATCATTTATTTTTCTATTAATTTTGTACTTAATCTTAAGACATAATCGTATTCCAATTTCTTACTACCTAAAGCCAGTTAAACCATCTCAAGTTCTTGTTGAATCATAGATATCAAATGGTAGTAATATGGAAAAAACATTTTGGCAAGCAAGTATCTTGTCTTATGTACACACACACGTGTGATTTTATTACATAAACTACTTATGGAAGTAGTCTATGTTTCCTTTTTCAAGACAAGCACTCCGTCAGTTCACTACTATCCCACCACTGCTCTCTTAACATTTTTTAAATTTTCTTCTTAAAGTTATTCTCCATATGCACCTTTCCTTTGTGTGTGTGTGTGTGTGTGTGTGCGCATCTGCATACAGGAACGCTTTCAGGACCATTGCTACAGAGAAGCGCAGAATATATAAATGATTGTATATATGCACCATTAGGAATGCAGACAGCATTGGGTGAGCTGGAAACTACAAGTCTGATGAAGAAAATATCCATGAATGACTAGCAGCATTAAGAGATGCATTTCTACAGCACAAAGGTTATGTTGAAAAAATGGTTGAGATAAGAATACTCCATGTGAGCCATTTTACTTCATTTCTTTTTCTGTCAGAGTTGTGCTTTCTTCCCATTGTGTTTCTCTTAAAAACTTCAGATTCTATTTCAAAAAAACCCACAACCCCTTACATTACATAGAAGAGAACTCCACATGAAGCTCAAAAAATATTCATATTTTGAACAAGAGTGAAAATAACTATGTTTACCTAGTAAATAAAATTAAACAACCTGCCACAGAAGGCATTGGATTTTAACATAATTTAGAAGTTCTAAAGATGCCTTTCCTCCAACCTCCACACACCTTTTAGAACTACAGTTCAATAATCTGAAGTGCTATTTTTCTTTAACACAGAAGTCTTGTATATTATCTAAAAACTAAAGCATTAGTTCGGTACAATAGCATTAGCATATAAGCAATTGTTTTCTTCAGTCCACTAAATAATCCTAACTTAAAAGATATACATTTTAGTAAGTTGATTCTACCACTAAAACTGCATTTCTGGAGATAATGCTGACTTCAGACTGAGGTAAGTCCACAAGTTTTAACTGAAATAGGTCCCAGTATAGATTATAATATTTCATGTTGAAGCAACCCCGTTTCCAAAGATTTTGGAACTGAACAAGCGTATTCTCAGATGAGCAGCAAAATAGATGTGTCTGGGCTTGTACTGATCGGCATCTTGTACGAAAGTATCAGTAAAAGTCAGCTTTTGTCACATTTGTTTTCTCCACACTAAATTCTTCTTACCCACATGGTCACAGCACGCTCTTCTACAATTCCCAGGTAACAATGTGTCAAAAAGCAAAATACATAGTTTCTTCAGAGCTACTCTGTGTTGAAGTGTACATGTGTTAGTCAGGATACCAGAGAAAAAGGATGAATTATTTTTGCTACATATTTATATCTTACCTCTACCTGGTAGGTTACTCTCAAAACCTCGGGTACCTTGCTGTCCTTGGGACTTACACCTTTCTATCAAACGGCCTGACAGAGTTTACCAAGAAAACTCTGTAACTGTCAGTTAGTTGGAGGGAAAATTTAGTACATCTAGGAAAGTGGAAATAGGCTGAAGAAAAGAATGTTTCTTATTTTCCTCTTATGGTTATTGAGACACAAACAAAACTTCAGCTATAGTGCTTATAACTACTTGGTGCAGGTATCTTAAGAACCCCTCATTTAAAAGCAAGCACTTACATCTGACCTAGATGAAAAAGCATGGAGCATTAATATGGAACATTTATATCCAAGTTATTTTGAAGCAATGCTGGCAGCTGAAGCTAAAAATTCAAAGCCAACATAAAAGAAAACTTGTTTCCAGCCAATAAGAGAACAGGAAGCTGATACAGAGAGCCCTTTCAGAACATCTCTTGAAAGTGTACTTCAGCTGACCTACTTTGAATCATTTTGTACATAGCATACATGTTTATTAGTTTAATGCTCATGCATTATCCCAGTACCACTCTACTCTGTGTAGGCTTCTGGAATTACCTTGCACAAGCAAATTTTATAAACTGGCAGTTTGCCATCCCTTCACTTAGCTTTGTGCTTAGAGTACACGTATTCCTCTGAGCCACTAACTCTAGAAGTCTGACTGTGCTGTACAGAACATACTTGCTCTCAAACTAAAACTGCACCTCTAAAGAATGCATTCTGACTAAAGCTACACTGACAAGTCCACAAGTTTTTCTGAGCTACTAATTCCACTAATTCTAGAACTCTGACCTCACCGTTTGGCACGTATTTGCTCTCAAACTGCACCAATCTTTTCAGTTTCAGTGCAAAACTTACCTGCTATACAGATTATCCCATATATTTTGAGGTAGCATTACAACCAGGTCCTCTATGAAGCTAGCTTTGTGGGGAGGAACACCTGCAGAAGCAGAAAAAAGACAATTTTCACAAATTCCATATTAAGACATTTTGGGAGAGAGTTTACACTATAGAATACTAAATCAATATCTGCTTTCAGTGAATTCAAACAAATCTAAGAGATCACGTGAAACAAGTTATATCATATTGAAACACATTACTGTATTCAATAAGACCTCTCTAACTGTTGGCTTTGATGAGGTTAAAAAGTTTATAAACGACACAGAAGCCAACCATAGGAGACATTAAATGTCCAGAATCCTTTTTAAAATACTGACTGCAAAATGCTGCTTAAGGTACACAATTAACAATGGCATGAGTGCTGAATTATTGTTTAAGCATGTAAACAAGTTACATAAGTGTCTGCTCAATATTTACTTGCTGTAGGCATTTTTTTTTGATTCCTTTAAATATCATGAATTCTTGAAAGTACTGAAATTTTGAGGAAGAAGTAGAGAGCTTGCAGAATCAGAACTGTTGAGCTGAAGCGTACAGTGAGCAGCTATGGGATTCTTTGATTAGGGAAATATATAGTAGCTACAGCACTCAAGCTGTAAGCACGCAGAAGGAAAAGCACAGCCACAATAGCTCCCGTATACACACGCTGTGAATGGCTACAGGAGCACAGTATACTTATGTTAAAAGTTTGGTCAAGCAGCAGCTGCAGCTCTGAATGCTATTCTAATACAGGTGTATTTTATATTAGAGAATAGGTATGAGAATAAAATGGTTTTTGTGGTTACATTTAACTTTATAAGCACTTAGCACAAGATAAAATTTTTATGCTCCTATACAAAATATAACATCCACTACTCTACTTATTGCACTTCTATCTACTGGACTCTCTCCAACAGATCAATTTAAAACCTTTCCATTGCTTCTAGCACATAGCTGAGAAAAATATAGGCAGACGTAAGCACTGAGGATAATAACAAAAAAGCAAGATTTTTAAAATGGGAATATAACTTCATTAAAAAAAAGCAGATAAGGCAAATTGTTCCTCTTTAAGAGGAACAAGAAAGCTTACATACAGAATGCTTAAATACAAAATGAAGTGTGCAGAGAAAAAACCTTAGGAGTTCATACACTATGATTTCCAATTAGACAAATAAAAATAATGTTTGAAAAAAAAACAAATAAAAGATATCTAGAAGTTAAGAACAAGTAGCTATAACGCTAACTTGCTAAATTACTTAATTACATAATTTACTTAGCACATATACATCCCTATAAGGCTACAAGTTGACAGGTAAATTCTTTTTAAAATATTGTTACTGTCTCACCTCCATGCATACAAAGGAAGTCATTATTTGAAATTGGTCCTGGCTCTGCAAAAGTCTTGAATTTATTTAACCACTGTCTTGAAACATAGAACTGCAGAAGACTTGGTTCCATCATATTCAATAGATTTGATATTCTCCGTCTCTCTCTTTGAGCTTCTTCATTACTCTTTCTATTGCAGAAATAATAATCATTACATAAAGACACATTCTTGTGTAAAGTGCAGACAACATACTTTGTGGGGAAAAAAATACTTTCAAGTAAATTACCAGGGCTATTGATGTACATCAAAGTTCTACTAGCATGATTTAGTTTAACTTGAAAAATATCTCTCACTTCTCATGCATAGTTAAACCCACCATCAAAACACATCACAAGGAACTTAGTGGGTCATATTACAGACTTATGTGCCACAAGTATTTTCCAGATATAACTTAAAAACATATATCCAAACAGCTTTTTAGATATTCTTCCAGCACTTCGCTATTTTGAGAGCTTGGCAGCATTTTGTGGCTTTATTCTTTTTTAAAACCAAACTTCAGGAATGCTGTTCTGTCATTCTTTATTTTGATGTTTGCCCACAATTGAATTCAGTGCTCTCTCTTGACAATACAACATGACTTCTACATTACTTTTAGAATACCTCCTGAGTCAGACTCAAAGGCATAGCTCAGGTAGTGGCAGGCTGGCATGACCCCAGTAGAAGTTGAAAAATTATCAGAAAACATCTTATTTTTTGGGCAACTCTGACACAACCTATTTTGCAGTCAACTTTCCAGGGAAATCTGATGCTAATAACTCAATTTTCAAATTCTAATTTTCTGGTAAGTTGCTTTTATTAGCTCAAATACAAAAATTCCCTAGAATGAAGATGAGAATAACACGACTTCTCGCCTTTCATTTTTGACTTTCAGGAAAATACTAGCCTATACATTCCCTGAAATTAAATTACAACACAGTAAAATCCCTGTTGTTCCATATCCCATTTCCATGATTTCCTTTAGCACGTTAACAGCCAGAGTCTGTGTGCAAATTTTCTAATGCAGAACTCTTTTCTGCTAATTGAAAGCTAATCAGTTCTTAGAACTAGTAGCAGATTAGTTTGGGTTCTTCCCAGTCCTCTTTTTTTTTATTTATTTATGCAGATTTAATTTTCATTTTAATTTCTATAGATGCTTTAGCAATAATCAAGCAAGCGTTAAGGACACAATCAAAGAATTAATCCAATACAGGCTTTTCTGATTGGTCTAATCCTTCTCTAATAATTCTTGACGAGCAGCTAACTTCTGAAAGCTGAATGAAAAAACTCTGCTTAAAAACTTATTTACATATCTGACTAACATTCATATTATATTTTTAATTTCTTACCTGTAGAAGAGAACATAAGCTTCCGCATTTTGCACTGTGGATTCTGAAACCTCTGTGACACTTTGGTCATCAAATTCATACCACAGATTATTTAAATTGTTTCGACAATAAGCTATATAATGTCCACCTAGAGCATTAGAACCAAAAGTTACTAGTAAGTATGCAAAGTTGCCATTTTACTTCATTTTCATGCAAAGCAGATAAACTATAATAGAAGCAAGTCTTTTGAATGATAGAAACACCAAATGGTTAGCAAGACAGGACCTGGATATTAAGTTTTCTCAAGTTTAGGATCAGGCTTTCTTTCTTCCCCCTGTGTTTCTGTCACTCAGCAGAAAATCAGACAATGTTTTTGGCATACTGAAGCAACTGAGACTCTTGCTTGAACTCTTCAAGCAGCTCATCATCTAAGGTATTCCTAAGGCACAATATTCAAATTGGAATAGGGCTGTCAAACAAGTCCACAACAAACTCTTTATATCTTATGCTTTTTTCTAGAAATTAGCATAGATGAGTAACTGCTACGCAATACCAAGATCATATACTGTCTTAAATACTATTCATAACACAGTTTGAAGTACTATGATTTTAAAATACATATCCCACTGCCAATAATAAAATATCTACTAAACTTCTTAACAGAAGTATCACTCACCAAGCTCTAAATGGAAAATGAAATAGTACCTCAAAAAGAATAGTGGCAAAGCAACATCATTAGATAATGAATACCTCAAGTCTGGAGGAACAGAAGGGATTAGGTAACTTTTTCAAAAAAATTATGAAGTCTAAAGCATCTGGCTTTCAACTTCTCCTATTTTCTGTATCTTAAAAATGCTGAAAGTACTAAGGCAGAAACAAATCCAACAGAAAGCATTAATTAGCTCATGTGATTCATCACAATCCACTCCCTATAGTGGGGTTAATTGGTGGAGGTCATCCGAAAAGAACTGTTATCTTCACAGTGCTTCAGGAAATTCATTTCAAATGAAGTATACAAAGGATCAAAACTCTAGCTGTTCTTACATAACTGTTATTTGTCTAACCAACTAACTGCTGGGATCTATCATTATTTGTTCAGTTTACTTTCAGTAGGGTATGTAGTTCTGTATGTGTGGTTTTGTATTCCAGAAACTTTTTTTTTGTTTTACACCTACAACATTTACAGAATTTAAGTCCAACATTAAAAATAACCACTAAACTATTTAACCCTTAAATACATAAACATTACTTTTAAACAGAAGTGCTGATGTGAATAATAGATACAAAACAATTAACCCCATACTTACTGCTGGCAGTTCCATGATGGCAGATGACAGATAGGAGATCATAAGTCACTATCTGAGCTGGACTGTCCTTCGCAAGGAAAGGCTGAAGATCAAGGCCCTCCAATGGGAAGGACACGTGGGTCCCAATTTTTGTGGAAAACATAAGTTCATGTCTAAACCTTTTGAGATGAATGCACAGTATCTGTAAGAAGGATCAACAGATTCACTCTAGAAATATATAAGCTACCATTTGATTTTTTAATAACTAGAATTTATCAAACCACATTTTCCTTTTATCATCCAAAAGGATCCCTTTTCTCTATGGTCTGAGAAAATTAATCAAAAGCTCTGTGTTCCACAGATACATTTTAAACAATGGAAGCTCAAGAAATTCCAAAAGAATTTGTAATTTAATTAAAGACTCATTTTACTATCAGTATACTAAGACAGTCCTGAACTGATGCTTACACTGATGCAGCAATGAAAGACATACCATTTCTCTTTCTTAATGGACATATTTTTCAATCTCGCCATGAGGGACATTAATTCTTCTTGATTATTGCAGCCATTAACTCATGTTTTTAGGTGTAAGATTTGATTACTTTTAGTACACAGATACAGGTATGACTTACTGAAAAGACTTGTACTCTGGCTGTGCTGCTTAACTTAAGCTGTAGATCTGAGTATTAAGATCTGCAGGCTGACAACAACACAGAAAAAAAAACAAGCAACACACCTTCTTCCACATTTATTCTTTATGCACCAGGTTCACATTCTTCTGAGGTGAATAATCTAATGCATCTTACTTCTTAAAACAAATGCTAACACAAAGGTATCCTTTCACTGTGTCATGTTATAAACATAATTTTCCTTATGCAATTCATTAATATTCCTAATACACATTCCTAATCATGCAACATTCCTAATCATGCAGAAAAAGTGCTTTAAAGTGTGTTTAGTAACAATACCTCAGGAAATTTTTGCACTTTGCAGAATTTCACTCCATTTCTTAACCTAAGTAAAGAAAAGATCAATCCACGCTTAGTTCTGAGGTTTTTGTGGTTTTTTTCATGTTAGATCAGCAAAAGACATGACGAAAATCTAAGCTGAACATCAGTAAGACAAAACATTTCTAGAATGTAAGCTAGACATGAAATAGCCAAAGTGATATAAATAACAGTGCTTCAGAAGAAAAGGACAATCTGTACTGCTGAAAAATTCAAAGCAGTAACTACAAATAACCAAATCTCATCAGTTTATCTCAGCATTATGGAAAGAACTTCAAACTGATTATTCAGAAGAAGGGGAAAAAAAAGAAATCTGCTGAGTTCATTTTTAAGAAGTTATCTATAGCAGATAACCAGTTACATAGCAAGGAACAGTGCTCCTTTTCCATACAGGGCTCTGAGTAGCCTTTGGACCACTGCATGTGCATGTGTCCATTTCTACCAACACAGATACTTATTATCACACACACTGAAGAGACCTACTGCATCTCAATGCAAGCTCGTCAGCAATACAGAGCTAATAGCTTTTTATTTCATCAGGCAAAAACAAACAAACAAAAAAAATAGACTGCTCATTAGATTGGTCTAGAATTTTAAGAAACAAAAATGAATTTACCACACAGGTTTGCAACATAGTGAATTGTTCCCAGCTACAACACCTCTGTAATACTAAACTTCTGGCAGCCACAGAGCAAAGTAGTATAAAAAGATCAGAAGTGCTGAGACATAACCAAAGAAAATAAATGTCTCTTGATTAACAGAAGCAATAAAGCACTCAAATTAAAACAAGTTAAAATAAATAGAGATAAAAGTTAGCTTACTTTTTACACCTTCCACAGCTGTACATGTTATCACCTGGAAACATCAGAGAGGAGAAGAACAGCCATTATTCTCTAGATCCAAACGTCTATCCTTCAAGAGCAAACACTAGACACACAAAAGCTTCAAGAGAATTTATCTTTAGATTTCATTCAATATTTAACCACTGTAAGAGTGTTGACACATCAATTAAATAGAAAGGTTCTATGTTTTATGCTTTTAACAATAAACCAACATAGCATATGCTGTCTGAAGAGATGATGCTATATAATTTAAAAGGGAAAAAATTTGACAAGACCAAATTAAACTTATAAGAATGGTTCAATATTTCACAAAAAAAACAAAACACTATAATGTCTTCAGTTAATATCAATTATATCAAATTCAGATTCACTTCACATTTCTAAAGCAGCTTTAATGGTAATTTCTGGAATAAATATTCTTTTCAGTGAGAAGCTTACGTTGACCGCATAAGAGAATGACTACATTAGAGTTTAATAGGTAGCTTTGCTTAACTGCATAAAGCAAAGAAGGCAGTAATTTTTTTTAATCACAATTGGAGGAAAAAAAGCAGCATGTTCAGGTAATTAACCTCTTACCCTTCAGCTCATCTCTGGCGAAAAAGGCAGCAAGACAATCTTGTAAGGTTACAACTGGACCCCAAAACCAGCTAGGAACACATGAGACAACAAACCTGAAACATCATTGACAGAAAAGAAAGAAAACCAACAAATGTTCTGCTGGAAGAGCAGAAACAGGGATTTTAAAATAAATAAATAAATAGAACAGGTAAGAATCATTTACCTTTTGAAATATTCCATTAAAAAAGCTATCCAGCCCTGAGGGGCATATGCTTCTCCACACGACCCTGTTTTGACCAGAGATGTCTGATGACTTGCTGAATGGAGTTTAGCAAGATCTTCCTTACCTGGAATTGGCAAGGACAGATCCTGAAAAGTCTCCAAGGTTACAGACAACTAAATGAGAAAACAAAGGAATAAAACGGAGTTAAGCTTAAACAGAAACAGCAATTACATTCTGTAAAGGTTATCAGTAACTACATCATGATATAGACACAGATTACGCTTCATGGCACATTAACTAATTAAAGGAGAAGTAAAAGTTCACTTTAAAAAAAAGGTAGAAAAATAACACGGTGGATTTAATGATTATGTAGTCACAGAGTAAAGCATCAAGTAAACACAAACTTTTCTGTTGTTGAATTTGCTCAACCCAAAGTCTTAGTATTATTAGTTCTAAAACAAGGGGAGTCATAAGGACACCAAACTGCATTAGGTTGAGGACATTCACAGAATATCCTGAGCTGGAAAGGAACCACATGGATCAGAGTCCAACTTCCAGTCCTGCTTGTAGCCACAAAAAAAAAAACCAAAAACCCTCATAATTCTGACAGTATTGCCCAAATGCTTCTTGACTTTTAGCAGCAGCTTGGTGCTGCCACCACAGCCCTGGTGATTCCATTCCAGTGCCTGAGAAACTTGTCTTCAATGCAAAGATTTGGATATCTGCTATTTAGTACTATTTTTATTTTTTAAGTGTTTAAGTTATCATCTTTGCTGTTCCAGATAATTTCTTAAGCAAATAATACAGGAAAATCAGCTGTTGTTACAATATACATCTTGCAGTAGAAGACAAGCAGTTAGTGACCCATATCACTTGTAAATGCCTTTACTTGGATTTTGACACAAATTTTCTGAAACTCAATCTGCCAGTAAGACTTCAAGCAACATGACTAGACTACTGTAATTTACTTTTACCATAATGTGCTTGAGAAGTTACCACAACAGCAGATATGACCATTACCACATTCAGAACTTCATTGGGAACAAATCATATATAAACAAAATTATTAAAGTATTTCCCTCCATTTCTGCTGTAAACCAATTCTCAAAATGTTACTATTTAGCTCTGAGTTTCCAGTTCAATTAAAGAAATCTAGTCTAAGCAAAAGGTATTCATAGTACCATCTGGAGCACTGTATCCAGGCCTAAGGCTCCCAGCACAAGAAAGACACAGAGCTCTTGGAACAGGTCCAGCTGAGAGCCCTTAAAATGATCAAAGGGTAGCAGCACCTCTCCTGTGAGGAAAGGGTGATGGAAGTGGGCTTGTTTAGCATGGAGAAGAAAAGGCTCCAGGGAGATTTCACTGTGGCCTTCCTTGAACGAAGAATATCAACACAAGTGGGAATAACTGTTTATACAGGTTGACAGCAATAGGAAATAGGGAATGGTTTTAAACTAAGACATGGGAGATTCAGGTTAGATGTTAGGAGGAAGTTTTTCACCCAGAGGGTGGTGATGCACTGGAACAGGATGCCCGGAGAGGTTGTGGATGCCCCATCCCTGGAAGCATGCAAGACAAGCC
Organism: Cyrtonyx montezumae; assembly: GCF_038088225.1. Lineage (NCBI taxonomy): Eukaryota > Metazoa > Chordata > Aves > Galliformes > Odontophoridae > Cyrtonyx > Cyrtonyx montezumae. Next base: position 10,758,106 of record NW_027071825.1, read on the forward strand.
TAGATGTGGCTCTGGGCAGCCTGATCTAGTGGTTGGTGACCCTAGCCACAGCAAGGAGGTTGAAACTAGATGACCTTTGAGGTCCTTTTCAGTCCAAATCGTTCTATGATAGTAGCAGCTGTTAGCATTTGAGTAAACCAGCATGCAGTCTTATTCTCTGAGGAATGTGTGCCACTACAGAATAGTTATCAGAAAACAAATGCATTTGTAAAACCACAGCTGTATGTATGGAGAACAAAACAAAACACATTAAAGAAATCCTCCTTCCCCCCTTTACTCACCCGATCACAAGTCAAGCACTGTACTGAGCTTATTATGGTCCCATCAAATATATCAGAGATAACACTCCTGTACTTCTTGCACTTCTTTCTTTTTGGTGATGATACAGTTGAAACTGTAGAACAACAGAAACAAAATAATGAAATCAATTCAAGACACAGCAATTCTACTTTCCTTCACCTTTGAATAATATAATCAAAGTTAACATCTATTTAGGATTAGATTATTGGGGCTGAGGCCCCATTTCTATTTACTAAACACTTCTTAGAAACGACACAACCAGATTACTATCACTACCAGACAACCCACATAGGTTTGTCAAGCAGTTAAAATCACAGAATAGTTTGTGTTGGAAGGGATGTCAAAGATAATATGCTTCAATCCCTCTGCCATAGCAGGAACACTTCCTACTAGACCAAGCTGCCCAAAGCCTCATCCAACCTTGCTTCCAGAGATACGGCAAAAACAACTTCTCTGCCTGTGCAGTGCCTCACCATAGCTTCTACCAGTATTTAAATCTCCCCTCTTTCAGTTAAAAGCTTTTAATCCTTGCCATATCACTATACACTCTAAATAAGAAAGACCACTTTCTAGCTTTCTTGAAGCCCCCTGCCTTAAGGAATGCCACTGTTAAGATCGCTACAGAGCCCACTCTTCTACAGGCTGGACAACCCCAACTCTTTCACTCTCAGCATCTTCACGCAGGCAAGATGCTCTCCAGCTCTCTGATCAAACTCCACAACTATTATGAGCAACACTGCATTGCTACACTAGTAACATGAAATCAGAGTAAATTCTTCCAACTCTGGAACTCTCTTGTAAAGATACAAGAAAGAAAATGAGAACTGTAATATACAGCAATTCATTGACACAAGGAAAGAAGGGGAAAAAAAAGGGGGGTATTTACCTTTCTTGTGGATTGGTGTCGATGAAGAGCATGATGTGCATGATTTTGGAGGGCTGTTTGACAAGCGTGCATTCATCCCTTCATTTGATGCCAGGGTTTGGGCTCCAGATACATCATTCATGTGGACATCATTCATGTACTCTGCAATTCAGACTTTCATTATTCCATGCATTCTAGTTTAAAAAAAAGTCACTGCAGAATGAACTGACACAATGGGTATGTAATTTATTAAACCACGCTGTCATGTTTCATTCCTACATGTCCTATGACACTTTCAGTTCACACATCTTGAAGTCAAAACAAAACCAAACCCTCCACTGTGAGTTATCTGAGACTTTATCCAATACAAACCTTTCAGGGGTATTCAAATTGAATTCAGGATATGTATACTGAAAAAAAAATTATTGAAGTGCACTGTTTACAAACAAATCCAGTCAGCTTGTTTGACCTATACCTCTCTACTGTATTCTACACCTCTTTTCCACTCATGCAGGTATTCCAGCTAAGAATGTGACTATTTCAATCACATGTTAGTAATGCATTACCTGAGAATCTGCTGTGTATCTGTACTTTGACAGTTCCTTGATTATTTAAAAATTCATTTGCTTCTGAATTAGTGTGTGTGTCTTTTTCCAAATCATCCATAGAATTTGCTCTGTTAAGTTTGTTGCTTGATATTTTTTCTTTCTGCCAGTCTTTGGATGTGATTGACTTGTTCTCACCATCCTGAATTAACATGGTTGTCTCTGCAGGATCCTCCATGACAGGTTTGAAAACAGCATCATTTTCTATTTTATCACAGGAACCACTGGATTCACAAGGCTGAAAGCCTACATCTGACTGGCTCTTGTCTACCTCCATACTCTCTTCAACACTCATAGGCTGTGCATCTTCCACTTCTACAACAGGTTCTTTAAGTTCTTCATGAAGCAAATCCATTAGGCAACGCAAAAATTCTTGTGCATCCTAGGATTTTAAACAAGTTTTGCAATATTATTCCATTATATTTGGAAAATACTTAAGTTGAATCATGAAAGGATAACAATTAACCAGAATATAATTGACAGTTGGCCTAAAAAAGTTAAAAAATAAGGTAAACTCCTCTGCCGTGGGTCTGCAGTTCAAAATCAATTTGATTTCCAGACCACATATTTGTTTCCTATATCCATTTCTCGCACATTTCTCACAAGGACTCTCATCATACAAATTGCCTCCAAAAACACTTCAATTCCAAGAAAGCTTATTTCAGTAACTTTTAACAAAAACACTTCTATAGTTTATATGTACAATGAATATAATTCAGGTAACCACCAACAGTATGGTCAGGTTCCGGCTTTAATGGTAACGGACATTTTAGGCACAGCATGAAAAAAACCTGACCTTTAGCAAAGCAATTAGTGCCTTGCTGTCACTGGGCATGGCAGCATTTTATTAGAAGTTTTACAATCTGCTTAGCACATCTTTCCAATTTCATCAGACTGTCAGCAAGATCTACATTTTTCTTCTGAAGCCTAGGCAAGATTCCTCAAGAACCTCAGTGTTTCCACATAGAGCTGTCAAGTATTACCACAAGCCTAATCCACGTTTGGAAATGCTACTTTAAAAACAACTAAATCTCAAAAATTGATGCAATGTCTCAGCTCCTGACAGTAGAGAACATCTAATAAAAGTGACCACAGGAGAAAACCTCCCTTTCCTGGCAACTACAACTGCTTTCAGTTCTCCTGTTGTATTTCATAATAATCATTTTCATCACAATCATCATTCCCACCCATCAGAGCAATTAGTTATTCAGCTCACAGCTGCTGACCAGAAAACATTCTTTCACAGATTACTGATATCAAACAAATTTTGTTGTTTTCTTAAGAATTACAGCTATTAGATTATTTTTTTTCCACTACCCAGAAAGTAAATGCTTAATTGTTGGGAATCCTTTTCCAAGAAAAGGAGACTTAAAACATTAGATGCATATCAACTGATGAATAGGCTTCCTTCAGCAAAACGACCATTTGCCCAACTCCCAAGGATAAACAAGAGAAGAGTGCTGGCCAGTTGAGACCTACCTTGCTTTAATGGTTGTCATGAAACCTACTAAAAATGCAGTTTAGCATAATCCAGACAGAACCTAAAAATCTCTTTAAGCACTACTACCCACATAAGATTCTCCTCAGCATTCAAAGCTGCAAGAATTGTGTTTCCCTATAGATGCCTTTATGTTATCAAGACTCTTCTACTTTCCCAGGAATTCACAAAACTTAAAAAAAATTAAGTATCTAAATTAAAAAACACTGAGATTATGCTTTAAACATTAACTTTAAAGCTCCACACAGCATTTGGACATCAAAACAGTCTGATCCTCTGATCCACCAATTCAAAATATGCTAATTGAAAGAGCAAAACTCCTTCGAGTAAAAGCTGGTTCCTGAAATCCAGTGAAGATGTTAGTAAGCTTTTCTAATTACAGGGGCTAAACTCCTCTAGCCAAGATGTTTTTAACAAAGTACTACAAACTGTATCAATGCAGCAAGATAAGATCTGAAGGACAAACTGAAGATTGCCTTTTATTATAAAATACTCCTTGCCTATTTAACAGATAACCAACAGAGTTCTCATAGTGTATTTTAGAGGCAGCCTTACAAGAACTCTTATTTAGCAAAAACTGCAATTAAGAAAATACACCTTGTAGGTGAATTAATGTATTATTTTGAATTTGCTTTAAATAGATATAAGTATGGTATTTCAAGCTTTAAATTAAAAAAAAAAAGACAATCTTACAGCCTTGGTGATTTAAAACACAAAGTTTTACCTGTTGAGAGTAGCCTCGAAAAGTTGGATTAACACTTTTAATTCCTTGAAATAAACCAGTTGGAACAACAGAACCAGGCCTAAAAAAAAGTTTAAATTATAAACACTTTTTTAAAGGCTGAATTCAGGTAGAATTTTCCAAATTTACTGGGATAATAACTTAAACTTCAACTGGACTATGATATGAATAACATCAATAGTATTAATTTTAACTAAACATAACTTCAGTATTGCATTAACTATACAAAAAAAATTTGATAGGACATTATCGGACTTATCATGCTACATTTTGTGTCAGTGAATCAGACATTGGATCACATGTAGCCTTGACACTACGCACAATTATTTCTTTAACCTTCTATGCATACCTGTATTTTCTTAGATGGAGAAAACATAAATTACCACGCAAGGAATTAGAAGCAACAGATATTTGAAGCAGATTTAATGACAGAGAAATGATAAATTTAATATTTTAAATGAATTTCTGACAGATATAAACTTTTAATAAAAGTTCAACAGCACTTTTCTATAGTTTATTGCTTATTTCTTGTCATATCTTCCTTACTGCAAATTACATCAATATTTGTCCTGTCATTGGTAGATACTGATAACAGCCTGTAAGAGCAGTAAAAGTCATGCAAGAAGTAGAGTTCCTAACTTAGGAGAGTTATTTTGTGGGTATCAAAAAATTAAAGTTAAACACACAGGACAGATTAATCTATCCTTTATGACTCCAGAATTTATTTATAACCATTTTATCAAAGTGATGCAGTACCTGTTTTTGTGCCAGAGTTCTGTCATCAGCTTGAGGTAACTTTTACAAATGGCTGGTTTTTTATCTGTTCGGGCTAAGCCCCCACAGTCAAGAAAGAAATGTGTCAAAGGTGGGCTGATTTGAAAAGAGAAGAAATTTTTTTATTATACTGAAATACAACAGTAAATCTACATTTCATGAAAGACTATTAAAAGAAAAGGAATATTACTATGTAACTGAACAATTCAATTTTCTACACCCTTAAATACTTTAGCCAAACATTTCCTAATAGGACAACTGCAGAAGTACAGCAACACTACTCCTCTAATGCATTCTGACATTCACTGAAGAACCAGAATTGAAAACTGGGATTCAAATACAAGGCAACATTTACTAGCCATGGCAGAACAAAACATATGTACCATTACAGCAATAATCAGAGAATAGCCTTGGTTGGAAAGTATCTTAAAGATCATCTAGATCAAACATCCTCCTTACCTGGACAACCTCTTCCAGTACCTCACCGCCCACTGAGCAAAAAAATTTCCTCCTAACATCTAATTTAAACCTCCCCTCTTTTAGTTTAAAACTATTTCCTTATTCTATCGTTATTATCTTACATAAAGAATCTCTTCCACTCTTTCCTGGAGGAATCCCTGAAGTACTGGAAAAACTGCAATAAGATCTCCTCAGTGACTTCTCTTTCTCTAGGCTGAACAATCACCTCTTCCCACCTGTCTCATAGGATGAGCTCCAGCTCTCTATCACCATCATGGCCTTTCCCCAGACTCACTCCAAAAAGTCAACATCCTTCCCAAGCTGGGGGCCCCAGAGCTGAATGTAATATTCCAGGAGTCTCAGGAGAACAGCACAGATGATCTCCCTCAACCTGGTAGCTACACTTTTTCTGGGCTGCAAGTACACATCACCAGCTTATATTCAGCTTTTTGTCCACCAATTCCCCAGGCTGCATGCATGTTTGGTCTTAACCCAGGTGCAGGACCTTGCACCTGGTGTTAATATCTATATGAAGACCAATTTACCTGTTTAATTCATGCTATGTCACTATCTCACATACTCTAATTTCTCTCCCTCCATCCCCTTTTTGGATGTCTCTCACGCAGACTGGACCTATTTTTAACCAACAAAGCAGATACTGCCGTGTACATGTTAACACTTATTTCTTCAAATAATTATTTCCTCATGATTAGATACCCTGTCTGCTCTTCACCTCCTAGAGAGATTTCCCATTGTTCTCCTTTCCCTTATACAGCTTCTCAGTAAGGTCCAGTTAACCCTGCAACCTGTCTTGGCAGCCAACAGCAGATGCATATGATCCATGCTTAAGTACTGTGCTAGCCTAACCATACCTAGTGTAAGAAACTTCAGAGTTAGAATTTCTTTTTTCAGTTTTTATACATCTCTGTTATCAACTGGTACCCCTATGGAATGAGAAGATTTTGTATTCCAGCCATTCCCCTAAAATGATTTAGGGCCAAATGTTACATACATTGTTTGTAAGGACAAAATTTGGACCTTTTGATCTTAACATTTCTTGTTCAAAATTAGGGCTTATTCATCTGTGTTTTGTCTGATTTCTTCGATAGGAAAACCTAAAAAGAATAGCTTTCATGGGATTTTCTTCTGATTTCTAGAACCACTTATTTAGGATAGTTAGGAACTGGAATAAAAAAAAAGTAAAAAACAGACTATTTCATATATCACAATTCTTTTTCTATCAATGACATAATTGCTTGCAGTATGCAAAATCGAGTATTAACAAATACATCTCTGTCTACAATAGGCTAACCCATCAAAATACTTAATCTCAACCTTGAGAAATGCACACAAGCAAATAGAAAACTTCATTTACAACTATTTTGCTTACCAGTTGGAAAGAGCTTGTAAAGCTGCATTCATGTAACAAGTGTTACCAATATTCTTTAATCCTGTTAGACCTGAGAAAAAGAATGACTATTCAGCAAGTTTGGTAAACTAAGGCATACTAAGAAACACTTCATAGTAAATATGTGCTAATTAAAATGCTTGTGTCATAGATACAAAGCCCATTATAATGCAGAGTTTTAACTGAAAGAAACATAGGACTCCTAAGTCCTGTGTCCAAATTAGTGTCTAGATTACTATGTGGAAAAACTAATTAGCATTTCAGTATCGGCTAACACACTACAGAAAAGTAGATCATGTTTTATCTCAATTCTTCCTGTTTTATGTCAGTTGCAGATTTTCATTTTAAAATACAGTTGTCAAATGTTTAGACTTCAGTAGAACTTAATGATTTACCAATTCAGTTAAATTGTTTCTATGTTGTGTTCAAAATGGATAATCATACTACCAAAATAATTAAAATGAAGATTTAACTCTTTTGTATCAAGTTCATGGTAACATTTAAATAAGACATTAAATGGCCCAAATGTACTTGCCATGGGACTATTGCCCAAGCCATAATTAACTTACAACCAGTCTTTTTCTATGCCAATTATACACCCTCATTATTATACACAGACTACTCAGTTTAGACTAAAACAGGGAATTTATTTTTTAAGCCCAGTTTGCTTATTTTCTCAACTGATATCCACATATAGTTTTCCCACACATATAAAAGCTTCAACAATAGAATATTCTTTTAGTGATTGTGGAGGCATGCAAAAATGCCTTCTAAATTTCTGAGAAGAGGCTATTCAAAGAAGTCATAATTATCATATAATCTCAATTCAGGAAAAATTTCATCTGAAACACTTCCTATTCATAGCTACTGAAGTGTTAAATAAACAAACTAACTCATCTCAAAATAAATCTGCTGTTGTGTGGGAAAATCCTAACATCAGCACAGAATCAGTGAGACAGATAACGTTATAAAATCTAGCAATCAACATCACTGACTCTAAAAGAATCCTGTAAGTAAAGACTAACCTCATCTGATCCATGTCAGAAAAGCAAAACTTAACAATGGATTTATGTATATTCAACTGATCTATTTTTTATTTTTTTAATGTAAAAGGCGTTTTCTCAGTACGATATAAAAGATTTCTGTCTGTCTGAATGGACGTACAGTTCTGTGTCCCACATCTGAGCCTGCATTCTCTTAGCCCCTTCAAGACTCAGTACAAAAAGGACAGTTGTTCTTACTTAAATGTGAAAGTAATAATAATTTTGAACTATGACTGTTGAAATGCATGCAGCTACTTAAAAGAATTAAGACAATACTCTAGCAAAGTTTTCCAGCCTGCAATATTAGAAATTGAAGATATTTCTTTCCTCATGACAATGTTTATTTCACCAAAAACATATAGAAAGATTTTTTAATCTTTTTTCTTCAAATCTGAAGTGTATGAAAATAATCACGTCAATCTAACTGGGAAGAATAGCACAATTCTATTTGTATGTTATTTCCAGACAATTTACATTCCCAGAAATATTTATAGGATATTTATAGTAAGAAATAAATAAGTACACATCAGTAGGAGAAAATAACTGGGAATAAAACACATGGCTTAATGAATTCAGGACAGATGGCAAATTAGTGGGGGCAGTGATATAGCCATAAAGACTGTGCCAGCCAACAGAAACAGCAAAGTAAGCTTTTGGTCAACGCCAGCAGTCTTGTGGGAGAGAACACTAGTAGCAGATAAGTAAAGAAGAAAAAAGATCCATAGATTAGAATCACTTTTACTGTCACTGAAAACGAATACCTTAGTATATGCATTGAATTCTCAAAAGTGACACCTTAAAAGTGTACTGGTCAGGTATTTCTGTACATATTATTTCTATATTAGAAATACATTCTAACTATCTGCTCACATCCTTTGTTATACCAGTTTGATGTAATGAAACAATTCCAATTAGAACAGAACTAATATATAGATGGAGAACAGATCTGGAGAAGGATACAAGCAATAAAGATCAATGAAGTGATGGATTTTACTTTCATTACCTCTAGTCTTTAACTCATCTTCTTCCACTTCTATATCAAGGTCATCAAATACTGCTGCTAATGGAATCTTCAGTGTGGGAATACTGGGTATTTTAAAATCCTTATAAGGAGAAAAAGAAAACCTTATATTTACCCATTTCCCTCTTAACTTCACCAATTAGGAACTAAAAATGACTTGCGTGAATTTCAAAGTCTTACTGCCCTTAAAGTAAGCATAACAGATTTCACAGTTAATACAATTTAACAAGAAAGAATACATCTTTGTTTTCATATTAGTAGCTACTAAGTAGCTGTTGCATGATTTTATGACAATACTTGAAGACAGAAACAAAGGAAGCTATAATGTTTTCTTCCCTTGACAGAACAGTTAGCACATCAAAGCCAGTCTGTGGTTTTAAATATGCCACCAGATGGCTCACAACATTTAAGAAAGAAAAACTGAACTGCTAGAAACAAAAATACACAAATGCAGAAACAAAATTCCCATCTTGTAGCCTTAAATTTAACCCAGTGTTTCCTCTGTACCTTAAGATTTTATTAGACAGTAGGATGCAAACAGCATTCTTAGGAAGCACAGTCTGAACATATAAGGCTGGTATTGTCTTTTCAGAAAAAACTCTAAGAACAGAAATGAGTAGAAACTATAGCCTCAAAAATTAACAAAAAAAAAAATCAGTCTCACAACAGAAGACACAAAGTTTACTGCAAAGCTACAGCTGCCTGTTTATTTGGGTTAAAAAGTACCTGCACACTATTTTCCTGTGTTTGTTGAGTCAGTCTTGAATTTGGTAAAGGAGAATGAGCTCCTAATTTTCTATCCAGGAACACTTCCTTACTACAGACATAACACCAAACTCGAAGCGTAGTAAGGTTGACAGTTAGACAGTGTTTTGTCTCCTAAAACAGGCAAGAAAAACAAGAATACAATTCATAAATTTAGCATAATTAGATAACAGAAGTATTAAAACACTGGATCTTTCAATAACGCAATAGATGTGCACATTAAAATACTTCGTATTTATAGTAATTTGATTAGTAAAATTTTAGCACACACTGCAACACATTATTAGCATAAGCCACTCAAAGCAGAAACAACATACAATCAGTCTTCAAGCCAGTGTCATATATCTTATATGCTTCTGTTTAACTATAAAAGAAGACTGACTGCAGTCAGAAAAATTACACTCTGCAGTAAACTCATCTTCCAAGTATGTCTGCTATTCTACTCGTTTGCTGTATAAAATTCAGGCCATTGATCATTTGATTTTAATATTAAATGTGGACTACAGTTCCATTAAATAGCCCTCCCAGTGAATTCATTATAATACTTCACATAAAGGCTTCAGAACTATGATTCAGCTTAAAAAGCTTGTTGAAGAGGTACAGTTGTATGTAGATTTATATTAATCCAACATTGATGCCTACAGACATGCACTACATCCTGCAACGGAAAAAAAAGTAGTCAGGAGTAGGGGTAACACAATCAGAGCATACTCCTTTTAAAAGCACAGCATGCTATTTGTTCATTAATGTTCTAACAGTTGTAGAGTCTGGGAACTGTTTGGTTGCTTGTTTTCTTTTTCAGTATTACTAAAGATCAAAATTTTTTAAGTGTGTAGCCCTCCATTTATTTTCCTGCGACTGATGAATTGTAAATTGGTGGCAAGAATTTCATTTAATCAGAAAGGAAGTGAGTTTGAAAGAATATGTTTGTTAATAAAACTACCTCTGTTCCCAGCATATTCACAGAATGGCTTAGGTTGGAGAGGACCTTAAAGACCACCTAGTTCCAGCTTCCCTATCATAGGCAACGTTGCCAACCAATAGATCAGGCTGCCGAGGATCCCATCCAATCTGGCCTTGAATGCCTACTAAATGGGGCACCCACAACCTTTCTAGGCAAACTGTTTCAGTGCCTTATCACCCTTAAAGTAAAATATTTCCTTCCAACATCTAACATAAATCCCCACTCTTTTATTTTAAAGCCATTCCCTTTGTCCTGTCAGTTTAATCATGAAAAAGTTGGTCCTCCTCCTACTTGTAAGCTTCTTCAAGTACTAGATGGCTGCAGCGAGGTCTCCCTGGAGCCTTCTCCTACCTAAGCTACAAAAGCCAAGCTTCTTCAACCTTTCTTCAAAGGAAAGCTACTCCAGCCCTTTGATCATCTTCATGGCCCTCCTGTGGACCCACTCCACAGCACCACATCCCTCCCGTGCTGGGGCCCCCAGGCCTGGACACATTATCCCAGATGGGGCCTCACAAGGGCAGAGCAGAGGGGAACAAACACCTCTCACCCTGCTGGCCGCCCCTCAGTTGATACAGTCCTACAGCAGGCCTTCCAGGCTGCAGGAGCACTCTGTTGGCTCATGTCCAGCTTTTCATCTATCAGGATCCCCAAATCTTTCTCTTATTTGTTAGGAAAGAGTAATGAAGTGAATTTGCTTCATTTTGGCAAAGGCTCCAGTCACACACGTATGTGCACTGAAGAAACAGTGAGAATAAGATCCAAACAGATGCACTCAATCTGGTCAGCCCAGCCAGAACTCAGCATGCTGACAAACACAGTGCACACACACCACTGCTCCTACCAACCTGGATCTAAAATCAACACTTAGTGGGGAGGACACGTTGAGCTTGATTTACAGAGTTTTTATCTGAAGCCAACAGAACAGGGACCATATGCAGAAACAAAGCATCAGTTTCAGGAATTAAGAATTACTAGTCTTACACCTGTTCTACTCTCTATCTTCATTAATACAACTTCCCTCTTAATCATTAGGCAACCAAAATCCCATGAAGTAAGATTAAAACAATTCTTGAATTACTCAAGAAATCTTCTGTCTACAGATCTTGAAAGTTATCACTTTTTATTTGGGTGTTTTTTGTTGTGTGTTTATTTTACTATCCCTTTTAATTTTCACCACAGTCTTTATAGGAGCTCTAGGACCAGAATTACATGAGTAAACATGCAGCTGCACAAAAATTTTATTCACATGTCTTTAAGCTAGTAAAACCTGATTCTCTAAAAAAAACAAAAAGTATATGTTAGCATAACACTTTATATCAACTTCAAACAGAAAGTTCTGTAAACTACTTCACTGCTTCAAGCTACTGCATTACAAGCAAATACATTTACCTGGGAGTGGATGGTACTGTGATCAACATGGGATTCACCACAGCCAACATACGTACACCTGTTCTATTGAAAAAGATATGAAGCGGTATACAGAATTAAAAAGTGGCATCAAACAGGTTTACAAAATAGAAGCATGCTGCCAGTCTATTTTAAATGCACTAATACTTAAAACTCACAGGTTCCTAAGGAAACCAAGAGACATGCACTGTAAGTGTTAGCTTTAGGTAATATTTATTCTAAGTAAGAATGCTGGAGGATTTAACTCAACTACTTACACTGCTGGAAAGTGTTAGACATTTAGTGTTTCTGGAATACATACATATATATTGCCATTTTGATATTTTAGTTTAGAATAAAGTCAAGATACATTTTTACAACTTGTTATTTAACAGACACTGTGGCAGAAAATATTGTTCCCTCAGTGTCTATAACACGAACTGCGACAGATTTGAAGCCTGACATATTTATATAAAAATGACTTTACACCCTTATATACAAGGCCTATTTATCATAGAACTACATCACCATTGATTCTTTATCTTCAAATAAGGGTTTCTGGCACTATATGGTTAAGTATTCACTACATTTTAATTAAAAGATGTAGAGCAGTTGCTGACTTTAATTGTTGAGTTTAATTGTGCTAATTGCGAAACATTATTTGGCTGAGTTGAATGTGAAAACTCACAGCTGTCAATCTTCTAGCAATTTTAATTAATTCCTCATTTGCATGAGTCAGGGCAATCCTTTAAGAGAGTACAGCATGTTATTTGTATAGTGGTCTACGCATGTTAATTTATGCAATCAAATTGCAGCCGGACACAGTCAAATTCCTATATTAAATAATCACAGGTGTTGGTTAGGTTACAGATAGTTAACATGCTGGGATCTCACCATGTGCTGGCTGTTTTTCTATGCACAAAAGGTGAAGACAAGATGATTAATTCATCCAAGAGGAGATGTATCAAAGCATGAAACTTTAAATGTACTACTGTAATCAGAAAACTCTGCCATGGAACTGCTGGTATGAAATTAAGTTTTTCAATAAGAGTCCAAGAGTTCTAAGTGAGAAATAAAAAGCAAGCTTTAAGCTTCACAGCATTTTCCCACCTGCCAGGTTCACGCATCCCTCAACACCTCATCCTACGTGTCTTGTTATTGCCAAGAGGATTTTTACATGTAATTAAACTTCAATACATGTAAGAAAAAGACATTAAACGTGGCTGTTTTTCCCCTTCCTTTCTATCTTCTATTAACAGAAGGAACAAAATCTGATCTCTTCACTGTTACAATAAATTTAAAAGATAAATAACAGTGTATATGTTAGTAGTATTTGCACCTACAGGTTCTCATCTCAGCCTAGAAGTCTGCCTAAAAGAACTTAAATGCTGTCAAGAAATGAAGCCATGCCTTTAGAGTAAAATATCAAACTCCAGAAACAGCTCCAAGCTTGAAGAGCTGGGAAGACATTTTAAAAACTAAATCAGCCACACATTTTCCTGTTGGTATGGATCAGAAGCAATAGTTTCAGACTTTTTTTTTTTAACACACTGAAGTTTGATTTTTATTTACAGACAGAAAGAAGAATAAGGTAACAACGTATTTAAGAAAGTACTATATATAGGGTAAATACAGTACAAAACCCACACAAGTTCAAAGTTCTATGTTTGAAAAAAAAAAAAGGTGCAGGGGTACTTATTTTTAAGAATCAAAATTCAGAGTATCTATTTTTACAGTCTTTAGAAGCCAGCACGTACTGCTACACGTTATTATTAAAAATTATAAGAGAAGCTTAGAAAAAGTAGCTTAATTTATTCAGGAACAATATATTACCTTAGGATCTACAGACACAGTGGAAAGATTTACTTAAAAATATATATAAAAAAATAAAAGCTATAAAAACAAGAAGAAACCTTAATATGCTGGCCTCATATTAAAAAATATACATATATCTCATTTCAAATATAGTAAGTTACAAGAAAAATACTTCAATACAGTCGTCCCTTCCAATAACAAAAAACACTGCCAATTTTTTTCTAGAAGACTGCAGGTCAAGTTCACAATTGAGACACTTACCTCCAAGCATGCCCAAAGGTTGGGTCCTCTAACTTTACAGTCCTGACAAGTGCCCTGTTCAGTTAAATACATGGGAAAAGATGGATTTTTATTTACTTTCATCAATAGATATTTCTCTGTTACAGTTTCCACTTGTAACTATAGATAGGTAGCGTTACTGATGTTCCATTTCCACATTCTAAGTAACTAATTGCCACAACAGCAGCATTCGAAAAGGTTTTGCTTATCTCTTTTAAGTGATATTTCCATTAAAACATTGCTTGCTTTCAAAAACAGCAATGAGAAAATTAAGTATGGAAAAGGGGCTTTTCAGCTTTACAGTCCATTATTGATACCATATTTAATTTTAACATCATTACAGCAGTGCAAAAAGATTTTACTCCATATTTAGCACTTTTTTTTTTGCAGTTTATGCCTAGTGATACAGAATGAGGTGTGCAGCTGAATTCATGAGGACATCTAACTGAGATCAAAAGGAAGGAATCTGCTACAACTCACGTGAGACTTCTGTATCAATTCCTCTTTTGTTATCTCACCAACCGACTCCAGGTGTGGGCAATTGCTGCCGAGCGATGACATTTTCCAATGCTTTATTTTCCAAGATCCAGAAGCTGGGATTTCCAAGACCAAGAAGGCACTTTGCAATAGGAGAGAGAATGAGCAAAAACAATCTCTTATAGGATGCAGCAGTAGTAGATATCTAATGTATAATCTTAACAATAATGCACCTTTAAAAAATGTTAAAATAACATTAAAAGTAAGGGATCAACAGTCCAAATTAAATACAGCTGAGTTCTAAAAGAAAATGCAATCCTCTTATTTTTTTTTTTTAGTTTTAAGGCATAAACCTATAGGAGTGAAGCAAAGCCAGCCTGTCCTGGACTATTTCTTGGCTTCATGGCACTCAAAAGGCAAAAAAAGAAAGCGACAGCTTTCAAGCCTACCCAGGACTGTGTGTTCTGGAAAGTGTTATTACACAATACTGCTGAAGTGTGCAGAAGCCATGTGATCTGCTTGTCAGGGCAGAACGAAACTTTATCTAGTTTTTATTTATTTACAAAGACACATGCTAGATACCAGGTACATCGTATAACAAAAGCAAGCTGAAACTTGTAACTCGCATGTAGTACAGACTGCCCAGCTAACTTCACTGGTGTTTGAGTTCCTCCTGTCCATCCAACAACCCTAATGCAGACACAGAAACTTATCAGAAATAAGAAATGCTAAACACATCCACTTTTCCACCATTTTCATATAAAAAAAAAAACCCCACACCCTGAACTTGGCTACATTACTTCCACATAAGTACTCAGTTGACTCTCCCTCCAGTTCTGTTACTTAAACAATTGCTAGTGATGCCATGGTCTCTTACGCCCAAGACATCTTAAACTTTCACTGCCCAGTTATCCATCCAGTCTCCCTTTCCTTTACCAAGGCATGCATGTAAACTTCCAACCTAATTCAACAACACACTTTCTTCTAACTGTTTGCAGCCTTTGGCACTGTCTTTCCACTTCTCATTTGCTTTGGCAGCTCTAGACCTGTTTCTTCACCTATGTGACCAATCACTGCTAAGTACTAGGTAATCCAGGGCTCTGGCAAGGGAGATTGGAAACAAAACCTTGTCAGGTAAGCATTTCATACACACTTCCTAGTAAACTTCACCTTTTTATCTTTGACTTGGTCTTCATTTCTACTGTCCTGTAATAAAATATTTGTTGTTTCAATTTCCTCTGATTACTGAATTAATGTGTGTGTTATTACTACACTACATAAATCATATTATATTTGGGAGTTTTGATCAAATTAAGTCTAAATTCTCAATGAAATAACTTTCTAAAAGCATTATTCTTGAACATAAGTTGCAGATGAAAAACTATTTCCTCAGTTTGAGTCTATTTGGAGTATTGCTGAAAGACTTCTAATACAAAACCTATTGTTTTTCAGGCAAAAACTCATCAACTTTATCATACTGGAAATTCTGGTTTGAACTGCAAAGCTCCTTTCCAGAAAGGAAAGAGAAGAGTTTATGTACATTTCATCTTGTACATTTTTCAATAACTACACAAACGTTAAAAATGGATGAGTGAGTTTCAAACAAAACCTTATCTTAAAAGATGTCACAGTGAATTAAAGCTGATTTAACATAAATGCTTCAGAAAGGTTGGTATAACAGCTTACTGAAACCTTAGGCTTAATTACTTTACAAAAGTATATTTCTGAATGAAATATTCCAAGCAATAAAAAGCAACGAATGAAGGATGAACATCAGCTCATACTATCAGATAGCTATTTCTCACCATTGCAACTGCAAAACCAACACGAACAAACAAAAAAAAACTAATTAACCCATATAAAACAACAGAAGCATGAACAATATTTTAAAGCATAATTACCAGCAAGCTATTCATTATTCAGCAGAACTCCATGGCATTATAAGACTTCAGTGCTGCCTACCAGAGAAGTTTGTTTTACACATACGCTAAGAGTTGCAGTAATCTAAAAAGCTTATCAAAGTATTTCTTAAAAAGCATAGCAGATTTTAAATAGCTGCTTCTGGTTTTGTTTTCTGTTTTATTTTTATTGAAGCTAAAATCAATATTTCCATCCATCTAATCATGGTAGTTAACATTTCAACAGATGTTGAAATAAACAAATATCTGTCTTCCTTCAGCTGATGTCCCAAGAGCATTTTTATCAGATCATTTTACAGGGCTGTTCCCACACACCTGAATAATTGCCCTATCAACAAATTAGTCTAAATGAACTAAACTGAGAAATCAAAAGATAACTATGAAGAGCTAATCTTATATAAATCCCAGACAACTACATTCTAATTTTCATAAACAAAACAAAAACAGAACTCAATTACAGAATGTTGGTGGAAAACTAAGAACAAGAGGATTATTCTGCAGACAACAGTTGCCTCAAGCAGCAATTTTATCTTCATTATAGGCTTTAATTACTTTGACCATACAGCTCTGAGTAACAGTGTATTTAGCCAGTTAGCACTAAGCTCAAGATTCTCCACTTGGGCTTATTTCCCTACAGGCTAAGTGAAACAGTCATGTTTATTTTCTCTTTCAATATCAATAATCAAGAAAGAATAGTACAGAGATGTGATTACATATCTGGATGTTTAATTACTTAAATAGTAAGAGCTCTGCAGCTTTCAGTAATTAATTACTACACAAATATTCTTCACACTTGGAAAACAACAACAAACAAACAAAAAAAAAAAACAACAACATCAACATTCACCGCAAACTGCACACGCCCTATGCTTCAGATGTATGCATTCAGATGTTTAAGATGTATGTTTTCTTATCAACATTCTGAAGAATTCTGTGACAACCTATTATTTCACAACAACAGTGTACAAAAAAAAATATTTTTTATTAAGAAATGTGAGGAAGTTTGGTAATAAAACAAAACTAATCAGGAGGATCAAAGGAAGACCAACCACTCCTTAGTTTCACATCCCAAATTCCTTTTTACTCTATTATCTAGTCCTGTTTTTGATACCTGGTCCCTGGATCTGGGCAACATGAGCTACTCACTGAGATAAGATGCAATGGATTCATTATGGAGTCACTTTCATTAGATGTTCTCCCTTGTATTGTTTCATAAAATCATCAGGGTTGGAAAAGGCCTCTAACATCATTATGTCAGACTGCCCTCTACCACCAATACTGCCCATCAAACCATGACCCTTGGTGCCAAATCCCTGTCGTTTTGCTCCACCTCCAGGGTCGGTGACCCCACCACCTCCCCGGGCAGCCTGTGCCAGTGCAGCTCCGCCCTTTCAGAGAAGAAAATTTTTGTGATGCACAACCAATACTAGGTCTTAAATTTAAGAAAGAAAAATGTGTGTCTATACTCAAACACTTGCACCATAAGACAAGTGTTATGGCCTAAAAATTAAACCTAGGAACTTAATTATTTTTTTTTAACATCGTTCTCCTTTTTAACGTGATTCTTAGAACCACAATTAACGTGATTCTACAACACTACCACGGAACAGACAGTTAAAAATAGACATTTTTCCTTTGAGAAGCGTATCTCCAGGACCAAGCTCAAAAGCAGTTGAGCTAAGGACAGAGTTCAAGCATTAATTGAAAATGATAAGTCATAACCGATGAACTGAACACCACAGTCCTAAACCGCCAAAAGGACGCTTAAAAAAAGCTCCGAGACTTAACCCGCTTATAAGGTTACACAATACTTACGTTACGCTGCCTTCTACAGCCTGCTCATTCCCTTCGTTCCTCCACCACCCAGCACGCAGCCCCCGGAGCACCGAGCCGGCAGGGAAGGCCCTGCTCGGCCTGCTGGGTGCGCGGGCACAGCGACAGCTGTGACCAGGCCGCCTCAGACTCGGACGCAACCACCGCCCGCCCGCCTCCCATCCCCACAGCGCGCCGAGACCGCCCCCATTCCTCCCATTACCTTCAGAGCGCACCGAGCCGTGCCGCGGCCAGCCCCGCTGAGCGCGCACCTCACGCTCCGGGGGCAGCGCTTCCGCAGCCCGCAGGCCGCGCCGGAGAAGGTGACCGCAACTGCGCCGAAGGCACAGCGCCCCCTCGCACAGCGCGCCCACCGCCTGCGGCCGCTCCTGACGCGCCCCGCACAAAGATGGCGGCCGCAGGCTCTCGCCCCGCCCTGCCCGGCTACCTGTAAGGGAAGGCTGCCCCGCGAAAAGATGGCCGGCGCGGGCTCCGAG
This sequence comes from Cyrtonyx montezumae, assembly GCF_038088225.1. Lineage (NCBI taxonomy): Eukaryota > Metazoa > Chordata > Aves > Galliformes > Odontophoridae > Cyrtonyx > Cyrtonyx montezumae. Next base: position 10,776,735 of record NW_027071825.1, read on the forward strand.
CGGGGCGGGATGTCCTTACTCGGAAGGGGCCGCCTCCCGGCCGACCTCGACCGCTCCGCGCCGGCCCGGAAGCGGATCCGCTCCGTTTCCTAGCAGTGGCGGGAGCGCGGAGGGAGCCGCCCGCGGGGGTTGTGGCTGCCGCTACAGGTAACTGAGGGCGGCGCCCGCAGCGCCGCTGCGCGGTGGGACCTGGCTCGGTACCCGGGGCCTCGGGTGAGTGCTGAGGAGCCGAGTGCCGCCCGCCCGGGTTCTGCGAGCGCCGCGCGGCTCTGCGTCCCCGCCCGGAGCTCCGGGGCTGCCTCCCCCGGCAGAGCGGGCGCGTCGGGCGCGGGCACAGCTCCCGCTTCTGCGAACGTGGCTTCGCCCTCGCGGTCACCCCGCGCTGAGGCTGCGGTTGGGGCTTTGCGTTATGGGTGGTGTTCCTCTCGCAGAGTGAGGTTACGTCAGGCTGTTGTATTTATTCCTTACCGCGTGTCTGGCGAAAGGCTGAATCGCTCGGTGAGGACCTTCCCTGTCTGCCCCTGAACTTTTTGAGCTGGTGAACGCGTTCCGCTGACAGCAGCGGTCGGAGGGCTGTCTTGTGTATCAAGTGGAGAGTATAAGCAGCGAGCTTTCAGACGGCCCACTGTAGGTCCCTCCTTAGACATGGCCCTTGGCACAGCACAGTTACCACGGGCTGGAGCTGAGCCAGCAATGCCTTCTCATTAAAGTGCAAATCTCTGTGCACGAGCATCACTCAGACAAGTCAGGTACCTGTCATATGAGGTCCACAGGCCTGTAGAAAAAAGCTGCCCTGGTCTTGCATTGCAAAATTCTTCATTCTTCGTTTGACAGTATTCAGAGGTCATCTGTGACTGATGTTTTCGAGGTAATTCCACTTAATGAGGTTATGGGAGAGAAGGAGCCATGTCGGAGGAGGCTGTTCCTGAGGCACGCTTTTCTCTGAAGACAGTGGCTCTACAGGCATTTCACCTTCCCGTGTCCTGGTATCACTCTCTCACACAGGTAATGTGCACGTTACCTGAGTATTGTGACTTGTTATACGTTTTTAAAGTTTAATTGTAATATGGTACTCACTCTTCTGATCTTAATATGAGCTAAACTTGTGAGGAATGTCTTGGCCTTGGTAACTAGAATATCTGTTTCTTTTATCTTCTCCTGGTGATGGTGTATCATTATATATCAGACTAAACAGATGGCTTTTTCTGCAGTGTTAATTTTGCACAATTAAAATATCCGAGTTGTCCTTCTGTAGAATTTTTGGGTGGTTAACAACTAAATATAACATAGCAGTTGGTTAAATTTTGGGTAACAGTATTCAGTGCAGTCTCACAGATTTCCATTACCACTTTCTGAGTTAATCTAAGTGATGATTCTTTAACAGAAGTCAAAAAGCATACTTCTTGCTATTGAGTCACTTCTGCTTGAATAAATAAGTGTCCATTGACTAAACAAAGCAGAATATGAATAAAAAATAATTTGGTTCTTTTCACTGTTTGTGTTTGTTTTATGCATGGAAAGATTGTCAAATAAAATATGAAGGCTCTACTGATTACAGAATTTGCTTCCATAAATGGACCTTGTGTGATTTGATTTATTTAGTTGATATTGTGCTGTATAAATAGCAATGTCGATAGCAGTCCCTCACATTTGGGTGAAGATTTGTTCTGACCTTTGTTTTCAGGTTGGAAGGCTGTGAGCGTTGTGAAGCTAACACTCCTTGTCTGCAGGGAATAGTAAGATGTAACCCTGGAGCACCCTGAAGACACAGGCAGGGAGGAGTTGCTGTTGTTATATTGTACAGATCCAGAGAAAAAGAGGTGATAGTTGCCCGTAACTGCAAGTTGGATGAATGATAGAGTCAAAAACATCAGGATTATTTGAAAATACAAATACTGCAGTTCTATCCCTCAGAGAATAAGTATATTGGAGAGCCATGTTCTCTTGCCATAACACACAGAAAAGAGTAAAAAAGGCTTCTACTTGGCTTTGCAAAATATGGCTCAAAACCAATTTTTTTTCTCTACTATGCATGTGGCAAATCTCTGAAAAGGATTTGCAATATATCTTGCAGTTTGTCTCACAGTGCAGCTGTAGATGTCCCACCAATCCCTTTGGATCTCACCTGGCCATCACAAAATTAATAATAATTAATAGTTTCTCAGGGTATGTGAGCACAGAATCTCTTAGTTTCTTAGTTGCCCAGGTTAGGACACCAAGAGTCCAAGGGGAAAGGTGGAAATTGAGCATGAATTTCCAATGAAGTCACATTCTTTACTTTTCAGATAAAACTTTCCCCTGGGTTAAAGAAGCTATTCACAGTCACAGCAGTGAGTGCAATATCTGTCATTTTTCTGGCCCATCATTTCAAAAGAAAACGTGGAAGGAAAAACAAGCAAGTGTCACAATGGGAGCCAGGTCATCTACTATTAGAATGTACCAAAGCGGCCACATCAGAAAAAGGTACGTGAAGGAACCCCAGAATCTTTTTATTTGTCTTGGGGGAAGGAAAGGGATGTGAAGGGGACTGTGTGTGTAATGGTATATAATGGCAAAGTAAACAATTTTCCTTAGTGTGGGGGAGGTTTATATTGTTGAAGTAGAAATTGTTAAAACGAAGCTAGTGTTTTATAAGTTAGCTAGTCTTCTTCTCATTGTTTTATTGTAAATTTGAAACAAAATATATATTTCTTCAATAGTACACTAAAAATTGGATTTGCAGTTCTTCTGGATGTACCTCAAAAGTGAGAAAAGCAGATTTAAACTTTATGGAATGGGAAAATAACTGCTTAAAATGCATGCTTATTGCTATGGATATGGACTGTTGTAATTTGTAATTTCTAATACAGAGTGTAAATGAAAGAATAATTGTTTGCTTCTGAACTGGATTTTATTGAAAAGATTGGAAATGGCTCTTGCTAGTTCTTGTTAACATACGATCTGCTAGTTTTAAAGCTTCTACAAACTGAAAGTTCTGTATCTAATAGGTTCAAGCTGTTCCAGTAGTCGACAAAACTTGACTCTTTCTCTGAGCTCTGCCAAGGAAAAAGGATCACAGTCATGTATCTATGCAAACGGAGGGCTTTTCAGTAAATATTCTGGTTCAGTTCAGAGTCTGGTCTCAGTAAGTAAAAGTGTTTTGTGGATTTCAGTTCTGTTAACCTGCACTGGGTGTGCAGCTAGTGGTTTCACTGAGCTGAAACAACTTTTCTGAATAAGCTGTATTTACTGCCTCTGAGGGCTAGAAAAGCTGACTGCACAGAAGATGACTTTGTGGAAGAAGCTACTATACTTTCTACACAATATAAATAGTTTTTGTCAGAGATTTTATGTAACTGTAAAGTAATGGGACAGCCCACTGATTCTGTCCCTCTGACCTTTCCTGTCTTGTGTCTAACAACTTCATAAGGATCCAGTTCCATGAGATGGAATGAGCCAAACCTATGCTACTCAGTGCAGTGGAAAGCAGGATTCCTCTCATATCTTATACTCAGTTATATACTCCTTTTTTAGATGTGTGTGTTATATGTATGTGTGTGTATGTGTTTATAAATATAAGTTAAATACACACACACACACACACACATAGCTTTGATCCATTTTAGACCTTTTAGTGAGTGAAATGAGTTTACTGACTTGGCACTAAAGTCACTTATGATAAATCAAGATTGAACGCTTTTTTGTTAGGTTACTGAGTTGGACTGAATATCCAAACATTAGAACTGACACAAGGGTAGCAGAAAAATCTGAATGTAGAGAATTGGTGACGTTCTCAGTCACATCAGCTCCTCCTAGACTTGTGGTCTGGAACAACAGGTCTTGAGAATGCTCAAGAACTTTTGGAGTTGTATAACTTACTGGCACAAAAGCCATGGGAAGGATAACATGGTATAGGTCAAAGATGTGAGTAAGAGAAGGAAAGAGGTAAGGACCACTGAACCCCTAGTCAGAATACTATGCTAAATGAAGGTTCCCTGTGCTCCTCTGTTACATAGTAAATGCTACGGTGTGGTGGGTTCTTCAGGCTGAAGATGATCTTTGTTTCATTGATCAGTGGCTCTAATTAGAAACTGCTTACAGGACAAAAAGTGTAATACAGCATAGTTTCTTTGACGTTGTGCCTAGAAAGTGTTTTTTTTAAGACTTTTTTTTCTATCCTTTTTTAATAATCTACAGTCAAATGTAACTTGGAGAACAATATTGTAAATCAATGATTAATTTCATATTTTAGAAAAGGAGCAATACAGACTTCCACAACATTGCTCTTATTACTGGGGTGTGATTTACCAAAGAAACAGTTACACTTGGCCTGATAACAACTATGCTTTTCTAAAGTCTTTCAAGAGGTTCATAGGTACATTAGGTTGGAAAGGACCTACAAGATCATCTAGTCCAACCATCCTCCTATCACTATCCCTACCTACTGAACTACTAAATAAAATCCCTTAGCACCTCATCTAAATGCTTCTTGAACAGCGCTGGGGATGGTGCCTCCACCACCTCCCTAGGCAGGCCATTCCAGTGCCTGACCACCCTTTCAGAGAAAAAATGTTTCCTCAAATCTAAGGTAATTTGTAGATAAGGCTTGGACCATAATGTACACTGGTAGGAATGTAGTCTTAAGGATACTCTGTATAGCAACATTCCTAGATGTTGTTTTTAAACTATATTTCTTTATTTATTTTTAGGTTCAGAGTGCCACCTCTTGTCACAGTTGTGCTTGTGCCAATTCTAATTCCTGGGATAAAGCAGATGAAGAGGATATGAAGCTTGTTAATATTCCAGTGACTACACCTGAAAATTTATATTTGATGGGTAAGTTATCATAAGAATATTCAGTATCTACCAGCAATTAAAGTAAATAATTGTTTTTATGACAAAGTGGCACCTGCACAATATTACTGTACTATTTTTTTTCAGTATCCTGTGGGTATAAAAACGTTTCCAAAAAATAATGAAAACCTACTTAATCTAGTGTTAGGTTTTGGAAATACAGAATTTTGATTCCTATGTTTGTAGTAGTGAGCTATAGATTTGTTTTTAAAAGTAAACAGGAAAAAATACCACTGTCCTTTTTACTTTAAACATATTGTGAATTTCTTCATCTTAAAAAGGCAGGTGGCCGTTTTAAGAGCTTGCATTTCTGCTGTAATCATGCATGTTATCCGTATAGTTTCTGGTGACTCTTAAAATATGAATACATAAGGAAGCTGTGTGTCTCATGGAATGGAGGTATTCCTCATCTTACCCTAGGTATGGAGCTCTTTGAAGAAGCACTGCGTCGATGGGAGCAGGCATTAACTTTCCGTAACAGGCAAGCGGAAGATGAAGCAAGCTGTAGTTCCATCAAGCTGGGAGCAGGAGATGCAATTGCAGAAGAAAGTGTAGAAGTGAGTATATTTAATCTTCTCTTATCCTGACATTTCGTTGCCTTTTGCTACCTGAATATTGTTAAACTTCAAATGCAGTTACCAAAACTGAGAGTGATTTCAGAGAACGTGCATTTGAAGGATATATAACTTCTTTTTTTATCCCATTTCTTTTAATTAATTACTTCAGCTGGGAAAGTAGTTTTATTTCTTGCCAATTGCTGCTGCATCAATGTTTACTTCTGGGCAGTATTACTATTATCAAGTTACCAAGCATTTCTTTAACTAGTTATCTCTCTTGGATCATCTCTTTCTTGTACAGCTGTGAGAGGATATCTACTTAGCAAAGATACAAGCCTTGAGAAAGATGATTATTTGTGAATATGATATGATATGGTTTTTGTGAATATTCACAAATAAATATATTGAACTTTATCCGTATCCCTTTGTCCTCTTGAACTAAATGATGAAATATCTTGAAATATACCTGTACAGCCTTCGCTCTGGTGCAGTAAGCATCACAGAAAATTTTAAAGGTTTAGATTTTATTTTTATTATACTAAGTAAAATACATGTTCCTGTAGAAATGCATTTGTATTCTGCATGTTGAAGTGTTCATCTCACAGTGTCCTTGTGCTGCTTGTAGGAAACCAGTCTGGCACAGTGAGCTCTTTAAAGACTGAATAAGATTTCTTTGTAAAATCCAAGAATGTAGAATGTAAATAAATGAGAAGTCCTCTAATGTCCTTCTTCTTGCAGGATATCATTAGTGCTGAATTCATCCATAAGCTTGAATCCTTGCTTCAAAGAGCTTATCGTCTTCAGGAGGAGTTTGAGGCCACCCTTGGGACCTCTGATCCTGCTTCTCTGGCTAATGATATTGGTGAGTACTACTGTTTTGGTTTTATTGCTTGTATTAATGCCTCTTGTGGAGGGAACTCATGGAAATATTCACTGAGCAGAGCTATTTTTATCAGTAAATAAATGGAATAAATTCCAGGTCTTTCACATTATTATTTAAATCTTGATGTAGTATTTATATTTTAAATAGGAATGAACCGGTGAGAGGGTTTGTTTTATTCCCCTCGTGGATTGTCAGTATATATCAGTATTTTCATAATTCTTCTCAGCTTTGTGAAGTTCATCTTGACTCAGGTATTTAAATACTTATGCAGTACAAATATATGTCCCTCTTCTCACAGCATGGTTGTATGAGAGCATTTCAAAAGAAACCTTCATATATCATCTGAATATTTTAATTGTGGATGGCCTGGTGTAACTTTAAATAAATAAAAGAAAATAAAAAATGCAAAAAAAAAAGCCCAGCCCACAACAAAATGGAACCAGAAGGACAGTAAAATATACCCATTTTCAAAGCTCTCATGCTTAGATTGAAATTTATCATAGGTATTAGTGACTAAACCTGGTATGTTGTAATGGCAAGTCTAATAAGAGTTATTGCTCCTAGACATGCAAATTTCATTTAAAGAATTGATTTAAGATGTTCTTAAATCCTGATATCACTTCACCCTTCATAATTCAGTATCAAGCATCTGATCTCAAATAACTGTCAGACTTGAAAGGCAGAACGTATTCTGAGGTTAGTTTTAGTTTGTAGTCTTGTTTGTTACATTCTGCTTTGGTTTGGTTGGCACAAGGTGGCAGTGCTCTCATCTGTTAGCTTTCACATTATTCTACAACTTCTAAATAGAGATCTGAGTTAGGTGGGAATTAGGTCAAATCTGGCTTCCTGACGTGACTGTGTACGCTTGCAAACATAACATAAGCAGAAAAGTGTTTGGATGTTTTATTTTGATGTCTGAAACCATGAGCCACAAATAAAGTTGCAGAATATATCCTTTTTTAAATAGAAACTTACGTGTAGCTTTGTCCTCAGGCAAGATTAATAAAATGGAATTCAAGGGGCCCAGTGTATTTAGTTGTTGATTGTTGTGTTTCCCTGGAAGTACTTTAAATTGATATTTTATTACTATTATTTTTTTAGATGTGATAATTTTATTCGTTTTCGCAAAGAATGCTCTGTCAATTCTGTCATTTTTCAAATACTATTAGTAGAAATAATTTGTGACCTCCCAAGTAGATATTGCCAGTTACTTCATTATTAATTGCATTTGTGCTGGCCTGGATGTGTGATGGCAATAAAAATAAAGAATTCACTGAGTAGTGCTTCACTGTTCCGGATTTGGGTTTTTTGTCATTACCTTAAATTCACAGCTTGAACAGCTGCATCACTTCCGCAGAAAGTTATTTTAGAACATAAACAGAAGAACATCACCTCACCAAACATTGTGGCACTTAAAAGATTTAATACAGAGGATGTTTTTGTCTCATATTTATTAGATACAGAAACATTTATTCACTTATAATTTCATAGATAATTTAATTTTTCTTGTAGGATATGACTACTGGATATAATGTGTGAATCTTTGAAGAAGGATATTTCTGAGATCAGTTTTTTTTTTTTTGTAACTTTTCTGGTAAGAGACAGAAAAATGTGTTTGTGAGAATGCTTAAGGCATTTTTGTTTTTGTTTTTCCTTTAGTTTTTACTTGGTAACACAGAGAAAGAAAATGAAAGGAGTTCTCAACAGACTTTCCCTTACTACCCCTAAAATGTATATATTGACATATAATACTCATTTTGTTTCACTGAAGCTTTGTATAATTCTTTTACAAAATGATAGTCCTGGATAATTCACATCTAAAACTCATGAAGGAAGCTGGATAAAGAAAGCACCCTAATCCATCATGTACCAATCGCTGAACTTGGAAAGAGGAAAATGTTCTAAATGATTGGGAAATTGCCAATAGAGTTACAAATGAGGAGGGAAAAAAAAACGGGGGAGGAGGCTGGTGAAAGAAAAAGCACAAACCAAAATGTCATGCCAATGAAATAACGGAGTTAATAATTCAATGTTCTGTTACCTCAGATGATAGAAGCTGTAATTAGTGCCAGTCGATATGATTTCTTAGGAACTAGCTTTTCTTGATCTGTAGGTTTTATTGAGAGATGTGCAATTTTGAGAACTGATATAACATATATTGGATGATAAGAATTAGCTTGCTGACTTGAACATTTGTTGATGCTCTGCCCACTATTAGGGGAGGAATTGTAGAAAAATATTTTAGGATAATTTGTTGGTCAAACATTGTAATTTTATCAAATATGTAGTTGATGATAAAATTGTTCATGTGACTTGAAGCTGATGAAACATAATTTAGGGCATTAAAACATTGATTAATAAAGTGTTAATAATATTGACATGAATTATCTTTTTGATTGTGTTTGAATATAGGCAAGTATGAATTGTACATAGATGTGGGAGATTTAAAAAAAAATAGGAAAAATATGCCTCAAAATCAGTGTAAGTTATCAGAATGTGCTGTAGGAGAAAAAACTCTCAAACACTACTAATCTTTGACTATGTGACAAGGACAGTATCAGCATATTTGCAGAGATACGGTCTTGTTTCTGTATGGCTTTAGGATACTGTGTACCTGTTCTGTTTATTTCCTTTTGAGAGAAGAGGATGCGTGTGGGGCTTAGATGGTTACTGTAGTCTTTTTGGCATTTAAATGTCCAGCATTGTGACTGCTACTTTTTATTCTTTCATAGACCTTTGAGAAAAAGCCTTTGTTCTCCTATGTAGGTAACCAGAAAATGCTTTGCCTTATTGATTTTGCTTGGTTTTATTTTCCTCATCTCTGATTACATATATTTTGTGACATTTTTTCTTCAGTTTTCTCCATCTTTAGTACTTGTCATTAACCACAGCTGGAAGCAGGGCTCTGGCAATGGGGCAGATGCTATCAAGTGTTATCAAAGGACTTGCTGCAAAACATCTGACTAGTATTCCTTATTACAAAACTCTCAGTTATAGTGAAATCCAAATCTGGCCAGGAGGGAAATTTTCAAAGTTAAAGTTACCCATCGATTTCTGCTTTTTCAGTTTCCTCTGAAAATATTCAGCCAAAGCTCTGGGGCTCCTGAACCCACTTTCCCATCTACTTGTTGGGCAGGAGAATATCTCATGAGTAATCATCTTTAGATGTTGTTCTTCTCAGGGTCTAATTTTCTCTAAGTAAGAAGTTAGTGCTGCTGTTGACTGATGTTCTTCTAAATTTTGTGCTCCTTACTTTCCAGGTCTGATAGTTTGACAGTTCTGTGAGTTGTACCGAGGTCCCTGTTGCTGTGTAGCTCTGTGCATTATTTTGCTGTGAAAGACCACGGAATGGGTGCTGCAGGCGGGGACACACTGCTGACATCTGTCTCATACCACAAACTTGCTTTTTTTTGTGTGATCTCATTCACTAGTTGAAGTTGTTTGACATGATAAACAATTTGCCAGCGTGCTTTGAGAGAGAGAATTCTGGAGGAAGCTATTGGTAATGTGCTATGTGGGAGAGTCAGGAACAAGTTACCTGGGATACTGTTAGAATACAGTCGCTTGTCACTGCAACTAGTCTCTTTTGTGATGTGGCTGAAGTGCTTCTTTGCTGCTTGCTGTGACAGGTGAAAGATGGCTTGTCAGAGCAAGCAATCATCACTTGAAGTGGCTGCATGCTCTAGTCGAATATTCAACTTTACACCTGCTAAATAAATACCTCTTGTGGGTAGATTTCTGCCAGGTTGTTACTGCCATTCTTATTAATTGCAAATTGTCTCTTTCAACTCAGTAACCTATTGTTGAGTTAGAAATGAATACAGTCCTGGAAAAGATTTACATTTTAAAAAGATAAACTAATGGGACCTAATTGTGTTCACTATGATTGTGCTCCCTACTGGACTTTTAGAATTATCATAGAAGCCAGCAAGCTAAAAATGATCTGTAAAGCACAAGAATTCCTGAATGTGAAATTAAAAGAAATACCTAGGGCTAAGCTGCTGTTGGTTTTATGCTGATTGATTCTCTTAAGAATGAAAACTAGGACTGGAAAGCCTAGAAGCAGGCATTCCTGGGGCAGGCATAAGCTACTCTGAATCAGGAAGAAGGCAATTGGCAGAAAAGACATTGTAGAGCTCCTTGACAGTATTTAATTCCTAATTCTTAAAAGTATTGTTTTGATTTCAACTATGAAAAGGAATGCTGACGCTCAAGCTAATATATGTATACTGTTCCCTAAACTTTTTGATAAATTAATAAATACATTTTATACATTAGTAATTAATAATTAGATTTAAATTTAAAAATATTTGTTTAATTAACTTTTTGTTTATACCTTTTACAACAAGCAGAAGATCTGTCAGGAAGGTCTGTGTTGTTGGATGATAGGTATGTCTGTTTCTTTTTTTAATTTTCTCCTCACTCTCCAAGATATGCCTGGCATTTGGGAGAGAATGAGCACAGTCTATAACCTAGTGACAAAAACTCTCGGGAGAACTTGTTTATTAGAACCCTCTTCTTTAGCTGCTCTTAAACAGGGAAGCCTTTGCATAATAGGCAAAGCTATTGAAGGGTTGTTTTTATATATTTAATCAGCACAGACTTCTTAATGTTTTGCTGTCTGTTGGTGAATGTGTGAGGTCTGTTTCTTCCTGCTTATAAATTATTAATGGAAAATATTTAGTTTGAGAGTACCACACTTTATTTGGTTACACACAAGAAATATTTCTGTTTCTAATTCTCAGATAGGCACTGTTTAGGAGCTCAGCAGTTCTGAACAGTTCACTTAGTTGTTCTGCCTAGTGGTATATACCATAAAATAATTTCCAAGTGGTTTAACTTTTTGAAATGAAATGACAGATATTTGAATTGTAGAGGATGCTCTTCAACTATCAGTAATATTTCAGACTTTGCTCTAAAGCCATAGTTGGCCAGTATTAGTAACACTAACTCTCCAAATTGCATTCAGCAGAATTCTTTGCCCAAAAGTCCGTAAAGGCAGGATGCTGGGATTGTGAGATTGGTAGGTAAAGGTTCAATTCAAAATGTAAACAAAAACATTTCTACAAGCTTTATGTGTATTGAAAGATCATAATGCTTGGTTTTTTCAGCAATATTCTGTCAGTTTTAGTAGTATCGTGCTTGAAAGTCAAACGGTTTTGCATGGACCTGCCCAGAAGTTTTCAGTTCTGAAAAGGTTGTTTTTTGATAATCTGTATCTTTGTGCTGATATTTGATAACCTGGAGTGTATACTTGTATTTCTTCTACAAGCTGAAGCTCAGATGCCTTTTCCTTGCATAGTAAATGGATTAGTTGCAATTATCTCAGCAGTGACTCAGAATAATCTTTTTGTCTCTACCAGAGCCAGCATTGGAAATCACTTATAGTACGTTAGCTTGGGGTGATGCAACTAGAAACATCTGAAAACACTTCAGGTAGGATTAGATAGTGTCTGTTAGCACATGCCCCCCAGCAGTGCTCTCTAGGTCAGACCATGTGGGTGTTTGTATGCCTTGTTACTTTTCTGCAAGTAACATCTCCGAAACCTGCCTTCTTTGTGTCAAAATTCCTGCTGAACCCCTCATCACTCTCACTTCATGAATCTTACTGTGTTCTCATGCCATACGCTTGTCCTTTTAAAATTTGCTCCTCTTTGTGGACTTAACTGTTGTTTATAAAAAATTTTGGTTTTTTTGTGACCATTTCTGCCATTAAGGAGTCCATTCAAGAGCTTATCTTCAAATGAAATGCAAATTTCTTCCTCCTTCTATCTCTAAGAGCTATTGATAACTTCACTGTCATCACACTACCTGATTTAAATTCCTGAACTTTGTTCTGCTGGTTGATCCCATGTTTCTCTTCACAGTCTTCCAAACAAAGCCTGTCTACAATTTCTTGATTGCTTCTACTTGTTCCTGGCAATGTGATAGCAGCTGCAATCGTTTCTTTCCCAGTGTCTTCCATTAACATAAGCTTCCTGCCTCCTTTCAATTGTCCAGGCAGTGCTTCATCACTCATAGCCCTTCATCTTAATTCAGAACAGAATTACGAATTAGCTTGTAATTAACGAAGAGCATAATGTAATTAAATTAATCCTCAAAACAAAAATAAGATTGGCTGTCTAAAATACTTTCACAAATATTGAAATAAAATATTTTTAATATTTTGTTAGGTGTTATTTGGTGTTTCCTTCCATTTTGCAAGAAGAGTGAACTATGAAAGTCAGTGATGACCATTATTCATACTGTCAAAGATTAAACTAGATATTGCTCCATGGACAGAAATGACACAATGATATAAGCAGAAGGGTATTGGAAATTAAAAGCTGGTTTCTGGTAGGGCTAAGTTCTTCATCCATCCAGCACTGAAGTTTGAATTAAAACCTAGAACCTGCTGAAATGGTTACATAAGTGTATAAATTTTCCTAGATGGGAACACATGGCATGGAATGTCGTGGTGTTGCTTTTAAGGTAAGTACTGACTGCTGAACAGTAAGGAGAGCGTTGCAGTTCAAAGCAGAGAATCAAAACAGCTGAACAGGTCAGATTATAGGTACACGTAGTCTAATATTCAGTTTCCAATAGTGGTTGGCAGTAGTTTTGATAGGAGTTTAAGAATAGACTGCGCATAAAAGAGTCTTTCTTTAGCAGAACTCTTGGCTTCCAGGCTATGGCTAGAGGCTGCCGTAGCCAAGTTTACCTCTGACCATCTGTTTTCAGATCAGCCCTTTGAATCATTTTATGCTTTCAGCTCTCACAGTGTCTTATAGCTATGACTTACCACACCTTTATCATTTTAAAATAACGAGAGGGAAAAAAATCCACCTAGAAAGAACGGTGCAGTTGCTATGAAATCTAATAAATCTTTCTCCCTGCTATTTATAATGAAATCTCTTGATATTCTCCTTTCCCTCTTCTCTTTTCAACCTTCTTGTACATACACAAAACCTTCCTGACTGTTATTTATTGCTTCTCATTTCAGTTGAACTCCAGTCCTTCACATCTTTTCTTGTGTGAAAGCCGTTGCGTACTTGTGTTTATACTGGATAGCTTTCAGTGTAGTTTTCCAAGCTTCAGTGTATACTTTCTTTCTGAATACCTTGGCCAAAACTTATTATGTAGAATTCATATGATGCAGATGAAATAAGGGCTTATAGTGACATAATTTCTATCTCCCAATAACTTCTGGCATTCTGGTTGTGTTTTCTACTAGATGACCTAAGAACAGTCGCTGCACATCTTTTTTATGAGCTGTTTCTATTATTGGGTTCCTGTAGGTCGGGTTGTTCTTGTGCATTCATTTGCTGTTAGTAAATGGCTAGTCAAGTGGTGAAACAAATTAGACACTTAGTAAGCTGCTTCTGAATCTCATTTTGTTCATTCAGACAGCTTAAATATCCTGCTTCTGTAGTCAGCTCTTTTCCCTTATCTCTTCACCTCTTTGATTCATTTATTTTTTTAATCTGTGAATTTATTTTAATGAAAATGTTGCCCTATATCTCAGTCCATATTTCTGTGGGAATCTTTTAATAGCTTCTCACCTTTTCTTATTTTTATTTTATTTTTAACTTGCTGTTATCATTGAGAGGTCTTTCCCTCTTATAACAGCTGTAATTTCTTCATTGGTTTTGGTAGGTGAGTTTTTTGAAAGCTTTTCTAGGACAAAATATTAATTAAATCACTTTCCACAAGCTGATTGATTATTTCAGGAAAGCTACACTTCTTTTCTAAGGTGTGGAGTATGATTCTCATGTTCTCTGGACATACTGCAAATCCATGATCGGTCATAATTCTTTATTGTATTCTTTGTCAGTTGTTTGTTACAGGGTTCATACCTGCTCTCTATGGTTAAATGTCAGTGGAGCCATAGTAGTTTACATTAGGCTGCCTTTAATTTGTGTCACCAGCTGTTGTGAAAAGCTGTTGTGACAATCAGTAGTTCATCAGTTTTTCATACTTAATCCTTTTTGAAAACTCATTGTCTGCCATGTCCTAATTTGTTGTCTGTTCCTTTTACATCTTATTTGTTGGCTATTCTTTTGCTTAGTTCAAATCTGTTTTTTTTTGTTTTTTCTTTTTGATGTTTGTTTTTGTTTTTCACCTTTTCACACCTATCTACCTACTCTTTGTGTAAGGGAAAGTGATCATTTTCCCCACACATCAGGACTGGATTTCATAAATCTTGCCTTCATTTTGAATACTTCTGAAGAGTGGTTAATATGGGATACGTAGAAACAGCCCTCCAAAGGCAGGAAGTCACATTGTTGGTTCCTTTTATTATTATTTTTATTCCTTTTTTATACCACTTTTCTTCTGGTATATTCTCAACAAGTTAAGAATTTACAAACTTTCTTTCTTACTAAAGAGGATGTATATACACTTAGTCTGTGTGTTTATATACATTCTGAATATAAATGTTCCACAGGCAGGAAAAATCATACCAGACAAATGGCAAGCTGTGGGGGTGGGAGAAGTGTTTATTTTTCTGGCTGGAGTACTGCAGTGTGGGGTTATATAAACTGATGATCAAGAACATGTTTTGGCCCATAGGCCTAATTCCTGCTTCAGAACTTCAACTAGAAATAATTTATTGTTGCATTAAAGTCTATTTTTGGAGAGGCTTGTCTGAAACTTTCTTGGGGAAAATGAAAGGAGAGCAGGAATGGGGCAAGAGAGATATAGACAGAATGATTTTTCAGTATTTAAGATGACTTTGGATATTTTAGCTTCATAGCAGAGTCTAAAAAATGCGTAACATCAAGATCAAATATTGACAGACTATACAAAATCAGCAAATTTTGCTCTCAGCACTATAGTTCCTTTATCATTTAAATAGGTAATTGATACTAAAATAAATCAACTTTTATCTGCAGTTTATGTTCAAGGGTTTGGGAT
The DNA here is from genome assembly GCF_038088225.1 of Cyrtonyx montezumae. Taxonomy (NCBI): domain Eukaryota; kingdom Metazoa; phylum Chordata; class Aves; order Galliformes; family Odontophoridae; genus Cyrtonyx; species Cyrtonyx montezumae. The sequence continues at coordinate 10,791,903 of NW_027071825.1, forward strand.
GAAAACATTGTGTGCACACATGCAAGGGTGAACTGTTTTTCTTAACCTGTGTGCCTGTTGTGCTCGAGTCTTGCTGCCAGTTAACCCAGAGACCCTGACCCATGGGCCCAACATAACGGCTGTAATGTATCTACACAGCACAGTCTTCAACAACCACTGTCACTACAACATTACACTTTTATTTACTGCTGGTATAGCTTGTCCCTTAATTTATTGTGTGGCTCTGTGGCTGGAAGGCATAAGTAGCATGTGTAAGCATTCCTTTTCCTAAGGGCATTTTTATATCTTAGAATTTTCATAATCTTTTGCCTTAACTTTCCTTCCTTTCAAAGTTGAGCCTCTAGGTATAGGTATACCTATTTATCTAGGAAGTTAGAGCAAAGATGCTGTGAGTATAAAGAGAGTAAAATTTGTTAGTTTTGTATTGGTTTTCTCTTATGCATATTCTTATACACTCAGCTACAAAAAACTTACAGAACTGTGGTTTTGAGATTGGACTATCAAAAGGGAAATAAATTAATCTTACTTGGTGGTATGTCTGGTCTGTATGCAATGTCCCACCTGGTAGTAGCAAAGTGCTGTGGAGCATCTGATTCAGGAGTATCTGATTCAAGAGCACATGCTGGTCACACGAGGCTTTGTTCTCTCTACTGCTATTTAAAGCTGTCCTTGTTCTACATGCAGAAATGCCTGCAAATATTTGAAGGCAAACATGTAAGTATTTCCAGATTGCAAAGAACAGATGTAATTTAGGCTTTATTTTTAATTAATGATGGATAGTTAATATATTGACTAGGTTGCAGCTTGAACTGCATATGCTGGAGTAGCTGGCTAAGCAGTGTCAAGTGTCACAGGTCAGGGTGCATTGATTGTTAAACATAATTCAAGTATTAATGGGTTGTTACTAATGCATTTGACAATCTCAATATTATTTAGAGGAAGAACTTTTCATACAGTATTAACTTTGAAAAAGGTTCTCAACTAATTCTTTCTTACTGTCAAGGCAAGAGGAATGCACACAGGCACTGGTCTGTAGGGCATTTAAGATAGTATTTAAATCTTAGTGCTTTAAGTTACACATGTATCTTGCTAATTTAGGTTCGTGAAGTGAATGCTGTGTGAATCTGGGTTGGCAGAAGCTGGTCACATTCCAGAATGGATTTAGTGGAGTCTGCACAATACTGTAACTCTTCTTCCCTGAAGTAGTCTGCTTTTTCAGCAATAGTTGGTTCTGTCTTCCTAACCTAATGCTTATTCCTGGGATAAAAACCTATCTATCTCATCACTGCCTTCAGACCTGCAAGCTGGATCACGTGCATGTTAATGTGATCACGTTTCAGGAGTAAAGTGTTCTGCACTTTTAAAATACATTTTTATTAGCAACTGCTAGACAGTACACTTTTCTTTCAATGTAAGAACAAATGAATTCGTGGGTTCCTTTTGTCAGTCTGTCTTTCTTACTTTGAAATGCAAATATGCTTCAGGGATAATACTCTGGTTAAAGAAAAATCTTTCCAGTGATCTTGTGTTTGACATGTCGCTTCAAAGGGAACGTGCTGGATGATCTCATACCCTTACATTCTTTCCAGCAAAACAGTCCATATGCTAGTATATGAAATGATATATAGATAAAGTATATAAGGAACCTCATGAAGCAGGAAGTTTCAAAGTTTCAGGTAGGAAAAGAGTGAGAGGTACCACTAGCAATGAATGTTTGCAAATATCTTACTTGTAATGGTTTTTCTTTTTTAGATTTTTTTTAGATTTACCCAGGTATGTTAGGGCAGAGGCCAAAGGGACAAGTTCATTGCATTTTAGACCACTTTCAGTTCTGGTAAGAAGACTTTCCTGCATAACCTGCTTGGTTGCAGGATGCAATGGATGCCTCTGATATAGGAAACACATGTAGAATTAGTTCTTTTAATATATAAACCTCAAAATTAACCTTGTATTTCCTTTTCCTTAGAATATGGCACTGCATTTTGAATCTGCTCTGCATCACAGTGAGTTAATGTGCTATCACGCTGTCTGTGACTGAACAGACCATTCTATTGTCAGTAGAAAGTGCATGTGCAAAAATAGTGTCAGGTTGTGCTTGTTTTTAAGATGTGAAGAACTAAGAAAAGGCAGTGACGTTCAAATCTGATGACTAAGGCATCTGGCAATCTTCACAGTGCTGTGCTATAAATCCCCACTGGACAGCCCACGTTTTAAAATAAGCACCATGTGAATTCAAACTAGACTTTGCTATGGGCAGAATAGATGTTACACTTTTTGAACTACAGGAGAGCGGAGTGCTCCAATGAAGAGGATGTGGCGACAACTTTGTTTTGCGTTTCCAAAGAAATGAAAATGGAAGGAGACAATGTGAGATGTAGTTTATACAGAATATAAATCTCAAATTTGTTTCAGACTCATAGATTCACATCAGGCAGAGAATCAGAGCAGTAAACCAGTAGTAAAACATTTACTTTGTATTTACTAAATTGATTTCTGAGCTGTCAGCATATATGATGCATTAGTTCAGGTTATCAAGTACACATTAGATGCTGTTATATTTTCTTGAAATTCAGATGTTAACAATTTAGCACCATGCATGTTTATCTTGCCTCTTCTTTAAGACTTGGAGAGCTTCTAATACTGAAGGTTTTCTATTTTGAGATTTTGGTTTTAAAATAAAGCATGCCACGATGATTCAGAAAGTTTTCACAGGTCATGTTCTTTACAATAATAATTTGATTAATCTCTGACCTTTCAAAAAAATAACTATCAGAAAATATTCCAATTCAGTTACCAAATTTGTGGAAGGCTTGTTTACAAGATCTAAATTTTGAAAGAATAATTTCATTTACCAGCAATTTGGAATATCAGACCCTTGTTAATGTAGCTGTTTCTGATAGACGGGAAATAAACCATACTAACATTCTTGTCTTAGGTATACTTGACGTTTACTTAGACTGAAATGAAACTTGCTTACAGACAGGCATTTTGTGCTGTGTTTTTCTTTGCTGGATGAGAGCATTCAAGGTGCTTGCTTTGACTGTTTTAGAATGTACAAGTGGCAGCCAACTTGCTCTGTTTTGTACATCAGTAAGCATGTGATGGTCAGTAGATAATAGAACTTTAGGGACAAAGTCAATATCACAAAGCTCTGAAAATAACCAGATTACTTAAAACATTCTGGAAATTGCTTTTACTTCTTTCTGAAGTATGTGGAAGATCTCTTAAAGATTACAAGGTTATTTTAGGCAAGTTGCATTTCTTTCCAGACAGTTGTCTGCTTGAAAACTACTGAGGCATTTGTTAAGAAGGGTATAATCAAAAGACTAGTTAGCTTGGCCAAAGGTTCCCTTTAAAAGTCTGTGCAGATCTATGAGTACCAGGAGGAAGGAGAAATTGTGAATGCTCAGTATGCAGTGCTGTCCCATATCCAAGTTATTCCCTTTCATTGAACCTCTGCTCTGGTGGCTGAGCTCCTAGTGAGGCACTGGCAGGCAGAGGTTGTGTCTACCACAGGGCCTGATGGAGGTGGGGGCACAAACCATCAGACTGAGCAGCCATCAGCTGTGTGATATACATATATATATGATCTCTGATTAACTCTTGCTTAGTGTGCTTGGGTCTGTATCAGAGAAGTCCTAACGGAAAAATGGCCAGAAGTGTTTTGCATGCTGGCATACTGGTAGAGTACAAGAGTTGGTTAGATGTTTTCAGAAAACCCAGATCTAATATATGGAGTTATAGAATCGTTATGGTTGGAAGATATGATGATAGGTGTTAAGTCAGGAGTGGCTTCTGGTCACCCTACTCTGTCCTTGGCCAAACTTTAACTGCTGTTATAAGATGGTCAACAGAAAGTGCCATCTGAAGGTAGAGATTACTTCATGTCATGTTTTTAAAATGAGAAGAAAATTCACTGCTTTCTAGGTGCATCCTTTAAGACGTCATGTAATACATTAGTAACTACTTGGTAGGACTGATGAATTTCTAAAGAATATTCAGTCAACTCTGTCAGCATTATGACTATTTATAAATGTAAACAGAGCTGCTTCTGCTGCTTCAACAACAGTGCTGACAAAACACTGCTGTGTGTGACCCAGCTAGAAGACAGCAACACATTCTTTTGAAATTGAATTATGTGTAATTCATGCTGCTGTGCTCTCTCAACTTGATTATTGTAATTCCTTTGTTTTTTTCCCCACTTACCCAAGGGATCTGACTAGTGCCAAACACGGTAGCTATCTGTGGTAGCCTGGCAGAACAGGGGGAATGTGTTACTTTTTGGTATACTCTGTCTTTTTGTAGGTGAATTTCTCCTTTCCAGAGTCTATCCCAGGTATCCAGATATCCCAGTCTATCCTGGCCATAGTTATTTTGTTGAAGGGGTTTTCCTTCCCCCATCCTGCTTTCCCACCCATTGTGTTTTGCTGAAGTGAGTGTCTGGGGATAATAGGAAGCCATGGCTTCACTGGTGGCATTCAGAACTGGATTCCTTAACTCCCAGTGAATTCTTTGTCAGCAGATAAGTGCTTTCCTTTTTTAGCTGCTGCATGCAAGCGCAGAGCTCACTTGCAAACCCGCACCATTTTTTCACTTGTGGTAGTAGAAAAGATAACATATGAATGCTTTCCAGAGTTTAAAACGTTATTTTAGGTGAATTCTTCACAAATGAATGCTAAGAAGTTGATTTCTGTGCAATTCCATCTCTAAAGTCAAATGCTGTTTTGAGAGTTGAGGTATTAAATTTTTTGGTCTATCAGTGCTTGGGAACCTACCAGAGATCAAACAAAGAAATATCCCAGAATAGTGCCCTGTAGGTTTGAAGTGTGGGGTTTTTTGGGTTTTTTTTTTTGGTGTTCATTATTTTTTTACATTATTACTTATCATTATTATTGTTTGTTTGCATAATCTTACAAAGCTGGAGTTAATTTCACAAGCTGTAGCCATACTCTGTATTCTTAGCCTTTTGAAATCCTTTAATCTAATGTTAGAGGCAGTTAGGTATTTTAATGCACTTCAGCTTAGTGCCTTTAGGGTGATTACTGTTGTCACATCTGCAATTCCACTTCGTCCTCTTTACAAATAGAAATGAACGTTAAATAACTTCTCAAATAAGTAAAGTATATTTGAAGCTCTCATAGTCACTAGTATTCCTTTCTTTAAGATATTAGCCTACAAAAGAACTTGGGATGGCTGTACCAGCAGATGCAGCCAAGGATGGGTGGGTTCCTCCTGCAGCTGTTCATTCCAGGATTTATATTGTGCTGCTGTCTCTTTTTTTCATGTTCTTGTGTCTAAGAATGTTCTCCTGGTACTTGTATGGTATGTACTCCAGCTGCAACTGAATTTTCACCCTATGTTTTCACAATGGTGTGTTTTCTGTGCAGTGTGAGTTTCAATACGCACCTGCAAAACTAAGGGTGTTTTAGAGTACTGGGGCTGTGGCAGCCAGCAGTAGCTGACCAGGACTGTTGGTTTGTTTGTTTCAACTTGTATTTATATGGTCATACCTCTTGTCAAAGCATTAGTATGATTTCATTTGCAACCTTTTGAGAATAAATATTTGGTCATAGCATTCAAGTTTTTGTGCCCCTTTGTAACAGGAGGGTTTTTTGTATGTGTGTGGGAGGGAAAATTATCCATATTCAGCAAACATTTAAAAAGATTTTGGCTTGGTGAAAGATTTAGGTCCCTATTAGGAAAATTGGAATTATGACTCCTTCAACAAATATAAATAATTTATCGTCTGATTTAAAACAAACAAACAACAAAAAAACAAACAAACAAAAAAAACCAGCCTAATGCTACCACAGTCAGCTATACAGCCTTACTTAAAAAGTTAATTATAAATGTTCACTAAGTTAAAAATTTTACACTAATTATCATTTTTTTTTATTTTACTCATCCCCTTTCCTCATTACTGCATACTTGTGGTTAGGGGTAACAAATCAGAGTGGAGTTAGATATGTATTTGTCTATCTTAGATTGACCAAAAACATATTTGATCAGGAGTCTAATCCTTCCCTGACATAGTAGGGTATTCTCTTCCAGTCTTTTAACATGATATGCATTACATTTCTGGCCACTGTACCATGTAAAGTTGGTATGAAACTGCCAACTTTACTGTAGCTGGGACTGGGGCCTTTCCCACGAAGATGGCAGAGACTTCATGGGATTGAGCCTGGGTTGACACATGAGACTGCTTGACAGCTGCTCTACATGTGCATAAGAGCCTGAGTCCTTATCTTAACATCTTGATTAAAGCCATTGGTAACATCATTAACAGTATAACACATGCATTAGTCTCACAAGTTTGTAATTTATGTTGCTACTTATGAATAGAGCTGTTTACTTCTCATGAAGTAAGTGTTGCATGTTGCTTAAAGACTGGAAATATCAGGAGAACAGTATTTCTTTGGATTGCACTTGAACCAGGTGCTAGAGAGTTTTTCTACTTATGAGATGCAATTAAAACAAGAGTTTATGCAGATTTATTATGGAGAACATCTTAGCCAAAATGAGAGGCTCAGTGGAAAAATTGATGGCTGAGCTGCACACCTCTATTCAGCCCTGTCTTTAACAGTACTACTGCAATTTCAGCAACTGCTAATGTGAAAAAGAGGTATTAGGAGAGCATTTAATGTTATCAGAGGAAAGTTAATGCAAATTCTGAGTAGAAATGAGGAGGAAACATCACTTTACCCTTCTGCTCTTACCAGACTGCAGGCAAATGCTTCACAGACCGCAGTTTGGTTTTCTGTTCCAGCTCTTCAGATTCCAGCATACAATTGACTCTCAACCAACTTGGATGTTGCCATACTTTTCCTCTTCTTTTGAAGAGATCAGAAGAGAGACTAAACTATTAAGAAGGATTTAAAAATCAAAGATATTGAAATGAGAGTTAGTGAGGTAGCAATTACAAGTTGGAGTCTGCCTAACTCAGTGCAGTGCAGCAGCAGCTAGTGAAGTCTTTCCCCAAACTTGTAACAGATTTTCCCCTTGGTGAATAGTCTCAAAGAGAACAGCCTCAAAGAGAGATACTTATTGTTATGTACACTTTTTTGACCTGTCATTCCAAGTGCATAGCAAATAAAACCGTAACAACCACTGAAATAATAGTTAAGGTATGTGGATTGTAGCACTTCAGTTGATGAGTAAACCATTCCAGTAAGTTGGCATGAGGCCACTTGCGATGTAATAGCATTTTTTATACAGTATTGCCATAGCAACAGATCTGGATGACATTGGGTAGCTGGTTGCTGCTGACTGCTGGAAATAAAACAGACTTTTAGCAACACATCTGTAATGTCTGAAGGTAAAGTAACCCAAAATAAATGCCTGTGCTCTACTGAGAATGCAGCACAAGGCACATCAAGCCAAAGTCTGACTTACTGGCTCATGAATTTAATCCTTCTGTGAAAGTGTTTCTATATAGAAAACAAAGCCATGTATGCTAGCAACATGTGCTGCAGTTGACATCTTGGAATAAAATAAAGGAAAACTGAGAGAAGCTGTATTGCAGGTGATTTTAAGCAGAAAATATCAGTTATTTTCAAAGCAACATGAGTTCTAGTGCTATAGGAAGTGCTGCTGGCTATGTTGCAGTGGAAAAGAGGAAAAGGGGGATTCGGTGAAGATCAAAAACTTCTCTGGCTTTCCTGGAAAACCATCAAGTAGAAAATGGCATGAGAACTAGACAACGAAACAAAATTCAAGTGAAGCTGAAGCCTGTTTTTTTATTAATAGCTTTTTTTTTTTTTTTAACAGTGCTTCCTGATACTAAAACTGAGCCCTTGTTACATGATGCAGCCAAGTTAAAACCTCAACAAAGGATTTAGATCAATATAGCAAAGTAGTGTATTTCGGTAGAAAGGTCTTTGGAGGTTTATCAAAGAAAAAAAGTAAAACCCCTGGGGAAACTTTTTTTCTCTGCCTGTTCATGCAGATGATGTTTCTAAGTCCACTTTAAAGGCTGAAAAAATGTACTCATATGTGTATGTTAGCAGGTCAGAGAAGTGTGTATTCTCACAGTAACACGATGTTGTGCCTTCCAAAAGAAGTACTACGTGAAAGTATACATGAAATATACTTAATGGAATTGAAGCTATTAAGCTACCAGGAAATTCTAGTTATCTTTGCTTCTTTTTAAATTTGTTTTAAAGATAAAAATACAGACATTACTGTGAAGGATAACATGGATGATTTTTGCCTTCGAGATACGTTAAGCATTGCATCGACGGACTCTTTTGTTTCCACAGCTGAGGTAAGATTTGAAGATAGCTTCTTCGTTGATTAATTGATCTTTTTGTAAAGTTAATTTGAATAGATTAATGGATCTATTTGAATATGAGTGAAAATAATTTTTTTTCTCAAATTATTGCAAGGAAATGGTAGCTGTAGTAATGAAATTGGAACCAGTTTGCTTATTATCTATCTTTTGGTGTTTTTTTTTTTTTGGGGGGGGGTTGGCTGGAAGAAGGAAGAAGGTTACTTGGAACATGGTTACTTGGTAGAATGTTTTCATAAGTCCTTCTAAGAAGTAGTTGCTTTTAAAAGTACCTTAGATTTTTGTGATTTGAGAGGCATAACCAATTGGAGGCTATCGTAGATCCTCTTTCCATGAATTATGTTTTTCTATTTTCTTCGATAATATAAACACGTATAAAGCAATCTTTGCCTTTTTTGGAGTCTTTCTTTTTTTTTTTCTTTTTATAAGAAATTATTAGTAATTGATAGCTTTTATTTTAGTATGTCGTATTCTTCATCTGACTTCCCCTCATCTTCTGTGATAAGACTGCAAAGGATACATAAAGAAATAATCTTTGGATAAGAGGATATTGCCTGTTAGCTCTAATCTGCTACAGCTCCCTTGGAGTATTTGAGAGAATTTAATATACAGTGTTGAATAAGGGACATCTCACTTTATAGTCTCTCATGAGCTGAAGTGATTTTGAATAGCACTGTTCTCCAAATTACAGGGAAAGCAATTGGTCTCTAGGTATATTCTGTGCTAGATATTACTATCATATATGCACTACAAATAAGCTACTAAACCCAGCTGTAAAAAGAGAAAATTGCATGCACATACTTTGCAATTATTTTTGCAGGTATGTGAAGATCAGAACAATCCACTATACTCATTTAAAAATAAGAACAAAAAAAAAAGATGCATCACTTCCAGGGATTCATCATCCCATCCCGAATTCGAATTGTGTCAGTATGTGCTAAAAAATTCAGTTAAAATTTGCAACAGCATTAGACCTTTCTCTTGTCTTCACATATCCTGAAAATAGTCTCCACATTTTGATACCTCAAAATGTCTTCTGTGAACTCTTTGTTATCAGAAGAAAGTTGTGACAATGTTCTTTTCCTTTTCAGCTGTTGTAGCCTTTACCAGTAGAACATATTCTCTGATGTCCTCTGTCAAATTTTACTGAAGAATTTTAATAGATTTTCAGCTGCTAGGAGGAATCCTGAAGATAAACAAAACCATAAACAGATTGAAGTTTGATTGTGTTCAAATTGAAACACCAAGAAACTTCTGGATTAAATGTGGGCTTCTCAGCCCGAGTGACAGAGCTGGTTAGCTCTGTAGGAGTAGCATACTGGGGCATCATTCCATATTAAAACTAAGTTGTAAGTCAGTGCCAGCTACCTTCTCTTAGGAATACATTGCCTTGATGTAAATTTTTTTCTCATCCTGGGCAAGAAAAAATGTTTAAAATTAGCACTGAAGATAAGTGCCGCAATTGGAAGGGGTAATTACTACTTCTCAGTGTATTTCAGTTAGTGGTAGAGAACAGTGATCACTTAGAAGTAACTGGGTTAGAATAGATATACTGGATTTATTATTCTAAACATGATGGTGTCATACAGATTCTTCTTGCTTATCAGCTCCTCACGTATCCTTGCAGATGCAAACAAGTGGAATGTTTCAGGTTAAGGGGCTGAGTTTCTTTCAGCTTTCAATTTCTTTTTCATCCAATGAGCATTTGTTCTCTCATCCTATGCTCCCTGATTGCAGTTGCAATTTGAGTAACCATCCCAAATTCCTTTTGCCAATAGAAATGTTTATCTGAAATTCATAGACAGCAGTAAGTGTATGTACATTTTTGCCCTACTGGAATCATTAGTAATTTCACCTTCTGGGAAATTACATGGTAGTAGAGTTTTTTCGGGTCACATCATGCCACAGGCTGTACTGACAGTTACTCATTCTCCTTCTGCATTGCATCCTGTCCGAAGTAGCAATATTGTTATTTTCTGTGGCTCTAGTTTTAAAGAAGCATGGAAGCTATTTCTATGCTTCTGTGCTGACACAAGTCAAATGCAGTTCACTGCCCTCAGGAGGAATACAAGCAAAGACGTGGCAAATCCTAAGAGAAGACACAGGTAGATACTTAGATGCAAACTGATGTGTATCCTGCTTAGGAGTTTAATAAGCTATTGTGCTGCATCATATCAGGGCAAAACACGGGAGGATAGTTCTCAGTAAAAGAAACGTAGAAAACTGGGACAGTTGGCAAGGATTAATCGCATCCCAACCCCCTTTTGATGAACACTACAGCAGCATAGGGTATGCTAAAATTTCATCTTGACTATGACTGATACTCAAGAGGATTCTGAGGATCATGTACTTGATGACTTCTCATAGAGAATTGTGCCAATTCAGACACCTGCAATATACCGGTGCTCAAATCCTCATTAAGATGCCATCCCCAAACCCAGCCAGACTTCCGTTCCTAAACACACATAGGCCCCTCAGAAGCACTGCAGAAGGGATGGTAGGCATAACTGTTTGCCTTAACTTATTGATACTGTTTACTTACTGTGATAAGTAATGGAGTTTTCTTCCTCATTTGAGACCATCTGCCATCAGCGTGCATTTATGAGAGTTAGAATCCTTTTCATGTTCTTGAGCTCTCACCTACTGCGTGATCAAAATAACTGCCTCTTTTGGCAAGTATTCGACAGTGAGTGTGCCAGAAAAAGGTCTCCACCCTCTCTTTCCTGGCTTCTTTTCCATTTTTCTTCTTTTCTCATCTCCCTGACAGCGAATTTCATTGCTGCCTCTCCATTGTTGGTACACTTGTGTTTATGATGTCTTACTTTCATATGTTGATTACCACTGTATTTGTAGTCCTATTAGGAAATAAACTTTGCTTTGTCTGTGGAAATGTTAGCTCAGCCCAGAGCTTAGGAAATTTTTAAGACTTGTGAGAAAATTTTTAGCTGTACTTTCCTGTCCACTCCAGAACATGCTCCAGAAGTGCTCTGTCACTGAAAGGTAGTGTTGTCTTTTTCCTGATTTCCCTTCAGGAGCTCTATTCCTTTCCTAAAATAGAGACTACCAGAAGGAATGGTGTTAGCAAATAATAGTAATGCGTATTCCTGTAGCATTTATTAATGAGTTTTCTTTCCTTTTGCATTACAAAAATTCAAGATGTGCCTTCCTCTTTTCTGACTGACTTCAGAATTGTGACTATTACTGCTCATCTGATCTTCTCAGGACTTGTCATTCTCATCCTGGTCACTCCTCACATGTTCATTTAGTCCATCCAATTTCATGTGGATTATTGCTTTATCTCAGAACATGTCTTGCAGTCTAGCATGCTCTCTGTAGCAAACTGTGAGGTGCTCCACATTTTAACAACTTCATAAAACACATGGAGAAAGGGAAGGAAGAATTAATCCCCAAAGTCACTCCTACTACATTCTTTACTATGTTTAAAATGACTGAAGTTGCAGCACACAGCAAATGAGTATTTTAAGACAAAAACCATTCTTTTTAGCACACATCTTTTTAGTGCCCTAGCCTACTAGATCATCTCAAGCATACAGTGCAAGTAAAAACAATAAAATCATATTCTGAATACAGTGATTATAGTTTCAAACTGAAATTATGAAGTGATGTGTTCTTTCTAGTATCTGGAGGAAAACAGGAAAGAAGTTCATGTATTGTAGGACTGCCTTGTATTCTTTTCCTTAGACAAAGGAATCCTAATATGTTTTCTTCAAAAGAAAAAAAAAAACAACTTTTAGTGTTAAATGATGTAATTATTCTGCATTTTCGGTGTCTTTACGACTTTGTTTTCTTTGAACTACATTGAGACTCATTAGATTTAACTAGTGAAAATCAAATCATATGCAAGTTTAATTAATTACAGTTTATAAAGTTGAAACCTGAAGCTGTAGATTTAAGATGTTAAAAGGCATGAAATTACAGCCCTATGAATAGTACGGTGCCCTGCTTTTGTTTACTACTTCAGTGTTGTCTCCTCTTTTTTTTTTTTTTTGAAGCAGATGCAGAAAAGGATAGAACTTTCTTAAAAGATCAGAAAAACTTTGGCAAGTTCTTTAATGAGTGTTACTCCTTTTTTTTTTCCCCAGCTTACAGAGCATAGAGAAGTCCGTAATCCCTATGGTCTAGATTCCCTTTGCCATTGTCCGTTGTATGAAGAAGCAATGCACTTAGCAGAAGAAGGCAAAATTTATTCACGAGTGTTAAGGTATTAATGCATTGATTTATCTAATTAATTTGCAAGGAAAGAAAACAATAACGATAATATTCTATACAGAATACAGGATTCTCATATTAGGTATTTTTAGTAGAATTTTATTGTACTTCTTTATTTGATGCCTTTGAATTTATTTTTTATTTATTTTTCATAGGACTGAAATGTTTGAATGTCTGGGAGACAGTGACTTCCTTGCTAAGCTCCATTGTATTCGACAAGCTTTTCAGGTAAGTAGAAAGCAAAGTGATCTGTCTTGAGCTGTGGTCTGGAAATGCCACTATTAGTCCAGTACTTGTGCAAATGTTTTAATAATATATCCCATAATTAAGCATATTCTTAATTACTCCTTTAATTTTACATTTCTGTGATTCTAAAATGTGGCATCCCATTCTTGTGATTAACAACATTTGGAATCTTTGCACCAAAGACTGCCAGGGAACTTGCCTTCTCTTCTAGTGGTTATAATGAAGAAAAATGTATTACATTTGATAGAAATAAGTAAAGGTCACTTGCTATAATTCCTGAATGAATACGTCTATATTTTCTAAAACCTTTTCTAGATAATTCTTTCAGAGACAGCAAACAGAATATTTCTTGCTGAAAGTGGAAGAAAAATTTTATCTGCCCTAATTGTGAGAGCACGAAAGGTAAAAGCCTTTTTTAACCAATGTTTCACTGCTAAAGTAACTTCTACCATAATTCACTTTTTAATATAAATAAACCATCCCTTGTGTTAGCTTTGCTTGACATTCATTGCTTTTACTTTACAGAATCCAAAGAAATTTGAAGATGTCTTTGATGAAATGATATATTTCTTGGAACAAACAGATCACTGGGATAATACTGAAATGGAACTTGCTGCTAGAGGAGTGAGTGTGACTTTGTCAAGTGTTTTTACCCTCAATTATGCCAAATGTAGCAGCCAAAAATAATTCTTTATAGTTCAGAACTGTGGGAAAGTCAACTCTGTCATGTCTAATATTCCTGACTTAGAGAAATGGCATCCATCAGTCTACTTTAGTACCAGAAAGCATTTAATATTTTTTCTACTACTCTTTACATCTGCATGTTAAAATAGTTAGAATATGATGCATGTTGAATTCCACTGCTGAAAGAGAAACTAAGTTACTTAGACCGTGTTCTGATTTAATATAGGTGAAAAACTTGAATTTTTATGATGTTGTTTTGGACTTCATATTGATGGATTCATTTGAAGATTTAGAAAATCCACCAATATCTATACAGAACGTAGTAAACAACCGTTGGCTGAATTCCTCTTTTAAAGAAACGGTGAGTATGCTACTTTCATAATCATGATGTTGTTGTAGTGCATTACAGTAAGTAGATGCTGTGATGAATAGAACACTGGTGTGAGCGTTCTGATATGAAATTCTGTATATGCTGAAATTATTCTTCTGGTGATCTGTGCTTTATATTATTAGAGCTGAATGCAAGAACGAGATAAATCTATCAGCTCCATAATAAAGACTATGTATATCATCTTGATAGAAGCATTTGATTTTGAAATAAATAATCTACATGCTCCTTCAGTGTAAAGTCTAATTCAGCTTCCAATACAAATATATGTATATATATATATATATATACACACACATATATATACTAAGTATCTTCAGCAAAAATAAGTATTGTGTTGTCACTTCTTTTTGTTTGTAATCATATTTTAAAAGCTGCTACTCTGCCAAAAGTATGCAGGATGATTGAATATACTAGGGAAATTACTTCAGTCTGGCCTGCAAAAATCTGTTCACTCTAAGGAAGTAAAATGTTACAAGGGAATTTTCTGTTAACCCCATCTTAGATATTAGATCCAGATTTTGGTACACATACCAGAGTGCTATCAGTATGACATGAAGAGTTACATTATCTTCAAGTACTAATGGAGACTCAGATGAGGAGAGAATTCTGTTAGAAGCTATGAGGGGGGAAAAGACGAGTTCTGATATGGGTAAATTGTATTACACAGACCCATATTTGGACAAAACTTCTTCTCTGAATCTGAAGCTATTGCAGGAATGTTTTTGCTAAAAGTAATAAGGACATTACAATGTGTTCACATGCTATTTAGTATCTAAAATAGCTGCTGATGTCTGAGCACACTCTGGTATATAATGGACTAGTCCTCAGTTAAACTGAGTAGATGTTGCTAACTGTTCAACTGCAATGAACAGTCAAGAGTGTCAAATCACATTTCAGTTAATCTAAGGAAAGTGTAACAAAGAAAGATTTCCAAGTAACAAATATGGACATTGTACAAAACTAGTTTGTGTCAGCTCATATTTTACAGTTGAAAACGTACAATCACAAGACTGAAACTAGAAGGACATTGGAATATAACATTCTGTATATCAGTGCTTTTTAGATGAAAATGTTTATAATTAATAATGGTTTGGGACTTTTTAAATCTTTTTTTTTTCTTTTTTTTCCCTTTATTTTTTTTTACATTTAGGCTGTGGCTTCAAGCTGTTGGTCAGTACTGAAGCAGAAAAGACAGCAAATGAAGGTAAGTTGCTTTGCAATTATTTGTACTAAAGTTACTCCAAAGAATATGGAGTTCTGCCTTGTAGATTTGGAAAAATTAATTTTATTTATACACAGTATAGAATCATAGTCATAGAATCATAGAATCAGAAGGCTGGAAAGGACCTACAAGATCATCTAGTCCAACCATCAAACAGGAGTAGCTGAGTAAACTTACCTGATCTGCCCTGTGGCAGAATCAGAGCAGGTTGGTCATGAACTTCTTGGCCTTGTGCCTAATAGTACAAGATACCAGTGAAGTTCAAAACAGACAAACAAAACCATGACATCCGCTTTTCTAAAACAAGAGCTGCTTGGTAGAGTTACCTATAATTTAAAGGAGTTCAGGTTGCCACAGCTCTGCAGTAGTGGAGTTTTTAGGCTTATTTAATGACATGATTTTATATAATAGGATTTTATATTAAATGTACTGTGTAATTTTGTCTCCAATTTTTACATCCCCAGGTACCCGATGGATTTTTTGCTCATTTCTATGCTATATGTGAACATATCAGTCCTGTTTTGGCATGGGGCTTTTTGGGTCCTAGAAATTCCCTTTATGACTTATGCTGCTTCTTTAAGGTTTGCACCTTTTTTCTTAATTACCACTTAATTAAAAAAAAAAATCCTATGGAAAAAAGTATGAGGATCTCGCTTATAGGCACACATTTGTATTTTCCTAAAATTAAAGCTAACAGTAAAAAAAATCATGAAAATACTTTTGTATTGACTAAGCTTTTTAGGCCTAGAGTTGTTCTGCAAAGTGTATTTTTAATGCACTTATTTCTCTGCACTGAAACAATTAATAAACGAGTGGTTTTGTGAAATGTGTACAAGAAATAGGTAACGTATGCTTTTTCTTTTTTCTTCTTGTAAGTAAATATGAGTTTTTTCCTTTTTTTTTCCAACTAGGATCAAGTGCTTTTCTTCCTCAAAGACATCTTTGACTTTGAAAAGGTACGATACTCAACTATGGAGAGTTTGGCTGAAGACCTTATGCAGTTATTAATCCGACGCACTGAACTTTTAATGGCCTATCTTGGAGCAGATTCACTGAGACATGCCAGTGCTTGTGTAAGTGGCCATGGGCATGTCATGACCAGTGGGCTCTTAGAAGCAAAGGTACAATAAGCTTAAAATCCATGAGGTATGAAGTGGAGTGCACTTTGACATGCTCCTTCCCACCTTTCTTTCTAACCCCAAAGCTTTCATTGCTGTTAATGAGCAAACATCTGAAAATGTACCACGTTGCTAAAAGTAAGGAAAAGGACTCAGGGAGGATACACATCTATGAAAAGAACTGGTGAGCATACTGTTGTATATATCTAAATTAAATCTGCAGCTCAGCTGGCATTGTATTTATATTTAATGTATCCCAAAGCTTTTTTTCTGTAATATTTTGGTAAAGATTATTTATGAAATACTGTACTTTAGCCACAGATAATTTGTAAGTGGAGCTGATGGATGTGTTTCATGTGAAGGCTTATAGTACAAAATGTTCACTGCGGAGTCTCAAAGTCTTTATGTGTCCAGACCAAGGAGGTGTTTCAGTGGGGGTATATGCAATCTCCAATTCAGGTGACACGTGCTATAAAGTAATCATAGTCACCAAACTGAACGTGTTGCCACTGCCCTGAAGTTACATTTGTGTGGGTGTAAGCAGTCATTCTGTGCTACAGTATAATGAGAGTGATGGGGGCACTGATGGGCAGTAATGACTTCCAGTGTGCATTTCTTACTTTATTTTTTATGTGATATGTAATAATCATGAAGGTGTTTCTGTGAGACCATATATTTATATCTGGACAGCTATGCTAGTTTCACCTTTTTTTTTTTTCTTTTTTAAAGCTGTAAAGACTTTCCATGATGGTGATGGATATAATTCTTAGTTCATATGTAGCATTTCTAAATATATTTTTAAATCATGAGGATTTTTTAATTGTGAAACAGAATCAAGGGCAGTGTTTTGTAATGAAAAGCATTTATGTCTTCCTACCTTCCTTGTAAGGAGGTCAATTATCTGTTTAGGAGGAAATGTGGTGGTTTTGGCCATAAATGTTGCGCATTCAAGAGTGTAGTGGCTCGGGATATGGAAACCTTAACTTTATGTAGGAGGCAACACAGTACTGAGGCATGAGAAAACCTGCAGCAACATTTTGACTGTTCTAGAGCTAATAATGATGTATAGTCTCAAATTCCTAGTTAGCTTTGAAGCTACTTTGATGTACTCCTGGCCACACAAAGCCAGCCTACAAGAATCTAGCCTGTGCTAAGTAATACAGACTAATTACGGACTAACTCTAAACATTCAGATATTCAGGAGCATGTTGTTGTAATGTAGCATATTGAAACAAACTTTAATTAAAAACCTTCCAACTACTGTTGCACACATAGCCCAAACTGATGGCACTTGAAGATGAGGACTTGTGTCATTCCATAGGTTTTCCTGACACCAACAATTTGTCATGTTCGTTTGATAAAGACCATGGAAAAAGCGTTGTATGACTTGTGTGAAATGCCAACTGATTATATTAAAACAAAAAAGTATAATTCTATGTGTAATAAAACAGAAGTTCCAAATGCTGCTGTCGCCCTGTTTCCACCATTCAAGTTGCTGAACTTGGGATGTTTTTTTTTCAGTGGATAATGTCTGCAGTACCAGAATGTGAAGTTTTTGTCACACCTCATTTAGCTGAAGCATCCTTATCTCCTCTCATCATAGTCCTTAAAAATACCTTTATGTTGAACTACAAGGTGTCAAACTGGGTTCAGAATCAGTAAGAGAGGGAATAGCATATCCCACAGCAAATATACCACCTGGGCACTTAGCTGTGGTTTGTCTGGTCCAATAAAATGTTGAGAAAATGATACCTTAGCTTTCATTCCAGAAAAGCAGAAATGCAGATTTTTACAGAATACCTACCTAAGTGACCGGGTTTTGTATTTATAAAATGCTCCTGAAGAGAGTACAACCCAAATGTTTTTCAACAGTTGTGGTATGAAGTTGTTTCCAAAGGATTTTGTTCTATGGTCTTCTGTCAGAAATGAAAGGATTTCTAAACAATATTTAGAAAATGGTTAAGTACCTGTTATTTTTGGTTCAAACAAATGTATCCCTTTAGGTTAGGATTGCTTCCATCACATTACAGCCTTCAGAAGTCCGTAGAATCAGGTCAGAAATGAGGCTGGTGTTTCCCATCCAGAATAAGAATGACAGCATCTGGTTGCAGACAGGTATCAACAACTGATATTTCTTTCAGACTTCAGCTTCTATTTATGTGAACTTTCTGGAAAAAAAAAAAGAAAAAAGAAAGAAAAAGAAAAAGATGAAAGAAATTGGTAAGGAGAGAGAGAAGAAGGGGAGGGAGGGGAAAAGAGGGGAAGGGAGAAATGTGCAGATATCTTTGGGACCTTTTGGACCTTCTCCCCCGAAGTGTTTGCATATTCTGCCCTTCCTAGCTCCAAAAGCAGAGCTATGAATTTAAGTGGGAGGGAGCTGCCTCCTTGCTGAGGTTTATACAGCTGAGCTCAGAGGGGACACAGGGACCATCTGTTGATAACTGCCACGTAGCTGAAGAACTGCTACTCTGCCACCTTTGAAAACTCAAATGCTGGAGCTGCACCAAAGCAGCGATGGTATGATGTGGCTTTATTGAATTCATAATTGAAGTAAGAATTTAGTTCATAACCTCTTTTTTAAATAGTTTTGAATGCTACTTTCCGTGCTAATAAGAGCAAGCTAAATTTAAAAGCCATCCTCTTCTGTCATAGCTACAGCTAAGATCAGAAATGCTGGATGTGTACGGACCTTAGCTAAGAAGAATCAAGAATTTATATCATTTGCGATTTGGTTGTAATAATCATCTCACTTTTAATGCATTCTTAATGGTTATTATACTTCACTTTTGTAGTCTTTGGTTTCTGTCAAACTAAATGTGTCAAATCAAGTGCTTCAGTAAGCATGTCTGCGAACTTCCTATTGCTGAAATGAGCTGCAGTTGTGTTAATAAATAAAATAATACTGTGACATTACTTGTTTTGGTAACTATCTGAGACTGAGTATACACAATTCTCATCTAATGTAAAAATATTTGATATGGAAACAGTTTTAATACGTGTTAGCCACCTTGAAATTTAAATTTGCTTCTTAGAATCCAACAAAAATATTACAATTTTAAACGTATGAGAAAAAGGAATGGAATGGGATTAGCTGTCCAGTTTAAATTGATTTTGTAGACCTGTTTCATTCTGCTTCTATTAACTAGTCCACAGCAGTGATAAATTTTCATCACATTGGCCAGCAATCCCCCAAAAGCTGAGCAGTGGAGTCTGTAGCCCTGGAAGTCGAACAAGTGAGTCATGCAGACACCTTAACAGAGGAAGAAAGCCCTGCCCTGACGATGGTTGTCCTGGATGGTTGTCCTGGCTGCAGACATGGTAGGTTTCAGAGATGTGACAAAGGCAGTGGTCTGCTGCTGAGATCTCTGCCTCATCAGTATGGTTTAATTGCATTCTTCTATTTCTGTCAAGTTGTTATCTCTTTTCTTGGTTTCAGGAGCTGTTTGTTTTTTTTCTTTTCGGGTTTATTTCCAAACGGGACCACTCCAGTGAGCTCCAGCTGTGAACTGAGGCTTCCCTGGGGGTGGGAAATGATACACAGAACTTAAGGAAGGTGTCTGATCCTCACTGCTGCAGAACAGCAGTGCATATGTTGCTTTGAGATGAGCAAATTTGGGTGTATGTATGTCTGCTGAAAGCTGTTCACTGAATGCCTGCCCTTAGCTGAACGCATATCCTGACTTCAGCAGTACGAGTACAGCTGTTCTGAGTGGGGCACTGGGGGAAAGTTATCTGCCGTCCTTTGAAATACATTTTATGTTTTAGTGTTGATAGCTGTTGTTCAGATTGGCAAAGGCTGAGGGCATGTGGTTATCATTCCCGTGCCTGTGATTCTGGCTGCCCCTTGGCTCCAGTCCGGCAGACAAAATACAACGGAGATAGGAAGGAGAAAGTACTCCTGCAACTGGGAAAGTAGGAAGCGAGGAGGAAAAGGAATGCATTGAGATGTAATAACGCCAGGCTTCTGCGTGTGCTCGGTGAAGTTTCCAGAGCAAGGCGCTGCTTTAGGCTGAACGCGCTCTGGGTTCTGGCACGGGCCGGGTTCCTCTCCGCTCCATCAGCTCACTGTCACGGCACTATTATTAGGCGGTCGCTCCGCGTGTGTCATAAAGCGACCGAAGAGCTGACGGGGGCAGGTTATAAAGCCGCCCCGCTCGCGGAGCATGAGGCAGCCGCTGCCAGCAGCGCTCCGCAGCCGGGGGTGAGTGCGGGGCCCGGGGCTCCCTGCGGCGGGGACCCCAACCTGTGCCGGCCCCGGGGCTCTGCCGCAGCCCCCCTCCTTTTCGCTTATTTATAGCTCCGCGGTGCTTCCAGCCCAAAATAAGCCCGTCGGCCGGGACTGCTGTGCGGGGTGGGGAGGGAGGGGTGAGCGGGCAGGGCGGCCGGGCTGAGCCCCACTCCGCGCCGAGGGGCCGGGCACGCCGAGCCGCTGCGGGCCGGGGCTGAGGCGGGACAGCTGCCGCGCCGCGGGGCGCGCCTGGAATGCGGGCGCCGGCAGCGCGCCGCGACTTTTATGGAAAGTTGCAGCGGCGGCCGCAGCCAAAGGGGCGATCCGCAGCCGTCACCGCTCCCGCCCGCTCCGCCGGGACTACGCCGAGACGCAGCGGCGGGGCAGCGCTCCCAGGTAAGGAGCGGAGGGGCTCCCGTCGGCCCGGACCCTTCGCCCGGCCGCGGCTCGACGCGTCCCCTCAGAGAGCGGCGGCGGAGGGTTACCCGGGCACCGCGAAGCTCCGCAGAGCTCTGCGGGAGGCGGCGGAGGCGGAGGGCTACGGGAGGGGCACAGTGCCCCGCGGGGCCGCGCGTGCCGGGGCCGCCGGCTTTGCTGGGCTTGCTTTGCTCGGCTGTCAGCGGCATGCTGCTACCGGCTGCTGCGCTTCTGCTGCCGCTGTAAGGCAGCGTGGCTCGGAGGGGAGGAAATAGTGCGGTCCTCTGACCGCTATACCGACGATCCGTTACCGGTTTTGGTTTTGGGGGTATAATAAGAGCTTCTGTCGATGCAATGAGCGCTCGCGAAGATAACTGTGAAGAGAACACAGCGCCGTTCTGGAGGCAGCCGGAGTGCTGCTGTGCGTTACACAGCGGCGCCGTTACCCTGAGCTCTCTCAGAAAAATGCCCACTGAAACGAGATCGTGACATAATAACTGGTCCTACAGGAGGGCCACGTGCACTACGAGATAGGAGAACACACCTGGTATATGCAGAATGCCCTCAGCGAATTACAAGAGCTGGGCACACAGTTCAGGACATTTCCCCGAGTAACGCTTTCTCCAGCCGTGTCTGGAACGCCGCACATGGCGTTGGTCAGATAATCCAGAACCAACAGTGCGTGCACATTCCGCTTTGTAGTGCTTAGCCGAGATGGAAACGAGATGGGGAAAGCTATGGTGGAGCTGATGGCTGCGGAGGAGCAGCTCGGGGGCACTGCTGTCCTTGGTGAAGGCATTGCCCTTGGACCAGGGCTCAGCAGAGCGGAGATGGTCAACGGAGATCGCTCTGTGGGGTGGAGGACTGTTGAGGGAGTTGGAGAAGCAGCGTGTAGGCTGTGTGCTGTCCCCTGAGATGGGAAGAGCAAAATGCAGCTGCACCTCGTGTGCAGCACTCTGTCCCACATTTCAGCGCCCCGCTCTCTGTCAGTGACGACAGCAGTTGAGCTCAAAGCTTAGGGTTTCTCTTCAGCTGCTGGGACACAGCGGGAGCTGGAGGAACTATGGCATGGGGCAAAATGTGGATTTTTCTCTCAGGGATCTGACTTCACAATTTCCTGCATCCCGTAATTAGGATCAGCAGATGTCTTGGAACATGCAGTTGTGGGCCTGAAGATCTCACCATCTTTCCTATGCCCCCACTTTGTTTAGGAGTATATTGACCTCATAATGGCCCCTGAAGGGACCGAGGAATTAAGGGGCACTCCTCCTCCACAGAGAGGGACTATTTTATTATTTTTAAACACAGCAGCTGGGCTGCATGGCACTGTCACGTTAAGGGTATTTAGAGTTGTGTAAACAGGCATTTACAAAATAGTTTCTACTAAATAGATTTTTATAAACAACTCGATATATCTGCAGAGACTATTCTGCTGTAACAGGAGACTTTCAGAAAATGTTGAAGTGCAACAAATTGAAAGAGGGAGGAAAAGACTGTAGGTGGAGTTACCTGGGTAGGTTTTTGGTAAGACTGATTAATAAAAAGTCTTTAATCATGAAGAGTTCATGAATTAAATACTTCTGAGTGGAAGCACTGGCTGGGCAGCTGGTGTTAATTGTCATAGCTTGCTGGCTGCAGAGGAGCTGATGGTTTATACCAGTTCAGGACCTTCCCCTGTGCCCGATAATTTTAGAATCTACTTCAGTATCTGTAACTTAGTACAACAACTGCTACTGTCATACCAGAGAAGTTGCAGTAAGGACAGAAATGGTGAGCCTTACTCACCTTCCCCTCCTCTTTCCAGTTCTATTTAATCCTTCGTTAAATACTTTAGCATTACGGACTGTGTTTTCCTCTCTTAAGTGCTTTTGGCTGCAAGTGCTAAGTTTCCAAGTCTCGCAATATGGTTTTCTTATATAATGGAGTCTTCCCTGCAAGTGGATCACAAAGAGAGACAGATGGTAACCGTAACTTAGACCGTGCTGCAGAGGGCTTATTTATAACTCACAGTAGCCAGGAAGACGGCAGGGGGGCCTCCTGACAGGAGGAATCACAGAGCAACTAGACAGCTATTTTAAGTCCTGGCTTCGTACTCCTATTTGTAAAGAGTAGGAAAACACTTGTGTTTCACTGCATCTCTCACGTGAGGATACTAATTGCTCCACTGAAATAGAAATAAATGATATTTAAGGAGGTAGATTTGGGGACTTAGAAGCTATCAAACCTCTTGTGTCCCCTTAATGGTTTTAGTTTGCTCACTTTTGGAATATTTTGCCTAGAGTAAGGTTTTAGGAGGTCTGTGTGAAAAGCTGAAGTGCAACGATCATAACAAATTGAGATATATCACTGGAGCTGATGGCACAGCCATTAAGAGTGTGCAAATAAGATGCTTGAAAACAGACAATCTTTTTCTCTGTGAAGACCCTACACTCAGACTATTTCTCACCTGTTGCCTAGTTTTCTAAACACTACTGTTTTTGTACTAAATTTTGACTTGAAACTTTTGAGAGATGGCTTTGCATTACAGCCAGTTAAGCCACGACATGGTGCCTTCTCTTCCATTCAGTTCCTAAGGTAAGACCATTGGTCAAATATTGGAAGTCAAATTTTCCTTCTAGAAAAATCTTGATGAAGACCTCTTCTAAAGATAGAACTGCAGTCTAGCACTTTCACTATTAACATGACCAGACTTAAAATCACATAACACCAGACTTAAAAAAATCTCCTGAGATAGATCTTAATCTTAGGGGGGGAAATGTGGAAAAAGAATGATGTGAGCGGTGTGATGTGAGTGCTAAGGTGATGAGATTGGATGGGTGAAGAAAATCCTTCACTGTTCGGTCAGAGTTATGTTCAACACTGTAATCTTGGAATTTTCTGAGTGGAAATCTTTGATGAGGAGTTAGTACATCTTTTCCTGAGATATGCTGACCTAGTAAAATAAAACACTAGAATGAATCTTGAGATTCTGAACAACTTCATAACAGGAGGACAAATGTGTTCTGAAGTAAGTACACATACAAGTAGACTCCTGTTTCCCTAAAGAATAAGCATTGCTTGTATTGAATACTCTTTTCCATAAAAGTTGCTATTGTTAGAAAATAGCATGTCAAATTTTCTTGGACAGGAAAATTACCAAGTGCTTTCTGCAAAGCTATCAGTAGATTATGAGGGAACTATTCCTCTGCCACTTGTAGGCTTTCAGACTTCCCGAGGCAACGTTCTGCTGCTGTTCCTGTTTGAGCTACAACTGACATGGAGAGGGATGAGGGGCAAACATGGGCTGTATCATGTGTAGTGAGGTCCTACTGCTTTACATCCATATCTTTTAGCATCAAAGGTGGAGGCAGGGTGACTTACAGCTGCAAAATGTGTTTGAGCCAGCTGGCTAACCCACAAGCACATTAATAGTTAGGTGATGCCAAAGGATTGGAAAGTGACCTAAAGAAAGAGGAGATGTGGCAGTATTCCAAATGGCAGAGATGTATCTACCATCTCGAAGGCCCACAACAACTTAGACTGGCACATTTTTGGAAGTTCAAACAGCAGGAATGTACAAAGATGTGGTGCACCAGGCCCAGCATTACTGGCAGGCGAAGAAAGGGATTGTCCCGCTTTTCTCCACACTGGTGTGTCCTCACCTGAAGCAATGCGTGCATGGTCACCACAACACAAGAACACAAAACTATCAGAGTACATCCAAAGGAGGTTTGTGAAGGTAGCAAAGGGACTGCAGGGCAAGATACGTGAGGAGCAGCTGAGGTCCCTGCATTTGTTCAGGCCTCGGCAGAGGAACTGAGGAGAGGCCTGATGGTGTGCAGCTCCTCACAAAGAGTGAAGGGACAGCACTGAGCTCTGCTCCCTGTAGCAGCAACAGGGCCCGAGGGAACAGCATGGAGCTGTGTCAGTGGAAGGTGGGCACAGCACCAAACCTGATGGAGTCCAAGGAGCATTGGGATAACACTCTCAGACATAGGTTCTGAATTCTGGGTGATCCTGTGTGGAGCCAGGATGATGATCTTTATGTCCTTTCCAACTCAGTTTATTTGGTGATAAGGAGCATTTCTTCCTTACTTGCCCTTTTTTAGAAAATTGTACATTTGTTTTTTTGAGAGTAGGTCTCTCTGCTGCCAGCAATCTTAGTGATGCTGTCAAGGGCTTCAGCTACTTAGAACTATCAAAACAGCTGATCCAAAAGGTCAAGAGCTAAATTGTGTTTTCATACTCATAATCTGCTTTGTATGATTAATTCCACATAATAAATGAATCAGGTTTTCAATCAGCCATGGTTTTCAAGTGACTTGAAGATGAAGCCCTATGGATGGAGTATGCTGTTATGGTGAAGGTTAGCAATAATCCTCTCAGGATTACTTTAAGTGAAATGGAATCATTCCTTGTGAGAGATTAACTTTGGGCTTACTTTTCTGCTCCAGTCCTGTATTAAGGCTTCTCTCAGGCCTGTGTAGAAGAATGGGGAAGCCAAAGGGTCTTAATTAGTTTTAAGTCATACTGATTATTGGATATCACTTACATGCATGAAGTATATATAACATAAATGCTGTGAGTTTTCAAACGGAATGTATGGAGTTGCAATCAAAACAATTGATCACGCCTCTTTACCAGACTTTCATAAGGCCTCTTTTACTGGACAGAAATACTGCTTACCTCAGTAATGCCTTCCTCATGCCATCGCAGTGGATGTCAGCACAGTGAGGTGGTGGATGGTGCATTTCAGCAGTAGTTACAGCAACAGTGGATCCCTTCTGCTGGTGGAGATTTTTATGACCACAGCATGCAGGCTCTTGTTCATCACTGGCACAAGTGCACAGCTAATGGTGGTGACTATGTTGAAAAATAGAGTTTTGGAGCTGAGAATTTGTTCTCTCAGATAGTGTCATAGTGCACTTTGTGTTGGTTGTCATTTTCATAGAAATAAATAGGAAGCATTGCTTTTGGAGCAACCAACATATATATGGCCCAAGACAATTCCCTCTTCACTCAATGCAGCCCAGGCAAGCCAAAAGATTGGACTCCCATGTATACAGGGCCCTTAGGACCAAGAATGATTGAAAACTAATCTGCCTTTCTAACCACAACATTATTGGAATATGCTATTGCTCATCTGAAACTAAGAAGGAACTTATGTTAAGTACTTCTATGTTCACGTATTCACAAGTGACAAACTGAAATGCATTCTATGCCCATCACTCTACAAATAAGGTATCTGTCAGTCTGATTTGGGCAATGACTTTACATACTCCTTTGAAAAGGAGCCTCCAGCTGTTGAAGCTGAATTTCCAGAATTCAGGATTTGTTAATCATGGCAGGGTTTGGCAGCTAAACAGCCATATTTCATATACGGTGACTGCTCTGGCATAGATATCTCAAGACATCTCAGAATCTCATTCCATCTGTATAGCTAAATCAGCACCAGCCACATTTTGTGTATTTAATAATTCCTAATGCTAATTATTTTAATGCCACATAGAAATTGTAGTCTGTTCGTAATTAAGAATGAGAGAACTTTCAAACCTGTCGGGGCTTTCCTTGAGGTAGCAGGAGAAAGGGCATCAGGAATAAATTGTCATACATTAAAGCAAAACAGATTGTGCTCCACATTGCCACAAAATACTGAAGGCGTAATAGAGCCATTAACATGTTTCATCTATTCTTCATAATCATTACGGCTTTATTTAAATAAATTTGATTTTCACAGATACCAGCCATGATGATCATTCTGATTCAGGAAACCAAGTGTTTTCTAGGAACAGCTTGCTACAGTTTTGCCAGAAATCTTTAAGTCTTAGCTACAAAAGTGTCAGTCAGTTTAGTGCCTACCCAAAGGCTTCTGTTTTAAAACTTCCGCTGGAAGAACACGGAGTGAAAAATGCTTACACCAGGTGATGCAGAACAAGCTGTTCGTGTTTTCCAATGAGCAGTTATGTAGTCTGAGAACTAACTGATAGAATCAAAGCACAGTTTTGTGAAGCTTCACTTCCTAAATCAGTTATAAATAGGATTACTAAATGACTACCATCCATGCGCTAAGGCTCTTGTAGGTCTGAATAAAGCCACAATATAACTTGTCTGCTCTCATTACACCCCAGTCACATTCAGTTCATTCATAAAGTGATGGTTTGGCCTCCAGAGCAGGGATTGCTGCCATTTTTGGTCACATCTTTGTGTGACACGGCTCTTATGCTATCTTTAGTACCAGATAATTTTTGTTGCTCCTGAGATTTTTTCTCTCTACTTAATAAATAGTTTTCATGAGTAATTCTTCCAACGGAATGATCACATCCCATGTTTGACCCCTTCTGAACTGCATGCATGTAGTATGGGGCAGAGGAAAAAAAAAGGTTTTGGCTGTGCTTTTTCTCCTCTTACAGATCTGTTCACGTAACCTCACAAGGTAAGTCAAGATGCAGAACTTAGCTGAAGCATAGCTTCATTCTCTTGCACACCTAACAGCAGTAGGAAGAAAGCACTGCTTCTCTACTAAAGCTGTACAAAAGCAAGGCAGCATCTCCAGCAGGCTGTGCTTGGCCCAAGTGCTCTGCAGACTTCTTGCAACCTGAGCTCACTGGCTCAGACATCGGCCTGAAGCGGAGCAGCAGAGGTGCAGAGTACATTCCTTTCTGCTAGCACAGGATTGAGAAAAACAGTTTCGTAACAGCCAGCCAGGGCAGCCAGAGCTTGGCTGAGAGCTCTGACTTTCTTTTTAAAATGGAAATTAAAAACCAATATCTAGGACTATGTAGGGGGGTACGAGCATGAATAGTGAATCATAAGCTTGTTCTTTTAATTACTGTTGCATACTTAGAACCTATTCATTTCTTCGTGAGCCTCCAAGGACCAAATGAAATTGTGATACATCAGTTTCAGCCCATGGAAACTTATTTACAGGAAGATGGTCATGGCATCATTTAAAAGGAAAAGAAAGGAATATAACTAGAACTGTTTCTTTCAGGTAGCAACTGAAAGCAATCTTAAACATACCAGGTGCAGAGCAGAATACGGTAACCATGAATGACATTGCACAGAAAACTGAGGTATGTACCAATTTTAAAGTAATCAAAGTAACGTAATAATTTACAATTGATGCTTGTAAAGAGGGCAGTTAAAAACAACTGTAAAATACAGTTTACTGTCAGTCTGGCTATTACTGATTTTATTTCAAGACAATAGAAGGATACTTGAGAGTACTTTAAGAAAGACTGTCTGATTTGATGAATTGTGGGAAACATTCTTACTGGTATTAAAAATGAATGAAGAATGCAAAATTAAGTTAACAAAATATGAAGAAACTTCGAATGTCGGCAGAAATTCAGGCTGCTTAAAACCTTTCTTCCTATGCCTTAATAACACTGAGTGGCAGGAAGAAAAGTAAAACATCATTACAGTATCTGCTGTTGGTTTAGGTGGAAAACATGAAACAATTTTTTTTCAGCTAGTTTTCTCAGCATTAACTGTACTGACAAAATTTCTGTAGTCACTGCATGGAAAACATTGTAGTACTGCACAGTAGGCACTTCTCTTAAGCATTGGCAAAGATGTGTTCATTACCTTTATCAGTATCAGATTCCTGCAAACTGGGATCTTGACCCTTTACACCATAAATTCACTGGATGAGTTTCTCTGAATACTAAGAAAAAAAAAAAAGCACATAACATACTGGAAGTTTTAGATGAACTCATAGTACCATTATTTAAAACCATTTATAGATGCAGAAGAGTTGCAGGACACACACGGGTTCTATTACGTGTCTGTGTATTTACATTTATTTTAACTGTGGTGTTAGGGGTATAGGAACCCTCTGAGCGTTCATGATTTCTAAGCAATAATACAAATCCATATATAATGTTTAAACCCATAGTAATAAAAAAAGTGTGCATTTGTATTTTTTTAATTTGTATTGCTCATATACTCAAATATGTGGCTCTTCATCACAGTTTTTAAGTTTGATATAGTGCTAAAATTTGTTTAGGATATTTCAGTATTTATTACTGTTTAGTTATGAACAAATACTTAATAGATGATGGCTAGTGGCACAGAGTTCATAATCCCAAATGTACTTTTATGTTCTTACATTCTTTCTGATCCAATCTGACTACTTCTGTTCATCTGTTTCAACTTTCTTTTTCTTATCTTCATTTCTTCTATATCTTCATCAAGATTCTGCTTTCTTCATCTAAACCCGTCCAAAAGTCCTATGTGCCCAAGCTTCACAAGGGTGATGTAAAGGATAAATTTGAAGCTATGCAGAAAGCAAGGGAAGAAAGAAATCAAAGGAGATCTAGAGATGAAAAGCAAAGAAGAAAAGAACAATATGTTAGAGAGAGAGAATGGAACAGGAGAAAGCAGGAGGTTATTTTTCTTTGCAAATCTTTTATGTTATTTTAATGTTCAGTATTGCACGTGAAAGTATTTTCACTTTATTTTAAGACAGTATTGTTGGAATTTTATTTAAGGTGTAAAACAGTTTACTTTCTCTGTATTCCATCAACCAGATGAAAGAGCTGCTTGCATCTGATGAAGATGATGATACAAAGTCATCTAAGATAGACAAAGGTTATGTGCCTAAGCTAATAGGTAAGAGAGGCTGAAGTTTAACGAGCACATAATGCACTAAGCAAGTACTGGATCTCGGTACTGAACTGTGTGTTTCACATTCACAGGAACTGTTAAAGGCAAATTTGAAGAAATGGAGAAGCAAAGGCAGGAAGAAGAAAGAAAAAGAACGGAAGAAGAAAGGAAGCGCAGAATTGAACAGGATATGATTGAGAAAAGAAAAATTCAAAGAGAATTAGCCAAAAAGGCACAGGAGGTATGGTACTCTGGTCAAAATGCAATACAACTGTAAACGAATTAGAAAAAAAAATTATGATTTTCTAAATTATCTTTAAGGTAATGATTTTTTAAGCTTGAGTTACAGACAAAAGCAGGCAGGCGTGAACACAGTAGGAGTAGGAGCCAGGCACAAGATGGGCTCGTAAGCACTTACACAACTTCCTAAACGAATCTGGAAATATTTCTTTTGTTTACTAACCTTTACTATAGGCAGTTTTTGCTTATAAATTAATTAGCGAGTGCAGTTCAGTGATAGATAAATTGAGGCAAGCAAGAAGTATGCAAATGACCTTGTCAGGCAAATATATGAAGATACTAATAAACTAAAAATCATGAGAATTCAAGTCATGCTTTATTCCTTTGTCACTCTGTGAGTTCTTATTGCATCTACATGTGAACAGCCTCTAACTTTTTTTTGACACCAGCTGAGAAAATCTCATCATTTGTAAAGTTTAGCACTGGAGCATCATATTAAATCCCCTTTCTAAGTTTCCTTCAGTGCTGCAACTACTGCAGTACAAGTAAACACTGAGATAATAGACTAGGACCATAAGATTTTATTTTTTTTTATAGCAAAAAGATGGGAATATTTAATTTAGGATTTTTTTTTTTCAGTATGAAGAGTGGTTTGGCTTTTGTAAGAAAAGAGAAACAGTACTGCAGGAGAACTCAGTTTTCAATAAGAACTTAGACAATATTTTCTACTGATACTTCCAACTTTGTTACATTTGCTGCTAAAAGTACAGTTTTATATGGCATATATTTAATTTACTTTGAATGATGGAACTGTATATCATAGAGAATTTTAGAAAGAATGTCACTGTATAAAACTAACACTATTAAGACACCAAATACAATAGATGTTTTGCAGGAAGTTGAGGGGAAGACAATATCATTTAGATCAGAAATAATGTCACTATCATGTTCTGGTTGTTGGTTTTTTTTTGTCTGGTTTTAAATGCAATTATGGAATACTCACATGAAGAATGAACACCTAAAGCACTTTTCTCTGTTCACCACTGGAGTGTTACGAATGCTGTAGCATGCTTTGTGTACAATGCCACGTTTCCTGTTTCTCAACTTGCTAACCTTTCTGAAATATTCCACCAAAGGTTCAGTCATTACCATCTCTGTGAATTTAAGTGGTGCATACATATCACTGACACAAAAAGCAAACAAAAAAATCCACTTCTTTGTTTGAAATTCTAAGGCAAAGAGCCAAATTAATGTAATCCTATGAAATTCTCATTTAATAGATTGATGACTTTAACAATACGGGAACTGAATCAGCAGCAGAGGTAATCAGCTTTTTTTTAAAGAAATGTTCACCTACGTTTTTATTCACTTTGCTTTATTATTGTAATATGGGCTGGGAAAAATTCAAAAAGGGCACAAGTGTTCACTGCTGTTCAACCAAGGACCAAAGAATTTTTTAAAGCACGCAGAAGTGTTTATCTGCACTTACGGTCAATTTATTTAAGTGTTAGAGTCTGAAGCATGAATGATATGTTGAAGGGTTCAGAACAAAGCCACCAGAATGATTTGAGGCATACTGACAACAATACTCTAAATCCTCTGGCTTTGGAAAGTACCCTCATAAAGCTCTTTGCCTTATGCTTGTCATTTAAAGGGGTTCTGTCAATGTACTGAACAATGGACTCAGCTTCTTGGTAACTTTTTTTTTCTTGTCAAATGAACTCATTTAACATATGGGTTTCTATTTTAAATCTTGCCAACAAATATATTGCTTGAAGGTCCAATCACCTGTAACTAACACAAAATCGCATTCCTATTATAGTTAAAAAAGAAAACAACACACAACCAAAACCTAGTACTTGTAAGTTATTCAATAGTGTCCTTGCTATCACGGTATCTTATCTAAAAACAAATGGGTGAAGCATATTTTGGCAAATAATTTATGAAAATAATTTTGAAGCTGTGACATCCTTCAAAAACAAATTAATCTGCTGGACAGAGAACTTATTTCTAGAACTACCACCTCATTCCAACCATTGTATATCTTTCACATAGTAAGCAGACTGCCACTATAATTTCTACATATTCCAAATTCCACCTGTTCTTAACCAAATAATGAATATTTATAAGAAACAGTTAATGAAAATATGTAAAGAAATGATACCTTGCCAGCCATTATGTTTAAAGCATAATTCAGTATTGATGTTCATTACTTATTACAAGAAAATTAATGACTGTCACAGGCAGATAGATTTATTCTTGTTAATATTCAGTACAAGTAATTTTTTTTGAACTTCTGGTGCACACAGATAAAAAAACAACAGTTTAAGACATAAGTTATGTAGAAATTGAGCTTTATGAAAATATAATAAATTTCTTTCTGGACAGGAAGGGGATGATTCACTACTGGTTACAGTAGTGCCTGTAAAACCCAACAAAACACCTGGGAAGATGAAATTAAACTTTGATAACACAGGAAAAGAAAGAGCAGAACAAAAAGGCAGACCAGATGAAGAAATGAAGCTTAAATATGAGGAACAAAACCAATTCCTTAAGGACACCAAGTGCCTTTCATTTCACACGGTAAACCATCCATCTAAAAATACCTAAGCAATAAACATATATTATTTAGAAGGTAACTATTACATTTTTCTTTTACAGGGTGAAAATCAAGACAGTGAAACACAAGCATCTCTGTCTCCTGGTAAGCTGAAAGTAACTTTTGAAGAACTTGAAAGACAAAGACAGGAAAACCAAAGGCGGCAAGCAGAGGTAGAAGCAAAACAGCGTTTAGAAGAGGAAAAACGTGCCTTTGAAGAAGCCAGGCAGCAAATGGTAAGTACGTTTTGTACAGGTCACTATAAAATGTTGACAGAGGATTTGCCTTTCCATTCGCTCCTGAACCTGATTCTTATTGCTTAGCTTGATTTCAAGCTGAAAATTCTGTCATCAATAAGTTTTGACATAGCTGCTTCTCACCTTGGTTCCAACTCACTAACCATATAGGCATAATTCTCTTAATGTAAAAGGAAAGTGTTTTAAAGTTGTTAGCAATCTTATCCATTTTCGTATCTGCACTTCTTAGTACCTTAAGCTCATCCTCAAGAAGAAAATTACTTTTCTATTTTGATCATAAAAAGTACTTGATATGTTTCAGCAACCAATTTTTATGAAATAAAAATAGGAAAATGTAGCAAAAATATTAAAAAATAGTAATAGAAAATGCTAATTCTTATTCCGAAACTTATTTTATAAATATAATCTACTGTGTTTTGTTTTGTTTTTTAATTTGTTTTTATGAAGAAAAGGAAAGATAGGTCAGCTGCCTTGTAGGCAGTGGTGTAAATAACAATGTACTAGAAATTACTAGATTCAAAACCACACTGTCACTCACAGTTCCTGTTTTATATTATTTGCAAAACTCTCTATTTCTGTTATCATAAGAGACTTCTTTTAGTTCAGTTATGAACAGACTTCGCTATAGACTGTTCTTTGATCACGCTAAAGGAAACATGGACTTAGTACTAGTGTTAGATACACCAGATACTTCAGTACTGTATTTCCTCATTTGACTGTACTCTATTTGCAAAAGCTTTATTTTGAAGTTCTCTATTTAAGTATCTTTCCACTATACAGTCAAACATTGTGACTTTGTTCATTCACATACAACAAAGTTTAATGAGTCTTGTTTTTTCACATTTCAGGAGATATTTAAAAATACTATTTCTAGGAATTTGCTAATTTTAACACTAAAAGAACAGACTAAATATAAATGACCATTCTTAGACAGACAAGATCATTATACTGACTATATTTCAAAAACAAATTGCTACTCAGTGGAAAAACGAAACAAATCAAAAATAACACAGAACCTCAAGAAAGCTGAACTTCTGAAATTCCCAATTGGTACAAACTGGGAGGGTTCTAGGCTCAGGCAGATGCCAAAACCATAGTTTAATTCTCCCACCCCAACCTCCCGCCCCACACTTCTTGTCCTTCCCCCACCCTTGAAAAAAATCACCTAACCATTCCATAACAGCAACCTTGGCATTACGTCAATAATGCTCGTTTTTGTTTCTTTTGGAGTAGGGATATAAGTGAAAGAGAAAAGAAAGTGAAGGGGAGGGAACTTTGTGACGTCGCTTTAGTCATTCTAATTGAATCTTTCTTTGCAGCTACCACCTTTATATACGTGCGTTAATTAACCAAGTAATATAAAAGTGTGACAACTGAATTTACAAATTCAAAAAATAAACAAATCACCGCTGTGGTCTTTTTCTACTATGCAGTTATATCTGGTATCGGTGGTTGCCAAAATTTGGAGTAAAAAGTTTCCTTAAAGGAACGGTTCAGCAGTTCAATTCCTCCAATTCTTTCTTTTTCTTTTTTTTTCCCTTGTGAGTTCCAAATAAAAGCCCTCTGTAATTTCCTCAGCTTTCTACCCAACATACCAGGCTTGCTTGCAGTATGCAGATAGCTGAAGTATCAATACTCTTGACAGTTTCCAGTCAGTTTCCACCATTAAAAAATGAGGTACTCCATGATATGTTCAGAAGATGGTTCATTCTTTTCTTCTTGCTTGCAGTTTGCAAACAATGGGTTTCTCTCAGCAGATTGTATTTATTGGAGATAACAAACAATGAAATATCTCACTTCTCTTTCTTCAGTGGTGATTAAATGTCTAAAAAGAAAAGAAACAGAAACGTCAGTCTGGCTTAATAAAACATGTTAATTTACTTTTGCTCTAAAACGACAGCATTTATTTAAAAAGTAAAGTGCATTGGTGGAAAGAATTTATACATAAATAAGATAACTCAAAGGTATAAAAGTCAATGGAAATGATGTAAAGAAAGTGAACAGGGAGTGCCTGTTTACAGAAAATAATACAACCCTGAAATTATGAAATAGATACTTAATTGTTCATCCTTTCCCCGATAAGACATCGTACTTCATATTACACCTTAAAGCAAATTAAATAAACATAGAAGTTCAATATGGGATTCTGAAACACATTTCCTTTATCTCTCTACTAGTTAAAATGAAGTTTAAAAAGTTTCTTATAGGGAAGAAATTGTCAATATAGAATCATAAAATCCTTAAGAGTTGGGATGGACCTCTGAAGGCCATCTGTAGTCCAACTCCATTGCAATAAACAGGGACACCACAGCTAGATCTGGCTGCTCAGGGCCTTATCCAGCCTTGCCTTGAAGGTCTCCATTTTTTCTCCAGGAGAAAAAAGCATTTGTAAAAGATCAGAAAGGAATTAATGGACTATTTATTTACTATTCAGAAAACATAAGTTAAAAACATCATCCAAGCATTTTCTATATGTATTTGTGGGTTTTTTGCTCTTCATTTTCTCTAAAGATAAATGAAAGTGGCCATGAAGAATCTGAGAATTCTGGTAGAGAATTCCGTCCTGGTAAACTCAGGCTCAGTTTTGAGGAGATGGAAAGACT
Source organism: Cyrtonyx montezumae (assembly GCF_038088225.1). Taxonomy (NCBI): domain Eukaryota; kingdom Metazoa; phylum Chordata; class Aves; order Galliformes; family Odontophoridae; genus Cyrtonyx; species Cyrtonyx montezumae. The sequence continues at coordinate 10,827,011 of NW_027071825.1, forward strand.
GAGGAGAGAAGAGGAAAAGAGGAGAGCAGAACAAGATGCAAGACGACGCATAGAAGAAGAGAAAAGGGCATTTGCTGAAGCACGGAAGAACATGGTATGATACTTCGTTTAGTATTTAGTTTATTATTTTCCCTCAGTTTCCGCAATGAAAGGGAAAAGTTTTAAATACAGTTAGGAATACGCTTCAACTCCTTCATTAATTACTTTACCAAGCTATCTATTAGAAGGTAAACTAATCAAGGTTCTCCACCAAAAATCATCAAGAAACTATCCTTCCTCACAACAAACCTAAAAAAAGATCTCAAATGAAAACCAGATACTGTTTCCAACTGCTAGTGCTACACTGAGTGCAACAAACATGGAACGCAAAATATCTTCAGAAGGAAGTTTTTGGTTTTGGCTGGGTGCAAAGGAGAAATTCCTTTGTCTTTAGCTGCTCTTCCCAAGTTGATCTCCCTACATTTCTTACTCACTTTAGTATAATAAATGCCATACTAGAAAAATGCTCACTGCAAGTGCACATTCTGAGGTCATCTGTGGCCCTTCAGGAAGGAAAGAATGAAAAAACTGAAGTCAGCTAATCAATGTTTTTATTGTATTCCATTACTTGTCCAGAGAAAAAGAAAAGGGAACTTGTGGAATTCACTGTTACAATTCTTTATATGGAACACCGACCTGGAGCCGATCCTTGTGATATGCAGTGATAAAATTTGAATTAAGATTATATCAAAGATTGATTTTCACGGAGCAAAGGCTGACATAGTGACATTATTTGAAAACAGAGACAGATGCCTAACTTCAGAGGGTGGGAGCAGTAGTACTTACACAAAACAGCATAGAGTCTTTCACTGTTTATTCCAATAAGTTCAAGTTTCAGCAGGCTTTTGGATATAAGCCAGCTACTTATTGGTGGATGTTAGGAAATACAGTGTTAAATTAGACTAATACCAACTAAAATGCAAGTATTGTATTCTTCAGAATGAAGGGCAAGACATACCACGAAAAACTGTGGGATAACGCATTTATCTGGCAATCTCTTCCTACATTCCCCTGTGTGGTTTTAGTGGGAAAGACCAACTGCATGCCTAATACTTTTTCTTTTTTTCCTTCATAATTCAAAGCGATGCTTGTGAAGCAAATTAATGCTTGATATGGCTTTTAGTACTGTTAGCAGTGCTCCCTCTGGCTGAAAATTGGGCTGAAGACAAGATCTCTACTCTGAAGGACTACCCAAAAAATTACGACATAAATTTATACCTAATTTTGTACTGGAAAGCAAATATTGAAAATAATGGCTATCACATGTTCACACCTCTGAAGTGGGAATAAAGTTCCTTAAACCTCTAGAAAAAGCGGTGCTACTGGACTTCTACCATTCTAACCCTTATGAAAAATCAGTGGATAATCCAAAGGAAGTAAAGCAAACAAACAGTGCACTGCCTTCTGCTTTTCACTGCTTTCTTCACAATATTTTTCTCTGCCTCTGTGTAACAAAAGCTTAAGTGTCCAGGCAAGAAAAGTCTCACTGATTAATCAAGGCTTAATCCATTAGACGCAGCACAGCCTGCAACTGTAACAGCAGACTGTGAAGATGTTCACTAATGTAAGAAATTAACTGGAGACATTTTCAGCATATACCTGATTGAAAAAATTTCTGTTAATTAACATCCTGAAAGAGCACAGTGCTTTCTTTATTTGGAATAGAAATTACAAAACTGTTTCCCACACATACACGGTACAGCAGCAATGTACTGATGTGCTTTTTAGCACTGTAAGAACAGATTAGTCATTCAGAATTACTAAAACCTCACACTCGTTTTAAAAGTTTAAATTGTTATTTTAGAACCTCTTCGTGCTTATCCATTTTAACTGTTTTGGAAAAGTAAACACAAACAAAAGTTGTAACACCATTGCTGAGAACCACAAATCCTACTTCTACCTCCTTTTACAAGGACCTCCCATTCACATTTTATTCTGCTACATTTATACTTCCACACCTCCCTCGATCAACATGGATCCCTTTCAGACTCAAGCATTCACTTCCCTCCATCGTCAGTTGCTTTCCATTAGTAACTACATAGAGAACCTGTCTTGGTATGAACAAAAAGCTCTTCTATTTTGTATTGATCCCTCATTGCCCACTGGAAATTGGCTGAGCTGCACACCATTGCTGTTTCAGGATGGTTTCCCACAACTACCTGTTCCCAGTTTGTAGAAATCAAACCAGACTAAGCCACAGTCTTACTTCACAGAACAAGGATGAAGTAATATTTACTGAACTCACCGCAAGAGTTACACAATTCAGCTGATATATATATATATATATATATATTCTTTTTCTTAAATCAGGAATAAATTGGCTTACTGTCTTTTCATTACTGGCTCAAAGAAATACAGACAGATGCGACTGTTTGGTCATAAGCACTTTTTTTTTCTTTTTCTTTTTCCATACAGACATCTTGAATTAATGCTTCTCATTTCAGGAGCATATGAAAGATAAAGAATGAAATCAGAAAGAGACTTGCAGTTTTTTATTGCCTTAGCTGTAGTTAGCTCCTAAAAATATGCAGCTCTGCATTGTTTTTGCTAAAGGAAATAGTTTACAGCTTCATTTTTTTGACTCTACTTCTCCATGACACAATTTCTACAACTACACTTGTATTATGCAAAACGAATGAAGAATGGAAGGAATGGTGGGGCTGAAGTCCAACTGACAGCTTACTCAGAGGGAAAATTTGAAGGAAATCTATAGTGACTAAGAGTATTTGATGGAGCCAAAAAAAAAAAAGAGAAAGAAAAAGACAACCATAAAAACTATTCTAAGAGCAAATAAAAACAGAAACAGGGAAAATAAGTCAGGACAGCAGCATGAAGAAAGGTGGCACAAACAGCTGTAAAAGGTGCAAATTACAACAGCAGTAAGTAGCAATAAAGGAAAAAGAGGAGTACCAAAGCATTTTATATATATGTTAAAACACTTTTTCTTACTAAAGCTTTGGTCCATTAATCCCTTCTAGAATTTGGATAATGGCTCCTATTAGGAATGCCCAGAATTTAGGCACATTGGGTGCCACAGTGTTTGCCACAAGATTTTCCAAACATGCACTGACCAGATAGTGCCAAAAGCCATGATCTTTGTGCAGTTCTAGATCAGTATTTGACCTCATCTCACACCTTGCAGCCTGCTCTTGTTGCGACAAGCTCTGTTAATGTGACAAAATAAGTTTATTACATAGTTACATGCCTAAGTAGACTCGCATGGGTTTTTACCTAGAACTTATTTGAAAATCTTCCAGTGAAAGCCAGACTGCCATGCTACCTGGCCTTTGTTACAGTGCAGCCCTCAGCAACATAGCAACTCCCAGCTTTAACAAACATTGTTGGATCCAATATTTGTTTCTAGATTTCCTGCTTTTGGAAGTAATTAAGAAGTGCTTTTCTGGGGCTTTACTACCCTCTTATGAACTGGTCAGAAAAAGAAGCAATCTGCTCATATAGAATGGCCATTAATGCCCAGCCAGACTGTGTAGCCTGAGAGAAGGACAAGGAAAGAAGGAAATCCTCACTACAATGAATTGGCAGCATCATTTAGTATCTTCCATTCGCGCACAAGTTTCTTGCAGAAAATTCTTTTCACTTAATGCTTATTAACAATACCAGAGAAATATAATGCAGTTTGCTTAGAAGAAAGACTATAGATACTTCAGTGTTAAGGGCAATGTAATTTAAACACTTTGTCTAAGGACAGACTGTGGAATGAATGGGAATTAACAGCTTCTGGTCCCAAAGCTGCATTTAGAGGACATCCTCTCCAATAATCTAAAATGCATTTGTATAAACATCTTCATCTCCATTATAAAAAGTTTAGTGTTGTAATAAGAAAGGGCTAAAGCCAAACAAAACCCCCAATACACATTCCTTCTCAAAACATGAGGGCAATACTTGTGCTGCTTCAGGTACCTTCAGGATGCATCACTAACCATCTGAATTCCCAGCAGGTGCTGGATGACGATGAATCACCAGAAATATTTAAAACATTTTCTCAAGAATCTCTCATACCTGGTAAACTGGAAATTAATTTTGAGGAGATGCTGAGACAAAAGATGGAAGAGGAAAAGAGACGCACGGAAGAGGAGCGTAGGCAAAAGTTGGAAATGGAAAAGCAAGAATTCCAACAGTTGAGACAAGAAATGGGAGAGGTTGGTATATGAAAATATGTGCTAAGTGTGCTCTGAATAAAAACATGGTATTCAGATTTCAGAATTTAAGATTTTAACTGGAAGTTTCTTTTTAGGGGATTTTAAATCAGTAATTCTTTTCTACGTGAAAAGAATGAAAAACAAAAGTATCTTTTTATAACACTGCATGTAACGTCATACATTCATTTAATTTTTAATCTACAAGGACAACACTTGTATCCCCTTGCTACCCTTAAAGTAAAAAGGATTTCAAATCTGTTGTTTCAGTACTTCAGTTCCCTGCAAATTCGACTGTGTTAATTAAAAAAATATATGATCTTTCCAATACTGTGAAAATAGAAACATCTAAATTCAAAATTAAAAGATGGGGGAAAAAAAAAAAAAAACCAAAATTCCTGCCCTTTTCATGGAAGCGCTGTGTTAAATAATTTGGAAAGAACTACAGTGACCTCAAGTTGTTTCTAGTGAGTGTATCAAGGATTTGAAGACTGCCACAGCTGATTTTAAGAATCACACACAGAATTCGCCTTGCATACCAGATGACTGGAACATCACATTCATGAAGTGTACACCAATTTGATTTGGTTGTGGGTGGTAACTTTCAGAACATGATTCCCTTTTGAATATTAGAGGATGACTTCTGTTTTTTTTTTTTTTTTTTTTTTGTAAGCAAAGCTAGAGCCAGTAATAACGGCTTCAGCTTGTGAGCTTTGCAAGTACACTTTGAATTAAGTGCTGGGGAAGAAGACAGACAACTGAAATGCATACTTTTACTGCCATTAGAGGTCATAAAGTGATAGAGCAGGATATTAGCAGTGTCAGACGTAGGTTGACTACAGCATCCAGAAACATCACTTCTTTTCCAGCCATGGCATCCTGAAATCTCATCTGTTTTTTTTCTGCAAAACCAGAGAAAAGATACTTTAAAATTAAAGCTTAAAGATGCTACAGACTCAGTAAAGTCCAGACCACACTAAGAGAAGTTATTAGAGGGAAAGAAGTCTTTGAGGTGAAATAACTCTCAGCTAAAATAATTGTTCAATTACTTTAAGTTACAGCAATCCGTGGGGAGAACAGGTAGTGAAAATAACCAGGATATTTTCCATCTTATATGTTCTGTTATTTCTGAACAGCTGGAAGAAGAGTCTGAAACTTTTGAGCTAAGCAAAGAATATGAAGAATTAATAAAGCTAAAAAGAAGTGGCTCTATACAGGCAAAGAATCTGAAAAGCAAGTTTGAGAAAATAGGACAATTGTCTCAAGAAGAAATACAGAAGAAGATTGAAGAAGAACGAGCCAAGAGAAGAGCAATGGATGAAGAAATAAGAGAAAGGGAAGCTGAAAAGTTTCAAGAGGTAATTTATATTGTGTGTTAATGATTTACTCTACTAGCACAACTGAAGATGGCATCCCTAAGAGAAACAGCACCAGTTGATCATGAATCATTTGTTCTCAAGCAGAGATCTATTTTTCTGCTCATATTTCAGTTCAGCACCTTAACAACCTGCTATCCTGAGGTGCTAAAGCATCCTCATTTTTGAGTCTGTTCTATTAATGTTCACGAGTTGCTGCTCCTTCTGAACTCTTAATTCATTCTTCACCATATAAATTATAAGCCTCATAATGCCCCAAGAGGGTATGCAACTTACACAGAAAAGGAAAATCTTTAGAAAATATTTTTTCTAATACACTTGAAATTACTTCTGCAAATATTTTATATTTCTATCTCTCATCTTCTCCTTTCCCTCATCTACTCTACAATAATTTTTAACGTCATTAAGTTGGTCATTTTCCAAAAGCACAAGCACAGCTGAAAAACAGTCCACAGAGCAGAAAAGACTTAATTGGGAAGGCCTGCAGAAAAACTTCTCATTAAAATATTAGACTAAGGTTCATTGACTGAAATGCTTTTGTTTTTTTTCCCTTAAAACTTGCCATCTCAGAATCTGAGAAATTATTAAGAGAATTCATTTTAAATCTAACATTAAATAAATCTGTGGGGAAAAAAAAACAACAAGAGGGCTCAGGATGGCTTTTTGCATAGTTAAAAGTTACAGAGTTATTAAGCTCGTACTATTGTTATGAGTGTTTAAAAAGTAAAACATGAGTAATGTGCTATTCATTTTTTTTCCCAAGGATGATGAGGTAGATGTGAGACCAGCCAAGAAATCCGAGGCTCCATTTACTCATAAAGTAAATATGAAGGCACGTTTTGAGCAAATGGCAAGAGCCAGGGAAGAAGAAGAACAGAGGAGAATTGAAGAACAAAAATTACTACGCATGCAGTTCGAACAAAAAGAAATTGATGCTGCATTACAGAAGGTAGAAATTACAAAGTACCTTTTCTTCAGTCCTCAGTATCATTTAACTTGGCATGTGATTAACACTGATGGCAACAATGCCAGAAGTATAAAAGGAGCATTACACTTATATAAATTATTGCATGTGTGATTAATTGCTTTTGAATTTTTCATATTTTGAAGAGCATGAGAAATGTACTGCAAGGAGACTGCGGTTTCCTTTGAAAATTCTGAAAATGGAGCTGCTATTCGTGCCTATACTTTTCCCTAAGATACCAGCTTCATTAAAGCAAAGCTTAGACAGCATTTACTGCTTGTTCCATATTCAGAATGTTATTTTCTAGCAAGGATAGGCACCTCCCCTTCTGAAAAACAACAGCTTTTCTGTAGTCAAGTATGTTACTAGCAGTCATGCTGCTATTGCTACACTGAAAATTCTAAATTAGATTATTTTAAAACAGAAAAGGGAAGAGGAAGAAGATGATGAGGGAAGCGTTATTAATGGTTCTACTTGCGAAGATGACGAAGATCAAGCTCGATCTGGAGCTCCCTGGTTCAAGAAGTCACTGAAAAACACATCAGTTGTTGATGGGGAGCCAGTGAGATTTACAGTTAAAATTACTGGAGAACCAAAACCTCAAGTCACATGGTGGTTTGAGGGGGAAATGTTGCAGGACTCTGAGGACTATCAATATATTGAAAGAGGAGAAACCTATTGCCTTTATTTGCCTGAAACCTTCCCAGAAGATGAAGGTGAATATATGTGTAAAGCAGTCAACAACAGAGGCACATCTGCTAGCACCTGTATTCTCACCATTGAAAGTAAGAGTTAGTGTTTTCATTTGTTTAATCTCAAGTGCTCTTCTTATATCTTTCCTATTAAGAAAACTCTATTAATCTCTTTCTCTTAACCTTTTTATTTTCTAGCTGATGACTACTAATGCTGTACTTTAGCTGGAATCTTTCTTCCCCTCAAAACTTTCTTACTGCATCATCTCTTTTTCTGATGGGGCCAACTAAAGAAAGCAAGGATATGCACTGTTATTCCTGCATCAGATATGAATAACCTTCAAGTTGTGTGAGTGTCCAGGTTCCTTGCTCAGTACAAAATTTAGTATTGGAGGCTAAAATGAAGGAATCAATGTGTGAAAGATCAGCTAAAAGGAAAAACTGAATGATAGTAGTGCTCCCACATTTGAAGACCAACTGTCGTGTAATGGTATAAAGCTAAATACACAATCTGGAAACTTTTGTAGTAGTGTAAATCTACTGGTATAGTTGTGCATGAACACTAAATATTTAAGCTGTTCTACTATATCCCAGAGGCATAGAACTGGCAAAAGGAAATACTTATCAATGATTTTTCAAGATCTCCAGTGTATTATTTTTGAACAATAAAAGATTACATATCTGCTCACTTTTGTTGCTTTGTGGTTCAAAGAGCATTAGTTTGGTGGCTGTGTTCTTTTTAAATGGACTTGCACTTCACCTCTTAGGCTTTTATCAACCCATGCAATTGGTAATCCAAACAGCAAAAACAATCTCAGTAAGGCTTGCAGTAGTCACTAGAATACCAAAATCTGCTTGTAAAAATTCTACTTCCATTTCTTAAAAGACAGAATTCTTAAAAAAATGAGCCAACAGTTGATGGGAAGCGTTTCAACATTCATTTTCTTTTGATGCAATGAATTTACTGCTGCACGATGCTTGCTTGAGGCTAGCACGCTATTTTTCAGTAAGATCCCTTTGGTATCAGTGCTAAAGCCATTGTGCTAAACCCATCTGAATTTTTCAGCATGAGCCTCTTTAAGAGTTGTTTTTACAAACAAGCCACATTTTCAACTGATAAGCACACACACTATGCACCTTAGCATAAGACATAGTGAGCTAGAGTTATTTAAGTTTATGGAATCATTTAATAATTTTAAGGCATTTTACTATGGTCGACTGTGCTGACTGCACTTAATACAGTTACCTATGGAAGTCACTCTTTTGCCTCAATAAGAGATGTAAAATTAAGAGAAATCTTGAAAAAAAATATAAGCTACACTATTTTCTGTATTATTCTAAGAGCCATATAATTCTACTTTCATGTGGGTGATGTTCATTCACATCAATCTTAGTTGCCATGATATCTTTCCTCTAAAGCTGTAATTTCAAACTAATGAAGGCAGGGTAGGAGCATAAGAAAGACAAAAACATTGCTATTATTATCCATCAGTTTACATTTATTGAGAAAAAGCATACAAAAAACATTACAGTTAACGTGTACCCATATTACATACAATGTCAATGCAAGCTCAAAACCACATTTTTGTAAAGCATTCAATTTACCTCAAGTCCAAGCTGCATCTCCCTAAGACACTGTTCCCATCACAGTTGCCTTTTAAAGCCAATCTTCTTTTTACACACGGGTAGTTTCTGCAGAGAACACTTTTCTCAGGACGAAAATGCATTTCACATGCACGCAAGAGAAATATTTGTGCATACATACGAGTTTTATAAGCAATTACTAGGGAAGAAGGAATCCTGTCAACTCTAAGCTTTCTAAAAGGCCCACTCCTCCCTTCCTCCCCCCACTTCCAGACAAAAGCAAAATAAGAGCCCTTAACATGCAACGGAAAACTTGGAGATTACTCTGGAAGAGAATAGGGAAGAAACATTTTCTTTCATCTGATACAATCAAATACCACTGGCAAAATGATGAAACACATCAAGACTGGCTGTGCAAGTGAATAATGATCCTGTCTGCCTGGTCAACTTGAACAAAACATGACCTGTGAACATGCTAGACTGAAGATTATCCACCTGCCATCTTACTTCATGTCCTGCTAAGGTCCTGGCTGCAGAAAGGAATATGAAAATCTTTTTCCTACATCAAACATTCTGCTTCCTTACAGAACTTTTCAAATTCTTTACTTTCTACCTGATTTGTTAATACCCCAAGGGGCAAAAAAAAAAAAAAAAAAAAAAACAACTACAACAAAAAGTGCAAGAAACATACAGCTCATGGACAAGGTCATTACAGTTCTGAGAAAGTCTAATTTTAATTTTCTGCTGTTAGAGTAACTCCATTTCTTTTTAATTCTCCCAGGAACTATGAATTTGGAGAGAGTTGAAAAATAGCCACTATATTTAGAACAAAACAGCATGCTTGTACGCTCTGCAGTGACAAAGTCAGTACACCTCAAACGCTATAATGCTGAGATAAACATCTAACACACTCTAGTAACATTCCCATACACTGGCTTGTCTCTTTATTTCCTCCCCCACTGGCTAAACTTACCAACTGAAACTGTTAATATATTTTAAGAATGACAGTTATAATAAGAAGTACCACATAAAAGGAAGTGAAGAAATGACTCACCCCAACACTAATTCACAGTATCAAAATCCAAATGGTACACACCTAACTTTTTCTTATGTCAAAAATGAAGTCAAAATTACATATTACACTACAGATCATCAAATATTAAGTAGCTTGAGAAACTAAACAACAACTAGTGATTTAGTTCAAAAAGTCAAGATATCTAAGCTTGACCATATCGAAGAATATAAATTAAACTTGCTTGTTTAATATTATTAAATCACAGTTAAAAAAAAATAACAGATTATGGAACATTTATGGTCAAACAAGTAATACTTTAAAGAATGAAAAGTGATCAAAACAAAAATCATACCCTACACCATGGGATACATTTCAAATCTGTTATGCTTTTGCCAATTTTACCTTCCACATGGAGCCCTTCTATGGTCCATGCTCATCGGCTCACCAATGGCATACACTCAAAGGATTCCTCTTTACTGGTAGTAACTATCTCAGGACCTGATTCTATGAGCTATGATTTGGTGCTTGCAGCATCTTCAGCACTGTGTGTGAAAATGAAGGCAGGATTTTTGAATATTTTTCTTGAATGTACAGATAAGCAGGACTTTTGAAAGAGGAGCAGCACATTTCAGAAACAGAATAATCAACAAAAAAACAAATAGATGCTGCTTTACTTTAAGATAAAAAAAACAACAAAACAAAACCTGTACCAGATCATCTATAAGACATACAACATTTTAAACTATCAAAATATACAGCAATTCAGTTAAACTATCAAGAAACAAGATACACTGACTGATATATGGATAAAATATCATTTGCTGTACTGTTAACATTTAATTGGTGCACATGCTTTTCCAAGTGAAACATACTAATCTGTGAAACTCCAGAATCTATTTTCCTACCTTGTCATGTATGAATTAGCAAACTAAGTTATCTCAAACTGCCACTAACACACTGTAAGACAAGTCATCAAGTTCAGCGGCAACAACAAGGAGTTATATTCTTTGTGTTTACTTCTTACAGATTGAGAACAGTGCCCTACTACAGGAAACATTTGTGAAGGCTGTTGACATTTCTATCACAAGTAATTCCTGCATATCTTAAAAGGTTTTGATTCTTTAATGGCAACAAGTAGCTATTTGAAGAAAAAGAAAGAAAATGACTACTTATTCTGCTTGACTTCAGTTACTGCACTCTATTCATCTTTTCTTAAAAAAAAAAACAAAACCAAAAACATTTACCTAGAAATATAAACAGTTGTTTAAAAACTTAAAAAGACTTTCCACTGAAATGGAACCGTAACAATGCATCTGGGAAAGCAGAAGATTGCTTTTCAATACACAACCACAAAGATCTCACAGGGACAACATTAATGTACTGAAATATTTAAATTTATATACTTCCTTAGGTTGTGCTTACCTGTTGCTTTTTTGCAGCAGAACCTAAGGTGGAAGGTCTGGGAAGGCACTGTGAAGTATAAATAATTGCACTGTTTGCAATTAATAAAGATTTTATACCTTAAATGAATCAAAATCAACAGCCTCCATTTTGTGAATGATAAAGAATCCAGTGAATTCAATTTTGCTCAGTTTAGTACATAACAAATGCACCATTCTTAAAGATTATCTACAAAATACCATGCAAAATATCTGAACTATTATACTTCATACCCTACACTAAAGATAGCAAATACCCTCCTACTCTTTATAAGGTACCAGAATAATTCCTAATTATAAAAGGGATAAAAATATTTCCTTCCATTTCTACAGCACAGTACATACATTGCTAAATTACCTGAATAGACTACTTCAAATTTCAAGCCTCAACTTTTACTTCTCTGTGCAGCCACCCTAAAAAAGTTTATTCTCAAAGCAACAATAAGTTGTACCAAGAAAAAAGTAACAGTTATAGAATTAAAACATACCTACATCACTACATATCTGCAAACTATCTGACGACAAAGACAACTTCTGTCTATCAAGTGGTTCCAAAAACTTCAAGGTTACGATATGCATACCTTAATATACTGCATGATACAGCTGTCTCAAGAGTGCTAATGAAAATACTATTATTACCCAGATAAACAGCAAGGTTTTTTTTTTGTTTGTTTGTTTTTTGCTATTGCTATACCATTCAGGAATACTTACCCACAAAGCTCACATTATGTGTATGTAATATGTATATACGCAAACCTATGTTTCTGGATTAAGAAGCAATTATGATTTCCTAAGATAACAGCACTGTATTCCAACATAATATTCACACAAGTATGGCATTTTCATTATGTGGAACATTGACAAAAAGATACTGTTGCAGTTCATCAATTTGTCATTCTGATGTACTTACAGTGCAATGCTCCCTGAAGGAACAATCAAGGATGATACACAGCACAGTCCTCCTCACCCCTACAGAGCTAGTTCTATACTGGCTGGATCAAACCTGCACTTCAACAGACAATGGCAAGACAGACTGTATTGCATGTTGTCTAATATATGCAAAGAGCCAATAAATATGCAAAGAGCAAACAGGATTTCAAGAGAATCTGACTTTTAGTATGAGCATCAGAGCAATAAGAAATTTCAAGTATATTAAAAAAAAATAAAAATCAATCGATTCAAGTACTTGAGTATTTACGAAAATAGAAGTTATCTGCTCTGCAAGAAGTTCTCAACCACTCCCCATCACTCAAACAAAACAGCGTTTCAAGGACAGATGCAATTTCTGTAACTACTATGCATACCACATTGACTTTTCTACACTGAATTTTGAAGTGGACTACTTTTAACTGAAGGCTTAAGCACATTAGACTTAAAATTATAACTAGACTGAAAAAATCCTTAAAATAGTTATGCAGGAACAAGTTTAAAGTATTCAATTAAAAACAAAAGTCATCTGTTATAACAGCTGCACAGATCTGAAACAGTGGTCAAATGTAAAAGGAAATTTCACTGTTAATGCAATGGAAGTATGGCAAAAGATCACCTTAAACACATGCAGTTTTCATCAAATAGAAAGAAAATTAAGATATCGAGATTAACTGGTGCTAGGCAGCAAAATACAGCGAATGAAAGAGATCCTCCATCTATAACTATTCTGTAAGAGGGGAAAAACATGCTAATGACAAATGTTTAGACTCAACAAAGTTCCAGAGGGGAAAAAAAAAATCTCATTTGCGTACAGGTACCTTGATTCAGCATTGTAAATCAATCCTATAATTCTTTAAATACCCACATATCCAACTTACCGACACAGGAGGTTTCATATTATTTATTGTAAAGCACAAAACAGGCATTTTAAAAGTGATAAAGAATACATTGAAAAAGTACATTTATATCACAAAGCATTGACCACATAATTGCAAATACATTTGCTGGAATGTGTACATCTACACTAATACTAAAAACAAACCATTTTTCATTTCTACACAGAAATATTACCTCCTATCAGTAGTGATAGATATTTTGTACATTTTCAAAAACACTTTTTTTTTTAACCAAACAAAATTAAGATCTTCATCAAGGCGTCTGCATCCATACATTTAACAAAGGTATTTTCCCCCACACAATGAAGCAAATACTGTATTGTCCACTTCTTATTATTGGCCCTGTGCAGAAGAGATACATAAGAGATACACAACAAGTTAAAGAAAATCCTTTAAATTGAGCTAACTCAGGAGTGAAGCCTTTAAGAAAGAAAAATTGGTTAATGTAAATGGTGGTGGCTTCTTGCATGGTTTTCAAAACCCTGGGGGGAGAAAGTTTTTCCTTTTTCTTTCTTTAAAAAAATTAAAATCACCAAACACAGATAGATACAGAAATCATGTTATCAGGTAAACAGTCATCTATTAATTATTCTGATAATAGTTATTGTGCTAGGAAAAAAAAAAAAAAGATGCATACTCCAAAGGTAACAAAGCAGGAGACATGCAAAAAAATATCTATAACCACTAAAACAGAAGCCAGCCAGAAAACACACTGGAGGAATTTTATACCTGTGGTGCTGGAGGATGTTGTGGCATTCCCTGGGGACTTGTCTGGGCATAATACGCCGCCTGCTGTCTGTAGTACTCAGCCCATGCTGCGCTGTAATCTGGCTGACCACCTGGTGGAGCTCCAGCAGGTGCAGGAACTGCCTGACCTACAAAAGATGCAAGTTATATTGCTTTGCTGCTGCAATAGAAGAGAAAATTTCAAAATCTCACTGCCTAACTTGCTTATACTTCTGAGCAACACTGTAGCTGCTCCTTTTTACCCTGCCACTTACTCTACAACTTCAATGTAGAGATTTCCACATAGGTAAAACGGAGGTTTTTCCAACTCCTGAGCTATGGTGCAGAGCATAAGCCCTCATAACATCTGGTCCAAACCGATCTGACCAGTTCAGACCAAAATACAAGTTAGTAGGGGAGATCACTTTCTGTCACCTATCTAGACTGACTTTATCTTACACTGTACAGGCTGCAATACTTCAACTTGCCAGAACCTCTTTTATTCACTCCCTCAGTTTTGATTCGCTCAGTGTGATTTCTGTGAGTTATTATATTTTTTTAAAAGAACAATTTCTGTAAATCTTTATTACACAAGAGTATAGCCCTGAAACTTCTCAACCACTGCTCAAGGCTCAAGAGCCTGTAAGTAACAGTACACATGCTGATGCAACTAAGAACAAATGATCTTTCCAACAAAATCAAACAGCACTTCTAATAAATCTTTTACAAAGGCAGTAAGACTAATACACTGACTGACTGGTATATCAACAATGTTACAGCCGAACTCAAGACCTAAGTCATACCTTTTCAAGGAAAGTTTCTAGCAGGCATATTTGCTTCCTTTCCCCTTATTTCAGAAAGGGCAAAACCACTTGTTATTACCACTATGTGGTATTCACAGACTTTTATCTCAAAAGGTTCTCTGCTAGTAAGCAGTAAAGATGCCTATGAACCAAACACCTTCTCTATCCAGCCACTGCTTTCACACATCCAGACAAAAGCAGTCCATATATATTTCTTAAATTTCCAAAACAGAGCACTTCTTACTACTGTGATAGACATTCTTAAGAGGTTAGAATATTTCCATTTGGGAAAAAAATCTATCAGGACTGGATTACTGCCACTGAAACACGACTCACATCTACTCCCACATCACATAATTACACTTTTTCTAGTGTACAATGAAGCCAAACCAAACCCAATCCTATCACACTACATCAAATAAATCTAAGTAAAATGCAAGCTTGCATCCTATGCAGTTCTAAGACAGTGCCCCTAGTGTGACCTTCTGTTAACAAGAAACGGGGATCTTCCAAAGGATGAATGCTGGAACTTTTCAATACTACCCATAACCAACTCACCTTTTATTCAGCTACAAGACCACTGAGCAGCTCTTCTGGAGAACACAAGTATCAAGGATTTTAATAAACTGCTTTCTGTAGTATCAGATAGACTGGTTTGGGTTTTTTTTGCTTCTGTTTTTAATCCCAAACTCCTCAGGAATGAAAAGTGTGAGCAGAAAATGTGAATATCTGACACAGCACTATCCTGAATGTCTACAAAATACAACTTTCCATTTCCTATCCATATAACATATGTAGTTTTTTCCACTTATGCTGTTGGTATCATTAAAAAAAAAAAGCAAACAACCTTCTCTCCACTAGTTTTTGAATTATACAGTAACACATTTTCCTAGAAAAACTAACCTGCATTTACTGAAAGCTTTAGAGTTGAAACCGCATTACTATGTCCACTTACACCCCACCATATATTACAATTTACTCTTCTGATCAACAAGTTTAACCAAAGCTATCTTTAATACGTTGTTACAACCTATCCCAGGATACACTTTTCCCAAGTTCACTGAAATTCATAACATTATAATTCTACTTCAAAATTTTTTAAGCTAGGCCTGATTCAAGCTACGTCAAACCTAACACATTTCTTGTGCGCCATGATCCAAGAGTCTTTCAACATTAAACCAGCTATGCTGAGGCAGTGCTAAAATTCAAGAAATTAATCAAATACAGGAAGTTTGAGATGTACTGTTTCTGCCCTGGAATGCGTTAAAAGATTAGCAGTAAGCTGCCTACATTGCTCCTCCACAAAGCATTTCAAGTAACTCTAAACCAACACACAGAATTCAGCAGCTTTGAAACACCCCCCCCCCCCCCCCCCACCTTCAGTGTACAGAACTGCACTGGAACAGCTCATGTTTGTCAACATCTAGACTCACCTGGAACACACTAACAAATTGAATTGATTAACCAAATATAAAGGAGATATAATAAGCACAGAATGCTCATGTTTAAAGCAGGTCAAGAAGAAAATTCTTTATTTCTTCAATTTCTCAACCACCAGGGATAATTCTAGCAAATGAAAGCATTATTTTATACTACAATTCCAAGGCAACATTAAAGGACGGTTCCACAGTTGTAATTATGAAATCTCAATTATAAATCAAGCCCCCAATTGTAACGACAAAGCAATACAGTTATTAACTCCTACAATGTCATACAGATCATTTAGTGAAATGTGACTTGACATTTCTTGGGAACCGTTATCCTTACAAGATTTTTACTTACATAGTTAAATGCTTATTTGAACTCTAGCAGGGAGAAAGAAAAACAGTATGTCTTCAGTTCAAGACAAAAGCACCCTCTTCAAACATTAAACTGCTGTCTTATTAGCATGAAGTTTAAAACAAGTTTTCTGAAATTATGACTTAGGGTACCAGGAGACAGAAGGTTTGAGTCACCTACAAGACACACATACAGTAACTTACCGGTGTGCACAAGTAATTTCATTAGCTCTTCAGTCTTACTTTTAACTGTATTTGCTACTCAAAGCAAAAGTTCCTGAGCAAAACAAGGGTCTGAAAAACAGGATGGACCTTGCCACTATGTCCATGAATTGGTAACATGTAAATTCCAAGCCACTGTTATTATGCACTTAAAAATTATAGGCAAAACACATGTTCTCTGTGATTAGCTGTGTCCTATTAAACAAGTAGAAAGTCACTTAGGAACACAGTATTACAGTTTTTATTACAATATTCAGTCCTTCAGTTTTCAGATCGCTATGAGAAAAATCCACAGCCCTGACTGCAGTATCACATGAAGCATGTTCAGTTTAGCACCACTATGAGCTTACTGCCTTATCAACATAGTCTTCTCCATCAGCAGAACTAAAATTAGTTGGGCTCTGCACCCAAGTTCCAGTTCAATTACCTGAAACAGTACGCGTACAATTTTTTTTATAACATCTATTTGTGTAATTATCTGTGCTGTTAGAAATCTGCAATGGCACCCAAGAATGACCCACATAATTCTTAATTTTCTCCTTCTGCATGAGTGAGAAGGCATTACAGCACAACACAAAGTACAAACAATAGTAACTGTATTTGAGAGATGTGATATCACAGGAGTGTGATGACATAGAAGAACCTTCCCATATTTCCTAATGTCTGCTTTCTTAGGGTTAAGACTCCTTTTGGACTTCCTCCCCAGAACTACTTCATCACCTTTCAATAGCTAGCATTCAATTAGAGTAAGCACAAGACAACTGCAATTCTCACTTTGCTTTTCAGAGATAACATCAAAAAGAGAGAAATCAGAAAGATGGCAGAGCTCCTGCTAATAAATTAAATTACTCTTAATTTAAGGGCAATAAAAGAACTCTACTACCTTGCATTGACCATGTGAGCTGTAGTAACAGAGACAGCAAATTTAGAAAACAATTAACCCCCACCAAAACCTAACCAAACAATAAAAAACTAGTTAAATGAAACCTAAAGTAAAAGAATGTGCATTACATCTTAAAAATCAAGTGCTCCAAAGTTCAATTTTACAGTTTGATACACAGCTCTTGAAATTTCACTAATTTTTGTTTCATTTAAATATGCTGCACCAAAGTAAGTAAGAATAAAGGTAGTCATGTCTCGGCAAATTGAGACCAACTTGGCTGCAAGTTGGGAGAAGGAATTAAGCACGCCATTTCTCCTAATTCCAAAGCTTTTAAGATATTTTACTGAAGAAAACAGGTGCCATCCGAAGAGGGCAAAAAACTCGATCTGTCCCACTAAAATTAAACAAACAACAAATGAAAAATCAACAGATAAATCAGATGTTCTCATAGAAATCTATACCGTGTGCAACAAACATGAGGGATCAGTACAGTCTAAACATTGACATACAGGACTTCACCATTATAAAAAAACAAAACACTTTTCTGCCAAAGCATAAGATTGCATATTCTCTCTCATACAGTCAACAATTGAACCTTAAACTGTAAATGTAGACACACTTCACTTCTTAGAAGTGCATCAAACCATTTTCAAGAAGCTTGCAACAATATATAAACTTCAGTTTAAAGCAAAGCCCTAAGTACTGCAAAGCAAATGCTATTAAAAAAGCATATCATGTAAATGAAAGCTAATGATTTTAATACCTTGATCACTGAAAGCACAATTTAGGACAAGAAGGAAGATAATTTTGACAGCGCATATAGCAAATCTTCTGAACAAAACCAACATTTCCAATAAAAAACAGACCTCCAAAACATACTTGAAAACATTTTAAAATACTCAACATTTTAAGCATCTAAAAAGGATTCTTTCCCAGTGATAGAGACAGCTTTAAGTAGAAGGTATTTTTCCAAAGCTCATTACTGGCATGAATACAATTAAATGCCTTTGCTGTTATTCCCTGCTTTTCTTCCAAGGTTCAGGGGTTTTGGTACTGTAGTTTAGGGAACAAGTGGATAACACATTTTTCTTTAACTAAGACAAATAAATCTCATCAAATGAGACATGCTGATTCTCTACAACATCCCAATACAGAACAAGAAAAACATGCACACATACCCATTTTTTTGTAGTACTCCTCCCATGCCTTTGTATAGTCAACCTGCCCTGCCGGTGCTGGGTTTGGCTGATCTCCTGAATTGAGCAACAAAAAATAAACGTTTAAATAAAATGACTTTGGTTTTATGTAGCAATTTACAAATAATCAGATGCATTTTGAGTAATTCAATATTACTCAAATCTGACACAAGAAGTCTATGCAATATAAGCTGCTAAAAACACAAACAACTACTAAAAGAAACAAAGAATTATGTGAAGTATATAGCATGCAATCAAAATTCAGAAAAGCATACACCACTCACAGTACAAAATGTTAACTGAAATGCATTAAACCTCTAACTACTGTTAACATACAACTTAATACTACAACTATAATTTTCTCAAAACCACAGCAAGTGAGGCAACTGTTTAAGCAAATAACAATTAACTGGCTCGATCCCATTTTCACTTCTGACTGACCATGCTATAAAAATGCAAATTAAACTAGCCCAAGCAACAGGAAAATTGTGTCTGGAGTTACAAGACAAATAGAAGGCTACCTTCATTATTAATGAAGAAATAAAGAAAAGCAACGCTGAAGGCTGTAAACAATATTCTCCTACGAAGACAACTTACTTTACACTAAGTTCACCCAACACACGAAGGCAACAGAAAAATTACGGCACATCTACAACCACAGCAATGAGAAATTTATCCATTTCATGAACAGCTACCTTGTCCATTAGTTTGGGTTGTAGCTGGTCCTCCAGGAGGGGCTGCAGGTGGTGGCTGTGCTTGCTGCTGATAGTAGTGAGCATAGTAAGCTGCCCATGCTGCTGAATTAGGATCTGCTCCTGGCTTACCTACGAAATAAAATATGAGCACTTATGAACACACTGCTCCCAATTAACCCTCTCCTAGGCACCTTTATTTTCCTCCGAAGAAAAATCCATCTAATTAACCACATCAGCCTTCTAAGTTTTCCTTTCTAGCAACAGCTTTTTACTAGGTTTCAGACAAGTATAAAGTACACTTTCACAAGACTGCTGAGATAGTATCTTTCTAGAAACCATGCTGCTACAGCACCATTAATTTTCTAAGTAGAAACACATTAAAATTTATTTAAGCAGTCATGTTCCTAAAATGGCAGCAACAATGAACCATTCTAGCACCAAACAACTTCAATAGTTTCATTATAGCCTTGCACCCACAATACTGGCAAAGGTAAGGCAAGTATGTACTTCTGAAACAGAGGAACACAGACATCACTACGTAATGGCAATGTCTGTTAACAGTAAAACACAGAAACACAGTATTTTAAGAACCTGGGTTCCCATACGTGGCTATAAAGCATCACTGTTTACTTACAGCTTTTTAGTAAAACAAATGATTGCGACATTCGCATCTTCTGTGGCTATTTCCATGCTTCCCTTATTTTTAACTACATCTAGGTAGGCCAATGATGTTGCTTCCTAGAGTCTTATTTCTCTAATGTTTTTCACATATAGCCTGTAAGAATGGTTATTCTTCTTGCTGAATCACACAGAGATCGATTACATTAACACACTGGCAATCCACAAAAATTTCAAATCCGAAATCATGATGTTCTATAACACGACCAGCTTCCTTTAATATGATTTGTATCCTTGAAGAACAAAAATATCTGCAAATAATTGGGGCCAAACGATGAGAAATTTCACATAAGAACACATACACAAATAACATTCTAGGAGAACTACATATGGGAATGGAAATACGTTTTCCCCAACCCAAAATAGGTAAGCAAGTGACTGAAGAGAAAAAAGATATTTCCTGAGAAAAACACTAGAGACATGAAAACCAGAACACAGCAAATGTCATGCAGTATTGCATTAAGCAGTCAGATGTCACCAGTTAACATGCATATAATAGTATCAGCATACAGAAAGTAAACAGTTGGCCGTTCCCTTTTTAAATTACACTACTAGTGTTGACAACTGTGGATTCAAGCAATATTACTATACTCTGGGGACTGGGCTTCGCTTTTCTGAGAAGGCAGTCAAGGGATAAATTATCACACATTCACTGCGGATATGCTTCCACACAAGAGAACAGTTGCATACTCAGCTTAAAATGTTAGTAGATGTAAAATGTACAGCAGAAGGAACCACACCTATCAAACAGCTTGGATAAACAGAGAACAGTTTACTCATGACGATGCAGCCAATACTACACAGCCTCATTTAACACAGAGCTAACTTGTGGGATTCTAAGGTTACCTGGAAACAGCAAATAAGCGATGACTTGGTTCCACCCCCAACCCCTTCCCCATTTATAGCTATTGCTCTAGAACAGAAGAACACAGTGTAGGGTCCACTGAATTTCCAGAGAATCTGACTGTAGTAACTAAATCCAATACCATGTGACAATACACACATGGCATGGAGAAAGAATCTGGAAAAAAAAATAAACAAAAAAAAAGACACCAAAAAAACCAATCCATTTGTTCTGTTGAAACGAGTGACAGCAGATACCTGTACAGAAATTGTTCGAGTAAAACCTAGTCAAAAGAAACACCAACTTCAACTGCACCAACAAAAACTTCATTAGATTTCTAAGTCAAGTATTTATCTGAAAAACAGCAATAAAATTACTAAGACAGGTATTTGCCACTTTTCTTCGTAATACCATGAAAAGGTGGCAGTGAAAAAGACTAACTTTTTGGCAGTGGTTAGAATGACAACTGGTAGGCTGAGACTTCAGGCCAAGTCACTTTGAATCATTCTACTTTCAAGTACTGGCAACAGGCATTTTTAAATACAAAACAGAATGCATGCAAGAATACCATATATAAGTTTAGGAATTGAATCTACATATGGCTCTTTGCCAAGAACTGCTATATAAAAAACCTAAACAGAAACAAAACTCTAGATTGTAACATTCTCCAAAGTGCTATCTTTTCTCATTTGTTCCAGGATCAGTGGCTATCAGAAAATAAAATTCCATTTTAACAAAAAAGAAAACTGAAATCTTTCAGTTGAAGTTCTGAAGTTCTGTACCTCAAACAAATGAGGCACAAGTGACTCGAGCATCTAGCCTTACCATGCCTTCTGCGACTGCAGTTGAGATTCCCCACTTGCTTTAGTCCAACCAAAGGATGTAACTTAAAAACAGGAGACTAAAACTTCAGAAAGTTGTAATTAAGAAAAAACTCCTGATTTTGACAAAGATAAACAGAAATAAAAAAAACAGATCCTACAAAGATGCATTTCAAATAAAATACAAAACTATTATAACAAAGCCTCAAAATACATAATCCTTTTACTGTATTGAAAACAGCGCAACACAAGTTTTATTCCTCAAAAAAGACTGAACAAAATATGTTTGTACCAGACTCTGAGGAACAATCTCATATAGGTCAACAAAAGCTAGAAATACACAATACAGCATACTGTTCAAAGTCAGGATCAGGCTGTTAAAAATAAAATAAGAATTCACTGAGTATTGAAAATGAAAACATTCTCATTAAAGAGCTTTATGGAAGAATGTAGAAGCTAATCATATTCCACTATAAGAAAAGAATGAACATAACTGCACAAAACCAGATAACCAAGCACTTCACAAGAAGTATCATAAACCAGGATGCAAGATCAATAACATTTAATGAAGAAGCACATTCCAGCTCAAACAACCAAATTTCAACTTCTCAAGAAACGGGGAAAGCATAAAACATACATAAACTTATTATCTGTAAAGAAAAACCATTCAGATTTAACACATACTAAGAATGTGTATGTTTGTAAGGACAAAACACACTTGAAGCATACCACGCTACAGTAAACTGTGTGGCATTTCTTACCCGGATCTGGTGGATTTGGCGGCTGCCAGTGTGGATAAGCATTTCCCCATCCTTGTGGAGCATATGGGGCTGGAGGGCCACTAGAAAAGACCAAGGAATAAAATAAATTGAGAACCATTCTCAGAGTCACACTACAAAGAAGCTCACTGAAGCAATACTTACTGAGGTGCTGGGCCAGGAGGCCCTGGATTATAAGGAGCTGGGTTATATGGTCCCATGGGAGCACCAGGGCCTGGTGGCCCAGGAGGTCCGTGTGGGCCAGGAACAACACCATGAGGTCCATGGGGAACAGGTGGACCCAATGGATTCACCGGACCCTGTAACAGAAGCGGCACATCATATAAATAAACCGAGAATGAGGACTTCTCTGCCATTTAGAAATGTAAATCCGAACAATTAAGAATACCATCTAAAGGGTTTGATGGCTCTTAAATACATTTCCTTGGAGAATGTGGTCTTTTTGGTAACTGCTTAATTACGTTTAATTAGGTTAACAAATAGAGTTATTACTTCCACAGCTGCTTTAAGTTGCATTTATTTCAGTTTTCTTGATGAAGGCAACTTCAGTAACATACCATTACAAAAGTAAGCTTTAAATATCTATAAAAACACACAATTCATTATTAATCAACTTATTAACTGATAAAGTAATTTGCAAGTGAAATATAAGGAAAAAATCCCTCAAGAGACCAGCTTTCTGCTCTGTTTGGTTATAAAACAAAATGTAGTTGAACACTCACTCCTATCTTTTCTTCTATAAGTTGCCGTGCATAATCTATTTGCTGGGGTGTTCCACGGATAGTAAACATCTTCATGTTTGGATCTGCATTAGGTGGAGGATTTCTTTGAAGTTCTATTCTAGCACCAGACTGTTGGCTTATGCTTTTAATAGTTTCACCACCTATAATGAAGCATACAACTTTTATAAAGTTAATGCATTAAAGTGAAAATAATAAGATCCAATCAAAACAGAAAACCAACTAAATAGGATTTTAAAATAAAGAACTGAGAAGTCACCATGCATGAGTCACATAAGAGCATTTCAAGAGCACATTAAAAAACCCTCTCTTCAGTGTACCTACAGCACTGATTGCAGTAAACCAGTAAAAATTACTTTTAAGACAAATTGTTACTTAAAAAAGAACAAAAAACAGCAAAGAACTCATACTATGCTGGTTACTTCTTTTTCCACTCATGTGGAGATTTAACAGTCACAAACAACAAACAGTACACTTGAATACAACCATAAAGCCTAAACCTTCCGGTTAAAAAAACAGATTACAAAGTCCCTAGAAAATAAGCATATGGCAATGTGTTCCTTGCAGTGCACTACCAACAGAAACATAAATACCCCTAAACCAGGGCTTCCCATTAGAGAATCCTGAGAAGACACTTGTATCATTAGTGAGAACAAAGCTTTCAGAACAGGTCATATGGCATTTAAAAACAAAAATAAATCAACCTGCTAGGTTAAGAACTGAACTTTGTCAGGCTATTTGTTGTGTCTGAAAAATACATTACAAAAGAAGATTACCATTTTCAAGCATACAATAATTTAAAAAATGAAATTCTACAAGAAGTGGTCAATTTAATAAACACCAAAGAAACTGTCACAGAATTCCACTGCAAAAGATCTTCACTGTAATATATGAAAATTAGTTTTAGAATGACTTACAGATGCAGTTAACACTAGGCTGGTGGAACAAATTCAAATGCAAGTTGATTAAAATACACATCAAAGAATCCAGCAAACACTACAAACATAGCTTTATATACAGAACTGTTAAATATGTGGGTTAGAGAAACTGATGGCTTAACATTTAGCCATTGAGGTGTCTGATTTGCTGAGGAAAATCTTTCCTACCCGAAGTCTGATAGTGCTAGGACAAGGGGTAATGGTTTTAAACTAAAAGAGGGGAGATTTAGATTAGATTTCAGAAGGAATTTTTTTTTACTCAGACAATGGTGAGGCACTGGCACAGGCCACCCAGTGAAGTTCTGAATGCCCCATCCTGAATATCTGGAAGCACTTAAGGCCAGGCTGGATGGGGCACTGGGCAGCCTGATCTAGTGGTTGGCAACCATGCCTATGTCAGGGAACTAGAAGCAGATTATGTTTAAACTTCCTTCCAAATCAAGTCATTCTATGAAAAGAATATTACAAGTATTACAATTCAGCAGGACTGTGTTGCTATGCTGTATACAGAACGATATGCAAAGGCTTCCCTTGAAGCACCTCTTTAGTATGGCTACCTGCAGAAACAAAGTTTTTTTGTTGGTTTTTTTTTTTTTTTTTTTTTTTACATAGAGATGCCCATATATGTAAAGATACATTGCCTTTGCCAATGATTAATCCAGTTTTGCCAGTGGGAACAATAAAATTGAATTCCTGTAATCCACCAGGGGGCCCCATGTTCCAGTTCCCTTGTCCTCTACCCCTTCCTCGACCACCAGGTCCTCCTGGTCCACCAGGGTTACCAGCCTAAAAAGAAAAAGCAGTAAATTAGCATACTCTAAGAAAATTACTGCAAACAAATCTTAAATGCTATAGCTGGTTACTTGCTCGGAATAATCACATCATTTGTTAAGAAAAATCTGATGTTTTACCAAGTTCTGATAAAGTAAAATATTACAGAACACCTGAATTACATTTTACATGTTTTATACAATTTTGCATACCAAACATGAAGAAGGACGGTCAAACTAAAATAGCAAGAAGTATCACATGTACAAACATATAATTTCTGAAAATGTAGTGGTGAGGCCTAACTCATGAAAAACAGTTTTTCAACACTGATTTCGACTATAAGTAACAGCATACTGGTTATTAAGATAACAAACAAAGCAGCTCTAAAACAGAGAGATCAAATACTGTTATGTGTTTGAATCAGTATTACCATTGCCAACTTGATTATCCCAGACATAACTTAGAAGGAAATTCAGATGATACCATCACAGTATTTTCTTGTTACATGCTATTTTTAAAAATTCTCAGGGTTTCCAAAAGCCAAATAGGAGATTTAAAATAACATTAAGTATTACCCAACCTGAACACTTCGAAGGAGATCTGTAATAATTTCTGCAGCGTGTTGACATCTGTCAGGAGGCCCTGTGATTTGGGCTATTCTATCTGGAGTTGTTCCATCATCTGGAATAAAAACAAATAATTACAGTACATGCAAACAATAAAATTTATTCACAAAAACATACAGAAAACATTACCCACCTGGCTTAAATTGGATCCTAACACCAGCATCATTTTGTATCTTTTTTATCATCTCCCCATTTCTTCCAATTACAATACCTACAGCAAACCGTGGTATTGGAACCTTAAATAAAATTAAAGGGTAACATATTAGAATGGTAAACTAAGGTCAGCCCTATACCACTCAAGGACTTTTGAATAGTGACTTTTTATTTTATTTTTTAATACCAACTATCAAGCCACAAGCTCAATAAATAATGGAAGAAAACATCAAAAATAAAGAAATAAGCTGCACTGCAGATCCTTATAATGGCAGAAATTGCAGTGGATATTATACTCTCCACGGAAAAGGAACGTAAGTTCTAACAAGCCTAAATAGCAGATTTCAGTAGGTGAAACTCTCAGCTTCACCTCTGATCAAGCTATGAACTCATAACTTGCATAACAGGTAGAATACACTAATGTCCAAATTCCATCATTATATACCATTATATACTTAGCTATAAAACTTACTTCTTTCATTTAAAAGACTTAAATTCTCCAGCTATCTGAGGCTCTTCAGAACTGCTGGTAATATAAAATGAATACTGCATACCACTTAAAGGCAAAACTTAAGCAATTAGCAAATACTACTTACACACAATTACTTTCAGAATCTAGTTAAAAACTTTCAACAATATTAATCACTTTAACATTTTAACATTAACATCTCAAAATACAGTGAACAAGTTTTTCAACCGTGCTTACGTCTATCCCTTCATTTCCTCCTATTCTTGACCCATATTCGTTGCGCACCTCTCTAAAGCCACCTTGATCACGAATTAACTCCAGCACCATTTCCTTGGCTTGCTAAAAACACAACGAAAGTTAATTTAGATACTGCAACATCTGCACAGATTTAAAAACCCTCTGAATTCTGAAGGACTCCTTACTTGAACTTTATAAGGGTCTCCAGTTATCCTAAGGGGTTTGTCAGCACCAGTGTTCTGTGGACCATCTTGAATCATGACCATTTTGACACCTGCTCGCTCCTATTCAACAAAAGGGAGGTCAATCACACAAACCCAGATGTAAGACTACCACACACTTTAAAAACAGACACACATACCTGTAATTGCTTAATTGTCTCTCCACCTTTACCAATAACTAATCCTGCTTTACTTGCTGGAATCATGATTTCTTGGACTGCGTTTCCAGGTCCATCACCGTGATGAAAGCCAGGTGCAGGTCTTCCCTTTTCAACTATCTGATCAAGTAATCTTTTTGCTGATCTGTGAAAGAACATACATGCCTATAAATACACTTATTCTCCCCCAATTATCACTTACCCAAGTCTGTTCTCCCTGGAAGAAATCAAATTAAAAGATCTCAAACCCCTTTATTCACTTAAGTTTCAGAAATGCATCAAGGAGACCTGTTGCTTCATCAACATACACTTCACAAGTCCTTGAACGCACCCCTGTGTACCTTCCTTTATGATCTCGAAAGAAAAAAGGTAATCTGATATCAATGATGATGCAACTCTCTTAAGGGAACTGTTTTAATTCTTTTCCCAGGTCTCTTTCCAATGTGTATTCTAGCACCAAAACACAGAACACACCTAACAGCTTCTTTAACAGTCAAAGGTATTCTCTCTCTCTGCTGGCCTATGGTTAATTTCCACAGCCTTGGCAAAAAGCATCTTTAAGATCACTATCTCCTAACCTGCTGAGTTAGGGCTACCCCTAGCACAAACACAAGCAAGGTGGAGAATGGACTGAAAGAAGCTCTGAGAAAAAGGATTTAGAGGTGTTGGTTGGTGTTAAAACTCAATAAGACAGCAATATACATATGGCTTTTTAGACTGCAAGCACACTCTAGGCTGCATCAAAAGGATCATCGCTAACAGGATGGGGGAGGTAATTCTTCTCTGTTGAAGACCACACGTAGAGTATTGCATTCAGAGCTGGGGACATAGATCTGTTAAAATGGGTCCGAAGGATGATGAGAGAGAGAGAGCAGAGTTTCTTATGATAAAGTTCCAATGTATCAAACAACAGCTAGGCTGACAGAACTGCCTTTGAGTTCTAATTAAACCATCTGCAGAAACAGCACACACACACACAAAGAGACTTTATCCTGAACTGCTCACAGGCTGAAATTTCAACTCATCCACATTATCAAACTGATTCTTTCCTTCCTTGATCAAAACAAGCAGAGAAGGGTCTGTAAGTTACAAGGATTCAAGTCATCAAATGCACAAGGATTTTTTTTTCCTGTTGTTTGCTTCATTGAATCACAACATACATGGCTGTGCTAAAAAAAAAAAAAAAAAAACAAACCAATAAATGTAGGCTGCACAATATGCAGCTAAACTGAAAAACACCAGGAAATCCCAAAGACTGCAAAATTATCATCAGCTGAAAAATTTCTGCAAACGAAACATAATCACTCTAAGAAATAAGGAAGAACTCAGTACATTTCTATCAGAATCCTAGGAAACCAATGGCAAAGAAACGTGGGACACCTAAAACCATCTTGATATCACAACATAAAAGGTAGCTCATTTACCAAATACAAAAGTAAATGTTACCTCCTCAAAGATGACTATTTTGCCTGACTATAATTACACAGGGAAAACTTAATTAAGGGAAAAAATGGAAAAAGGATTATTAAAACTTTAAGCATTAACTAGAGGAACTGAGATAGCCACAGTTTATTCTTGTCTGGTATGTTAAAAATCACACAAAAAATGAAATTTTATTCTAACTTTACTTTTAACTTCAATAATTAATTTAGGCAACCTAGAGTGACAGAACTTTTTCTTTCACCTACAAGCAGCTAATTTTGGAGCATTTCATGTTAAGGCTTACAAACAACATAAAAGAAATAAAAAGGACCATAATAAACCTAGCATTAAAATCCATTAGTTACAGCTGCTGTTCAATTCTGCATGAAATGTAAGGGTACTGGTACTTCTAACCATTACAAGAGCAGACAAAAACAAGTATATACACCTCACATACAGTCAAGTGCCATCAGAGTCAATTCATTATTACGGTATTAACACCAGCTACGAACTCTTCCCTGTAACATGTGAGCTGAATAGACTGTAATTAGAAAGGAAACTCCCATTAAGGAAGGACATTATGAACGGTAGCATACTTAGCTGCAAGGTATAAGGTGAATGCCACAATGCTTTAGAAAGGAAAATCGTGTAGCTGTAGGCCTTAACTGAAACTATAAAGTGGGAGCAGCTAATGAGTCACTACCAAATATACTAATACAGCTAAGATCACTCCTAGCCAAGCCAGGACAAGGAGGTCTTCAAGTATAAAACTTCAGTCCCAGTAAAAAATGATTTTGTTATCACCTTCTCCTCTCAGCACAGGAAGGCTGAAGTGCATTTTGCTGATCTGCATTACTACTGTACCTTTGGTTACAAAGTTTAAACCGAATACAAATTTAAGAACTGTCAAACTGCAACTTGAGTAACACCTTCTCTTAAACATTACTTATTCTCTTCATTTCCCCTGCAATCTTTCAAATTACAGTTAAGTTTCACTTTTGCATTTTAGAATTTATTACTATTTTTTAGCATTCACTTACACATTTTGTTCTCAAGAAGTATGCACATGGTTAGATAAACACTACCAAAAACATGTTACGGACTTAAAAATCCTAAGTTTAGAAATTATATGCATAATTCTATCTCAAAGCCACAAGTATGCTGAGGGATCTGACAACAGTATCAGGGCCTTTGTACATATTTACCACTAGATGGTCTCTTCAATGAAAATAAAATATAGTATCTAAATATTACATTCAGATGAAAAGAATAAAATGCATTGCATATTTAAGTATGAATAAAATACATTTATTTTACTTACTGAACAGATTCTGGTGTTCCAGTTAGCATGCATGATCTTTCAGGCAGGCCCCCACTATCTAGGGTTATACAATAAAATCACTTTAGCAGTCAGAAAGAGACAATGATACACAAATGACTATAAGGTCACTGAGTAAAGAATTCATTCTATTACAACACTTTGTGCTTTTTTAGTCTGTGATAACTGTGATTAGCACAAGAATTAAAATGTACCTTAAATGAAGGTATGAATGAAGGCAATC
This sequence comes from Cyrtonyx montezumae, assembly GCF_038088225.1. NCBI lineage: Eukaryota > Metazoa > Chordata > Aves > Galliformes > Odontophoridae > Cyrtonyx > Cyrtonyx montezumae. Next base: position 10,856,825 of record NW_027071825.1, read on the forward strand.
AGACAAAACAAAACAATAGTTACCAGGTGCAATCTGTATTTTACATCCTGACTCTTGCTGTATGCGTGAGATCTGCTCTCCACCTCTGCCAATGACTTAGAGAAAGAAAACAGAGAAAGATATTTGTACTAACAGCATCTGCTCAAATCCCTCACTATACTGCAGTAGTACATTCAGACTACTTACTGAATCCAACCATTCCATCTGGAACTTTGTACTCCTCTGTCATCACAGACCTGCAGAGAAAGTTAAATCAAAGAAAGATAATGGGCATAGAGAGACCAAAGCAGCACTAAATTTAGAAGTAATACCCCATTAAACTAGAGGAAGGAAGCTAGTGCCCCAACCACTTGACATTCATGCCTCTCACTGACTTTTAAAGTCATACACAAGCACAACGGCAAGAAAACTGAGAACATTCAAACGTGACCACAACAAATTTAATGTGAATCAATTGACTCTTCCCTTTATTTTCTTGATTATCAGGTGTGAAGTATAGGAATGGCCAGAGTATCATTAAGAAAAATTTCATTTATATGTCCATCGAAGGCAAAGTATAGAAAGAATACTTGGATGTGTTTGCTTAGGGCCAAGTACCAAAAACTTAAATTGCACCAATGGAGCTGACTGAACAATAAGCTTTGTTAAGTCTACCTCTATTTATGTTTTCAATATTTACTTTTCAGTTTTTAAGACAGCATTAAGCTCCTTTCCCCTTAGATCTACTTCGAGCTTTTCGTAACAGTACTAAGGAAAAGCAATTCATTTTCCTACTATTTTTGATGCACAGCATTAGCTGCCAAGAAAAGACAGACAGCAAGATACTACCAGATGCATTTTAAAGGTTTGGCGTGGGACTGCTGCAGCTAAATTTCAACGTATGACACAAACACTGAGTAACTGTTTTATGCATCAATATCACTTTACAAAAAGAATTTCCTGAAACTGCTTTATTTCAGCACAGTGGAAAACTTTACATAAGATGTAGCATTAACTCTTACCTTTGTTGTTGATGCATTGGTGGTAGTTGATTTCCAAAAGCTATAAAACAAGTTTTGAAAATTAAACTCAAGAAAATGCTTTAATTTACAACAAAGATTTTAGTTTGATAAAACTCATCTGCATAGACATCTGACCAAGTTGACTTTTTAAGAAGTCTTATCAAGGTATTTTAAAAAGTAACAAAAATTCTCAACTGTTGCTAACATAACCTCTTCCATTTTACCAAGCAGATTTGCAAATCTTCAAAGAAGGAAAGCATAACCCTCCAACCATTTTTTTCATCTAACTGATTAAAGTATCACCTACCAGAACAGTTTCAAAGTGTCATTCTGAAAATACTACACTTGTTTGGGATTTTTTTTTTTTTTTGCAACAAAATAAAAACTACTTACAGTCATTCTGAGGAGCAACTTTCTTAGCATCTGGTTGATCTGCAAAATTAAGATTTTTTAAATTTTTTTGCCAAGAAATTCAAGAACTGTTAACACCTTTTAGCGTGAAGTGCAACTTTCCAGTGTTATTTTAGTCCCCCTTTTTTTATTTTTCCTTTTTTATTTTTCTCCAATTTCAGGGAGTTGATCATCTGAATAGAAGAAAGACTCTCACGAACACTCAGCACTTGGTTAGTACAGCTGAAAAGATGTTAGGTTTTTCTGCATATCTATTCAGTAGTTTAACAAAAGTTGGAGTTTTTAGAACACGCTGTAGATTGCTCAGACACCCAGTCATTGAAACTTAACTAAGAAAAGGAACAAAGTTTAGGTCTGGTTGCTCAAGCTAATGATGCTTCTATAGTTAAAAAAAAAAAAAAACCGTACAAAAACTAACAATTCAAAGAAAAAAAATCTGACAACAACTACAAGTCTAGATCAAACATTTGAAAACACAACAGTATCATATAGCAATGCAATCTCAACCTGGATCTTGGTACAAAATTCCTATCCAATTATCAAGCATTTCACAGCATAAAACTTCAAAAAAAAAAAAAGCAGATTCAAAGCAACTGCATCACTACCATCCAAATCCTTTCTGTACAGTAAAGGAATAAAAGGCATAACTAACCTTCATCTGAAAGGACAAGATGCTTCCTTCCCACCCCAAAATATAGGTTATATGAACCACCATCATTTATGTGCAGCAAAAATTTAAGACACATTCCAAGAAATATTTGTGTCTATCCAGAAAGATCCACTAGTTTATGTCATGTTTACATACTAAACACAGGTAATAAATAAAAATTCCTGCCTTTAAAAGGAGAGGGCATTCCCTCCCAGTGTGTTGTACTGCTCGGACTTGTCCAAGAGCCATCTACACATAAAATAAAAAGAATACATTACATATATCATCTGAAGCATCATTAGCTCATTTTTGTATATTAAAAACCTCACCATCAATAGAAAAAAAACTTTATTACAGGACACAAGAACTCCTGATGTAAAGCCTTAGTTACATTCTGTAGACTGAGTTTTAACCCTCTCAAAAGAAAAAAAATCAGAAAGCATTGCCCTTTTGTATGACCTATGAGAACATTTCAACAAGTTCAGAGATTTCTTTCCGTTTTTTAGCCAGGACTTTGTGAGTATACTAAACATATCAAACCCCATTCACTTAAAACTGGCTGCTTAGCAAGAGACAGAAGAGGACACACACACACAGTTCAGGAGAAATGTTTATTACAGTGTAAAGGAAATCCAAAAAGCTGCAACAAACTCGGAGATTCAAACAGGATCTTGTATAGTCTAATATTAAAGTCTATACTATAAGTGAAAATGTCTACAAGGTAGAAAATTTACTTTCCTGTTTTTTTTTTTTTTTTTTTAAGTCATAAGCTTTTACAATAAAATGCATAAATGTTTATTTGAACCTGCATGATAAGAAAGTGTATGAAGCAACCCAAAGAGTGACCACTTCTTATTCCAATTACAATTTGGAAACCACAATCTGTTGGACGTAACAAACAGAAGATTTCAATGACATACCTGTAACAAGCGTTTCACAGCCACAAAATTATCTGCTCCCCCCCCCCCAGCACACATTCTCCTCTTTACAGTTTTTAAACCACACTTCAAAATATTTTAGAACAGGCTTATGTGGTTTAAAAGAAGTTCCCACATTGAACTGAAAATGAAAAAACATGTCATGATCTATAAAGGGAACAAAATGTTTTTGTACTGTGCTATGGAAAAAAACAAAAAACAACACCTGAAATCTTTCTGGCACCGTGGTCTACTGAACAAAAATAAATGCAGCAGTAACGAGTGCATACCTCCATCCTCAAGAGGTCTTTTTTGTCCTCCGTAACCATAGTCATTGGAATTCATAGATGTACCAGCATCTCCTCCAATTTTTGCTGCAATCTAAACAAAAAGCAGATGTGAAGAAAAAAGCAACAACAAAACAGATCTTCTGAACAACGTTAAGCTCTTCAGATGATACAAACGACAACACAAAACAAGTAAACGGAAGTCTGCTGTAAAACAGCTCTGTAGAGTTTCATTTTTTAGTACAATCCAGGAGACTGGTGATCAACACCAAAGCTTTCTACGTTTTCTTAATCGATTAAAAAAACCCTACCCTTACAATAAGAAAGTTCTTTTTTCGTTTGTTTGTTTTTTCCTACAAGTGCCTTTTCCTTTCCTGCCCATTCTTCAAGAAACACTGTGGCTCGACTGCTGGAACCAGTCCCGACTACACCAGTTCTTCCAATATCGCCCAAAACCGCGATCGGTTATTACCGGACGAAACGCGAATTTTGCCCGAGAAATCATGAAAGCATCGCCCGTAGCGCCAACAACTACAAAGGGAACTCCAGGCCGAAGGAGGATTTCCCTCAGTCTGCGCCTTCCCAACCGGTCTGAGCAGGTCGGCGGGCACCGCGGCCGCCTCGGGGGACACAATACGGGGCCGAGCACGGAGCCGCCCTCCCGCGCCGAGCCCGGGCCGCGATAACGCGCTGCGACCGCCGAGATTTCTCCTGCCCTCAGCCCCTGCGGCTCCGCGGAGCCCCGCGAGCAATGGCGGCGCGGATGAGGTACGGGGACGGGACGGCGCTCCCCTCCCCGCGCGGTGAGGAGATCGCGGAGGGCCCCTCCTCGCCGCCGCCCGCCGCCCCCCCCGGCTCAGGCACTGAGGCCCGGCCGGGAGCTACCCTGGGCACCCATTGATTTGTAGACCCACGTTCCTCACACACCTGCCTAGCTCTCTGCAGCGCGTCTTTAAAGGCATCGTTCACACCTCCACCTCCACCGCCGCCTCCCCCGGGCGCGCCCGGAGCTGGAGGGGGTACCGTGGAATAGTCCGCCATACTCGCTCCGCCACCGCTTCCTGCCCCGCTCGCTGCCTGCCAAGAAAGAAAGAAAATGGCGGCGGGCGGGAGGCTTTCACATTCCTGCGCTGCATCGTGCTCGGGGAGGGGGGGGGGGGGAAGAGTGGGAGAACCTCGCGAGACCTGGGGAGGGGAAAGGCGAGATTTCGTCGGAGGCGCGCGGCCTTACTCTCACCAGGGGGTGCCCTTCAGTAGCAGCGGGCGGGGCGAAGAGCTCGCGATGTTTCCAGAGCGACGCGAGGCTTAGCAGGCGCGCGGCGATAGGCTGAAAGCGTCACGTGGTGACAGCTGCGCAGGGCGGCTCTCGCGTGATTTGCTTTCGGTGTGCGCGAGTAGGAGCGGTGCGCAGAGGTCCCTGGGAGCAGGGCTGGGCCGGGGAGCGGTTGAGGCGGCGTCAGTGGGTGAGTGCGTAAAGGAGGTGGAGGGCGGCGGGCAGCGTTGCGGCTTGGCGATCCGCCAGCGTTCAGACAGCGCCCGGGGCGCCTCGGTTCCGTCCCGAAGGGTTTCCCGGCTGTTGAAGGAGCCGGCGGGTAGCGGTGCGTCACTCGGTTGAACGGCTGTGGGGCTCTTCTAGCGGCGGCACCGCGGGGCGAGCTGTTCTCTTCCGCCTCTCGGTTTGTCTCTTGTTTTCGTGCGGCATCCGCGCTGATTTCGGAGCGGTTCTCCTCCAGCTCGTCAGCCGCTGTACGGTTTTGATAACGGGATGGGGAAGCTTTTCTTTTTTCGTGGCTGAGCAAGCGTGACAAGCTTTAATAAAAAAAAAAAAAATAGGGGCTAGCAGGGCTTTGTTTGGGTCTTGTGACCGAGTGAGGAATGAACTGTCACGCTCAGTATGGATGACAGTGCTGGAAAGGCTTTGCCTCTACATAAGGTCATAGAATGCTTGTTTACCTCCCGGAGCGTAGGGACTGAACAGAAGCTGAGCAGCTTCTAAGGGATTGCTTTGCTACACTGTGATTTACATCTGTCGAATTGTCTTTTTCACCGTCTATGTTAACTTAAGGCTTAAAAGAAAGCTGTACTTCGAAGTTGAAGGATGGTCGGTCTCCTTCAGCTTTAAATGATTGCATTTATGTTGATAAACTCTTTATTTAAGGAACAGTTGATTTGGGCTTTGCTTAGCTTTGGGCTGTCTGCGAGGGTTGAGCTCCGTAACTCTGATCAAACTGCCATAGGAACCGTGCCGTGCTGTTTTTTCTTGCAAATTGCCTTGCAGTTGTATGCTGCCCTTAGAAGTTCCAGGATTTTCATTGGGTGCTTCAGTTATGGCTGTTTATAATTAGGGTCATCACAGTATGATGAGGAAACACCTTGAGGCGTGGTGCTGCTGAGAGCAGATTATCCTGTGTCTCATCCAGATAACTCCACCAAAGGAAACGTGCTAGTTTTTTTCCTCTATATAACTCTTTAGATTTTTAAAGGATTTTAAGACTAATACGTTTATTTTCCACAAAATTGCTGTGTATTTTAAGATAGCTGCAATTAGAGCAAGGTGGAACTTTCTACTGGAAAAGATCTGTTCACAAGATTTAGCATGTGCTTTCTGTTAATTTAGCTATGTTAATAGGGGGAGGAAGAGGAGTAAAATAGCTTTGGAAAAATATGTGCTTTGTTTTCATGCTCAACTCTTTGTTCTTTTGCAAGGGTAGTTGAAGTATGAACTATTGTTTTTTTTTTTTCCCCCATTTCCTTTGTTATTGTGAAGTTGGCTAGATGTATCAGCCACACTGTGCAAATAAGCTCGTTAATACTTACAGTACTGTGTTGTGTTTAAGTTACTACAGGCTATATCTTGCATGTCTTTGTCGCTTTGAAGAAGTGAAGTGTCTGTGTCCTTAATGTGTTTTTTTTTTGTGTGTGAGTATTATAAAATGGGATAATGACTCTGTTAAGTCGTGGGACAAGCCAGTAGCTGTGTAAGACTAATGACTTTAAAGTGAATATAATGCCTCGGGCTCATGGAAAAGCTTGTGTAATACTGTGTTCATCATAATTCATTATTGGTGAAAGATAAGTAAATGTTACTTCTGGAATATTTATCAATTTTTTTAATGTTTGAGGTGGTGAAAATGAAGGAAGATGTTTAACATATATATATGTGTCTTCAATCTTCCAGGTTGTTGAAGGCAGTATGCTTTTTAGTCTTGCACCTTCCAGACATCCAGAACATTGAATTTAGCCAATTAGAGAAGAATAGCATTATTCTGTACAAATGTTAGATTCTTATTTTCATCATTCTTAAGCTGATTTAATGACTTATCAACAGCTAGAATTGCTTCTCTCTTCCCCTGATGATGCTGAGTGCTAATCTTGAAACCCATACATCTGAAGCACTTTTTAATCTGTTTTCTCGTTCTAAATATTGGTTTTGTTGAGATTGATCCCACAGTGGTAACTATTTTTTGCCCTTATTTGGGGGGTCTAGGGGGAAGGGAAGGCTAACTGTGAGCAGTGCCAACTGCAGCATTTTTTCAGTTCCCTTTATGACTTGATATTGTAATGTAATCACAGGATGGTTTTCTCACTTTGCAGGATTACTCACTGTGTGTTTTCTCAAAATCTGCATTCTAAGAAATAAAGTAGATTTGCAAACAAGTATTTGCATAGTGCTTCTAGAGCAAGAGAACTTTTGTTTTACCGTGTAAAATAAGCTTTTGCTCTACAGTGACTGGTTCTGTTGCTAAGAAAGATTGCACAGTAGAGAAATCTACTACTCTTGAAATTTTAATGGATAGTAGATAATATAAGAGGTAACAGAATGTGGAGCTTTAGAAATGTCTTTTAGTATTTCTTTTGGAGATTGGAGGAAGGTGCCTTCCCTAAGCTTATTGGTGACATCTCATGGTATTCAGACAAAAAATGTGTGTGTGTATGTGTATATATATATATATATATATATATATATATATATATATATATATTTTAAGTAGTCATCAGATTAGAACATAATGAATAATTAAAGATAATAGTAGTCTGCCAAGTCAGTAAACGTTATGTGTATAGATAGTCAGATGTGAGTAATGGAGAGTTCTGAAACTCAGCTTAAATATTGTTTGAAAGAACCCTTGTTTCTACAAAAATCTACTTGAGGAAGTTCTAAATTAGGTAGTTCAGGTGTTGTACAAATATCATATGCAGAAGATTTCATCCTATAAGGTGCTTCAGGGCATGCTTTATTAAATTTGGTTCCAAGTTTTTTTTTCTTTTTAAACGATGTAATTCAACAGAGCACCCACAAAGTCCATGGTGACCAGATCTAAGGGTGTGGTAGTCCTGACAGTAGCTGGTTATGTAGAACTCCTCTCATAAGCGAAATAATTAAATTTCTTATACATTTGTTTCTGTAGTTCTTCAGATATGGGATGGTGTTGAACTTTGCCCAAGTATGATAAGAGGTATGATAATCTTTAAGCCATTGTGCTAGTTTTACCCACTCTACTTTTAGCAAATCATTGCTCATCTGGGGAAATTTTCATTTGATTTCTGCTGATTTCCATACTTTAGGATGAATGAATTTGAATATTCATTTGAATGAACTGACTCAGATCCTAGCTGTCAGCTGGTGTTCCTGCTATGGCAAAAAGTGTCCAGGATCTGCAAAACTATCAGTAGAAAGCTCCGTACGTGACTTCTGAGAGGAGTTGCAGCATGCGTCCTACATCCAAACAACAGTTACCTTGTCATGGGCTTTCATACTTATAACATGTGACTCTGAAATTCATAATTACTAATTCATTGCAGAAGTTGCACCTAAAAGAGAATGTGGTAGATAAAAGGTAATACTAAAGCTTTAACTAAAATTGACAACAAAATCTTTTCAGTGCTTCTGGTCAGGTTATATTTTAAGAGAGATGAGGCTTAAGGGGAACAGTTTTTAGGATGGAAATACGAAGGTTGCTGTACAGAATTCGCTTGCCCAGGATCATCTAACAGATAGGTCTGTGTGTCTTCCTGAATATTCCTGCAGGCTTCGTTCTAGGCAAGTGCAGAGGCATGAGTTGTGTGTGAGGGAATGGAGGGAAGATAAAACAACACATTTGTGAGAGCAGATGGAAGGGGAAGGGTGATCTCTACTACTGTTTGGTTAAGTTCTGGGATTGAAGGCAGTTTAGCAGTAAGATTAATATGGCCTTGCTTCCGAAACCAAGCTGGAGGCAGCCAGATAGCATTTGGCCACCAGTGTGTTAGATGTGTCACAAATATGAAAGGATAAATCAGAGAACATGCAGTTCTTCCTTAAATAAACTGAAGCATGCAGTGAGACAGCCATCACCATATAGTTATCTCTGTGCAGTGCTGAGAGGCTAGTGGATAAAGTTAGTCAGCACGGTAGTGTAGTCATCGGTGTCCTCCTCGTTTGTGGGGTTGGATGTTTTTCTGTGGATGTCATGGGAAGAAAAGCTTTGAGAGCCCAGAGCATTTGTTTGCTCTTAACATCTACAGCACTCCTCCCAGAAGGGGTGACGTCAGAAAGGCCTTACATGGAATATGTAAAGCTAGGCATGGATTTGCATATGAATAGGGGTTAGGAAGGGCAAAGATGGGGACTGGGAATGTCTTCTAAAGGGAAGATAAAATTAATGCAGTAGTTGCTGTAGGGTACAGAAGTGTCCCGTGTTTTCCTCTATCGATAGAGCTCTGAAGAAAGTGCATTCAGATCCTGTTAATAAAAATGTAAATAGCTATTTTCTTGAATTAAGGCAGTAATGTTAAAGCTTCTCAAGACCAAGCAGGAAAAATACAAATTATTTTAGAGGGATTCATGTACTTTACTATTTTACAGGCCTGGTCCCTGCTAGTGTGATACTGCTTAATTATGTCTAATAGCTTTGTAATTTGTGAGCCAGACCAGCTTGTTTTTAACCAAATTGAGTTTATAGGAGTCAGTTAAATTAACAGAATGGTAAATCCTTTCTGAGGATGAGGAAGGGATAATTGAAGAGATGCTTTAAAAACTGAAATGGCTAATATGTTCAGTCTCTAAAATTTATACACATTATATATATGTATTGTATATTATATATACATTTATAATATATTTGTCTAAACTGAAAATGTTTTATTGCAGGGACTGGGAACAAGTTTTAGGGGAATAAGTATTTGCAGTGTAGTTCATGAATGAGTATGGATATCATTTCTTTAATAAATCAGTACTGTAAGGCCTCTTAAAGGAAGCTGCAGCCTGTCACTTCATTGTGGTGCTTGAAATTATTATGAGCCCAAACCTCAATAACTATGTTGTATAGAATTTGCAAGGGATGAATATTGCTGGGTTAATCTCAGATTTCACTCAAAAAGATCACTGATATGGATGTCATCCCATTCTGTGAAGAGCAAGAAAACAGCAGTTTCTTTAACTTTACCTTAAGTTTATACATGTAATTTCTTGTTTACTGTGAGTTAATATATATATATATATTTTTTTTTTTTTTGGAGAATCTAAATGGATCTTTTATTTTCTTTGTACCCATGGTTTTAGGATTATGTTTGATGAGTAAGCTGATCGTGTAATATTTTTATAAAACATTTATGGAAATGATAAATTTTATTTTCAGATATCCTTGAGTTCTTTACTGTTCTTTGTACAGCCTTTTTTTTTTTTCCAAGGAGGAAAAGGGAAAATATGATGAAAATATGCTACTTTCTGGAGTAGCAAGTCCTAGAAAGTTCAGTTTTCCATTATCAGTTTAGTTTAACTTATCTTAATTTCTGTAGTCTGGAATGCTGGAATTTGCTCTCTCTCCAGAACATGTGCCATCCAGACTTTTTTTTTTTTTACTTAATTGTTAATCTTTCTATATTGTACCTTCTTTTCTTGTTAGGTCAGCATGCATTTGTTCATCTGAAGAAATAAAGCCATATAAGAGATGACTGAAAGTAGGACTGTCAAACTTGTCCCTTCCGTCTTTTCCCAGAACATTTAGGTTTGACTTGGGAGCCGTGTGGAGAACGAATAAGAAACCTGATTTGAGCTATAAGATGTGTTAGAAATGTTTGAAAGACGGTGAACAGCTATGTTGACTTTGTTACAGCATACTGTGATAAGTATAACTCAGGCTGCCTCTGTTTATCTCCTGTAGGTGACCACTTAAGTTTTAACATAAATCAGTTCACTTTAAATATGCTGACGTGTGCTCCTTTCAGGTGAAACAAATTTTCTTGACAACTCCTTAACAAACTCTTGTCTTCATACAACTAGTTCAGTCTTGCATGTGGAACTAACTGCATGAATCAGAGCAGCTGGGTGGGATCATGACAGACACACTCTAGGCAAAAGTATTTAGTGTGACCGTCTCCTTTTGCTTATGGTGTCTACAGTGGAAAAAATATGCAAAAACTGTTTGCAGGTCCTTACATGGTAATGCGTTGTAGCCAAACAAGATGATTGCTGGCAGCAATCAGAAACAAACAGCAGAGAGTCATGTTTTCAAGTGGATTTATTTGTCTTACAGTTCTTTTCTTTTTCTTCTAGATGTTCTGTTTACTGGTAACTTTTTAGATGTGCTGGAGAACAACCACCCCTTGCTTTTGCAAGAGGAAAAAGTGACTTGCAGGCTTAACTTCTCTCTGTTCTTTAGTTGTGGAACATTATTGAACTAGCGGTAGGCTGCTCTAGATGAGTCTGACAGTCTTCAGTATAAAGCTGTAGAGTGTCCTCTTCACTTAGGAAAATGTTTCTATAATGTATAAGCTATTAGTTCCACAAATCAGTATTCCAAATTGGCAGTGCATTTTTTGGTTGTTTTTAATGGAACAAATCTAAAGTACTCAGTGATAGGCCAATAACCATGGAAAAGCAAAGCTGTAGGTTCAGATCCAAGCTGTGCCAGTATTGCTACCTTCCTGAAGGTTATCTAAAGGTGACATGTAAGGACTGTTTATTCCCTGTTTGCCTCGAATTCTCTGCTGCTTGCTTCCTTGTTGAGACAACGGTTTGTTAATGAGTATTGTTTGGTGGAAGGAACCCCTTAGGGAACTGTTTTTCTTTCACAGGCAAAATTGTTACCATAGTTAATGTAAGCATGAAGAAATTGTTATAGCTGTAGGTAAAGACTAAAATACCAGCTGTTGCATATTCCTGCCATTGAAATAGAGAGCCTCTAATTGAGACAGCCTACTCATCCTAATGTTTCCCAGGTGATAAGGTAGTTGTGATAGCTGTATGTAGGTTATTGAAATCTATCTTTGGGCTAATTTGATGTAAGAACTAGCAGAGAGCCACTCATGGTTCCCAAACCCTCTGAGCTGGTTGGCCTCTTGTCCAGGCTCATCCTGGCTCAAAGCAAGTGTTACTTTGGCTTATGCCAGCTGGCTCTAGTCCCTGGGGTGAGTGTTGGACTACAGAAGGAGCTGTGTATGAGCTGACTGATCTGTCTCTGTGCTTGTAGGGCAATTTCTGTTTTTTCTATGTGGCAAGAATGGGACTTAACCTGGTGATCACTGTTACCTTAAGCCTTACTTTTCTTGAAAACAATAATAGTGAAACATCTTTACCTAGTCTAACTAGGTTTTTTATCCCCCAAACACAATTGGAAGCAGCACCCTTCAACATTTCACTTAGGTGAAAAACAATTAATTGATTATTTTCCAATATTTGCATAATAAATGTATGCGGATAGGAAAATGAGAGTACAAGTCTACTTACCTTATGAAGGTTTTGCTTGTGTTCATGTGAGTTGACTGAAAGCCTGTAAGCAGTCGATCTTTGTTTTGTAGGGACAGGTAGAAAGCTGGTGGGAGAGAAAGTGGAAGCAATGTGGTTGCTGGTCATATTCTGATTTATTAATTTCCAGTTGGAAAATGCTAGTTTATGTACTTTTGAAGGAATATAAATATACATAGATTGAGTTTACTGCTCATGCAAAACTATGGTATTGTTGTTCTAGCATGCTTTTGTATAATGTAGATTACCCAAATACTTTTTTTTCTTCCCCTCCTACTAATACATTACTTGGAGCAGAATTTTAGGGCCTGGCTGAACTTGTATGTTTTGACAGCAATTGTGTGCCACTGAGATTGATTGCAGAGTGCCAGTGCTTGGAACTGAAGCTTCTGAACTGAGAAGTCATAATTATTTCTTGCATGGATTGAATTACATTGCATTGGGATCTTCAGGAATCTAATGAGTCTGTTCCTCATGAGAATGCTGAACTGCTTGTCCATGTTTATTCAAATGATTTGCATTCAAAAGTGGTCTTAAGTCGTTGCTTTAGGCAGTGAGAGTATAGCAAACACCTGATTGTTTTTCTTTTCCAATTTCCTGCTGCAGAGAATTCCTGCTCAGCTTCTCTGTCGAGTAACTTGGGCTGGGTTTCTTCTGTGGTTGTGATTTTTTTTTTCCTCTCTAGTGTCCCTCTGAAACTGTTTTTGAGTTTACACTGCCTTTTGGTAGTCACTCTGGCTTAGGTTGTAGTAGATCGAGAGCAGCTCAGTTCATTCACACTCCTGCAATCTCCATCATCCTATAGATCTCTTTACATCATGTTGGGTTGTTTTCTTTAAAAAAAAGACCAAAGACCCGAAGCCTTCTCAACTGTTTCTCATGTGGAAGCATCTTCATATCTTTGACTACTAGATTTTTCTGCTTTCTTTAATTGATAAGCTTAGTAGTAAATTGTATGGAACTTGTCAGAATCTTTTTTTTTCCAAGTGAAATGGAACTTCAGCTTCCTTACTTCTTTTTTCCATGTTAACAACGGTGAGGAGACTAAGAAAGTGTTTTGCCTTACCACCACAGAGGATTTTACTACGTAGATAGTAACAAAAGCATTACAATGACATCATAACCCACTGAAGCCTGTAACTGTGTGTGAAAACGTGTTGTTAGTAACGTGAAGGAATCTGTTAAGTGTGTTTATATCACTGGCTATTTTAATTCTTGATCTATCAGCTTGTGTTTGGAGAATAGGCCTTGTCCACAAGTTTCTGACTGGAAACTGAAATTATTATTGTCTCTAAAGATTCCCTAAAATCTTTTCAGATCTTTAATCTGTAGATGAAAATACTTCATGTTTTCTACAACCATACTTGAGATTCTTCTTCTGTGTTTCCCCAGTGCAGTTGCCCGGTTAATTGTGCCATTAAGTAAGCTGAGTTGGTTGAGTTCCAGACAAACCAATGCATCATAATAGGGTTCTAAGAACTGTGCCTGCTTTAAGATGTTAATTGTTCCTTTACAGCAGTGGAAGGTCAAACTTGGAAAATTCTGCCAAGTGTATTTTTGTTCTTCAAAGTCACAATTTCTGCTATAGTTGAAGACAAGAATCAGGCATGAGAAAGCAGTTCTTTGTTAATGACCTGTAAGTTGGCTATGTTGTGAAGAATCAGTTATGTGTATGACTAGTGCCCTGCTTGTGTTTTTGGTCATCATTGCATGTTTGGTAGAAAACCTACCTGAAACTTAGGTCTGTTCCCCTTCTGCTTTCCCATGTATTTTCATATAGGTCATAATTTAAATAGTTGGAATGATCATTTTCTGGAGAGAAGAACCCAATTTTAGATCCTCACATAGAATGTGTTCACAGATTATAATATGAAAACATGATAGAAATGCTGTTCACAATATCTAGCTTTTGGTATGTTGTTACAAACTAAGAATAAAAATAAATCTGGGAAGTGTTTTTTTGTTTTTTAATTACTTGCAAACTGCCTGTTTGGATTTTTTTTTTCAAACAAAACTGAAAGTTGCATGAATCATAAGCTTAAAAGATCACTTTGAAATTTTAAGAGTATTAACAGCATATTTCTAGATGATAGCAGTGTACATTCTGAATTTTAACATTTCAGCTTTAGCTGTAAATTCATTCTGACTCCAAAATGTATATTGGAAGGAAGATTTCCCACAAAAGACCTTAAAAACATCCTTTTTTCTATAAGTAATATATATGTAGTATAAGTATTCTTGAAGCAGATACCGCAGGTATACACATTATTTCTGTTGAAGCTGGGACTTAAGTATGCTGGTTAATTAAGTGAATATTACTATCTTTAGCAACTTTGTCATTCTATGAATAGTTTAAATTATCTATATGGTGTTTTGCTTTCTCTTGTAATTACTTAGATAAAAATCAAACCTCAGTATTCTTATATCTACAGCGAGCTTTCTACTGAAATCACAGTAGCAGCATATTTCTGCTGTGAATAGAAGTAAAATTACTAAATTCTGCCCAAGTTGCTCAGAGAGCTGTGGGTGCTCCATTCCTGGAGGCATTCGAGGCAGTTTGGATGGGGTCTGAGCAGCCTGATCTGGTGGGTGGCAACCAACCTGTGGCAGGGGGTTGGGACTAGAGGATCTTCAAGGTCCCAAGACGTTCTCTGATTCACTCCAAGAAATTTCTGGGTAGTTACTTGTATGTGATGCAGATGACTAAATGAAACTAGGGCCTTTGACTGGTTAGAAAGAACGGTTTACAGTCTGTAGTGTCACTTGTCATGTTTCTTTTCATGTGTCTACTGTTTCTTCTGTTACAGACTCAAGTTTATTTCTGTAGATGAGACCAGCTACTGAATGCTTCTGTGGTGAAACACTACTAATGTTTGTGAATGTGGTTTGTATGTCTAAGGTCGTATGCACAGTCCCAAAGCACAAACATAGCTCAGAGAATGGCTTATGCTGTGTTAGAGGTGGTGAGAAGAGTCATTGTTCAGAATGCTTTTATCTTGGGAGATAATGGATGTTCTTACAGAAATTTACTATTATATATAGATTTGCTTTCTTCAGACCCTTTTAGACAGATGTTAATTGATTGCATTTGGTCTCCTGAGTTTGCAAATACTGTACAAGGAAGGAGTTTTTTTCTGGGTAGAGATTTGTCTCCTCTGCTTTGACATTTATGTGTGCATGTATATTTATAGTTGTGATCTGTCTGGAATTTGCCTTTGTAGTTTTGTTTGCTCTTTAACTTGTTCTGTGATCTAGTCCTGTCTTGCAGTTTTGTCTGCAAGGTTTTAAGAGGGAATTTATTTTTTTAAGTTTATTTTTAAAAACCTTAATTGAAAGGAGATAGGAGCATTTTTATTTAACCTCAGATATTTCAAGGAATTATACAGTTCTGCTTAGGAGTGTTTCCTTGAACTGATCTCACAATGGCACTAATCAGTGGCTAACCTGGAATTTGAGTTCCCTAATCTGGCTTGTAAGAATTGAAGGAGATGTTTTCTGGGAACTGCCGGTTCTGAATATTTGGTTATCAGCTAACAAGTCTTGAGACCTGCTATGCTTCTGTTGATCAAACCTTTTAGATCAATGTTCCAGTAGAATTTAGGAAAACCAGAAAAATATCTAGAGATTTTATTTGAATATTAAACCTAACATTTTGTGGGGATATACTATAAAGAAGAGATGTAGTCTTTATTAGGTATATTTTGTAGATGAAGTACTAAAATGTCAAGTTGTGCAAGAATTTTACCCACTTGTGTGATGTATTCAGCATCAGAAGCTGACTTCAGTGTTAATGGAGTCATATGGTCAAGCATTACTAATACCTAGTCTGTATACATGCTTTAGAGGAAAAGCTGATAGGACTATTTGTGTAGAGGATGTCTGCAGAACCTATGTATGTATGAATGCTTAGAAAACTAGTCAAATATTACTGCAAAAGAGAGTGATTTTTGGAGTAGAAAGGTGGAAACTTTTAAAGAATTAAATGATCCCTTAAATGGATTCATCTGTCCCACCCTGGGTGATCCCTTCTTTTTATGTACCGGATATTCCTTCAGGCGTTACAAAAAAACCCAAACCAAACCATAACTTATTCAACATATGGGAAGCAGAATCTTTATGCAGTTGATTCTTTTTTTTTTTTTTTTTTTTAGTACTTGTAATTCTATGTATATTATAGGTTTAAAAACAAATATGTAGGACATTTTTCAATAGCTGTTTTCTGTTTACCCGCGTTTATTTGAAATAACTGCAGTGCCAGAAGTTCTTGTTATGAACAGTGCAGGAAGGGCTTTCTTATTAATAATGCTAAAGGGAACATAGGTAAAGTAGCAAAAGATCTCTAGTTATATGATAAAAAGAAAGTGTGGAGAGAAAGAAGGAATATACTTTATGGAACCTTGTGTTCCAATTGTCCCATCCAGTAGAAGTAGCAATAGTCGTTGCTTTGTATCTCACTCAGAATCTTCAAACTTACCATTTTTAGAGAATAATTTACCTTATTAGGGTATAACTTGGCACTAGTGCCAGAAGAGCGTGTTTCTCTGTAGGGAGAGGAAGGATGCCTGAACAGTTACTCACTGTGACTGTCAGCAAAATGTCTGTGTGACTTAAGTTTTGATGCCTAAGTGGAAGTAGCTTTTGATTTAAGGAGAAATCCTGACTATTGTATCTTACAACGAAAGCTGGGAAATTAATTACTGTATCTTACAAAATGGCAGGGAGCAGTGTAAGCCAGTGCTTATTGCAACAGGTATTCTTTTGAGAATTAGAATAAAAGATAATTTATTATAACATTCTCAACAGGGGAAAATTATATACTTCGCTTTTAAATCTAGTGTATACACACTCTGCCACTTCCACTGACCAGAGATTTTGAAAACCTTAATGAAAGATAAACCTGAGACTGGTCTGAGGTACTGCTGTTCTGACAATTCTGTGACATATCGCTGTGGTGGTACAGATAGTGTGTGACCCTTCTCAGTGCACTGCAAGTGATGCAAGGTGTGACCCTGCTGTGGTTCCTTAAACCATACAGTGGGAGCAGAGCTGAGCATAGTGACTCCTTGTACTTCTAGTTCTGCAGGAAGGCCTAAGGCTCTGCTGAATCTTGTTTTATCAATAGTGGTGTAGTTTGCTGTTGTTCTTCAGAGTGTCTGACTACTGGGTTTGGATAGTGATTTGTCATACAACTGTTTCTTGAGCATAATAAAGTTGCCCGCTAAAACATACGTAAGTAAAGTAGCTTCCTAAGGAGTAGTTGTATGTTTTGAATGAAATCAGTTTCAAAGTGGTTTTAATTCAGCTTGTTATACCCCTATAGCCTTAAGGATTTGATAGTGGGGAAAATCCTCAACTTAGCACTTGGATCTACAAGAGGTTATGTGGAATAGTAAATTAACAAAACCAGCAATTTTTAAAGAAAAGTAGGGTGAAAAGGGTAATTAGTATAAGAATAGCTGTATTCCATGTAGAGCTCAACAGCAACTTATTCACTCAGCTGTGAAGAGAATTGATTCTGGAACCTTGTGGCTCCCAGTGTACCAAACCCTTAAATGAGTCCTGAGGGATTTGGTGAGAAGTGGATCAGATTCCTCTTCTCAGTGCCCTTTGACCTCTGTTGGATTTGAAATATTAATTACAGGCATGCAAAATTCATGCCTAAGCAAACCAAGATACACGGAGGGAATCTGGTCAAATCTAGCACAGTGAGAAAGGACGGGTATTGATGTGAGGAATAGGGTGGTGACAGAGGGGGGTAAGGTGTCTCTTTTTATAGTACTGTGTTTTAGAAGAAATTTTTGGTTTTTTCCTTTTAAGTTAGAGTAGATCTGGAAAACAACTTCAGAAGCTGTTTTGTTTAATGGAACTTAGCTGCAGTTGGGAGTGGGTTAATTCTATTTTTAAAGGAATGCAGTTAGTCTTTCTGAAGCTTTGTTGTTAGCTTAGGTGTCAAATACTTGACAGTACTTGCTGGAAACTGTAAAAATCCATGTTGATTATATGTTCAGAAAGCAGTTGTATGTACAGCTGTCTCACAGAAACTGAAGTAAAATGCTATAATTATTTCATGTGAGCTACTGAATTTCTGTTGGAGTGGTTAAACGTCTTTTAGACCTGGTTAGGTTCATCCTGGCTGGTGAAAGGCACTGCGTTGCTCTGTTAAATGTTTAAACTTTCTAGTTGCTAGTGGAGGGAGGAAATAGTTCAATAGTTTGTGTGTGCGTGCATGAGAGCAAATGAACTGTGCAGACTGTTCAGCAGGGGCAGTCTGGGAAGTGACGCCTGTAGTATTTGTCGTTCTAGAAAGAGCCGGAGACACGTAGTTTAGATGGGAGGACTCTAAAGAGGGCTGTGTCTTCTCCTGTGTGTATAATTATTTATAAATGGGCAACAGCGGAAGGAATGAAATACGGGTAGGCTATCTTAGTGTTTCTCTAATGTAGCAGAGTTTGTTGATTTTTTTTTTTTATTCTGTTTATTTAATCTCCAAATTTGATCTTTATTTTTCCTTCTCTAGCTTGTCTGCCATTGCTGAAACACTGGATACTGGTTTCTTTATAACAAGGAAAATCTAAATTCCTGTAACACTGAGGATGGGGAAGGATTATTATTCTATTCTGGGAATTGAAAAAGGGGCTTCTGAAGAGGATATTAAAAAGGCTTACAGAAAGCAAGCACTTAAATGGCATCCGGATAAGAACAAGTCTGCCCATGCAGAGGAAAAATTCAAGGAGATTGCAGAAGCTTATGAAGTGCTGAGTGATCCCAAAAAGAGAGACATTTATGATCAGTTTGGGGAAGAAGGTATGTATATCTTTGTTATAGTTTGTGAAGGGCCACTTTCTTTGTTATAAGAAAGAAAATAAACATAGACGATGCATAGAAACATGTAGTGAGTTTTAGGCAATATATCTGTATCACTTTGATATCTGTCTCATTTTTATTAGACTTCTAATGTAACATGTATTGCCCAGTTTAAATGATAATCTAGTTGTAATTTCTTCTGTTATGTTTGTGTTTTAGAACGTCCAAATACTTACCTCACAGGCAGAAAGTCATTGGACTGAAAAAGTTTTTATGACCCATAAATAGCTTTCTGGGATCTCATCTTACTGCTGCCTTCCCTTACTTTAGCACTTCTTGAGATGCAGTTGGAGAGATGAATTCTGTTTTAAGATTTTGTTAAAGGGCACTCTGCTTGATCTCAGCATGGCAGTCCTGAGCAGAATCCCAGGTGTCCAGTCTGGAGTTGTCCTTGGCTTCTTGCCTAGGGAGGAAAGAATTTGGCTGATGTCATGAAATACCAGAACAATTTTTTAGCTTTAATTGTAAACAGTGATAACATGCCAAGAGAATGAGGCTTTGGAAATGTCATATTTATCCTAAAATGGTTATCTGGAGTGGATGTTTTTAAATTTATTTTTGACCAATGTGACTTTGCCTCAGTCTTATGCTTGAATAACAGAGAAGGATGTTAACAACCTTTCCCTTAAATGTATGGTGTCAGAAATTCCAGACGAAATAATTATTTGTTTTATTAAGGTTGCCTGCTCATTCATTCAAACCTCCATTTCTCTCCCCCCCCCCCCTTTGTTTGAGAGTGAGAGGGAGAGAGAAAGGACACCTAGCAATATTTTTGTGTGGGAAGTTGTGGGCTCTTGCATGAAATTTGGCACTCTGTCCTCTGTAGGGTTTAATGCATTTGTTAAAAAAAACTGTTATAAATTCATGTATAAAGCCTTCAGCTCCTGCAGATGGTGCAGTGTTTTTGTTTTGTTCCACTGCAGGTGTCGGAAGACTTTAGTGCTGTTTCTGAAACATTCTAAGAAAACATTGTAGATACCAGAGGCTTTTGTTGCCTCTTGGTCTTCTGCATTCTTGTATTTCTTCCCATTTCCTACACCTCTTTTCTGTATATGATTATAAAACTATTTACCTTGTGATTGCTTGGAATTTTTGATTCCAATGCAGTAACTCATTTCAAATGGCTCTCCCAGAGATGTACTTTTTTTTTTGTTGCTTTTCACACACAACTTGAAGTAAAACGAAACATGTAGCCCTTAGTGTCTTAGTATGCATATTTCAATCTAGAGGTTCAAAATGTAAATGTATTTATTTTGGGTGTGATGTTAAAGGCAGCAACAGTAACACTGGAAATACCTTTTGGTGACTCAGTTGTTCTCTAATATTTTCCATTGCTTCATAGAGTGTAATTAGCACTTCTGAGGAAAAGTGAGGAGGTGGGGTATAGGAAACAGGGAACACCAGTGTCTTTTTTGCAGTGAAGAACTTTGATGTACCTTCAGTAAAAACTTCTGACCAGTTGTTCCAGGAGGTGTCATTCTATTACCACAGATTAGATATGCTGATCTGATTGCTTGCAATTAACAGTTCTGTGCCACAGGGATAGTATTAAACATTGTAAAGTCCTTGAAATGTGGTGTGGTATTGAGAAGGAGGAAGATGTCCTTATTGGTGACTGCTGGTAACTTGCATTAGGCTCATGCATAGAAGTTCTAAGCAAAACAGAGCAAAAATGAAAAAAAAACAACTATGAAACAAAAAATGGAAAAAAAATTTGAACATTTTGAGTTTCAAACTGTGTCCTACAGAAACTTTCAATTTAATTCTTAGAGGTTTGAGATGGTATTCTGAAACTGTCAGTGCATTAAAACAAAAAACTAGTAGGAGGAAATGTGGAATTTATCTAATGAGAATGGGTTTGCAATAAGTTCTAAATGCCTGTCAGGAAGTAGGAGGGACCAGTCAGTGACAATCACAATGGAAGCCTTATCAGGAAGACATTAAATATAGATATCTTCTTAGGGAAGATAGAGGTAGGGCGGAGTTACTTGAGCATATTGTGGGTTGTTAACGTTTTTTTTTGTACAGAGGGGGTGACAGTTTATAGAGGATTTTCTTATACAAAAAGGTCTTAGGAACTTCTTAGCTTTTTATTTATTTATTTATTTTGTGGCTGGATAGAATAGTATTCGTAAGTTTCTTACGAATAAGATTGAGATTCTGCACTGAATGTTAAAGAAGTGGAATGGCTGCTTGAGTGCTGCCCTATTCCTTTATTCTCAAAACGAATTGCAGGAAAACAGAAGTCAAGCTTATCAACAATAGGTTAGAGCTGAACAATGGAGAAAGATAAATATTGTTTGAATTAGTAGTCCTCATTGAAGGGGAGTCCTTCCACTCTACCCCGAAGACCTTTTCAGCTTGTCAATTCTGATATCTGTAATTCCAGTATTTGATAAATGGAATATTAGTAAAAGCTTTCTTGTTTAAAATTTTGCTTATTTGTCCTTTTTTTAGGTCTGAAAGGAGGAGCTGGAGGACCTGATGGACAGGGTGGTACCTTCCGGTATTCCTTCCATGGTGACCCACATGCTACGTTTGCAGCTTTTTTTGGTGGCACAAATCCTTTTGAGATCTTCTTTGGAAGGAGGATGCCTGGTGGCAGAGACACTGAAGACATGGAGGTGGATGGTGATCCATTTGGATCCTTTACTAGTTTCAGTATGAATGGTTTTCCAAGGGAAAGAAATACAGTAGGTAGCCAGTTACGTCGTAAACAAGATCCCCCTGTAATTCATGAGCTTAAGGTGTCATTGGAAGAGATTTATCATGGCTGCACAAAAAGGATGAGGATTTCACGTAAGAGGCTGAACCCAGATGGTAGAAGTGTCCGAACAGAAGACAAAATTCTCACTATTGAGATAAAAAGAGGATGGAAAGAAGGCACCAAAATCACTTTTCCAAAAGAAGGTGATGAAACACCCAACACAATTCCAGCTGACATTGTTTTTATCATAAAAGATAAACCTCACTCTCATTTCAAGAGAGATGGATCAAATATTGTCTATCCTGTCAAGATCAGCTTAAGGGAGGTAAGTTTCTCTTTTAGTGAAAAACAGTATTCAAATCTATTATAATGTGGTACAACAGCTGCACAGCAAAAATTAAATGACAGCAGTGAAGTGTTTTCTTCTGTTTTAAAGAAAGTATTTGTCTCAAAAATGTGGTTACAGAATGTAGTTATTTATAGTGGAAACACAAGCTGTTTTGATATAAATGGAGTACTATTTCAAGCTGTTTACCATAGAGGAGCTGGAGGAGAATGAGGGTGGAAGAGTGAAAGTAAAAGTTGATATGGCTTAAATCTTTGTAATTTACCTTTCTGGATAAATATGAGTTAGGCTAAGTCAATAAATACATTCAGTATAGTATGCTCATTTCTTGTGTAATGTGATTGCTACTTTTGTAGAACAAAGTAGAAATTTCTTTAATATTTTCAGTGCCAACAAATTCTAAGCTTGCCTTTTTATGTCATAAGTTATGTCAGTGTGATTTCAAAGTAGGTAGAGATTGATTTCATGAGGATAAATTATTGAGAACAGGTGTTATAGCAGCTATATATAACAACAAAAATGCTATAGCTTTTTTTTTATAATTCTTTTCCAAGAACAAAACAGACTGGCTTTCAAAAGGAAGGAATCAGACAACTAAGGAGAGTTCTTCACAATCTGAAGCTGTGCAATGGTCATAGTTTAAAAATTAATGTAGCTGAGTGTGTTTGGTGACTTCTCTAAATTAGAGTTAGGTGAAGGAGCAAGTTTTTACTTGCCTTTTGTGCTCTTTGTGCATATGAGCTCCCTTCTTAAAAAATTCCTATCTAAAAATATCTGGAGTGAGATGATATACTCAAAACAAAGTAAAACAGGGAGAGAAACTATTTAAGTATGTGGGTAATACAGTTCCTTTATGGATAAAAGTCAATGTAGATTTATTTCACTGTTATATAATAGTGAACACCTATTAGTATAGATTAAGTAAAGCTGGAGGTATCTTTGTCAGAAATCTTTGTAATGAAAACAAACCATTGGATAAAATAGGAGAAAACCTGTTCTACCTGGTGGTGTTTTAATTTTGATACTTCAAAATAGTGTTTTTCTTTGACCATCACAAATGCTTCCCTAAGACAACTGTCTAATTTGATTCTGTACTTAAAGACACTTTAAATGTGTTATTTGGTGTAACATAAGCTGATGAAGTATTGGAATAAATCCCTATTCAATGAGAATAAAAAAAAATTGAACAAGATTCTAAATTACAAGTAGAAATTGTAGCAAATCTTCAGATGTTTTATTAGGGTTGTAAGCAGTGTGTGTTCACCCTGTAGTCAATTACCATACTATTTGATAAAGTTATGGAAGGATATATAAGCACACTTCTCTTCAGTGGCTGTTGTGTAAGATTAGTATGTCTTGTAATGTGTTACTTTCCTAAGAACTACTTGAATTTTGACATCCCTGCACTTCACAGTGGAAGTATTCTGTTGACAATGCTAGCCCTTTCTAAATAAAATTCAGTTGTAGGTACAAACATATTCTGACAAATCTGTTTTTCTTATGATACGTTCTTTTTCTAGGCGTTGTGTGGCAGCTCTATCAATGTGCCAACAATAGAAGGAAGAACCATACCCATGACAGTAAATGAAGTTGTAAAGCCTGGGATGAGAAGAAGAATTATAGGATATGGTTTGCCATTTCCCAAAAATCCTGACCAACGTGGAGACTTAATTATAGAGTTTGAAGTAATTTTCCCAGATAACATTTCTCCAGCATCAAAAGAAGTACTTAGGCGAAATCTTCCCGTTTCATAAAATGAGGACTATGTCAACTGTTTAAGCAGGACACTGGAAATGCAGAAGACTGGCAAGTCTGTGCTTTAAAAGTGCAATGTGTAACAACTAGTGGAATATTTGTTGTTTTTTTTTGTTTGTTTGTGGGTTGGGTGGGGGAAATACTGCAATGCTGCATGAGAAGAAAAGAGTTAAGTACAAGTCATACAGATGACTTCTGCAGTATAATTTACAGGGAAAACCACTCATATTTTATTTTACATCTTCCTAATCAGAAAAGCTTATTCAGTATTTTGCTTAATATAAACTGTAGTCAGTTTTTTCAAAGCTAATGCATATTTCTGATAAAGTACTCAAGCCACCACGTACTTTATTTCTTATATCCCTACTCTATCTGTAACATCAACAGTTTATACAGAAATTGGGCATAGTATTAGTAATATACACATGCAAATATTTTAAATTACAAAACAGTAAAGATGCTATTTGGCATGTTGCTTTCCACTGCACAGAGCATAGACTGGGAGAATCAGCATGAACTCCTAAATTGCCCCCCAGTGAAATGAAAGTATTTTCTTTATTGCCTCAATGTGAGAGAGAACTACACTGTAAGTCTATGGAAGGGCATGTAGCTTGAGGAGAAAGTAGTTATTTGTTGATTAGTTCCTCATGCTTCAGGCAGAGCAGCAAGTACGTATGCAGCAAGTGTGGGCCTGCTGTCAAATGTGGTGGGGAATTTGGGTTACAAATAACGTGGTGATTTGTAACAAATGACTGAGGTACTCAGTGCCTTCTTTGCCTCAGTCTTCACCAGTAAAACAGTCTTTATTTAACAGGAGCCTCAGCCCCCTGAAACTTGAAGGGAATCCTGAAACAAGGAAGAGGTAGCCTCAGTGGTGATGAACCAAGGTAGAGGTGCATCTAAACCAGTTATGCAGATGTCCATGGCACCTGACAAGTTGCATGCAGAAGTGTTGAGGAATCTAGCTAACGCCATTGCAAGGCCTCTCAATTATCTTTTGATTTGAGGAGGGTTTCTGTAGACTGGTGAGATGCTATCTTCACTCCTATCTTCAAGAAGAGCTAGAGAGAAGATATGGGGAACTACAAGCCAGTCAGCCTTAATGCAGTCTCTGGGAAGATGAAGAATATCTTCCCAGAAAGCATTTCCAAACACGTGAAGGACAATAAGAAGATTCAAGGTCAGCATAGATTTATGAAGGGGAAATCATGCTTGACCAACTTGATTTCACTCTACAGTGAGGTAATTAGCTTGGTGTTCTTTACCTTGACTTTAGTAGGGAAATTGGCAAAGTACAGGATAGATAAGTGGACAGAGACGAAGTAAGAAATGACTGAATTGAGTGGGCACAGTGGTTTCATTAGCAGTGTCACAAAGTCCACACGGAGTTAGGTCACTAGTGGTGTATACAAAGGCTCAGTTCTGTGGCCAGTGCTGTTCAACATCTTTGTTAAAGACCTGGATGATAGGACAGAATATACCCTCAGCAAGTTTGCATATCATACAGAACTGTGAGGAGTAGCTGATAACACCATGATGATTTTGCTGGTCTTAAGAGAGGCTTTGACGACCAAAAGAACTGTACAGAGAAGAACTTGGAGAGTTCAGTAAGCTCTTGCTCCCTGAAGAATTACCCAGGCACCAGTATCTCCTTGGGGTTCGCTGTCTGGAAAATTATTTTGTTGAGGGAAGGCTCTGAGGTCCTGGCAGACAACAAACTAACCATGAGCCAGCAATGCATCCTTGCAGCAAAATGGGCTGATAGTATCCTGGATTGCACTGGGAATCTTTGTGAGCAGATAGAAGGAGGTAATTCTTCCCTACTGCTCTGGTGAGGCTGCATCTGGCGTACTGTACCCAGTTGTAATCTCTCCAGTAGAGAGAAGACAGTGGCTTGATGGAACAAGTCTATGAGAAGCTGAGAGAACTGGATCTCTGCAGTCTAGAGTGCAGAAAGCTCAGTGGGATCTTGTCAATTTGTGTAAGTATCGGGAAGGAAGGAATGAGGAGAAGCGAGTCAGATGTCTTCTTGCCTGGGTTTGGGACAGGAGGCATAAGGATAAGTTCATGCACATTAAACTCCGCACGAGGACAAGGAAGCACTTGTTTGTTTTTTGCTTTTTTGTTTTTTTACACTGCGAAGGTGTTAAGAGATTAGAGACTGGAGTCTCCATCCTTGGAGATGCTTAAAATCTAACTGGACACAGTCTGGACAACCTGTTGCATTTGACCATGCTTGAGGAGATCAGGGTAATCCCTGGAGGTTCCTTCCAACCTAAAGGATTCTGTCCACACTGACTTAGCAGATTTCAATAGACAGTGTTAAGGACCATGCTCTGTAAATGAGGCTTAGCCCAAAGATGGGTGGTGCTGATGTGATAGCTTGAATCCATAGGGAGCAGGTTTTTGGGTTGAAAGGTGAGTAAAGAACACAGTAGAGCAGATATTTAAAGATGCTGATCTCAAGTTCAGATTTTGAAAAGAATGCAAATTTTACAAGAGTCCTAGGTTTTATCTAAGGAAAAGTCTGCTCAAGACATAAAATAGGATAGGGGTTTCCCATAAACTTCCACATGCTGCTTGCATTGCATCTTTTCTGAATACAAATATGATTTACTTATCGTTAAGAGTTAAAAGGTGCATAGGGAAAAGGAAAGCCCTCTGTAATAATCTAGTTTTGTAATATAGTAATAGGGCTGGTTCCCTACATTTTGGTGAAGGAAATGCCTTGCAGATTTGTTCTTATTGAGTTTAAAATAATAAAAGAGTACTTTAGCAACAGTTTCAAAGAATGCTTTTCTTCGTAAGAAGAAAATATATAGGATTTGCTGTTAGCCTTTTGATTGTAGAAACTCAGTAGTTACCTGCTTTGTAAGGTAGCTTAAGAAATAGCAGTATTACCTTCATATAAATGCTTTTCTGTGGGAAAGTAAATAACATGGAAGTTGGGATTCAATTTACAATAGCTTTTTAATGAGCACAAAAAAATTCCATTTTTGTTACTCAAAGAAATAGAACTTCTGGGAGATACTGTTCAAATAATTTTTCAACTGCTGATCTCTTTGTACATTGTCAGTTGTAGTCCTACAACTGCGGTAGTTCTACAAGGAATGAAACAATTGCTGGAGCAGTATCACAAAGGGAAAATGTAGCTGCTTAATGTTTCTGCGTATTGTTAATACTATATATTGTTTAAAAAATTCTCAGTATGTTCTGTATTGCATTTCTTATGTGGTTTTTAAGTAAAAAGTGTAAAGTTGTTTTTTCATTTTCTCTCATCTTTTGTTATGATGATGGCAGATGCTGAAATCTATGAAACTTTAGAAGTGTGTAATCCTAAGATGTATATGTTACTTCCAAAGTTAATGGAATTTAAATTTTGTAATCTAGGATCTTCTAACAGTAATTTAATGTAAAAAAGAAAAAAAAATCAGTTGCAGAAAATTGTCTTCTCACTATTTTCAGGTAAGAAGAGTAGTGTTAAATTGAGGATTTGTGGTATCCTGTGCACTTAGAGGCACATGTACAGCAAACTTTTTTTTTTCATGACTGTTTTCATACTCATAATTCAAAAGATGTAGGACTGTTTCTTTTTTATGGAGAGATAACAAAGCATGCATTTCAAAATAGCACATGAAATTTCTATAAAATATGAGGGAGAGCATTAATTCAGGATTTGCAAGAAGGAAGCACGCTTTTAGTAGAGAAATATTAAAAGCTGTGTTTTAAAAATCCTTTACTTATTTTTAGTAAAGGCTATATGGGAGTCATAGCAGGTGACTGAGTATTTGCCTCTATCTTTAACTACTAGAATACAAAGGAATAAAATGACATTCATGAAGTTGGGAGGGCAATGATATTTTTAATCCCCTGAGGGTTACTTAAGTGCCATACACAGCAAAAGCCATTCTGTTAGCTGGGAGAAGTTCGTTCTTAGATAATATTTTTAACATATCGTTACTAGCATTCCATTGTTTTATTCCAGTATTCCTTGTATAAATGATAACTACATAAAGCATGTTTGTGTTGTGTTGGGGAAGTGCTGTGGTTTAGGGATTGTTTTGAATAATGGCATGTTTTCTTGGTTAGGGAAGTAACATGCTTTGTAGTTGGGGTTGGGTCTCTGCTATTATTTTTACCACCTTCATCTTTTAACTCTGTGGATGTTTATTCCATTAATTTTTTTATGGAATGAAATTAGTCTTCATTTTCATGTCTTCTTTTAGTATTCACACCCTACTTGAAATATGACCATCAGTCCAAATGTTGCAAACAATGCTGAAAATGAGCGATGTTTATTATGATTACCAGGGAAATGAGGTTAGCAGTATTGTTAAGTCTCAGGTATGATTTTTTTTTTAGTAGGTTTTCAAAAATCCAAGCACAGGGAGCCATCTCTAAGATTGATGCACGGTACAGTAAATAAATAAAGATCTGAAAATGCTTGTGACTTCAATGCCAATGAGCTAAAGCACATATGAGGAAATAGTTTATAGCTTGCTTGGTTGTAAAGACACTGGTTGAGCTGTGCACATAAAACTCAACCTTGCTTAGTTTTGCTTGGGTACTGGAGGAGAGAATGTCACCAACTCGATGCACGTGTCTTTTGGACAATCTATCATTTGTTGTGGATTAATTTTCTTTTTGTAGGATCTGTACAAAAATAAAATTGGCATCCTAGAAGATGGTGGTATATTTGGTTAAGAGTGAGTTTTACTTCTTGGTAAGTGCCACTAGCACAATGTTTGTGTAAACCAAATCACCCTATTAATTACTCATGCTTTTGTGTTAATAATACTTTGAGACAAACTGGCTGACGTAAATTTTGAACTAAGAAAAACAATGGTAGTTTCCAAAGGTTGTTTTCTTTGGCCTTTACTGAGATTGTATGACCTTATACTTATCTACTTCCTTTTTTATTCTTTGCTTATACCTATTGAGTGTTTCAAAATGTTTTAATTCCCCAAACCTTTATGTCTTAAGATGTTTTTGCTACTTCATAGTGACTTGGTGTTTATGAAGATTATTTTATTGTGCAAGTACTGAAAGTAGAGGGCTACTGTTGCTCCCCTTGTGTCTAGCAATATTGTGTGCTTGTTTTGTTCCACTATAAGTACTGGCCTACCCAAGCAACGATCTCATTAGTCATGCCTGAGTGCTTTGTCAAGGACAAGCTATCTTCAGTCTTGCTGCTCTACATGATTAAAAAAGTCAATACCCACCAAGCCAGCTCTTGAAATACCATAAGCATTTGTGTGTGTACCAAATGAAGTGTTCCAAAAACGTCTGAATTGTGCACATTCTTATTTAAAGAAGAGGTGAGAGAATGAGTTAAATGAGAAGTAGTCCTTGAAAGTAGACTTTAGGTGTAAGTCTAATAAGGACAAAGAAAAGCAGAGCCAGCCAGTAGATCTACATAAATTTTTATTTTGCACCACCAAGCTGATCTTAAGTGATAGTGGGGATCAAATCCCTGGGATCTGCTTTTTTCCCCTGTTAAGTCACAGTTTGAAGCTTTAAGTCAGTGCACAAAATGTGTTTGTTGCTATTATGTGGACTGTCATAGAATGCTCGTCTATTGCAATTTTTCATGTGGCAAAGCTGAAATATACTCTCAGAAAGTAAAATCTGGTAATGATAACAGTGTTGATGCTGTCCTAGATTTGGCTTTAAAGAAAAACATAGCATATGCGTAGTTTTCTGATTTTAGGAAAAGAATAAGGACCAAAAAGCACTCACCACTTTAATTTTACTTCTTATGGAACACATTTATACTATCATTATTTATATATTTTTTGTATTAGCAGTGCAACGTGGTCTTCCATTTACTTGGTCAGCGATGCTAGTTTCTCATTGCTTTTTCTTTCTGTGGTTAAAAGTTGATGCTGTTCTTCCAAGTGGGATCAACTTAGTTCTGGTACAGGTTCAGCTGCCTGTTTCCATCTGTCCTTTATAGATAGGTACATGGAAGCATAACTTCAGTGAGATGAGGTTTTGCAACATTCCTAAATCAGGACTGAATCAGTGTCCATAGGTTTGTGAAATAAATCTGCTCATCTTCTGCTTCATGTGGAAACTTGACTGTTTCGTTTCCATTTAACTGAATTGCTAACAGCAGTAATGAACAGCAACTGATGATTTTTAACACTGATTGAATTATAGTTTCAGAAGATAAGGAGTGAGTTAGTAGAGACCAAGTTTGTTTTACAAAAGAACTAGTGACGTGACATTTTAGTAAGTGGGAAAATGCATGTTTTATAAGAAATAGCTTATTGAAAAATTGCATAACATAGAAAAACTAAAATATCAGACTGTTTGGACATAAGCCATGTAGTACTGTCTCTTAATGTTGTCTTACTACAATCTCAGTTTATGTTAATCTGTTCTTAACTGTATTCCACTATTGGAAAGGAAGGTGCATACAGTTTTCCAAGTTCAGAGAAATCTTGAACTGTCAGTTTTCTGGTTTCATACTTGAAAGTGTCTTGAAAGGTCAACTATTAAGGTGTGATGGTAAGTTTGTTTTGTGATATATTTACTGGTAGGAATTGCTGGAAAATTGAAACCTTTGATTTACTGGATGTAAGTTAGACATGTTTGATGATTCAGTTAAACCTTTCACATGCTATTGGGAAAGACCAAACTCCAGTTGACTTCAAAACCTTCCTCTTTCCACAAGAACAAAATTTTAACCATTTTATGTATTTTCTGATATGCAATAGATACTCTCCAAACAACTGTACTTAAGGTTTCATTCCACTTCAGTGTGCCTATTTGCTGTGATTCCATATGCCAGAATCCTTTTTTGTTTCTTCTGGGTGTTTTGTCTTTTCTAAGACTCGGAAGATAAAGTAAAACAGTACTGCTTCTCTCTGCAACTTTACAGCAGATTCCTGCAGAAGTGCTGGATGCTCTTTCATGAATCTTCTGCTCTTCACATCTTGACCATTCAAGGTGTGGAGTTAAGTACGCCACTGAAAATGAAGTAATTCCTCTGAGGTGAGTGTTTATGCTGGAGCACAGGGGAGGTCTTCTGTGGTATCTGAGTCCTTACATGGAATTTCCTTCTCTATTCTGGGTGATGGAAACACTTCAAATTCACTAAATGTTAGATATAGTTTTCTAACATGGTAAATCTATACTCAAAAGCTGTTGTCCTTTACAGTGCCTTTAAACGTAGCTTATATGGCTTTGTTAACTCTTGGAGATTTATAGTACACAAGTTATGGTAAAAAGGTAAGAGTTGGTAGAAGTCCTTAACATACTTCATGTTTTATTTTATAACCTGAATATAAACCTCTGTGGTCAATATGTAGCACTTCTTCCTTCCTATTAGAAATTCCTGAGCCTACTCACTGGAAGCATGGTAATCTTACAAAATGTCTCTGTGTATAAAGAACGGTTTAAAAAAGTGTATGAAGAGAGTTCACAGTATCTACTTTATACTGTCTGAACAGAGGAAAGAAGAGGAAGAGATATCTGGCCAGTGCAGACAGGAAACATGAACTGTCTTTTGTTGACTGGGTGCTACTGGTGTGACCTTACTGCAAGTGCCCTTCCAATAAAACCCTTCCTAATCAATCCCTGGGACAGGAAGCGTTGTTTATGTACAGGATTAGCTCCTGTCCCCGGTCCGTGTTACTTTGCTTTCGTGTGGGCGGTGGCCCGGGGCTGCCTGGCGCTTCCCAGCCGGGAGCGGGGCGGGAGGGCCCGGCGGGGCGGGGCGGAGCGGGCGGGCCCGGGCCTCACCTGGCGGCGGCATGGCCGCGCCGGGCCGGGGCGGCGCCGGGGGCAGAGTCCAGCGCGGGGACCCGGCGGCCGGAGCCCGCTGCAGGCGAGGAAGATGCCTCTGGGGCTGGGGACCAGGAAGAAGGGCAAGTCCAAGGAGACCTCCAAGCTGGTGGACAGCGAGGCAGCGTCCCCACCGCCCGCGGCGGAGGCTCCGGCTCCTGCGACGAGCGCCTCGCGGCTGCAGTTCCACGCGCAGCTGGCGCACGGCAGCCCCACGGGCCGCGTGGAGGGCTTCAGCAGCGCCCGCGAGCTGTACGCGAAGATCGCCGATGTGTTCGGCATCGCCCCCACCGAGGTAGGGCCCGGGCTGGGTGGCGGCTCCGCGTGCCCTTATGGGCCAAACTGCGTTTTCAAGCGAACATTTACGTGTGGGAAGGGGAGTAAGTGTAACCGCGTTTAACTTCTGCACGGAAAGAAACTGGTCCCTTCCGACTAACTGCCGCACTGATGAACTTCAGGCCGGCCTGCTGCTAGCGCGGCTCCGCAGCGCTGGGGCATGCCGGAATGGGGTGGATTAATTATTTCCAGTGAGGGGTTAGTGGCTGCGGCGATTCCTGCCAGAATGAAGGACAAAGCAGCGGGCTGCTGGGGGTGCGTGTCACCGAGCGTCGGGCTGGGAGCACACCGCCTCTGGGAACGACTGCAGCGACCCCTGCGAAGTCTTTTCTGGATCATTACACGGTGCCCTTTTAGTTGAGGTTATTTAAATTTAAACTCGTAATACGAATTTGTTTTATTTATTTATTACTCTGCAGCCTTTTTTAATTGTATTTATTTTTCATTTGAGCTAAGCATTGAATGCTTGTTTGGGTTATGATTGAGTTGTGTTTGCGGCTGCATTGTTTTCCCTTAGCTGAAGGCTGTGGCCGTATCAGGTTCTTCCACCGTGCCTACGTGGTTCTGTGACCCTTAACTTCTGAGTGGCAAATCGAAAGAGAGAGCTAAAGTGTCCAGAGGTCCCCATGTATCAGTGCTGCTTCTCTTATGTATAGCTGCTGCTTCTGAAGTGCTGTAGACACTGCTGCAGACTTTATTCTGGGGCTGACTGCCCTGACCCAGCAGCATTTCACACAGTGAATTACAGAAGTGTCAGTAACGGTGAATACAGTTTAACCAGTCACTGTTGCATTAAGTAATTAAGCAGTACCTTCCCAGCTGCTCTGACCTTCTGCTTCTCTGTTCTCTTTCCATATTGAGCTTCTGTTCCCTTTTGTTCCCTGTTCAATCGCCAATTATAGCTTTAACTCTCAAGTTCTCTAATTGTCAGATTGTTTTCTGTTTTAATTTTGTTCTTAGTGAATGTACATTACCAATCTTGTGGCTCCGCTGACTCAAAAATAAAAATGAAAAAATTCACCATGAAATTCAGTTCTGGAGGAATTATGCTTTTCCCATTTCTCCTGCTAGGTGGATAATCTGGAACTTCTACAGGATTTATTAAACTAAAGAGAATTGAAACTGGAGATATTTTTTTCTTCTTTGTCTTTGCTGTCCCACTCCTATATGGCTTTTATTTTGTTAAATGTGGTTTATTGGTAAAAGCAGATGGGAGGTTAGTTTGAGTTGGAAGGGACCTTTTAAAGGCCATCTAGTCCAACTCCCCTGTAATGAACAGGATTGCCTCCAGCTTGATCAGGTTCTTAGAGCCCCATCTGTCCTGGCCTTAAGTGTCTCCAGGGATGGGGCATCCACTGCCTCTCTGGGCAACTAGCTGCAAAGCTTAGATTTTTTTTTTTAACTCAATAAACTCATTTGGCTTCTAGAAACGATGTACAAAACAAGAATAGCAGTCAAAATGACTTCCTGTTGTAAAGATGTCAGAGCTGAGTGAGGAATCTGAACCTAATTATTGTGACAAAATTCTAATAGGAAAAAGTAGGATAGTTTCGTGGCAAGTGTTGTCATGAAACGTAAGAATTTGGTGATAGCTGCTAAACTTGCTGGAAATAAGGGAATACCAGACATTTTAAATAGTGTTATTTAAAATGTCTTCTAATTGTTACTGCTCTCATATAGTCTAGTGTAAAGCATAATGCCTGAAGCAACACTTCTTCAAGCTGAAAGACTGAGGTACTCAAATGCCACTTGCAGGTGTTATCTGTCTAGGAAAGTTTCTGTGACCCAAGTGCCCTGAAGCCTGACAGTGTGATACCTGAATGCCTTTGGAAACAGGCACTATCATAGAGATCTCTGCCCTGCAGTCACCAAGGTGGAAAATAGACGGGGAAGGGGTGAGGGGAGGAGTTCAGTGTAGAGAGCAGTTGGCAAACCACCACTGAAATGAATACATTTAACATGGCATGTGAGTTTACTGCAATGTAGGCAAGGGAATGGATCCTTGGATAGATTCCTACTTAAACATTTCACTACAGTACAGGATGAGCCATACTTGCAATCTGTCATTTCTTTTTACTCAGCATGGTTGCAGCACCTTGTTTCTTCTTCATATCATATCCTGTAGGACCAGATTCATTTAGTTCTGTTGGAGAATCTTTCCTAGTCTCTGTGATTGACTTACAGAAATTTCTATGCAGAACTTGATTGTAAGCAGGGTAGGATGGGTCTTGCACAACACCAGCCTAAATGCAAAGGAGCTGCTTGCTGGTTCAAGGAGCCACCAACAGTGGCTTCTTGAGGCTTTCCCTATACTCACCACTTCTTGTCCAGTTATTTTATTCTTCATACATCATCAGAATATAGCATTCCTATTGTCCCTTTTGAACCTGGCTTTTGGTCTGTGTTCCTGTCCACCTTCCTCAGTTTTACTGTGCTTTTTTTTCCTGGTCCAGGCCATTTGATTCTTTGCACAGGAGAGAAGTGCATTCTCTATGGTAGAGAAATGAGCACTGACCAGAGAACAGTGTAGATCTGTTAAAGCATATGCTGGTGTGCTCCTGTGACAGTACGTTGTAGGGCTTTGAATTATTCAGAGTGGCTAACCAGGCACTTGAAAGTGAATGTTAAAATCTAACTGTAGCAAGGCTATTTCTTGCCCTGAAAGGAAGGGAATGGTAAATGATAAAAGTCACACAAGTTTTCAGTTTGCGTACTTACAGCTCACACTTCTGATTATTTTGTTTGCTTTGTAAGGTGAGGTGAATTGAATACTTAGTGGGTGTGTCTAACAAGTGCCTGTAAAGACTGAGGTATCAAATGTGGTGAAAGGACTTCTACATCATAAGGGAAACAGCAGAAAAGGAAGCACCAAGAGTAGAAATGCAGCTGCTCTCTCTTTCAGCAATAGGAGCTCAGCTGCTGAGCTTGTGCCCAGGCTGCTGTTCTGTGGCATTGCTTCCTTATGCTAAGCAGTTAAGTATACAGTAATGCTCAGCCACATTAAACTTTCATAGATGTGTTTGATTTAAACCAGTCCAGTTTAAACTTTTATGAAATTGCTGAAAAATGACTGGAACTGAGCAATGTTGTTGAAGCATAGGTGTTTTTTTTTTGTTTGTTTGTTTGTTTTAATAAGTGGCTTTTTTATTTACAGGAAAAAAAAAAGCTAAAAAATAGTTTAGAAGGTTAGAGAAAAGGATCAGTTTGTGAAATTTGCTAAAATATTTGAAATTTTAGAGTACCTGCTTATCTACTGAAACAAATTCTCACAATTTCGCCTAAGGGCTGAAGCAAAGCAAACTTAAACAATCGAAGATGACTGTCCCTCCAAAGCACCTTCTTTCAACCCAGTGGCAACAATTGTTTGCTGTTCCCTGAAGTGGTGCTTAAATTTGTTACCGTGATGCAT
This sequence comes from Cyrtonyx montezumae, assembly GCF_038088225.1. NCBI lineage: Eukaryota > Metazoa > Chordata > Aves > Galliformes > Odontophoridae > Cyrtonyx > Cyrtonyx montezumae. The sequence goes on from NW_027071825.1 coordinate 10,892,023, forward strand.
GTGGTGCTTTCTCTGTTAATGATCTACTTCTCAGATGCTTTCTAGCTGTATTTTCATATGTGTAGGGAGGAACTTGCACTATTTCTTGTTTATTCTGGAATTTATTTCTTTTTAAACAATACACAAACACTGAAGGCTTAGTTTATAGTACTTTGGATGTATGTGGGGAGACAAAGTTGCCTACTTGATAGAGTAGCAAAACCACACTGAAACCAAGAGGATGCAGTTACTTTACTTGCTGCAACAAGTTGAGACTCCTGCCTTTTCCCCTGGGAGGATGAAATGAGTAAGGTAGCCAGAAAGCATGTTGGTGGTTTCTTGATATAGATGACACCTACATATAGAGGGAAATATGTCAGTGGGTGTTATATTTTGCTCAAAAGTACAAGTCCAATGTCTCAGCTTCTCAAGTAACTTTATTATTATGTCCTTTATAAAGGTATCTGAGCACTCCTTGACTCAGTAGAGCTTTTAATGTCTTCTGATCATGTTATCACTCAATCAATTTATTTTTGAACTCCTTTAAAGTTTAGGCTTAATGGAAGATAAGAACGTGATTAATAAAGCATATGCAATAAGGTGTTGCACAGGTGCTTTATGTAATACATACTGTAACTATCTAATGCAGTTTCTTTATATAACAGAGTATAACTCAGTTTTTGTTGACAGATGTCTCTTACTATTGAAAATATGGATGCAGGAAATAATTTGTTAGTAATCTTATCTGATAAATCTATTTTATGAGGCCTCTGCCAGCCAAATGGAATTTCCTTCTTCTGTCTGCTGTGTGAGATAACTTAGTGAAGGAGGTATCCTAGATATTTCAGGACTGATATAGCAGCTATGATTTATAGTACCTTGCCATAGTTGGCATGAAATGTCACAGTACTGTTATGCTGAGCTAAAGATCAAATGCATATGAAGGTTAAGGGTGAGAAGGGAGAAAAAAGACTTTATGATGAAAATTTCACATTGATTTTTCTCTTGTTTCTTTTTTGGCTAAGAAAATATTTAAAATTATACCAAATTTTGAGTGAGTGGCAGAGTGTACTACAGTAGCTGTTGTTTTAATTAGGTATATAAAATGCTATTAGGTACCTATATTAAGCTTACATAAAACTTTGGAAAAAAATACACATTTTCCATTGGCAGTCCTCAGTGATGTACGAATAAAGCTATGCTATAACTGATGGTGTAACTGTATATTATCCTGGGTGGATACATCTTTAGTGCATTACTCTTTGAAGATATCTGTTCTGAGAAAAAAGAAGTTGTTTGCTAAAGAGGATAAAGAATGATTTAAGTGTTATTTTTGACTAGTTGATGTTATCTCAGCCTTGTGGTTAGTATGGAACTGACTCACTGAGAATTCTTGAGACTTATAGGCTGTAGTGGGGAATACCATCCAGATGAAGGTCTAAAAAGAGAAACTCTGGATCGAGTTTCTAAATATCACGTTTCTTCTCTGTTGCCAGTTTTATCTATTCAAAGGTGTGACAGTGATTACTATATGATTGTCTATTTGACAAGGTCAGATGGAGGATAATAATATCTCAAGTATAAAGTCATAGGGCTTGCTGTTCATTGTAGGAGTTAGAACTGGGTTGCAGTTTTAAACTGGCCAAATTACATAGCTTGCAAGAAAGCTGAATGTATATACGAGTTTTATAAAATCTGTCTGGATTGAAACTTTCTGCTTTAAAGAAAAGTTGATGATTTGGTATGATTAGTATTAATAAAATAAGATTTAATCTGATTAGAACCACATGAATTTCTCTAGGTTATTTTATATTTTTGAGTACTGATTAGCTTGAAAAAACTTTCACATTACTTGAGAGAGTAAAACTGATGTCTGTTAAGTGTGTGCTGTTGTGACTGTTATTATTAAAGCATTAAGTTGGAGTGGTTGTTTGATGGATTATCAAATAAGCAATTAGACTATTTTAGTTGTGGTTTTTTTTTTAAGAAATAACTGAAGACTTCAGAATCTTCATCTCACTACTAAGATTTCATTTTCCGTAAGTGAAAAAATTTTAAATAGACCCCACGTTCTATAAAACTGAAGAAAACAAAATGCCAAAATGCTCTCTCTGAAATACATTCGGAAAAGCATTTTCCCTTCATTTGTACAAGAACAGAGCTGAGTAGCTTGGTTGCTTTCATTTCATTTTTTACTGCCATCGTGCAGTGACACCAGAGTGAAGAAAAAGGCATTTGAAGTGTTCTGAGGCTGAAATCCACATAAGTTTTGTAGATGTGATGGGGAATAAGGGAAGCTCCTGTTTCCATCAGAGCACCAATTGTTCTACAGGTAGTGGTCTATTACTTTGACTAGGAGCAGCTGGGCTGGCCTGCTGGACCCTATGCAAGGCTGCCATTTGAGTAGTAGCAGAGCTGTAGGACATAAAGTGACATCCTGCTGCTGTTTTTGTCAGATGCTTCCCACTGGCAGCAATGTAGATGTATCATGATGGTGTCCTTTGCCAGTGGCTTGCACCTGTGACAGAAGGTCAAATGCATTATCAAGCTGCAGCCTCATCCTACTCTCCTGCTTTTGGTTCTACTTGAATTTTTACTTCTACTCTGGTCTTGAGGGAATCATTTGCCTCAAATGTAGATCTCATGGATGGAGTTTCTCCGGCCTGTCACACTGCACGTTCTGGCTTTGTCTGGGAGGAAGCTGCGTGGGGCTCCCCCTGGGCCTTGTTCTGGTCTGGTCCCAGCATGTCAAGCAGCCAGCAGATGAAAATGCCCTAGCTGTGAGGTGGAACAGTGGATTTGTTTCTGATTTTTTTTGCTAGACTGTTTGCTCCTTGAGCATGGGCTGTATCAGAATGACTGTCACCTGCCTGGACTGGCCTGATTACTCCATTCAGCACTGTGGTGAGCAGACCAGTGTCTGTCCGCAAGCAATGCTCTGAGTTAGAAATTGGTAAATGACAAGAACATGATGGTGGTGGCTCTTGAGGTGGCATGCTCAAACCCTGCTTAAGCAGTTCAGCTGAAACTCAAGCTGTTAGTGCCAGGGTTGATGCACTGTGGCAGACTGTGAGAGGCTGCTTGCATAGATGTGTCTCTTTTCTTTGTTCCCTGCAAGCTCTTATCCGCTGTCTGAGCTACTGGTGCTTGTCATTTGCATGGATGAAGAGTGTCACCTCTCCTGGGGCAGCTGGAGAATGACATGATAACAACTCTCTGTTATAGATCAGTCTGAAGCTGGTATTATGCTCTGCTTAAAAGAACCAATCAGCCTCAGTTTCACTGAACTTAATTAACTGTTAAAGTTTAAGGTAATGTGTTTTTTTCCTTCCTGAACAGATCATGTTTTGTACTTTGAACACTCATAAAGTTGACATGGAAAAACTGTTAGGTGCACAGATTGGCCTTGAAGATTTTATATTTGCCCATGTAAAAGGACAACGAAAAGAACTGGAAATTCTTAAATCTGATGATGTGCTTGGGCTTACTGTTACAGACAATGGAGCTGGCTGTCCCTTCGTAAAGGTAAACTTATTTTCCAGTTAAATGCTTTGTTTTGTATAAGTTTTTGTTACTATAGTAGGCTAATTATTGCTTTAATGATCCTTTAGAACTATCAAGCTGTTTAGCATATGGTAAGTACCAGAAAGAGTTGCGTTTCCTTAGATTCATCATTTGAAATTAGTTCAGCTATTTCTGTACTGCATGTCATTTTGAAGTTAGGTTGTTTGTTTGTTGCTTCTGTGATGTGTATGGGCTTTATGTTTTGACCATTATATCGTGTAATTGATGCTGAAATGATAATTGTTGCATATTGCTCATGTCTGCCTCTTTTTTTTCTGTGTGTGTGAGAGAATTTTCTGACATCATTGTTAGATCCGTATAGAACATCTGTCACTCACTGTAATGAGATTGTATTCTTTCACTCTTTGACTGTTAATAGGGCAAAATCCTACATGCTCTGTAGGAGCAGGTGCAAGTACAGAGGACTTTCAGCTTTTCAGGACTGGCATTGCCTTAGGTAGGATGGGTTGAAAGGTGGTGAGCACATAGATTAACAGGGTTCATCCCAATTAACTTGCATAGAATATATAGGCAGTAGCATGTGCAATGTATTAATCATAATTACTCTTCTCCTTTCCTCCTTACCTCCTGTGTGACCTCAAGGCAGTTTGTTTTGAGACAAGTAAAGATGTAGGGAATTATGACACCTTTCTTGCTAAACTAGGTATTGGGAACCCTGCCCAAATTTTCTAACCTTTCTGGGTTCTTTACTTTAATCTAGTCCAATTACCTGTTATTAGTGAGACACTGAAAATTACCTTTGATTATTGCTGTTTCAAATGCTGATCTTATTACTATTATAAACAAAGCTACTTGTATGCAGATGTTATATCCTCTATCCATTTCTTAGCTACTATGGATATAAAGAAGGATGTGGACTAAAGGTAGGCTTGCTTGTTACTGTCAAAAAATGTGATAGAGATCACTCTTGACAAAATTGAGATGCAGTGGAGGCTTCAGCAAGCAGCCTGGCAAAATTGTATCCTCATTTTTATGTTTATAGATAGGGAACTTTGTATTTCTAGCGGTAGTATCAGTGCAATCCAGAACACTCAGTCACACTGCTACTTATGTTGCATTTTAAAAGAACACATTGAAAGCACTGCTTCAGGTTCACTTGTGCAGCACTGTGTAGAACATGACTCTCTCTGCACTTGGTTGGTAATAGGGGAAAACAACAATCACACACTACTGCATAATTTGAGTGGACTGGAAAACCCTTGCTGCATCAGCAAGCTGCAGTTTCCAGTAAATTGTATAAGAATTGTCTGAATAAATAAAACATTGTCGTTATGTTGGTCTAGTAATAGGTATAAGAGATGTAGTGCAAACTTCATGGGAATGTAATTCTGCATTAGTTCAAAAGATTTTCTACGAAGTTGCTTTGTTGCTAGCTATTGCATCTTTTGTTAATGGCTTATTTTAAACAGCAGAATATGTATAAATATACAGCATTTACTTTTGTGTATTTTATTTATTTAGTTGACTGGCTAAATTGCTAAGCAGAAACTGTCTTTACTTAACAAATATTTTGGAATTATTTGCTTATATTTTCATTGGAAATAGAGATCCTAGCTTCAGTATGTTCTCTAGTGCACTTGAAATGCAAGCATATCAATTGCATCTTTATTGTTTTGACAATATAGTTTGACTGTCTTGAGTCAGTTAACTTGGAGTGCTGTCACATAGAAAAAAACTGTTGGAATGCTGCACAATTGGTGTTTTCAGGTAATACTACTTAAATGGTCTTGGTATTAGGATCCAACTGAAGAAAAAAGGTAGTAAGAATGAATTCAGCACTTAAACTAAAAGTGAAGTGCAGCAGACACAATTTTGAACCCTGGGACTTGGTAACAGAAATATATTTGGGGCCTGTTTTTTTGTTTGCATACAACACCCCTCTTTTCTTTCACTATAAGACTTCTTTTTGTTTTTTAATCTAGGATAAACAGCAATAACAAAAGGTGCTAGAAAGAGTTAAGCTCTGTCTGAAGCTAAAAATTGTTGCAGTGTCTTATAGGACAGTGAGCGCTATCACACTTCCCACTGACTCTCAGATGGAGGCACATATGTGGGCTTAGACATGTGCACATAAACTAGAAACAGGTTTTTAAGATAGTTAGCAGCTAGGAAAAGTGCTATAGTGTTAGCTAGAAATATGTTTATCTCCATTGTCTCACTGTAAACCCAAAGCCTGCTTGAAACTAGTGTCAGTTTTAAATGAAAAGTACATTTCATTTGAAAATCTTCCTAAATAATCTGTATTTCTGCAAAATATGAGACATTCTAGTATGTTATAGCTTTTATGTTAAATAGGATAATGGCTTTCATGACTGGAGCACGATAAATATGACAGCATTTAACAACAATAAACTGAATCACTGAAATCTTAATTGCCTTTTAATTGACTTGATAAATCAAAGAGATCTTTTAATGATTGTTTTTCCTCACAATAAATTGAACTTTGGAAAAACTATGAATACTAAATTCTGTTTCATTTTATGACCTCTTTATGACCACTTCTGTTCCCTGAAATAGCATTTGGAAGTGTTTTTTGTCCTTTATTGTTATTTCACAGGAAATAACTACGTGCAGTTACATAGCTCAGTGAGGAAAATTGTAGAAATTTGCTCACTATAGGTAAGCCTTATTAAGACTAGAGTTTTATAGTGCCTCCTTTTTTACTGTATTTCACATTTTTTTTCTATGTCCTTGGACTATACATGGGAAGTTTTGTACCTATGCTTGTCAGACTATTAAATTAAAACCAAAAGTCAAGATGGTGTTCACGTTACTGGCACATTTGTCTACAGTTTTAAAGAAAAAAAAAAGAACTGAAGGAAAAAAAACCAACACATTGGCTTACTCAGAAGCCTTAACTTCTGAAGTGTGATTGCATTTTTTTCTACTGTTGATTTTGTAGGCAATGTATATTACTTTGTTTAAAAATAATTTGTCTTTTGTGGCATAAATCTTACAGTCAAAATGTCCTGCTGGTAAAATGAACTCAATGCTATCAATATTTTTAGCTGATGTTCTTGAATCTGTCACCTCTTTACTATTTCAAAAAATTGTTTCTAATAGTTTTCTGTTTTTTTAACAATAGCGAATCAGAGAAGGGAGCCTTATGGACCGAACCAAAATGATCTGCGTGGGTGATCACATAGAGTCTATAAATGGAAAAGATGTGTCAGATCTCCGGCATTATGAAGTTGCCAAAATGCTAAAAGATCTGGAGAAAGGTCAGGTGTTCAAATTGAAGTTGATAGAGCCTATGAAGTCATTTGGTGAGTGTTGTTTGACTCTTTGCCTTGTTCCCTGGATATTCAACTCTGAGTTGCACTCCACTATAGGTTTGTTTTTAGGCAAGGTAATGTAACTGCTGCAAAAAGAGAAGAATGTTCTACACGCACACATATGTGTGTGTGTGTATGTGTATATATATATATATTTAGTCTTAGAGTTGGAATTTTAGGAATGAATTTTCTTCCATCTGCTTTCTCCAGTAGTTATCCTGGTATGGGCTGACTCAGCAGTGAGTCTCAGTTGCTTGATTTCTTTGATGCCACATGACAGTGCAAAACAAGTACAGAAATTGTTTCATAGGCATGATTTTAAAGTGTGAATCATTTCACTGATCCTCAAACTTCCTTTTTTTTTCCTTCTACATCTCTTATATAAACCCTATACTTCTGTGTATCAGATCTTTCTATTTGTGAGGTTGAGGTGGGACTGAGCTCTCTAATGCAGAAGAATGATGTGGAGGAGTCTTGGATTCTTCAGAGCATCTCCTTTGCTGCTCTCTCCATCATTTTTTTCTCTCTAAGATTATACAGCATATCTACTTGCAACAGAAGAAAAGGAGTTAGACAAAGCTCTATCTCTACCTGGCACCTGAATGTTATGTGAAAGTGATACCTATATAGGACAAAAGTATACCTCCTGCTAATCCTTATCTACATTAATTTTATTGGTGTAGTAAAAATAAACAAATTAGTCTGTTAAGTTAGCTTAGGGAACCAAAATAGAGGTTAAGTTTTGATTTTTATTTATTTTTTATTCTGTTTATTTTTTTTCTCCCCCTGATCCATGCATTATTTTTCTTTAACAAAGAAGTTCAAGGTACTGTTACATTTTATGTCTGACTTCATGCATGCTAGCAGTGTTTTCACCGGAGTGGAAAAGGTTTGATTATTATTTTTTTTTCAAATCCTTTTTTTTTGTCTGTTAGCAGTTTACAACTGCTGTCATACACTAGTCTTGACACTTGGTGTCAGAATAACAGCAGAAATTGAGAATGAGAGAAATCTGAAGATTGCTTTCAGTGCTTCTGCACAGAATGCAATATGTCTCTAATATATCTGAATATAAGTTAATACTACTGTTAAGTAAATGTGTATGTTGTAATACTACTTCAGCATAATGTGCTTACAGTGTTGCAATTAGCAATATAATAATTTTTTAATACAGGTATTCAGGGCTAAGTCTATTACATAGTCTGTTTGTAAAGACTGGGGTAAACCAGCATTTGATTACTTGAACCATTATTTAATAGTGGTTATTTTCCTAAGATTGTTAAAGTACCTCTTAACCTGCTGATAATGTAGAGAAGGGAACTTGGTAATTTCATGGCAGTACCTTGATTCTGACATTAAATTAAGAGTGAAATAGAGCTTATTGGATGGATTTTTGAAGGCTGCATGTATATTTACTGTACCCTGGCTTTTGCTTTAGGTGCAGTTGAGCTTTAGACACAAATTTGTATGAGATGGTTTATGCTGCAGCATGCCTAGAATAGCCACAGAGGAGGTGACAAGATCCAAATCCTGCTGGACAAGTTGATGCAGGATTCCTGTTAATTTCAACAGAACCTGGTTACTTAATGTTTCTGAAGATGTACAAATTAGAAACAAGTCTTTTTCAAATTACGGGCTTTTATTTTCCTTCCTGTTAGTGGAAAGTGAATACAAGTGTAATTTAGTGGTTGGACATCTTCCTACCATGTGAGCAGATGCTGCCACAGCTGCCCTAGGCAAGGCTTGAAGTACAGAATTGCAGACTTCTCTGAATAAGGCTTGTCCTTATCAATCATAAGCTAGACTTCAGTGAATTGGTAAAAACAATAGAAACAAAGCAAAGAGAACGTAGTGCAAACTGTAAATTTAAATCATATGAATATGAAAAATAGTTTCTATGTTGGCCAGAGAGCTTTATTTTTAAACTTTGCAAGCTAAGATTGTCATAGTTTAAGGTGCTAGTGATGGCAGAACTCGGAAAATATGTACATTACATCAGGAATGGCCTTTTGAGACAAATTAACAAATATTTGTATTTTAAATTTAATTAAAAATCACATTCCAGGACTTTTTTTTAGTAGAATGGTCTGCATTTTAACTACTGATGCAAAGCCAATTAGACGGAACCTACCTAGGCTCAGGGATGTGATTTAATGGTGAGATGTTAGAGTTAGGGTAGTACGGATAGGTTGAGGTTGGACTTGATCTTGAAGGTCTTTTCCAACCTGAGCAATTCTATGATTCTAGACAAAGCACATGCAGTGTAAGGTCTCCTTCTGAAAGTAAGAGTCTAGAGGAGAAAATAGCACAGTGAAAACAATTCTACAAAATTCTTTCTAGTACTTTCAGAGTTTACTGAGTTAGTAAGTATATAAAATCCTCACCAATCCTGTATATAAAATTATGTCCTAGATCACAAAGGCTAAGATCAGCCAAATCTTGTGTGATTTCATACTTCATTTACTAACATAATGAACAAAATTCAGGTGAAGAAAACTTAAGGTAAAACCAAATATTCTCTTCAGGGATTTATTATCTGTGAAGTCCTGACTTTACTGAAACCTGTGGAAAAACTCCCACAGGCCTACTTTACAGACAGTTTCATCTAAGTGACTGATAGTAATCAAATGGTTTAGCAGGAAATAAACAGACCTTTTCATCTCAGAGTGGCTCATTCAGGACGAGAGGGAATGGCCACAAGTTGCGCCAGGGAAGATTTAGATTAGACCTCAGGAAGCATTTCTTTTCTGAAAGAGTGGTCAGGCACTGGAATGGCCTGCCTAGGGAGGTGGTTGAGGCACCATCCCTAGCGCTGTTCAAGAAGCGTTTAGATGAGGTGCTAAAGGACTTAATTTAGTAGTTGGGTAGAGATAGTGATAGGAGGATGGTTGGACTAGATGATCTTATAGGTCCTTTCCAACCTTATGAACTTATGAACTTATGAACTTATGAACTTATTATCATGCATTTTGTTATGGTGTTTTCCTCACAGCCTCAGTGAAGGATAAAAATGTTGCAAAGCTAAAGCTGCCACATACTCTGCATATGAAGTGCAGGGTATGTCAGTATTCAGACATTATCTGATAGTAAGTACTTGTAGTTTTTGTCGAATATGGAAGTAAAATTATATGAAATGTGTACATGATACTGAACACAAGAGGCTTCAACTGATATACTGGTCAATAGAAGTCCCAGCTTCAGCATAGTCAAAGTGGTTATCAAATTTGAAGACAAGAAATTGTCAGCAAAGCTATACAGAATATGTAGTTAATTTACGATTAAAGTTTTAGATGCCCATTAGATCTTGATTAGAATTAAAACTGAAGGTAATGTAATGGCTGAAGCACATGATTTGTATACATACCATATACTTAGTTTTATTTATTTATTTCGTCTTCTTTTTGACTTTAGAAAAGGTGGCAGCAAGATCTAAAGGTGGAACTCTGACAGAGGCTAAAATCTCCAGAGGCAGAGAAACACTTCGTCTGAGAAATAAAGGTCCTGCTACTGTGGAGGAAATGGTATGGATATTTTGTGGCTTTTCAATAATTCAATCTTCTAACATCTGATTTAGTCTTTCCTGGAGTTTTTAAGGTAAAGCAGGAAGGGAAAATCCACATGTTGTAAAGCTTGTGGGATTTAATGATGAGGACTTTTCGGCAAGGAGAAAAGTTTACACAAAGTTGAAGGCTAGGAAAGGTAGGATGGGGCTGAAGAGTCTGGAAATGGAGAACCTTTACCTAAATGTCTAGATGGATGATGTTGAAGTAGATTATACTAGGAAATGTTGAAAAGAAGGAAGGAGAAAATAAGAGCAATGGCTGAAGATGTGGTTCTGTATCTGACACCACAAAGTGTACTGGGCTAGTTTAAGTGTGGCTGTTAGGAGAGGCTAATGACTTACACTGGCATGAATGTGTGTAAAAACAGGAATAATGTTTGTAAGAAGAATTGTTACTTATTTCAGATTCCTCCAAAGCTGATGAGGCTTTGATAAAGGTCTGTATTATCTGCAGTTGAAAGGCCTGTGTTTTGCTTGGTCAGTGCAAGAGGTGTGCTGTTTGAAGTTTGTGAAATGATTTGAGTTTGGGAAAAGAAGGGAGTAGGGGTGGAACAATGTGATTTACTTTTGGGTTTTGAAAGTCTAAGCAGCTACAGTGAGAGTGAGGATAAGCAGTAGATGATTTCTTGTTTTAAAGTCTACATAGGATATAATAATACTTTTCTACTTTCTCTCCCTTTATTTTAATAAAGCTGTCTGAAGTTGAAGAAAAAGCAGTAAAAAAAGTGGATGAGCTTCTTGAAACGTACATGGGGATAAGAGATATTGAATTAGGTGAGTTTTAACAGATGTACTACTACTAAATGATTGAATAATTTCTCATTTTATCTCGACTATAATATATAGGGCATTTCAGTCTATGGATGTAAGCAAAACAAAACCTGACTAGAATGTAATCTCAAGAACTTTTCTGTATTTTTCCAAATGTATCTCTTTATTAAAAGGAAGAATTTCTCACTACAAGCCTAATGATGTAATGAATCTTTCTGAACACTATCTATACACCGTTGCATAATTTGCTTAGTTATTTGCCATTAATTATAAATGCAATTAACTGTCATTGCTGTTCTTACTCTGGCATATATTTTCTAGCTGAGCTTGTATGTGAGATTGGAGAATTGTTAAGGCCAAGAATGTCTCTTTGCTATTTTTCCTTCCCTCCCCCTCCCTTTCATCTCTTGGCTTAGACATTTTAAAGGAGATCAATAAAGTTAGAATCTGGGATCTTTTTTCAGTGAAGGAGTAAATATATATTTAGCAACAGGACTGATAGAGTAATTGCACAGATTTATCAAATTCTTTAAGGCCTATTTTCCTGAAGAAACACGGGAAAACATCCACTGTATTTGCTAGCTTTAAAATAATCAATTTATAATGAAACTGTTGAACATCAATATTATAAGTTCCTTAAAACTGCACTAAACTTGTCCCTGCAGCTGTTGTTAATGTCAAAAGAATTGAATATGAACTTCCATCTGTAAGGGAAGAAGCTGCTTATGTTTTGTGATTAAGAAAAGACAAACTAAATGGAAAGCAATATTGAAAGAAAACCTTTGTGTGAGAGAAGTGGTAGGCAAAGCAGAAGAGGTGATAGGTCTAGAATGTAGCTAAGGGCAAAACAGAATGGTTGGACAGGCAGCAGTTAGCAGACAGGAATGAGAATAATAGAAAATAATCTGAATAACCAAAAGGGGCTGCTCCTACTGGCGAGTGTCTTATTGGCAGCTCTACACATTTCTTCACAGTAAAAATTGGGGGTAAAGTACTATTTGTCTCTCAGCCTAAGGTAAAGGTGGGCTTCCTGGCATGGAAGTGAGAGTGGAGCTGTACAAAAGTTGATAATGCTGTTTTGCAGATATTAACCTCCCAATTCTAAGAAAACTAACAGTTCTCAAAAATTCTATTCCTAGCAACAGCAATACACAATGCCTCTGGCATGTAATATGCTCTCAGGAGCCCTGGGTGGTGCTGACTGACCCTCTGTTTAGGTTTACAGTGAACAATCTCTGGCTCAGGCTTCAAAGCTTCCGAGACTTGTGCCAGTCACCTCTTCTGGAGCTGTTTCTGTCCTGCAGCTGTTACAAGCCCCAGCTTGATCCAGTCTCCTGGAGGCTTCTGTCCTTGTTTGTTACATCCAAGGTCCCTGCCCCATAGGAACAAGTAGCTCTTGTTTTGGTATCTGCAGCCCAGGATCCTGAGACCATAGGCTACAGCTTGTATTTTAAATCTGCTCTGCTCTGTAACAGAATGGTGAATTCCTGTGGAAACTACTGTTACCTTTCTTTGACTCTCACTGTCATTTCAGGATGGCTCTTGCACAGTTGACTGAGCAGTTCAGTTTTCAGTAAAAGCTTGACTCTGCTGGTTGCCGAGCAGTTGATAGAGTGCTATGAATTCCTTGTTATTTTAATATATGTATTTTAACAGATCTAATGTCCTTGCATCTCTGAGTATATAGCTTAGATAGTTCCAAAGACTGCCTTTAAAAAATTTTTAAAGAATGAACAGGTCTTTGTCCTCAAATCGACTCTGTGCTTCCCAACTGGGTAGTTGATTTGCCTTTCACCTCTTCCTTCTCTTCTTCTCAAGAAGTCTGTTAAACAAAGATAAATTGGCATGAATCAAAGACTACAGGGCTTACATAGCTCTAGTTTTCATCCTTGGAGCTATTACTTGAAGTTCAAATCTTAGTCTAGGGCCAATGGTGATGGCAAAAAAAGAAAAATAAGTTTTATCAACTTTTAAATAATTAAAGAGCTCTAGAAGTCTTTAGGTAAGGAGAGTTAATCACTTGTCACAAATCTGTTCAATTAACATATGTCATTTTTTTATATACTGGATGTGATCAGTCACCCATGAAAATGAAATATGAGGAAAGGATTCATTCAGAGAATGCCAATCACTGCTCAGCTAGAAATTTCACTCATTACTCAAACCAGATTAGTTGAAAATGCAAGTCATCACAATGCGACAGCTGACAAGTGATTAAGATCTCAATCATTGCTCACTCCCATGCAGTTCTGTTTGTCAGAAGCTCTGGTTGTCAGTTAATACTGTTTTTTCGTCTCCATTAAAATGACACTTCCATAGTGTGATTGAATTCTGAAACAGTGCTCCAATTTTGAGTCAGAAGTTAGAAAGAAAAATAATGTAAAATTATAGACAGAATTAAAGATGAGATAAAGTCCTTAATTTTTGCATTGCTAAGTATCTTGACAGTTTCAAGAATGGCTGACTAAATATACACACAAATCCCTGAGTTAGAGGAAAAGCTTGGAAATCACTTAATGGAAATTCATATACTCTTTTTTTTGGGGGGGGGGGAGGGACAGTTGGTTATTTTCAGGTATCTAGATGCTGTTGAGATTTACATTCCTGCCTCTTTTACCTCTCTATTTTACTGGAAAAAAAAATGGCTTAATTCATAGAAAAGACATTTGGCTCTGGAAACATAGTCCTCAGTTAGAGGTGTATCTTAGAAATTGGGCTTAGATTTCAGCTTTCTTTAAAATACAAATGCATTAGTGAAGGCTGCTGAAGGTTATTTTATACCTTGTCAGTTTTTTCTGATAAAGGAATATGAACAATTGACTAATTGGAATAACTCAGAAAGCAGTGTTAGTGATGAATTCTTATGGCATTTATTTTTAAGATCGATAAATTGAGATAAGCTGTGTTTGATAATGAAAATTGTGGGTGGGAGGAAGCCTGGATCTACAGCATTCAATTCCAGAATGCACTCAATGGAAAACTTTGGCAAAAGGGTTTACTGTCCAAGTTGAGACCTTCCAACATCTTCTGGCTACTCTTGTTCTATTTTTTATGCTTTTGTATGATTATTTCCTTTCAGATGTTTATTTAATGTTGTCAGGCATTACATACCTTTGCATATTCCTCAGTTCTGTTCAGAAGAATTCAGATCTACTTCTCAGTTTCTGTTTTTGTTGTTCTAGCTTTCCATGTAGTCAAAATATGACTATATTTCATATAGTTTAAGCTTTTTCTCACTGAAGCTTTTATTCTTTGATCACGAGTACATCCAGCAATGTTGGATGGTTATTTGTATTTTGAAATGTTTTGAATTAAGTGTTATTCTCCTTGAATCTGTTACTTTCTTCTCTTGTCACCAAACTTAATACTCCGAAGGATTGTATTTCTCCAGTTTTCGTTCTGTACCCTTCAAATTGATTATTTTGAGACACTGAATATGTGAGCAATCATAAACAATGTAAATACACACTGGGGTATATTGTTTGACTGTTCTCATTTACTTTAAGCAAATAATGAAAAGAAGTATGGAAAAGGAAAGGGTAGCGAAGCTGGTTAAATGAGAATCTGCTTCTTCACTCCAAAAAGAATTTTTACTGATGCAGTAAAAGGAAACAAGTAGAAAGGATATTTTCAAAGGCTCACTGAATGCCATGTCTGACACTTTTCAACATGAAACTAACAATAAGGAATATTAAACACTGAAAACTTTAATGGCATGCTTTGTTTTCTGACATATTGATAAAGAATGTGGATGACAATTTTTACTCTTTTAATTTGTTAGGCTAGGCTGATGTTTGTTACCTTTTGATGAAAGCAAAACTGATATCATTACAGCTAAATAAGTACTGAAATTTCTGTTAAAGCTTCTGAAAGTTTTTTGTTTTTCCTGAAAATGACAGAAGAGAAGGTAGCAAAACCTGGCATGTAGTGTGGTTGTGTTCTGAGAAGCCTGATAGTGAGCTTCTTGGTTGAGGCTGAGAAGACTTAACTCCTTTTGTCACTTTTGAGTTCACTGAACTTTTCATGTTTTATATGAATTTTTTTCAAGTGTGAGCATTGCTAGCAGTGGGATTTTAAAACAAATTTTTTAAGACAATGGAACTATCTGAATCATCCAAAAAATATTCTCTGTATTAGAATAAAATTCCTGCAATTACTTATTGTGTAGCTGTCATTAGAAGCAGTGGGGGGAAAAGGGGGAGTGAAAGCAATTTGACACAGAGATGTTATCCTCTGAGAGCCAGTAAAGTTCTCTTCCAGTTGCCACATCTCCACCAAATGCCCTCTTTTATTTGCCTTGGGAATTCTGCTTTGCAATTGTCAACATGTAAACATGAGTATTCTGCACAGATTTTTCCAGCTGTGCCTCTGAGGAGATGGATGCCATGCCATACATGTGACAACTGCCTGGGGGATAAGACTGTGTACACTGCATGATAGAGGAACTATTCTGCCTTAGTGCTTCTGTATGTATGAAACTAGTGAAATAGGGTTCACCTTTGCAAATATGTATACATCGGTGATAAAACTAGTGTGCCAACACCGAGGAGGATTGCTTACATACCTCGTTGCCATTTGTCATACGGTAATATAATCCTGCTGGCACTAGAGGTCAGCACCACGCTACTGAAAAGGTATGCAGGAGCCGAGAAGCTCTTGCACTTTCTGCATAAGTGTGTTCCAGTGTACCAGGTAAACTAGGTAAGAGCAGTGTACGTTAACAAATATAGCTCATTAAGTGTAGCTGTGCTGATTGCAATTGTTCAATATGACTGTAAACGTTTTTGGCTGTAAACTTGTAAACGTTTGAGGCTGCTGCTCTCAAATGGCAGTGACATTTTGACTTATCGTTTAGGTTGGAATGTGTCTCGATTGCCTAAGTTTGGTAGGTTTTGTTTTCAAGCTTGTTAAACATATAAAAATATTTTTAAGACTCCATAATTTGGGAAGTTCAATATTTAAACAGCCTTGTTTGAAGTAGCATTTTGGTTAATGACTGTGTAATTCTGAAGTTCTAACTAGGATGGTTGAACTTTAATATAAGAATGTGTTGTCTTATCACTGCTCTTAAACTGTCATGTGACTCTTTCATGTATCAGTTTAACTCCAGAATTCCTTGCTACCACTCTCTGCTGGAATATTTGTCACGATCCTCACTCTTTTGATGACTGCCTATATTTTTATAAATATATATTTAAAGGAACTGTATCTAGACATTTTCTTACGTCTAAATTGTCTTTCACCTTGCACATCTTCTCTCCCTTCACCTTTGTTTCAGTGTGTCTATGGAGTGGCTTCATATCCTCATTCACGTCAGGAAGTCTGTTAAAAGGTTAAATTACACCCTTCACCCCATTTTCCCATCTTGAGTGCTCTTAGATGGTACTCCAGGGACTTCAAGGGGGATGAAGAAAGAAATGACACAACAGGAATACGTTATTTTTGGCAGGGAGAGAGGTCTTAAGTCCTTGAGATTCTCTAGTGTTGCCAGGAGGGTGGGTAATGCTGAAGCTTCCTTTAGCACAGCAGTTTGTTTGTCAGACTTTGGGCTTCTTTGTGATATTTTGGCATGGGGATCCTGTTTTGCAGTCTCACGTCTGAATGAAGTTAAAACTGAAACATCACATTTCTTCAGAACCGCTGTTGCTGACGTCTACAGTATGGCATGTGGCTCCAGTTTGCTCTCAGCTTGTTAAAAGTTTGCATAAGAACCAGCTCTATTTTCCAGAAGTTCATAACTGTCAGTTTCAGGTTAATGAAATAATATTAAATACACGTTAGAACAGAGGAAGTTTATTTTGCATTTATCAGTGAGATTTTGCCGTTTCAGTACCACTCAGTGCACGCATTACATAGCAAGCATGCAGTAGGCTATCCTACTGAAACCATCTGTGATTTCAGGATTTACTCCCCTTTCTTGGGCACTGTAATACATGTTTTGCACTTGGTTATTCCTATTAAAAAAAAAAACCTAAAAGTTATTAAATCCTTCATGTCTGACATTAGCATTTTATGTTTCTGAAGAAGGTGGTGGTTACTTGATGTATATATAACAAAAGATGAAGAACATCTTGCAGTTTAAGGCAGGTGTAAATGGTGATAATGAAATAAATCAGACTTTGGGATTTCATCTGTTGTACAGTATAATCTTTTTGTTAATATGAAGAGACTAAGGCTATAGAGTAGATATACAGCTCAGAAAATAAACTCACTCAACATTTCTGTTTGTACTGAGTCTGTTTTACAGTCTTCTGCACACCTCAAACCAAGATAGCCTACTGGCATAGCTTTGCTGTTCTCTTCTGTACTGACATCTCTCAACTTTTTGGGAGGTGAAGGTGCTGTGACAGAGAGGACTTTGGGCCCCCACAGCTTTCCTTTGTGCCAGTATCCTGATAGCCTCTGTTGAGTGCTGTTTGTAATAGACTTGCAATTTGTCCTGGAATCTGAGGAGTTGTCTAGTGGCTAAAGCAGTTTCCAAGCTGAAGTCTGAAACTTGATGAAGACTGATTCTCATGTGTTTAACAGGAGAAAATGTTGGATGGCACGAGTGAACAAGATTTCAGTCCATTTCTGTTTGTTAACAAATGGTGTTAACTTTCTGCTCTTTTTTGTTATTATTATTATTTTTTTTAATGACACTGTGCCCGTGTTGAACATAGTGCATAGTATTTGAATTTTTTTTCTTGGAGTATTCAAGAGTTTTCTCTACGCTTTATCATTACTCTTTCAAATACAGGTTATACTTAGCACTTAAACTTAGAAGCAGTTTCTAGCAAACCCACACTAATTCAGTTGCTTTGTATCTACTTCATAGGCTGTATATTATTTTTCCCATGTTCAAACTTTTTGAAAAAAAAAATAATAAGCAAAAAAGTAAACGGAATAAACTTGGCTACCTTAAACTCTGACTTGCTGGGATCTTTTGTTAGTTGGTTAGTGGGAAAGAAGCATTTGAGTGTGCCTTTTGGGCTTGCAGGCTCACTGATCTAAACCACATCAAACTTGCTGAGGTTGGTTGTGCACTAGCATGGGACTTGTCTCAGGAGTTTGCTGTACCTTGCCTATAGACCCATGCTTCATGTGTAGTAATGAATGGTGAACATAATTTAATGAAAGATAAATGAAGACTGCTAGAATTAATATCCTCTGAAAAAATAGAGTATGTAATGAACACTCCAAGGAAGCTGTCACATTGCCAAGAACAGAATGTAGCTAATGTGGGAGAGAGTGCGTGAATCCTAAATTCATTAATATTTAGTAGGTAAGCTTTAAATCCCCTTAACATTACTGGACACTGAAAACACTCAAATAATATCTTGGACAAATGTTAGTTGTCACTTCAATGAGAATAATTGCATTTTCTTTTTGTTCATTTGTTTTATAGCTGCAACAATGGTAGAAGCAGGAAGAGACAAGAAAAACCCAGATGAATTTGCAGTGGCATTGGATGAAACTCTTGGAGACTTCGCATTTCCAGATGAGTTCGTCTTTGATGTGTGGGGAGCAATAGGAGATGCTAAGCAAGGACGACTGGAATGATAATTGTGATGTTTATTGTTCTCTTCAAAAATATAAAATGACTTTGAACTACATACGTCAGAATACTAATATTTTATTGATATAAATCTAGGGTGCTCTGTATAAATATTCTTATCAGAAACTTTATTTTACAAAGGGAAGTTTCTAACAGAAATGAAGATAAACTGAAGCTTTTGTATAATATTGTTATTCGTTTTTATGAAATAAGTAGTACAGAGGCATATGGAGATCAGACATTTTATTCTATTTAAGAAAGTTCATAGGTGTCAAAATTGCATTGTACAAGTGCCTTGTATAACTAGTGTTTCCAGGGATGTAATATGCATGTATCTTCAAATACGTGTGTGATCATAAATTTCTATATATAGAAATACATACACGTATACAAAAGTTGAGGCTATTCTCGAGTTATGAGAACTAAAAATATATAGTTTTACTAGAAAATTTGTTATTAAAAGGAAAATAAATAAATGTTGTGAGCAGATGATTTTCTTTACATCCCATTGCTGAAATGGGACCACAGGGAATATTATTTTGAGAAGTGCAATTTTAGGGAGAAGAGTACAGGTTGAATAGCTTTTCTCTGTATTTAATAACAGTGAATCTGATCTCATAATCTTCTGCTGCAGTTGAGCACTCTCTCTGCCTTGCACAGGACTCCTCTAAGTAAGGGGATATTGGTCATGGAACGTTAAAGTACTGTGGACCGTATCATTCTCTAAACTACTTCTTGGTGGAATAGAAAAATTGAATTCTCAAGAATAAAAACTAAATAATTCCTTCTTAAACAGCAATGGACTATACAGAGTTGTATTACAAAATAATACCTAAAATGTTATCTGTAGCAGATAACTCTGTTTTGGCTATTCATTTTATTTTGAAAAAATTAATGCTCAAGAAATACATCCTTAAGCCATAATATGTCTTATTACATTGATTAAAATAGCAAAATAATCTCTGAAACTCACACACTGATCTGTTGTGTTTTTTATGGATTTTATTGCAGAACCAAGATTTAAATAGTGATTGCAATTTCACTAACACTCACTATAATAAAGTATGTTGATCTATCTTATTTTTCCTGAGTTCTCATTTGCACATACACTATTTCCAGCACACATAGCATAATGACACCAGTACCCAACTGAATAGATTGCTTGCATTTTCCAGCTATGCATGAATAAGATGTTGCCTGAAAATCACATTGCATTCTAAAGTATGGTAAATAATTCTTGCTCCTTGTAATTATTTTTGTAGGAAATTCATGTTGTTTAACTAATTATATACAGCTTGCAAGTCAATCTAAAACTTAGTCAATAACAGCAGTGAAGTGTGTATGTTTTGTAGAGTGAAAATATTATTAAATGTAGCTTCCACAAGTTCATTTGAAGTACTAATTCTAGCCAATGTAAGTACTAATCAGAGTAGCAGTGTAAGCATGTGGTTCTTAGTATATGGAATCATCAAATTATCTAAGATGGAAAAGACCTTCAAGATCATCAAATCCAACCATAATGCTGTAGGTGGAGCTGGATAGTTGCTAAATAGTCCTTTCTGCCTTCATCTTTTTCTCTCAGAATCTGAGTTAGAATTGAGAGAAGATAGTAACTCAGCCTTGAATGCTATTTGAAAAGTAACTAATTCTCATAATTCGGTGCATGGTCTGCAGGGAGCTGTCAGATAGCCTCAATTGTTTGCGGCTCTACTTTCAGGCTTACTGCTGTGCTCAAGATGAGGGAAAGTACACCTGTACTTTTCTCCATTACCAATAGGTTTTAGATGCAGAAATGGGATTTAATGAAATCATAAAGTTCTGAGATCATTAGCTTAAAAATACGGTCAGCGATGAGTATTTCACACTTTTAAAAGAGCTAATTTTGGAAATCAAAGATACATCTTTTGAGACACCTTTAGTTTGCCAGATGTTGCTTCAGCTACAGAATTTATTTTATGCAACCTTATTCATAGTGCAATGGGTATTCAAGTAGCTATTAGTATAATCATGCATTTGTGAAAATCTTGTCTGGTATTCAAATTTGTAACTACACAATTTCTGTATTTCTTTTTTAGTTTGTTATATCATAAAACTTTGAAAATATTGTCCTTTGAATTTGAAAATTACTTTTGACTCAAAGATCAGTATTTATAATACTTTATTAAGAAAAAGCTATCAGATGATGTAATGCAGAGTGAAAGGCTTTTCAAGCATTATATGCAAAGGACAAAAAAAACAAACTGCAGTTTTTTGGTTTTTTTTATGTGAACTGATTTTTTTGTATGTTGTTTTTCATGAGAAAATCTCATGAGAATTGTTGTTTGATGTCAGGTTTTTACCGCCCTCTGAAACCTACTGCATGTTTGCTGTGAACTTTGAAACTTAACAGCTTAAATTGGATTAAAACAGTTCTTTATATTCAGTCATCTTATTTGACTCTCTATGATTTCTAAGGTGTCATGATCTTCTGAAAGAACTGTGATTTAGTTTACAGAAATATAAACAAATTTACAGACTTTAAAGTCTAAGATATTCTTCACCTGTTGGTTTCTGTAAGGCACTTGTAAATAATAAGTCTATCATTAAAAAAGTTGCTGTCTGCAGTACAGACATTCTCCTCAGAAAATATATACTTATTTGTGTGAGTTTCAGGGAATGAAAATTAAAAAGAAGATTGAGTCAGGAGATGTCTTTCATTTTCCTTTTCATCGAAAATCAAAAATGCTTTAAACCGAATGGGACAAGTTCTATACAATGACTAGAAGCAATCTCCTGATGCGTGTAGTCTGAGCAGCTTTTCCATTATTCTTTAAATAGTGGCAGTTTGAATAGCTGTTGCTGTCTGAGGTCTTTCAGAAAAGTACCTGTTGTTTTTGTAGCAGTTGGCCTTGAAGCTGAATCCTCAAGTGAAGATTTCATAATTTTTATAAACTTAATTTTACTGTATAGTATTTGAAATTGGAAAATTTGGTGAGAAATAAAAATTTATTCTTTTAAATGGGAGGATATCTATCAGTTTGATTTCTTAGTCATTTCTGTTGTGGTGTGCAGGAAGCATGCTCTGGAAAATGTTCAGAATTCAGTGGTGTGAAAAAAGAGTAATGAATTTTCAAAGGTTCACCTGGTAGCCCCAGCTTGTGGCTCATGTTGGGTGTTTCCTGAAAGTTCAGATGAAGAACAGGACTGGCCACAGTAACAAATCTAAATCTTCCTAAGTCTATATCTCACTTAATTTAATCTTGATGTCCTAGACTTGTGTCCCAAGCGTGGTCTCTGGAAATTGATACACAACAATATGGGTCTTACCACAGTGCAAGCAGGGTGGTAGATCAGGAAAGAAAAGAGCTTTACCATACAGAGCAGTCTCTAAGAAGAGCTGAGCCTATGGGTTGGACAGCCTCTAGAACAAATAGGTTGTTGCAGGATTAATGTGAATGTTGGGTCTTCAGTCACAATGATTCTGCACTGCAGATATGCTTCTATGGTTCCTTGACCAGTTACTGAGATGTATCCAGTATCCTGCCCTGTTAATTTTCACCAGGCTCATGAATCTACCATAAATTAATGACTTAAGTAAGCAAGCTTTTTTTAAAATTTTATCTTGGAAGTGTAATTTATTTTCTTGTTGTACAGACATAGGTTTGTCTGAACCTGAGGGTTGTAAACAATGTTCCCTGTAGGTTTTCTGTTTTGTTTCTGAAGGCATTGCATGTCTGAATGAACTTTTCATGGAGGCAGAGAGAATGACAAGATTAATTATAAAGTTCTAATTTGTGATGCCTGAATATTTTTCATATTGACTTTTTTTTAATCCCTATCTTCTTTTGGGAATGAACAGCTAAATATTTACTAATAAGATTTCTTCTTGGAGCAAGAACCACGTTAATTAACATCTTAAATGAAAGATGGTATTAGAATATAAGATGAACTATAATTGGAGAAACATGTTGCACCACAATACTTAAGTAACGTCTCAGAATGCAAGTTTCTGTTTACTAAAAACATTGTTTTATCTAAGTATTCCTGAATCTTTTTTTTTTTTAATTAGGAAATAGTCTTGCAGAATGGTGAATGGCTAAGCATGGAATTAAATTTTTAGTTTAGTGGAAGAAGCTTTAAATGACAAAATTATGATTACAAGTTGTACTTGTAACCCGGATAACCTACAAGTGATTTGCTTATTCCTATTACTTGACAACATTTTTGCCTTCATACATAACAGTCTCAGTCTTGAAGTAAAAAAGAAAGCACGGTAAAATTCATTGCAACTCATGTTCTCTAGGCATTGAAATTGCTATTGAAATCTCCAGCAAAATCACTCACACATTATTGTTCTCAAAATGATGATCCAGTGTCTATTTTTACATGTCAATTGAATTGATGAGCTTAGGTTTTGAGACCTCTGCATCTTTTTTTTTTTTTTTTTTTTTAAGTATCTCTAAGTAAGCTTCTGGTTAAGAGATGCAGAAACTGCTTAACAGAATGATTTAAGTTCAGCTGCATTGCTAAGGATATCTGAAATGTCCAATGGCTGCTTGCCATTAGCATGATCAAACTTGATAGTAGATAGTGATCAAATTCTATTTGTAAGACTGCAAAATCAGAATCAGGCCTTGCTCATTCTGTGTTATCAAAATCAAAACGGCGTGCTGTTTTAATGTTGGTACGTTTTCATTATCTACAAAGTGAACTGACAAATAAAGGGTCTAAATATAATAAAAGCAAACATCAAAAGGTGCAAGTGTGACCTCTTTCCAGAAGCAGAGAGTCAAGGTGAAGCTTTGTCTTATCCCCAAGAACAGCTTTAGTGCTGGTCTTTAGCAGGCAGGGGCAGACCATGAATTGCTCAGGCTGTATGAGATGAAGATCCAAGGTCTGCTTAGCTTCTAGCTGTGGTTGAAGGAAGAAAGAGCACAGACTATGTAGTGTCTGATGCATGTGCCAGAGCCTGTTGCTTAGGTCACCATTTCCTGTGTTCTCTTGATTGCTGGTCTCTAGTAAGAAATGATTTAGACTTGTACCTGCTAAACTCACTGCAGTGATTTTCTTTTTTCTTTGTATTTTTGGCCTTTCAAATTTGTGGTTAGTTCTTTCAGCCATTGGGGAAAAAGGAATTAGTAAATAGCTTCAGCTGCAATCTGCATTCAGCTCTGTGTTGAACATCCGTTATTTTTATGACTGTAATGAAGTGAATCCCAGTGTAACAGCTACCTTGGGTTTTCAATTAAATGCATTAATACATAAGCAAGAAAATAGCCTGTCTCAATAGTATTTATAGGGAAGGGAATATTTTTCAAGATGTCTCCTTTATATGTCATTTGGATATGTGAGGCTGGATTTGAAGTCATACTACTTTATTACTTGCAGGTGGAATGTGCAACAGTCAGCATATTCACTTTATCATGTTTCTAGATGGTGACAATTTTCATTGCATAACAATACAGCTTCCTAAGCTAAATGGAAATGCCTGTAGGTTGTGCTGGTTTCAGTAAGAAGATGGTTAGCATTCACAAAGGAGCCTGAGTGCATGTTTACAACTTTGCTATGTTAGTATAAATTTATGGTTTATTTTGATGACTGTTTTTTTTTCTTATTGTTTCCAAACTGTTTTTTCCAGCATGCTTTATATTCTGCATCTTTCTCATTATCACAACCATGTCTTAGTTTCTTTTGCTTACAGTGTTCGTTCTTTTTGTTTGTGACTCTAGGCTTGTCAAAAAACAAAAAAAAAAACAACAACCCCAAAACACTGAACAATAAGGGGGTCTCTGTCTATAAGCTTATTTTTTTCAGGCTTTGCCCATTTTTCTGTTCCTTCTAACTTTCTTTTAATCAGGGCATCTGTGTTCCTGACAGTGAGTTTGAAATAATGGACTTATCATACTGCTTTTACAAGTCTGGGATTCCCTGTAGGTAATTGTTAATATCAGAGCATAGAAGTTGGCTGATTTAAAAATAAAATAAATATCATTGTTTCAGCTGAAAGGCAAGTGGTACTTTGGGAAGAGCTTCATTAGATCTTCATTCCCGTATTCAGAGTAAGTAAGAAGGCCTAAAAGCATGCGCGCAGACACCCACACAAAAAGACTGCTAGGATTAGTATGAGACAGACTTAGCCATGCGTATCATTACACCATTTTACTCATAGTGCTGAACTTATTTTAGTGAATTGTTTTACTGCAGAAGGAGTTGAATCTTCTGTTACTGAGACCACTTGAATGAATGAACCATTTACACTACAAACTTGATAGTAGCACTGCAGTCTCCCTTTTTTTTTTTTTTTTGCACCAGTGCTGCTGCACCTCATGATCTCACATCCAAGATTCCTTAATATGAGATTTTATATTGTTTCTTTATGAATATTCTGGGATTATCTTCTTAAATCTTAGCATATGAACAAATAGTTAAAAAAAACTAAGCTTTGAATTGGGGAATAGTTATGGGAGACCATCAACTCTCATAATTAGTTATTTTAAACATAAGCCTCAAAAGGTATCGGAGAACATACTTTCAGTTCTATAGTGACTGTCTTGAAAGCAATGAAAAATCCAAATTTATGTAACTTAGTGCTATGGAAACTGTGCAGATCAAAAACAGATCCTATGATACGTTTAAGTGTACAATGAATGCAGATTTTATGAATTTTAATTTTTTTTTCTATAGCTCATTGTCATGAATTATGAAGTGGCAATGATTACTGATAGGATTAAGTAAGCAGATGTCATAGTTTTATGACTTTTGTTACTGGTTTTCCACATCATAACATCATGTAAGGCACTGGCAGTTAAAGAGTTAATGCTCCAGTTCCATGGACTGCTGAATTTCTGAGTACTTGGTTCTTGGAAGAGAACAACTACATACCCCAGAGGACTTTTCATTCCTGATTTCACTCTTAGGGGAAGATAAAACTGCATGCAAGTCCCGAAACTGCCCTAATTTTGCTGTTCATCTCAGCAGTATGAGTTTCCTAATTGTCTCACCTTCAGCTTTAGAGATAGACTTTTGATTTCAGACACTCTCTTTCATTTTATTTGATGTATTAGCTTCAATTCCATTTATATCATGTGATTTTGCATTCTGATATTTTATTTAGTCTATTAATTTTTTTCCTCAGATCATTACTGCTGTTTTGTTTTTAGGCCCATCTCCCTACTCTCCCCCTTTTCCTCCTTTCCCTTCTGTGTGTCCCCCACACCATTCATCACAGAACTGGGCCGAACCAGCCCATAAACTGTTTACACCAGAAAAAGAATACTTCTCTTTAAACAGTTTATGGAATGGGAGTTTATTTACTCTATCTAGCAAAATACTTTTCTTTATTGTTTGTCATGTAGGAAATCTGAGATTTCTTACCAGGATTCTGCTGTCAGCATGAGTGCATAAATCTATACTCAAGGGTCTTGCCTGAGAAGGGTGTAACCTACACCATGATTTGCTATGTGTAGACAAAAGCATAATGCAAATTAATTAGAGATATGAAAGTTAGATGTTAATTGGTAGATGTTTTCCAATTGCTGCAAGGAATGATGATTTCCACCATTTTGCCTCCCTTTCAGCACAAGCTCTCACAGTGAACTGTGCAGCTCTCAACTCCACTCACTTCTTTTGATTTTTCCCCTAGAATCCATTTTTCCTCTGCAACGTGTGATCAACTTTCATTAGTCACTATGATTTATGAGGAAAAAATGCTATTTGCTCACAAACATGGGAACAAAGAAATGAACTCTGCTTTGTCAGAGTTCATGGAGATGCAACTAAAGTAATTTCTCCTTGAAAATCACACCTGGTGAAGATGAAAATGACCTTTTCAGTAGTTTCTGCTTTGTGCCTGTTCCCTCAGACGACTTCTAGCCAACTTCTAGCCAACTTCATGTAATCACCTCCCTGTTAAGTTTTTTTGAGATGAGAGTTAGAGAGAAGACATCACTCAGCCACATATTGTGATATTTCTGACTAATCAGCAGTTAAGAATGCAACAATTAATTCCTGTGCAGCATTTAATTTGACAAACTATTCCTTTGACTCATGGAATAACTAATATCCCACAGGAAACAAAAAAAAATCTCATTAGAGTTGATCTGTAGTTATCTCTTGACCAGTATTTCCATTGACATCTCTGGATCTTGTTTGTTTTAACCTTAACCTCAATCCCATATCTCACTTTTTTTTTTCCCTTAATGTCATTTTTAGCACAATGGACTGGTCCTACTTCCAGGAAGAGCAAAGGAGTCAAGCTGCATTATTAAATACAAAAAGAAAAATAATAGGCCCTTCTTTTTCTAACAGTCATGTATGATGAAGCATTAAAATGGCTCAAATACATGATAGTGCTATTTCCTCTGAGCTTCAGTCTCAGTGCAAGAGGCATCAGTGCCTCAGGGTCTTCTTCACTGCCCTGTTTGCCATTCGATTGCCTCTCATGGGAGGGTTAGTCCTGCTTGAAATTCGTGGATTCATTTTTATTAATTAATTAATTATTATTTATTTTTTTTTAAGAGTTCATGCTCTCAGTTTTTTCATGTCTTTACCCTAACCTATCTTAAATACAGGTAATGAAACTGAAAAGCCAACAGCAATTCTTTTTTTTTTTTTTTGCATGAGGAAAAACCCACAATCAATCTTGGGTCTTATAACGGATTGATTTGTTCAACAGAGGTTTTTCAGACCTGTGGCCTGAGGAGCACGAGGTAACATCATAACACCCCATCTGGAGCATCTGGAGAAAGGGACATCTGCACAGAGAGCAGTGCGGCCAAGTTCCTGCAGTGAGCCCATCATGTCTGGAGACCAAGGCCAGCTGGACAGGAAGCTGGGACTGGGAGGTCAGTGCAGGGGTCTGGTTGGGCACTGATTCAGCAGCACCCAAGAGCCGGGCACTCCATCCAGGACTTTGCAGCCAAAGCAGCAGGTGATGGGAAAAGGCCCAATATCCATGAGATATTTCACAAGCCATACAAAAGCACATTACTTAACAATGGATTGTGTCAATTCTCATTCTGAAAAATTTGCCCTCTAAAATGTTTTTCTCTGTTAATTCTCAAAGTGCTTTGCAATAGTCCATGTTATCACCACTCTACATGTTGTGCAGATGAGAGGGTGATGGAGGGTGGATCTGTTAACATCCTCACCAGGACAATTGGTGACTCAGAGCAAAGTTACTTGTGTTTGATGCAGGTAAAACATTTTTACTGCCACATGAAGGGTATATTGCTACAAGCAGGAAAATACAATGAGTTGTGAATAGATTGCAAGTGCTCATGTGAATGCAGCAGGATATTTTAAAAATGTATGTGGATAGCTAGTGTATTGAATCATAGAATCTTTAATGTTGGAAAAGACCACTTAGATCACTCAGTCCAACTCCAACCCATTCCACCATGCCCACTAACTGTGTGTTCAGGGCCATATCTCCACAGGGAGATGTTCTAGAACAGGGGGACAGCAACCCTACCACCTCCCTGTGCAGTCTGTGCCAGTGTCTCACCACCACTTCAGAGAAGAAATTTTTCCTAATATTTAACCTGAACCTCCTCTACTGCAACTTAAAGCCATTACCTCTTGTCTTATTGCTGTTGCCTGGGAGAAGAGGCCAATATCCATCTCGCCTCAACCTCCTTCCAGGGTATTGTAGAGAGCAGTAAGGAGCCACCTTCTTCTCCAGTGGTAATGCATGTGAAAATTCCCCATGTTCACAAGTGCCAGAGCCTATTTAGAAAGGTGTCTGAAATGCACTTTCCTGTCTGTAATGATAGTGGTTGAGGTGAATATAGGTAAACTAGATGATTTCTTTTTGATAATTGCGGTCTGATGGTCCTTTCTCTTCAAGTAGAAAAATCTAATTTGTCAGAAACAAAACTTTTCCTAGAACCCTTCTTCTTTGAATGGCTGACTAGAGATACTCAGGCTGTAAAGAGAGTCAGCACTCCTTCATGCAGGGGACAGCCAATTACTGCCTAACAAGAAGCATGGTCAGGTGGATGAAATAAATACTGTATTACTTGTAAAAAGCAGAATAGCTCAATTACCTGGAAGGCCTAATGACCTCAGATTTACACTTAACAAGCTTCATGTTTTTAATCAAGATCATGAGAAAGAGGGCCTTGAGGCAGGTTGGTCATACCCCCAGCGAATAGTCTTACGGCAATTTTATTTTATTTACTCTGCCCACAGCAGGAGGATGGAATTAGATGATCTTTAAAGTGTACAACCTAAGGCATTCTGTGATTTTATTTTGGTGGAGAATGTGTGATTGTCTCCCTTAACAGATAGTGGGCTTGTTTTAATTTAAAGTAGAACTGCTATTAAAATTTTTGTTCTCTTTCCCTTTTTTTGGGCAGTTTCATACCCAGATCTTGTTACAAAAAAATGTGAGCAGATTATGTGGGCAAATGCCCAGAAGACTATCTGAATGTCTTCTGAGAAGCACTACTGGGAACATTATGCAGCCAGAGGCTGGGATAGTAACTATTGACAATGGGAAGGAAAAATAAGAGAAAGATTAGAAAGATATGAAGCATCAAAAACACAAAGCATGGTCAGAAAAATATGCTCTGGAAAAAGGGCAATCTATCAAATGTGTGAAAGTGAACCACATACAAATTCAATAACAGGGCTGGATAAGCTGAACAACTGTCTTTCAGAGTAATCTGTGTTGGCCTATGAGACAGAGAGGCTTGTTTAAAAAAAAAAAAAGGGGGGGGAGGGAAATTGTGGTTCTTACTAGAGCAGAAAGAGCCAAAATTTAAAGAAAAGAGTAATGGGAAAAAAGACAGTTTTTCTGAGTTGGTTCACTGAATGTGCCAGCTTCAGGGTAATACTATCAATGGTCCAGTTAGAGCAATAAAATTACTTTAAATCATTTTTGAAAGTTGGGTAATTCCAGCCTCTTCCATATCGTCGTACTGATCTGGTACTTACTGCAGCAGTCCCATAATTTCTGTCTGAGCTCTTAGCATCTCACAGGAAATATTCAAATATATGCATAGTCTTCTTATATTTTCTAAGACTATGCTTGTAAATTAATGGAAAGAAAAAAGGTTATCTCCATTATTATTTCTTTTTCTCAGAATGGACATGTAAATAAAGAACATTAAAGATACTACTACTGTTGCATTTCTGTCCTGCTGAATAATCTCCATTTCTTATGAAGTGTTTTAGGTCTCACTACTTGTCAAGCATTAAAAAATGTAGTAGATACATACCAGATAATGAACACTTGTTAAATTCAGTTGACACTATAGTGCAGAGAGATAAAAAGATATTTTTCATGTTCTTGGAGTTTTAATCTACAGAAATCTCTGCTTTGTAAGACCATCTTATATACCTCTTCTTTATATTAAGGTAAATAAAACTTTTATTTTTTATTTTCAAACTTCTTAACCTTTTAAAAATATATGTGAATAGACAAAATAATATATAAGTATGTTAACATTCAGCATAACTTTACATTTAGCACTAAATATGCTGGCGATTAATTAAATTGAAAAATAAGTATTGAGCTATTTCATGGATACATTAAGATTTGGTCTTTGTGCGAATTTATTAATCAGAATACATTTCAAGCTCTGAAATAAGTGATTTGAGAATTTGTAAATATTTTTAAAACAGGCAGCGAATGCTTCAGTTTCATAGAAACACAGAATCATTATGATTGGAAAAGACTGCTAAGATCCTCTAGCCCAACCAGAACCCATCACCATCAAACCACTAAACCATGTCGCTCAGTATGACATCTACTCTCTTTCTGAACACCCCCAGGAATGGCGACTCTGCCACCTCCCTGAGCAGCCTCTTCCAATTCCTCACCACTCTTTCTGAGAAGAAATTTTTCCTGATATGCAATGTGAAAATGTTTTCCTTCAAAATTCTTTCTTTCTTTCAGCCTCCCATGGATATTTTCCCATATTTGCAGAAATATATTTCATTTAGAAACATAACCAATGTCACATAGCTAGGCTTCCGCAGGAGCTGAAAGAGGAAGTCATTATAACATGAATGAGGAGATGGATAGCTGTTTGGTCCCAGGTTATGCATGTTGATAGGCTGCTCTCACAGAATGGCCACGTGGTTTCAAAAAAAAGTTGCTTCTTAGTTGCACACATTCATCAGCGACTAGGAAGAAAAAAATAGAAATAATGAAAAGAAGTAACACAGAGACTAAAGGTGTGAACTGAGGACCGCAGGTGTTCGGGTGGTGAAGGCTGTTTGATGACATGAATGTCCGACTGCACAGCTTTGCTGAGAAGCTTTCAAGTCATGCTGTGTGCATCCAGTTATACGGAGATGTCTGCCTATTTTTATGCATAATGAACGTGCCTTGCCCTGGGTATAGCTAAACATGCTTTTTGATATGGTTAAGGTAAGTTTATGCTTCTGGAAACAAACCGAGTAAGTGTTTCCCTATGAGAGAAGGCTGCCATTAGAAGCAGTGACTCAGAAAAGGACTCTGGGGGGAGGAAGCTTCCAGCACAATGCCATGAAGGTAAGGTTTTGGTTTTTTTTTGCTGTAATTCCACTCGTAATTACCCACAGTACAACAGTTACTGGAATATCACATGCAGGTTTGGAAGTTTGTGAATCAGGGAGGTCAGGGAGGAACTCTGAGATTTGGAGCCCTTGCTATGTTGTGAGATCCAGTGAAATTTATTAAGGAGAAGATAAAGGATCAGCTTGACCATATATAAAGCAGTGATTTGATAATAGCATCTCTCCTATCTGGCTGGTAGAGGTATAATGTGAACCATGCAATGCAATTCAAGTTAGACAATTTAGATTCCAGGCAGACACAAATAGTGTGGGTAATTTGCCAGTGGAATGATTTAATGAAGATTGTAATAAATTCCCTCTTACTGGACGTCTTAAAATCTGAACTGGATGCTTTTCTGAAGGAAATGCTCCAATTCAAACAATATGAATCCAGAAAAATCCCATCGCACATTTTATTCAAGAGGTCAGACAGGAAGATTGTAACAATCCATTCCATCCTTCTATTGTGCAAAATTGCTCAGCAGTTGGTCTGCGGACTTTTTCTATGAAAAAAGATTATTTCTTTCACAAACTCTAAATATATCAATTTAATAGAGAGCTCTCAAGTCTCCTGTGATTCTAGCTTTTCTATCTTTACTAAACAATGACAGTAGCTCTAACTCTTGTTTTTACTTCACTGGATCAGTTCATAATTCTAAGAGATAATAATGCATTTAATGCTGCTCATAGATTGTGCGACATTATGAAACAGTGATGGAAAAGGCAATTACTAGATTAATTTTACAATTTTAAAAATCCATATGAGTGGGATTTTCATGCTTTTGACTGGAGCCAATATAGATGTGGCTTCAGACAGCTGGTTTGTGAGTAATATTCACTGTGTTCCTATGGGCTCTTCCAGCAGCAAGCATCTTCCAGGCACTGCTAAGCAAAGCGAAAAGCAGAGGTTGCTGTGCTGTATTGTCTAACATATCTAATGTTAACATAATAACTGTAATATCTAACATAATGCAAATGTGCACAAAAGCTTGCCCTTCATTAATGCATCACCGCTCCTCTCTGCTCTGTTGAAATATAAAAACAAGGCCACTGCTAGAATAAAAGATGTTCTATCAGAGTTCAAATGAAGATGATGATAATTGTATTAAGAGAAACTTGCTCAGAACTGTAAAAACCATGACAGTTCTTGCAAGGTAGTATGTTAAGCAGACATGAGGCTTGTAAGTTTTAACGTTAGAATCACAATTCAATTTAGTTAGTTGTAAAAAACATTTAAGATCATCAAACACAACCAACACAGCATTACAAATTCACTCCTAAACAAGTTCCTACATGCTACATCTACATTTCTCTTTGGAACCTGCAGGGATGAGGACCAACTCCCTGGGCAGCCTGTTCCTTTGCCTCACCATTCTGCATGAGGGGATTATTCCCATTATCCCCTTTATGGTACAGGTGTAGATATTTTGGTCCTTCTTCAATCTGTGACTCCAGTTTTCATACTGAAAAACAACAGGGATCGCAGCTTTAAATTTCTAGAAGCATACTCAATTTATTTTTATTGTGGTTCATGTGAATTAGTAAATCCAGTAGATAATAATGCTTTTTAATGTTGCACATGCATCTTAAAGCAATTATGTGGTAATAAGAAGGGAAAAGTAATTCCTGACCAATTTTATGAAGTTTTATACACAATGGAAATGATTGTATGCTTCCTTAGTGAGCTGAGGTAATCTGAAATGTGGATTGAACATACTGATCTTAGAAAGCAGTATGTTTTGAAAATAGACTGGGTCAGTGCTGAATGTTTGATGCTAAGAGTGTAGAACCTGCCATTTGGCTCTTTTCTTAGAGAGTGCGATTGTCATATGTATGCTTAAATTTAATGTTTGCTGCTTTCATTTAAGATAGCTCCAGGTGAAAAGAAGTGAAGAGCAGAGCAATTAAAGAGGTGCATTAAAAAGAGCTGCTAGGCATTGAGAACAAACAAAAAAATGCATGAGAGGATGAATGAGTTCAGTAAAATTGTTCACAATAATTTGTTCGCATGTTGAAAGGAATGCTGAATTTCATTTGTATCTTGCAGATTATAACATTTAAAAAAATTGGAGTGAAGATTCAATTTTAGCAATGTGAAACTTGCTTGTTTTTCTAGATGGAGCAGGGTAGAAAGCTGCAATATTTAAGTGCTGTGCACTTATCCTTTTCAGAATTCTTACCTAAGACAAAACAAACATTTGAAGAAATTTGTGATATTCAGTGCTGATTTGTAAAGCACTGAAAAACTATTTTAATAAAAAGACAGATAATATCCAAATATCAAAAGACCAGTTTGAAACATTCTGTTACCACTTGTACTGGAACTGCTATCTTTGTTGATTGTTACAGCTGTTGGGTTTTCTTTCATTAGGTTTCTTCCTTCTCATTGAGGGAGATGATATGCCTGCATCTGCTCTGACTTTCTTAGGGAGCTTTCTGACATGACCAAATTGGCAGAGGCATTGCTATGTGGATGTATTCTTGATATGTGCTTTCTTTTGGGGGTATGGAGCAGCAGCTTGAAATCCTTTAAAAATATTGAGGTTTCTTTCCCCCTACACTGCGTTTTCCAACAGCTAGATGTAATCAATGGGAATAACCTTTATTGCAGTATTTCTGTGGATTACTTTACCATTTACCATTACAGAGTTTTGTTTGTCTTTGTGTTGCCCTTGTATTCAGCTGTGCTTAGGTTTTACCATAGTTCATTTTACTCGATGTTTTTACTTTGATGTGGTAAACATTTGGGTAGATTTCCTTTCTGGCACCAGACGTTCCTTATTGTTCTCAGTTAGGAAAAAAAAAAAAAGAAAAAAATATCATTTATGAGGAGGAACTGAAAATGAATTCTCAAGTGGATGTAAGGATCCATGCCTTCACACGTGTAATCATGAAAACAGAGTTGAGCCATATTTATTATCTAAAAAAAAAAAGTAAAAAAGATGAAACACCTCATCCTGCCTCAAGGAGATGAAAATCTGGTCTCTGAAGAAGTGGAATCTTTCAAAGTCACTTACAGTGTATCTTTTGAATGTATTTTCTTTTCTGTTTTTTTTTTCTGTTAGAAGATAAATGTGGTTTTATTAAGAAAGATTTGCATTAATTATTGTCTCAGCTTTTAAGAAGCACCTTGCAACACTGGGAAGTCTAACTCAGTAGAAACAAGGATGTTAGATAAAAGTACAAATACAGGCTTATCTCCTAGACTATTAAAAAAAGTAAAATTAGACATATAGTAGTTAAAATAATAAAAATATATATATAAATGATTCATCCTCTGCACCCATTTGAAGTTTTGTTCCCCTAAGTGGTGTTCAGTTCTGTGCTTCACCATGCCTGTGGCAATGCACTGCATGTAAAAATACCAGGAAATTTCATGTATGTATATTTTTAAATTCCTATTCCTCCTCTCATTTTAAGGTAAGTAGGAATTGTTTTGCAAGGGGTGATTCACAAATAATTTCAATTTGGCAATGATACTGAATCATAATGACATGTCCTTGAAGTAAAGCACAAAATTTGCTGCTGCAAAGAGAATGGCCTTGCACATATCTCTGAAAGTTCCTTGGTCTAATCACAGCTCTTATTTTCTTGTTCCTAACTTTCCTAGTTCTCTCTTCCAGTGGTACTACATATTTGTGTAGCAACACAGTCAATAAATCAAACCTTCCTGTTTAGTCAGGTGTTCAAATATTGAGTAATATCTGAAGGGAAACTAAAAATAATTATAATTCAAGTAATTGAAGTGACAGAGTGGCACATTGCAGACCCTGGAAAAAATGGCCAGCAGCCTCTCTGACCTCTTGGCTGGAAAGTACATTGTTTCATTTGTGCCAGTGCAGTGTGGCATCAATCCTTCTAGCCTTCTTTGGCTCACTCTCAGTCAACTGATCAACCAGTAAATAACTGAACTGCTGAATGTTTTGAACAGAAGAACTCTTTCCAATGCTTGCAGTATTTTATTGGCAGAGCACAGCATACCTACAAATTATAGTCAGATATGTTTCCAAGTTACATTTTTCCCAATTACATTTTCTTACTTTCTTCCATTCATTTAATTGATTGATACGATATAAACCTTTTAGAACAAATATATATATATATATTTGGATACATGGGAGCATCTACTGAGAAGAGCAAGTGAGCATTTATTTTTCCAAGAACACCAACTTCTTTCATAGCTTACCCTTGCATGACCAGTGAAAAGATTAGAAATTTGAGGAAGTTCTGCCATCTGCGATGTTGTTTTCTTTTCCCCACATTAAATGCTTAACATAATGGTATTTAATTGCTTCCACTGAGCTTTAAAAATTGAAAAGCAAAATGAGTCTCAAAGTGATGGATGGACACATGGTATAATGTGCTTTTTCAAGAGACTGCTGCTCCATCCTCATTTTCTCTGGTCTGCTTTCTGCAGCTGTCTTTGACCAGCTGGGCTGTGCTCACCTAGAAGCACTATACCAACAAATGACTAATACTGATTCCTTGTTTGCTTCTCCTGCCTTCATCTTTTAGAGATAAAGGTGTTTAAATGTTGAAAGTACAAAACACTGCTCAAGATACATTTGACCATTGGGAAAAGAAAGGAAGGAAATTCAAAATCTCAACAGAATGTCTTATGTTTGACTACAGAGCCATTTGGTCTGCTAAAAATGCACATGTTGATCTTGCCTGGTACTTCAGATGTATCACTCTTAGAACAAAATGGAAGTAGTCCTCAGAAGCAGGTCACAGGCTAATGTCATTGTGATGCACTGAATCCTGTTGGGAAGGCAGCTCTTATGTGAAAGAGAGA
Source organism: Cyrtonyx montezumae (assembly GCF_038088225.1). NCBI lineage: Eukaryota > Metazoa > Chordata > Aves > Galliformes > Odontophoridae > Cyrtonyx > Cyrtonyx montezumae. The sequence continues at coordinate 10,928,052 of NW_027071825.1, forward strand.
AGGAAAGAAAATAAAAGAATATGACATCTCCTCCAGAATCATGCTAGAATAAATCACCTTAAACAAGAACGTAGTCCAGCAGACTTCAGCTTTCATGTTTCAAGTTTTTAGGTTTATATTCATCAATGAATTCAGCAAACAATCATTTTCATTCTTAGTTTATGATCAGTAGGAAGAACGAAATATGGTCTGTAGTTAAACGGAATATGAAGGTCTGTGTTCTGTCTCTAATATACCTGCAGACCAGGCTTGTAGTTTTTTTTTTAATTGCAAAATTTAATTTTCAACTGACTACCTGCCTAAATTCTTTCTTATTTATGTGAGTGAAATTACTTTTGTAGGTCTGGCCCTTACTGTTTACTTTCTGCTTTCCCTTCCTAATGTGCCTTTTGCTGTAAAACGATGTGTATCCTTTTGAAATGCAATAAAAATTATTTCCTGAAATGTTCAAAGACCTTGTAATGGAGTAAAATAATGAGTTAATATTTTGGAAATAAATATCTACAAAACATAATACCACAGAGTTTCTGACAGAACTATCTATCCTGTATGTGCTTGAGGTTTAGGAAAAAAGTTATTGTATGGTTAAAACTCTATTAGGCAATATTAAGTCTGTCATTTCTTAACTTGTGAGTGTTTGGTTTTGTAACATCAATAATTTTTCTTTCTTCATGTAGTTAATCTACTTTTGTGACTGAACCTGAAAGATAATTGTGAACCAACAGGGACTTACACCAAATGAAGTTTAGGGTTCTTTTCAGTAAATCTAACTGAATTAATGAAGTAGTAAGTTACAGTAACATCTAGTATAAAACGCTTATGTCTGTATTGTCCTCTTTTAGATCAATATATCTGTATCTTTGTGTTTCCTGACTTCCTTCCATTCTTCTTGATTGCCTTCTGTCTTGGTGCTTCTGTTAACCAACTTATTCTGCAACTTACATGCAAATTCAAATAAGTCTGAATTCTCATCTGGATAAACTGCAATGTCCCTGTCTAAGGTTTACATGAATACTGATATTTGAAACTTTCTGATCCCACTCTTGCCTAATTTCAAGCAAAATACTGATCCTCTGCCTAATCTGAAGCTAACTAGCAGTTAGGAATGTTGTATGTGGAATTGTAAAGTGGAGAAGTGGGTTAGGGCAAGGAATGGGTTTAGCCTTTGTCATGCAGGAATGTTTCCGGAGCCAAAATCTATTCAACATGTCACTTTGGTTGAGTTGTTTCTCAAAGAAGGTGACCTCACTTAGACTATGCCTCATAATTTCTTCATAGTTATGTTATTTCACATTTGTAATACGAACTAAGATTTCTGACTGCATGTACAAAATTACTCATTTGTTGCTAAATTAGCAAGCTGTATTAGTAAGAATTGTTAAATCTTTGTTCAGTAGCATACAGTGAGAGAGAGCTTTTCTTAAACTGCCTACAATAAACAACCAACCAACCAACAACAAAACCCAACCAAATCCAAACCAAAATTCTTAGCGTGCATTGGTAGTCCTATGAGAAAATGACATTGCAAGATTCATAAACTCTCTGTCATCCTCTGTCCAAAAAAATCAGACTCCCTAAGTCTGATTAGGGTATTCTTCCTCTAATGTCCCAGACATTTTTTCCACTATTTTGGTGCTACTAGTTTCCAAAAAAGATTGGAAACCAATCGAAAAGATTAAAAAAAGAAACTAATTTATCTTATTACAGACAGTTCTTTATTAATTACATTAATTACAGACAGTTCTTAATTTTGCCTTGGAAATCTACGTGGTGTCACCATACAATTTGTATCCACTGCTTTTCCAATCCCTTCCAAACTGTGGAATTTCAAGGACAAGCATAATTGACTGAAATGAGCAGGAGCCCTTTCCTTTGGCTTGAAGGGATTTGGACTGGATTGCTGTAGTATATATTGATGAGGGTAATTTTGTGCACACGCACTTAATTTTGACTGCATCCTTTTGAGGAAGAACAATGACTCATTTTAACTGTGTGACTAATTATGTGTTTACCAATGTAACCAAACATTTCTAGTAGCATGCTAAATGAAACTGCTAAACTGCTGTGTAGTTTTCTTCTTTCTCTCCTTAAATTCTCCTGGGGATAATCTCAATAGTTTTTTAATGTAACATTTGCTGAGTGTTTTTGGAGACCATGAACTGGAGATGTGCGCTTTGCATTGAAGTGAAGGATGGGAAGTTTTCTGAGAGATTTCAGTTCCAGCTTTCAGGCTTTCCTTTTGAAAACATCATTTCTTTCTAAGGTTTACCTTAAAATCAGGGACTGGAGTAACGGTTTTCAAAAATATTTCTGAAGAAGTTTAATAGTCTCCTACTTGAGCTGAGAGAATGAGTGCATGCAATATAAGAGCTGAGATCTAAAATACATCTCCATTTTCTATGACAAAGAAGTGCAGAGTGTGATGACTGAGTTACTATTGCTTGAATGTTTGAGGAGATCACTTGCAGTGTCTTGTCCTAGACAGAGTCTGCTATCAGTGGTGGCTTTATATAAGCCACTTTGTTTTTAATCAACTTAGGTTGTGACTAAGGCAGTTAATACTTGATCATAATTCACAGAGATGGCATATTAATGTTTATCCTACCAAAAAGGTGAATTCTGTTGATAAGGATAAAAATAGAGCACAGATACTAGGGCATCTTTAAGCAAGGTATCAATTCTACATATGGAGCTAGGTGTTGTTTTCATGGTATGAAAGAAAACATTATATGTTGGCATGATACCAACATAAAATAATAAGTTGAAAGGAGAATGTAGCAATTATTTACAAGAATCTGAAAACAACTGAAGGGCTACTAGTCTTATACAGTATTTTAGTTAACAACTTTAAAAAGAAGAAATAAGTAAATAAGTCAGTGACATTTATTGCTGGTGCAAATTTGTGAGGTCTTAGCAACATAAGAGAGTACTAGAATATTATCAGAAAAAACTGGTGACCTTTATTGTGGAGATGATAAAGACAGGAAGAAATTCAACAGAGCAAAGACAAAGTTTGTGTGCTTTATTTTCCTTTATAAAGTGGGAATAGTTGGATACACTCATGCTGGAGGAAAAGGAAAACTTGACTATTCCTCACTCACAAAGTGACTCACCTAAGAATGGAGTACAGCCATGAAGTGCAAAAGTCTTTCCTGGAAATACTAAGGACGGTATGTTACTGGTGAAGGAGAGGAAATATTTAAGTTGTTGTACATGTCAGTTAAGACAACAACTATCACGCTGTCTTCTGCTTTTAGAATTATTGCTTAAGCAAGATTAATTCAAACTGGAACTGGGTAACAGGAAAAGAAAGAATCTTTGGTGAGCTATATTAAAAGATGTCAAGTTGTTTAAATTATAAGTGAGGCTGAAGTGGGGATGTGTGTTTTGGATTATGGAAAGCGACATTTATAAAAATTATGCCCGAAGAGCTCATGTTTCAGGCATATAATGACACATCCAGCTTTCTCAGTTATGCCCTTAGAGATACACACACACACACATATATATATGTATGTATAATGCCTATTTCTCTGTCATTTAAGAACAGAAGTATAAAATGTCAGTAAATTAATTGTCATTTTAAGATACTTTCACATCTCAAGGAAATCTGTTCGAAAAACTAGGTATTATAATTATTAGTAATACTAGTTATAGGGAATGACTCTGGTGTCTTTGTGGTGTTTAGGCTATTTCACATGCATACTCTCTTGCTCTCTAAAATCAATGGAAATTTTACTGAGGACTTTAGGGTGTATTTCTGCTTTTGATAGTTTGATAGACAACATTGTCCAGGTCAAAACTTTGGAGAGCTTAATACAAAAGCATTTGTTGTGGCTGTTGAATGCCTAGGGCTAAAGTTCTGATTTGCAAAGCATTCCGGGTAATAGCTGAAACTCAGGTCAGACATAATTTCTAATTATGTTATATGGAAACCATGTCTGTGGAGGAATCAGGTAGTATGTACTCCCAACTAAGTGTGCCACACTGTATGTAATGGCAAATCTACTGCTAGAGAAGGAAAAGAAGCATCGTCATTATAGCATTAAACATAAAGCAATACAACCACTACATTATTAGCAGTGGTGGAGATTAATTCTCTCTGTCACTAGCTGTGCTTTGATAGTGGCAGAAGTGTTTGAGTATCCTACTCTTTACAGCTGGGCAATGCCTCAATAAACTTGTTTTTTACCACAACACCTTCAGGTAACTTCACAGGTAGCAGAAAGATGTGGAGCCTGAGTATTTCCCAAGAACCTGTGATTTAAGGGAAAATATCACTTCTCTGAGCTCCATTCTTTCTTTATCTGCTCTCTTGACTCCCAGTGTGCCATCTTTACCTAGAAAAAGAACATCCATGTGGACAACAAAGTGCAAATTTTTTATTCTGCCGTTGAGGAGCCTTCATTGCTGTGCTTTCTCCCAGCTTTGCAAAAAGTTCTCATAAATTTCAGCTTGGTTAAAATTGTTGGAATGTTTTAAATCATGCACTACAACCAGATACCTTTATAATCAGAAAGCCAATGGAGGGAAAAGGGATATGGTAGTAAGGGACATTCCACATTAGGGAAAAAGAAATAAAACAACAACAACAACAAAACCCAGGAAAATACAAGGAAAAGAAAAAAGCTTTTTCTTTCAGGCTGTTTAAGTTTAATCTGGGAGCTTATCCAAAAGGAACTGTGAATCATCTGGACATTTGAGTGCCCACAGTTCTGAAATCTGAAACATCCATCTGAACCTCAGCTGTCATAACCGTGAGGAGTACTGGCGCTGTTTGTTGCTGCCTTGCCATGATCTCATGGGGAGATAATTCTCTCTTCTCATACTGGAAAGGGTGCTGTTGCAATGACTGAGTGCAGACTACTGCGAGTAAATGTGGAAACAATCTAGGGATATCCTTGTGTGGGGTCGGTAGAACTCTACCATGACGATAATGTCAGAATTGCTAATGGAACCAACTGGGAGTGAGGTAGGGATAAATCTATTCAGTGCACTGTTTCCTCCTTGTGTTATATTGGAAAGAAGAAAATTAACAGCATCTAATGACTTTCTTATTATATCGCCTGGAGGATCCTGGATGAGTCATGCTTGTCCTGCAGCATAACTTTAATATATAAAACTTCCCTAGTACTTACAGCTGCAACTCCAGCCACTTTTTTTTTTCCTTAATTCAAGAGTAACGTGAAGAATTCTTATAAACCAATTTTTCTCCGATCCCAACACACAACTTGAAGTAGAGATTAACTGAATATATATAATATCCTTGCTTCTCTAGTAAGATTGCTTTTTTAGATCTGGAAACTGTTTTCTTTCATGTTATGTACAATTCTCCTCCTTTTCTTCCTTCTTACATAGCCTTCAGAATTTAATCTGGTATGCCTGTTCTGTCTCACAGGATGTTCAGAATTTAGATGACTCTTAGGTCTGTAACTAGCCCATAGTAGTCTCTAAGGAAGCAGTATTTCCAAAGTAGCGGTGATGGCATTGAGTCCTACTTTATTTTTCCTTTTGTAGCATTTGTTCCAGTGGATGTCAGTTGAGTTAGTATGGTGATGATAGATAAGGTTGAAAATATTTTCATGAAAAATACTTTCCCAGGCAGGATGCTGGGAAATGGGCATACAGTATACCTAATTGATCATGCCATATTTGTCTATTGATTTTTTTTTCCATTGGGTTTTTTTTTGTTTTGTTTTGTTTCAAAAAGCAAATACAAATCATTACCAAAAAAAGCTCTCTGAGTAAGAATGGATCTTATTGCTGGGATACTTAGGACAACATTATGTCATCAATTGAATAGATTTAGGGTTCTTCTTAAGATTGATACATTTTAGACTTTGAAATTACAGTTTGCTGAACTAATTTCTGTTTACATGCATTTTTATTTTACAAGAAAGACCTTTCAAACATTTACATTTCCTTTTCATGGTGTTACCACTATAATGGACATTGAAAAACATCAATGAGAAGAGCTAATAAAAGCTTAGTTGTGAGGTTGAATTGTGCTTCTTTGTAGCCTGTAAGGTTGTAAGGTAATGTTGTGAAACAAGAAAATTTGGCTGCATCTTGACAGGCTGGCAAATGGTCTTTCCCAGGTTTATAATACTAAGTTGTTAATATGAAACAGTATTTGGCATAGAAAAAGCTATTTTGTCAAATTCTTTCTCCCTCCCCTTCCCTCCCTTCCATCCCTTCCCTCCCTTTTTTCTTTCCTTTCTTTCTTATTAAAATGTACAGGATGAGAAAGACAGTGAATCATTTAATTGTTGCAAAGAACTAAACAGTTCACCACATAGACCTACAGACTCTTCTGTAGTCTTTCAGTCAAAGCAGCATAATGAAAAAGTTATCACATAACTCTTGTACAGCAGGAAAGTGCACAGAGGAAAATGATGGTCATCAGAGTAGAATGCAGTAACATCGAGATGGAATTGTATTGAGGCCTTAAGGAAGACAAAATTGCAATTGGAGACAATTTTGTCTTCTATTTCCTTTTAGAAAATGTAATTTGTAAGACCTATGTGCAACTTGTTTTATAACCGTTTCCCATGTCAGTGAGAGATGTTATTATTAACAGGTAGAGCAGACCAACTTTTTAGCAGCAGTTTGTAATCATGTGTTATTTATATTCCATGCTTTTAGAATAAGTAGATGTAGGTTTTCTAAACTTTGAAGAAATATTTTTTCTTCATACAAATTACCTGCATTAATACATTGGATGAACTGTATCTGTTTTCTGGTTAGGGGAATTGAACACTGGACACTTGCTTTGAGGCTGACAACAGCATTTTCTTTCACTGAATTATATACCATACACTAGAGAGGAAAATATCATAATTGAAAAGATTTCAATTAAAAACTAATTAAAAAGAAGGAATTCTAGGTATTTTCTGTTTACATTTCACCTCAAACTGTTCCTTCCTTTCTACTTAACAAGAAAGTGATTTTATTTATGTAAAGAATGACTCTGCAAATGATTCTTGCTCTTATTTGCTTATGAGCATGAACAGTGCCATTAATTTCAAAAGGGCAGTCGTGTCAAATTAATTGTGACTTGTTTAGAACATGACCTAGTTATGAATTTTTATCATGGTTCTGATCTGTGCAGAATCTGTGTTAAAGCATGAACATAAATTACAAATTACAGGACAGTTCTATAATGGTTTCAGGAATAAACTCTTACTCTTTATTTAAATTGGCAGGGTGATAGTATGCATCCACACATGTATTTGATTTGGGTAAATTTTCCATTGTAGACCACCTCATATTTTTTCATAAGAGCCAAGAGTGAATGATCTCATGTTATGGCTTTCCAAGTGGTGCTAATTAAGGACTTTTTCTGCCAGGTGCTCTGCATGCGTTGCTCTTATTGCTTTCAGTTGTGGTTGAGGGCATGCTGGGATACAACCCTATTGTTTATGAGTTGAAGTTAGCATTGCCAAAAAGAATACAACCTTAGAGAATAAACAACACTGAGGTTTACTTTGAGGATCCCCCAGATTAATTTTTTTTTTTTTTTTGCGTTGTGGTATGGTATTTTCTTTCTTTCTTTTTTTCATTCTTAACTTGGGAATATTTAAGTTTACATCTGGAAAATATTAGTGTTACATATGAATGCTGTCTGGCCACTGATTTCACATTAACAGCCTTTTATATAAAACTTGTGGGAAATCAGTTTTATGTTAAAGGAATAAGGATCTAAAGTTTCCTACTGACTTAAGTGGTCTCTGGAGCAAGTTCTAACTCTGTTTCTGTTCTTGTAACATGACCTGAACCCTGATTAAAAACTCAGTATTATGGCCGATTTATTGTTGTGTAGTTTCCCGATAAAGCCTCAAATGGGCTAACCCTTGGATATAATACTGTGCATGGTGATTACTGACAGCTTCCTTTGTTCCTGAAAGCCACAGTATGTGCCTTTTACTTTCTTTTAAGAAAAAACAGACCAAAATGTGAAATGCATTACATTGTTGATATATTCATTGAGCTGTGCATGGAGCATGGGAAGGATGAAAGGGGCATGTTTTCTGCTTCAAATTATTCAGCTACAGAACAACTTGCAGAAAGCATAACCATAAGGAAAAACCTTTTCTCTTCTACCCCGAGGACCAATTCTGCCTTCAGGATTTCTGCTCTTTGCATGGGATTGTGCCAGCAACCCATGCTCAGAAAATTTCCCCCTGCTCCTTAGGGCGGCAGCCAGCCAGCAGGAGCTGGGGAAGTGCTCAGTGCTGGGGCTTCACGAGTGGGGGATTCCTCTTATTCCTCAGTGTCTCTGTAGGAAAGAGACTTTCTATCTGTTTAGTGAACACTGGAAGATGGAGCTCTTTTATTTCCATAATAATGGAAAAGAAACTTCATTCTTGAAAGGAAAAAGTAAGTAGAGAAGCAAAACATCTCATCCTTCAGAATCACAACGTTTATTTATTTTTATTTTTTAAACGTATCCTTTTTTGCTATGAACTGTAATTATGCCCAAATTCATGAATTAAATGGTCTTGGGATGAAACTAAATGCTTTAAAGAGCTTTGAGGAGTGGTCTTGCAGGAAGAAAGGTTTTCTGTGGTACCTTTGCTTTCTGTACTGTTTCACTGTTGTAGCAGACAGACATCAAGAGGTGTAAGACTACTGAGGTTCTGTGTAGAATGGGAAATCCTTGGATGATAGAGTTAAATAAAGATCCAGCATACATGTATCTGGGATTGCCTCTAGCTGAGTGCAGAACCTTGCATTTGTCCTTGTTGAACCTCATTTAGTTCTTGTGTGCCAACTTTTTGAGCCTGGGTCCCTCTGGATGATGTTCCTCCCTCCTACTGTGTCAATTGCACCACTCAGCTTGGTTTCATCAGCAAACTGCTGAGGGTGCACTTGATCACATAATCTATGTCACTGATAAAGTTGTTGCAAATGACTAGTCCCAAGATGGATAGCTTGGGGGTAATACTCATGACCAGCCTCCATCTGAACATAGAGCTATTGATGACAACCCTCTGGCTATGACCATTCAACCAATTTTTTTATCCACTGAATAGTACAGCCTAAAAATCCATATTTTTTCAATTAGATATAAAGGATGTGGTGGGGGACAGTGTCTAAGGTAGATGACATCCATTGCCCTTCCTTTGTCCACTGATGCCATACTTACATTGTAGAAGGCCAGTCAGGCGTGACCCTCTCTTGGTGATGTCATGCTGGCTCTCTCAGATCACCTTCTCATCTTATGTGTGCCTCAACATATGATTCAGGGTGATAGGTTTCATGAATTTCCCAGGAACATACATGAAGCTCACTGGCCTGCGGTTCCTCAGTTCTTTGTTTCTTCCTTCCTTCCTTTCTTAGATATTGGAGTGATATTTCCCTTTTTCTAGTCACCAGGTCACTAGTGACAGCCACAACTTTTCAAAAATGATGGAGAGTGCTTGGCAAAAGTAAGAGTGGCTTGTCTGCTGCTATCCTTGTTAATAAGACTTGTTAGATCATCCCAAATGGGAGTATGGTAGCACAAGATGATCTTTTTATCTCTTAATACAATTAAGAGTTTCAATGAGCAAATGAATTTCCATCATTTTTTCACCCCAACAATGTCACATGTCTTCAGTAAAATGCCTCCCCCCTGATATTATCTTATATGATAAATACACAGTTCAACTGAGAGGTATGGAAAAGTTAATGTGTGGGGAGGAGTAGCTTAGCCAAAATGTTGAGTAATTAAACAGGACGATCCCTGGCTTCCTGGAACAATGTGAAGTGATGCATTATTTTAGCCACCACATTGTAATCAGAGAAGCTCAGTGTTGCTGGAATTTGATTTAGACCATGAGTTACTATGAGAATGGACAGTGCTGCTGTGGTCTGGTGTTTGAGTGAGCCTGGGGTGAGCTCCAAGAATCCGTAATGTTGGCCCCTATTACAAGTGCTGTGTATGTTTGCACATGAAATCTTTAATGTTCGGTTAAAGGATTTCTGGAAAGATTTCCCTTTGAGCCTTTAGCTTAAAATAGTGTTTGAAGATCATAATTCCACTTTCTTTGAGAAGCATGATCATGTTTCTGGTATTTTCATTGAGAACCAGAGTATAGCCTCCTGGAGACAACTCCCAAATTGGGATGTATGTTGTCCTGGTACAGTGCAGGTTATATCTCAGCTCTGCTGAAAGGTAATACTTCTATAAGACATAGTTAAGGAAGCAGAAGTTATGATCTAGTGTCAAATAGATTATATTTTCACACTTCTGGGCAAGACTCACATGCCACCTGGGTCTTCAGAGTACTGATGTGGAAGGAGGAATACAGAAACCTCTGCTTCACTTTCATGCTGCCAAATGGGAATGACTGTTTTTTGTCTGGAAGATGTTTGAATTCTCCTATTGAGCCAGCTGGTGCTGGGGAATATTGTACAAGTTTAATGACTAGTTTTTACTCAGTATGAGTGAGTCCTGAATGAAATTTGTCATTCTAAAGCAGGACTGTGGTGGAATCTAAGTGCTGACTTCAGAACTCTGCAGATGTTTACATCTGCATCTTTTAGTTCCCTCCTCTCACAGATTTATTGATCAGACTGGAGGCATCAGTCACTCTGTGCTAGATCCATTTCCGGAGATCACCATTTCTGGATCCAATTTGTTTGATTAGCCACAGATAAAGTAGCACTGTTTCTTATCCAGGATATGCACATTGATAGATAACATGTGGAGTAACTTCAGGGCATAGTTCCAAGGGATCTTGGCTGCATCAAGTATGGGACATTACTGATGTGTCCAGGAATTTGATATAGAGTAGCTTCTGAGAGAATTTACCAAAGTCTGTTACAAAACTGTGAGTGTAGAAGAAATATATGCATCTTGCACACTCTTCTCATTAGATCAGTAGTGTCCTCTGCCTTTGCCTGATGAACCTCCTGTTCTTGCTGTGCTCAGTTGTGACAGTCTCTGTTCCATTTAGATTTTTGTTCTTTCACGGCCCCTGTTATCATTAGTTCCTAGGAATTCTTCTCCTTTGAATGGATTTTATTACCCAGCTCATGTGTTAGGGAGGCTTTCTGGAGGCTCTTTCCTTTGAGTTTGCTATTCCTGGAACTCCTTCTGGCTACACGAGAAGCTTCTTTCTCCATTTGGTTGTTTTGGATCCACTATGATGGGCCTCATTCTTTCCGTGATTGAATAAAGCACTTTGACACCTAACTTGGGTTCAGTGTTCCAGACGTGTTTTATGTGCAAAGCATTGAAGTAGATTTTTAATTCTGGTGGTGTAAAATGAATGCACACTTGATGCTTTGATGGATAGCATGTGTTACCTTCGTTAGAAACAGATATGGTCCCCCATCTGCTGTGTTTATCTATTTCCTGGGGTTGACTAGACATTTTTTGTTACCTCTGCTTCCATGCTGAGTGATGTTTTGTGTGTACATTGAGCTGTACCTAACTTCCTATGCCTGTGCAGTCACAGCAAGTTAGCTCAGGTATTAGGTGGGCTGAGTGAGAAAGGAGGAGAGATCTTCAACAGTGAGACAAGTGATGAGGCTTTGGAGTAGGTACAACTAGCATTAAGAGAGTATTAATTTTTGTGAAATAATTAAAAGACTGGGAAATGTGAGCCTTGCCTATATGGCTGAGTAAAGAAAAAAACATTGACTTACAGTTTATACAATAGAAGAAAAAACTAGCAAATTACTAGCATTATCTAAGACATTATCAGACACTAGTTCCAGTTGGAACTTAATAAATTCTCTACAGGCAATTTGGCATTTGTAAAGGACAGAATTCTTATTAGTTATAAAAATAGCATGGAGAAAAGAAATTGAATGATACAGTTATTACTGGGACTATTAATTATATACTTCTGGCTGGCTCAGTCTTGCATTTGTGGTCTGTGTATCCTGGAACTCAGACTGCTTCATTGAGGGGAAGCACCTTACCAAAACACTTGGAGTTTCTTTCCAGAAACAAAGCTGCGTAGGGAAATGTGTGTTGCTTGTTTTTCTACCGAATGCAATTTTTACTGCCATACTACTGTTTACTGTAAGACGTTGAGCCTGCAGCTATTATCAGTATTGAAATGGGTTTTGAATTTCATCTGCTTTTTCCTTAGCTTGTTCCTCACTCTTCCTATCTCCTCATCTCTGATAAATACTCACATGGTATTGCAAACAAATGTGACACGAATATTTCAGAGACCTGGACTAAATTTCAGGCTTCCTCCTGTTAAGCTTTGTGGGTCTACTTCCCAACTCCTTCACCCTCAGCCTGAGGGTTCATCTGAGATTTAGGGCTTTTTAGTGCAACTAAACTTTGTGACCTTGGTCAGTTACAATTGAATAAATATCGCTAAGTGAGAAAGTACCTGAGTAAAAGCCATACAAATTAAGACGAGTAACTTGTAAGTATAATTTTGGAGATAACACAGAGGGTATTTCAAGGATTCAGGAAGAAAAAATCTGAAAAAAAAGTACAACACTGAGGTCCAGACTGTCCTAAGGAAAGACAATATTTGTGCATATTATCTGATTCTGTGTCAGTTTTGTTTCTGAATACACTAAACCAGACTGTAAAAAGGCTAGAAAACATTAACCTCAACCAAATACTTATCCACAGATTTTCAGTAGGAAAATGGAATGTACAATTTATAACTCCTGCACTTACTACAATATCTTGGTGTAAATAGCAATTGCTTAGAGGCATCTGCTGTGATATGAAGCACCCAGATGGTGATCACCACAATTATTAACTGGATTGTAGCATAAAAAACATAATTCACAGAGCACTTATTAAATCTTTAAATAATTCAGTAATTCTATCAACTGATAGTTCTGAAAAGTGTCAGGAGAATAAATCTGTACCTATCAAAATGTAGCTTCAGGGAAAATGTAAAAGATAAAGCCGTGTCTAACATGGTCTAAAATGGTTTCAAAGTCCATAGACGTGCTGATGTAATAAGAATCATCAATTACATCACACAATTGTTTTGCATAAAATAAAAGTTAAATCCCATTTCTCATTTGGCTATGAGCAGCAGCGAGTCAGAGATGGATTCTCTGCATTACATAACCTATAACAGTCTATTTTTCTCTTGCAGGATATCTCGTTTGTTTTTACTTCACCAATATGTAAACATTCTTTTTCGCTGACTGAATTTATTGTTGTTTGCAGTCATTTAGTCTTGGATTTGCCCTAGCTTATAGCAGTGTTTATCACGGAGGAAGAAAGAGTTTTGATCAAGATATCAGAGTTATGTTTTTCTTTGTTAGATTTCCTGAGAGTTCAGAAGGAAATTGGTGTGAGACATCTAGTGTTCATTTTGTTGCCTTTCCTCAAGAATAGGAATTTGAGACCTGATGTCACGGCAAAAACTATTTGTGCTGTTCTGTTCTTTTGCAGTATTAAGGAATTAGTGTTTTTTATTATAGATCAAGCCATAAAAGAAAAGGAGACAAAGCTTTCTTTCAGTAATAAATTGGGAATTCTACCTTGTTCTTTGTTGTAGTGAGTAGATTAAAGGAGATGTAAATAATGTGACTCTTTAGGGTAGAATATAACTAACTGATTTAGTCATCACTGGAATTATATGTATATAAAAAAAACCAACAAAACAAAGGCTGAAAGAAGTGAGAAGTCTCCTCCTTTCTGCAGTTTCCTGTAGCCATGTATGGCAAATATTTGTTTCTCACAATCTGTGAATCTTAAGAAATGGAAATTTCCAGCATGAAAGCTGAAAGAAGCACAGCTGGTCTGTCAGAGGTCGTGATGGCCTAGTGGGAGGAGAGGGTAAAAGTAGGGATGACTGGGTAACTGCTTATAGTTAATTTTTTTCTGACATAGACAGATAACAGCCACGTTCCTCACAGTATGGATAGATCTCATATCCATGGAAATACTAAATTTAATTTGTCAACTATTTCAGGGACGAGTTTATTTTAAGCCTTTGCTTCAAGGGAGTGACTCTCACTTTGCCTTAGCAACACTTGAATTCAGATGTTAGTCCTTATTTTGAAATTCTACCTAGTATGGGGGATAAGTGTTTTTGAGGCTTGTTTTTTCTCTATTCAGAGTTTGCATAAGGATTTTGCAAAATCAAGGCCATGATGACTAATTAAGTGAAGATGGAGGGATAAAAGCAGTAATTTGGAAATAATTTCAAAACAATTTCAAGACAGCTCTGTTTACGGATTTTGTTGCTACCTTGAATATAAAAAATAATTTCTTCTTGCTTTAGTGATGAGCTTTTCAAAAGTATGTTCTTAATTTGTTCCAATACAGCAAGATATCCGCTAGCGAAATTTTCTGCTAATTTAAACAGCAATTTTACTGAAGGGAATATAGCTGCAATCCTTTATTTCATTATCTATAGTGATTGCAGTGACTCAAAATTGCATTTTCTGCTTTTCCTGTGAAATGCACTCGTTGTTTTTTCTCCTTATCGCTCTAAGAATCTTCCTCCTTGCTCATCTAAATTTTATGACCTCAGTTATTTTTATTCTTTAAGAGAAGTACTGTTTTAATCTATCCTGTCCAGACTTGCAGTCTGTGGTAATAAATATGTTCTGTCAATATTCCATGTACAGCCTGATATTTCCCTTTAATTTGTTTCTGACTTAATGTAAGCATGTTATTATTATATCATAAACTAACCATATAGGTGACACTCAACTGAGAAAAGCTAGCAGAATTAAGGAGTTTTTTTTTAAATGTCAAGTTTTGTTTGAAATTTGTTCAGAATTACAACTAAATACATATGGACTGCTCCATACTGCTCCAGTTACTGACTTGCCTCTTCTGTGTCTGTAGACCCTTAAAGAGTGCTTAAGTAGAGTACTAAAGAGCTAACAAAAATTAAGAAGCCTAGATTTTTTTGTTTCTTTTGACACTGATGTTTTGCAATGATCCTGATTTCATGGCACATTTTTTTTATTTGTGCTTGGTAAGATGAAGCACATATAAATTAAATATAAAGGAGGTTGTTTGGGTCAGATTATATGCATATGCTTGGTAGATAGATATACATAAAAACGTAAAAGCCTGACTGGTCTGAATTGGAAAATCTTGTGCGCTGACAGAGTTGCAGAGAATTTGAAGTATTAGTCAGATTAAAGAATGTAGCACTGCCACTAAAACATTGGACAAGAAATTAGGAAGTTATTAAAATGGAAGGTTATGTTTTTTCCTCCTAATTAATTCTCAGATGTATGTATTTAAGTTGTAAACTGTCTTGGCAATCTTGGTCTATATATATTATTCACCTATCACAACAAGTTGTCTTTCCAAGAAGGAAATTTCAACCATTCTATTAGTTCACCTGAAGCAGCACAGATCGTGTCATACATTCTCATGAACAGGAAGACAGCATCCAAAATGTGTACTGGGAGTGGTTCTCAGTGTGAGCTATGGAAAGTAGTGGGTTCATAATCAGTTTGGGAAGGTATTAACTTGTGAGGGTCCAAATTCTGCCAGGGAGTGTCCAAGGAATTCAACAGTACACGCATTGTGGGTGAGGGCCTTATATCTCTTCTCTGTTCTTTATTTTATTTATTGCTATGAAGGTAGCCAGAGAGCCCTGCCAAAATGGAAGTTCCAAAGCACTGTCTTAAGACAGTAATTATTAATACAACTTATAAGGCTGAGTACTTTCATATTAATTAATGCTTTAATTAATGTTGGTCTTAATTTTTAGTCTGTCAGTTTTCTAGTGTTTCAGAGGAAAAAAATGTTTAGGAAGAAAAATATAAATATATAAAAATAAAGCAGTATGTTATATTTTTTGTTATACATAATGATCAAATAAATCTTAGTATCAGTGTTCCAGCACAGAGGACCTTATTAGGATTTCTTGGGTTATTGGACTACTGCCCTTTTCATGGTATGACAGGTTTTATGAATTAAAAATATGTTGTACAAAGTCAAATAGGTGTGTTTAATATCCCTGTGGCTGTGATTTTCTGTTATAAAAAGCATTTCTCTTTTAAAAGCTAAGCATTTGTCTTATAAAATGGCAACATATTATTTTCATAATTAAAGTGTGCTGAATTATTATTTAAAAACTGGGAAGAAATCCAACTGAAATCTCTTAATGGCTTTTAATCATATACTTTACACTAGTGTGTTACCTAATTGCCTTATTCTACTGTTAGCACTGAATTGGAGTGGGAATGAGGCTGGAGGGAGATGGTTGGGCAGAAGAAAGATTCCGACTTGTAGTTTGCATGATATGCTAAGATCTCAAGCCAAAAGGGTTTGAAACAAGAAAGATCTATGGAAAGAAGTAGGGATGGAACAAAAGAAAAAGCAGACACAGGAGAAGACCAGGCTATAAAAATAAGTGATGGCAAACTTTCCATAGAGTGTATTTTTCCAGTGTCAGCAACATCAACAGTGTCAGGGAGGGGAAAAATGTAGAGTCTCTAAAATTTGTCTAGAGTAAGGCATTTTGAAAAAGAAAAGAGAGGAGAGAACAGAATGCATGGCATGGCACAGAAATTACTGATGAGTCCTTAATGGCAAGTGGTAAAATTAAGCAGTAGGAAGCTATGAGACCACACAATTTTTGTGGGGGATGCTATAGACAAGCAATAGGTTATATTTTGACTAAGGCTTCAAGGAGCCATTGTACTTAGAAAACAATATAAAACGTGAGCTACTGCAATATGTAATAATTTAAATGTGAATTAAAAAAAAAATAAAAGCACTTCCTTCACTTCATGACTAAAACTGAGGGACTGAGGAAGAAATGAGAATGGGGCTTCAGGAATTTCTTAGGATACCGGCCATACAGTGTTTCCCATAAGCATGTAGGATATGCTTATTGAAATAATGGCAGGAATGATCCACTGACAACAGGAAATTGAGATTTGGAACTTTCTTGGTCTGAGAAAGAAAGCAGCTGGTTGAAAACTTTCCACTGAGTCCCAATTGCTACTGTTCTTGGTCAGTCAGAAACCAGTTCTGTAAACTTACTTCTTTTTAAACAGACTACCGGATATGGTCTATTCTGAAGGAGTTTCAGGAGAAGCAAACATTATCTTATATGAAATTCTGATAACATATGAACTGTAGAATTATTCAATACAATTTCATTACAAAAACTTTGCAACATAATGTGTTTTAATCTGCGGGGGACATGTTTGAGGCCTCAGTGCTGGCTTCTTTGTCTAGTATGTCAGGAGAATATTATTTGTACTTTAGGATGAACAGCTTTGTCAAAATGTTTTTAATGAAACAGGAAGATGAACAGTTCACTTCTTAATAGATCCAAAGTCAATTTTCAAGAAATTCTTTTGAGCTTATAAATTATGGAAATAATTTCAAATCATGTATAGATTTGCTGTGTATAAATCCAGATTGTACACAGCTCACTAAAGCTGTGTGACAGCTTAGAGGCTGATTTGTCTTCCTGATCTTGTTTAAAATCTCTTAATGTATTGAAAATTGCATTTTGAACTCTGAATTTGTGTGTCATGTAACTTACTGCCTAACTCACTCTGGATGTATAAAAACTGTCTGAACCGCTGAAGAGGGGAAAACCAAAACCACCAGATTGCATACACTGGTAGAAGGAAAGAAGCTGAAATGGTAGCAAACAGTCTTTCAATATCTATAAGGGATTTTAAGAAAGAAGGGGACAGACTCTTTTAGCAGGGTCTGTTGCGGCAGGACAAAGGGAAATGTTTTCAAACTCAAAGGGGGAAGACCTAGGTTGGGTATACGGAAGACGTTTTTTACAGCAAGGGTAGTGAGGCACTGGAGCATGTTGCCCAGAGAGTTGGTGAATGCTCCATCCTTTGAGATGTTTATGGTGAGTCTGGACCTTGAGAAGCCTGATCGAGCTGTAGGTGTCCCTGTTCATTGCAGAGGGGTTGGACTATATGGGCTTGAAAGGTCTCTTCCAGCACAAATGATTCTGATTCAAATCAACTAGCAGGGACCATTTCAGTCATCAGCTGTATTGGACCAAAAAACCTTTTCTCAGAGATTAAGGAAGGAGAATCTATGAGGATAGAAAGAGTCATGAGATATACCTCTGTTATCATAGTAAGTACAGATTTTCCCAGAAATGTGAATATACTGCTGGGTACAGCTATGTAAAAATACAATTAGAAGGAGCATAGAGTCCATAAATTTATATCAGCTCTGAAGAATACTTGAATTAAATGAATCTCAAATGTTTCAACCCGCTGTGAGTATTCCCAGGTACAGATGCTTGTTTTAGCGTATTAAAGCACAATCAGCCTTACAGAACAAATCCCATTCTGGTTTGTGGAACAACTCACATAGCATTACACCATCTGAGAAGACTTATTCATTGATTTCTGGACCCCTGTGTAATTGCACTGAGTTACTGCATTAATTTCATAGGTCTTAGTTGCACCCAAAATCCAACTATACCAATAGACATAATCTTGTTAATTTCAGTGATCTCTTGATTACACTTAGTATTTGTTCTATTAAAACTTTAATAAGGTGACGTATGGCCTAAATAACACAACTGCCTTTGAGGGATGTGAGCTGAGTTTCCAGGGCTGGCATTAATTAAAAAACACGTTTTCTTGTAAAAGGCTGGACTTTGACTTGTATGACGCATATGCTCAGCGGATATGATAGAGGTCATACAATCTTGAACGGTGTGGAGAAAATAAATAGGGTCTAGTTCTAAACTGCTGAACTCACTCCTGAAGGATCAAAGTAATTAATAGGCTATATGTCCAAAAGTAGTTGTGATGATCAGAGGAATAATTTATTCTGTCAGATACTGTGTCAGAAAAGGGAACATGGGGACAGTTGTCCAAGAGCTGTTTTTAGGGGCAAAAAGAAACAGTAAACCTTCTTCTATAACATGCTATACAGTTAAATGTACAATCATATGGCTGATGGTGTGGTTAAAGAGAGCATTCTGAGTTTTGCCTTCTGTTCTTCAGTTTACTCCCCAAAGAAGTAGAGAAAATGCAGGATGCTTATGGTGGGCTGAAAATTGCCATATGACAGAACGAAAGGAAGCCAGGGAGGTAATATGATTTATGTGTCACAAATGCTCCTCTGAGTCACAGTGCCTTACTCGGAGTGTGCTGAAGTTCATGACCTCATGTGAACGTTATTTTTCATTGACCTAATAGCTGTAAAAATTAATAATATTTGGCATTTTCTCAGCGTAGTTTTGTAAGACTTATTTTCAGAACAAAGATTTGTTGGGCAAAGCTGGGCAGTGAGTTATATGACATGAATTTTCAGGCATCAAAAGGATATGTTCCTCTAGAAATATTGAAATATTTGTGTTTTCAAAGTAGATGCCCTTGAGAGCATTTTAGAGAAAAATACTCCCCTTCTGACAGGGAACAGGAACCGAACGTGGAAGACAGATGTAGCCTGATTTGTACCTAGACAGGCAATTTACTCAGAGATGAAAATAATCAACTGGAAAAGTGAGGAAAGAATGAGAAATGCTGGGTGATATTGCTAGAAAGATTAAGTATAACATTTCATGTATCTCAGTTGCTGAATTCCCTCCATATAGTTTATGTGTAGCTCTATTATTGTTAATAAAGGTGAGTATGGATGTAACATCCCATTCCAGCAATCAGCACAGTGCTCCTACAGGTTTCCATATTGGTAATAAACTCCATGGAATATATATCAGCCTAGTGATTAAAATTCCATCATTGCCCTTCTGTTACAGAAGGCAGCATCTGTTCAAATCATCTCTGTTACTGTCCTTCTCCCAGATCCATTGTAGAGAGGTAAAACAACACCTGTTCCATTTCCAAAATACTATTTGCAGGTGGAAGCTGAATTTATTACTTAAAAGTCTTGTTAATAGAATCAAAATGGGATTGGCAAAATCTTTACCCTTTTTTTGTCTCTTTTTTTTTTTTTTTCCAAGTGTGAAGTAAATGGTCCTGTGGAACTAAGCTGCCCTGATCAGGTAATAGCTCTGGTTGGGGTTTGCTAGACTTTTCAGTGTTCTGACATCCACAGCTAGTGGATAAAATAAGTTAGTGATATCCCATGATTGGATCAGGCAATTCTCTTTTTGTACAACCAAATACAGCCAATGACAGTAAACAGCTTTGTCGGTTTGTGCTGGCCTTACTCATCCTGCAAATGCCTTCCTCCTTTTGCTTGTTAGCAGAGGTGGTGCTAATAACACTAGGAGTGTATCTAAGAGCTGCAATGCGCAACAAGGAAAGACTACAAGACCTCTGACTGCTTCAGACAGTGTGACTGCAGATCTGAGAGAATGTGTACCCAGTAAAACAATGGTGTGACGTAAAAAGGCATTGTGTACACAAAGCTGCTACAACTAATTAGCAGAGATTACAAAATAAGAACAGAGATGTGGTAACCTGTCCTTTGTCACATGGCAGTACCAAGGTCATGGATTCAATGCTCTCGAAGAGTTTATGTTGTCTCAGAGTGGACAGCACATGCTGATGTCTCTTTGTGGCTGTGTCTTTAGAGATGTGGCAGTTAGATTAATCAATTCTAATGAAAATTAAATTCAATATATGATCTAACTCAACAGAAACAAACGCTGAAGGGATTGTGGACACCTATAGTACTACAGAAGACAGTCTTCTATTTTTTGGTCTGACAGTGACAGTAACTCTCCAGCCCCTAACTCCTCATTCTTGCTTTGACTTCTCTACCATTGGAGCAAGTAATATGATTTCTGACTCATCTTACTGAAGCAAACAGGTAACTCTAATGACTGAAAATTTTCCTTGATACTAACTATGAAGAACCCAGAGTGGAGCTTCTGTCTTATTACTGCAGACCTCTTGCTCCAACACTATGCTGCACAGCTGGGGTGGTTTTCTTTTATTCTGGGCCAGATGAATTTGAGAGAAAGTATAAGTCAGTGTTTAGCTTCTTCACTGGGCTGTTGCTACAATGACTCAGTGCAGCCTCAATTTTGCTGTCTCTCTCTCTATATATTTACACGGCTTTCCTCTTCTGGCATGATTAGGAGCAGGTGCTGTATAAATTGGTGCCACTGGAGAAATTTATGTCCAAGGTTGGCTTAGTCCCTTGATGATTCTGTTTTTTTTTATTTTTTATTTTATTTTTTATATATTTTTTTATTTGGCACAAAGCTATGGTTTTCTGGAAAAAAAAATAGTGTGACCACTCTTGGAAAATGTTGCAAGATCCATAAACCAGCACTGAAAGCTAACGAGAGATCATATCTCCTCAAATCAAGA
This sequence comes from Cyrtonyx montezumae, assembly GCF_038088225.1. Lineage (NCBI taxonomy): Eukaryota > Metazoa > Chordata > Aves > Galliformes > Odontophoridae > Cyrtonyx > Cyrtonyx montezumae. Next base: position 10,949,235 of record NW_027071825.1, read on the forward strand.
AATTAAAATTCAAGCCTATAAAAGACCACTGACATGCAATCACTGAAATTGTTTGAAAAGATTCTGTGGAAGTTAATATCTTCATTGGAAGTATTTAAATGTATATATATGTAAATATATATACATATATTATAAATATATGTAAATAATACATAAATGTATTCTGCTCAAAACTAACTGAAAGAAATTGCTTTGTTCTGGCAACACTGCTTATAGGATGAGGAGACTGTTTCTTTAAAAAATATACTAGAAGTTCTGAAAAAAAGCTTTAGCCAACCAATTTGAGACAATTTTTAATCTAGAAAAGGATTTCCCTTTAGTTTGTGGTTTTATTTTTCTTTCCTTGTTGTGTTCAGTCTTATTTTTGAAAACGCAGTCTGAAACCATCTATTCTTGCAGAGGATTCCTGGATGCAGAATAATATGAACATCCAAGAAGTCTGTAATTGCTCATCCTCTGTGCTTAAAATACTTTCAAAGGGCTTTCCAAATCGAAATGTTTGGCTGTGGGTTAGTACTCGTGAGGGGAAGGTCCTCACAGTTGGAGAGTGGCTGGTAGAGCAGCATAATACTATAGGCATCCTGACATATATTCAAAGCAGGTCCTGATTGCAGTGGGAGTCACAGGGTGCTGTAGAAGCTCTGCTCTGGATTCTCAGCTGTAGGTTCATTCTTTTGTGCATACAGCTTTCTTCACAGACATCTTGGTTATTTTCATCTCAGCTGTGTCTAATTATCTGGCCATCATAACAGACGGCACTAGGCTGTCTGGACTGCACAGAGTTGCTGTGCTACTACATAAAAGCTGGTCTGACAGTCCTTCGCATTTTCCTTATTGCTGCTTACACCAGGCAGGCAGTAACAAGACAGAGACAATTGTTTCACTTTCATTAGCTTGAGTTCTTTCACAAAGCCTTGTTCCAGGCAGAGAAAACAGAATCAGAATGCCTTGGGCTTGAAAGGACCTCAAAGAGCACCAGGTTCCAACTCCCCTGCCTCAGGCAGCGTTGCCAATCACTAGATTAAGTACCAGATTAGGCTGTCAAGGGTCCTATCCAAACTAGCCTTGAACATCTCCAGAGACTGGGCATCTACAGCCTCTCTGAGCATCCTGTTACAGTAGCACCTAACCAACCTCTCAGTGAAATGAGTCCAAAACCTGGGAAACTTAGATCACGAGTGGATTTGGCTAATCAAGTCAGACTTGTGCTAAGGTAGTTCCAGAACGTGGGGAACAGGGTCTGGGGAAGGACTTGGTGGAGGGATGTTGCAGCCTCCAGCAGTGGGAAAATGTGTGTGCACTGAACTTCAAATAATGTGGGCACTGTGAAACGGCAGTGGAAGATCTTTAGCACAAAAATGAGATCTTGGTCCCTTTTTCCTGATACAAGCATGTTTGGCATGATGCCTGCTGCGCCTTTTTCATCAGCAGAAAATGAGTTAATCAGAAATTATCCAACATAAATAGGACCAAGGTGTGCTGAGTGGCTGGAGAGGTGCTGCAGGACAGCTAGCTGGCAATGCAGTCTGCTGGCATTTTCTTTCTTTTAAGGGGAAAATTACCTTGAAGACATCTTTTTATTATTACTGCACATAGTAATGTCTTGGGTGTTTAAAGTGAAATACTAACGAGAGATGCAGCATAGGGCAGACAACAGTATCACAGTGTTACTTAGAACCTTTTTGCTGCCAGGAAATAGTAATACAGAAAAGTGCACTTTGTTCCAAATTCTTATGGCTGAATTGGGAAATGTAGTGAGAAGACACAGAATTTTAATTAATCATTTTAATTCCAATACACATTCTAAACTTATTCGCTGCCTTTTCCATTGCTTTCTCAATTGCCTTTGTCACCTCAGTTACTGAGGAAGCAGTTCCAAGCAAACTTTCTAAATACCCTTGCAGTATCTTTTCATGACTTTCTTTATTAGCAGATGTCTAAATAGATGCTGTGTAACAGTCTTACACAAGGATATATACATTTATTATTATTTTTTTAATACCGACTGCTTGTTCCAGGTAGCACAGTCTGTGTGTGATTAAGGCTGATGAAGCAGTATAGAAATTTCTATTGGGTTCTAACAGGCAGGGTTGTCGCTGTTTCTGACCTACCTGGTTTTCTGTCATTCTCCTTTAAGGACACATAACAAAGGCTAAAAGTATTTCACAACTCCTTTTCACAATACTACCAATGCTAACCTACTTAGTTTCTGTGCTATAAAGTGACCATACACTGCCTTTTTAATCCCAAGTCAAGGGACTCTAAAGAGAATCTGAATACATCAAGGGGAAATGTGACCTTGTATTACCTTTTTTCTGGAGTCTGTTTTCTGAGGTTTTGCTGAAGATGAGCTGTTGTGCTTTTAGCCCTATATTACTAAAGATAAAGAATTACAAACTCCTAAGCGTGCTGTCCTTCGCAGTACTGAGGCCTCCACCCAACTTTTGATGTGTTGATATGTCAAAATTGTCTTTTTCATATCATAGCAAAGCAAAGGAAAGTAAGTTTGAATTACATAGTAATTTAAAAAAATATACTTTGAACTTCTTAAGCAATTTAAATTGGCATAGTACATACATAATATGATATATATAAAATAATAAAACCCTATATATGATACACTTTAAGCAATATACACTATACACTTAAATTTTTTCTTGTGTCCACTAATGTAAAAATGTAGAATGCAAATAGTCTGTTTGTGTTCTTCTTTTTTAATAGAATATATTTCCACTAAATTCTTTTTTTTCTTCATTACTTATGCAATGTACCATAGTGCATAAGTTTGTATATTACATATCCGATATCCATTCAGACTCTGAAAGGCATCATAGGTGTTATAGCAACCACTGAAATAATCAGTGGTAATTTATTTCTGGGTGAGTGTTGTAGATCATGGGGTGAATGCAGAAAGGGCTGAACCTGCTTTTATAGTTTTAAAAATGCAAATAATATTCAGTGTTGACAGACCGAATAGAGTGCTCAAGACTTGGTAATAAAGAACAAGAGATAAGAGAACACTGAGTGTAGAGGGTATAACTCTGTAATGGACACAGTGTTTAGAAAACTAGTAATATAACAAACTAATTATGTTTCAGTACAAACAGTGCCTGAATGGGAGTTGTGGTCTGAGCCAAGCTCTCAGTACACGTAGCTCATGCAGCCCGATTTATATAACGCTTTTCTGGTGAGTAATTGAGCACTTTACTGCAGAGCATTTAGCTCTTTGATCATTTCCATGTGCATTTGTCATAGATACACCATCCCAGAAACCACATACTCCGGACTGAGATGTTAATAATGAGGCATTTTTTGCACATACTTACACACAATTAAAAATCCAGTGGCAGTCAATGTGAAATGAGGTTGCATGCCAGTTGTTTGCCTTTTCAATGTTTTTGAAATGGAAGTTCTAGATGTTTTTTTGTAAGTAAAGAAGAATAGAGTGTATTACAAATTATAGATTAAAAATATAATGAAAATTTTAGGTCAATCTAAACCATTAAAATATTGTAGTCTCTCAGGATACTTCAGGTGTTTCACATGGCCAGAAACTTACTTTTCTTGTCAAATGTTGATATGTTATCACAGGTTAACATAAATACCTTGTCTTCTCTGGCCCTGGGAATATTTTCACTGGTAACCTTCACAATGAATCTTCACTAGAAGATTCACCTCTTATCAGTAAGATCTGATGACAGTCAATAAAAGCTAGAAGATTATCTGGATTTTTAACCAATATCTTATTACATTAATTTTCCCTGTCTATGACTTTGGTTGAGTTCATTTATTCCTGCAGCAGAATTTTTTTCCCCTTTGCTATGCATTAATTAGATAATTTTTGCGGGGTGGATGGAGGTTTGCAGAGGATTTGTTGTCTATTACTGGGTGTCTAGTGGTATAGAAAGAAGGTACTAATGGATTTAGTTTAAATCATTGGTGAATATGCAGCCTAATCCTCATCTACATGTATTTCTGGTTATCATACTAACTTGTTCCATTTCCCCTAATTCCTGGATACCCTTTGAAATAATAGCAACATGGAGTTGGTTGCATCTTAAGTAAAGAGATCATATAAAATTTTCTACTGCGTTTTGTGATGGAGTTACTATATTCACATTGATCAGTGGATGGAAGAAACTGTGCAATGTAACTGCATATTTGAGAAATCTCTGTTCCTCGTGTCCTTGCCTAACAGCTTGTTACAGAAGCATTGTTCACAGCCAGTTATCCCTGTGTTGCCTTTAGGACCAATAGATGGGATGACAGTAGCTTCAGGTGACAGTACGATTTCTGTGCTAATGTAATTAAATACAGACAGAAGCAGTTGTTAAAAACAAATAAATCTTACAACCAAGGCCTTGTGCTTCTCTCTGTGAGAGAAGTCGAACAATGATACATGCATGTGGGAAAAGAAATTAGAGATGTGATGGAGCTCTCTGCCAGCGCAGTCCTGTTCCAAATTACTGCCATTTCTCCAAAGGCATCTCAGGGCTCCTCCAGCTGTGAGTTTTCTGGGTGCCCTTTTAAAGTTCTTAATCTCTGAGTGTTAGGTATCTGTGAGAATGAGGGCCATTCTACATGCAAGAGAAGTAAGGAAAAACTTCCCAGGGCTCTTTCTTTTGTTGTTGAAATTTTGGTTCTGCCAAATGATTGTTTGACTTCAAGGCTTAAAAATCTGAGTGAATAGTTCCTAATTTTTCTTGTATTTTCTGTGTGAGGAACATTTGCATATAGAGCACTACAAATGGCCTCATATTTGTGGGTTGTCAGTGTCTTTTCTGAGGATCTTTAGATCTAAGATTTTACTTTCTTACAAACTAGACTTTTTTTTTTAGTAGGAAATTTGTTGACATATTTGAACATAACACCTACTCATAGATTTCCATTAAACTCAGAGGGACTGAACAATTCTGGGAAAAAGAACAACAAACAACCATAAATATCCAAGCACAGCACTCCAAAATTCAGATACTCCCAAGTAAGTGAGCTACTGAAGGCTGGTGAGATTATCATGTTTCAGGCTCCCTAGAAGTATCAGAAATATCGTCTGTCCTATTGTTCTAAGGATCTGCTTTTTACAGATACTTAACACATCTTTTAAAGGCATCTTTGAAGCATGCATCTTAACTGACTTGAAATATGAAATCTGAGAGGCATAAATCCAAGAAATAACAATCCAATTAATAAGATATCACATTTAGAAAATCTCGTGAAATATGTATCTCTTGATATGGACTGGGGTTTTTTTTATTATTATTTTTTAAGCAAATAAAATGCTCTTTACGTGGTTTTCATTGTTAATGTAGGAGTGATCGATGCCAAAGGAAATGCAGGATTTGTTTAGACAAAAAGCAGCTCTCTAACTAATCATGTGAATGACTAAGTGTATAAATGAGGTGAAAGGTAAATGGATTTGGAATCACTGGCCAAAAACTTTGTTCTATTCCAAACACACGTGAATGATACCTGTAGAAACAATAGAGAGTGGCAACTGGCTTTAATAGTATGAAAATGCTGATGACATGGCAGCACTTGGAGCTACATTACCAGCAAATCCCCCCGGCTCTTGCTTTCTGCTATCTCCTAAACTCAGCTCTGCAGTCATTGTATTTTTCCAAAATCTCAAACAATGGGAGAGGAAGGGCAATTTACTGCAAGTGCCAGAGTGACAGCAGCAGAAGGAGAAGACAAAGTAAAGCAAAAAGCTGCTGTTAACAACAATGACATCTAACAACCATATGACATAATCTAGAGCTTGGGTTGTTCTGCTCTGCTTGCCAACATAAAGATTTTAAACTCTGCATGGCACCCAGATGCTAACAGTGATGGGCGATAAATAAATAACATTGTTTTGTTCACAATGACAATGACTCAGGATGCTCAAGAGACAAGAAATGATTCATATGTGGCCTTCAGACCTCATCAGATGTAAGCTATTTTGCTTGCCCTCAGGAATTAAGTAACTGGGGAAGGGGAACAGACAATGATTAGCATGTTAGTGCTGTGCTTGTCTACTCTATGTTAATTTATGATTCTTTGGTGTTCAAGTCAGTTGCTATTCCCCAGGTGGTTGCAGTGAGGATACTGTGAGAAGCTGTATGCACTAGGATATATGCTGGTGGAATTAATTCTTCTAACACTTCAATAGATGTGAGCAACACAAGGCGGAGCAACTGTACTGTCATCTGAATTCTTCTCTGCAAGAATTGCTTTTCTGAACAAATATAATCATGCTTTTTCTTAGTCTTCCATCTCATATTTGAATTACTTTACATAATGTTGCACTATGTACACATATACATTATAGCGATATATATTATATGTAGGTTTTTTGTTGTTGTTGTTGTTTTTTGCAAGGTCCAAAACTACTTTCGTTGTTAGAAAAAAGAAATAATGTAGCACAACCTAAAGTTGTCATTTCCTTTCAGCTGATCTGGAGACATGGTTTAGTGGCATGGTGGGAATGGGTTGATGGTTGGACTTGATCTGAGAGGGCTTTTCCAACCTTAATGATTCTATGTTTCTAAAATTTTATTGTACCTCTTTATGGCTACGTGTAGAAAGAGCTTAATTTACTATTGCATACTTCTCTATCTGGGCATGGGTAGTGTTTGATGCTTTCAAGCTGTTCCTTTTTTTTTTTTTTCTTGTTCAAGTTTATCTGACAAGAATATGAAGTTAATGAAATTCTTTAGATCTATCATAGATATGTGGTTCATAGGGTAACAACCTTACAAAACTGGTTGTATTGACTTTTCCATTTCAGAGAGGAATAGAGGGTAAGGTTCTATGAAGTGAAATAAAATTTTTATACAGTCATGTTGCATTGCTTAAAGTCTTGTATTTTTCTCCTTTTATTGCAACTTGACAACTGTGATTAGAAGCAAATGTCCAATTTGAAAGGGTCAGTTTCTGCCTGGCACATTTGTCTGTCTGCACAAACCTACACAACCATGAACATCCAGCTTCAGCCTTGTGTGGTGTGGGATCCAGACGGATGTTTTTTGCTGAGTCTGGGATTTTGTATACAAATGCTTTGACTCAAGAAAAAAGTTTTTCCACATGCAGTTAATGTCATTACTAATGTACTTTAATATCACATACATTTTAATGTTCTATATGTATTTAATAGTTACTTTAAATGTGAGATACTAGATTTTCTTATTAATCTTGAATTCCGTTCTAACCTTTTCTGTTTCTTGGAGTTTTGATTATACTGGCTGAATGACTTATTTTCAGATGGATGTTTTCCATATTTCCTAATGAAGAGGGCCTCCTTATGTTTCACAGGCTTCATTTGCACATTAGAACAAAATGGTGCAGGAGGATTACAGCAGTTAATCTCTCTTAATCTTAACTAAGGTGTAGTCTGTACTCTTTGGCTCTATCCTGCCCTGTAAATAAAGACCTTTCAAACAAACAAACAAAAAAAAAACAAGAAAAGCCCTATGCTGTCTTTTCAGCTTTTTTGTCTTTGGAGAAAGAGTTATAAAACTCTAGGAAAGTAGATATACAAGTCAGTTGATTTTTGGGAAGGCATGGGAACCTTCTTGGTTTGGTAATAATTCCTAGTGAGTGACTTCCTAGTTTAAATTAATTTATATTTCATTTTCCATTAATCTGCACTTGCTCATTTATGAAGTTGCTTGGTGTGCCATGTATGCATCGTTCACACTGACTTTCAACTCCATGTACATTTTGATAGCCCACAGCACCAACAGTCCTTGACTGTCATGACATTGTATTTAGTTGGGAAAACATTTTGTATATTTGGGAATGAATTACATAGGATGGATGTCTTTTTTATTCTACCTTTAGGGAAAGTGATGAAGAAATGGCTGTATCTCAGAGGGAATGGGTGAAGTTTGGCAGAAAACAACTGAAGAAAGGTCAAATTTGTGAGTATTGTATATTGTGAAATATACATTGTGAAACTAACAAAAAACTTGTGAAATGGGTTTCTACCAGTAGAAGTAGAATCTGGCCCATAGGGAGAAGAAATGAGTATGGAATCAGAACAGTACAATAGTTTTATTTACATAAAGACTTAGTAAAACAAGCTGTGTTATTTTAGCTGAGACTGCCCAATTTACTATCCAAACACAATAGTTAACGATACATAATTGGCATCTGATCACTACCACAGAAGTGGAATTCTGTTGAGCAATGCTCTACGTTAGGAGTGGTTTTCTCTCCCAGTGCATTGCCAGTGAAGCCTGCTACACAATGTTGAGAGAGTGCATACAAGAGAGCAGTAGCCCCAAATGTGCTTTTGGAAGACAAGGGATAAACCCATGTTGTAATTGTAAAAACTTTGTGTTTATGACAGTCAGTATTCTGTTCCAGAGGCTGCTGCAATCTTTGGTCTGAGTTAGATTAAGACTAGAGAACAGCCAAATTTTAGGCAGCTTGTGGTTGCTCACAGTCTTTGGACTGTTGTAGTGTAAGATGCTCACGCACAACCTTCTCTTCTACACTAAAACACAGAACAGCACCAAGGAGTCTAGTTCTTACAGAGGCACTGCAGTTCTGCAGTACTGTTGCTGAAGAGTACAGATGATCTTGCTTTGCTCAGAAGAAAGTGTGAACAAACATGATATCCTAATACAAAATGCTTCACCTTCTGTCAGTCATGTTTTACTATAGTCCCTTCTTTGTTCTGAAGGTTTATTTCTGTTTTGTCATTTATTTCTTTCCCTTTTCTCTCATAGTCCCATATTAATGGCATCCTTTAGATACAGAGGAGTTCACTGTGATTTTGAATTTGTCACCACAGTTTGCTTATACCATTATGTAAAAACCCTCCCATGCTATGAAGCAGACATAAGTAACAACTTCATCTCTGTGGAAAGAGTACATGCTATTAATTCTAGCACTCTCAGAGCTTTCTTCCTGGTTGTTTTTTTTTTGTTTTTTTTTTAACATAACTGATTTCTAAACATCGTCAGGCTCTCATTTTTAAGAGATGTAGGAGTTGAAAATGGTAGGTGTAATTCAGTTCATGGCTGAAACTATGCTTTTTATAGCACAATACTTCAGTTGAAAATATTTTAAAATAAGGAATGTCAGCACTAATTAGTTCATGACAAGGCTATCTTTAGGAAGCAGCTATTAATTCCAGGACATGCTAAGAAAGTGTTGCTAGATGAGACAGCACTTTCAGTCACCATGGAACTAGTGCACGGGGTTAAGGTCTAGATGACGGCTTAGTCTTCCCAAGTTCTGTTTCTTGCCAATTTTCTGCTAACTGAAAGTGGATATATTTCAGAAAGACACAAGACTGATTTTTTTGACACAAATAAAAGTTAAAGAGCTTTTTTATGTCTCTTCCCCTCTCCCTCACATCCTTCCCTTTACAGATGTTTTTATTAACATAATTTGACCATTGTTTCTTTCAGTGAGGAAACAAGTGGGTGAGAGTTACACGTTTCTGAACTGAATGATATTAACTTGCTTTTCCTCTGCTGGTTTTGGTCATAAAGGATGTATGAAGTGACTATGTGTGCAACTGATATCAATATTTTCTTATCTAGGTAGCTAGGATGCTTGTACTAAATATGCATATCTTCACTAGGTGAATCAAATCTACCCGATACATGGTGGGCTCAATATGGGTAAATATTAGGTGAAAATATTCTGCATCTTTAATAGGAAAGAGCATGTATCTTGAAATTCTAGTGTAGATACTGTAAACTAGAGGAATGATCACAGAATCCCATGGGACCACAGCTTTTTTGCAATAATTTCTTTTTTTGTCTCTTCTGCCGCTTATCAAATGTCTGCCAAAAAATAAAAAATAAAAAAAAAAGGAGGATCTTATTTTGATTTCTCACTGAAATTAAGAAAAATAAGTAGTGTTGTGTACATCTTCCTGAAAACTTCCTGAAACACTCCAGCTGGCATGATAATTTGGGAGATTAACTTGTTCAGCTGCTAGATTGTTTGTAAACAGTATTCTTTGCATAGATTGTGTTGTGGTCTCCCAAATGAAACAGCTGTGGATGTATTTGCAGTCTGAGAAAGCTGGAGCAGTGAGAGAAGCTTGCAATTTTAGTAATTGTTCTTCAGCTGACGTAGAGGCAAAGCCCATGGGAAGCATGTGCTTTTTCTCGTCTCTAACCCCACCCACGTGTTGCCATTTCACTTGAATGGATCAGAGTACTCAGCATTTAAGGCTTTTGGTAAATCAGGTTTGTGCGTGAATGTTTACTCCCAAATAGCAAAAAGAAAGGTTGTTGAAGACTTCATAAAATACAACTGTATTTTGGGAATGGTAAAATACAGAAGTTTTATAAGGTGAAGAATGGAATGAAAGACAAGGATCACAAATAATCCAGTGATAAGTTTTCAATAACAATAATGGAAATCTACTATTTGATTTCAACGTTCTGAGATTTCTTCCTAAGCCATTCCTTTCTATACTTCCTTATACAAATACACTAATCTTGCACCTGAAGCTTTAGTGACAAAGACAGAATGTTAATGGATTTGTATTCTTTTAGATAATCCCTTTTGTAGCAACAAACTCCTGAATGTCTTGAGATTATTTTAGTCCTGTCCTTGCTTTAGAAGGCAACTTCTAATTGATGACAGTTATGGTAGAGTGGAACCAAAAGTTTGCTGCACTTCAATAATTTTTTTCTTCTAGGTAGACAAGAATGTGCGTTTATTTACTATTTTATCAGCTATGCTGTCTTACAGGAAAGGAAAGATGCTATAGGAAAAGAAGTGATGAAAATAGTTTGTGTGTTTGAATATACTTCACCATTTTTGTACAAATGTAGCTGCTATCTTAATGCCATTACCGAACTGCCCTTAATTGGACACTCTAAGGAGTGGTAAGCAAAGAGTGGTAAGCAAACCACACTGAGAGAAGATACCTGTCAGACAAAGCAGAGCTGTGTATTTTTAAATACTGTTATGCAAGACAATTCCCAGATGGAGATTTGCCTTAAAATAACATCCCCCTCCAGCCTCCCCCCAATAAAATAAATAAATAAATAAGCAAACAAAGATGAGGGACATGAGAGAGGACCAGGAAGACTGACTGAGGTGTGTTTCCTTACCCTTCAGTTTGTATGTTGTTTTAATAGGGAACCTGTCATTATTTCTAGGATCTCTAAATGAAATGTGCAATCTTAGTACCTATGTGCTTTTATTTCCTGTTCTTTCAGATTTCCTTGGGGGATTTACTAGGTTAATAAAATGATTTTCACAGGCTTTTCCAAAACCCCATGAGGGCATTTGATTTCATTTGCTTCTGAATCAGTTGTGGTATGATGGCATCCCAAGAGTGCCTGAAATTGTGCAATGAACAAATATGCACCTTGAGTTGTGTTTTGAATTGTCAGTGCAACCAAGGAGGCAATAAGAAAACAGAAGCTACCTCTCTTTGAGAAAAATTTTAGGAAAATAACTATTTATTGTGCTTACGATGCAGGAAATCTCCCAAACAGCAAAACTGTAAAAAACAAGCACTGAAACCTTAATTCTGACCCCCAAACAAGTCAAGTTCAAACACCTCACAAATCAGTGCATAACATCTTCCAAAACATAGAAAATCCCTTAGGAAAAGTTTTCTCATAATTGGGAATTTCCTTGCAGAAGGTTGCTCAACAACTCTTAAGCAATATTTCCATTATGTGCAAAGACAAATCAAAATCTGGTGATGTTACAGAATGCATTCACTTGCTGCCTGTAACTGCATGTCCGTTCTTTGACTCTTTTACTCTCATCTCCTCCATAAGGTGAATGTGAATTGAGAACCTAATCCTGGAAACTGATCTTCCCAGCAGTGAAGTGGTATTCTAATAATTTATCTTGTACATTTCATCAGGACTAGCAACCAACATTCAACCAGAAGTACTTAAGATAGTTGAAAGCTTTCCTGACCATGGACCAGTTCATTCATTTATTCTAAATGATGAAAATTCAATCCACATTTTCATTCCGTTTAGAATTTATTTTTTGTTGCTCAAGGTTCTGGCTGAAGATAGGCAAAGGGAATAAATAAGATAATTACAGTAGACCTTTCATATACTTCTGGCCTCAGAACATAAGCAGTTAGTACAAAGGGAAGGACTAGGATCTGTTTTTTCCTACTATGATTTGCAATAGAGTTTTAAGAGGAAATTTATAGGAAAAAAGAGACAAAAATCTTTAATACGTGAAATGCCGTGGCAAATTTTCTTGCCTTTTTTACAGCTCTCACCTTTTTGTGCCTTACCCTGATCATTACCCTGGGTAATTCTAACAATGTAACTCTGAATTTCTTCTAAAATTTGTTTTTTTATCCCATGAAAAAAAGTTTTATCTCCTGAATTCCTAATACTTTCTTTTATTTCCGTGCTGTTACCTTTTTAGGAAAGTGCTATCTGTGGATGTGAAGTTGTACCTTTTCTTATTCACATCCCCAAAATCTCACAACTTTCTCTGAGTTAGTGCAGTGCAGTTAGCGGCAAGCCAAGTTCACAAGCCAGGAGAGTTTGACATCAGCGGGAGTTGTCTCAGAAGGGAGCATGCAATGTGACTCCAGAAAGGAGCCATGAATTCCTGAAGCTCTTTGCAAAATAAACAAAATGTTGATATTTGTGGTGAGCTGAACATCTGCATTTCTTTCTGAGAAATAAGCAAATGTTGAAAATGCCATTTTCCCCCAGTTGTATTGAATTCAACAGTTGACAAAACTTGGCTGTCAAAAGTACTTCTAAAAGGAATGACCAATAAAGAGTGATGTCTTCTATTGCATTGAGAAGACAGATGTACTAACCTTTTTTTTTTTTTTTGTGGCTTGCACACGTTCATGTCTTGTGGATGCTGGTTGCACTTCTGGTCTTGATGTGTTTATTTATCGCCTCTCTGGATATTAGTCCATGCGTTAAAATTTAAGGCTTATCTTCTCAAGGAACAGCAACATAGAAAGTAAAAAAAGATAAATCTCATGCTTAGGCTAAAAGGTTGTTGTTTTTCTTTTTTTTTTTCAGGGAGAGTTTCTGAAAGAACATCGAAACTTTTCTAAAAACCCTAGAACTAAATCTTTATGAACCAAAATTTATGAAAATATTTGTAAATTTATACAGCATCTGAGAAGTATTTCTGTAAACCTGGGCTATCACATTTTAGTTTACTTCAAACCACAAAAAAATTAAAGAGTTTTGTTATTTTTTTAAATAACTTTGACTGATGTGATTGGTTTATTTTTTGAAAAAGTTTACTTCTCAAATCATACTATTTCAGAAAACACAAGATGAAGAGAAGAATATTCCACAAAGCTGTTATGATGTATCCAAAAAGTAACATTTACTTTCTAAACTTGTTTATCAAAGAAATTTGGATGCCTTTCAGAGAAAGAGGTCTGGTGTACAGGGTTTGTTCTTTTGGTGTCCTGGGTTACTCATGGAATGATGACCAAGGCTGAAATTCCTTCTTGAAATGAATTGGGCAGTATTAACTCTCAGCTCACCCGTATTTTGGATGATTTTCCCAATAGTTGGGGTGGTGAAACTCGCTGTTATTGTGAGCTAAGCCCCATATTTCACACTATCAAAGATCAAAATGCTGTAGCTCAAAAGCTGAGGAGAGGAAACTGAAAGAACTTCAGAGGCAGGATTTGACAGCAGTTCCCTGAGGCTGAACATGTCACTTGTCACTGATCCAGGCAAGCAATATTGGCCATGTTGGCTGCTTTCTTCTCCTAGAGAAGGGTCCAGTGCATGCAGCCAGCACTGTTCCTGCAAGACCAGCCTCGCTTACCCTGGGCTGGCACAGAATGGCCCTTGGACTTCCTACAGGTTGGTTCTAATCCAAATGCAACGGGACCACCAACTCTAGTACACAGGGTCAGGGGCACAAAGCTTTTTTTTTTCATGATTGTTTTTTGACTCCGGTTTGATGACATAATTAAGTATGTTCGATTTGTTCTTTCTTGAATTAAATGTTTTGTTCAATTTCAAATGATCTGTTTTAATTGGCTGAGCATGTGGAAACATTTGGATGCAAAACATTTGGAAACAGATTGATCCAAAACAATAACTGCTAACTCTTTCTTTCTGTTGGCTACTGAACCAAAAAATCAATTACTTAAATGGCTTCAGTTTTAAGATCAACTGCAGAAGAACTGACTAGCATTCTGCATTTGTGTGAACCTGAAAACCAGAGTGAAATGTGAAGCTGTGGATCAAAACCAAAGCAAGGTCAAAGAAGATCCCAGAGTAGAGAAGTGAGGGTAGTTTGCTCATTTAGTTGTAATTCTTTCTGATGCACTTGAATTCAATCTGAAATAATCTCAGAGTCCCTTAAAAGTCAATGTTACTTGGGATTCAGGGTTTTCTTTAGTCTTTTATAGATACAGAACTACAACATCAATTGTCAAGATTATAACTGTTTTTAGATGATGTACCTACTCTGGTTCAGAAATAAATAATGTCAGCAGCAGGTTTAGATCTAAACTTTGTGTCAAATCTTAAACTTTTAAAATGTCAGCATAGCTTTTTGGATTAAGAGTTCACATTTTAAGGCAGAATCAGAGTTACAACATCCAAGCCAGTGTGGTTATTTGGTGACTTCAACTGGGATTTCCCAATCAGCTGCAACTGTAGTTATAAAGGATGGTAAAATACAATGTGTGGGAAGAGATAGGCTGAAGGGAATACACCATATATTTTCTTTAAGTGCTCTGATATATTCAAAAAAATAACCTAGATAATTGACTATTCAAGAATAATTTGTCCATTTTGTAAGTGGATTTTATTCTCAGTGCACAGAAAATAGAATAACTCTCTAGCTTCATAGTTTCTCTGACAAGGTGACTGATAACATCTTAAAAGACAAGCAATATACATAGTTGCCTAATGATTTTAATTAAACTTGAACAGTTTCCTCTAAAAACTGTACCTCTGTTTCTTCTAAAAACAGTACTGTAAAGAATAAACTAAGCATATATTTTTCTTTGAGTGGAACAATCCTGCATAATATAGTGATCCTTGTACAATATATACATTTGGGGGATTTTGTCAGAAAAATTAGAGATTAATAACAGAACTGATGTCTCTTTTCAGAAGGAATAATCAGGGTTGTTTTTTTGTGTCTTTAATCACTACAGATAAGGAAGCTGGAGTTATTCTTTCTGATATTTAACGATCATCTTAATTTAACAAGCCTTTGACTTGTTTTTCTATGCACGCTGAGTCACATCACCAAAAAAGGGGTAAGTGATGACGTACAATAGATTAATACCTATCCCTTGAAAATAGAAATGTAGAATTATTACGTATGCAACTATTTATGGAAAATGTAAAATGAAAACTCAGTGTCCTTACATACACTGCAGACAAATAATAATCGTAATACTCTATCAGACTCTTGGTCTGATGTTCACATCTCAAAATGTACTAGTTGAAACTGAAAGACTATTCATCTCTCTCTGGATTTTTCTAATTAAAAATATATTGTAAAAATAATCTGATCATACTGAAACAGTTAGAATATGTTAATCTAATGTAATAGGATTGTTAGAAATGCTAACCGTGGGTTTAAGTCATCATTTTCCACTATAATTCTGAATTACCTCCATTGGCAGTAACCATACCTAGAGCTCTTCCATACTTGGCCAACAGTTCTGACAGACACAACAGCTTTGAAACTGGGATTAAGAATGTGAAAGAATATCCCCAGTACCAGTCATACATGGACACAGATCAAAGTCTGCTGTAAGAAAAATATGCATCTCTTGTGTCTGGATTTCTATTTGACTTTTGCAAAAAAGGTGTTGGAGAATCTGTTTTGTTCCCCTTGTAAATTCTGAATGAAAAAATGATTCCCTTATGTTGTAACCAAATGTAGTGTGTACTAGGTTAAATTGAATTTATGAGAATGGTTTAAAAGATGTGATTTTTTCTTGTGTATATTATAGTTCCCAGAAGTCATAAAGACAAGCACAGTGAACCATTTTCCTTTATTAGACTAAAAAATTACCTGGCTCTGTACCTGAAAACAGTTATCCGTGGTGAGTGCTGGTTCAGGGGTGAAAGAAAACACATACAGTGGGCTAGGATGAGACGGTCAAGGATGCATAGAGAACAGAGGAAAGAAATAAAAAGGCTACTGAGCAGAAAAGAGGCATTTGCTAGATGTTTAAAGGTCTGTTCATACAAGAAAGCTGAAGACAGAGGAGAGGAGGCAGTGTGAGCACATAGAAAATCTGAGTAAGATTTCAACTCACCTGAGCTAACAGGCATTGATGTCCTTAGAGTTTCATTTCATTTTCCTTCATCTGTTAAAAAGTGAATGGGTATTCTTTCACTTCATGTATGGGGATGAGAATCACTGAGAGTTTTATGGTCACCCAGGAAGTCTGCAGCAGAACAATGAACTAAACCAGGAATTTCTGAGTTCCACAGGAGAACTCATTTCCTCTCTGTGGGAGTTTCTACTGCCAAATTGCATTAGATGAGAGAACTAGTCCCTTTCATTTATATTTCTTTAAAACAAAATTTAATTAAGGCCAAATTCAATACATCACAAATACATCACCAAGATGACTGTGAAATGTTGAATAAATCTCTAAATCCTAATGATAGGATCGGCTAATGATGAAAATGAGATTGCAAGATTATGGAAAGAGGCAAATAAGTTATCTGAGGAGATAAATGTGGTTAATGTTTCAAGAAAAAAGAATTGATAAAACTCTGAGAAGCTTTTCTATTTTGGTAAAAAAAAAAAACTTGTTTGTGAGGTTGAATATGCCAGAATAGTTTTAGTGCTCATTTATTATGAAATAAAATCTGCTGTTTGAATACTGTGTCTCATCATATCCCTGGGGATGTTTACATAAAGGAAAACAATCTGCCCATGTTAAAATTTTTACTCATTTCCTTCATTTTCCAGTTCTTTCTTGAACCTATCCTTTGAAAAGGATATTGCTCAAGTCATCAGTGGACAAGAACTGCACAAGGAAAGGAAAACTTTATGCAGAGTCTTATGGATCCCTACTAGATTCTATGCACTGTTTATCACCTTCTAATCTCTTTAGCGATGATCTTCATTTTCAGGGCAACAGTGCGTTCTGTACATCAGCTCCAGGATAAATGACTCTTCTGTTTGTGTCTGTTAGCTGTCCTGGGACACAAATTAGGTTGTGATTTACATATGATAACTGCATAGATACTCCCAAGCTATCTTCTCTCTTCTATTTTCCTAGGTACTAATACACTCCAGGTATCATCTTGTATCTCCACTCTTCTAAAATGTTTCCTAACTTTTCACTTAATTCATTTAATTCTTTATTATTCCTAGCTGCACTAACTTTTCACCTCTCATAGCATATGGAGTTTTGACCATGCTGTTTGTCTACTGCCTTTACATTCCAACATATTTCTGTGTGCTTTCTGGTTCCTGTTACTCTCTAATTAAATAGCAAAGGCAATATGATACCTCCACCCATATTAGTGCATCCACTTGTTCTTCTCTTATCCTTTTCTGTTTTGCTTGACAATAATTTTCTTTTCTTTGCCAGGCTTTTGGCTTTGTAGTCATTTTTTTTAATGTGTCCTGAGAGGGCATATTACAGGGGAATAGTATCCTAAAAGCCAATGTGAACAATGTTTTATATTTTAGCAGGTAGGTGGCGATTATTCTAGGCCAGCTATTTTTCCTGGTTTCACAGAATCATAGAATCACAAGGTTGTAAAGGACCTACTAGATCATCTAGTAGAACCATCCACCCATTACCATTATTACCACAAGCTACCAAACCATTTCTCGTAGCTCCTCATTCAGATGGCTCATGAACACTGCCAGGGACAGTGATTCTACCACCTCCCTGGGCGGGTCATTCCAGTGCCTGAACACTCCTAAGAGAAAAAGCTTTTCCTTATGTCCAATCTAAATCCTATTCTAAATTTAAATCTAATTCTTCATGTGTACTATTAGTAATTGCACAGCTTCTCTCTCAGCCCTTAAATAAAAAAAAAAAAAAAGAACTCTAGACATCCAAAAACTCCAAAAGTAAAATAGGCTCCAATACAAGAATGCAATTTCTCAGTTTTATCCAACATCTTGTTTTATATCAATCTTGGTTTATACAAATCTCAGTTTATAGAGCTGCTGTGTCTTCCAAGATCAGCATTCTGCTGTGTTTAAAGGTGATAATGTTATTTTCTGAGTAGAAATGATGTTTCTTCTTCAGTGGAGAAAAAAATATATGAAAAAATACATCCAGTCTTGATCTTCTTTCTTATATCAGATCTTTAGCTAGGCTGTTAAGGGCAAAAGTGGTGCTCATTGCAAAGACTAATTATCAACTACGATGCTGATGTTGTAATACAGAATTTATTATGAGTTGTGGTAAGAAATTTCAGGTCATACAAGGGTTGTAGTCTACGGCAAGGAAAGCTGTAAAACAACACTTACTGCAAACAAGTTAGGCAGGAACTGAATACTTGCAATTTTTGTTGGAGAGCAGAGTATCTTCACATCAGTAATCTCCCTGGTACTTTTTATCTCTGTGGATTCCCAAGCAATGCACTGCTATTTTGCTTCTTAGAATGAAGCATAGGGTGAAATGTGGGCACACACTGAAACTCCATTTTAATAAATTGATATGTTTGACCTCCTGGACCAGGACTGGAAAATATGGTAGGATTTTTTAAGTGTTTAAGTGAGTTTGCTGCTTTATTGCTGTTATGATGAAAGTCAGGTCCTTGGTCTACTCAAGCATTTTTGAAAATGAGCTTTTCATTTTTCTGGTAAGACTGGTATGGAGATTTTGTGTGATTTCCTTGGTGCTGTAACGTGCATATAGAAATACATTCTGTTCGGGTATGACAGAATTTATATTGAGTTCATGGACAATCATTCAGGATCTCCCAGAGCACTTGTGAGTGGGAGGCACAATATGAATTCAAAAGCTGTCTCAGTATGACAGAAATTGGATCATAA
This sequence comes from Cyrtonyx montezumae, assembly GCF_038088225.1. Taxonomy (NCBI): domain Eukaryota; kingdom Metazoa; phylum Chordata; class Aves; order Galliformes; family Odontophoridae; genus Cyrtonyx; species Cyrtonyx montezumae. Next base: position 10,968,174 of record NW_027071825.1, read on the forward strand.
GTAGGTAATATAGATATTTAGATACAGAAACAAAATAACATGAGTCAGATGTCCATAGAAACTGCAATTTGTTAGTCTGCAACTGAGGCAGAGCATTGGAAAAAGTTATTTCTCTGCAGAAGGGACCGAAACAGACAAACTTATTTTATCTGGGAGGCCTGCTGTTTCTTAGATTTAAAAGCAGTTTTTATGTTTACAGATGATTATATGTGCTGAGTCCAGATTTAAAGAAGGACAAAGGCAAGAGTTTACACACTTCAACTCCTGTACTTATGGGAACAACTTATTTCACAAACGGGATAAATATATGCTTTAACTATGCTCAATTAAATCTGTGGGACTGAACACAACCAAATCAATTTTGCAGTTAGCTTTTTGTGAAGGAGACATAAAACTGCTCCATACTTGGAATGATTGCACATTTATAGTAATGCCAGTTAATCACAAGGCAGACCTACAGTTTTAATAAAAATATGGTCTGGTATATTATGATGAAGTGGTTCTGATTGCAAAAGCTATAGCCTGCTAAATTGTAAACTCTCATGGAGGTTAATTTTAAAATCAGTACAAAATGCCAAAGATCACGTACTTTTTTACATTTAATCAAAAAAGTATAATAGGGTTAGACGTGAAGTACTGCTACTCAAAACTGTTGGAACCATACCTTGTTGAATTTATTAACAGTTCTTTGCTGAGCACCTGATTCACAATATACTGAATGTGATTCAAGTGTTCAGGTTCTTTGCAGTCTATAAATGTAGCTTTATGCAGTAGCATGAAAGAAACAAATTTCATGAAGGAAAAAACTAGTATGAAATATAAATTAGTAAAAGTGGCTGTCTCCAGCAAAATTGTGTCAGAATTCCTGACTGAATTATTCATTCAAATTCAGGCCCACTTGAAAAAAAAAGAAAGACAGGAATTCAATTTCTGATGCAGATATGCTCCTGTCAACAACATAAACATGGGAGAAGTATGTAGTAGCATAAATCTGAGCTTAACTACATTTCTGATTTTCTATGTTAACTGATTTTTTTGTATAATCTTTCATAAGAAGTGAGCATTTATATTTTACTAAAGCAGATAATATTGATTACAGTTTTTCCTACTGATTTTTAGATAGATTTTAGAATGACTTTTGATGTTTATTCTTGTAGGTGATTGAAATTTGTTTTTCTTCTGACTTTTTAGCTTGAGTTCTCATGCTTAATTAGAAACAAATTGTTTGCCAGTGTTATACTGCCCAGACTCTGAAGCTTGCACTTCGGCTTTAATTAGGTCACCCGGGAGAATGTGAACTACAGCATAAGTAACATTTCAGATTGCATGAATTTATGACCCATAGGAACACGGGTGAGTTTATAGCTAAGTGTGATTGAGGTGTTCTAGACACACCCTGTACTGGATCATGTTTCACTGCAGGCAGTTAAAGCAAACAGAAGTGTGTGGTTCTCTTGCTCATATCTCTCCTGATTTTCTGTTCCTGAAGTTTCCCGCTTTATTTCTAAGTATTCCTATGGTGCATAGTGGGTAGAAGAGTTCTCTTTTTCTAGCCATAAAAGGACATGATTAAAAAATGCTCTTATCAATAATTGAGAGTTGGAACAAGTTTTGGAACTGGTGGTAGGATGTAACCTATATGATGCAAGGAAAAGCACTGGCTGAGGCGTGGGCATGAGCAAAGAGAAGAGTCATTTAAACTGCAGTGCTGGGAAACACTCATCCAAAATCTAGCGGAAAAAAAAAAAAAAAGATCTGTGATCCTGTGTTTTATCAGGGCACAGCAAGGTAGACACCGCATTGTGGTTATGCATGAAAGAGAAAAACTGTAAGAAAGTATTTCCTGTGATACTGAATAATTTTAATTAGACAAGACAAACTTAATTAGCCTGGTATAGGATTATGTAGAGGACAGCCAATTAAATTCCAAGCAATTTTCTGTGCCAAACAATTATTTCTGGAAATGAAAAATAATGGAACTTTTAAATGAGAAATTCTGGTCAGGTAGATGAATTTTGTACAATCCTTAAGCTTTATTTTTTTATTTGCTGACGTAACTGTTTAATGTGAATGATCTGGTGTTGCTAAACAGCTGTTGATGTCCTGTGTTGAGAAACCAAATTTTTCTGTAGACTTTGTTTCACTCTCTGCACGCACACCTGAAATTTAGTAGTGGCTAACTTCCTCGCAAGTATTTCAGTGAAGAAAATTTAAAGTACTGATTATTCTACTCTCTGCACCAGCAAAAGTCTTGGGTGCAGTTTGTCCCAGTACATTCTGGTGTAATGTGCTATAATTCTGGGGAGGGCTGAGTTGTGCAAAGATAAATAATGTAATGGCTTAGTTGAAAAAACTTAAATCAATGGTGATGATGTCACATGATCATTTTCCACGTTCCAATCTGTAACTTGTTTTTCTCTGAATCAAAAGCACTAATTATGAGGACTTGATCCTTTAAGAGATTTTCATATTTTTCTTCTTTCCTTCCTTTTAGTGTGTTTTAAAACCACAGTGGTTAGCCTTAAAACATGAGTCAGCAGTGCAATGGTGCGATAGTTTGCAAACGAGAGCTGTGCCATGCTCAGAACAAGCATGTTGCTACTTGATACCCCAAAGGACTCAGGACAAATGTTGTCTCCAGTTGTGGACATTGTTCAAGGCTGGATGTGGCTCTGGGCAGCCTGGTCTAGTGGTTGGCGGCCTTGTCCATGGCAGGGGAGTTGAAACTAGAAGATCTTTGATGTCCTTTTCAACCCAGGCCATTCTATGATTCTAAGCTTGTTTATAGAAGGTGCAGACTAATTTGCTTTTCAAAATATGAAGCAGGAGAATGAGCATTATGTTTTCAGATCGTTAGTATTTTTTTAACTTTGTTTTCTATCTGAATTCTTTAGAATGAGGGTTGTCCCTTTATCTGTTACTGTATCTATCTATCTATTTATTTATTTATTGCTATGACATAGAAAAACCTATCCCTCTTTTTTACTTCCATTACAGTCTGTGTATTCTCAAGAAAAATAACAGATGTCATATAGAGATATTAACATCTCACAGATACTCACACATTGCACTCACAGGTCACCCTGAATGTTGCTATATTACTGACTAGCTAAATAATTAGCAACTCACCTCCTGTTTGTTATTCTGATGTCAGTGTTAGGCAGAGCACTTGACCAAAACCTTAAAAACCACTTGCTATACAAAGCCAGTGATGAATTTCAGATCACACTGAATTTCATCGTAGAGTATACTGGCAAAGAAAGGAATCTGTGCTCAGTACTCTTTCAAAATCCTGAGTCATTTTGACCTATTCTTTTGTAATACTGTATATTGCTTATGATACGTACTACACTGCCTGTGGCATTTACTGCGGTTACTGAAGCTGCTGGTATATGTTGCTGAAAAAAATATTTTCAAAATGAAACATGGAAACGTGATATTGGAAAACTATAACTTTTCCTGGCCATTTGACTCTGAAGTTGTCATGAGACAAAGAGATTTAATACAGATTTTATTTTATTTTTTATTTTATTTTATTTTATTTTTGGGGCATGGAATTTTTAAAAGCAATTATTGAACATGTAGCTGTATAAATTATGATGTTATCAATATGGATACACAGTCTCAGAAACATCTCCCCCATCCACCCACATAGCTTATTTCAATCAATATATTTGAAAAGTAGAGCTGCTGAGAAAAATGAGACACATTATATACTTAATAAACAATAAATAGTCAATTTTATATTTATGCTCTCAGAAACAAGTATCAGTTCTGTAATCAGTTTAACAGAGCTGAATTGCTGTAGTAGTTGTCTTCTTTGCTCCAAATAGAGCTCTTGTGCGCACTGTACTTTATATTTAGGTTGTGGATATTACTGCTTAACATATAAATCTCTAAAAAATTGGTAGCTTAATGTTAGAAAGAGGGAAATGTGAAGTAAAAATCTGCCACTTTTCTTCTTTATTCAAAAACTGAAATTTCTAGTCTTCTATTTTATAGCTTGATAGTGTCTTTCAAAAAGCCCCATTTGTCTGTGTTATATTCACGAATCTCACTGTATTTCTACAAATGATACCTGCTATTCTCATACCAAGAAAAATCTACTTGTGCACTCACTATTTATTTTATATTTCACTACAAAATGTTTTGGAGATTCCAAAAGTCTACTTTTGTAGATGATGCCTAATCTAATCTACTGAATATCAGTTCATGACCAAGGCCTAGACATCGTTCCAGGCTTTGGTTGATATGATATACATTTGAGCTGAAGTTCTGGCATTTAAAAGAAAAAACTGATAGAATGGCAAAGCTAAATTAAACAAAAGAAAATAAAACAAAAAACCTCTTCAGACTTGGTTAAAAAATAAAAATAAAAAAAATTTACTGAATAAACTTTGTTGACCCAGGCTGTCAGACTTGGCATTCCTATGCAGGGTTGCATCAGTGCTTTACGAGAACATGAACATTCACCTCTCACCTTTAGTGCACTCTTTTGATACTTTCCATTGCTCAATTTACCCCAGCAAGTTAGTTATACCTCCTTGGGCTTCACCCTAAACTATTCCTTTTCCTCTTTCTTCGGTGCTTACACTTCTGCAGAATACAATTCCATTTTATTTTTGCTAGCTAATTAATTTACCCATTACAATATTTCCTCAAAACTTATATTTGTCATTCCACTCCCATAATCATTTAATTTGATTCATTCAAAACTCTTGGGTGTCTTTTTGGTGGTAAGGTATAGCAATCTGTATTTTTCTTGCCATAGTGTCATCAGTGAGGAAATGGTAACACATTTTCCTAGATAATTCCTCTGCCAGTCAGCTTTCATAAGCTCTTTAGAGGATCTCAGAAGAGAGTGGATAATTAACTATGAAAACTAACAAAAAAATAGTTGCAAAGGCAGATGCTCTTGAAAAAGAAATATAAGGGCTACAAGCCATTCAAAATGGGAACTTGCTGGCAGTTTTTATTGCTTAAGTAGAGATCAAATGCACTAAGGCCTGATGTGATAAAAGCTAGAAGTTTGATCCTTATCCTAAGGGCTATGTATTTCCCATAGGGGAATACATCTGACATCACACTGCCCAATTACTTAATGTTCAAAATGAAAATAAAGGGATCAAAGCCATTATTCTGGAAGTAGTGTCTCATAAACCCTGATATTTTATCAAAATTTTACTATAACTGTGTAGTATAGTTATATTAGATGAGTATCTTTGTTCATCACTTTTCTGTCTCAAATCAGGTTACTTAAGGTCTGCCTTGCTTTAATTGCTGTGCTACACAGTGCTAGTATTTATTTTGTTCTCGTATTTCTTTCATCTCTTACCTGTTTTTACTTTTACTCTGTAAATAGCTCTATACCTGTTGCTATTTCCCAGGTTAGAAAATAGAAGTCGTATACTCTGTTTCTTGGTTTACCATTAACTAGCTATGACTTCAGGCAATCAGAATGTTTAAATGCTACTAATTCTTTTGTTACTAATTAGAGCAATAAATTGAAAAAATCCATAATGTGTTTTAATTTGGGTTCATTTCACATTTCTAAGCACATTCAGCTTTTCTTCCACCAGCTGTATGCCAAATGCTTTCTTCTTTATGTGCTATTGTGAATCCAACTCAACATATTTTAAAGTCAGTTGCTGTTCTTTACGTGCAAATTCTTTTCAGAAGGTGGCTCTGCGGTAAAAGCTGCTTAAATTCAATCATAAGCAGTGACAAGGTGAGGCTGGATTTATTTATTTTTTTACAACAATTACTATTACTATAGCATTACTAATGGAGTCACAAGCTACTGGAGAAAGGTCAGAGTTTTAAATGCCAGAAGTCAGACTTGCTCTTTCCATGCTTGCACAGAAAGATAAATAGCTATGGGATCTACTGGGTCACATACTGATACAAATGCAAGTGATTAGCCTTTAAGGTCCTTTGTGACATGTCTGAACATGCTTCTGCTTTGAATATGCGAAGCTCAACTTTCTCATCAAGCATAAGTGCATGGAAAGTGTGGTTGCAAAACTGTAATTAACAGATGTTTTATCTCTATTACTGTGTCCTATGATGCACATGTGCCCATCTGATTATTAAATCCTTGCTTTTGAGATTGTTTTGGTCAATGCAGTCTTGCAGAGGTCTGTTAGTAAACTTGAATGCTTCTTTGTCTGTCTAACACAGCCAACCCTCTACTTCTCAGCAAATAAAGCCATAGAAAATCAGTGCAAGGACTTGTAGTAGATATAATTTCCCTTTAACCACTTCTTTCATAACATTCTCTCAGAACTCGGTGGCATAGTCCCTCTCCAAACACATTCTTCACTCTTTTCTCCAGTGGAACTCCACCAGTGCTGTTCCTGGAAATATGATCTTTCATTAGCTCACTGTTTATCAAACCCTGCTGGTTATCAAGAGTGACTGGTTTATTGAGTTTTCAGAGGTAAATTTTCTGCTCAGCTTATGCCTATATCTATACAGATTCTATTAATTCAGTAAGAGCTGGATGGATACATGACTATCACAACAAAAATGAAAATTCTTCTAATTAATGATATAAACTTGTTTGCCACCTTTCTTCAGCACAGATATTACTTGAGGTAAGCCAACTCTGTGAGAATTATTTATAATAAAATTAGATGAAATTAATTAAATATCTCCACAGAGAGACTTCTTCACATCATATGTGAGTGTTTTTCACTTTCATTAAGACGAAGCAATTTCTCCATCCAACATCACATTCTGCCAGAAAATCCAACTGTTTTCATTTAGTTGGAAACCTTGAGACTGAGTTCCTGCATAGGACTGTGGTTTGTTGTTGAGTCTAAAGTTCAAAAATCACACTTTGCTTTAAGATATTAGCAATTTTAGGAAAAAGGTCATGGAAATATAAACCCCTTTTGAGAATAAAATCTGCTCATCTAAATTATTGCTTTACTTTAATTTCTTTCTGGTTACTTTGTTATACACAAAAATATATATTTATTAACATTTTTTATGATAAAATGTGGGGATAATATTTATCATTTGTATGTAGCAATCATAATCCTGCATTTCTGTTGAAGTATAACTGTGGTAGCATGGCTTGGAGAGAACTATATCTCTCAAACTTACCATTTATCCATTCTGAAACTGCATTTTGTGCTAATCGGGTTGCAATTGTATTGCTTGTAACGCAAAGCCCCCTGAAGTTAATGGAAATCTTCCCATTGGTTTTTAATGAATTTTGGATTTTTATCTTCTCATGAAAGTAGCACTGAAGTATTTTTTCTTTAAAATAGGAAAAATGCTAAGAGGAGAATCTGGTTGAAAAAATGTATGTCCAGAAATAGAAAGAATCTGCAGTGAAATGCATGCTTTACAATGTGTTACAACAGAATGTTAATGAATATTTCACTACATGGCATACATTAAATGACAGCACTCTGAATGCTGAATTTATTTCATAATTGAAAAAATTATGTTAACATCTTTAATAAAATTGCACAAAAATACTACTGCATAGTTCGGTGAGAACTGGCCTTGTGAGAACATACATCAATTACAAAGTCCTATTTTTGATTTGTTAACATCTTTCTGTTTACTTGAAGAAAGTACATCGTTTAATTTTCTTTGACTACATCTTGTAGACTTGCAGAGCTTTGCCAAGCTTGTACTGCCAGGAAGCTCAATACTCTGCAATGTAAAACAGATGGGTAATAATTACCTTTATAGATCCTTGTTTTTCCCATTATTAAAATGTAAATAACTTTTCTACCACTTCAAACATTTGTTAAAATTGAATTTTGGAAGACAGAGGATAAAAATTATCTAATGATATAAAAATGTAAAGGTTACAGTGATGATTGATTCCAAGTAGATCTCTCCCATCATTTTTACTGACTTTTATAGGATTTTTCTTGTTGTGAATTTTATTCTTTCTATCTGGAAAGAAACTTTACAAGTGGACAAATTTCTTCAGAAATGCTTGTTTTTTACTGCTTAACTCATTACATTACTCATTATATTACACAAATGATTAATAAATAAGAATTATATAATTAGCAGTATTAAATTTGTAACTAACAGCTTTTCATTATGTCTATAAAATGAAAAAATATCGGTTTTCTTTAACTATTCTCTGGGCTTTATGTGTTAAATCCTATTTCTGCCAAAATTTGACTTCTCTGTTTTTGATGCAGAAGAAATGATGACATATTTCTAAAGCACAGTCTCAAAATTGGAAACAGAAGACACAAGATTACAAAGACAGCAGATGTAAAAGCTGGAAAATCATCATAGATGAGGAGGTATACAATTAGGAATCTATTAAAAAATGTATATTATTAGCCAACAGAACTCCATCAGTTTATCTCCTTTCACATTCACAAAAGCAAAAGAATAAAATGTTAGAGATGCTTTTGATATTCTTCTTAAATGCAGCTGTTTCTTGATACTTTGGTAACTGTAATGAACTGATATTATTCTGATCATGATTTTGTAACAAAATTTGAAATTAGTAAATCATGCTTATTTTACAAACAGCAGCATTAATTACAGGTAATTAACCAGAAAGAAAGGATTTAACTCAGTTGAGGCTTTGATTGCCCTATCAGTATCTGCTCACAAGAAATGACAGATGACATTTTTCATTTCTTTGTGAGTTAGTTTCAAATGTCTTTTTATTCTTGCATGAATTGGAATAGATGTATCTGAAAATGAGAGCATTATATTTCATCCTAATTGCCTGAGAGATACTTGGCTTGTCAGGGCCCAGCATGGAATAGTGGATGATGACACTTGACAGTGAGTCAAATGCAAGGACTGTTTTTACATTTCCGGGAAGATCACTTCAGCCCCTTCTATCAGTTTATTCATGTAGATTGCAAACTTTTCAGGAGTGAGGCTAGTTGTTCTACTGTTCTTACCATCCTGATCATGCACTGCTGTGAAATAAACTGACAAGCTTTCCCTGTTATCTGCATTTCTCCAATATCTTCTTCTCCAAACTCTTCAGCTTTTCACTGACTAGCAAGAAGTAACAAATTTTAGATGGAGTATTACACAGCCTATAATATATAAACTGTTTCATGTGCAAATTATCATGGAACAGGATTAGGAATGTTGTGGAGTCATATGGACCTTCTATAGTGCTGAGACTTGGAAAATCCTTGTAGAAGTGCACCATACCGCTGCCCAGCAGCAGGTGCTGAGATTTTATTTCCACAAAATTATTTACAAAGTTAATGGACCACGTTTATCACAAACAGTAAGAAAAACTGGATAGAAAAGTCTTCCTCTGTGTTGAATGAAGGAGATATGTCACAGATAACATGCAGCTTATTAGCTCCTCCGAAGCATTCTTCTCATTAATTTTCATAAACCTTAGGGTAAATCATCCCTATTAGGGATGAAATTGTTTCTTGGAGAAGAGGATAAATGAATCCAGCTCTCTAAGTAGTAAAGTCTTATTTTAGTGATATGTCAGGTGCCTGTTATAGCTGGTTAGTGGAGAAAAATTGCCAAAAAAAGTGGTTTAGAATTCCTCCTTCAAAAATAATGTAACTATGGAATAGTATTTTAAATGTGATATGCTTCTCTTCTTAATTAACTTAATTAGAAGTCTCCTGGGTTAGTAGCTATTCTGTTCAATTACCTTTATCAATAATATCACCCTTTACCATAAGTCTTAGATGAAAACTAGCTCCATTTAAACAGAATTTTTTTTTTTTTTGAGACAAAAGTGATATGTGGACTACATCTCTGCAGTGCATTCAGAATCACAGGTTTAGAAAGAGAAACACTTCTTTAAAACAGTTGCTCATACCTGTGCATCTAGTGTGTAGCACACTGCAACTATTTATTGAAGTTTTGAGAGAATACAAATTTTTAAAACTTGTTTGTGAACCTGACAGTATCTGAAGACATAGTTCTCTATCTGTCTGATAGACCAGAAACTAAATGATGGATAATATAGAATGACTACTGGACCTCTTAAGGAACTCTTAATGACTGTGGGTCATTGATTTCCAGTATTTTATTTCTTTTAAATCACAGTGGAAATTCTTTTTGCAACTGATAGAGCAATGTGAACCTTTCATTTCAGAATATTATTAGAAATATTTCATCTGTCAAAATATCACCTATTATGTCCTTGAACAAGCAAAGAAACTAAATAAATAGCACCGATGTATATTGAAGGCATGCAGCTGGCATATCCCTAATGAGATTTATTTATGTAATGGACTTACTTTCACCATTAAGTCACATAGCATAAATAAAATACGTTAGGGCAATTTGAAGGAAATGATTTCTTTATTTAATTTGACCTGAGCAGAATGATTGAAATGAATACTTGCTGAAAGATTTCTTCAGACTTGGTTTTGCATTGTCTCCATTCTGGAGAAAAAAAGAAGAGAAAATGAGTTAAAATGGTTCTGCCATTTTGTATCACTTTGTAGACTGTTTATTCTTATGTGTCAGAATATTAAAGAGGTGACTCATAAGAGAACATTTTGTCCCACATATTTAAAATGGACAAAAGAAAATGATGCTGTTGTTATGAGTAGAACAGTAGTTCCAGACTTGATTAAACCTACTCACTACAAATTACACCATCCTCAAGAGGAAAAAGTCATTTTGGTAGGGGTGATGTGTCTCCTCTGGCCATCTAAGGATGAAGGCCTGTGGCACCATGGAAAAGTAGATAATTCATATAATCATAAAGGAGTCATCCCTCCGTTATGACTGTGAAATGTCATATTGGACCTCAAAAATATTTTTTCCTATTATTAAGTATACTATTGATTAAAGCAAGCCAAATGGATACCAGCTTGCAAGATATTCTTGAATGAAATGCTTCAAAATTAATTGACTTTTAGGAATAACACTCTCAGATTATGTCTGTAGTCAATTTTTAAAAAGCAGTTAAAAGATGTTTAAGTGGCACACCTGCTCTAATGTTTGTCTTGCTGTTGTTTTGTTCTTGCCTCATTTCTAAGGGGAAGACTTGTACAAAGTAATGCATAAAAATATATGGAAGAACTATGTACAGAAGGATTTGCATCTTTGCACGTGCGTGCAATGACATAATAGAAAGAAGGTTTCAAGAAAGTACCACGTACACAAGGCTTGCAAATGAAGAAGAAAGAGAGAATTACTGACCTCCAGTTCTTCCAGTCAAAAGCAAGTCAGGTACTGTCTGTAATAATCAAACAATTTTAGCATGTCAGTATGTGATTAAAATGAAAATCTGTCTCTAAGTGGGAATGAATGTAAATCCATAAATTGGTGTAATGAATTTCAGTATCCAATTCTAATATTTTGCATTGGCTGGCATGACCTGTTAGTGAATCATTTGACCAATAACTAGCACCTTCATTTGTATGTTTATGCAATCATTACTAAGAACAAATGTGAGTAAGACTGGAAATAATTATTTATTTATTCATTTTGTGTTTCATCACTTGACTTGGGCTGAAAACTTCAGGGTTTTAGACATTTTTTTCCTCTTGAAGTTTTGTCTGCATGTCAGACAGCTGGATGATAGGTGTTTAACACTGTCCTTCTGTGTTAACATGATCTGTCTGCAACAATAATGTCAAATTCACTTCTTTCAGAAACTCAGCTCTTGTGTTTGGTCTCCTCATCAAGCTTTTCAGGCCTGCTGGTATCTCAGTAACAATCTGTTTATTTGATATCAATAAGCTCATCATCTATTTGATGGCCAAATTCTTCGGCAAAGGGAGTGCCTATAAGTGGACTTCTTGGCTTCTTCTTGTGACAGGATCAAGATCTACATTAAGATAGAAAATCTGTCTTTGCTCATCGTGAAAAGAACCACAATTTGGAGTGTTCCAAATTGTAGCAAACCTCTATCCCTCACTCCACCTCCTTCAAACTTAACCAGGGAATTAGAATATTTATTTCCTCTTTGTTCTGTCACGGCAACACTCATCTCATTCGCCAGTTGACGAGACATGTCTTGTTATCAAGAAGAAAATAACTGAACTTCCTTGCTGATAGGAATGTTTAGAAAATATCATTATCCACAGTTGTACTTCCAGTAAGAGCAAACAGTCCATTTTTAGATGTCAGCAGGTGGAAATCTCAGCAGAAGGATACAAAGTTGTTATGATTCCTGATGACCTTTCTTGGTTTTATTCCTCTCTGATAGTGAATGCCTTGCTGGGTTGTTGGTGTTTTTAACTTCCTGGACCAGTTCAGGGCTTGTTACAAAACACTGTTAACTTATATTTAGCTACCTAAGAATTTCCTCCTGTAACTGCACTTGACAATGTCTCAGTTCAGGCAGCACTTAAGCCATAATTTGTAAGTGCTTTATCAACTTCTAGATGATGAAACAAAAAAGGCTGAGTGGTATTTAACTGAATGACAAAGCCATGGCTGAGCTGATCAGTACATTCTGATGAACCACACACATATATCTTTTTTAATAGAAGTGTTTTAACATATTTTAAAATGAGTATTTTGAATATCCTAGGATACTGGGTGCATGTGTTTTATCCACTTCCTTCAAAAACAGAGCAAACCCAGGATTCAGAGACTGCATTTTTAAAGAGGTATATCACAGCTTCTACTGGATGATTGTGGTGGTCTTTTCTAACCTTTGTGATTCTATCAGTACAGTGACCTTCCTCTCCATCCTCACTGCATGGGTTGGTAACACAACCTGTGCAGGGACTGTTCCCCAGGGAGGCAGGGGCTTCCCTAGTACCTATGGTAGAGGTTGGGATGCAGCAGTTTTAGTCACTGCTTCTGTTTGATTAGTAATAGGGAATGAAGGAAGTTGAAATGCTTAAATCTGTGCTATGGCAGCTTCTGCTCCTCATGCTGCACAAAAACAGGTGCAATCTTCTATGCTATGCCTGCTGTCTGAAAAAAGGATTTGGTAGTTTATGTACTTATTTTCCCAACACTAATTCTTATCCTCTTCCATTTCATGCTGAAATTTCATGTTGCCTCCCTTTTGCAGACCAATGCTTTTCTTAGGATGCACTCTCCAAGCTTGCGTTTTTCTTCCCTACTCTAGCCCGCACGCTGAGACACCTCTCCTGACATTTCTCTGCTCCATAACACCTGCCTGCCAGGATCAAGGCCCCGAATTCATTGCTTTCTTTCCAGCAGAACTGCCCCTCATTTCAAGAGGGAAATGGGTGAAGAGATCCAGCCAGAAAGGAAAGGCATAGTGCAAGATGCTTGTAGTTAAAATCTGTCTCATTTTATTTCTGGTGGAAGAAACATAAAATAAATCCCTTTTCTCTGAACTTGAATGACAACAATACATTTTGAGATGCTTTTATATTTTATTGTGATCTTAAAAATAAACAAACAAAATAACAGTTTCTGGGAAACTATAGGTCTCAATCAGAAAAAAATTGTAATTTTTCTTGTACGATAAGATGCCAACATCTGACAGGAAGAGGAAGGTCACTGCATCGAACTTTTAACTCCTTTTGTATGTGTCTTCAGGTAATGTTTGAATGAATGGATTTAACTGGCCTGTATTGCCTCACTGGTGAATTAGGGAGAGGCAAATTATATCCACATTATTCAAGACATGAAGGTATGCAAAACTATGTTTGTGAATTTTCATGTTTAAATTTCATTTTTTAAATAGTGCCAGAGTAGTATAAATCAAGGCTGTGTCTTAATGTAAGCAAATACAAGTTTTCCATCATTCTTACTCATGACAAATTCTGTAACATTTTACAATTTGGTTTTATATTTAGGCACGATTCTGTAGTAAGAGTTTTTTAATAAGTATTCCCATTCAGTCCTGCACACTGATGAGTGACAATGAACTCAGTAATTATCTGTAACTTCAAGCTGAGTATTTGTTGGGACACCAGGCACATTCTGATATTCTTGCCTTGTTTTTTGCAGAATTAGCCACTCATCTGGCTGTGTTGTCCTACTGCTCCAAGTGGGGAAACATCCCGCACAACGCTGTTAGCATCTGGTAGGGGCAAAGGGTCCATGGAGTGATGTCCGCACCTGCATTCCATGCGGCGTTCCCTGAGCCCTCTCTCTACTGGGAAGGGGTGGCTGGGCAGAAGTGATGAAAAGTAAAGGGGTATTTGGCAGTTAACAGACGCGGGTGCTCAGCTGCCACGAGAGCTGTGCAGCTGCGGATGCAATGCTGTGGGCAGCAACTCATCCTACCAAGTGATACTGTTGCCTGACGCTGCAGTGCAAAGAAGCAACGTGGCTCCTTCCATTAACCGGAGACCACTGTCTGCACGTAAGCACAGCAAGGCAGCACCTGCTCCGGGTTGGCGTGCGAGGGACGCGTTCCTGCATCTCTCCCTGCTCAGGTCGGGGTGCTCCATCCCGAGCCACAGAGATAGGGCCAATGAGCACGGTCTTCGAGACCCGAGAGAGCTGGGAAAAGGCGACCCTGGCCTGGGGCAGGTGCCGCACGTCCGCCCGGCGCACCAACGATATCGCGCAGCGGCGGGCGGAGAAGGAGGCCGGCAGGGAAGGCGGAGGCGGACGGGAGGCGGGCGGCGCCGGGCGGGCGCCGGGGGGAGGCGGTGGCTGCGGGCCGGACGGCCGCGGCCGGCGGGGTACCACGCTGCGCCGCCGCGCCTCTCCCGGCGCCGCGGAACGGAGGTGAGCGGGGGGCGGCGGTGGCACTTTGTGCCCGGCGTGCTGGGGCGCTCCGCCCCCGGCGGCGCCGCACTCTTAAGGGGGCTGCTCGGTTGCGCTTCCCCGCGGCCCCGCTGCCTTCCACGTGCTGGCCGCTCGGAGCCTCGCACTGCCGGAGTTGCCGCGCTGGCAGCCCTAGGCAGGGAGGTAGGGGGGGACGGTGCTCGGTACGGGTGCGCGCCGGCTGCGCTCGCCGTCGGCGGTCCTTAACGCTTGTTGTAGCGCTGGCGTGGGCTCAGCCGCTTTCATCGGATCTGTCTCAGTAACCGAGCTACTTCACTGCCTCTTTGTGTTATGCACTGTTAAAGCTTACTGGTTCTTTCTGCATGAGGAGTTTTTGCCGTCAGGAATGTCCTGAGATGGGAGATAGAGTAACTCGCGGAATTGGCTGCTCTGTAAGTGATCGCTTCGAGTCCAAGTTCAGCGAGGGCACAGATTTGCTGGAGGTTTCACTGCCGGTTACGTTAAAGCTTTAAAACATCGGCTTGTGAAAGGAAAATGACTTGGAAGATGTTGAGACATTGTTTTGAAAATAAGCGCTTAAAGTGAGGGAAGAAAACCAGTGTGATTATCATCTGAGAACATTCCCAGTTCAGTCTTTCACTTTTTGACATCGTTCGGGTTGATGAATGCTTTCATTCTAGGCGTTTGTTACAAAAACGTTTGTTCATATACATAGTTTAACTGCTGGAGTATCCTTTTTTCTCTGATTAGATGTACATGTACGTTACATGTGTTATATATTATGCTTGCAGAAAATATGAAGGTACTGTAAAGTATATCTACATTGAATAATGCATGCAGATAATTATCCTGTGGCTGCTGCACTATAATATGATGCCATATCATAGCACTCAGAGAATGGGAAAATTAGATTTGTACCAGAGACTAACATTAAGGGATTTCTGCTTCAAATGTCATTTGAACGATGGTGTGCTTTTTACACTGTGCATATCTTATTATTATTTTTTAAATTACAGATGCCTTCTGCGTGTAAGCCTGCTGAAATGTGTTGAGCGCTGCCTCTTCTCTCCTAACCATGAACAGTTCAAAATCACCAGGGCTGGCTGGATTTGGAATCTTAAAAAACACAACCTGCCACACGGAGAAGAAGATTTCCGTTTTCTTTTCAATAATCTTCATGACAGTGGGAATTTTGTCCAACAGTCTCGCAATAGCAATTCTCATGAAAGCGTATCAGAGATTTAGACAGAAGTCCAAAGCCTCTTTTTTACTTCTTGCTAGTGGCTTGGTCATTACTGATCTCTTTGGCCACCTCATCAATGGAGCCATCGCAGTGTTTGTCTATGCATCAGACAAAGACTGGATTCGGTTTAACCAGTCCAACATTCTTTGCAGTGTTTTTGGCATCTGCATGGTTTTCTTTGGTTTGTGCCCACTCTTCCTGGGCAGCGTGATGGCTGTTGAACGTTGCATTGGAGTCACCAAGCCAATATTTCACTCCACAAAAATGACTTCTAAGCATGTGAAAATGATGTTGACTATGGTATGTCTGTTTGCTGTTCTTATAGCTTTGCTGCCTATTCTTAGGTTTAGAGCCTATCAAATTCAAGCATCGAGGACCTGGTGCTTCTATAAAACAGAACATGTTGAGGACTGGGAAGACAGATTTTATCTCTTACTTTTTTCTTGCCTTGGGTTACTGGCCCTTGCTATTTCATTCTTGTGCAATGCTGTCACAGGAATTACCCTCTTAAGGGTCAAATTTAAAAGTCAACAAAGACAAGGCAGATCGCATCATTTTGAAATGATCATTCAGCTCTTGGCTATAATGTGTGTTTCTTGCATTTGCTGGAGTCCATTCCTGGTAAGAGCCTAATGTGTTTGCCAATTTTTAATGCACATAACTGTCTAAAACTTATACTTTTAATCTCTAGGTTTAAAGGTACTTTAGCTGCAATAACAGCTTCATTCATATTTTAATGTATTAATTTACAGCATATTGCCTGTGATGTATGTACATTTGCTTCTATAGCAAATAAGTAATTATTCTTCACCATGATCATAAGTGAAGTACACTGAGCAAGCAAAATGCATAGAGACTGTGAAGGATTAATTTCTGGTG
The DNA here is from genome assembly GCF_038088225.1 of Cyrtonyx montezumae. NCBI lineage: Eukaryota > Metazoa > Chordata > Aves > Galliformes > Odontophoridae > Cyrtonyx > Cyrtonyx montezumae. The sequence continues at coordinate 10,984,906 of NW_027071825.1, forward strand.
TTGTGAAGCAGACTGGTAGCAGAGGGGTGGTGGAATAATTTAAAACAAATACTGAACTCATCCAAAAATACAGTGAAATCTTGGAATGGCAATTCTATTTAGTCTGTACTGTGGTTCTTGTTGGTTTTTATTTATGCTAGCTTATTCTTTGTTATAATTACAGTTTACTGCTACTTGCAAACTTTGCTACAGAAGATAACAGTTAAGAACATAAAAATTCTGTATTCCATTAGCAGGGTATTAAGGGCTCTGCTTTAGAGTTATGTAAAAAAAAAAACCAGTGATTGGAGGTAGTAAAAAAAAAAAAAAAAGTAAAAATGTAAAATTCTGCTTCAGACAAGATCAAGCTGTGTTTGTAATCCAGACAGATCTCTAGCGAAGCTGCTCTGTGGACTCAGGGCTCTTTCTCAGCTTAGGGCTCCTTGCTAGTAAGTGCTGTGGCTCTTCCAAAGCAGCCAGTGGTGCCCAGTACCGTGCGCTATCAGTGAGTAGTGTCAATGGAAATGGGATTACAATATGGCAAAAAATTTGATGGCTCCTGTGTTATGATGGCTTTTTAAAGGTGCTTAATGATGTAAACCTGACTGAAGCTGTTCTAATTTTTTGCTACAGCGAGAGACAGTAAGTCACAATTAATATTAAGCACAATTTATTTCCTAGGAACAGTGTTTTTCTCTGACATGAACAAGAAGTAAATTGATTAGAGTTTACAAAAATAGAAATTTAAATCTGAGATCTGAATCAGATCTGGTCATATATATCTGCTCACAGGCTTTGATATAAGTGTGGAGGTACCTGAACTGCTTCTAAATTAGATTCCAACAGCTGCAGCAGCTGGGTTCACCTGGCAGATAGCAGTCAGATGGCAGCCAATTAACCCAGTGTCACAGACGTGAAGGAGACTGTTGGGATATGCCTATACCCACTGAAACGCACAAAAGCTGTCATTTGTGTTCAGCTGTGACAGAATTTCCCCTTCTTCTCTACTGACTTTTCTAGACTTGCTCTGCAACATAGTTGAAATTCATGTTAGCTTTTGTCAGTGTCTGGATTGTTGAATCTGTAGCATAAAGACATCAGAGCAGTCCAGCAAGCTCATGAAATGACCTTACTTCCAGAAATTTCCAATACTTCAAAAATTTGTTTGGGACAAGACACAGAATGGTTATCATGAAAAGCAACGGGAGGGATGGTTTCAATTTTCTTTGGAAAACAATATATTTTCCTCCTCTGACATTTATTTTCATATAAATTAACTTCCGTTAAAGGCTGCAGTTACTTTGCTTGTCAAAAGAGCTGTAGGTATTTTTCATTAAAAGAGATATTTCATTTATCCAAAAGATATTAATTTATTCATTTTGAAGGAACACTGAGGTGCAACTATTCTGTTTGCTTTGGTAATTTTGATGATTTCTTATACTTTTCAATTTTCATTTATGAAGCCATTTTTACAAATATTGAAAAGCTTTTATAAAATTTCAGTGCTACTGTTCTTATAAGTATTGACCTTCATCTAGGCTGTAGTTTACAATGAATTATTATTCCAGCAGAATTTTTTTTTCAGAACTTTTTTAGAGCATGGTGGTCTTACAGCTGGTGATATAGACCAGCGAATGGTTTCTTCCTTAAATTTGAGACTTCGTAGTTTTTGAGAATGGGTTGCAGAGGGAGGTGATGTGTAAGCAATTCTGGTCTATTCATCAAGCACTGTATAAATTTCGAGATGCAAATCTCTCATACTTTCTGTGCATTGTGAGCTCTCAGTGCTTTGCTCCTACATTGTTTGAAATGAGGTGCACCAAACTATCACCAGAGTTACCCCATCACTACGGAAAACAGTTTTGCACTATGGGCAAATAAATGTGAGAAATGAGAAGTTTAAAATATCAGTGTAAGATAGGATTTAGTTCTTGTAAGTAAGTTTCAAGGAAGAAACAATAATTTGTTAGGCAGAGAGTTTGAGAAATGCAACAAGACCTGGTACTTGGCGTGGATCTAGCTGTTGGGATAACAAAATGTACATCAAAATAAATTATCTGAATTACCAACTTTCTCTTGATTTTGAAAGCATTCTGCTCAGAAATTACAGAGAGAATTGTAAGCACAGCAATAATGCAGCGAGCTCTATTAGACAGCAGTGGAGCATGCAGATTGAGTGGAATAAAGTTTTGCTAAGAACATACTGCTTAACCGCTGTAACAAAGAAATCCAGAATTTATCAATCTTTATGAATTATGATGAATTGCTGATTCAAGTCTGTGCATGTATTTATCTGAAACCTCTCAAGGCTTTTAATTTGCAAAATTAATGGTTTAGATTCTGTAGTTTAAGCAGCGTATACTTACATAAATGTATCTTGAAATAAACACAATCAGGCATCTGTAAATGAAATTATTTGCCAAAATATCTAATTACATATTTGCTTTGCATTCATTTTCTTGTTTAATTTTTTTCATAAGGTGAAATGTAGATGTCAGTGTCAGTCTTTGAAACTGAGAATTTTACCCATGCCCTCTGATCTGTGGGGTGTGTAAAATAAAATGTTATTTAAGAGTGACTCACCCCTGTCTAAACCAAAGGAATTAGAAACCAAACAAACATTTTTGAAGAGAAGGTAGAGAAAGGTGATAAAGTTTTATGCCACATGTGGTTTGCAAATGTCAGAGTTAGGATTTATTCTAAGGGATTTGCCATCTGACAGGGGTTTAGTTTGTTTATTTTTCTTCTGTTTTCAGTCTAGTCTGATGTTACGTCAACTGTCATATACGTGTGGTTAACAAAAGTCTAACCAGTATTGTAATCTGATGCAGATTTACTTTATTTCTGCTTTCTAGTATGTATATATATTTCAAGTGGAGTTATGTATGCAGTCACTGTCCTTCGTTAAAACGTCCCTTAAATGGCATTAGACCCATCACTTATTATGGTGTCTGGAGTGAAACAGCTTGACTTATGCACCAAACAGGTGCGTATGCAAAAATTAAATAATATAATCTGTTACCACCTCCATTTTAAGACACCTGGAGATCTGAAGCTTTTTTCAGAAACAGAGCCCATGATGTGACTGAGACTGTTGGACAGGGACTTTCTTCTGATTTCATTTGTGAAGCTCTTTTTTTTCTTGTTTGCTCCTCAATAATACATAACTTCTCAAGTTCTCTGCAACTGTTTTGGAATCCTTCCATAGGGGAGTGAGGGGAAGAAGGAATGTATCATTTAATGAATGTTATTCTTTAAATTCCTCCATAATTCTTAAATACAGACAGCAAGGGATCTGTCTGCTGGGAGTTATCAACCTGCTTATTCATTTGTGGTGAAACATTTATCTTCTTTTGTGGAGCTGAAAGGGCGAGGAATCTGACACAAAAGAACAAGTGAAATTCATGAGTTTTCCAATAATCTGTGTGGTCAGTGATTCACAGAGGCACACTGATTCTTACAATCCAAATCATTTTGTTTTGTGATGGGCAATTCCAGGAATATATGTTCCGAAGATAGTAACATCTACTTCTATGTGTAGTAAGTGATCGTTTTTCATCCTTGCTTGTCTTAGGATATGTGAATTTTGTTGGATAAATTTGGTCCCTAGGGCTTGGATTCTCAAAGCAAATAGCTGAGCTGGAGTACTTTGTGAGAAGCATCGCTGATTACATAAATTGTTTTGTGAAGCTGGCCTGTCGTGAAACAGTTTGGCTTTGGAGCTATGTTCATTTGAGCAGATCCTGACTGCCCTGTGGGGCACAAGGGATAGACACATTTTAAATTCTATTTCTATGGAAGCTTCCTGTAATTATGGACAAGAGTGGGTTTATTTCACAGATGTTTGTCTACAGGACAATGGGGAGAAGAGTCTAATTCTTTTCATGTGTGAAACACGTCTTCGCATGAAAGAAAAACGCTGTAACAATTAAATTATTTTTCTTCGGATCTCTTTTTTTTCCATGCAGTTATCTGAATCCTTTCATTCTGGTTTCACCTCCCCTCTACTGCAGAAAATATCCACCTCTTCTGTTTTCCTTCCTTCCTGCCTTCCTTCCCTCCCTCCTTTTTGGAAAAGATCTCAGCTATTTATTTTGTATAATTAAATTCACTCTTGCTTAGCTGCTATTTTTACTACCTAGGTTAATTTCTAGGAATTACTTCTCATGTCATCAGTCTGCTTGTGTTTAAACTCTGACTTGGTGTCCTCCAAATGCTGAATGCAGTTTGGCTTAGTCGTTGCTTTTTGTGCATCTAGGACTGCTCTTAACTTACAGTTTGCTTAGTCAGTCCAACCCAGAATTCCAGCCTTAGTGGTCCTCTGGCAGACACACTGCTGGGGTAGGCAAGAAGTGCTGTGCTGACTCTCAGTGCAATATGCTCACCCCAGCCCCTGCTCCAGTTGTTTCAATGGATATTTCAGGTGCTGAGGCAAGCTCACAGTTGGTATATGATAAAGAAAGTTGGTGCATTGCAGGCTTTACAGTAACTAAATTCTAGGCCATGTTGTTGCATATAGTACAAGGCACTTTTCTGCAAGACAATCCTCTGTACATCTCATTTTCATGTTTTTGTATTGGTACTCACGTATATACATGCACAACAGTTTGCTAGGAGCAAGTTGCCCAAGTTGCACTTGAAGAGTCTTAATGTATTCCTCTAAAGATGTCTGAATCTCCTTTCTACTAATTTATGCCTATATGCACAATAGGGATCATTTATTAGATCATTACTTTATTGGCACTGTTTTTTTGCTTTCAAATTTTGTTGATTGTATTGTTACTAGAAGAGAATACTTAAAAATTTTCTTGTGCTCTCTGGCTGATGATTTTCATAGTTGGAAAACGCAGCAGACACAAGGATCCAGGATGCTGGTCCACACCTCACCAGTGGACCCTTGTAGCTGAATGCAGGTCAGCCTCCTGGCTCTCCTGGGTGTCTCCTTGGCCACAGCCACTGCTGACAGATGTTGCTAGTCAAAGCTGCAGCCAGCATGAGCTTGCTTGCTGCACAGGCACTGTGAATCTTAGAATCATGGAATGACTTAGGTTGGAAGGGACCTTAAAGACCAGTTCCAACCCCCTACCATGGGCTGGGTGCCTCCCACAAGACTAGGCTCTCTAGAACCCCATCCAGCCTGGCCTTGGGAACTTCCAGGGATGAAGCATTCACAACTGACACTCAAGGTTGCATTGCTGAAGTGTTGCTATGCCATTCCTAACATTGTAGGCTGAAAGATATTGTGGAATAAATTGCTGACTTCAGAGATTAATAGGACTGAGAGGAAAAGAGCACTGATTTTGAGTTAGTAATGCTCAAATGAGTAAGCCTATCTAAAATAAGACTGAATTTCAAAAATACTCTCCTAGTGTTCAGAATCACTCTGTTCCTGTTTTCACCTTTTGCAGTTTGTAGAGCTCTTAGCTTGCCTTTCTGAGAAATATGATTCATTTTTTAAAAATGTTTTTAACTATGGGCCAGGGCTTAGTTTATCATAGACTACTTAGAAAGTCTGTATTAAATGTGGCTGTTTGTAATGCAAATGTAAACGTTTGCCTCTCTCTCACAGAAGTCAGGCAGTTGAGCAGCTCTCAACAGTAAAGAAGATTAAAATGGGCTGTAGTCAGCATATTGTCCTGCGGTAGGGAAAGGGAGATCTGAGGCTGACAGGTTGTCCTCTACCAGTAAAGACTTTGGAAGAAGCATATGTTTGGAAAAAACTTATGCAAAGCCTTTTTCTGAAAATGCAGTGCCATCAGGATGTGATAACTTTGCTCTGGAGAAATAGGGAAGGCAGAGTTCCAATCATGTAAAAACATTGCATTTTCAAAATAATGTGGTACTGTTTTTCTTTCAAAATTACTTGAATTTCTTTCAAAATTACACTTGAATTTTTAAATTTGAATTTTATACCCAAGAGTAAACCGTAATAGTCTATAAATCGAAACAGTATTTAAATCTAGATAGATGTCAGTGACTATTACAATTTTATTTATTTATTAATTTTGTTTTGAAGTTGCCATTCAGATTCTGAAAAACTAAATCAAGTTACTATTCTTAACCTTCCCTCCATTACTTTGGCATGCTGTGGTAGATATGGGAAACTTGAGGTACTTTCCAGTTTTGTTTGATATGAGTGGATTCTCCCTGTTTCCTAGGTATGACACTTATTCAGGTCTTTCTTGCTTGTAAATATTATGCACTGCATAACCGTTTTTGGAAAACGTCATACACTGCATAACCATTTTTGGATTGTTATTTTAGGAAAGATCTTTTTTTCTGACTATCAGAAGCCTTTAAATGGTAAACATACTGTGGAAGAGTCTCTGGGACAAATATACTCACATGGAATGACTCCAGAAACTCATCAGGTTTCACAGGGCATACTTCTGTGTGCAGTACACATTCATGTTTTTTGCAAGGTAATCATTGTGTTATTGTAGTGTTAATTCTTAGTTTTTTCGTAGTGATTATAAATACTTTTTAGCAGAAGTTACTTATCTCAGTAGTGCAGAATCTGTTAATGTCTGAGAGAATACTTTGGTTCCGTTCCACCTCTGGGGGAAAAAAAAATCCAACTTCAAAATAGAGCAATTCTAATTCAGTTCTTTTCATTCTTGTTGTGTCTGCTTTTAAGACTTTAATTTAACATTAAGTTAATCTTAATTGTGGAATTACAACTGTTTATTTGCTTATAAACTCCCTGAGGAAGGAGGGGTTCTGTTTATTGCACACATGTATGGTGTTGAGCACAGGAGCAGATCACCATACTGGGATCTGTGAATGCTGCTCTTAGACGTCATAACAATCAGGTAGCAGAACATTCCCAAAATGGTTTACACAAGCAGTTATGTTGAAGTTTTGGTAAATGTAGTTTATTTTTTCAGATTCATTCTCATACTGGATAAGATTAAATGGCTGAGGAAGCGAACCTGAGTTGTCCTGTAGGCAATACACAACCTCTTGCTAATGGATTCTTCTTACCTACTACAGACAGAGCAGGAGAGAAGTGGAAAGCAACTTGTAAGCTTTTTCTTTGGAGCTTCTCTTAATGAGCTGTGTAGGTTTCAGCATTGGAGCTGTTTGTGCATGATCACCTACAGTAGGCTGAATTGTGTATAAATGATGAACTCCCAGAAATCAAGAATTACTTTGTCATTAAAAACCAGAATGTAATGTCTTATCTCCAGCTGCTTACCATCTCAGACCTGTGTGCTGCCAGCATTCCCATCTACCTCATTGTGTGGAATGATGATAAAACAGTCCATGCAAATGATAGCAATTTATTTTAGGATTTACAGTATATTAGTGTGTTAGAAGTAAAAATGAATCTATGTAGTAGTCACTTATGTTTACCAGGAGTGCGATTTTGCAGAAGTACTGAGAAATAAATTACTCTTAAGTGGAGTTTTGATTTTTAGTTCTCTCTCCACCTAACAGATCACAGATTTTAAATGCACAGCAGTCACTTCTGATTTATTTGCCAACATTAGACATAAAAATATTTAAAATTAAATATTCCAATTTTGTAAATGTAATATGAATTTATTATCTCTGGTAGTTCAGTTCCTGGCTTCTGAGTGCACTTCTCCCAAGTGATATATAGAATAAGTTACTTTAATAAGGGAACACTTCACACCTTCCTTTGCCTCCAGCCAGATCTCTAAATACAGCAAATCAGATAGCATGAAGTCATGAAGTAACTAGTATTCCAGGGCATATTTAAAAAAGATCTTGTTTTTCTTTATCATATAATTGTATCTATGATAAAAATAAACACATGTAAAATGTAACTTAAAATTAACATTTTTTTTCCCTATGGACATGTGATCAGCACTATAGTTTCTCAGAACATTAAATAGGAGTTCTAACTCCATTGATGGACAATAGATTCATTATTTTTTTAGACCTGTCATTACTTGAAGTCTTGGGGGCATGTTGCACATCAATGCCATCTGCAATGTAGAAGAGATCAAGGCTACTATGTGTTGTGACATACTCAGGGTGGAATTCTTCTCCTTTTTTTCCTGCTTCGACTTTGAATGGTTATCTGGTATTTCAATTGTATCTGCCTTGAAAGCCTGTGAAAGCCTGCATATATGTGCCATTCCTCTGAATTCCAAGGAACGCTTGGAGAATTCAGCCTAATTCTTGGATTCTTAGGCAGTCTTAACAAATCTGAGAGAGCAACAAACATGACAACCAGAAGTTCCTGCAACTTGTATAGAATTACATTTTTGAGCTTTTGAAGAAATGAGAGGTTTGTCTCTGTTTTATAGTGGGTGCTGAACTTGTATTGTGTCTTTCTCATGTGTAAATCCAGTGGGAAATAACTTTAGTAATGAAGCAGCATGAATGTGATGGTATTTGGAAAGACAGTCTACTTCTAGGACATTTATTTGATCTCTTGCCTAACTAACTAAATGCTGAATTCATTGTATAGTTAAGGACCTTTGCAGCTCCTTTTTCTTCTTCCAGTTTGTCTGTATATAGTCTCTTTTTTCTCTCTTCTCACTCACAGTTGTCTCCCTTCTCCCACTATTATGTATTTGTTGTGATTCTTTATTTTGGAATTTGTATTTGTCAGTGAAGTTCTGTTGCTTCTGTGTAAATCAGTGAGAGTATTTACTTAATCAATTAAATATATGATTATTTTCCTAATGCCTGTGAAAGTGTACAAACAAATCCAATACAAAAGAGGTGATATGCTAATTCCTGGCTATGAAGGTTTTCCAAGCTGTCTCTCTTGGAATAGTATATGGATCCTGAATATGTATAGTTCTTACATCTTTAAATAGTTATTTTGCTGTACTGTGTTTCTCAGAATGGTCCTTATTATAAATATTGTTTTCTGGTCCTGAGAGATATCACAGATGTCCTTAAAGTTTAAGCATTGCTAGGTAAAAAATATTTTCATTTTAACTGTTAAAATTAATTTTCTGTACAACAGATTTTTGTTGTATGTCTTGTTAGGCAGCAATACAGTCTTATGTATTTTCAGTATGAAGTGTGTCATCTACTGTTTTCAGTGCTAAACTCTGTCTACATTCATTGTTCTTTCAGTTCAAATAAGTTAATCAATTAAGCTGCTAGAGTAATTGTATTGTCAGCTACCTGAACAAAATTATGCTTAGTTTTGAAGGTGAGAAGAGGAGGAAGGAAAAAAAGACCATTAATCTGAGTTTATAATATTTTGGAGAAACAGAAGCAACCTGTAATGTTTTGTTCAAGCCCAAGCTGTGTGTAGGTTATTGTAGGTACTCTTTAAGTGAAAGCTGACAGAAAACAAAAGCTCTGGTTTTAGTTAATATTTGCTAGCATGTGCACACCAAACCCCTTCTTTTTGCAGTGCTTACTTCGTAATTGCATTTCTGCCTTTTAGAGAGCATTATAATGCCAGAGGCAGTTAAGATATAAACGGTGAGTATAATGTTATGGCACTCTACATTTTGTTCAGTAATTTTGATAAATTCTTGCATACATAAAAATGTCATTTCAAATGATGCTTCTAAATGTTTGTTCAGAAAGTATATTGCCATGCATAAACATTTTGCTTGGAGCTGTAAAAACACAGATGGTGAAAATATCCCCCTGGCTCTAATGGCACAGTGATAGAGTGCAATAGACTGTAAGTCCTCTGCAGACCTAAGCCTGCTTGAGGAGAGCTGAAAGCCCAGAAGAACTGAATGGCCTTAGTGAGGAGCAGTTATGTGGTAAGGTCATATGGAGGTGAGTTGCTGGATGTCAAACATGCAGTGTCCTGGCTGCAGTGCTGTCTGTGTGCTGCCAGTCTGTGGTCCTTTGGTGTTTAGTTACAGTGAGGTCTGACCTACCAGTTTTCAAGGGTGGTTTTGTTCTTTACAGAAGAAAAGATACATTCATGAAGCAGTCACTGACTTTTTAAGAAGTACTTGATGATAGGATAAACTGAGTTTGAGAAACAAAAATGTGAAATTTTGTTCATGGACTCATACAAAATATTATATTTCCCATTTCTCAGAATGACAGAGTTGTAGGGGTTGAAGAGGACCTCTGGAAGTCACCTAATCCAGCCCCCACTGCTAAAACAGATTCTGAACTCTTGAGTGTCTTTTCCTTTACAATACCTAAAATGCTTACATAGCTCCATGTTAGACATGGTAATTATGGAGCATCTGGAGGCTAGATAAGCAGCCACAAAAGCTCAGCTACCTCTGATCCAAATCTTTTCAGATTCTCTCTCTTCCTCATTTGTGTCCTGTTTTTCCCATAGAGAATTATGACTCTGGCAGGGGAGATGTCTTGGACTGTGTTTAACAGTTAAAGATGTGTAATGTGGCAGATAGTTGTCACCTTTCTTGATTTATGTGTGGTAGATTGGAGCTTGATTTCAGGAGGCAGACACAGATTTTCCCTCAGCTGAATATTCTGAGGCATAGGAAGTTCCGCACAATTGTGTCTGGGAACTTCTTCACAGTGCAGGTGATGGAGCACTGGCACAGGCTGCACAGAGAGGTGGTGGAGTTTCCTTCTCTAGAGATGTTAAAAACCCATCTGGACGCCTACCTGTGCAACCTGGTTTTGGGAGCCTGCTTTGGCAGGGGGTTGGACTCGATGATCTCTAGAGGTCCCTTCCAACCCCTACAATTGTGTGATTCTGTAATTCTGTGAATAGCGAGCCAGTGGATCCATTGTTAATTTTAAATGACTTTTTTTTTTTTCACTGAATAGTATATGGCAGAAAAGAGAATCCCTTATTTTACTTCTGCTTTTGAAGAGCTGATTCTGCAAAACTTTACACATGGAGGCATTGTGTATTCTGTTAAAAGTATCCACTAGACTTTGATCTGGAGGACAACATGCTAATGCCTGTTGTGTTATCCTTTTAAATAACTTTTTTTTTTCTTTTTTTAGTACAAAATTGTTATGCTTGGTTAAAATATTAGTGCTTGGCCAAGTAATTATCTGACGTATAAAAGTTGAAGGCGTCGGCTAAACTTTTATTGAAAAGGGAAGAGAATACATTTTGAGAAAGACATATGTTGCATATATATAACATGAAAAGTTTAATGTGCCATAAGTAGTACAGTGTATGTGCTTACATGGTGACTGCAGAAGTGCTGCACTAAATGATATTTTTCCTTGAAGTCATTGGTTTTAAGCTTTCAGTGGAATCCTAAAGAAGAGGTTTAGGAAGGTCTGTAAGGCTCCTACAAAGAAATGGAGACTAAAGGTTGACTTACAGGGAAAAATAACTTCTGATATTTGTTTACAAACAACAGAATTTGCCTGTCTGCTGTGCTTTCCATGCCAATCTTTTGGTGCCAGGCTTTTATCCAGTTTCCTGAAGTCAAGGATAGAACCTGTTTTTGGAGTTCTTGAACTGAAATGTATCAAAGTAGTATTACAGTTTGCCTTATTTCCTAACTCACTTTAAAGTCTGCTGCTTGTTTTGACTGGCTGTACTTCAGACTTAACAGGAATGTAACTGATCAGCACTGCCATTTAGCTTGTTAGTTATTCTCATCTAATTGAGGTCCAATTGGAAGGGAAATTAAAGACATGCTGTTTACATTTGGAGTGTGGTGTGAAGCTCTGGATCTAGCTGCTTTTTTTTTTTTTTTTTTTTTTTTTTTTCTTGCACTGAGCTCTGTACCTAAGGGAAATTACAGTTCTCTAATGCTAAGTGCGATATGCAGTTGCAGAAGTCAACAATTTCAAAATGTTTTAAAAACTTTTTCATGTGACATTTTGGTTTTTGAAAATTAAACTTTATTTGTAGCGTAAGCTAAAATTGGAAAAAAAATGGAGAAATGTAATGCATTGTGTCAAGTTTGTGCTTGACACAAATTTGGACTTGTCTGTATTTATTTTGGGGTACAGGGAGTGCTTGGGTCTTAACTTAAACCAGCAGGGACTAATAATAACATGAGTTGAAGAAACTGTTTAAGTCAGTATTTTTCACTAATGCTTTTAGAGTTACTTTCCTAAAGAACGTTTGAACTGTATTGGTTATATCAAGTGCTACTTTAATTTTTTTCATAAGTCAAGGAGACATATTACAGCTGTATCCATATAAGCATTGTGTAACTCAGCAAAACAGTATTTGGATTTTCACATTACTAAATATGTTTGAAAATGTCACATTCCTTAATTTTTTGAGTCATGCTGCTGAATCTGCATGGCCACTAAAATCAGTTGTAGAGATCAAAGACAACTAGATAGGATGTGATCATGTTGCATTTCCCTCTTCCTCATTTGTGTACTACTGGCTACAGGCAGTACACAGATTCCTTAGTCATATTAACCTGATAGACCTGCAGAAAAGCAAAAAAATACATTGTTCTTTGAATTGTTTCTCAGTTTGGACCTAATTAAGGAGAATTAGCCAAATAAAAAGAAAAGGGACAATTTTGTGCCTTTAGAGTGGGTCTTGCTCCCATAAGTCAGCATTTTAGCAAGCTCTAGCTCCAGTTCTCAAGCTGGAGACTTGTGCCAGTTGTGACATGTCTTTCTCATGCGTGTGAAGTGAGTGACTGTGTGACATGGACTGAGTGTTTTGATTCAGTGAAAAACTGTAAGGAATGGTCAACTTTTAACTATTTATGATTTCAAAGTGATTGGAATTTAAAGTTAAATAAGGATGAATATCAAAGTGTGGTAGTGATAATTTATAGTGAACTTAGTCCATGTTCTCCTCTTTGTCCTCTCGGTGTGCTGTTGGTTTCATTTGCCTGAAACCTTCCAACATGTTGTCTCAGCTGCAAAAGAGCTCCCAGAGCAGTGCAGACTGCTTGGAGGAATGGATCTATTTCAGTTCATGCCCAGAGAAGATATGATGGAGCTATCTCTGTCTCTGCTGCTACTCTGCCCTTGTATTTTAGGATAAAAATACTTAGGTTTATCTCGTGCTTTGAGTTGGGCTGAGATTCTCTGTCTTATTCCAGGCCTATATAGGATTCTCACCTCACAGATCTTCAAAAGAATGGTATATTGCTTTACGGTGGTTTTAGTTATTAAAAAAAAAAAAAAGGATATAGTTTCTTATTTCTGAATAGCACTCCCAAATAATTTAAGAATATTCTTATTTTATGAAACAAAATTTATAGAAAACATTTTAACTCAATACTTCCAATACTGGGATTCACATCTGACTTGCATTTAGATATGTGCACAAGCTGTACCTTCTATTTACTACTTGTACTCAAACACATTGTTCTGTGTACATCCAGTAGTCATAAGACATAACTTAAATGTCCAGATGAAGCTTATCCAAGTACCAGAATCCATAAAACTATGACAGACAGAGTTACTTAATGTTTAGGCAGCAAGCTGAACAACAAATGAGTTTATTCACTTAGTTTATTCTCTTATTAATACTAAATAGAAAAGAACTCTCAAGTTTGCTAGATATCTAAGAAAATGATAGATTTTCAAAATACAAAAGCAGCTACTCTTGTTAAGTGGCCACCTATGCTGCCTCTGTTTCTGGGCATAGAATTACTTTGGATTTGACATTTATTAGCTTTGCAGAATGAGAGAGAAGAACAAATGGAATTTTGAAATACTCACAGAAACATCAAGAAGCAAATTAGGAAGCTGTATATCTGTATTAAGCCAAACATGCTGTATATTAGATAAGGATGTTGATCTGAACTCTGCTGTGCTGTCTTTTGCTTTTCTACTTGCATGAATAAGGAGTATTCCTTCTGAATTTGGCTTGTGGTATTGGACCTCTAATAAATAAAATGTTGGACTGTCCTGAGAAAACATCCCATGCAAAAGTCAAAGGATTTGTCTAATTTGGGTGGGCTGCTGATGTCAGAGAGGAATGCACCCAACAGTTGTGGGGTGAAAGGCAGATTCAGTAAACTGACTTGTAGCTATTTGTGTTGGCATGGTGTTCAGACATTCTTCCCCCTCAGCTCACTGGTTCCCAGCTGTGCTTCTGCCAGTCTTGCCAGCTTCCCTAGGAATGTTCCTGTGGGCTCTCCTCTCTGCTCCCACAGTTGTCCATGCAGAAATGCTTAGCCAAGTGTCTAACCAAGCAAGTACAGACTCATTTTATGCATTCAATTTGTCTGCTTCCCTGTGGAAATCTCTTCCCAAATGTGGTGACCTGTAAGATACAGACTGGGCCTAGCAGTACTGAGAATTATCTTAAGTGAAATGGATTAGCTAGAATCTTGAGCAGTAGCATTTTTCTCTTCATTTTTTTTTCTTATTGTTTTTGTTTTAAACAATGTATCCTTGTGAAAATAGGACTCTGCACTTGTACAGGTTGAATCTACCTCTCATCTCTCAATAGATCAGTGTACTCACAGCATCAGTTGCAAAATATCTTGTTTCTTAGTTACTGAACTGTATCACTTTAAATGCTTTGGAACTGAAAGCCATACAGTGTTTCATCTTTCTACCAAAAAAGTCTTCATGTGCTTTTAACATTAATAATAGAGAGAGATAATTTACCATCCTCTGGCACATTCCTGGCTTTACACAGTCGGGCTTTCTTCACACAGGAACTCAGGTTACAAAACCTCAGTGGCGGAAAGCCTACTGAGGTCTCTGCAGGGCAGGAGCCCCAACACTGTATGTTTCAGTTGGCCTGGTGATTCAATGCTTAGCCTGCAGCTCTGAAGGGCTGGAGGCCAGCCACAGCTTGCAGAGCTATGTTGAACTAGTGTGCCCATTGGGTATCCGCTGCCAGAAGTAATCCTGCTGAGCTGGACTGAGAAAATGACTGGTGGTGGATGACTGTCCATGTCCAGCATTTCCTTTGCTTTTTGCAGGTGAATGAGACCCTTATTGGCTGTGTTGACAAGAGGAAGGGTATTGGTGGCCTTTGTCAATATGGCTTGAATTTTCCTGGAAACTTGACCTCTTATTTCTCTAGTGTAAATAAATCATATTTTGTTGCATTCGTTGTGATGAAATCAACTTTGCTGTGTTATTTATGCAGACTTTCACTTTGAAGGCATCAAAAAGTAAATACTCTTTGTAAAAATGTTCTGTTCTAATGACATCCTTTAAAAAGTGCAGCCGTGGAATAGCTTAGATTCTGGCTAATTTTTTACTCCTTGCCCAAATCAATTTCTGTTTCTGGAGGCTCTTCTCTGTCTGGTCACCATTATCCATTTAAGTTTTAGCAGAAGTAGTTCAGCACAAACGTGTTCATTCTATGTAACATGTGAGACAATTTCTAGAATGATAACTGTTACATGCATGACAGTATTAACTTTGCAATGGAGATGTACTGATGCTGTAAAGATGTAATGCTTAACGAAACTGTTAAAAAGGTTTCACTCATTCACATGCTTGCTGTATTTTTTTTTTTTGATGCATAACTTTAAAATGTTCAATTTTCAGGTGTCAATGGCCAGAATTGGGATAAATGCAAGTCATTCAAAGGAGAACTGTGAAACAATACTTTTTGCTCTCCGAATGGCAACATGGAATCAGATTTTAGATCCCTGGGTGTACATTCTTCTCCGGAAAGCCGTACTTAAAAACCTGTACAAGATCACAAGGGGATGTTGTGGCGTTCACATCATAAACTTACACATGTGGGAACTCAGCTCCATCAAGAATTCTTTAAAGGTTGCAGCAATATCTGAGTCACCAGTAAGTTCCAAGCAAATAAATCTACAGCCGCTGAACTCAACAGGGCAATAAAATTAAACACAGCGTATGAAGAGATGATAGAAGCAATGCTCATAGATGAGCAATACTTTACAATGAATTCTAAGGCTCAGTGGTTTGGCATTTATTTTAAATTGTGAATGATTTTCTCTTGTTGCTTACCAGTTTGATACTGCTACTCCAGAAGATGCACTTGAATGTTTTAATTCACTTTAGCATACATCCCTCCCCAAACTGGCTGTAGAATGAAAAATCTCCCTAGATTTCTCCTAGGTACTAAAGTGAACAGGATTCCAAATCCTTTACCTTAGCAGGATTCTTAAAAAAGCATACAGGTGAGAAAATGATCTCTAAGGTGTTTTTTAAAAGGGGTAGCTGCATCTACCAGTGATGCTCCCAAAGCCTTTGCAAAGTCATTGCTTCCTAGAATAAATCCACCATCCTTTCCCTAAGGGTATTCTTTGCTTCTAGGCAATTCATTTTCCCATTGGATGTATAAATGATGTTTTGTTTGTGACTAGTTTACTAAATAATCTAGTTTGTTTGGTTTATTGACTTGAACTCTTAATTATTTACTGTTGCATTAATTTTTGGGAGATATGCAAAATTCATCAGTGTATATGTCCCTTTCCAATCCCTGATAAAATGTTAGGTTCCCTATGGGAACACAGAAGCAGATGAGCTCAGCTTGCTTACAGTTACAATTTAGACCTATTGGTGAGTTGTTAGTCTTTTCAGCAAACTTTATTGAAATTAACAGACATAAAGCTGTGGTTAGTCTGTATAAAAAGTAGGGCTTATTTTATTTTATTTTTATTTTTTTCCTCACACTGAAGAAAATTCCTTGAAGCGTTTCCCTAAAATATAAACAGAAATGCTCATAAGATAGTTCTGCTCAATTTGTCAAAGGTCACACAGGTCTCATGTAAAACAATTAGAACTGCAGGGAACTGCATCGTGAGTGTTTTTCATTTGAAAAAGCAAACTGCATACTTGATGTTTGCAGGGTCCACGTCTTAAGTGCTGAGTACCTGCAGTACATTTGAAGGTGTTTGAAGATTTCAAGGACTTTATACAGGAGGCCTTTCACCTCTATTGCTGCTAAAACAAGCGTTGGCTTTTATGACTGCATTTTGTTTAGAAGCAAAAATGAGAGTATCAGAATTCTTAATTGAAGGATTATTATAAGATAGAACTATTTTATTTTTATGTATTTAACTTCAAATAATGAGTGAAATGTTAGTACATTTGGACTAAGTAGTTAAAAATTGATTCACCAAGAAGGCAGTCTGAGAGACCAAAACTACTCATAAAGTAGCGATTCGTGTTGTTTGTGAGAATAGTTTGAGTTCAAAAAACATAAACAAAAACAAAACAAAAAGGTTTAAATATTTCAAGTTTTTGTTTTAAAAAGGTTAGAAGATAATGGGTTAAATAAGCTTGTAATGAAATGAAATGCTTTCATTTACCCTTAGGATTTTTTCTGCAATGTATTTTCCCAATCACAGAAGCTATAAAATGTGTACGTATTTGATGCTGGTATAAGCTCAGCACTATTGCTTCTTGTGAGCTCCACTGGAATTTGGGAGCACTCAGTGCTCAAATTGGCCTTTTCATTTTGTAGAATGTGATGCCAGTGTATCTGTTGATATAACTTATTTGTTATTGTTTTAGCAGCTGCAGAAAAATAAATTGTTGAGGTGTTTGATCAGTGAATGAAGCTCATCATTGTTTTATTTTGTTATGTGAGTAAATGTAGCTTGTGTGGTTCATACTGGTTGACTTGTAAAACAGGAAAAGTTTATATGTATATGTGATTTCTAATATTTTGTGAACTATTGCAACTATTGTAAATTGCAGAGCCTCATTAAAGTTATCAAACCATGTCTTGAGAGTTACGATATTTTTGTATGACAGAAGGGAACCCAAGTTGCTAATATAAGCCTTATTACAACTCTACTGAATTCAAACTGACCAGTGCTATTCACAACCATGACAGCAGAGAGGAGGTAATAAGGAGGACACTGAGGATGCAAGTAGTAGTTCTGAATGTTCATAGCCTAGTGTAATCAGTGCTCTAAGGCAGACAAGGTCAAGTTCTGATGATCCATGCTTAGAAAATGCAAGTAGAAGTATTTGCATTCAAATAGCTGCCAACATGTTATACAGATACTGATAAGTTTTACATGCACTGTGAGTCCTGAAAAAAGTATGTTCATTTGGCTGCTAATATTTTGTCTTGTCCATTGGCAGTTCAGGATGCAGCCACCTATAAGTCTGTTACCTCTGAAAGTGATTTGATTACCATTGTGTTTGGTCTCATAGGAGATGTGCTGTGTTGTATGACTAGCAAATCATATGTTTTATAGAATATAAGATTATAGAAAAAAAAAACCAAACAACAACAACAAAAGCCAGGACACCTTGCCAGTAGGATCCAAGCATGCTCAGGCAGGAAGAACACTGCAGGATGCCTTGTGCTGTGCCACTGAGCTCTGCAGTGGCTGGCTGCCTGCTCACTGCTGGGCAGCAATTAGTGCCTCCAGAGCAAGCAGGGGCAGTCTGGTGGGTTGAAAGTGAATCTCGTTTCTGATTAATGACTGAGGAAATCTTCAGGGTGGGAGAACGGGAGAATATTATAATCTAATAGGGAGCTTAAGAAAGGCAGGCTGTATAATAAAGCAAGTTATCCTAAAACAAGAACCCAGCCTAGTCTGAAACTGCCTGCTGAAGCAAAGAAGGCCTCAATAACAAGTTGCTCATCACTGGGTTTAGGCAAAGACGTGTGGTTTGTTAGCAAGAAAAAAGAAAACCAAAAGAAAATGAAGTTAAACATTGTTGGTTTTTTAAAAAATCTGATTCTTGAGACAAAGTGTCCATCCTTCTATTTCTTGTGTGGGTTTTTCTTTTTTTTTCTTTTTCTTTTTTTAAAGATATTTTATATATAAACCTTTTTATTTTCTTGTTACTTTGGTCTGAAATATTAGGAATGAATTAATTTTAATACTTGCTAAGAAATCTTAAATGCTTACAGTGTAATGCTGTTTCAAAGATGTAGGAAGGAGGGGTTACTTTATAAGTAGTTGCTTCCTGTTTTCTGGAGATAACTGTGAACCCAGCACTTCGTTATATGAACTGACCACAAGCGAAAATGTAATTACGAGTTCGAATACCCATTGTCCAAAAGATGATATGAGTTTATATCTCAGGTAAACTACTACATGTTCATACTATGTTGATTGGTTTAGTAATAACATGTACTTTATTCTCATATAAATGAATTTTCAGAGATGGGTTAATCATTCATTATTATGATTATATGTGGGCGCAAGAACATGAGAACTGGTGTTGATGGCTTCTGGGTGGAAGTGGTCTTATGGCTTTTAGGCTCAGATGCTACTGCTGAGCAACCAATGGGAAATATGCTTATTTACGTGTAGCAGCCACCATCACAGTACAGTCTTACATGATTGCTTGCACATCCAGATGGATGCTTTGGAAACAGGCAATTGTTTTTGCAAATACAACAATTCATACTGTTAAGTGAACTGTCTGTGCTGAACCAAGACATTTACCAGGCTGCTACTTAATCAGCTTCTTGGGCTGCTAGAGCACCTTAGGAGTGAGCTGGCTGAACTGTGGTATGGCCACATGCTGGCACTGCTTTCTTCATGTGATTTTTGGCTTTGACTGCACTGTGAAAATGACAAAAAAAAAAAAAAAAAAAAAGAATGCAACAAAATAAGGAGTAGCTGTTTACAGACAAGAATATTCAACAGATTGTTGAACTGTTCTATGTTGCAGTGCCAGAAATAGAGCAGGGGAAAAGTGAAGCGTGTGTGGGTGGAATCCAGCAGCACAGGGAAAGGCAATGAGACCTCCACACAGAGCAGATGTTAGTTTTACTCAACTATTCTGTGAAGCCATACTCTTGGCAGGAGATCAGGCTGGTGAGCAGGACTTTAATTATCATTGCAGGATTCTTCAATATAATTCACATAATCATTAACTGATTCTTTCTTCAGGCTTTTCCAAGCTTCCCTGCTTATTTAAACTAATTAGGTCATGATTAATTTATTTTTGTGAGGCCAAAAGAGCCAATTGGTGGTGGAGACTTTTCGCTATCATGTTTATATTTTGCAATGGGCTTATGTGGCAAGATTTTTTGGAGGAAGTGAAGGAGGCATCAGGATTGGCCTCTGTGAGCAGAGCCCAGCAGATACTCAATGAGCCAGCTCAGATTAGAGATGGCTCCAAAAAAGACCCACCACTGTCCAGAGCTGAGTTAGGGAGTGATTTTGCTTGCATCTCTCTGAGAGCGGATTTAAGAAAGGAAATGAGAGAGAAATTATGTGCAGACACTGAGGTCAGTGCAGGAGGGCAGGAGGTGCTCCAGACGTGGAACAGAAGTTCTCTGCAACCTAGTGAGGCTCATGGAAGAGCAGGCTGTCCCCCTGCTGCCCATGGGCACCATGCAGAGCAGATATCCGTGTGCATCCCACAGAAGAGCACGTCGTGCAGCGGTTGATGAGACCTGAAGGATGCTGCAGCCCACGGAGAGCCCCTGCAGGAGCAGGCTCTGGGCCAGAGCTGCAGCCTGTGGAGATGAGCCTATGATGAAGGTCTGGGCAGGCTGCTTCCTGTGGAGACCTGTGCTGGAGCAGTTCATGAAGGGTGGGCCCTGTGGTACGTTGGAACAGTGCTTGTAGAGCCCCCATTCACCTGTAGGCAAAAGAGGATGGATGGGAAATGGTGTTTTCAATTTGATTTTAGTGTTTCGCTGCTCTAGTCAATTATCTGGTAATAAATCACATTAATCTCCCTTATGCTGAGAGTTTTGTCAATGATGGTAATTGGTGTATGATTTCTGTGTCCTTATATCAACTCATTAGCTTTTTTCACCATATTTTATTCACCCCATCCTCTTGAGAAGCAATAGAGAGAGAGCAGCAATGTTAAAGCAGAGCCACCTACTATCACAGCTTCCCTGGTAAGTAGTAACCCATATCTATTACCACTTTATCTTCTCTTCAACAGCATCTGGTGAATTGAATTCTGGTCTGATTGTTAGTACAGCTTGTGCTCTATTTTTATGCAGAGTGTAAGCATTAATTCATGGCCCACACATCTGTATTTAGGTAACGTAAATGCTATGAATGAATACAAACTGTTACTAGCAGGATTCCCTTTCTGAGATCTGAGCAACTGAGTTGATAGACGAGAAAATTTTTAGAAATGTTTTTTATTTAGAAGGGATAAGTGCCTATACATGCCTGATGGAAACCCAGGGGCCCGATTATAGAGCCTGCAAAACTTAAAACATTGGGTCTTACTCAGTACAATCTATTCATAAGAAATGAGAAAACAAACATTAAAAACACATATATAGCAAGCATATCGTCAATTACAATTGTTTTGCAAGCACAAGTCTGACCTTCCTGTGGGGAACAAGACTTCTGGTGGACCATGCACCTCACCTCTTCTTTTTTTTTTACCACTCTCTACTGTCAACAGTGTGATTCTGAAGTGATGGAACAATGGTTAAATATGAAAAAGATCATTTCAGATGTTATTTTTTTTATAATTGTATGTAATTATGGTAATTTATAGTGTGTTATAGATACATTCAGGGTTTCCTTCTTAGTAAAACTGCAATGGAGTCTTTTTTTTTTTTTCTAAGAAAAATGTCTTGTGATCTTAGGAACATAAACATGTGTCTGTCTATCTGTTGAATTTCGGCACCATGGTTGCAAAATAAATACTAGCTACAGAAGTTCACGAAGATAATCTAATTTCTTTTTCCTTTTCTTTCCTTTTTTCCTTTTCCTTTTCTTTCCTTTTTTCCTTTTCTTTTCTTTTCTTTTCTTTTCTTTTCTTTTCTTTTCTTTTCTTTTCTTTTCTTTTCTTTTCTTTTCTTTTCTTTTCTTTTCTTTTCTTTTCTTTTCTTTTCTTTTCTTTTCTTTTCTTTTCTTTTCTTTTCTTTTCTTTTCTTTTCTTTTCTTTTCTTTTCTTTTCTTTTCTTTTTTCTTTTCTTTCCTTCAGATGCACAATGACAGCTGAGTAGAAGTGAGGACTCCAACAGGAAAACTATCATTCCAGAAACAGCCAGTATTCTATAATGAATTTTTGCATAGTCATCTATACAAGTGATAATGTCTAAATTCCATATCAAGGTTCAATTTTTTTCTTTTTTTTTTTAATATCTAACAAACAGCAACTTGTAATTTTTAAGGTGCCTTAATTTTCATCCATTAAGTTCCCCAAATGCCTGAAATATTACATTCCATCTGCTCCTTTTTCTGGTCTACTAGTAAACAATCATGAGGGGAACACAGGAAAGGCAGACCTTTAAACCATGGTTCTCTGAATGAATTCAACATCCACTTTCTAAAATGACAATTTGACATCCAATACCTGTGTTGAAGATATTCTGTTTTGCCAAAACCAGTGTGACTGAGTCCAGATCAAGGAAGGAGCATGGCTGGAGTGCTCACCCATCAATAGAAAACTGTGCTGAGCCCTAGGGTCCACTTATTACTCAATTCATGCCTAACATGAGTTCCTGGATGCATTCATGTGATTTGACCTTATTTGCTCCTTTTGCCCTCTGATATTCTTCCACTGCATCGTTGACTCTTGCTTGTTCTGTCTTGGCTCTTACCAGTGGAGGGCAATAATCCTTTTGCTGTGGTGTTTAATTCCAGGATGCTGTACCATGAAGCTTCAAAAGCATGAAGTGCTTAACAGCTTGCTTTACTCTGAGTGGGAAGGTGGACTTGTTGACCACTAGGATCACTTCTACCTTAAACTATTTCACACTTCTTGTGTAAATTCGCAGCTGTATGTCCCAAGTCAGGCTCATCATCAGTACAGCTTATTCACTTGTATATGTGTATGTCTGATGAAACAGAATCTTGAGTTACTGGTCTTACTCTCTCAACATATTTGCTACTTTTGACAAAAATAGTTAGAACACTCCATAAAGATCTGATGTCTGAAGTTCTTTGTATTTATTCTTCCAGCCTATAGCCTGCTGTGGGAGATCAGCAGGTATCCTGTTCAATTTCAGTTTTAAATGGTCCAAGCCAGTATCTTTTTTGATTACACATCCAAGTTCTTAAAACATAACAGAGGCCACTGAAATAATTCATTTGTGATTTTGCCTCATCTTCCAGAAAATAGGGGGCATTTTTTTTTAGGGAACATGATGGCAATACAATTTTAATAAATACACAATTTTGTGTGTTATAAAGTATAATCATTTCTTCAGGTTTCTCTTTCTCAGATGTACCCACATTTTGTGTGCTTCTTTGTGAATATGTTTAATCAGGAGATAATTTCTACTGATGCATTATGGTCAATAGAATTATAAACTAGCAGACAATAGTGCTTGGAAAGACAATGGCTAAAACTTGAAAGAAAAGTTGCAGCTTATCTTCTCCCTAAGATCTTTATAAAATAATCCTTTGGCATTTAATTTAAAAAATTGGAGGTGTCTAAATCTAAGAAGGTATAGGTAGCACCTTACTATTGCAGTGATACTCTGCCTCCACTTTTGCAGAAATGTCGTGCAAGGTTTCATGTTATGCAAATGACAGGAGATCTTAGGCAATGTACAAAAGTCTACTAGAAAAAAATGGAATAACTTTTAAAGTAAAATTATTTAGGTTAAAATAGAAAAAAAAAACAACAAACCTACATAACAGGAATGAGCACTTTTCGTTATCTTCTGCTGTTTGAAGTCTACAAGATCAAAGAATGATAGGGATATGCTTTTTGTATCATATCAACATTGCCTGTGCACCTGCTTTTTGGGTAAGCTTTCTGTTGCGTGTAAGTGAGAGGTAATGGCCAGAAAAGCATAGTGGTTTAGGTTATTTAGTCTTCAAAGCTGAACAAACTATTCTCATGTATGTATTTTATGCAAGAAATACTTATATTTTTTACAGAAATATTAGTGTTTGTGTACATCCTTTCAGTAATCTTCTCTTCCAAGAAACCATTGAGCCACTTCAGTGAGACACTGACATTCTTAGGCTGTAGTGTTTTATTGGTACATTTTAACAGGAACAGTGAAGTGATTTTTAAAGTGTTTGTAATGTTTAATCCCACATTTTATTTGGAGTGCTAACTGCAGCCTTGTTCCTCTCAAATTCAGTGGCAGAGTTCATACTGTCTTTAATGGAAGTTTTCAGTACCGGAAAGTTCAACATAACTACAGTAAATCATTCTGTATTTGAAGAAATACTAGTACATTCTTAAATGACTTCCTTCTACTAAGTAACCTGCAACTTGACAAAGGTAGATGTCAATAAATATCTCTCACTTCTTCATCTCACTTCCATATTTGGCTATTGTGTTTCTACTCACATAAATATCTTGGGAAATAGTTGATTTTCCAAGAAATAGTTGATATGCTCTCAGTGATCTGAAATTAATGCAAGTGATGATTTGCCAGTAAATGTAGAAGAAACAGATTTCTCACTGGAACTTTCGTAATCCTAAAGTATTTGCATTTCCTAAGTAAGGAAAGGCAAATGTCAAGTAAAAGTTATCATTATTCATGTTGCTTTCCTTTTTAAGACACTTCAGATCGTCAAGCAGAAACGAGATTTTTACTGTAATTAAGCAGTAATGGTTCTTCTAGCTTGAATACTTTTTCTTTATTAAGAATTATCCTTGTCACTGTAACTAATTTAGAAGGGTGCTATTTGGATGGAAAAAAAACCAAACAAGAGCACTAAATATTGTGAGACTGACATCACAATGATGGAAAGTCACTTACTACATCAGTGTAGTATGTGCTCTATACAGCTTGTGCTGTAAATAGTTCTGGTAGTGCTAAAATGTCAGTGCTTCATCAGAAGGGACTGATTTTAGGGTGTTGCAGAAAAATAACATTCTAAGTTTAAGTATTTTTAAGATTGTACATAAGTTATGGGAGTTTTGTGGTTTAGTTTTTGTTTGTATTATTTGGTTTGTTTTGTTCTCCAGAGAATATGTGCAATGCTCTGAAAATGCTACAGGTAGCTGAACTGTGGTGGAAGGGGCAGTGGCTCTTGTCAGTACAGTAATTAAACTAAACCTAATATATATGTATCAGTTCAACACATATTTTCCATAGAAATATAGAATTACACCCATCTTGCTGTTACTTTTAGCAGAGAAATGTCATAAAACAGTCATTTCAGTGAGATCAATAGGTACAGCTGATGATATTAAAAATTATTATTTGCATGCTTTTTTATTTCCTTCAATAGCAGAAAATCAGAAGATGTAAATAAAAATAAAATCATTTGATCTTAGACTGTTGTAGGTACGTGTCTGAATGATCTCAGTGCTAGGGCTAAGCTGAGATACTGGGTAAGTTAACAAGTGAGGTCATGAACCATATGGAAAAATACTGGACGATAAAACGTAGCCAACATAACTTCATAAAAGGTAAAAACCTTGAGTGTGATGTTGTCTAGTACACTTAACTCTGGGGAAATAACACAAAGAACAGATGGATAATGTTACAGTTGCAGTCATCTTGGATTTCAAAATGGCTTTTGGCAGAGTCCAGAACCACGACATGAATGGATGATCCCGGTGCTTATCCCCATATCTTAATCCTCATCTCCAAACAAGGAGAATACTTGGCTAGAAATAAAATGTATAAAATAGGTGAAATAATCATTATCATCCACACACTATCAGAATCTCAGCCACAAGAGTCACCAGTCATGATTATGCTCTCACAAGGAGGCAAGGCAGTATGGCAATGCTTCCCCATCTTCTTTGTGCTACAGATTGCTCTGGAGAGACCCTGAACAAGTCCTTCATGTCAGTGCTCCCCGTGTTCCTCTTGTGGACACTGCTGTGGCCAGGATGTGATGTTCCATAAGTGCCAGTGGTTGGTCCAACAGAAGATGACACTGTTAAGATAAGCAACCATGCCATACATGATGCACTTTGTCTCCAAGAGGGAAGAGCTACTGAACTGGATGGAGAAAATGTGAGTCCTGCAAGCTTCCAGCACCAGCAGATCAACTACAGAATTTCTGAGGTAGGCAAAAATCTCTTGTTTATACTCTGAAAGTTGGCTCTGAAGTGGAAGTGGTGCATTGTATTTGAATTCTTCCATTTGTGAAAAAAGAAATAAAAATTCAGTGATGTAGTAATTCCTTTTTTTTTTTTTTAATAATGAAACTTTTCACCTGAAACTCAACTCTGTGAGAATATGCTACCCAGAGGACAATTAAAATAGGAGATCCTTCTTGTGTCTGTTGTTGCTAAATGAGATGGAGGCCACCAGAGAGCAATAACTAATTTTTCTGCTTAGTTCAGGCATTATTTGCTCTAAGCAGTCAGATCAGGCAAATCTCAAACAAGCTTATGTGAAAGGTAGCCACAGCTGTCAGAAGATCAGGAGTTCCTCTTTTGCTTGAGATGCTGGTATTTCCTGCCCTGGGTGACTTTAATACAATCAAACTGCAGTTTGGCCAGTATTTTTGAACACAGCAGCACCCATTCTCATCAGTTGTTTCACATCCAGACCTTCATCATTTGCTGATGAAAGGTAATCCTAAAAGTGTTTGAAGAAGCTGAGGTATCATAGAACCATTGAGATGGTAGGGACCATTAAAGCCCAACTAGTCCAACTCCCCTGCAATAAACAGGAACACTTACAGCTTGATCAGGTGCTCTGCTCAGAGCCAAGTCCATCCTGACCTTCAGTATCTCAAAGGATGGAGCATCCACAGCCAATCTGGGCAACCTGTTCCTGTACTTCACCATCCTTACTGTAAAAATCTTTTTCCAGTCAAAATCTCTTCTCTTTTAGTTTAGTAAATCCCAAAGTAGTGAAAATGCCTCCTCAAATCTGTAGCTATTAAATTCAAATGGTGCCCACATTGAGGATGCATCAGTTATTTATATTCATATGGAAAAATAGCTTGATCTGTAATTTTAGACTGTTTCATAGGACATGATTAGAATGCAATTGATTTGAGAGGAAAAGTTATCTCTATTGCTTTAATCAATGCCCTTCTGTTGTCAAGTGCTTGTAATTTCTATTTTTCATCTTTTCTCTAGTCTTTCTGCCTCTTTCTTCTCCTTCCAGATTGCTTCATATTTGGTGGTGGTGGAGATTTATTGTAGAAATAGCTAGATCTTACGGTGCTACAATTCTGGTATGCTTTCATATCACATTTCTTTCCCCCAGCTGTCTGTCTCTGCTGCTTGTACTTAGGATTATGAAATACTCATCTCCTTCACTGTTGTGTATATTAATCATTAGCAGCAAAATCAATGTATAATATATTTTATATATATATAATAAGTTATTTAAATATACTCAATTTGGCTTTTGTACAGAATAAGAAAACAGAACTGTTGCCACACAAATGCATGTGCCAGAGGTGAGGGTATGATGGCATTGCATAAAATACACTGTATTTTTAGTACAAAAAAAAATCACAATTGTGTGCTGTGTAAATCATTATGGCTGGATACTGTCACCTTCCTGATAAGATGACTAATTGGAGGGCACATGCTGAACATAATTAATTCCCTGTTGGGGAGACTTGAGCAGCAATTGCATCATCACTTGCCTCACTGGTAAGGTTTGCTTTCTCTTTCGCCAAGAGATTCAGATCAGCTTTGCTGCATCTTACCTGCATTCTCCACAGGGAACTGTAAAAACATTTGGGAAATCTAGGATTGTGCTACTGATTTAATGATTTTTTTTAAATAATTTATTTTACTTTACAATATTAACAAACATTCCTTATTGCTTGCATAAAACATGAGAAATAATAGTGATAACCCTTTAAAAGTTGATTTTCCATTGTCTTAAGACTTTCAAGCTTCCATAAACTCTTCACAGGTTCAGAATACCTTCTGATTTAGTGATGAGTTGTAGTTGGACTAGGTGATCTTAATGGTCTTTTCCAACCTTAATGATTCTATGATTCTATAATTCTATACTTACACCTCAGTATAATTATTCTGATACTAGCAGTAACGGCTCACTTGGCAATTTTTCTTGAGTGCAACATGACTATTAGAAATGCTGGCTAGTCTGACTCCAGTTCCGCCAGTGGACATGACAGTCCACAGCCACATAGCCTGCCTAAGATAAAAATAGATGTGAGTAGGGTTAAAACAATGATGCTCAGTAAGTTTAGTGCTGAAGATATTCTGGTAAACTTCTGCTATTGAGTAGAATAAAGGTTAATATAAATTGTTCACCGTGGATAAATGAAGGTCATCCTTGCTAGATGTGACCTTTATTCCTGCTATGATTATGCAGAAAATTCCTACTTATCTTGGGAAGATGAGTGAGTAGTCTCCCAGTCCCCTGAGATAGTATGTAAAACTTGTTCACTGTGAACTAGCAACTCTGCGGGGGATGCAACATGTGTGAGGCAACGTGCTGCTATTTACCAAAACAATATGGTCTACGTGAGGGTTGCAAGAAGGAATGTTTTCTGAGTGGCCAGGCAATTTTCTACCTCTTTTTTGTGTGCCATTTAAGATATATACTTACTTTCCAAAGACCTACCCCTGTAATCTGTCTACCCTTCCAGGTCTGGTACGTGCCAGGGGGGAAACTGACTTATCCTGAGCTTTGAGCAGTGCTTATCTATTGGAAAGAGCATTAGTAGTGCTTGGGTGGTTTCATGTCTCTAGGTGGTGGAAAATTGTCTCTAAGTCATGTCTGAAAAGTATTTATAATTAAGTGGATGTCAGTGCTTGATCATGAACTTCAATAAATAATTGAAAATCAGCTTGTTTAATTATACTTTAATCCAATCTATTTTTTGATGGTTCTGGAAATAGCTCATTATCAAAATACCTAACATAAATTGAGACCAAATTAGTGTTGATTACCTTTAATGTGTTAAGTGCTGACTACAGTTACCGACTCATCTACATTTATTACACTCAAAGTACTGCTGAAGTAGAGAGAATAAATGAATTTTGAGCAAGGCTTTGCTTTCATTTGAGCTCATAGTATTGGCCTTCCTAAACATATGTCTACTGTATATTGAATTTCAGGGGTAAAAAAAAAAAGGTAAAGACATTCTTTAAGATATAAACGGTTATTGTTTTTGCTGTGTGCTATATGATTCAGGGCCATATAATTCTAAAAACATACAGAGTAATTTGTTAGGCTAGATAGAACTCTATTTATATTTAGCATCACTTTTATTTATTTATTTTTCCAAGATTCCCTTATAGCTACAAAGACCCGACAACCATTTGTCAAACTCATTGCAGTTACTATAACTTTGTTGGCATGCAATAAGTGTCCATCCTGGTAAATGTGTTTTTGAGATGAAATGACAAAATATAAAAATAATTACTATGTTATTTAAAAACATCCTAAGATTACAAATCAGCACATCAAGAATCTTTATTATCTTTTACACAACAAAAAAACAAATGCCTTCTTCAATCAAAGCTAGTTGTTTTTATTATATCCACCTCATTTCTTCAGACTGCATATCTTTTCAGTTTACTCAAAAGTCTTGTTATGATAACTAGCTTTTGTCCATCTGGTTAGAAGTGTTATACGAGTCTTAAGCAGAAAGTAAATGCCAGGATTGTGTATTGTTTGGGAGCAGCAAGATAGAAGGATGATTTTTAGGCAGCTTTAAATAAGAGAACCCAAAAAAGTATAAAATGTTAATTTTTATTAAAAATCAAAATCTCTCCTTTTTAGAGTTAGTAATGAGTATAAATTGCTATTTAGTCACAACTAAGTAGTACTTATATGTTGGGTTTCTTTTAGTAGAAGTTTAAAATATTTCATTTTTCAAAACATTCATTCAGTACTATTTTTAATGGTAATGCTTAGGATAAATGTCAAGCACAGCAAGTTCCCTAATGATCTACAACTTCGTTTTTTGTGGAATTATGGTATTTGCAATAGATGTAGACTGAGACACAGAGTTTAGAAGGTGCTAGTGAGAGTTCTTTTAACTATTTTTGTTTTAGGAACAGCTAGTTCTCATTTATTTGTATTAAAAATAGCAGGAAAAGTAGTCTGAAATAAACTTAAAGGTGTGATAATGATTTATGCGAGGTCCAACTTTCCATTCTACTTCAGAAGTCAGTGACTGCCGAAGTACAGTTTATTTAATTTCTCCTCTGAAAATTTGGTATGGAAACTCAAGGCCTGTTTTCTGTGTTTATGCCATTCATTTTTATTTCATTTTATATTTATTTGATTTTATTTTTATGAGCAAATGAACACTTCTGAATGATAAAAAGTATATTTGAGCACTGAAGCCATACAGATAGATTTTAATGATGAGCATCTCAGCTTAACATCATTATTCTTGGTGAGAAGACAAAGGAATCTGCCTTCAGCTGTATCTCAGTAAAACCAATCATCAATCTACAGATGTTTAATGATAGAAAGCTAAAAACAGACCAAGAGTTTCATGTGGTTTTAATTTTTTCGCTATGATTTAAGCTCAGCCATAAAAAAAAACGCCCTATGAAGTTTTATAGTTGAAATGCAAAGAACCTCAGAGAATGACAGGGCTCTGAAGACCAGATCCAGGATCCAGTCTAACATCCAACTTCCATCAAAGCAAGCTAACTCCCTTGTTGCTGTCACAAGCAATTGCATGTTAGGAGGTGAATTTGTTTGATGAATAGAGCTTTATTTACTTCACTTCCCTGAGAGATGTAATTGATGAATATATTTCAGACCTGTATTTCAATTATTTAAGTTGTGGTTTCTTGAGAGGAGGACAACAGTTTGTGAGACAGCGGTTTATAAATATTCTGAGTTCAAATTGTAAAATCCAGAAGGAACTAGAAGAGGATCTGCTACATGGAAGCCATTAACAAAATGCTATCTCGCTGGTGCCAGATGCATCTATATACCTCAGCTGTAGCTGTGCTGATAAAGCAGGGAATTATTATTATTTTTTTTTAATCTTCTTTGTGATAGTATGTTGAAGACAAAAAAAAATTGTTTTTTTTGGTGATGCTAATAAAGTTAGGTATGTAAATAGGTATTAGAAGGCTTTTAAATTGTGACTGAAACGAAGCGTGATTAAATCTAAAGAAAGATTATTGGATTTGATTCTGTTTTCACAGTGATGAAAATAAAAGCATTTAATGAAAAAAAATCAAAACACAAAACCCAGTAGTTTAAGGATTTGCCAGCTCTTCATGCTGTATTGTGGAGTGGAGAGATATCTTATCTAACTGAAAATAAATTAGAAGTACTAGAAGCAGTGTTAATGCAGAGTGGGGCTTTGTAAGGCAAGCACATTTATTGTAAATGAAATTCAGTAAATGGCCTTGAATTAAAGAAATTGTCTCAGAACAAATGTGTCTGGTTGATATGAGCATGGAAAAAACAAGCATATTCAAAATCTGGTCAGTTGGGGAACAAAATTCTAGGTTTTTTTTAATCACATATCAAAGTTGTATCATGTAAATTATATTGCAATCACATTAGTTAGCAGTAGATTTAATAATTGCAGGAGAGATAAGATTTTATTGCAAATCATTTTAATATAATTTAATGCAGACCTCTTGTTGGATTGTGTTATGTGGAGCAGAAGTTTAGATCATGTTCTCAGGCCAAAAAGCTGAAGAAACATGCCTGTCTCTGGTTATTGTTTTGCTATGAATATGGAACGTTTGTACTATGTTGAATGCCTAGCCTGGAAGAAAAGAGCAAACAGAAATACAGATTAGAAACGGGTGGTTATCAGGCCTGCTGGGCAGCTGATTGTATTCTGTCATGAGTTGGAAGAGGAAAAGGACACCACGGATCAGGTCAGCACAGCTAAATTGGAATTCACAGCACCTGAAGGAAATCCCAGGAACGTTTTTGTAGGGTAACAGTTGTTCAAGTGGGAATGATGAGCAGCTGTGTGGATCAGTCATACCACATGGTCTCATTTAGTCCTTAAATAACTCTGTAGCTTTTATCCCTTCCCTTACTTGTTTCCTGTATGCAAATTATGGCTGGACTTTTTTCCTCTCCTGATGAATCCTGTATCTTTGAATCCTCAATAAAGTTTATTGTCTACGTACGTGCTTGTAAACAGGTAGGAGCATTTTTAATGGAACTATCTAAAAGATCTCAAAGCATAACCAGTTTCATTTGCTCTAGAGGGAGTTTGAAATATTAATGTTTTACTTGAAAAAGTCACGTTGAATGGCTTCCAGTGGGAGGTTCTTCTTGGGAAAAATTCAACTGAAGCATTTTAGCTGTCTATTAAGATGGGATGGGGCATGATATGTTATTTGGCTCACAGCCGGTGGGAAAAATAGTTTGTTCTGTTGTGTATATGTACATGCAGTGTAAACTGTGGCTGTAATGGAAGTTTCAGTTTAGCATTTCTGATCTTCTAAATGTTCAACCTTAGA
Organism: Cyrtonyx montezumae; assembly: GCF_038088225.1. Taxonomy (NCBI): domain Eukaryota; kingdom Metazoa; phylum Chordata; class Aves; order Galliformes; family Odontophoridae; genus Cyrtonyx; species Cyrtonyx montezumae. Next base: position 11,016,892 of record NW_027071825.1, read on the forward strand.
AACTTTATGCCTTCAGTGAATATTTCTGTTGGTTATAGATGGGATAGCAGAGTTTGCCCTCCATCGACCCTTGGATTTGTTGCCCTCACAAAAACATAGTATAGAAAGCAATTAGAAATGAGTTGAAAAGGTGTTCATAAGTGAGAACTTTCCATGGGCTGCATTCAAGCAGAATTTTGCTGGAATTACATTGCATTTGTGATGCGATGAAGGGAAATCTTAAAAAGATCCTGTGAAAGAGGCTATGGGAGAAAGCATGAAGGTGATGTGGAGGAAATTCTTCTTGCTGTGAAACGAGGCAGCATGGAGCACAGGTTCAACAGCTACAGATAGTTCCTGGTACTTGGAGTGCTCTGATTTGAAAATTCCAGGCTGTGATACAGAAATACAGAAAAATTAAAGCAAGAACAGGAGTGCCTCTTTCACTGAATTGCTCTATTGAAGCAGTTATGATGAATAGGTCTAAACAGATTTTTGTCTTTTAGGAGAAATTTTTGTTTACATCACAGATATAATTTTGTGAAGGACATGACATTTATTTCTAAGCACAAAAGACAAAAAACTATGTAAAACTTATTCTCTTCACAAAAGAAAAATTATAACTTACCAGCTCTTATAAATGAAGAATTTTCCTCTTTTCTTTCTTATTTTTTCTTGTAGAATTAAGTTTAATTAGATTGCATACGTAGATAGCTGTAACTATATATATATATGTATTTAATTTTAGAGATATTATTGTTTCAACTAATGAGAGGAGAAAGCTCTTCCCTCAGGTTGTAGTAAAAAAGCTCCTGCAGCTATTTGCATCTTGTTTGATCCTGTACCTCTGTATCAAGTGTTGTATAAAACTGCATAGAAGATCAGCAGAGATTGAATAAAGATTAAAATAATAGTAATAATTAAATAAAAATGCATGAACTTTGAAACTTGATCAGCATCAGCTAGATGCAAAGAAATTTTTCTTTCAAAGCTGAGAGATGGCTCAGTCTCCTTGGGGTGATGAGGTGCTTGTGTAGTGAAGGATTTTTTCAGGATTGCAACACTGGATTTGTATGACTGAAATTCATTTTTGGTTCTCCGTGAAGTCAGGGAATAGAGCAGATACAACTTTCTAAAGCAGCCAGACAGAGTTCTTGGCCGGGCTTACACCCTGCCAAGCAACAGAGAGAAGAGGTGTATTAACTACTGGCAAGTACCAGTCTGTTTGATGTCATTTGCACCATTAAGTTCATGGGATGTACTGATGTCAGGCAGACCAGTATGCAGTCTCTGCCCAGAGGGCATAGTAAAATGCTTCTCAAGGTGATGGAAGCACTTTATAGAGAGCTTATTTGCTGGTATTCCTTTCTGTTCTGCTCCAGTAAAACAGTTCTTGCTCCCAGGCTGCTTGCTCTAGCTGTGGAGAAGAGCTTTAAGTTGAAGCTGCCATTCTCCTTTCCCTTTGTGTGTACCGGGGATCCTTGAGCTTGCTGTGTAATCAAGATCACCATAAAGGATGCTTATGCTTATATAATGGACTACGTATGTTTTATTAGTTGTGCTTAAAAATGTATTTCAAAGCACATTCATCACATTTGCATTGCACTGTTACTGAAATTGATTTATGTTCGTAATATGGGAGGAGTCACTAGGAATGATTTTGAATACTACTTCTATTAATTTTTCAGAATTATAAGATTTGATCAGTTATTTGGGGGATTTAGTCAGTTTTCTTAATGTGTTTTAAAGCCAACTGGCTGAGGAAGAAAATGGGGGAGGAATTCGTGCAAGCTCAATACTAACCGTGCAGTCTTTAATAATGGACTTGTCATACCACCAAATACTTCTCTTCCATCAATGTCAGAATGTCTTTTGTTTATGAAATCTAAAGGATTTTGTTTGAAGACTTGAGGAAGCACACAGGAAAAAAAATTACTAATCTCTCAAACATGTTATATCTTTAGATTTTACGCACTATATGGCTTTCATCCACTAATGGCGTACGTTATTTTCCTTTTCAAATTCTACACTCCAAAGTTATTGTAAGTGGATAAGTGGATTTTCTCCCATGCATTTGATGTAGCTAGCAAGGATTTTACTGCTTGCTTTGGGTGTTTTTAAGAAAACAGTAAAAAAAAAATCCAAAACAACTGAGTATAATGTTCTTGCCCATCTGCTTTACAAGCCTGGCAGGAAGAAGTTCATAGCTGAACAGATGGAGTCAGTACAAACTAATCACTTTATCTGTTAAATTTTGAAATGATGACAGAGTGCTTAAAGCCCAGCTCTGTACAAGGGAGACATAAGGGTTTATGAAGCTAGCACCTGATGGATAACTGTTACCCATGAATGAGGATAGAATCACAAAAAGCTGCTCTGTTGGGGCCATCAGTTCATCTAGTTTATTTTGCTTCAGTGGTAATATTTCCCATGTGGAGAGGAGCAGCTGATGTCTGCCTGAGTGATGTCAGTAACAGCTAGAGATGTGCTCTGTTCCTCAGATATTTGAAAGGGGAAAATCAGCTTCTTTTTCCAAAGACTGGAATGATCTAGAGCAGAACAAGAAAATGAACTGGTGGTTGTGCTTTCCATCTGATCCATAGGCTTAACACAAAACAGGAAGATCCTTCCTCATGTAATTGCCTTTAAGTGTGCCTTAAGCACAGCATATAATTTCTAGGATGTCTGAATTAAATAAATACATTCAACCACATGTTTATGTAAAATAAAACAGAAAAAACATTTAGGCCTTGTTAATGATTCAGAATATTTTACTGGCCGTTGTGTCAACAAATTAACTGAAGGGACATTTGGAAACTTAATGTACTGTGCAAGCAGCTGTACAGGACAGCTGGAAGGAAATAATTTTTCCTTTTTGAAAAGGAGTGGGAAAATGCAATGTAAATGTTTTTGGCCCAACTCTTTTTTGGGGTTATTTTTACATAGCCTGGAAATTATGTATACAGTACAATGTTCTCTTTGTGACATATCTATATAATGATGTTACTGGTCTACACAATATAGTATGGCATTGTTAGTTGTTTAATACCTAAAACTTCATGTACCTGCTCAAGTCTGACATTATGGAGGACAATTTCATTCAAAATATTACTGCACTAGGGTGCTACTTTCCTACAGTGCACATTCTTCCAGCACAGCCAACTCCACAGCTCGCCTCCAGCAGCTTTTTAAAGGAACATTTCCTCACATAACGCAAACGGTGCGTACAAGCACTCTATTTCCCGAATTACCAGTTAATGGACTGTTACTGTCTAAGACTATTGTCTCATGGGAGGAACTGGGGTGTTCCTAAAACAGCCTCAGAGCTGTCAGGAGAAAGTAAATCCTCTAGCTCTTTTGCTCAGCTATGTATGTTATATACTAGTTCTCATTTGAGATCACCATGTTCAAACTGACTTGTTCCTTCATTGTTTCTCATTTTTAGGAATATACTGATTCTGTGTCTATCTGGAATGCTAACCTTTTGTTACCATCTGAACTGATACCGTTTCCTGTTGTCTATTCAATAGCGTAAAGAGCAGCATTAGTTTAAAGTGCAGACTCCCATTATTTGGGTTTTATTTCTGCTTTCCTCTGCATTTGCATTTTCTCAGTAATTTAACCAGTCTTCTCAGACAGTGTATTCCTTCTTAAGATTTTATTTAAATCAAGATTTAGCCAGTGACATTATTTATTTTAGGACTAAGCTTTCCAGATGGTAATGCTGCATGTTTTTGTGTTAAAAGAGGTGATTCAATTAATACTGTCAAAGATAACCTGGAGTAATGTGTCTCAAACCATACTTTGATGAAAGCTGCTTATTATCGTGCCATTGTATGATGGTGTTCTATGATATCTGGCAAGCACTTAGTTGTAGTGTCTTTCTGATTTGTTTCTCTCAGGGTAAAGGAAAATTATATAGGACTTAGGACCTTTTTTCCCTCTTTTTTTTTTTTCTTATGAACTGTGTTTTTATGCCTGTGTATGTGCTTTTTGTGGTGACTTTTGGATTCTTATAGAAATAATACTCAATCTTTGTTTAAATATGTTACCTTAGGTAATACATTCTTCAGAGTTAACGTTCTCATTCCCTCATCCCCCCTTTTTTTCAGTGTTGGGGACTTGATAGCTGAATCTATCAATTTCCAGGTTTGAATCTGCTTTTAACTAAGACTTCTGAATAGTTTTTAAAAACTCTGTTGGAAAGCATCAGTGAACAGCTTCATTGTTTTTATTTGTTGCACAGCAACAATACTACACATTCCAGATAACCAGAGGTGGCAGAAATATGAAAAACTCAGTCATGATCTGAAAACTTTTTGGCACTTCTTCCTTGGCTTGGGTATTTGAGTCCTCTATAATGTCAAGCCAAGAATGTGTGCCTTTAAACTTAAATGTTATACTGCTTTTCAGATGTTGTCTTTTCATCTTCTGCTCTAATATTATTCTGCATTTCTCTGAAAAATTCCTTGGAGTTACTGGTACTCTTGTTATCCTTTCTGTTTATGCTGTGAAACTTCTGTTGATATACCCAAATTCTTGCAAAATGATAGAATCCTTTGAAGTTTTTGCATCTTTACCCAAATGCTGAGGTTTGTTTAGTGATATTTTACCCTAATGTTTTGCTTTGTGGACTTGAAGTTTGAAATTCACATTTCTGTATTTATCTCTCCCATTATTTAGAATATTTTTTTTCTTGTTTTTTTGTTGTTAGGATACCACTCCATAAACTAACTTTTGCTTGCCAACATATAGTTTCTACTTGCTTGCTCTCTTCTGTTTTATTTTCTGATTCACTTGACATACAGAGGAGATGGGGTGACACAAGTTGACAGAAGGACAGAGAAGCTGCCCTTTATGGTATGAATTTATACCAGCCTTAGTATTTGTAAATTACTCCACACAAAGAGCAGTGGACATTCACATTGAACAAGCTGTCCTTAGCACAAATAATCTACTGTTGAGGAAAAGCATATAAATGGACCTTCTGATATAGAACACGTTGTTAGACACATCTGTGAAAATGTTTACAGGACAAAATGTGTTAGTAAAACCATAATAAGGCAAAACCGAAAGGTAATCAGAGTCTATATTAACTTCTCCTGAGTTTGAAGAAAAAAGGCAGCCTCCAACAGCAGTGGCAAGGACACAAAACTCAAATTATAAATTTCTTCTGTATGTTTTCTAATGCATAGATACAACATTTTAGCACATTTGAGTGCGAAGGTTTTGCCAGGAAATGTCATATGTCCTGGAGAGCTTCAGGTTTCTAACAGTTAAATCACATGGGTGTGATCAGTGAACTAATGAACAAAACACAGGTGTATGGAACAATTACCTTTGTTTTCTTTTTTATGGTGATAGGATTTCTATTTTGTGTAAGTATTTTCATAGATTTTTTGGAGAGGTCCTCTGCCAACAGTTGCTCTGTGTGCCTTCTCTCAATAAGGCTTAGTGTTTCGGGCTCAGTTACCATATTTGTTCTTCTTTCTAAACTAAAACTGGCTAATGTTTCTTTGAATCAGTTCTGAACATACAATCCTCCCTCATCTTCATAGCTAGCATTTTTGTCATTTCAAACCTGAAAATTGATAGATTCATCTGGCTAGGGGCCAGAATTAAATGAAACAGCAGTGACAAAAACATCAAGATAAGCTATCTCCTTTCACTTTCTCTCTTCTATTATTCCCTTTTCTCATTCCTCTTTCATACTCTTTGCTCTCTCACCTCTTCCCTGTTTCATTTTCAACTCCTCTTCTTCTTCAGTGTTTGAGTAGAAGGTATTGTTTTTTAGGAACAAAGAAGCCACAGAAAAAAGAGATGCTGAGACTTTTGACTAAAAATGTATTTATGGAAATGTATATAATAGACACATTATGCACATACAGCAGACTTAGCAGCCTTTTTGTGTACCAATACCACATTTGTGTTTAATACACCAACTTTGTGTTCAGATTCTATCTTTGTTGTGAAGGTGGGACCATCATTTCTTGTTTCCTCTCTGCTCTGTTCCAGTTGCACAAACTTCCTTGGATATTATTGAGACCTTTGTGTACTCAACAGATTACTTGTTTTCTTTAGTGGTATATTGCTTTCATTTATTCATGGTAATTGGGTGTACATGACTTACAATATATTGGCTATAGTTAACTAGTTGCTGCTGTGTTTGTTATTTCAAGTAGACATAATGATTAATTACAGTATTTGTGGTAATCCTGTAATAGATGAGGCAATCTAGTGCTATGCTGAAGAAATAGCCTAAAACAATGCACTGACCTGCTTTCTTCTAAGCATCTTTACTTCCACTGCATTACGGTACTGTCATATACAGTGGCTATTTTCTATTTGACTGTTTATTCTCTTGGTACGTGAATGGTCTGCACAAACCTTGTGACCACTGGCAGAGTGTACATTAGGAGCTGTAGACTTTAGCATCATAGGACATCAAAGCTAACACACTAATTATGCTATATTATGTTCATTTACTCTCTTCCTTATCTAAAGATGCCTCACTCTAGACTCTATGCGTAATAATTTTGGATGAGGGTGTAATCTTGTCTGTTGTATTACCCGTATCCCAGCTAAAATAGTTTTCACATAATTTGTGGGATGTATTTTTGGCTGTCAGATTTGGTACTCTTCAGCTCTCAGAAAGTTTAGCATCCAGAGCTTGCTTCTTTCAGGAAAATGAAGCGCAACCAGTGATGGTAATGCCCATCAGAGAACACAATTCTTGGTATCCATCTGATTATATTTCTGCATTTCATTATAGATCTTGAAAAAAGAGCAAGTTGTCTGGAGGTGTGTTAGGGACTAGCGATAACTTGTGTGGTATCATTTATTCTGAGTTGTTTTGGATACAGATGAATGTTTGTTTATATTTCCCCCTAAAATTTAAGTAGGGAAATATTTCTCTGAATCTCTTTATACACTTCTGTCTAAAAGTCATAAATGAAATTTTCTGCAGCTTGCTTTGCTCCTAAGCAAAACTTTAGAAGGAGGCACAGCATTTATATGAAACCAAAAAAGGACTTCTCTAGGCCCTGATTGCCATATTATAATTTCCATTTTTCTTGCTTATTTAGATCTAAAGGAGCAACCTGCTTTTCATTTTAAAAAAAGTTCTCTTATATATCTTAGAAAGCAGAGACATTTTCAAAGATGGATGTAATTCAATAGCAATTCAACACAGAAAAGACATTCAGATGGAGGATGTAATTTTTTCACATTTCATTCTTCCACAGGTCCAGAGTAGGAGAAAAATAGTTTCAAATAATTTTGGAAAACAGCATCATTCTATTAATTAATTGGTAAAGTAACAATTGCTGTAGCTGACATATTATACACTGAGAATCAAATTTCTATTTACATAACATTTGCTTAAATTTACTTCTGCAAGGGGAAAACCTTAAAAAGGTAGAATTTCACTGTGTACTCAAAGGACTAGTGCTAAAGAAACTAGGCTCATTTACTGAGATCTGTGCTTTATTACTGGCTTGAGAAATGGAAGCTAGGATTTATTAAGGCTGGAGACCCTTCCACTCATTCAATGAGCTGAGATAATGAGGTTGCATGTCTCATTTCTGAACAAACTGGATGGGTGTAGATTAAATCAGGCTTTCTGCCTAATATTGTGAAGCCTGTGTTATAAAACCATACACACAAGCTTTACATTTCTGTAAGAAATCACTTTTATTTATTGTATGCTAATCTCAGGGGAGTGGTCTATTCAATAAAGCCATGAAGATAAACCAAATTAACCTATCAAAACCTAATGATCAGAAAGACTAAACCAATTATTCTGTCCTTAGTTAGTAAGAATTATTTTAAGAGGTGATAAAGTGATTTTTCACCTGCTCATCGCAGTGCCCTTTCTAAAATCCATGGTCTACAGGGAGAGACTGTTGTGCTGAAGGTCGGAAATAGCAAGTAAGAGGTGGGACTCAGTTCTACTGGGGCCCAGTCCTGTGCCATGGGCAGAAATAGTCCAATTATGCTGAGAAGGCTGACCTTTTCTGGGAACATTACTGAAGCTGAAATCCATTTTGACTTAATAAAAAATTCAATTTTGAATTCCTATTTTTTTCCCCCAATCAATAATGTTTTGTTTCCAATTACAGTGAAATTACTCTTTGGCCTTGGTCAGAATATTCAGCAGTAGAAAAATGATCTTTCATTTATTTCAGAATAACTTTAAAATGTTATGAGTTGACATGGGAAACCCAGATGTTTTTAATTTGAAAATTGAGAAATAGATTTTGAGCAGGAAAGCTATCTTGTTTGATGTGCATCCTTAGGAAGGAGGATGACAGAACATTGCCCTTTTCTTGGCTACACTGTCATTATATAAAGATGGAGTAGAAAGATTTTTTCAGCCATTTGTGCAGAGCCTTAGGAAGATCTTGAAAGAAACAAAAGAAATTCAATACCCCCCACAGCTTCTGCTTCCTCATCAGCTATTAAAGCCACTGTTAAATATTCCTCAGTGTTAATCTGATAGTTTTTCTGTTTCTTACTATTTCTTTAAAGGTAAGTTGAAATATTAAAACTTATCCAAATGTGATTTCAAATATTAACATAGTAGCATCAGGATCTTCTCCTAAAGTGTATTTATTGACTTATATATTTGAAGCCAGCTATGCTTGTTAGGGCACGTTTGCACATCACTCTTTGTGATCAGCATGGCAGGATTTTCACACAAGTGTGAAGGAGAGATCTAAGCCCTCAATTCTGGTGGTAGTTGGTGTAGTAACGCGCGCAGGACAAGAAACTCCAAGAAAGGAGAATGGGCTGTGCAGAGCAGTATCTCTGTTTTTCCTCTGCATTCAGGGTGAGCCACTGTGGCAAACAGGCAGAGCTGTTTCCTGCTCTGATTTTCAAAGGAATTATGCTATGGGTTTTTTTTTTGTTTTGTTTTGTTTGTTTGTTTTCCTGCTGTTTAAATGCACAGGTAACTTATAATTGTATAGTACAGACAGGCACAGATCACATCTCTCTCCTGCTGGCTTTGTGACATTTTCTCATCCATTGTTTGTTACCTGGGCCCAATGACTAGTGATATTTTCAGTGACCTGACTCTTCTTTCTATATCTTTCAGAACAGCAGTCTGTAAATACAGATAAGGCCAAAGAGTTTGATTGCAGATTCTGTCTGTCTCTTTTTGTATTAAATCCCTTAGGAATATGGTGGAAGATGTAACCTTGTCATAGTACTGGGAGTATCTGTTATACAGCTGAATGGTTCCAAATGCTTAATGTAGTAGAATACTAAAAGATATAAGGAATAAACACATTGCCACCAACTCTGACCCCAGAAACTTCCTGGGACAGATTTGTCATATGGCTGCTGTAGCGGCCAGTTCTTTTCTGGGGGTGACATTATCAGTAAACTTGATCTTTGGAAACAAAGTGTAATTGTCCTGCTTTCTAATGTGAATGTCTAGTGAATTCTTGTGCCAGTGACATCCCATTTGTGATTTGGGTAGGGACTTCCTTTTAAACCTGAAAATGATTTTAGAAACCTACTTGAAGTGCATGTTTAAAAGTGGTAACATTGTAGTATCAGATGATCTTTCTGTTTCATTGCCATGTGGTTAGGAGTCTGAAAACTTCCTTGTTTCTGTGTGTTTCAGTTTCTATTCTGGTCATTGCTATCATTGTAAGCAAAAGTCAAGGTCACCCTTGATTTTGCTCTTTGTCCATTTTGGCTGTGCTTACTTTTATTTAATGTTGGGAATAGCTGCAGCTTTTGCTTCCAGGAAGGTGTTGCTGACATCTCTTTGGGACTTTGATTTGTCTGCATTATGTGATCAGCTTCTAAACACAACCTGTGATTGCTTCCAGACCACAAGATGCTATGAACTGTTACTGAACCCATTAAAAACCTTGAAACCATTAACCACAGAATTACTTCTCTGATTGAAATAATAATCCTATGAATTCTCAAGGCTGTACTTATTTATTTACAATGAATTGTTTCTAATATTTACAAAATATCTTTTTATGGTCACTGTTAATTGGAACTGTACTTCCAAAAATTGTTTCCAGAAAAGGAATTTACTTAACATCTCATGTGTATTCCTCTGTTAGATTTTTCCAACTTTCTAATTCCTTATAAAATGGTTTATTTAATGTTTTGGTGTTTTTACCCCAAAGTGCTTGTCTGAAAATAGTTCTGTGACTATTCTTAACCTAACATGGTACTTCAGAAATTTACAGCAAAGAAACACTTTGAGATGAGATCATAAAACATTGATATTTATTTTCTTTCTGTGGCTGATGTTTGTCTAGAAGAAGTTGGTTTCTTTGACTTTTTATTTTTATGTAGTTTGTGTGTGTGTGTGTGTGTTTTGTTTATCTTATCCTTCCATGTGAGTTCTTAAAATCAGTATAGACATTTTTCCTCTTCCTCCACTAGAGGCATATAACTAACAGGTGGTAACATATGGGTTCCCAATTGGCACAAGTTCTGTTCATAGTCCCCTTCACTCATACCACTAGTGGGCCAGCACTGATTACAGAATAACATGGTAGTGAAAGTCTGTCAGTGTACTGACAGTTCCAGATATGTTTGACATAATGCGACCAGTGAAACACTTATTTCTCTTAAAACAGAAAAACTGAATCTGCTGGATTTTCAACTTTCTTGTGGAATTTTTTTTTCCCCAAGCTGATGGAGAGTTAAATGTTCAGCTTTATGGAGAAGCCTTTGAGAGTGCATCTGTAATGTTCTCGTCACCAGTGAAACCAACTGGGTACAAGTCAGAAATAATAGAGAAAATGGATCAGAAAGCTGCAGTATTATTTCCAACTCTTGTCATCTTTCATTTTGGTTTTGCCTTCTGTGCTGGAGAAGCAAACTGATCTGCTGCCCTTAGTCTTGCTTGAGATCAAAGGTTTGACTGAAAGTATTTCATAACAGTGTGTTTACATCATAGTGTTCAGGAAACTGCATGTAGTTTGCAAGGTAATAAAATCTTGCTGCATTTTTCCCTTAGGTATGGTGTTACATCATGTACTCAAGGTTGAATCCAGCTTTCATGCATCTCAAGTGTTTTAGCCTTCATTTTTCTATGCTTTGATGATTGGATTCTGCATCACAGTCAGTGTCTTAACACCGCAGGATAGCACAGAATGAAGCGTGAAAAAATGAGACAGTTTAAACCTTTTAATGAGCCAGGAAATTACTCTGACACAAAAGAGAAAAAATGGAAAAATGAGAGCAAGGCTCTTCTCTCTTTTATCTTGTATTCTCAAATCAAGTTTTTTGGTCAGGAAAAGCTAGATATACTTTTTTTTTTTAATAATAAAAATCCTATTTTCAGCCTGTCTTTATAATCAGAGCTTCCACAATGCAACCCATTTTCCTGAATACTGACAATAGTTTCTTCCAATTCATGTCTAAGACATCAATGTATGTATTGAATTCCCAGCAAAATGGCAGTTCCTGGAAAAATGTTAACTGTAAATGCGTACTTTGGAGCTCAATATTTCATGCTAGCAACCATTTCAATCCTTCCTGCTCGGAAGCTTATGGTGGTTGTTCTTTGAGGAACTACATTTTATGGTATTGCTGTTTATTGTACTTGTCATTGACAGTGCCAATTCTGATATATCTGAACCAGAAATTTCTGTACTTTTCCCATGCAGTTAGATGATCTTTAAGGTCACTTCCAATCCAAGCCATTCTATGATTCAAAGATTCAGTCTTTGAATTTGTGAGATGGTTGGGGATTAATGTCTCTGCTATCACATGCCTTAAAATTTCCACCCCAAAGTTATGTGTAACTTGAATTGATCTTCATCTCTGTACTTCTGTCTTCCTGACTGATATAAATTAACCTCATAAGTATGATTAAACAGGCTGAATAATGGGACTCTGCTCTGTAAGTGTAGAGTATGCCAGAGTAAAATCTACTAGAACATGATTGTTTTTCACTTATAGTATATATTGGTTATGTACATCTGTAAAAATTTCAGTGCAGTTAGTACACTTCCTGAAAAAGGAGTGTAGCCTAGATTTATACAGAGCTACCTGAATGTACACATCTTATTTTAAGTTATCTTAAAGCTCCTTTTAGTTGTTTAAAGGCAAAACTGAGACAAATGGCTATAGCTTAAAAACATTCATCTACATCTTGTATGGTGACATAGAGAAAAAGATGACAGAACTTGAGACATAAATTAATTTTAAATATATATATAATTTATAAATAAATTTATAAATATAATTTATTTGCTGATATCTCTATTCATCAAAACTGACAAGCCATATCGGTCCCAAATAACGCATTTCAAAAGTAAAATACAGTCTATTTTCTCATATCTGTTTTGCAGTTCTTTGTTTTTAGGTTCTCTTTTTGGCAGTGGGTAGGGCCCTGTGCAGTCTTCCTTCTCCCAGTCTTCCCTCCGGGGAGGACTTTACATAATCAGGGTGCAGCAAGGAACAGGACTGAGAATTTAATAGCAGGAAACACAGTCCATTTTACTGTGACCTGCATTGTGGGAAATATGAAGTTACATTAATTTTCATATTTCCTTTTCATATTGGCTTGATCCCAGACAAGATTTAGGAAGAGCAGAATCATCTGGAACTCTACTTTTTTGTTGTTCTTGTTTTTGCCAAATTTTCAATTAAAGTATTTCAGCAAGCCAGCAAGTTCTTCACCCCCCCCCCCAATAAAAAACAAACAAACAAAAAAAACCTATATATATGGAATATTTTTTGCACTTGTATAAACTTAGTACACACATCAGTTTTAGGAATAATTTCCATGTAAATTGTCTTAAGAATACTGCACAATTTTAAGAGTACAGAGCAATACCAAAACTCTTCTAATGGAGACAGCTATGCACTCTATGAAAGAACAAGATTTTCCTGTATTGAAGTGAGCAGAGCAGGAACATATCGCTTGAATTTTTTAAACCTCTTTTTTTGGTTCCTTCTACTTCTGGATTAGGTTAACTTCACAGTACTAAGAGCACTGCTCTAAAACTAAAGCATGTAATTACAGTCTCAGTAACAACCTGGAAATTGTGAGTTTCCATGTTAAATGAACAAAGAATTTTTATTTTTTTTTCACAAAAGAAAGCTCTATAAGTTAGACCCTGCCTGGTAAAAGCCTCAGTTTGGCCACTGAAAAGCTATTCAGCTATTCTGTGATCATTTACTTCTTAATTTGTGAGGTAGAACTAGGTCATGTGAACCATTCTGTAAGAATTCTAGCATTTCCAAAGAAAAAGATCTTAATCTGACCTCTGGCCCTCTTTAAAATGCTTAGAAGAGGAAAAAAAGGAAACAATAACCATGTCATGTCACTTTGAAATGTTTGAGGCTGATGTGCTCTCATCAAGTATTTCCCCTCTGCACCTTAAGCAGCAAGGGTAAGTGGGTTCTTTCTTGTTATCTCCGAGCTAGAAACTAACAGAAGTCTCTACAGTGCTCCTTGTACGCTGAGCAAGGAGGGCTGACTCCCTCCATGTGGGACAGGGGATACAATGGTTGACATCAGGGAGGTCATCACACAAAGATACAATGGAAAAAAAAAAAAAAAAGGAAAGCAGTGTTTAAGGTAGAGCTAAAAACTACCTGCTGGGACATTGTAACACGCAGTAATGGTTTAAGAGTGCAGCCTCAGAGGGAGACTCATGCCTACAGCACCTCATAAAAGAAGGGCATTGATGGCGAATACTTTTCTAGAACATACAGCATATATAAGCTTTTATACTGTTCTGAATTTCTTTACCCCATAAGGTACCAGGAAAAAAGACGTTTTTGAAAGCAGTGATTAAATAGATGTAATGATGGTCCATTCTGGGCAGTTGTTTAGCTGTGAGGAACAATACTGTATACCTCAAAAAAAAACCAAAACAAAAACAAAAAAAAGTGCAAAGAAGCATGTGTTTCTCTAAATAATGACTTTACAGTATTTCTCTGCAAAACTGAGATGTAGAGATTCAAGAGTTCTTGTCTTTAAAGAAGTCAGACCTGAAAAGAGCAAGTGTGTTGGGTTTTCAGAATGTGGGTTTTTTTTTTGTGCATAATTCAATTATAGTTCTGTAAAAATAAATAAATAAAAGAGACGCTTCCTAAAGAACAATGCTTTAGATTTTTCTGTGAATACTGGATCCCAGCTAAGAAAAATGTGACGGAAAAGTGTTAATTGATAACACTTTTTTTCCCATTTTCAGTATGTTGCATCTCTCTGCCTTGCTCAAGTTCAGTTCCTCTGAGTCTTTTAACTGTGAAGCTATTGAATGGAATTCTGAGATCCAGCCTGAATCTCAACCTGGTGCTTGGCAAGGAGAATACATGTATATACTTTTTTCATGTCTTTCTATGATTCTTATCAATTGATCTTTGCTTTTAGACTTCAGGGAGAACAGTGCCCTTGTTTGTAGAGAAGCTGTAGGGCTCAATCACATCAGATGTGGAACACCAGAAACAGATTTCAAGTAATATAGATGTAGCTGCAGACCTTTAGCTGCACTGAATCTTTCAGAATATCTTGATAGTGACCCTGAGTCCACTTCTGGCATGTTTCCTTCACAGATCATATGTTATGAGGAGATGCTATGGATTTCTCTGTTATTAGGACATGTTTAATATGTCCTAGAAAGACGTGCTTTGGTGAAGCAGAATGTATTGTCTTTGGACTCTTGAGTTGTACAGGGTTTAACTCTCAGCTTATGTGAATTGATTAGCAAAGGAGATGGCCCAAGAAGTCAGTTTAATCAAATATTCAACAAAAAACTGGTGCCATTCACCTAATCTTGTCTAAGGGGGGGAGTTAAATAGGTTTGTGTGAGAATTCTCAGGGTTACTCTGGAAAGAAAATAAGGACATTTATTGCAGTATAGGAAAGGTATCTTTGAAAAGTTGAAACCAAAGGTTTCCTTTCTCCCCATGGTTTAACTGCATTAAGGCTAATTTCGATCTCAGATGTGTTTCAGGGGTCTATTCATATTGTGTGCCAGCAGCTAAAGAGAAAAATCTTCAGTATATAAATGAAAAAGAGTTATATTTTTTCCTATGACTACCAGCCTAGCAAGTCCCTTTTTAGCAGGAGCAAATCTTGTTCTCTGTCATATGTATCATAGAGAATAGCAGGTCAAATTCTGCTCCCAGAAAAATACATAATCCATTCTGATACACTGGTAGCATCAAAGTAGGTGCAAAAATGGTGTGTCATGAGCCAGTAACTGTGATAGCACTGCAGAATAACACATTCATTGGAGCCAAAAAAAAAAAAAGGGTAATGTTCAGTGAAATAGAAAGTGGTTTCAGGGTTCCAGTTAAGCTTCAAAGTTGTGGTCTTAAGGGCTTAAGTAAGGAAATAACTCTTAGGTATATATGGTGATGAAATTTTGAGAAAGCTTTTTATTTTATTTTTTTTTCCTCATAGAGAAATGCAAATATTTCCCATGTTTTAGTTTTGGCTTCACATGCCATAAGATCACAGGGCACCTGTCTCGCAACTCCTTGGGGTTGCTATGTCAAAATGGCTTTTCTGCAGGACTGGATGTACTCTGGGGTTAGGACCCAGCCCTTCCTACCATAGTTCACCACAGAGGACCATGATATGAGGCCGGAATATGATGTATCTATATACACACACATTTATTGAGAGAAGCCAATATGTAATATATATATTATATATATATATGAGTACACTGCAGCTAATCCTCAAGAAGAATTCCATGAATAGAAGGCCATTTTACAGGACCTTAATTTAAAGATGTCCACAAAGAAGATTTCTTTAAAGTTGGGAATTGGACAAACTTAGTAAGATGTAGATTTTTAAAGGGCATACTGTGACATATTTCAGTGTTTGTGAAAAGCTGTGTTATTTTTCTCATGAAAACACAATGAACATAGCAGGGAAAAGTAGTAACATTTATATGTATGTTGCCCTGAAAGTAATGTCTCTACTTATTTCCATGAAAACTACAACAGCTAAAAAGAGCACAACAACACTCTTTGATAGATCAAATTCTCAGATACAAAACAATATTTTTCAACACGGTCACCAGCATTAGCTATGCATTTTTTTCCAGCCAGGAACAAAAGCCTGCATGATTTTAAAGAAATCTGCACCAGCGGATGTGACTATTGTTGCCAGTTCTGGAGAATGTCACTCATCACCTCACTGTACTCACATCCAATGTTCAGTCTCCATAAATGATCAGCAAGTGCCAATGAAATTCAATGAATGCCATTTTTTCTGCATGGATGAGTTCAGTGACACCCCTTTGCTTCACACACACTTCCATGTCAGATATTGTTCTGTTAGACTGCCTCTCTGCTGCCATGTGTTCCACAGCAACAACATATAATGAGTTTTTGGTGGGAAGCTTCAACATCTACTGCAGTACATTCACCTCTGAATCTGTGGGCCAACATAATAAAATAGGGGGCATTACTTTTGGAGAAGACTGTGTATAATGCAGTTTTTCATTCTGGTTGTCACCAGCTTATGTTAGTTTTTGTTTATGTATTTTTATTAGTTTTAGTGTCATTATTCTCATTCTCTGCTCACGGATTGATTCCATGCAGCAGACCACAACCTTTTTTCCAGGTACTGCAAAACAGGAGAGAATGAGATTTTATTCCTTGTGGTGAACTCTTAATTTGGGTCTTCAATGTCAGTCAACATCTTCAGCAATTTAAAAGAGGTTAGAAGTCCGCTTGGTTTAAGTGGATAACTGTACTACTTAGCTATAATTTGTTTTGGGAGGTTATCAGTCTACAAAGAACCATTTCTGGCATTACAGATATAGGTTTCATTGTTCTTTAATGGAATAGAGCACTTTCCTTTTGTATACAAATTACATGTTGGGATGATAATTACAGAATAATCATTTCACCACATATTTAATGCTTTTGCTGAGTTTTCTGGAACTGCTTTGGAATATCTCTTTCATCCTGGTCAGAACTGCATCATTAATGGGATGTCTCTAATGCCTCACCTAAGATTTTCACTATATCCAACTGCATGTGGTCAGGGTGCTGGGAAGAGTTTTCTTCAGAAACACATGGCTGGCTCTTTCACACCAGTCCCTAGGTGTACAGAGGTGACACTGAGGCTGTGTGGAGGTCGTGGTGTACAGGGACAACATGCAACCAGGGCAGTGCTGGATTCAAAGTGCAAAGTCACATGTCTCAGGACAGCATGCCTCAAGCCCAGCCTGGGGCAATGTCACTCACCCAGGGGCTGGTAATTAATTGACAGACCCAGCCTTCCTGTTTTACCTTCTACTAACAAAAGGTGTCTGTAGAGAATTAAACTTCATTAAAAAAATAATAATGAAATAAAAAAAAAGCCATGAAGCTAGATTATTACAGTTTATGAATCATAAACCAGCAAAGAGGTGTGCCTTAGCACAGAGAATATACTACGGGGGCCATCTTGTGGTCAGAGAAAGTTTATTCTCTATGTGTAGGAGAAAAGAAATATTCCCAGAAATTATTCCAGGGTCTGAAGGTACTGTCAGCAAGATTGTGGTTGTCAGAAATTTTATTCTCATCTGTTGATCAGAATGGAGCTATACTGCTGTTAGTCATTAGTTGGATCATTAATCCTCATGTGATCGGCAGCAGGGTTAGCTGTGATACTAAATTGATAAGGAACTGATGCATTTTAAGGGTTGGGAAGGCTTTTGCTGACTAAGAACTGCAGTCAGAGTTTTCCCTTGGTGAATATTTAATACCTATTTGTTTTGGAAATGTATTTCATTCTTTATATTGTCGAAAAGCTCTTTGAAGTACGTGCATTAAATACCAACATGGTGTTAGAGTAAAGAACATTATTAGCTATTGTAAAATATTACTTCAAGAATCAGCATCTTTTTCCACAGTTATCATCTAACAAACCTACTCTGTGTGAGGCCATTTTCTCAATTGCATTGTTCTTTAGCTCTGTGTGCCTCTGTTCTGGCTGAAATACTAAAGCTACTGAACTAAAAGCAAAGCCTACCTATGCAAAACAAACGCATTTACCATCTCAGACGTGAAGTTGAATACAATCTTTTCTGTATCATCAAGTCTACAGTTAGAATTACTCATTTCCCCTTCTTAGGAGGGCTTCCCAGTGAACCCAGGTGCTTCCTAAAGAGCCCAGGAACTGTCTTCTAACTCTTCCCTGATGGGAGCCATCAGCCAACAACACTCACCAGCTACAACTTTGCTTAGTTTATAGGGCCATGATCCATGGTCTATTAATCAGGCATTTTGGTTCTAGAGGGGTACTTAAAAAAAACCAGCCCCAGCACCTGGTACAGTTGGCTCTTGAGCAGTGGTATATCCATGACAGTGAACAAATACTTATCTCATTTATCAGGCAGCCTTCATTCACACACAACTGACTTTTTTAGTGACACTGAATGTTAATTATTGTACTATTTTACTGCTTCATATGGATTATTTAATTATTTTAATGGCTCTGCAATAGTTCATATTCTTTCTAAAAGCGTTCTTCAAAACTATTATAGTTGTCCAGAGAGTGAAAGACAGGTATGGTTCGCCCTGCAAGGAGGTTGATAGATTCAGTGATGTTACATGATGAGCGCTGAACTCTGCTCTGGAGGCTTAGCCTATTTGTAGGGTGTTTGGGAATACCTTTTATTACAGAATATAAAAGGAAAGCACAGGAGAGCTGCCTTCAACTTCCAAATGAAAATGAAGGATCTATAAATCCCAAAATTTGACAAAGTTGTCTCTCCTAGGGGCTAACTTTTGAAAGTTAAGCCAGCAAAGTCTGAAGCAGATTTTGTGGAGCAAGTCTATCCACAGGTCATCAGTGGTACAGGTACCCATGATGCACTGTTAGTGTGCACTTTGATACCCCCTAGTCCCATTTCCATAGCTCTCTGTCCATTTTCCTAGTGGTGCTGCCAGGTGTCTGGAGAGATGGGCTCTCTTCACTAATCATCAATCATCTCTAACAGATTTCACTTGGAAGAAGATCTTATCAACAGCAGTTGTACAATAAAGACTCAGCTGTTAGGAGAATGGTGAGATAAAGCAGCCTCCTTCCTGGTTTCCTGTTCAGAGAAGGAACTGCTGTCACCTTTCAGGAGTGGAAATAAGAGAAATACATGTTCCCTTGATAGAATCTCCCATTGCTCCAGCTTTTTCTGCATAGGTCTGTATGTAGCATCTGGTGCTTTCACAGTGCCCTCTGCTGCGGAGTCATGGTTTAAATCAAAATAGGATTCTGCATGATGTAAATCAACTAGGGAACTGTTCTTGTTAGTTCAGCCCCAAAGTCTGAAGTTTGAGCAAAGAAATCCCTGTCACTGTTAAGAAATTTTCAGCTGAGCAATTTGTGGCATTAAAGGGTATTTAGGAATTCTTCTAATAATCAAAAATTTTTTTCCTCTTTTGGAGTATACAAGTATTAGCATCCCTATTAGGGATATTCATAAGTTTTCTTGTGATTCTGAGGCTTCATCTGACAATTGGCATATACAGTCTGGGAGTAAGAATACTATGCATGTAAACAACTATTGGTCACAGCATACCTGAACGTTCTGGTAAAATATAAAACAGAAATCCTGAAGAATTTCAGGTTAGAATAGGTTCAAATAAGTAATACTTTTTTTTTTTTGTTTTTTTGTCAAACGAAAGACTGTGTGTGTGTGTATACATATATATACACGCGCGCATATACAAAGTCCTATTGCCTCCTCGCATCGCATCTGATGTCATCAAGTCCCTTGAACTGCAAAACATTGGCATCCAAACTCCCTGGGTCTCTGTCAGCATGTCAGAGGTCATTTTGACAAAGTTATCCTTCCTTGGAAGTGTGAAGACATTGAAGTGCAAGGGCAACTTGGCTTCATGCTGAATTTGCCTATTGCCTCATTGAACTTTTCTTCAGAACATGGAGAGAATCTGAGTAGAGAAACAGGGAGATTGTGGTCCTGTGTATGGAAGTGCCATCTCTGAAACTCTTTGGCTATGAGGGACTGTGCACGACAGGACTGTGCCACATAGTTTTCTGCCTTGCCCAAGGGAAAGGCAGGAAATAAGCTGGTAGCACCAACAGGGACTTTTACATCTTTCTGTTTTATTGATTAAATGGAAATAATGTCAGTATTTAAGTATTTATTGCACTTGCTTATTTCTATCTCTGATAGCATTTGTAGTGAATAGTGAAAGCACAAATTTGAGCTCTTCAGTGGGTGAGAAAGCTGCTAGCTTAAATTTGATTAAACATTTAGATGCTTGACAACAGACTTGGAGCTTGCGAAGAAACAGAATAAATGAAAGATGGAATGAGAGTAAGGAATGGTTCTGACACCATGCCCAAAGCTCTGGGTGCATCTTGTCCCAGCTGAGGGCAGATGCTCAGCCTTCCCATCCTGTGATGCTGCGTGGTCTGGGTCTGCCACTTTCCCAATCTGAGTTTTCCATTCAAACTCAGAATGAGAAAAATGGCTGAAGTACACAGACCTGGAGGCTTAGCTGGAGACAGCACTCCCCAGCTGGGTGAACAGCTTAGGATGCTGAAACTAAGCAAAAGCAGATTTGGCTTCTGGAACACTGGGCAGAGGAAACAGATGGGCAAGGTAACTCTAAGCCTTGTGCATGCAGGGGTTTTATTTACTGCACTACTAATTGTTATTAAAACCACTTAAGAAAAATAGATTTTTTTCCACCTATGACTGTGCTAAATGTTGTAGCTTATACTGTGATTTTTCAGAGGGATTAGTCTGTTCTGTACAGGGACTGCAGCTGCATTGCCTCCCCCTAGTAGGGAATAATCAACCCTTTGCAAAAAAATACAGTCAACCATCTGTCTGCTGCCTTCTGTAAGTAAAGCCTCAGCATATTTGTGTATTAATAACAAAGAATGGTGAGCTTGTTCTTTAGCATTAAAATCTTAGCAAAGGTAGTCGAAATGGGCAATATCCAATTCAGAAATCAGGTCCTATTGAATGAATTTTAAAAGTTTGGTTAGAACTTACCACTATTTTATAGTTAAAAAATATTAAGTAGGATTTTTTTTTTCTAAGCTTCTGCAGTATAGAAGGAATTTTATCAAAACATAGTTTTTATCAAAAATGAAGTTAAACAAATGAGTAAATTGCATGCTGCCACTTTATGTTAAAATTTTCATATGGTCATACAACTCTAGGAGTTGGGCTTTTAGAAAAAGCACTGCAGAGGTCATGTTTGGAACTTGATTAATTTGTTGTTGAAACAGGAGGCATTACCTTCAGAGCAACCTGTATATCTGGCAGAGAGGGATTCCACCAACACGCTGTAGAGAAATTTATACCACAACTGGCTTATTTTTTATGTCAAGCATATGGTCATGTATAGTTCAGAAATGGATTAATTATTAATAGATAGTTTGAGAAAAACAGACCATTGTTATCTACTATAAATAACATACTGACCAAGAATTGATACAATCAACAAGTGTATTTTCTACTTATATACTTGTAACCCTCTTACTTAAGACTATGCACGTTAGTTGGTTTATCTAAAACAGTATCATAAAACGGGACCCCGTGTGTGGTTTATTATAATCCTGCTACCTTCTTGGCAAACAATGCACAAATTTATCTGTGTAACAACTCCCTTTGTATTTAGTAAGGAGCAGGAGAAAGGATGTGAAATAAGAATGCTTTGTTTGCAACTCGCATTCCCTTTTTGTCCCCTGTGACAGTGTAGGTTTGATGTAATATTTAACTACAAGCAAAGCAAAATCATTGATACAATTTCTTTCTTGTGCCATAATCTATTTAGGCTGAATTCTGTTGACAGCTGAATAACACAGTTACTTGCCAGTATGATTACAACAGCGTCTACCTTCATTTTCAAATCCAATTTGCATTTAACAAAATGAAAAATGAAAGCCACCTAGCTGAAAGTGCATCATCAGCATTAGCTTGCTTAATAATGGATTTGATAGACTGGAGAGAAGTCACCGAACTAGTTACAGTGTTGGAGTGAATCTAGAGCAGGGAAACTTCAGCATGACTTATTGCAAGCTGATGACATAAATCATCTAGGAGAGGCCAGTGAAGACCAGCTACTGAGCTTATTTATTGTAGAAGGGATTGGCATTAATGAGCTGAAGGAGCAGAATGCATTCATCTGGGATGAAAATACCATTGTGTCCTTCAAAATAATGACCATTCAGAGAATGCTATTGCTGATGTGTCCAGAAAGACACCTTGCTCAGAAACACAAGAGTGTTTCCTGATGACTGCAATGCCATAGCAAAATATTACAGTTCACCTCAATGCAGCACCAGGAAACAAAAAAACTGGAAACAGTCCAGCCGTGATAGCATGGACTAATCCAACACACTGACAAGTTCAACAGGCCTATTTTGGTAATGGAAATGGGGGGATGATATAGCTTTTGCTGCTTTTACAGCTTGACTTTACTGAGTTTAGCTGCAATTACATTTTCCCCTGACTTTGACTGCATTTCTGTATAGCTGCTGCAAGTATGATGATCGTGGAGAGAAGCTTGCCGCAATATCACTGACAAATGTAATGGTAGTAATTCAAAAATCAATCCCTAATGGAAAATGCTGCATATGTCTTGTTGTAATTCTTTTGGGGCACGAGCAGAGAAAATATTTCAGCTTTTGGTCATGCAGGTTGAATTATTGCTGTTTGTTTTCTTCTAGCAGAAAGGATTGAATGTTTGTGGGTTTTGGACTAGTCTTGAATAGGGTCTTTTTCTCCTCTGGGGATAAATATTCAGTACTCAGTTGAACTGCGATATTTTCCAGTGCAGTTCTCTTTTCTGCTGTGCTTTCAGTGTTGCTTCGATTTCTATGGCAATAACCTTTACTCTGATGGTTCTGAATAAAAAAAAAATTAGTAGTTGAGTTGGATTGTGAGGGAATGGATGTTAGACACCTTCCCTGATGTCTTACAGATGTTTTTCTCTTTTTCTTTCCTTTATCTGCTGTACTTGAAAGGTCCATTAATAACTGTAATTTTCCTGCCTGGATTTCCTGTTTTGTGTACTTTCCTGTGATATTCATTTCTCTTCTGTCTACACCTGGTGCTTGTAAGTGTTTTAATTGTGTTTTTCCTCTATCTGCTCCTGTGATGCTTTATTTAACGAAAGAGGACACCTGGTAGGGAAGTCTTGTTTAGCCCATCAGTTCTCAGAAGTATTTATCAATTCAAAGATCTTCCTGATGTTTTTGACAGCATAAATGTTTTCAGCTACATATAATATTCAGAGCTAGAAGTTATTTTAGTGGTTGTCTTTTGAAGGAAATGATAATTACATAATTTCTTTCAAGTTTTAGTATCGCATGGATTGTAAGTAATGAGGGAAACTCTGATTTCAAAAATCTACGTGTTTAGAAAAGGATATGACTTTGTTTTAGTATTACTTTTGGCGTGGTCCCCATGATGCTTGTTATTATAACAAACAGGTAAAGACAAAAAGCTAACTTTACTAATCATGCCACTGAAGCAAGAAAGAACTTGAATGGAATCAAAGGATCATGGGGGGTTGGATTGATGATCTCTTGAGGTCCCTTCCAACCCCTATGATTCTATGATCATTAGGATGGAACAGACCACTGGGATTGCCCAGTCCAACCTCAAGCCATCCCCACCATGCCCATTAACCATGTCCCTCAGTGCTACATCCCCATGATTCATGGACACCTCAGGGGATAGCGACCCTACCACCTTCCTGGGCAGCCTGTGCCAATGCATCACCACTCTTTCTGTGAATAAATGTTTTCTAATATCCAATTTGAACATGTCCTGGTACAACTTAAAGCTGTTACCTCTTGACCTATCTCTAGTTATCTAACCATGTACGTAATCAGTAGAGAAGAGCAGTAAAATGAGATCTGATACAACTGAAACCAGGGTGTCAAATCTTTTGAGGGTCTGACAGCTATCAGCAAGGCATTAAGTGAGGGGAAGCTTTTATTCAGGGAATCTTATGAACAGCTTGCTGATGTTAATAGTATATTTTCCACGTACTTCAAATTTCTGGGCTTTGAATCAGGTCTAAAGTTCTTACTGAATGTGTGATATTGCACTCCCTCTGTTGTCATAAGAATGACACCTTCTTCAGGGGAGATTATTTTCTTTCGGAAAGGGAGGGACCTGTGAAGGAAATAATTGATAGTCTTAAATCCTGTACTTTGGAAATTCAAGTTCTTTTTTATAATCCTCACAGAACAGGAAAAATGACTAACAACTTCACAATACTTAAAGCACATCTGATAATGGTGTAATTATTTTACACAAGAGCACATTCTTTATTGAAAAGATGGGCATTTAGCTCTATCTATATGCGGCTTTGTAGTAAAGGTAATAATTTCTACCAGAACATGTATGATTAACTGAGCAACTCCATACAGAGTTGTCAATCTGAATGTTCTAGTAGCAAGGAAAGAACAAGGACACCTTGTCTCTGATTATTGTTATTGGAGTGGGGGTGGGCTGAAGGATATTGTGAATAGTGTCTCAACTCACCTAAGGTGTTTCCTTTAGATCTGCAAAATACTAATTGAGAAGTGGGGCTAAGGGTAGAAAAGAGGTAAAAATGACTGCCTGCTTGCTGCTGAACAAAGCTTTCCCTAGGCAAAATCAAAGCTGAAGTAGAAGGAGGAAATGTATGATCTGAACCTGAGGAAAAAATACGGGAGTATAGAGAGAAAACTGTAAAACGCAAATTTCAGCTTCAGAGAACAAAATACCTAAACAAAATAATAATGCATGGAAGACAATAAACATATTTTAACTCATAATTCTCCCCATTTTAATTTTTTTTTATTACTAAGAACTGAAAGAATGAATCCTAAGTCATTTTGTTAAAAGGTGCTGGGTTGACATTATTCTTTCTAATGTTGCATATAAGTAGATTAATGAAACTTATAAAAAGAAAATATATACATATATATTTCCTACTTCTTAAACTGATGATAGTATTAGTGGTTTGTAATGCATTATTGGCCATGTTACTTTCATGTATTTGAAATCCAGAAAATCTAAAGCACTAAAATCGTGCAGTACAATTTGCAGTAATTTCTGGGATGATTAAGCATAGACACAGTAGTGAAAATTAAACAAATCTTAAGGAAAAAACATTCATAATGTACAGTTTATATCAATGGTGTGTTTGGGAGAACTGTGGATCAGAGCAGCAGGAACCACTGTGTGTGTTCGAACCATGAACCTGGTGACATCTTTGGGAGGTGACCACTGTGAGGCACTTCAGGTTATGCATCTCACACAGACTGCTGTACTTACCATGACAACATAGAAAACATAAAAAGTTCATTTTCTCACCCCTGATATTTTACATGGCTTGGAATGAATTCTGATTAGCTTTTGTTTGCACAGTGTGTGAGTAAAATTATCAGCAATATTTCAGTTGATTTCCTGTGGTGGTGATTTCCACAGACTGCATTTGCTTGAATAGTTGTTTTTCTTTTCCTTCTTTTGGCTTTCCTGTTATTTTTCACTTCAAACATTAATTTGAGAAGACAAAAGAGTGT
Source organism: Cyrtonyx montezumae (assembly GCF_038088225.1). NCBI lineage: Eukaryota > Metazoa > Chordata > Aves > Galliformes > Odontophoridae > Cyrtonyx > Cyrtonyx montezumae. The sequence goes on from NW_027071825.1 coordinate 11,042,375, forward strand.
GATCTCTGTTCTCTGAGCCCTGTTAACAACAGTTGTTGTTTTATGGGAATAGAGCTCTGGCAGAGGGCAGGGACAACCCTTTAATTAATGAGGACACAAAGACAGCAGAACATAAGAGTTGTGAGCAGCTTAAATGTCACATCAGTGTTTAATCTGCACATTTGCAGATTTATCAGTATCAAGCAAGTTGGTGTGCAGGCACTATCCTCTTTTGTGAGGCAGCTGGAGTCTGAATGGAGGGGGTTTCTCTCTCTCCTCCTGAAGGACTCTTGACTTCTGAGATGTTACACTTACCCCTGCTTCCACAGCAGTGGGGTGTTAATTAACCCGAAAAGGAAATATCTGCATTCTAAGTATACTGGGTAATATTTCCAAATGGAAACCAGTTGTTTCTTTTTATTGAGTTCTTAGTGATGTAACTCATGTTTTCTACTATAGCCTGAGATAATTTATTGTTGTGCGTGGTTTATTACAAAATAGATATTATCTTTAAATGAAGAGCTTAGCTATGCAATAGCACAGTGCCAGCAGAAGGAGCACTAAAAACATCCATTCACCCTCTCAGGCTTCTGACGTGCACACATATTGTGAAGCGGCAACAAAATAAAGCGGCTGACTGCAGGTCGAATTGCTTTGGTGTTTGTGAGATGAATTTCTGAACCTGGCAGGATAATTTTGTTAACTTCACTGGAGTTTTAAGTCTTCAGTTCAGAGCAGTGCTTTTCTGTTGTTTTTTTTTTTTGTGTTTTTCCTTTCTCTTAGTGTAACATAAAGAAAAATTAAACAAACAGGGCTTGTTACTCATCTTTATCTGTGTGTGTGTTGAATTAAACTTTTTATGTTACCTATAGTGTCAATGCTCACTATAGAAGTGATTTTTTTTTGTCAGAATATCAAAACTTATTGATATTCTGAAAATTTAACCTTATTTCTGAAAACTTAATCTTATATCAAAACTGTCTTCTTTCAATATATAAATAAACATTTAATCACTTAGTTCTTTGGGAAAAAAATCATTTGAAGGTTTAGTATGTAAATCTTTTCCTATTGTGATATTGGTTACTAAGCAGAAGAAAACAGCTTTGTTTCTGAATTCCTTTGTTCAGTGGCACCAAGACTTGGAAGTTCATACTTTATAAGAAGTCCCTGGTCTAACACCCTTGTCAATATGCACAGAGGTTCCTAAGCACATTCTCTAATTAAAACTCAATGGCTAAGCCTAGATTTGCCTTTGGAATTATTTATTCAGTTATATATTTGCCCTCCCATCAGTCTATGTCCTGATTCATCTTTGAAAACTGTAGGGCTGAGCTTGGACCAAGCTCAGGCACTGTGAGGAATGTCAATGAGTGTGTATTAAGCACAGCCCTCTCTCTCCATCTGCAGGCTAGGTGGTGAACTTTCAAAAGACTGTAATATCAGAATTTAAAACATTCTCTTGGCAGTGAAGATCATTTCATCCACAGATCTTCATTTCCAGGTGTAAACCCAAACTGCAGCTCTCAGCATTGCCACCCATGTCACTTTAAGTGCTAAGAAGTGCTCTATGGGCTGCAGTGGGCCGCATGTTTATTGGCTTTTAGAACTCTTAATCTACCCACATATGGATTATCTGTGGCTGAAGGAAGATGATGCCATACACCTTTAAGACAAACAATATACATAGTGCTACATACAGGTTTATTTTGTCTTGTTTAGAGGTAATTCAAGTTTTGGTAGCACAGAATTAAATACAGAAACAGTCTGATACACTAGTCAGAGCTTTGTAATCTGAGCTGGGCATACCTAACCATAAAAGGGCACTAACCTTGTTAACAGGCCCTTTTTACATCTGGCTGAACAGCAAAGATTTATTCTAGCAAAGCTGACAGTATGGAGAAAGGAAAAGGGTACAAGCAGGGCATGAAAGGAAAGTAATTTAAAGAAGAAAAACAACAGCTGGTTTGAGTTGGGTCAACTCAAATACCAGTTTATGACACTCATGTAAAGAGAGCAGAAAGCAGTCTAGCTAGGAAGATGTACAGATAAAACTGATGTGTTCTTTTGGGGATGCAATTTGCTGGAATTCCAGAACACACAAGGTTTTTTTTCAGACAATGGAAACATCAGCAATGCATTCTGCTCTATGATCACTATTTATTTGAAATATTTTTTCAAAACTTACATCTAATGTGAAAGATTAGTAGTGAAGACGTGATTGTAGCATAGTTTGTACAGGAGTGATGGATTCAGTGAGTTTCAGTGACCAATTTTCTTTTCCGCATGGGTTACTGTGTTATTTATTTATTTATTTTGTTGTCTTGTTGTTGTTGATGTGACTCCAAGCTATGATAAGGATCATCATTTTTGGTCTGGTAGTGTTCTGACAGTTAAAACTGTATGTTACTCCTAGAAAGCATGACATTGGATGAGCAAAGGTATCTGTTGATACCTTTCCACCACCCCCCCCAAAATTACTAGGAAGTCATTTTTTATTTCTTCTTTGTAAGAGCAGTGCCTATGGTTACCTTGCAGTTGCCAGTCATGGCAAGTGTTATTGCCAAGGTCTGACTGATGCAGTTGTACATAATAGAAGTGACTGCCTGTGGAAGATTTATAAGTCAAAATTATATTTCAGTTGAAAGGTTTACTGAAGATAAAATGAAATTCCTTTTTACATTAAACAGGAAAGAGCAAGAAGGAAAAGATCCTATTACAATAAGAGACAGTGCTCTGTATGTGATTATGTAGCTTGGACCCTAATTTTGGAAATGGATCTTTAATCTTGATGTGCAAACAATGGCTGCTTCACAATAGTAACATAGCAATAACAGCATATTTTTAAAACAGCACATTCATTATAGCTGACTTATTTGGAAATTGTCTAACTTTTGTGGAGTCAGACCGGTTTATGTTAAAATAAGAGGTATTTATTGTTAGTTACCTACTTCTGATGTTGCACTACTCTAACTCCTGGCTATTCATAAGTGTATGAAAATTTCACTAAAACTGCCTCGTAGTTTACCCTTGAAATAGCAACTCATCACTATTCTTGCACAAGTTTTTATCTCGAGAACTAGCTAAAGCATATTTGTGTTCTCCTTGTAGATCTTTTTGTCTTTGATACTTGAAAATTAGGTACTTTTCCATCCATATAAAATCCAAGTGCCCTGAATATAGGTGTATTTGAATTATTAAACTTCTGTAGTAAGATAGGATATTGTGTACTAAAAACCCGAGAACTGATTCCTGAATGGGATCAAAGACATTTAATGCCTGGAGTTGAGAAACCTAATTCTTCAGTGCTCTGATATGCCCAAGAATCAATACCCAGTGTTTCTTAAATAGTTTGCAAGTCCTCAAAGATGGGATTCAAAAAACTACCTGCTTCAGCAGACCGTATGTATCCTTTCACACGGGTGGGCTTAGCCCTGGATTCTAATGACGTGCTTTGTAATCCAAAGGCCAATCCAGCCAGAATGGATGAGGCAGTGGCTTGGTACTTCTCCTTCTCTCTCTGATCTTTGACTGCTGACCTGGAAATTCAGCTGTCCAGTTTATCTTATCACATTTTAGGGAGGATGAGCTGTGATATTAAAGACACAGGCAAATGAATTGTAACATCTTTGCTCTAAAATCCTTATGACATTGGGATATTAATCCCTGGGTAGCGGTTTTCTGATTTTTTTAATTATTTTTTTCTTTTTTCCCCAGCCTAATTAAACATTATTTGAAACAGGGAAATGGTGTCCCTATAAAATGCATGCCTGCTGTAATCATAGAATATCCTTGAATGGATTCTTGCTCCAGGTGCAGGTTGTGTCACGGATACCAAGGGTACTGTGTCAATTTAGAAATGCATAAGAAGCAATAGTAATAAAAAATTACTTATTGTTACCTATAACTTCTCTCACCCAGGGAGTGGTAAGGTAGTTTGTACCAAGTGTCCTCAATAGAAAAGAGGACTGTGAGTCTGAACTGTGCAGTGGAAGGCCAACGCAGAGGCACATACCTGGGGTCATCCAAGCTGAAGTACAGTTGCTTCAGCACATTGTAGATAAGGTCTGCCAAGAGGACTGGCATCGTTGTCCAACGTAATGATTATGGTGCTTGGCTAAGAGCAATGTATTCTTACAGTTACAGTCTCTGTCCTTGATTATTTCTGGCTTGTATTTGTTTTTTAATCCAGATGCCATCTACTATTAGATGTTTGAACACCTCAGGGTGCAGAAACCTGTCACAGGTCTCTTCCTCTCAGATGCAGAGTTGTTCTTCACAGCCTCTGCCTGGCCCCATCCCTCAGTGTTTTCCTGTAGGAGGTAGGAGCCGTAGTTTGAGCCCTTCTCAGCAGGGAAAAGCCTGGAATTTAGGTCTACCGCTTCCTAAGCAAATACTCTACTTGGGTATTATGCAAAATGCCATGGTTGCAGATAAAAACTTGGCTTGGATTAAGGTTGCTCAAAGCACACCAAAGAAATCAGACTCTTCAGGAGGGACAGCTAGTTTGTAAATCCCAAAGAGCCTTTGTTGACAGAGAAGTGCTTAGATTGTCAGTTCAGCTTGGATTTTTCAGAAATCTAGTGCAAAATCCCTTTGTGTCTTCAGTTTTCATTACCTTCTGAGCTGTGAGGCAGAGCATTCATGTCTGGCATTCAGAATGAGATGTTTTTCATCTGTTTGCCAGTCCTGTGCACCTATAGCACCCGGGCTGTGGAGCACCATTTCTGCAAAAGGCTTTGTGCCCTGAAAAGAGAGTGGAAGCAGGAGCAGCGCTGAAGCACTTTGTAGCACTGGAAGGATGTGGGTCCTAGTGAGTCAGGATTCAGCACAGAAGTCTGCTGACTGTTTTGACAGGGAGAGAATGACCAGACACTTACTATGCATGTATGCTCACAATCTCCTTTGGAAAGAAGAGAAAGAAAAGCTTATAGGTAAAATTAAAAAGGTTAATTTTTAAAAGTTGTGTGAGCACAAGTACATGGTTTGAAATCCAAAGGTAAATAGCCTCTTAATTCATACTTGAGCTGTTATTGTCCAAATCTTGCTAGCTTCCAAAGCAGGAGTGCTTCTTACTCGCAAACCAAGTGTGCCCCAAGAACTGACTAGAGACTGTGGACAATATCTAAGCAGCTAGGTACTTTAGTGCAGTTACGGATGTCCTGCAAAATGATGCCTATTGTCAACAGCATAGGTAAGACATTTCTGTAAGAAGCGCCTTGGTTCCTGTTTCTGAAGTGTGTGATTAGAAAGCTTGACATTACTGTCCCAGGCAGTGATTACCTCAGTCTGCTCTGAAACTTATTACATTGGCATCTCTTCTCCTGGGCAGCATTAATTCTCCAGTTGAGCTACACAATGGCTTACATATGCTAAATCTATTCATGTGTTCACAGTATAAAGCTTGCCAGGACTTATTTGCATTTGTGGTTTATAAAACCCTGAATGTGATTTCCTGAATGCATGATGGTGCTATATGTCGTCTTCTCATATGCTCTGAAAACCGACCTCCTAATGAGTTTTAGCCTATTCCTAAGGCTGCTCACATTATTGTAATGTTGTTCAGTTAGAACAGCACTAGCAGACCACTATAGAGATTTCAATTCCCCTGTGAGACAGTGAAGAAACTCTTTTTCTCAGCTGCATTAGTTGTCTCACTACTGATAACTCAGCCCAGATTTGCATAGGTGTTGAATGCCACAGCTGTGTGTCCCAGTGGCTGCAGAAGACACTGGGGAATGCTCAGTGCTTTCTGAAAAATTGGACTATTCAGATTTCAAATTTACCACTTCAAATTAGAGGAGTGGAAAGTATAAGGCAATGAAGGATGGGATTTATTTGCATCCTCCTGAATCCTGTATACTGGCGTGACTACTAAATATATTTTGAGATCTCTTGAGTGTTTAAGAGCATGTAATATTTTTTTTTCTTAACAAGAAAGGAAGAAAATGATGGATGAAATCAGATTGTACAAATTTTATTTAAACTCACTGTCATTGATTTTCATTTTATTTCTTGGTCCAAGTGGAGCAGGAAAATCGTGCCTTTTTAGCTGTGCAAGTTCTATGAGTACCCCCTAAAGAGCTGATAAAATAAGCATGACAACTCAAGATAAATAATTGCTTCTGGCTAATTGTTTCCAAACTGCAGTTACAGTCATATAGTCAAAATTCATCTTGGCCAGTTCATGGAGCAGCTGTTTCATATAGTAATGCTGTGATTCATTTTGTATTCCTGTCCATTATGTGCTCTTGTTGAATTTGGTGCAATTATTTGTGGAAAAAGGTTATTTCTTTTTCTTTGAGGAAGGCATTGGAAGCTGCCATTTTTCAACAGTGTATTTCTGTGCTGCATTATTGCCTCAAATAAAAAGCAGCCAGAGAAATGTGTCAGAAAGACAGGTTATCCTCAAAAACACATGCAAGGTGTCAGTCTCATTTCAACAATGTTCTGTGTCATTTATAATTTTTTTCCTGTCACATTAACTGTTAATGGTCCTATTTGGTAAAGATGTATGATAGAAAAAAAAAACAACAACAACAAAGAACTAATTTGATGCAATGGCATATTCTGAACAATTTGACTAATAAAATTTATGATGGACTGTTCTCTCTCTAGCTACAAAAATAAAAGTACCACACAAATAGAAGATGTTCTGGCCAATTCCGTCTCTCCACTGGTAGCAATGATGACAGAACTGAAGCTGTAGTGTATCTCACTTTCCTCTCTGTAAAATGGGATATTAAACCTTTCTTCCTTCAAATAATTATTTAGGTTTTGTATAGTCCTTTAGCACTCCTAATGAAGGATTTCCTGTGCATTAGCTCCCTTCTTGTATAGATACTGCTGACCACACCAAGAGCGCTTCTCTGCAGAATCAGATTCAATGTTTTGAACATTTTGAACTGATGAATGTGAAGCTGAGATTGTCCCCAGAATCTGGAAGTGAAACTAAAATTGCTTCAGTGAAGAGTAAGCCAGGGTGGTGGTTTTTATATCCGTAAGTTAGCACTGGAGAGAAGAGGAAATCTTAAGAAGTAATTTCACAGTAAAGCATCAGTATGCTGGTGAGTAGGAAAATAAAGTATTCTTCCTCCATGAGTTGTGCTCGCTCCTGGGGAGAAGAGAGATACTTGCTGCTCTTGCCATTTACCCTCTGGCCAGCTGTCTGAGAAGAGTCATGCACCCATAGCCACATGCTAGAAATCTCTTCTTTGCTCTCTCAAGCTGTTATAATGGTTAGAACAGAGAGGAATTGTGAAGAACTGCATTATTCTGACCGTTTAATTTTGCAGGATGCCCTTTGGTGCTTCTGCTGTGCAGTACAGCAGCAGCAATCTGATTGATGTATACATCTGGTGGACGCCAAAATGAGGCTGAAACTACTAAGAAACACATTGACTTTAATGCCATGAATTACCAAGAAAAAAAAGAAAAAACCAGCCAAGGCAATAATGCTACAAACATTTTGGAAAAACAAAGTAGCAATACTTATTTATTTAGCAGCTATAGTGCAGAAAGAGAACACCAAAAATCAAATAAAATACCCCTAAAGTATGGGAGTCTAGTGCTAGCAAGCACCAGTTCAGTGTTATCTCCTATGGATATAGTTGGACACAGCAGCAGGAGTGTTATTTTCTCCCTGCGTGATATGAGTCACTTCCATTGGAGACAATATGCAATCCTAAGAGCTAAGCACTAGGTGTTTCATATTTGCTGAATCTCTTGCTTTGAGTCATTGATTTCTTTGCATCGAATCTCATCTCTGGCCCAGTTAGTGAGCCATTAAGTGAGGAGTCTACTGTGTTGATGAAATAATAATTCTGTTTACAGAGCGCCTTCTCACCAAGACTCCGTAGGTGCAGCACAGTAGCTGCTTAATTCACACTCTTTCAATAATTAAAGCCTTTCTTCCTAATGCCTTTGTGCAAAACAGAATTCTTGCACTATCTTCAATTGGAAGGAGTTGTGGGGAGGCAGTCTGGGGAACTGATCCTAGAAAGTTGCCCATTTGTTTGGCAACAGAGTGTCCTTTCCTCCAGAAGGAAGGAAATGCTCTCTTCTTTTGAGGAAAGTGCTCAGGCTGCATGCATGAGCAGAGCAGCTGAGTAGTAAGGGTACTTCTGCCATACTTGTGTCCCATTTCAGCACGCTCTGAAATAATTTTTAATATGATAATTCAGTCTTTTTTTCCCCACTTCTTAAAATTTAAAATGTGCTGAAATTATACATATCCTTTTAAAGCTTCTGGTGCCTGAGAAGGGAAGGGAGATGACAAGTAAGGAACAATGTGTGCTGGCTAAGTGGCTGATGTGTCATCCCATCTTTTTGTACTGGCACACATCTGGCTTTACTGTGGACACACTTTACTGTGCTCCCTGTCTAAGAACCCACAGGGGCCTTTACAAAAACCTATCCAGATGTTTACTTTCCTGGATCACCTAAGCCCATTTATTATATGTTCAGCAAACTCAACTCAGAAGAGAATAGAGCTTAGTTACAAAGGCAAAAATATCCCTTAATCATAAAGGCTTACTTCTCCATTTGTTTTATTAATGAGAGTTCACAATGTTTTTGTAAATAGCTATATTAGGCCTATGTGCACACTTTGTATAGGTGTAAATATGAGACAAATTCACAATCCTAAACTGCCATGATTACTGATTTTCATCTGTATACATGCTTGTGGGCTAATACAGAGTAATTAATTAGCTACACAGGCTGGAAAAAAAACTGAAGTGATCATCTGCAGCAGCATGTGAAAATTGAAACTGAGGAACTGGCTATGAAATGTGGTGACTCTTATAAGTATCCCATGTGGCTTCCTTTCACCCACCAGAAGGGTTGAGGGAGCACAATCCTGGGCCAGAACCTTCACCCTCTTGCACCTTTTTGGGACTGCTGGTGGCATGAAGGCATGGGAGCAACTGAAACATATGATATCCTCAAAGAATGCCTCTGAAAAATATTTTCCTAAGATTTTTACTTTGCTTCTGTCACAAAAAGGAAGAATGGAAAATAGTTTAAGAGCTCTTTAAGATAAATCCTTTTGTGCCTTTCCTGCAGATGCAGGTAATTGCAGAGAGATTTGGGATCTGTCTAAGTCAGATCCTGCCCATTAAAAAATACATCTCAGGGTTGGATTTGACGTGCAGTGTTGACATCCTTTTTTCTATAGTGAGGCGAATGATATGTTTAGCAGACAGCTACTTTGACAACTTCCCATCTAAGGAGCTGAAGGAAAATGCTGAAAATTTCCTGTAGCTTTTGATATTTTGTGTGCTTACTGGCCTAATCTTTATAAAATCCTGGCACTGGAGGGGGTCACATTTACTGCTACCACAAGCAGATGCAACTCCAGAGACATCAGTGGAATTGTATCTCACTGTAGTTGTGAATCTGGACCTCCCTTTGATGAAAAATATTGCCTTCCTTATGTGTAAAGAGGAGAAGAGTTCCCCTCTTCTCAGCTTTGATATCAATTCTGTAGTCTTATGTAAGACAGCAGGATCTTTTCTAAACTTTAATTTCTTTCCATTAGGAGAATCACCTGCACAAACCTTTCAAGAAATTATATGTATATATAAAAAATTACTAGCATATGACTTCCTCCTAGTAGTTTGAATGACATCTTGAGGAATTCTCTATGCATTTTATATTACTTTCTTCCTTTCACTTTATTGCACTAAAACTTACCTCCTGTATAGCTAAATGATCACATTACGCGATAACAACTAGCTCCAGAAACAGATCCTGAAAACGTTGTAAATAGCTATTGAACCAGACTTGAACTGCTAGTGTTCTCACTCAGAATGAGATGAAAGCCAGGCAAGAGATTTACAGAAGTGTAGATTTTTCATTGTACCACTTCGTTAATAGAAGATTCCTAAGAATTTTCTGGTAAACTGATTACTATGAATTTATCTTTCAAAGTCTTTATGTATCTGGCTTGTTTTCACTTGTGTTGGTTTGAATGTTATCATGATGTGTACTGGAACTTACCTGAATATCTGAGAAGAATGCTGGATTTAAATATTTATAAAATACTCATCATTGCACGTAATGAAGTAACAATATGTTTTATCACAACTGCAACCGTTAATACTTTCAGTTTGGCTGATGTACTATGTGTGATACAGTTTATCTATCTTCTTCAAAGGTACAGGTAGATGAAAAGGCTTCTTCTCATACTTCAAGTCATAATTAAAATTGATTGTATCTTAATGTACACAAATTTATTTTGTTAAATAGCTTGGTCAAGTTTGCCCTCTAGTGGCACAGAGTTGGCAAACTGTGGACTCCCAGAAGCCAGTGCAAAAAGGGCACTCTATAGGGAACACATAGCTAATGGATTTCATTTCACTCTTATGTGATTCATGATTCAGTCTATTTATCATTATCTTCTGTGAGCATGTAACTGTACAGGCAAGACATTTTCTCACCTAGAGGTCAGGGTGAAGTGTGAGTAAGCTTGTTTTCCTTGTTGTACCAAAGGGAAGTAGAGTGGAGACCAGCAATTCTCTAATCTATGAGGTAAGTCCCAGCAGCTGCTGGTAGGAGTGATGGAGGCGACAGTTAGGTTTCCTGGGGTTCTGTTGTATGAATATGTTCGCTGGTTGGAACGCGCGTGATTATGTAGCTCTTTATTACAATCTCGCTTTCTGGTGAACAAGAGAAAAAAAGTCCTACAAATAATATACTCAGGAATTGAATTAAGGTAAAGAAAGAACACAAAGTTGAACTAAAACTAAGAGGTCTTTTCATAAGAAGAAAATCTTTTGGGAAAGGAAGGAGGTGTAATGAAACCCAGTAGCTGTAGAATAGCAATATGATAACCAAGGTACCAGCCTCTCAGTCTCTCACCCAGGGAAATACTGCCATTCTCATATATGAGGCATTGGAATAGTATGGCAGGCTATGCCATGTATTATGTTTCTCACACACTTTTTAAAATTGTTTACCCACATTTGCTTAGTTTTTATTTTTCTTTTTTTTTTATTTTCTAGAAACATGCTGATATAGAGGAAAATGGTGAAGCTCAATGGTTTTGGTGGTGTTAATGCAAATACTGAAGGAAAAAGTGAAACTCAAGAATGAGGTAATGTGGAAATTATCAAGTGTCTTCCTGAGGGGGCTGGCTGCGGGTGATCCCACTTCATCTGTATTCAAAACAACCAATGACTCGTGGCAGTTAGTTTCAAACTGCCTTAGGATGAAATGCTTGTTGAATTGTGGAAGCGTAATGACAGCCTTATTGGATGAAAGATTTCCAGGGCTAAAATATGAGTTTTGGCACTTTAGTTATGCACAACTACATTTGCAGCTAGGAGTGCTTGATACAGAGCTGCAGTTAAAACAGAACTGGTGACTGGAACTATGCTGCAGGGGTGGATAAAATTACGAAAGAAATTTATATTGCCAATATATATGTGGCAGTTCAGGCATACTGTCCTGGGTAGCTGATCTCAAAATGAACCAGTTGCATTATAAAGTATTAGAAGAACAAACAAACAAACAAACAGACAAAGATGTGAATATGTTTATCATTTAGGTTAGGTTTTAGGCAAGATGTTTCTCTGAATGCTGTCTAAAACAATGCAGATAGTGAAGGGGGTGGGGGGAGTGGAGTTGAGAGGAACAAAAATGTCCATATTTCATCTATTCTTCACTGGACTGGTGAAAACATGAAACATGTCTACCTGAGTGAACAAAAGTGGTACTCAAACATTTGCAACACAAATTATTTATCTTTAGAAATGGTGTTAGAAGCTTTAAAAGAGAAGAGAAATTCTTCTCAATTACATTTATTCAAGAACTGTGTAGATGTGGCACAGAGGGACATGATTAGTGGGCAATATTGGTGATAGCTGAATTGTTGGATTAAATGATCTTAGAGGCCTTTTCCAACATGAATGATTCTATGATTTGTATTTATGCTATGTCTTACAAATCAATCCTGCAGGCCAGGATTTTTTCTGTAGGTGTTTCTTTGTGTAAGGATGCAGATTTGGTAGGACTGAGTGTCCCATAGAATACTGAGCTTTGCTTCTGCTGGTACCTAAACCCTGACTTTGATTCAGCTAGTCTATGCCTACCTGCAACAAGAAAGCTGAACTGGGATGCAGAACTATGTAAAAAATGGCTAGCATTTTGGGCCTCAGATCTTGTCACAAAAATAAATGAAGTAGAATTGTAGAATCATAGTAGCTTCACAACACTGCTCTCAAAAAGCTCCACAGTCCCCTGCACAAGTGAAAAGACTGAAATGGAGAGTGACTTGTGCTCTCCACACACAGGAACTGTGCCAGGGGTTTGGGGTTGTCGCTCTGCCTCTCATTCTGTGCAGGAGGGGCTGTCAGCATCACAGCATTTCTCATGAGTGGAGCAATCCATTTTGTCGATCTACCACCTGGCACAAAGGTGGGGAGAATGCCAGGTTCCCTGCTTGCCTGGTGCTAACCAGCTGGCCCTGGGCACACTTAGGAGCCTTCAGAGCCAAGCTGAAGGCAGGAGGCAGCCCGGGAGCTGGCTCTGTGCTGGATGGGATCTGGCAGCCATACCTGGCCGTGAGAGCTCTGTAATTCATGCAGTTGCAGCTGGGGATCTGAGGACTTGGCAAAAGGGGCAACTTGCCTGCCAGATTTATTTTGGTCTGTCGGGCAAGGTCACCAATTAAATCCTCTGGAGAATTTCAGTTGGGTTGTATCAAGATTTTTCCAGTGTGAAGCAGTAGCATTGTAAAGAATGATGCCCAGCATCGCAAATGAAAGTAAAAGGTCTGGACACAGTGTAGGTGCTTATACTCAAGACTGACATCCCAAATAGTCCTTCCTGTACCTGTTAATAGCAGTCTGTGACTGCCTGATTTTCTCAACTTTTAGCACCCTAAAGATCACCTTTGCATCTACTCAGAAATGTTGTACAAGCTGTACTAGTCTAAGTCTACATCAGTCTCCCCACAGATAATCTAATCTGTATATCACCGCAAAGTCTTATGGTTGTGAACAAATTTTGAATATTGATAGTTTTGTTTTGAATGTATAAGCATGAATCCTAGTTGAATTCTAGTGTTAGCTTATTTAGCTCAAATTCCTGACTTTGTTTCTTTTATACAATTATCTTTTTATCAGCTGGTAAGAAAACAGAGCATCTATTGTGAGAGTAAATCTTCAACTTTCACATTGAAAATTTTCAGTATGAGAGATAAATATGACCACTGAGAAATAGGGAATTTAGATATTGTTTCATGTAAGCTAACATTCTTTGTAGGTACAATTTGTACTTGAAAAGACTAAGATAATGTGTGGAGAAAATAATTTGAAAAAAGCCCTAGATATTGGTTTGAGGTGTGTTGGTCACCACACTTCGTGTGTTTGCTACTACTTAGTATATTTTGAAATTAATTTTGTTACCTGAACAATTTTAGGAATTATTATTGTACCTTAAAACTTCAGAACTAAAAGACACTGTTCCATTTACCCAGTGAGATAAAACATAAGTGTTCAAAAACCAGTGGATCATTATTTCAGCACCTCAGTTTAGCACTGTATTTGTTATAGTAACACTAGCAGAGTTCATGCAGGACTCAGGGACGACTCTCCAATGATTATTCTCTCTTTAAATCACTCACAATTTACATAAAGACAAAGGGCATCAAAGATGATAGAGAACATGGCTATCCAATATCAAGACCAAAGCTGACTTAAGCACAGCATCATAAGTCTCCATTTGTGACTACTGACAAGATTTTGGTTTAATTTAACCTTGATTATGCAGACAGCAATTGGAGTATTCTAAGATAATCCATAGAGCCCTTGGATTGGGCCCCAAGCCATTTTGTAATCACAGGTGAGTGGAAGCTACATAATGAAAGCACAGTGAAAAGGAAGTCTGTAGAACTCCATATGCTCCAGAAGGCTATTGTTTTAACAAAGAGTGCAATCTGTATTTTGAAGCTGTCTGAATAACTTCCTGTGGAGGTGCAGAGATGCCTGGTCCTCCTGCAGGCTGGGTGAAAGAATGCTGGATGCCCATATTTGTGCTGCTTACAGAATCCAAACGGTCCACTGGGCAATGATAAATAAGGAAGGAAAGGAATGGCAGGAAGAAACAGTCTACAGATGACGAAGGGAATGCTGTGATCATACCCGTCTTTATGTGTAAGTAAGCACTACTTCTCCAAACCCACCTGAATTTAAACTTAATAATGTTAGGACATATATTTGTTCAGTGTGAACTGCAGCTAAATGAACTGCAAGAGAAAAAAAGCAAGAAAAAAAATCTTTTTTTTTTTGTGTATTAATATCTTTTCAGGTACCATAATTACAGCCTTTCAGACTGGTTTAGGAAGGACCAGAAGTACTCTTTTTGAACATGTTAGGATTTTCTTAGCAAACTGCTCTCAGCCCTGCAGTATAATTACTGCCTATCCAGCAATAACAGAAATGAGAATGTCTTAGGCAATGTCTTTTTCCTCCAGAGACAACGTGAAACAGTACTCAGAAAGGTACAGAATTGTAATGTACTTACAGGAAGAAAAACCCACGTGTAGTAATCAAGTGTGGAGGTTAGTGGGCAAAAGAAACCACCTCTAACCTTGATTAGAATTTATATTAAAGTGCCTGGAATGTATCAGACCTATAAATAAACACTGCAGATTCAAACCGTTGTTAGTAAACAAAAAAGCCAGTAGATGGCATAGGAGACCTTTAATTCAACATCCAGCTCAGATGGCCACTAATAGCTGCTCTCTTCTGCAACCGCCTGTGCTGTCTCCAGGATTAGCCCTAGCTACTGCATTTGCTAGATTCCCGAGGTTTCTTATTCACGAGCTGCACTTAGATCCATACAGTACATTTATTTTTAGGGACAACTAAAGTTCATGTAATAACTCATTTGAACATGCTGAGTAAAAACCTGGCTCTGGTGAGTTTAAACATAGACTTCATTCAGAACAGTTAGAATTGTATGAGTTATCTTTTTGATACTCGTACTGGGGAGCAGGCATTTCCTTTCCAGGAGGGGTCTGATATTAGTGGTTTTATCCTTTCCTCTCACACCATAGCTCCTTTCTCTGGTGCACAACAGACATGCTTTGCTTTGAGTCGCTGTGTCATTCAAAATTAGTGAATCAGAAGAGCCTGGTCTGATGGACAAAGGGTTGGTTGCCTTTATCTAGCCTCCAACAGCCTTTTGCCTGTCCCACTCTAATAGTGGGATCCAGTTCTTGGCTTTTATGATTAATTCACTAAGGTTTAACCAAAACTGACCATGAACAAATGAAGTACATTGTTTTGATTTTCTCCAAATTTATTGCTATTTTACTGTTGGATGAATCTGAAAATGAAAACCTTCAACCTAGCATTAAGATATACTCATGTGGTTATGAGACCTAATGGAAAAATTTACTTTTCATATCTAGAAGTATCAAAGAACTTGCAAAAGGACTATAAATTCAGAAGCATTTCTGACAACATTAAGAAGGTAAGTAGTCATGTCATTCTGGCACAAACAAGGAGGCACAGGAATCTCCAGCACCATACAAAACCAGATTACAGAGCCACAAAGACAGGCTTAGGGCTTGAGCATGGCCCGTGTTTAGCCCTGCTTCATTTTTCCAACACTTTTTTTAAAAGCAACAACAAAAAGTCAATACTGGAGTGCTATTGTGTGGTCATTTTCCTTGAATACTATAGTGAAGACCAAAGTTCATTAATTCATGTCATTGGGAAGTACTAGGAATGAAAAGCTGAGTGTATAAGAGATCAGACTGTGAAATATACATTTTAATACTCGGTAGGCTACATAACTGTGGTTTTCTTTGTAAGATAAGACAGACGTGACTTCCAAATGAGGTTTAAATCTGGACTCCAGATATCCTCCCAGATGGATTGGAAACATCTATGCGGTGCATTAGACTTTCCAAAACAGCTTTTTCACACTCACAGTGCTAATGCACTTAATTCTATTGGCGAAATGGGCCAGTTCTCAGTGCCCAGTGCTAACCTCAGGCTTTACTAACTTTCATTAGGTTTGGATTTTACAGCTCGAATGAACATCAGTGGGGTCAATCACAGGCATTCTGTCTGTCTCTAGCAAGAGGGCACCAATGAATGGGAATGAGACAGAGAAGAAAGCTGCTCCTTGGCAGTGGAAGCAAGAAGAGCTGTGTCTGGCTCATGGCTTGAACACTAGGCAAATGTGCATCTCTGGGCCTGCTCTCTTGGGCTGGGCCTGCCCCCAAGACTGAGCTGTATTGCTGGTAAGGAGATGGATTATGAATTCCTTGCTTTTCTTCCTCATGTCTGGTGTGTGAACTAAGTATTTCTTTAGGGCTGTTGGGCTCAAGCCATCACAGACATCTTGCTGGTGGGAGCTTTGCTGCCTGTGAACAGCCAGGACAGAGTAGTTTCTGCTGGGGGAGAGGCATGAGTGAGGGTGTACCATGTGCAGGGCACCTTTTCCTGCCATTAGCAGGAGATGTGTATCTGCTCTTCTAATGACTCCTTTCAGCTGCTGGGTTGCTGGAGGGGCTTTTGTGTTGGAGAAGGATCCAAAGTGGTGCTTAACTGGAGGCATGGCATGCTAGAGCTTTTGACACTGTACAGGATGTGTTGTTATTATATATCATCACTGTAGGAAAAGCTAATTTAAGACCACTAATCAGTCTCTCTGATGAAGTTTTTTTTCCAGTGATTTTAACAGTTTGTAGATAATTTCTGAGAGTAGGGAATTGGCATTTAAAAGCTGCTCGTATTTTTTGTACTGTACATTCCATTTTGATCATTGTTAATTAGTGTCGTGCCTCTGTGTTTTACTGCAAGCAGAATTACTTCTTTTACTAATGGCTCTTTGCTGCTACTAAACTCCTATTCTACTCACTGAGCACGAAAGTTCCTTTTTCTTCCCTCACTGCATTTCTTCTCTACCTCTGTCTTATCTGAAGTGGTTGACTGGCAAAAGTTTCTCTTTTGTAAACAAGCGGATTAAAGGGAAAGGTGTTGGATTAAAGAGGACAGACCCCAGTCTGATCCTATGAAAGTCAATGGCAAATCTCCCATAAGCCACAATGAAAACAATGCCAGGAAGAAAAGGGCTCTCTAGGTGCAATATTACTGTGATTTTAAAGGAAAGTGGAATGCAGTATTCTTCATCTCCCCTTTTGTTTGAAATTGCTTTTTGGAGTGTAGCATTTCTGGTTAGCAAAATGCAGCTTTTGTACAGGGAATTTGTGAATGCCTTATTACAAACAAAAACACAGTGTAAGAGCTCATGCCATGGGCCTGAGTTTGAACATCCTTGAGCAAAAAAATAGCTGTTGAGTAGAGTACTGGCTATCTGACTAAAGGCTCAGTACATATGAAGGTTCTAAAATATAACATAGACTAGGTAAACTCAGGGTGGATGGATAGGTAATCCTCCTGTGCATGCTGTAGCCCTGCTCTGCTTCTGAGACGAGCAGACTGCGATTGGGCATGTGCCTTGTGTCAGGGCTCAGCCTGCTGTGCTTGGACAAACTTGTAATGGCTTATTTTCTTCATTAAGTAATTAAATAGGTTCAGTACATTGAGAAAGACTGGATCTTATCTAATTCCAAGTTAGTTTCAAGCTAGTAAAGGAGTACTTTATGTTACTCATGTTTCTGAACTTTAACAAAAAGTGCTGAGAAATGTTATTCTGTAATTGTTCAGCTATTTAGTCTTCAGTTCTCCTCTTTCTGATAGTTTTTTCTTAGAAAGAGAAGTATTTTTCTTTAATGACAGTTTCCTGGCAGCATTTGTGCTCAGCACTACCTTGTCCATACTAAGGCACTTGGCTGCTGGCTGCTGTTGCCTGCTATGGAGCGCATCTCACGGCTCACTGCATGGCTGATTCCTCGCAGGGGAAGGAATATTGTGCCATCGCATGAGGTGTAGAGATGCCACCTAATCCTGCTCCCCTGGGGTGGGAGGGAATTGCCTTTCTGTGTAGGCCTAGTGGAAGCTTGCAGATTGACAGTCTACTGGTTAAACACAGTATGACTGTGTTCCTTTATTTTAGCTTTATGATGCTATTGATCTTACACATATCTCTATATATTATTTGTTGGAGTATTTGGATGTATTATTGTTCTCTGAAGTTTTTGAAGGCATCATTTTCATAGACATACAATAGGAATGGTAAACCAAAAAAAAAATCCTATTCATACTTCTAGCTCACCAAGTAACAGCACATCCATTGAAATTTAAATCAAAATGAGGACTGTGTCACACACTATAGCTCTCTGGAAAGCTACAGTGGGAGTCTAGCAGCCCAATTCATTCCTTTGTAGAATGTACTAAGGCTAATGGTCTTGCTGGGAGTAAAATGTATTTTTTGCAGAATGGTTCCAAGAACAGACTTTTTTTTCTTTACCAGAAAACATAAAAGAAAACAAATGCTTACTGTGTCTTTAGTATGCTAAATATGAAATTCTTTACACAATAGAATGTTAGCAGTAGCTGTAATCATGTTTTCCTTTCATCACCTAGTGAACATAATTTTAAGACAGGACTGCTATAATTATATTTCAGATAAAAAGAAGCTGAATTTCTGGATAATATTATAGTTGGTCTGATTGTTTTGTTGATAGGGAAATATAAAGTGAGAGACCATATGAATACTTATTTAATGAACAACATATTTATTAAGCTATGCAGACTGTACATAATGCATTTGAGTTTGGATGCAATAGAGTAAGCTTACTTTTTCTTCAAGCACATTTCTTAATATTTTATTACAGCATTCCTTCTTATCTGTCCAACTATTCAATTATTTCTGTAATGTTTCTATAGCATGACACTAAAGAATTTAGCTTAACTGCAGTCACCAGTGCAGGTACAATCAGTGTCAGCATCCACAGACTCCACAACATCCTCAGATGCAGATTTCTTGTCACTGTTTCTCTGCCATTCCAGCAGGCTTACAGCAGTATCTGTCAGAAAAGAGAAGCTATTGTTAATGAACATCAAGCAAATTAATACATTTCAAGGAAATTCCGTTTTGATGACTGCCAACTCCCTCATCAAGTAAAGAAAGAAATCCTGCCCCCACAACAGACATCTAACTGATTCATTGACTTAGAGCAGAATTTTCATCCATGATACAATTACTATAATACTTCCCTAAAACCAAAATGGATAATATTTAGTGAAGTACAATGACAACAGGCAGGAGCCAGTACAAGTGCTGGAGGTAGCCACTTTCAATGTAAGACCCCACATCCCAATACACATCAGCAGTCTTTTTTAATGCTATTGCTCCATATCACTGCATATTTCAGCTGACTATTTGTCGAAGTTCATCCTGAAGGATAATCCCTTTGGAGAAATTTCAGAGGTTCATAAACTTCTAATTAAAGTTTCCCATATATTGTGAAATCTGGCAGAGCATTGTCAGTTGCAGTATTAACCTTACAACACTGCTTTATCAACAGCAGCTTGAATAAGCCATATCCCTTAATGCTGAAGTAATCCAAATCGAATAATAATACTCATCCTTCCAATAAATATTCTTAGATAGTTGGAGGTTTATCGTTGCATCTGGAAGAATATTAGGACATCCATTTAGATTAAAGAAGTTTGCATAATGAGAATGGGTAAAGCTTTCATAATTTTGCTTCCATTTTTTTCCCCTCAGTTGGACAATACATCTAAAGCATGCCATCTCCCATCACAGGAAAATCTGGAGACTGCTGTGTTTGGGCTATATTGATTACTTATCTCCTGAAATGCTGACAATCTCCTTGGTTGAATTACTGTCCAACCTGAAGCACGGGTTTTTTTCATAATTATCTTGATGACAGTGTTTCCCAGAAAGGTGCTTGTGATGCTTTTTTTTAAAAGTGTGCCATATTTTCAAGCTGTAAAATGAGATCTGCTATAGAAGTCTGTGTTCTGGTTTTCATAAGCATTAATTCATGTTATGCATGAGGGTAAGCTGTGGGTATGTCTATGTTAATATCCATGTAGGAAATAGTTTGCTGGGGGAAAAACTGGATCATAGCTGAGAAACCATCATCCCTATGGATAAGGCCGGTTGCACATGTGACAGGTAAACTGGTATGTGGACTTGAACTAGGTGTGAAATCTGCCTCAGTCAAGATTTTAACACCATAAGCTCACTGATTTGAGGTCAACGGGGGCTATTCTGTACTGTTGAACTGCATTTTACCCTTGCCTCACTGGTGATGGTGAAGGGGTCCCTGTCTTTTCAGACAGTAGACTATCAAGTCTGTGTTCTCAAATAAAGAGCTGAGGAAAGGTTTTTGTTCTATGCATGTTCACTGCTTGGAAAGAATGGCAATTTTATTTATGCTTCTCCAAATCACTGAACAAAGAAAGAAAAAGATCAGCTTTTAAGGGTTGGCTTTGTATTCATACTGATCTTTCACTTGAGGAAGAACAATCATCTTGTTAAAATAAAAAGCGCAAATGGCATCTATTTCCCTTCCTCCTTTTCTTCCTCCTCCTCTTCCAGGTAGATAAATAAATAAAGCCCTTGATTAGGAGTGCTGTTAGCATGCTTCCCAGCTTATGGTTCAGTAAATGAACTAGAGAAGCCTGCAGTTGCTGTAAAAGTAGCACTGGCTGCGACAACTGACATACCTTTCTTTTTTTTTCCCGATTTTCCTTTTTTTCTAACACATTTTTTTGAGGGAATGAGACAGCTTTATTACAGCCTAATATTCTGAGGCAGTGAGTGGCCTGGGGTGATGACATTTCAGAGATATAGACTTGGATGCACAAAAGAAATCTGTGAAACGTGGATATGACAAGGTTGGGAAAGCGTGGGTTTTTTTTGTTGTTGTTGTTGAAAGTGTGTTCTTTTCATAAAAGATGCATCTATTCACTTCTCAGGGAGATGTCAAAAAACTATTAGCACTTTCTCTGATACCTGTTAAATAGACTGTTGTAGATAGTTGACTATTATAGAAAGACTCTTCTTGCTTTTATGGGCTGATTCAGCACATGGAAGATATTAATAACATGAGCAAGAAGTGCCAAGTTCTAGACAAATGTTTAAAATCAAAAATAAAGTACTGTGTTTCTTTCTAGTATTAACATAGAAATTCATTGTTTTCTGTGGAACTACAGCTGTGGTTTTGGCTAATAAAGCTTAACATGGAGAACAGATCAGTTTAGCAGATACTCTCAAGTGGTAGTTTCTGTCTATGGTATCTATGTACCGAGTGATTCATTAAAAGATTTAGGAAGGAATGTACCAGAAATATCTACAGATTCAAGGCTGGATTCTCCTCTCAAGCTTGTATAACTGTACTATATAGTTGCATTTTGCATTCATGCATTACATTCATGACATATTTGTATAAGTGAAAGGAGAAAATGGCTCAATATTTTAAAAAATCTGGGGTACAAGTCTGTGTGTATAAAATACCTTTGGAAAAACAAACCAATTTTTGGAACAATCTAGAGAACATTTCAGCAACATCTTTTTTGCTGATATATTGCACAGTGGTGTAGCATGGCAGCCTAATCACAGCAGTCATGTCACACTACTTGACTGACTTTCAATTGCCTTGCTTGCCCTGGTCTACGCAAAATTGTGGGCTGTAATGCATCTTAAAGAACTTACTGCTGCTTATCACAACTTCATGGAGATCCTGGAAATGTGAAAAAAAAATGTATCAATCTCTTCTTCCCCTTTTATTAACCTCAGATGTTTTTCTGATGACGCTAAACTAGCTTTTACCTAGCCAGTACTGTCAGTGGTTATAGCAAATACTAATGGGATTAAAAACAACAACTCAGAGAGGAGCTGAAACCATACAGAGCTGTGCGTGGCTGTGCTGTGTTTTGTTCTTTTGAGTACTCTGACAGAGCTCCTACAGTATGTGACGCAGAAAAGAAAAATATCATACCTTTTGGGAAACAGTGGAAGCCAACCTTAACTGAAGTTTTTTCGATTGGAGTACAATCTTTCATACATTTCAGTACTGGGTCAACAGAGTAGCATGTAGATTCCTCTCCATCAATAGTAGGATTTCGATTCAGCTTCACATAACTGCGCTGCAGTTTGCACCCTAAGAGGAAAAGGAAAGGTAGTTAAAATTGTAGAAATAAATCCCAATCGATCCTTGCAATAATAAAGGTCCATATTTTTCTCTTCAGCTTTTATTAAAACACAGGTCTCTGACAAACCATTTTCACAGTAGTGAGGTTATTGAGATAGGATGATAATAAGTTGGGGGACTGAAGAAAGATTCTGAAAGGGGAGCTATATTTAAAATCTAATTGCACAGTATAACCCAAATGGAATTGTGTATACCTAGTTTTTTAGAACTTTATAATACACAGAAAATAACCTCTCATATCTGAAAGCTATTAAGAATAGATACTGCAGGCACAATGGCTACTTCATTGCATTAGGAAAAATGTCAACTGTAGTGAATGGATAGAAAAAAAATGGCAGCATTTATATAATAACATCAAGGATAATTTTTGTATTGGATGATTTTTGTAATGCTGCAATTATCTCACTTGAAAGGTATAATGTAACTTAACAGGATCCCAACTATGACTGTTTCCTGACATACAGATAAGTACAAGTCTGTTGCTGCTGAAGTCAAGGAGAAAGCAACCATTAACTTCAATAAAGTTGTCTCAGGTCCAAGGTAAATGGAGATGTACAAAACAGGACTGTATTGATGTTATGGGAGACGGTCATTATTCTTTCAGCTCCATGTGAGGAAACTTTTACCTTAGTTGTGTTTCTAAATATTTCCCTGAAACTGTATCCTCAGATGATGCAGAACAAAAATACATTTTGTGCACCCTGAAAATGTACATATACTTAAAATCTGATCTACTACATTCATAGTATGCAATTTGTTTCATTAAATTAAGCTTACAGACAGCAGCTACAACTGCTTTGTCTCAGCAGTAAAAATCAAACTGACTTCAATTAGGTCAGTTTACATCTGAGTGTGCCTTTCAAAGAAATAAGTGAGTCAGAGTAAGAAATTATGTTAAAATCAATTATTTAACACTGAACTGCACTTGAGACAAAGATTTGCTGTATTGTATATTCCCTGTGTTCGCAGGCAGGATTTAAAAAAATCAGTGGTTAATGAAGTTAAAGTGTATATATATTGCTATTGTCTTTTTAAGTAAAGTACTGCTTTCAAAAGAAGAAATCTTTTCAGCTATTGGCAGAGGAAAGCCAAAATCGTACTCTCTCCAAGCATAAATTGTTTTTAGATCTACTCACCACCAGAGCAGGTTTCTTCTAGCAATACCCATGAATGAACAAAAGCAGAACAGCTGTGTGCCAGTTTATGATTTGGCATTAGGAGTTCATTGTGCTTTTCTCTGTCATTATTTCCACAGACTCCACAGGTCTTTCCTCTCATCCATGAAGCAACAGTAACCTGTAAAACAGCACATCTTTTAGCGAGTACAGCAGTGACAATCTGTTACATTGCCAAAGCACTAAACAGAAAGAAGGCAGTAACTTTAAAAGAAAGCACCATACCTTAAGGATCTCACCATCAAAATTCACGCTCTTCAGTCCATGTGTTGGAGCTTCCACAATAACTGTTGTTCCATTTTTATAAATTTTAATATTGTCTGTAAATAGATAGAAACTGAGTAGCACAAAGTACATCATTTTCCTTCACAATTATCATTGATTTGCTACAGTCAGAATGTTTAGATTTTTTTATGCAGTTTTGTGGAGAGAGAAAGCAAAAAAAACCAAAGAAATGCTCTATTAATTTGTGAAAATGTTCAACAGTGGTTTCCTGTAGTTGGAACTTACTTTCTTAGCCAGTCTATTAAATCTTGAAATGATAATGACATTGATGGTTCTCCAGCTAAATATGTGGCCCAAAGCATTAACTGTGGCTATAACAAGCACACTTCTTGTAAAGTCTTGGACATAATGTTCATATAAGAAAAGGCTTTCTTTACCCCTCAGTTTTACCAAGGAAAAGTAAGTAAGTGTGCATCTGCTATGGGAAACACAGAATTACAAGGCAATACAAATAGCGAGAAGACCTCTAGTTTTTCTTTGAATTAATCCCATTTGTGTTTTCTTAACATTGTGACGTTCCTGTGAAGTTTGTAAAAAATGGAATCTTGAAGATACCTTGTTTCTGAATCAGTCCTAGAAACGTGGGTATCAAAACTCACCTTTTTCATACTCAGAAACTCCACTGTCTGACAGTACCGATTCTTTATTGCATGTCACAAGCAGAGATGAACCTGCTGCAGGACAGATTGTGATGTTCCTAGAGGAGAAAAAAAAAAAAAAGAGACATCTGTGGCCAAAACTAGCATAGCCAATTCGAACTTCTGGATCATGAGTAAGTGACTGAGCTGCTTTCATTTCAATATGCAAAGTGTGTTGGAACTTGGAATACTGGGATTCAGCCTTTGAAAAAGACAGTCTGGGAACTTATGGAGCAGGTTATAAAATCCGGAGTGCAACATTGAATATGAGGAAAATGATACCAATGAGTGTTGGATGAGGTTTCTGTAAATCCTCAAATATATGGCTGTAAGCTAGTTACATCCAAACTAGACGTCTAATTTGTGTCTGATTATTGAGCCTTCAAAATAAACCACACTTACACTGAACTTGTATTTATATGAACCTCTCTTGAGAAGGATGGGTGATCAACTTTTCTTGTAGTAATGATGAATTTTGGATGTTCAGTACAGTCTTGGGCCACTATCAGATTGCAGCTTTTATTGAATGAACATGTAAAGCTCATGCGATCAAATGTTTTGAAATCTCCCTCACTGATTTCACATGTGGCTGCAAAACAAAACCAGAAAAGAAATGGCAGATGTGACAATGGCATGTGTGTTGCTGCAAAGTACAGAAGGCTGCCTCTCTTAGTTTGGACTACACAGTAAATATAAAAAACTTCAACATCCCCTTGGCAAAATCTTTTGACACTGACAGATTCTGAATGGCTAGGATATCATTACAAAATTACTAACAGATGTAGACTATACTAGTATTGATTTTGATGATCTTCTAAAAGCAAAATTCAAGACAGTAGTGACTAAAATTTACTAATGATTTCAGAAATTAAAAATAGTAACCATTACAAAAATTAGTTCACATTCCCCACAGAAATGTTAGACACTAGTCACTTAAAACTCATTTGAATATTTTTTTTGAAATAAAATAATAACCATGGAAGAAAATTAACTATCTTCTTATATCTGATGCCTCTCAATGCAGATATAGCACCTTCTTAGAAGGGGAAAAAGACAATCTCTACAGTTTGCAGATAGGAATGATTCCTGAACTCTGAAGATTTACATCAGTTCAAAGTCTCTTCATCCACCTGCCAGTAAATGTGCTTTTAAGTGATAAAATGAAGTGCTGAGAAAGCAGGGTTAGAGACACTAAGCTTCCCTCTAGAAGACCACTATGGGGAAAACAAGTCCCAGTCATAGCAGAGGATGGATCTACAAACATTGCTTTCTCATGAGACAATCATATAAGCAGCACTTACATTGATCTTCTTGTGCTATTTGTGAAGCTATTTCAGGAAGGAAATTCCAGGCAGTGATATCTGTAGTCTCATATGATGAAGATGGTGGCCCTAAGGGCAAAGTGAATGGCACTCGAAGGCCCTGATAGTAAAGTGTTGCCTGAAAAAGTAAAAATGAAGAAAAAAAAAAAAAAGATAAATTGAACCATATTGCTTGTGATATCACTGCAAAGAAATGAACAAAAAAGACATCCTGGAAAAGTATCTTGAAAATATACATTTGCAGTTGTGTTAGTCTTTCCAGGATATGTGCAAATCTCAGACTTTTCTTAGCAATCACTCTCTTTTCTTCAAGTCTAAATTCCTGACTTTTGTAAGAAATTGTTAAGAACATGAGAAAGTAACCTACGTATATGTAGTTTAAATGATAATTATGTGGCTTCTTGAAAAAACAATTTAACAATTTAAGTAATTAATTTGATGAACATGTCTGGCAAGGTGAGGAGCATCTACTAAGGGATGAATAATGGCATGATGTACCAGAGTGGTAAGATTTCTTACTACAAATGACATTTGCCAAGAGCATCAACTTAATGCCTGATGTGCCTATCTCTTCATTTTTGTATAATAAAGACCCTGCAATTCTGAAGCACAACGGAAGGTTAAAGACACACTAATTTCTCTGTTTATGAACAGTGAACAGTTATTAATTTACCACAGCTCCATAGGGGAAAACTTTCAAAGCAGTGCACAGGGATTTGGTGGACAAGGACCAATTAATCAGTGGGATTCTGCAGATCCAGCCTGTGCAAGCTGCAATAAGAGTGCAACTAACTGCTTCAGCTTAGTTAAAGCTGAGTTAAAGCCACAAAATTATCTGTGGCTGTCCTAAGTTGCTCAGACCTGTCTCACAGAGTGTGGTCATCTGCAGCTGTGGGACTGAAGCATGAACATAATTAGATGCTGCACATGGCTGCTATGGAGTGCAAGATGTTCTCAAGGTCTCCCTTATCTGCTCTCGGGCCCATATGCATCTCACAGAACTGTCACATCAGGTTAAAAAAACAAACAAACAAACAAACAACAAAAACCTTGCAAGTGTAGAGCAGTCATATTAGATGCAGTCTGGGCCTAACCACTGTTCTCATCATGGAAATGAAGTATTTCACTATAAAGTTTTCTGCTTCTGCTTGTTGTTTGATTTCACCAAGGCAGTACCAAATCGAGTATTTCAGTACTCACATTGTCAGGTAAATACCAGCTTCTCTAAAAAAAGTATGGTTGCATTATTATTATTATTATTATTATTATTATTATTATTGTTATTGTTATTGTTATTATATTTAAGTATCAAAACAAATTAGTTGAAAATCCATTCAGAATAAGGGAAAAAAAAACAACCAACCAACCAACCAACAAAAACCACTTACCCCTGGAACTTTAATTACTGTATCAATTGTTCGTGGAGATGTGGCAGCTGCCCTTACTATAAGTTCATGAGATGGGTTCCTCTGATATGCCTCTGAGAAGCCCAACATGAGTGCTGCACCAGGAACGTACTTCATGAATCTAGAGATAAATAAGATGTCACAAACTCAGCTCCATGAGCAAAGACAGATATTGGAGGGTGAGGATTGTTGGCATTTCTGAAAATCAGTGGAGAAAGAGGGAAAACTGAGATGTCAAAGAAAAAGTGCTTTGGGTCAAACTAAATGGTTAATTTTATCCCAAGGAAACATACTGATTTTATTTTTATCATTTTAACAAAGTGGTTTTTTTTGTGTTTTTGGTTTTTTTTTTTAAACTGAGTAGAAGGACATTCCAAAACAAAAACAAAGAGGCATTTTGAACTGAAATATCTAATCATTTAATAAGGGAAATGAAATTAAGCATATCAAATTCTAAATATTTGGAGGATGCCTTTTAATAGGAAACATATGGGGATGTAGGGGAACTAAAAGACCTTCAATGAATACTGCTGTGCCCCTGAACTTGTGTTTTTTTTGTGTTCAAAAAATCATTCAGTTCTTTCAGTGCATTCGTAATGCCAACTAAAGTAAAAAAAGCAACACAACAATTTAGAAAATTACATACGCTGTGCTTGTCTTCTTTATCCAGAAAGGAACATTTCCCCATTGCACCTTCAGCTGCATGGCTGGCTTCCTTGCCAGTTGGCCTGTGGTAGCCATGGTTGCTATCCTGTAGTCTCGGCACTCCTTGCCCCATCTCAGTCTAGCCTTTACAGATAGAAAAACAGACACCCGCATTTCAGAAAATAATCACAGAAACATCATTAGTAATCTCAAAATAGAAATTTTTACTCTTTCCTGAAATTTCACATTGGTCTTTTATGTTTCCATGTCTTTCTTTCACTCTAGATAGGCTTAAGGTTTGTCATAATTTCCTGAGATTTCCTTAAATTTGGTAAGTTAATAATCAGTATATATTTAGTTCTAAGAAGGAAGATTGGACTAAAATGTCTATTAGTTTTCTGCAGTACTTCCTGTTTTGAACTTCTACAATTTCAATGCTGAAATTACAGAATGAATGAGTTGATGATGCACAAAGTGGAAGTTTGTAAATTGTTATCCAAAGACTTCTTTCCTTTATAGGTGCACTGGAAGCACAGCATGGGAAGGGGTGAAAAAAAAAGACCTATAATTTTCATCTATTTTTTTCTCAGGCATCAACCCATTATCTAACCTTAATTTTTCTGTCACCTGTTTTCTCAAGAAATAGAACATTTCAAAAGACTTGGAGTGATTGATCTTATGAAATGAGTTATAGAGAGAAAAACAGTTTGATTTCCCAGAAAAGCAAACTTGTATTGACTGATACATAATAAGTAGACAGACAATTTTTCAAACTTTTAAAATACTGCTATAAATATTTTGATGCATCTTGAAAATAAAAATTTTGGGGGAAAATCAGATTTTGAAGTGACTGGTTTTTGTTTTAATTCAAAAGGAGAATGAAATCTATGAACACTTTCTGAATTTTAAATAAATTGGAGCACATTTCAAAAAAAGTATGTATTCCCTGTTTGGACTTTCTAATCAGCAGGTGCTCTGTGCTAATTTAAAAAGCTGTGGGCCCCTTAGATATCTCACTTGGCAAAACTGCCTGTGTACTTACCTTTGCTTTCAGAGGCAGTATAACAGCATCAGCACATGCTTTCCAATTGGTTTCAGCCAGTTGAACCACAACTAGTTGCACATCAACTTTGGCAGCATCGGAACGAACATATGCTGTTGCTTGATAACCTTGATTTCTGCTGTCACTTCTTACTGCCTGTGCCACAATCGTAATGCCAGGTGGAATTACATCTCCCAGGAAGCTGCGCTGAAAAACAACCCCCAACCATCTGTGCTTAAGTATTTCAGTGTATTAACTGGAGAGCATACAGTCCGGTTTACGTATGTATGTAGCATCTTTCACCCTTCAGGAGTTTAGTTCATGGCGCATCTTTCTTTATCTCCAATAATTAAGAATAGTTTTGGTTTCAGTCTTAGCTATTTCATTAACAGAAATTTTCAAGGATGTGATTGTTTCCATACAGGAGCCAAGACTCTTCTAAACTATCTTTTTAACATTATCACAGTATTCAGAATAGCTGCCTACATGCATACTGGATATCTACTTAGAGTTATACACATTCACAATGTATTCTACTGTACAACCATTTCTTCAAACAGATTATTCTGAATTTCTTTGTAGTGGCAGTTTCCATAGACATTTTCTGCATTTACAGAACTGTCTGATTCTCAGTACAGTTCCAGAATACCAAGCATGTATTAAAGATAAGGATGATCACTGCCTAATGGGAATTTACATTTCCTAATCAGTAATGACCATGGGCATTCTGATTATAGTTATACTCAGCATGCACTCATGAACTCTGCTCTATATATAAAAATAATTAGGAGAACTTCCGTTTTTTTAGGTTTTTTTTTCCTGTTTTTTTTTTTCTTTTAATAAACCTTATATCGTTCTAACTTGTATTTTTACCTAAATGCTAAATTTTTTTGCACTTTGGAGTTTCATAGGGATAATATTTTTTCCCTTTTACTTTATATCCCCATTCCTTTTATTTTCTTTATATGTGTATATACATATATATATATACATATATAATTTTCAGATCCAGGCTTTCATGTATAGCTAATGCCCTTAGAAATGAAGGACAAAATACTAAAGAAATCAAACAAAACTCTAAGATTAATGGAATTTGGAAAAACTGTTTTTACAAGAAGAAAATGAACCTCAATGCACTCTAAGTTTCTGTTTACAAACTTGACTCCTTCCTGGTGCTGCCTGGCTCCACTGGTTAGTCTGTCTGCAGCTTCTGAGACACTACCTCATGTGTCAGGCTGGATCCGTGGCTGTGGTGAGTGCTGGCTCCTCTGCTTGTGGGGCTTCTTCTTGAGCTGTGGGCAGGTTTTCCTCCCTGACGGTGACTACTGCTACTGCTACTGCTGCTGGTACTGCTTGCATGGCTTTTTCTGCTGCTGCTGTCACTGCTGCTGCTGTTGCTGTGGCTGCTTCCAGACTCAGAGGAAGATGATGATGAGCTGCTTGATGTCCTGTGGCCTGAATGCTATGAAACACAAATAGGTTAAAAAACTATGTCATGGCCTCTGAATTTACAGTGTAGACATCGAAGTCAGAGCTATGAGCCTCCTTGTGCAGGCAACTTAGACATAGACAGCATGTGATTTTTATTATGAAGCAGACATGAAATTGGGTAAGGATGTGCCTTGTATCCAACTGCACCTCTCTGCAAATAGGAATGCCATGCAGACAGTGATTGTAAATGGCGATATCTTATTGTCCAGTTCTAATGTCAGGCAAAACTGGATTTGCACATAAGTGAATATTTAGAAAATAATAATAATAAAAATAATATTTAATTAAAAACACTGCAAATCATCTTTCTCTTATATAAGCGGGATACATAATAACTTTGCAGGTAACACCTACTAAATTCACTTCATTATCATCCTTAGATGTACTTAACATACTTCCATCCGATAATGCTTACTGAACCTGGCTTCTGATACACAGTGATTTTATCTTTCTACTAGGATTGCCTAAAAACGTGTGGAAACAGTTAGTCCTGTTGGAAGGCCCTGCTATTTTATAACTATCATGGTCTTTGTTAGCTGAGTATTTATACAGCATCTAGCCCAAAGGTATCCTCACCAAAAAGCTGAGGATTGCTAGAGCTGCAACAGAAGTATGATAGTTAGTATTTTAGTAATAATAATTCTTATTTTTTCACTGGTGAGTGATATTATTAGATGATATGGAATGGTCAAGTGAAATGAACCAAAGCCTTCCAGCGATGTGCTTGATCATATCAGCTCCAGCCACCATAGCAATGTGCAATTGAATTAGGTACCTACCCAGTGGGTGTGAGCAGACCTGAAGCGGAGCCGGTATACTTTTGGCAGGTATGTTTCCTGTAAAATTCCAAAAGAAGCTATTACCTACAGCTCAGTGAAGATCACCTCCCATAGACGTCAAAGCATTAAAAAATGTTACCCATTCGTTAGAAACGTCGTAACCACTGTGACTGTTAAACTGGGACTTGACAGGTTTAGTCTCAGATTGTCTGTCCTGTTTCCACTGGCGATGGGAGACACCAGTGCTTTCACTGCTGCTGCTGATGCTACTGCTGGTGCTCCTGCTGTTGCTGCTGGCGCTTCTGCTGCTACTGCTGCTGCTCTGTGTTTTCTGTTTCTGCTCACGGACACTTCTCTCTCCTTCAGCAATGCTGGCATGTGGAAATGATGTGGTCTTGGACTGCTTCTTAGCCTTCTGCCTTGTGCCAGATGCTTTGCTACTACTGCTGCTGCTGCTGCCTTTGCTACTACTACTACTGCTGTCCTTGCTATTGCTACTGCTGCTACTGCTGCTGCTGCCACTATTGGTTTCACTACTTCTGCTACTGCTACTGCTTTTGCTCTGGCTGCTGCTACTACTACTGCTTTTGCTGCTACTACTACTGCTACTACTACTGCTGCTACTACTGCTGCTGCTGCTGCTACTGCTGCTGCTGCTGCTACTATCACTGCTACTGCTATGACTGCTACTGCTGTCCCCAAATGGGTAGAATTTATTTTCTTTGGCTTTGGATTGCCTCGATTTCAGATTAATCTGGGTGCCTCCTTGTGATGCTCTGTTGTCAGAGTTGCTGCTGGAGGGGGTGCTTGTACTCTCAGTGCTTTCACTGGATGAGGAGCTTCTGGATTTTCTTGTTGCCTAGTTGATTGGAAACCATTACAAAAACCATTAGAAACCATTGGAAATAGAAAACTATTTTTCTATGTCCCTGCAGAAGGCTGTAGGTAAAATAGATACAGACAGCTATGAATCTCTCTGCTGCCTTAAAGGACAAGATGTAAGCCTGAGATAACATCCTTGCAATACATTGCAAGAAGGCCAACACATAATAACATGCTAAGTAAAAAAATACCCCAAATCCTCATGCAGAAATTGTTCATTGTACAATTACGTGTGACTAGTGTTAGCAATGATAGGGCTGTTACTGTGATTACCTCAGCGCAAGCTGGGTAGGTAGGAAGGTGCCATATCTTTTTGCCATAGTTGCAGTAACAGGAAGGTGCTAGCTACCTTCTGGGCTCACAACATCTATTTTGGATCTTATATGACTATCATCAGAGAAACCTACCAGACCAACCTGCTCTCCCTAAAGTCTTTCACCACATTTACTGCAAAAGAGATGAATTCAATCAAGAAACCCACACAAAGTCTTACTTGATTTTCCAACTCTCATTTGCAATCTAAAAGGGGAAGCTGTTTAGTAAAATAAATATAAATAAGCTTTGTTTGCAGCCTCCCACAAACCTATAAGTGTTTTTTTTACAGCAGTACCTGGTTATCAGTGTCATCAAGGATTTTCTTCACTCTTTTGATTGCTTCTTTGGTGGAAGATGCTTGTGTCTCTGGGTCTTCAAACGTTACTAGACGTACCATTTTTGTAGGAGCTTGATCTCCTGCTTGAATTGTGACTTGTATTTTTTCAATAGGTACATCTGTGTAGACTGAAATTTCACAACAATTAGTATTATTGCTAATACTAGTAACTGAATAATATAATAAGCTTTTTTTTTTTTTTTGTATAATGTGTTGAAACATTCTTTCCCAAATGAAAGTATGCATGACTTTTTTTTTTTTTTTGGTGTGTGTGTGTTTGCATATTGAAGAACTTTAAAAATATTATTTCAGTAACTGCTAAAATACATACTGACAATTATAAAATTTTACAATGTTAGTATGATACGATAATCTTTCCATGTCAACAAACAAAATAATCTCTTTCAGATTTAAATCTAGGGAATTGGATTGCTTATCTAGATACCACTACTGGAGAGTGAGTTAGGCATCAGAAACTAAGGCTTTCCTCTTGAATGATAAAGAATGGTACAATATTTTGGCCAGAGCTAAATTCAGTGGCCTGCTGTGCTTTCAATTCTTATGATCATGGATTAAGACATTTAGGACTAGGTCTAGGCAGGGTTAATCCATAATTCTCTTTAAAAGTCTGGGTTTTTAAAGTGTAGCTACAGGACACTGCATTAGGTCTGTTGCCCATGTCCAATCGCTGTGCTTGCATCCCAAATCCAACAATTCAGGACATATCAGACACGCTCTGCAGGTACAGATCAGCTCTGTGTGATGCTGGCCATGCTGAGAGGTACTGCACTGTGTAGCCACTCTCTGAGAGAGCTGGGAATCACTGCTCAGACAGAAAGGGAGAGGTGGATTCACGCTGCAGTGGAGTTTGCTGCCAGTGTTGGAAAGGCTGAAAGATCTAATGGTAGTTCTAGTGGTACTTAAGGTACAAAAACCATATGTACATATAAAAAACGTATGTGTACACACACCAGTTGCTTTCTTTTTTTGTGCACAATTGTATTTACCTGGCTTGAAACTCATTCTAAGAGCATGTTCTCCAACTAGGTAATAAAGAGGCATATTTTTGATAAATGCTGCATGTACACTTTTCTTCTCAATGCACACTTGAATCCCGAATGTACTTGCATTGGAGCACATGGACTGAACAAATGGCTCCTTCCAGGAAGAAGAGTGTCCAAGAGAGAAGGAATTTCCTGATGAAACATCTTCTACAGACTGTCTGTCCTGTTAGATAATACAATTGTCAAGTTAAACTAGGCAACAGTAAGAAAAATGCTTACACGTTATCAATCCTATTTCAGTCATAGATACTTTTATTCCACAGAAGGTATTAACCAGTTTGTTTGAGATAGTAAGGCTGTGATGTAGTACAACTTGGTTTATAATCGGACAAAATTATCAACTAAATGGCTTGATTAGACTATCTAGAACAAAAAACTTGCTTGAGGCTATAAGACTGGAAAACTATATCACAAAATAATTTTAATTATCTCATTTTGCTTTCCTAGAGTATTAGACTACGTTAACAGATTCATGATCAATTGGATATGCTCTAGACTGAATTTCTTTCTTATTCTTTATAACTTGGTAAAACTGCACAACCTTCTACTATGCCCATGCAAATTCTGTCTTCTTGTGGTGTGACTTGGATATGAGAATTTATCAACTAGAAGATCACAGAAATTTCCTAAAGCATATCAGATGTCAGAATTTTTCACTCAAAAGTGTGTCATTTACATGTGCTAAGTGATTCTTCTGGAAGAGTGAATTAAAAGTAATTAAAATTAGATTCAAATCCATGAAATGGGATCTAGCTTCCTGGAGAAATAGAGCAAATGCCAAAAGAAACATGACCATAAGCTTTCTTTTCATATGTAACACAGAGTTTGCAGTACATTTTTTACTCAGTTTATCATATCTCACAAAATTCCAAACTTGTATGCACTGTACTGAAAAACTCAAATTTTTATGCTAGCCCTCTCTTTCCAAAGGGAATGCTAGTGATAATGGGAAATGGTCAAATTTGTGCCATTTTTCTGTTGTTGCTTATTCAAGAATAACTGCAGAGTAATACATTTTTAGAATGAGCATGTGGGCACAAAGATCTTTACTTGTTCCAGGATACTGGAAACTATTCCAGGTGACAGTACATTTACCTATTGACTTTTCCATAGGGAAAGCACTGTACTCACCCAGTGTTTGTCTCTTATTTTATCTGAAAAACTTCAGAGTTGCAGGATGAGAATGAAACCAGGACAGCACAATATATTTCTCACCTCTGTCAGTTTTGCATTGAATGAAATGTCATGGAGAGGCCTTTGCAATGCTGCCCTTCATAGAAGGCCTGTAGTGGCTTTTACAGAAAACTTTAGTTTAGGAAGTCATTTGACTTGACACACAAACTGCCATTCATCCCTGTATCAAGGTGACTATAGGCAGTAAATTTGGCTCTACAAGCTGAATGTTGGAATGTCCTATGGAATATTGCCTATCCCAGGAATGTAATTATTATGCGCTGTGGCTGCAAAGTGTTTTAAAGATTATAGGCCTATCCTGAAGGTGGCAGTGTAAAATTAATTACTAAAGCAAGTGCTCTTGCTTTTGAAAAGATGTGTTGCAAGTCTGACGTGATTATGCTCCAGATTTTAAAATAATGTTACTACAGGGCTATTTATGTTACTAGATTGAATGTGACATATTCTGTGCAAGGTATCACTCGTCAGTGAATCGTACATTTTCCTATGGGGAGAATAAATGGTTTTCTCCTGATTAAAATAAAAAAAAAGAATAGTCAGTACATCAGTTACCCTGATGTTATCAATCTCGTCTGATGCAGAGTCTGAGTCAAAGGACATCTTCATTATGTCGGGCACTGCTTCAGGTCGAAGAACTGGAGTCATCTTACTAGCAGCCAAATCTTCAATATTTCTTGTAACAGCAAATGTCTTAGAGCTGCAGAATAAACATTAGAAGGAACCTGTATTGATAAAGCACTACTGAGGAAAAGACCTGAACAATGCTATGCACCACGTACTCAGCAACTAGTATCATACCTTGCAAATTGCTTTGTAGATATTTACAGAAGCTTTCCTGGTAGTTTTATTTTCAAGGATTGATTAGAATGAATGAAGACATGGACTTATCTCAGTCCAGAGAGCTTGCAGTTAGACTTTCACGATCACAGGTATCAGTTAAAAGAACTGTACTTTATGGGATCTGCATATGCTTAATGCCTTGAAGAACAGCTTGCTTAGAAGCCTGGCTGTGGGTTAAATTATTAAATTTTTGAATCTCCTACTTTGTTTTTTTTTTGTTTGTTTGTTTTTTAACTTTTTCACATTCACTGCTAAACTTGGTTCTCCCTTTAACTGCCGTACTGCCATAACTTGAAAAAAAAAAAAAAAGAAGAAGGGAATTGGTGGCTACTGAATGCTGTTCTCTCCACAGTATATAATAATCAAATAAATGTTAATAATGATAATCTTCTGATTATCAAATAAATGTTTCTAGTTTTGTCTAACACTACTTGTATATCCACATGCCTTAGAAGAACATCACAGGTGAAGAACCTATTTAACTAAATGTATTCCAGAATCAAGTACAAGTGATGTAAGTGATATGAGACTCTCATGGCCAAATATTCTGACCCCTTTTTTCCATACTCTGTGGTCTTTATAGATGTTGTTACAATGCTGCAAGAACCATGATTTTTGGTCTGGGTCAGAGAAATGTCTTGACTATTGAACACTTTTGAGAGATTAAAACCTATTTCTCTGAGCTATTAACGTTGTGCTAACTCTACCTTATTAGTCATTTATCAGAGCTAACATCCAGCTCAGAATTCTGCGCACATGCTGTTCCTCATGTGTGAAGTTGATCTGCTTGCCCTGAGGCTTTTGTGGTCCGCCAATGGAGGTGGCCTTTGTGACAGTAAATGGAAAAGATGGTCTGCAAAATGGTCTCTATTTTAATATGGTCCACGCTGTACTAGCCTGAGCAATTCCAATCTAACCTATTTGAAAGATGAATTTGTATTCATTTGATAGCACTCTCTTCCTCTTGAAGGCTCCTACCGTGCTGTGTGCACTGTAAAGCACACAATTGCACTTCATGTGGAACACCTCAATAAAACATGTGTCACCTGTGGGCTTTGTTTTCTTTTCCATCTCTCTCTTTTTTTAGATAAGGACATGACAGCAACGCTCCACGCTGGGTGAGAGGAGATCCTTGAAGAATGGAATCTGAAATAAAATATTCTCCCTAACAAGCTGAGGGGATAAAAGAAAATACATATCAACTTGCATTTCAGATAGCTCATCTGGGTAAAGGGAAAAAAAGGAAATGGCTTTTATTTTAATCCCATTCAATAATTCAAATGACCACTGAACTGCAGTCTGGGTCTCCAAGCAGAAAGCCCTGGGGTTTCTTTTCGCTTTTTTTTTTTCCAGTACTTTTTATGCCAATAGTCTACTCCTGCCACCTAATGAAAGTAGAGGATCGATTCCTCCCTGTTGAGCACAGAGAGCCGACAAACGTAGCTGCATCACAGGTGACACATGTCAATGTCTACAGAATCACACGATACTGTAAAAATAGGCTGCAAGAGCCAGCTCTGGTCCTTTAACAAGAAAAACAGTCACAAAGAAGGCCTAAAGCTATGGTATGAAAGACTGTGTTCTCTCTGATCCTACACAAGGGAGAAGAAAATAAAAGGGAGATTTTCCAATATGTATTAGTGTATTTTTTGGATGAGAGAAGAAGCTGTGCTATAGTATAAGCCAAATTCACTGCAGGGGTAAGGGACAAGCAATTCAGCTGTGTTGGGCCCACTGATATTTCAGGTTATGTGGCCTTACACATCCCTAACATGGGGACAGAAGAGCTCAATATCTGTTTAAAACAAAAATGATAACCAAAAAGATCATTGAAAAACTATTTTTCCGGTTTTTAAAGCACAGCATGACATCACATCTAAAGAAATGAGAAGCAAGAGGCAATTCTTCAACCAGATCTTTAGTTCTCTTTCTGCTGTGGTGAAATGAAATGTTCTGAATTTCCAGCACATATTCTTCTGACCTTGGTGCAAAGATGTCATGAAAACAGAGGTTTGGAGTATGAACCATTGCCCTCCTCTTCCCCAGAAAAGTAGTGAGCTTTATGAGCTTTTACACATGTGCTACATACATAAACTTGCTCTTCTGCATTTTCAATTACATGTTCTGTATAGTGCTGTAATTCATCTTATAAGTAAGATGCCCACGTAAAACAATTTCTGCTTATCCTACAGTTAAAGCAAGCAAAAAAACCCCATGGTAGGAGCTCTATTCAAGATTATGTAGATACTTCAGTAACATATCATTATGAATATGTGGTATATTTGCAAAGTGCATTCTTGGCAGCTCCCCATGTTTACACTTTAATCACAGGACTCTAATTTCCCCTGAAATTTATTTGATTTTTACTTCTTCCTGAAAATTTTGTTTAAAAGTATGTTCTGTCAACCATCTGTACTATACCAAATAATTATGTTTTAAAAGCCTTAAAAATAACTATTATTTTTAATTAAATTTAACTTTGATTAGATTCAAATGAAACACATGTTATATATTTTCTCCATGGTATGATTAATTATTGTGTTCTGATTTTTACTGTAAAGAAAGTTGGGTCTTTTTGTGCAGTCTCTCTGATAACAAATTTTTGGGGATTTTTTTCTTTAAGTTTGTGATTGCTCACTTGAGCTTCTCTTCTGCTCCTGGAAATTTATATAAATCCCACAGCTGTGACAGGTTATAACCTGTACAGCGTGTAGGATATAACTGAACTAAATGCTATTGAAGACTGTTTACTACTTGAGTCTGGGTGTGAGAGATGAAAATATTACATGTTGACCAGCTGTAATGACATGGTAGTATAGATGGTAACCCAGTGACCTTCAAGATAAAATGCCTAATACTAAAATATTTTGAACAGATCTTACAAACAATTGAAAGAGCAAAGTTTTTCTAGAACCATTTCTTTATGTTGAACATTTAAAGTTAACACAGGAAGATGTCAGAATACCCCTAAAATATTGTATGCAATAATGTCCTTATTTTTTAGTGGAACTGTGCAAAAGGAAGAGAAAGTCTATCTTAAACTATGATTTTGGACTCATTCTGTTTATAATGTATATGCATCCTTTATCTCAACATATGATGCCTGCTTGTTTCTCATCATAGCTTTGAGATTTTACTTTACTTGTTCTTTGACCTTCTCAGTGACGTGGTTCAGTGCTACATTCTCTAGTTATTTCTTTGCCCTCAGTTGTACTCATTGCTGTTTCATTGCTCTGTGTGATTCTCACCAAGCATTTGTTTTGAAAGAGTGAACAGGAATGCTTTTTGGAGAAAAATTGATGGTGCTAGAAGTTAGCTAGTGAGCATTAGATTTCTCATATACTTGGCATTATAGAGCTATTTTCAGCTGACTACTTCACGTTATAAATGATAATGCTGCAGGGCCTAGTGGAGGGCTTGGGCTGGAACTCGTGGACTCATTGGCTGTGATCCCCTATTTCTTATACTATTCTGCCTTATTCAGTGTATTTAACACCTTTGTGTCTTATTTGATTTCATCTTCAGTCAAAGGAGGAAAATATTTATTATTTAGATTTGCCGGAAAGATCCTGCTGCTAACATTTCTAGCTCACCTCGAGGCTCTAAACTCCATCAAAATCTCTAATATTCTCATTCCTTTTCAGCATCCTTACTGAAATCATTAATATCCTCTTTACCTAATCCAGCAGCGAGAGCTAGTGAGAAGAGATGCCTACTGTCCCTGATGATCTTTGGAGTGGACTCTCCTGGTCTTCATAAGAAAATGAACAAAATATTTGGGTTGTGGTGCCATAGCAGCGTACACACAGAAAATTGATTTCTGTGAGCTGCAGAAACGCTCCCTCCTCTGTGTGAAGAACCTGATCACAATCACAACTGATGAATCTGGGGAATCATATTAGAGAGGTGGATGTGATGTCAAATGCCTAATAGTCTGGTCTGTGACCACTAAAGAGCAAGAGAGAATAATGATTAGCCTTCATGGTGGCTAAACTGAGGAGACCTGCAGAGCTTCTCTGGGCCTGCAGCCATGAATGCTAATTGCAGCTGGATCAAGCAACAGAGCTCTTTTGTTATGGCTCTATTCCTAGAGCAGAAACTTGTTAACATTTCTGCAGCTTGTATAGTAGCTGATTTCTGTTGTCAGTGGTGCTTTTTCCTGTGTTATGAATTTTTAGCTTGTCTTTCTCAGTGTTTTTTCATGTGTATATGAAGGTTTTCAAGGCTTTGGTCTACTGCTTTGATTCCTTGGACATACTCTTTCTGTTTCCTCCCTTTCTTTGTGCTTGTATTTCCATCTGTTTTCATTTGTTTGGCATCTGGCTACAATAGTTTTCCAGAGTGTATTGTAATTGCATACAATGATAATAAATCAAGTAGACCTAACAGGCAAGAAAACCAAATGGCAGCCACAGGGAAGCAAAGTAAAAACACAAGTTACACTAGGTCCTCTATGCTTATAGGCACCAATTGCATGAGTTGTCTGCTGAAACTGATAGAATCCAGGTGGCTTATGTCTTACTCAGTGTCTTCAACGCAAATATATGTATTGGGGTAGAAATTTTATGCCATATGAGCTTCAAATATTTTATGATTCTCATGACTGAAAAACGGTTATTTTCTTTTCAAGACCACAGGAAATAAAACATATCTTCAAGCAAAACTTTTGTACAAGTCTTTCTTTTAAATTAATCCACACTGATCACTGTCAGTTATCCAAGCTGTCAGTCAAAGGCAAGATCCCTAAGCAAATGTTTTGTTTAAATCAGAAAGAGTCAATATGACTATACAGAAAGGTAAGAGCTATGGCTTACCTTACAGTAATTAAATTAATCTCTTCTTTGCATGGTGGAATTTCAGCTTTGATACTTCGTTCCTTCATTTGGACAGTGGCAACAACATTCACAGGTACATGAGCATTTACTTTGGTGTGTGCTTCCAACCCTGCCTGGATCATATTTGTGTTGATCCCAATTACAAAGGTCATATGTTTAGCCATACTAAAAAATTAGAATGAGAGAGAAAAATCATATACATAAAGCAAAAAATTGTTGATTTTTTTGTGGCTTCTGCCACTTTGAAATATTATTTTTTTAATTTATCCAAAATATTTACCTTAGACTCATTTTGGATCGCAGCCTAACATTGGAATTTAGTAACTCAGTCAATCTGAAATCAGACTTTGGAGAAGGTGTAATTTGCGCTTGAACTATTAGAAAGAAAGAAAGCAAAGTGTTAAAAATTCCCCCAATCCTGATAATCATCTGTGTATTGTTCAGGTCTTTAAATACATTACCATTTCCCGCCACTTTTGTGACAGAAGAGTAATAGAAGCTGGTCTCCATTGGGAACCCAACACAGGTCGGCACGATACTACGCATTTCAGAGGATAGTAAAGCCTTGGTCCATTGCCTTCCTATGCCACTTTGAAGGCTACTGATTAATCTTCTTATTGAAGGGATTTTTTCATCAGGTCCATACCATGCCTGCAATTACAGAGTTCAACTTGTCTAAACAAGCAGAACTTGAATATCATGATCTGTGTCATTAACTGTGCCTCAGGGGGATGTCTGTGAGCAATGATTACAGCTAATCCTGATCAAAGTTTCAATTGATTTGCCTTGATTAATACTAAAGACAAAAAAAAAAATCTCTTGAAATAACGAGTTAAGGAAAATGGGGGGAATGTGTGGAAGAAATAGCATTTTAATACTTATGTGGGGGTGTTTCTGAAATGATACCTGCAACATGTTTTGGATGGCATTTTTATCGAATTTGACAAAGAACAGCTCTTGGCCAAACATCTTCAAGTAACTCGATGCAAAAGGTTTATCACTGGGGAGTGCCTTCCAGTCTGACAGCTGCATGAGAAGAGGAAGAAAGTCTGTTTCTTCATAACATTAGGGGATACAGTGGTTGAGAGATTTTCTTTTTTTCCTCCAACAATTTACCTTTTTCAGGATTTCCCTGAAGTTATAGTTAGTCTCATAGTCCTTGTCAGGAGAGTAGCCTCTAACATACATCTCCTGAAGTCCTTCAACTTCTATTCCCACCTGTGGGACAAAGTAATGGAAATGCCAGTTGGATTAAGATTACAGAGAAGGTGTACGAGAGGCAAACTGCAGGTAGACCCAATTACCTCTATGGGATCAGCAACTCTTCCAAGGAAATGTGTCCGCAGCTGGGACACTGCCATTGTTGGAATTAAACTTCCTGCATTGTTCAGTACCAAATATTTAGCTGCCACTCCACTCATAAGAAAGTCTGTAAAGAAAAAGGTAGTAAAACATAGCCCTGTCAGTTTTCAAAGCCACGTTTGCAGATTGTATCGATTTACTAATTGCATAACACAACTGATACAAGATGATATGAGAAAGGCTAGAAAAATCAGCTATAAAACCAATGTTATTAAACAGAAACAGAATATTCTGCCTTTTTGAACTATAAATGGGCAAAATTATGTCTTCTGCTCAATATGCAGTGACTATGCTATTTTTCTAATTGCTTCTGCTATATCATTTACATTCTATAATACCAACTTATGGAATGTTTTTACAAGACATTGTTTAAGGCAACTTGACAAAGAGGGGTCAGAAATGAAAATAGGTTTACCATCTTTTGCTAATATTACAGGAAAAATGGTACAGATGTCCTGTAAGTACAGATGGTGAGGTGGTGTAGATTTCTTTCTCAGATGACTCTGAGGCAATTTGATATGTCCCATTCCAAATGCTGTAACTCTTTACATAAAATGCACTAATTATTAAGTAATTGTTAACTATTGAGTAAATTTAGAACAAATGTAATTGGCATTTATTTTCTCTCCTTCAGATTTATCATCTATAATGATCTTAGGTACAGATCATCAGTGGAGAGAACAGATATATTCTTCCTGAACTTGGCACAGCATTATACAGTCCTGTTTTCTGAATTAAAGTAATCCCAAGGCTTTTCTACATTTCCTTAGATTTCAAAAGGAACAAGGGCAACTCAGTATGCAGGCATTCCTGTTGCACTCCCTTTCAACCCTCCTCCTTCTTCCAACACAAGCTGGAGAGCAGTGAAGTATTTTAGGATTCCCCATGTTAAATTTCTGTTATTGCTATATCAGGCATAGTCATCATATACTGATTTAACTGGCCATAGAATTCCAGCACAACAAAATCAGCTTTTAAAATTCAGGTTAACTTCGGAGCCCTGGAAAAAGCAGACTACTAATTTCATTACCTGTATAGAAATGATTAAATTGTAGGAAATACATTTTCAAGTGTTCACAGAATCATAGAATATCCTGAGTTGGAAGGGACCCATGGGGACCATCAAGTCCAACTCCTGGACTTGTTATGAGAAAGTGTGAGACTTTGGCCTCTTTCCAGAAAAGGAATGACTATATTCTCATAAATTATTTAGCCAAAATTTAAAGGCAAGTCAATTTTTGGTTCACAGATGTGGAATCTTATGAATACTCAGGCCCATATGATTTTTCTGGTGCCACTTTCTGTATTTCAGAAAAAAAATCTCATGAGTGTGCCAATAACTCACTATTTTCTCTTGAATTCATGCATGCTAACCAAGGCTGGCATGCTCCTTGGCCCTTATTTCTTCTTACACTGAGTTGTTTATTATCAGATTATTGCAACTAATTTTGAATTCTAATTTATAAGGACAAATTCCAGCTTTCCAATCTATTGAAAATGCAATCCATTTGTCTGCTAAATCTGCATAAAATGTCATTTCTCTAGATCGCTTTAACTCTTGTGCTATATGAAGTTTCTTTGCTACCTGAGTTACTAGGCCCAAACTACCTGCAAAATACGCAGTTCATTAACAGCTTCTAAACACAAAATACAGGTATTTATGCCATCTGATAATGGCATAAATATTATGAGCAGGTAAGCAGGGAAAGATAAAAATAGAATAAAATAGAATAAAATAGAATAAAATAGAATAAAATAGAATAAAATAGAATAAAATAGAATAAAATAAATAAAATAAAATAAAATAAAATAAAATAAAATAAAATAAAATAAAATAAAATAAAATAAAATAAAATAAAATAAAATAAAATAAAATAAAATAAAACTCCCAAATTTTAAAGCTGATCCTATAGATAATTAAAAGGAAAGTGATGTTACTCTGGATTATTACTATAAGCTGAGTTAAGATCTGAAAATAAAAAGTCTAACTTTCTTCTGAAAATTTCCCTGTGTGTTACATGCCACTGCAATGAAGCATGATACTTTTAGCAAATGTATTAAGTTTATTAAAGTGTTTTTGTTTTTTTTTGTGTGTGTTTTTGCTCTAACTTGTGAAATCTCCTAGTAAAAATAAATAAATAAATAAGCTACTTACTGATACTTAGTAAGATGTATTGCTAATGATTAAATGATTATACAAAATTCATCAACTTGAAGAGAGCAGAGGTGTTTTCCATACCTCAGATGTTACGTAGCTCTAATGCTCTAAGTAAATAATAACCAAAGAAGAATCCTACTAACAGGGTCAGATGGTACAACATAGCCACTTCAGAATGAGAATGTGAGAGCACCTGCAGATATCTGACTAAATGTATTGCCTCAGGAAAATAGCCTTTGTTGCCTATGAATATTAGTACACATTTTTTTTGTAATATAAATTTGTAAAGAAAATAGTGCATATTGAGAATCAGATTGTCGGTCTCTATACTGAGTAGTACCTTTCAGTGGTAGTGTGTAGACAATGAAATACTATTTGTGGTGGCCACATATGACAGATTCTTGATTAGAGATCTGATGTTAGTGCCTGTCATTAAAAATTCAGCACCTAGCACCACAAAGATCTGAGATGCTGAGGACACATTTTTGTTTTTAGCAAGGAAAAAGGTACTGCATTACTGCTGTCACTATGGTAACTCCTCTAGAATGGACTCACTGAAATATATTTCACCTGTGGCTAGTGGTAAGAAATCAAATCAGAAAGCTGGAGCCTCCTCCCACACAAGTGTAA
Organism: Cyrtonyx montezumae; assembly: GCF_038088225.1. Lineage (NCBI taxonomy): Eukaryota > Metazoa > Chordata > Aves > Galliformes > Odontophoridae > Cyrtonyx > Cyrtonyx montezumae. The sequence continues at coordinate 11,086,862 of NW_027071825.1, forward strand.
TGGAGAATGGGCTTCATTTACCTGAATTATCCAAGTCCAGCATTTGCTAGAAAGTGATCTTGTTCCTCAGTCTTCAGGAAGAGAGGCTTAAACATTCCATCTGAGTAGTAACCTAATTTCTTACACTGGTACTCTCTAAGAATTAACAGCAATTCACTGATCTGCTGCATTTCAAGGGTACAGTCAGAAGAAAATAATGTGTATCACACAACCCCCTGCCAGCTACCCTCATGTGTACTGCTCATTTCTTTCTCACTGTTCAAAAAATCAGGCAGCCTCATTTTAGAAGCAAAAATAAGAGGAGAAAATGAGTATCTAAGCCCTGAAACACCTATCTACTTATTACCAGAAAATGTATTTCTCTGCGTATGCATTCTAAATACTACAGAAGTTCACATGATGTGTATTATCTACTGACTTGCTTTGGGCACTCCCTGTCACCATCTCTGAAGCAACAAGTATGTGGCATTGTGGTTGCTGTGGTATGTATTATACATATTTTTTAGAATGGACCCAAATAATTGGTCACATAAAAAACATGAAATTAGAGAGACAACAATAATATCTGCAAAAGTCTTCTAAAACTCCCTCTCACACCCAAAAGAAAGCAAAAGTACTTGTACACCTACCACTGCAGGTTTCAGACATTTCTCTCTTTTTCTATTCATGACTTTGAAAAGAATCTTTACATGTACCAGTGAATAACAAAAGTGTGAAATACATCTAAGTCCTTTAGATAAACAGCATGTGTAAGGAGGCTCTGTTTGTAGATATAATCTCCCTAGCCTGTCAGATACATATGCCAAATCACTGAGGTTGTTATGGTCATTTATGTGCAGTTGCTGAAAAAATCCCTACTGGGAAGAATTACATAAATGGAAAATGGAAATAACTACAATTTGTCCCAGTAAGAACTGTATTCTAATCTGGTCTTCTTCATTCTAGCTACCAGTGTTCTTGATTTTTACATGTGACTCCCAAAGATGTAACTGATGTGCCTCAAAATCCCATACATGGACCTACACATTCCAGTAAGAAATCCTGATAAGATGGTGTGGGAAAAATCTTCAGATAAGAAACTCAAATTAGTTGCTTGTGGATGCAATGAATTGTCACATCTGACCATTTTCAGAGTTTGATGTTCTACTGTGCACTATTATTGAGGTGAAGGGGATTTAGAAACATTTGAATTCAACAAGAGTTGCAGGCATTAAGTACCAATGGGAATTTACCTACTTAGTAGTAATTTAGGTCTCTCCTGTTTGGTGCTGAACAGTGTTAGGAAGTTGTTAAGCACTGAGACTATGTCACTTTATACAGGAGCATGTACTGCTTTGGCTAATGAAAAAGAAGGATTAAAGCCCCATAAGTCCTCTGGTAATTTCATACTGGCAGCATACAGTGCAAAATACACAGGAACCTAAATGTTCTAAAAATTGAGAGCCCAAGATTTATTTACCTAGTTATTTTCTACTGAATGTAGGAGAACATGGAGGCTGCTGGCTATGTGCAACTGGACTATCCTACTCTGTGATACATATGAGTGTGTATGTGTGTGTGTGTGTGTGTGTGTATGTATCTGTATATTTAATTTCAACCTGTATATATTTCCCTAAAAAATCTTCAGATGATTTCTATGGAGGGAAGAAGGAGTATGTGCCTTACCTTTAAACATACTGAAGCGGAAAACTTTACTGAACTGATATCCAGATCTGTCAAATTTGGGACTTAATGCTCTGACAGCCATTCTGCAGGCAGAAGCCCTGAAAAAATTCAGTGAGCACGTTAGCACCTCAATTTGTTTGTAACAAGCGCCTCATCTAGGGAAGGGAAGTAGATTTTCCTTACATCATTTGAAGATCTGGAGCTGTGCTTCTGCCCAGGGCCCTCAGGTGAGAGTAAATGAAACTTGCCACTTGCATGCTAGGTTCCTTCTGCACAGCATCAGTTAATGTCATCAGGATTGGAAGACCTGGCTTGGTTTCAAGCAAAACCACTGCAGCTAACATTCGGATTCGAGGATGAATTTTGTGATTCAGGAAAATCTCAAGAGTAATAGCCTGGACCTGAAAATAATTGTTACTTTCAGACTTAATCTGTACTTGAACATTTTGTTAATAACCTTTCATTACCAATGAAAGATCTCTTCATCAGTAGTAAAATACAAATTTTTATTATTTAATTAGTACGGCAACAACGTTCCTGATTTCTGAGTTTGAGGGCTGGAAGGAGAATTACAGTAATATAATCTGATTCCTATACAATCAAAGCCAATGAACCTTGGATTTAACCCACCAGTTACTATATCAAATCTACTTTCCCTTGTTAAGCTATAATAAAATATACCTGCAACACAACCAAGACAAAATCTAGATAAGAGTGATTTCAAGAACCCATCACATACCTGAAAAGTAAGTTTAGCAATCACTGATCCCTACCCATAAAGATAAGCCTTAACTCAATCCATCTGATCTCCTGGCACCTGTTCTACTAGAATAAAAAAACAGTTTACTTCCAAAAATCTGTATGCCACATAGGTAATTTAAAATTGTGATGTTATGCAAGAAATGTAATTTTAGCAGTACTACTTGTAACTGGTGAGTTTGATCTGTACAGTATTTATTATCGAGATAAATTTTTTACTGGACCCTTTCCAGATTGCATGAGAGGCACCACAGTGTTTGACTACAGCTTCAAACTGGGGATGATGTAACACCATTTTGGTACAATCCTCTGGACAATCCTGTTCTGCCTCTAACGTCTACACTTTTTAATGAAAGGTATGATTCAGAAAATTTAATGTATTTTTCTGCAGTAGCCTCATTCTAAATGCAACTGCTTTTTTAAATTAAAGAACTGACAGGCCATGCATTGTCTGTTTAATGCAAATATGGGTGTGTAGCTAGCTGCAAACCAGGGATTAAACTGACTGATTTTTGAACAACGCAAAATCCAGTCACAGTCATTAACCTGCTCCAGATCAATTTTCTCTAAAGCAAATGCATAGAAAATGGAACTAAACAGCAGTCTGGGTCACATGTGGAAAGCTAGGCCAAAGGACAAACACAGGCGCAGCATTGTTCTCGAACACCAAATCAGCTTTTCACTTCCCCAGCAAATAACCTAATTTCTACTCTTGCTGTCTCTCCACCCTCCCACCCCCTTTTCTCCATCTATCTCCCGCACCCTAGTAAATTGTTTCTATATTCTTCTGCTTAAAAGCATAAATCAGCACACTATTTTCTATGGATCAATATGTGCAACTAAACCAGCAATCACATGCAAAAAATTAATGTAATGGAAGAACTAGTACAGTAGGAGAATAGTAAATGAAAGCCTTTAATTTTACTTTTTATGCTAAGAATGATCTCATTAAGAAAAAACAAAAACAAAATTTGTAGCAGGGAAAAAATGTAAGGTTTCCTTTAAGAAGTGGCTTGCTCTAAGCTGAAAACAATTGTAAAGTGATGTCTGCAGTGGATGAGATTATGCCCATGTAACCATTGTATGTGATGTCTAATCATTATCTCATTCAGGGACAAAAGTCACATTTAGTAAATGTTCTGTTTATGACTTAAACCCACACAATGTCTGCAAATTTGTAATTAGGATGCAAACTTCTAGTATCTATTTACAATAGGATCTGGTCTTGAATTACGATTAGATGTGACACTCAGTATTAAGTATCAATTCTCTGAAAACCTTGTTTTGTGATTCTCTCACATACCAAAGTTGAAGTAGCACTAAACACATTTTGGTCAATAATTCAGCTTTCTGTCTAATGTCCTTGGAAAATAAGGGTTTGCAATGGAAATACTGATTTGTCTTCAAAAACAGGATAATGAATCCTTTTAATAGGATTTCTGCTGCTTTCTGAAACACTAGAGGTTAATGTCAAAAGGAATAAAACATGACAACTCAGGAATGATGAAAGATTTAAAAAAAAATGCACATAAGTATATTACAGCTATATTTGAAAAAAAAAACAAAACAACAACACTGTTTTCCTCTCTCCCTCTGTCATCGATTAGCTGCAATGTATTGACCTATCATAAGTGCAAAGGAAACAGCTTTGTTTTCTTACCATTTTTGGGTCTTTCATGCCTATGCTTTTCAGGGCCATCACAGCAGTTGCATGGACCTTGAGGGGCAGATCTGAGGCACCAGCTGCATAGCCAGGCAAAAATTTCTTGATGTGCTTTATGCTGGCTGGATGTCCTACATTTCCAAGGGCTTTCAAGGCTAGCAAAATTTCTTCTGTGTTAGATTTGCTCAATGCCTCTCCTGCAAAGCCATGGAGTAGCTGAAAAAAAGCCCACACATTTGTTGAGTTCTGTTCCAGTTGCAAGTATGTTTGAAATTTGACTTTTAAAAAAGCCTCACAAAAAAGCACCTCTAGGAAAGAAACACAAGATGTTTTAGAATATTTTAAATATGGTTCCTGTGCTTTAAAACACCACAAATATGCACTTTGGAAAAGAATTTCCATTTCCTGGCACAAGGTTTCTGAGTTTTTATTAGCTCAAGTGTATTGGTGGCAACCATAACACAGGGTATGCATGTACATACCAGTACGGCACCATAGGAAAAACAGCACCATAGGAAAAATTCATGGCAGACACACAATATTTTGGGAACGCCCTGCTCATACTGAGGGTGGTGGACTTGTCAGTAACCAAGAGTGAGAGCACTTATTTCCCTTTCCCTGTCCAAGTGGACAACCTCTGTAAGCCATGATGTACACGTCTAGTATGTGCAAACGTATTGCCTATTTAAAATGTTTTCAGTCGTGCTGATTCGAAGCAGCCCAGACCAGGAATGATATTCCTGTTATTAAAACCTTACACTCTACGTGGAAGACTAGGCTTTCCTTCTGGCTGAAAAATGTCTGGGCTACACAGCTTTGGGCAAAAACCCTGGGCTTTTGTGTCATTTAGTTTATATATTTGTTAAGTGTCTATATTTAGCAGTATTTCAGAGCAGTGCTGTGGGACTTCATTAATAGTCAGCAATAAAGCGGAGATACCCAGAAAGTACCGTGAATTATATGCTTCCTCTTCTCACTCTCTTTCGTGTGTTAATCTGAAGATAAAAATGCTGTATTTAACCAACTGGGGTTCTTTTCCCCCAAGGAAACACTGCAGTGAAATGAAATACAGATTTCTGAATAACGAAGAAAGCACTCAAGGCTTAATTTTTCTTTTAAATGATACATAAAAATCTGGTTACCTGGAGACATTCAGAGCAGGAGTCTGATGAAGAGCACTGTTTGTGGCACAGTGATGCATAGCTGAGATGGCAAACCTTTCCAAGTACACTACTTGAGCGTGGACAATGTTTTTTCACGATGAGCTGGGGAGAAATTAATTGTTTGTTACCACCATTAGTGAAAAGCAACAGCATTAGAAACTGTTTCTGCCAAATGCAAGACAATACCAGGGTTTTTAGATATTTATACTAATAGATTTATAGTCAATTAGTGAATACTGCTACATTTGACAATGCAATTATAAGGTAATTCCAAGTAACATCTGAAAAGCAGATCCATTGCTTTTACAGTGTTTCAAATATGAAATTGATAGAGGCTATAATCAAAAGGGAGAAAATCAGCCAGTTATGAAATGGGTGGATTGTTAACTGGGCACACATTATTCAAAAAAATATTCTTCATAGGTTTATCCATGTATGCCTCATCAATAGGCACAAAACATTGTGATCAGTCGTGGATTAACCTTTGGTAGTTTGGGCTAAAAGGAATATTTCATATAAATCAATGAGATGGCAGGAGGCAATAACATACTACTTCTCTGAATTAAAAGCATAGCATAGCCACACAGCAATGCCCAGGACGTCATGGCTTTTACAGCAGAGAAAACTCTACTCTGAGAGTCACGGTCTTCACCTAGGTCAGGCAGAGAAAAGTTTCTGCATTTGAGGGCAGAATTAGACATGGCAGAAGAGGAAAAAAATTGTAAAAATGATTAAAGTTCTGATGTGGGCTCTATATTGGCATAATTCCCTTGATTTCCATAGATCTGCTCTGATTTATATCCATCCTGCCAGGTCAGTCAGGACAAATACATGATTATAACAAATATGTATTTCTTACTCCCTAGTCTTTGCAAATGCTCAGTGAGAGATCCAATCTGATGTAACAAAGAAGTACGTTTGGACAAAGGAAGACTAGAAACCAGTTTGCAACAGTAATCTCCATTACTTTCTTCCCTGTTTTATTCTGGATTAATTTTTTCCTTTTGATTTTCACTCTCCTCCCCCCAAAACACACAGGAAACAAACCCCTTTCATCCTCACTAGAGGATATAAAACCTTTATATTTTCAAAGCCCTTGTCAAAGGAATAAATATAGCAGATGCTAAAATCACTGTGATTCAAGAGTGCTTGAAGAACCATACTGTAGCTTCTTCCATCACGTCTTGAGTTGGTGAGCTTGAGTGGAGAGCCATAAGCACTGTCTGAACCATTTCCCAGTTGGTGAGTTCTTGCATTTCCATTTTATGCCTCAAGAACCTCAGTGAACGGTGACTGGCTGCTGCAGGAAGTAAATCCAAAATGTAGCGCCTGGAATGGGAAAGGCAAGGACCATTTTCCAGATTTACATTTGAACACAATCATTCCAAATGGCCTCCAACAGAGCTTAGCAAAAGAAGAATCACCACTTCATACAGAATAGTATGTACCTGTATGCTGGCCGACTTGAGAATTGTTTCCACACTGACTCATAATTCTCCTCATTTGCAGCACGGAAGAGGTGTATAAGCTTGAGGGCTTTTGCTGGTGCATCTCTGGGAAGTTGTTCATATGTGGTCTCTACTAAGTCCTGCAAGCTTTCCTCAATCTGCAGGAAAGTTCAACTGTATTAATCTTACATTGTTTCCCACATTTACTGAATCTAACCTCCAGCCATAATTTTATCTAAATTTTACCTGGCTTTCCACATCATTTATTCTGAATAAGTGGACAGGAAGCTGAAGCAACTCACTACCAAACTGGTACTGCAGTGATCCACGTTTCTGGTATTCCTTCGGTGGAATTTCTGCCATTTGCTTTTGCACATCAGTCAATGCAAGTTTCTGCCTGAAATGGAGGAATACCCTCAGAAGATTTAGAGTACCAACCCTAAAGATCAGATTGTTCCCGCCTTCCTGCACTGACATACTGCTTGTGTTTTGATTTTTTTTGTTTGTTCGTTGTTTTTTTTTTTTTCCAAGAATGGTTTTATTATTGAGGGGTAAAGTTATTTACAAGATGATGAATTAGGATATAATACTCAAAACTTCTCTGAGAAGGTGTGCTTTTACTCAGCAGGACTCGGATCAGAGCCAGTCTTTGCCTTCCCTTGGGAATAACATGTCCTGAGAAATGAAAAAGTGGAAAGTGAGAAGCTGTGGCATTAACAAGATCATAGAAATTGTGTTAAGGCTTATTAAGTAAATTAAGAATCAGGGAAAAGTAACTGATAAGAAAGATTTTCACAAATTATAACAATTCAAACCTTTTAAGAAGTTCATAAATGTTACATGTCTGTGCCTCCTAGAAGCTTCAAAACAAACTGAAAATAGTTAGATATGAGAAGAAATATTACTTTCACTCTTCTAATTCCCTTTTCACTTTGCCTGAAAAGTTGAATGCCCTGGGGACTGCAGAAGATAAAAGGTTCTCATGAAGTTTCTAATTGGATTTCCCACTCAGAGAACCAGATGTATTCAGGATTACTTTTTAGAAAAGTACTCAAGATTTTGGAAATTTTTCAGAATGCCACAACTTTTTCCTTTGTTAAGAGTAATTCCAAATAGAGAATGTCTTTGTAAATATTTCCTATCTGTGCTGAAATTTCAGCTAAATACAGGCATCCTGTCATATCAATTATGTATAAAATAGGTCATTTAGGACACCATAATGATTTTAGGCATTTGTATTTAACAGCTGAAAACTTTCTGAAAGCAATATCATGTTCTGTGTAGCATTTCAAAAATCTCTAGAAAATTGGCTTGTTTATTTCAGAATCTCTACAATGATTTTCTTCATCATTTCTATCCACTCCTTCCATACAGATTACAGAGAACTGCTGCTGAAAACATCAGAGAACCACTTTGCAGACATGCCACTGGAATTTGAATAGAAATCTCTACAGAAACAGGAGAGATTTTTGTCTCTCTTGAAATTTCATACAATACTGTTAAATGGGCATTTGGATTGGAAAGTATAATATCAGATACACTTTGACAGAATTAACTTCCCCTCAAAAATGTGATGAATCTGTTATGTCTCCATCTTGACTGTTTTTGGAAGAGATATATCTTCATAGAATAGATGGGAAAATGTTAGACACTGAAGAGAAGAGCAAATGAATACTAAAGATAGGCTTAAAATGATGCTGAAGAGTCTTATGCTGAAGAGGACAGAAAAAATCAGCTCCAAGTGTTATAAGTCCTTGATACTGGACTATTTATTTATCTGTTTACTGATTTTACACAGAGCGCATTGCAAAATAAACTTCTGAAAACCTGCGTGACATATCAATATCTTCCCAGCTACCTTACATTTGGTCTTTTTTGATGAGGAATGCAAAAAAGCCAGAGAAAAGGGGAAAGAGTAAAGGTACTACCCTTTCTGGGGGCTCTCTATCTGAAGAATAGAATGATAGCCTATGCAGGCTTGCAGAGAGTGAGCTTAAATCAACAATAATCCATTTGTTCCATATTAACCATCGTTCACAGTGGCCTTTCACTTCATAGAAGTACTACAGTTGTACATATCTTCACCTTGATTGCATGAGATGGTAAAACTGCTCTTACATTTATTGTTTGTGGGAATACAAGAAAATATATTTAGAGTAGAAGCTGTGAAGCAGGATAAACAACTTCTGCTCTAAATATATTTTCTTGTATTCCCACAACTGTTCTTTCTTTTTTTTGGTTAACCAAAATGAAAATATTAATCAAATTAAGTTTATTATGAAAAAATTTAGAGTTGGTGATTTATTGACATTAAATTTCTGTGCTGCAGTTTCCAAAACTTCATAATATCTTAGTAGACTGTCAAAGAAACTAATAGAACAATGCAAGGTTACAGCAGGGATTGAGGTTCAACACCTGTACACCTGACCTTTGCACAAGAAAACCTTCTTCAACAGAGCACCCCTGCCTATCACAGTCCTTCAATAAGGCAGGTAAAAAAAAAAAAAGATTCAATAGATGATTTTGATGAAGAGAGAAAAGAACCCACAAAAATCAGTGGGCTTGAGCTAAAAATTAGCAGAGGTTACAATTTTAGACAACGATGTTCTTTCTTATATATCTTGTTCAAGTTTGGGGCAAAATAAGATATATATAATTTGCTGTGGAAAAGCAAATGCATATTACACTTCATGTTCTCAATCTTTTTGCAATAAAATACAATTTCCTATCAAGAAATAGTTTTGATGGAAGATTTGCAAGCTGCCACAGAAACTTAAGAAGTATTTCAGAATCCAAAGTCCTATCTAGCTTTCTTGTGAACTAGTCTCCCTGGTCTCTTACTGAATTATTATTTTCTAGGGAACCCTGCTTCAGTGAGTAAATGTCTTCCAAAGTATTTTACTGCAAATATATTAGTTCACAGTTTTTCAGATAGAATTATATTTGTTTTGGCTTTTATGACATAAATCAAATATCCCTGAGAAATAAAATAGTCAAACCCTGCCAAGTATACCTAACAAAATTTGGATAGAGATGTGAATGATTCAGATTTACAACAAAGAGTGAAGGTTGCTTTTATGAACTGTTTGGGGTTTTATGTAATTAGATATTGGCAAACAATTGGCCACGGAAGTAAAGGATTTATTTCAGTTGTTGAATTTGACCAGATTACTGAGATGCTGAGTTAGCTGCTGAATTAAAAGTATATATACAGTACCTTGCTTCTACCATAGCATTTCCTCCTGTTATCTCATGGAAGGGTGAAAACTGGTGGATTTCCTCTACATCAGCTTGTGTGATTACAGCTTCATTACGAGTATATTTTATTTTGTAATTATAAGTAGCAGTTGCCCGGGAATTCTTGTTTCTCTTTATAACAACAACAACAAAAAACAACAAGACAACATCAATAATAAAGAACATAGGAAGTAGTTTACCTTCTAAATTCCATGCCTAGAAACAATTACATCATCACCCACTTCAACCCACTTATTTTCTGGCTCTGTTTTGCTCAGCAACAACTTGGTGCCTGTACACTTCAGGAGAGGTCAGACACACTGCCTGGATCCTTCTCTTTTACCTCTAAGAAGTGTCAGCTGTTTTATTTCCTTTCCCAAATGTAAGTCAGTCACTATTCCCTTGGGAAAGACACATTTCCTGAGCAGAGCAGTGGAAAAAGCTACACAATTTCTTGCATCAGAGTGAGAATTATAATAAGATGCAGAAATACCTATCTTGAATAGTAGAAACTATTTGAATAGTAGAAATGCTTAGCTTTTTTGTTTGTTTATTTTTTCTTTTTTTCACTAACAGAAGAGGTAAATTAACTCATGCTGATACTTAATGATTTCCAAGCCAGCCAGCTGAAGTTAGTATTATTATGACTATAGTACATAACTGTCTGTAGCATGGACCTCTGTTGCCCTGTGGATTTCATTTTCATACTGAAAAAAAAAATGTCAGTAACTGGATAGAACAGTTCTGATCTGATATCTCAGTCTAGGTATTAAAAAAGAAGAAATAATGTGGATGTCAGATTGTTCTCTGTATAATAATATAAAATATGTAAACAAAATACCGGTCTAAGTTACCTGCTGACAGGTCTGGCATGGCTGAGTGTATGCTGAACCTGTGACCATTTGGACTTTCTCTTCACAACTGTTGAGGTCCTTGGATTTGGTCACATAGACTATGTTTGCTTTCTTGTTTTCTTGAATTGCATATGTTGTATTGCAAATACCTCCAATCCCAGCCTGTCAAAAATAAGAATGAGAGCAGAGAAGTTTACCCCTCCACAAAGTTCCATCAATTCCTCACACAGACTCTCTTGCTTAATTCTGTATTTTCAAAATTCCTAATGGAAATGCATACTTTTTTATTCATTGTATGTTCCAGAAGAAAAATTGGGATGACCTGTAATTTCATTTCTTTTTTTATTTGCACATTTCCAGGAAGGCAGATCAGAGCTTCCCTGAGAGAACTAAAACATGTAAGAGTTTTCCTAAGATGAAATTTGGAGCCTCAGAAAAGATAGGTAGCAATTTCCAGTTAGAGCTGTTGATTATGAAATATGATTTGAGGAATATTAATAAAAAGTGCCAAAATAATGTGATCATTCAGAATAAAAATCTCAACAGCAAAGTATCTTAAAGATAGAGATGACATTCTTCCCTTAAAATTTGCTTTTATAGACAGTTTATAAATGCCTATGGAACAGGCCTTGGAATATCAGATCATCTGTCACAATATGAACAGCAAGAATTAAAAAGAATTTCAGGATAGCAGAAGTTTGATTGTAGATTTTCTCAAGTTTTCAGTTTTAGTTCAGACTTTCAATAGTATTTCAAGCATATATATTTATAAGAACTCCTAAATCACCTCAGTCAGTGCAGGGGTTTTCGAGAGGGAAATATTTGATTGCATTTTAGGAGGAAGGGTTATTTTCATGATTTTGTTTATTGTTATTGATAGTCTAGGGATTCCAGAGAGCAGCTCTGGGCTATGTCAGAACAGCAACATGGTCATGTGACAGTTGCAAGGGAAGATGTACCCACTCTATCTTAAATTTAACAACATCCCTGAAAAAAAATGTGGCTTTACTAAAGGCTAGGACACAGAGTCAAGCTTTCCAAAAGGCCTGTTCTCTTCAAATACAAGTCTGGGGCTCCTCTGCAGACTGCAAGCTGAAGTAGAGAGATATAACTATAAATGAGAATGTGAAACCTTGGTGGGGTGAACTAAGACTCATGCATTACAGGACTTCTGGGACTGTGGAGTTCGCAGCACAAGTACAACCCCTACACACTGCAGGCTGTGAAGGAGAATTGCCCAGTCAGTCCTTTAAACCAATCTGCAACTTATATTTTGGGAATAATAATGTTTCTCTTCCTTTACAGAGTGACTTGAGATTGTGACATGAGAGTACCAGTGCTCATTAATCAGTTGCTGTTTGAGAAAAGCAAAGAAAATTTGGAAACTATTTTAGGGGGTAAAGTCACATATACTGTACTGCTACAAGAGAAGGAAGTATTTCTATCTGAATTAAAAATAATGAAGATGTAGAACTAAATATGAGAAAATAGCACTGCAGAATATGCAACGCCATAACTCATTTTTCAGTGTGAAGATATTAAATCGTGTGCCTCATTTTCCAGAAAAAAACTCAATTCCCATGAAGATGCATTTTTTTTAAATTAGTTATTCTGGTTTGCAATTTCAATAAAAATAACATGAGAGGATAATAATTTCAAGCTTTCTGCTCATCTATGAATCAAATGTAGTCTCATCAATGTAAATATGGTTTTAGAAAGACTGAACACACTGCAATTTCTATAGTGAACAGTAATATCTGATGATTTTCCTTGACTAAGATATAAAATCCTGAGAAAGGGTGGAAATTCCAATAGAGTATCAACTGAAGCTGTTAAAGCTATTATAGTAATATCATAGCACATATACTGTTTTACTCCTAATAGAGGAGCTACAAGAGATTAAAGTACATATGCTTGGTTAAAAAGTCCAATAACTGTTATTTTAGCTTGAATCTTGTATTGTATGTTTAAGCCCATCTTAATACTGTATTCAAATTTAGTGTACGTTTCAGCTTTCACAGTAATACACTTCTGGAATCACAAGCCAGATTTCATAAGATTCTAATATTGCCAATACATTTACTGAAATATTTTGATCAAACAGATTAAAAATCTGCTCTTCTGTTGTCCTGTTTAGCTACAGCTCCATCAAATATTGTTCCATGAGAATAGTCTAATGGTTATTATCCAAGCTTAGATGTTTCTTCTTATGGAAGTTTATACCACAGATGAATTTAGAAACTAGAATAGAATCTGATGTTTTATCTATTTAGATAGAAAGCACAATGGCCAAGACAAAATGCTTACCTCCTGTAGGCTGTATGAATGCTGCATCTTTTTCATACTGAGCTCCAGCATATTGAGAATCCCTCTGTAGACGTTCAGACCATCATCCGAGACAGAATCAGGAGCCATTAAGTTTCCAACGTGGCCATTGCTATACTCAAACTTGATGGGATTACTAAGTTGTCCAGTTAGTGCCTGAGTCAGTTTGAGTGATCGAGAGAAAGAGCTTGTAGGCCAAACGCCATTGTACTCCGCTGCTTCAATCAAGTGAATCTAGAACACAAGGGAAAATATGAAATTTTAAAAATTTTAAGATGTTTCAGTTTGTTTTTGTCAATCCATGTAAGCAGCTAGAATTTTACTTGCTTCAAAAATAAAATTTTAAATAACATGAAGTTTCTAGAAAGGGAAAATCTGAAGCTGTCATTTAGAGTACTGGATACAAACATAAATATTTCCATATTTAAAAGTATATAGAAGAGAGTAATGCAAATAATTGTTATATTTCCGCAGTCATGATATCGCTTTTTTTTTGTCAGAGATAATCCATATTGACAAAGGTCAACTTGTATGAAGGAATAAGCCACACAAGAGCTGCATGAAGCTGGTTTCTACTCAAAAGTAGTACAGAAGATCTGCAGGAAATTGGAGGAAAAAGTCAATGTTGCATAAAGTATCATTAACTCCTGTTGTAAACTGTCATTTCCCTTGTTGGGGTGACAGAGCACAGACAGCAGTCAGAAACTAATAACAACATGGCTGCTGGGCCAGCCAGGTAATCATAATTAGTTAGAGCAGCATAGAGCAGATTACAAAACTTGTCCTTCCTTACATGTTTTGCAGGGGTGTGGAAGAGATGAAGGCTTAGGCACTGGCCCCAGCTCTGCTCCGCACTTCACACTCTAGCCTCAACCTGGGCACATCCAAGCAAGTAGAAAGTTGTGCTAACCTTTGCATAACTCAGATGATTTCTACTCCATGGGAATAGGGCATGTTCAGCTTAGTTTCTCAGAGGACCCTTCCCTCCTATATATTTTGACAATTTAAAGAGACACCTTGAGCGAGCAATGTGATGCAAGCCACGGATTAATTTCTCAAAAAGCCACACAGACTAAATCTTCATACAGTAAGTCACTAGAGACTGCACTTTCATATTTATTTTTGTTATTGTTGGTGGAGATCACTGCCAACTCCAGTAACTGAAGCTTACAGAGGAGGCTGTTGCGGAGCAAATCCCTCATGTTGCCTCTTGGACATGCTTCTGGCATATTGCATTCGGGAAGATTTGGGATTGCTCTGCAGGGTCAGTGCAAGATAGTTTTCCCCAGCCCTGAGGGCCCTAGCATGCCTTACTCTGTCTGCTTAGTTTTGAACACAGCTGGCAATTCTTACTTGTGTGTTTGTGAAGAAAAAATTGTCAGCTGGGACCAGGGACCACAGCTTTCTACTTGGACTAAATGAGAACTAGTAGACTACAGATGAAAGATTAATTCCCTAAACTGACCCTCCTAACTGTCTCATTTAAATATAACAGCAGCAAAGTAAACGTTTCAGGGAGCAGAAGGGAATAAAATATATTGTTACCTTTCACTAAGAACTTGCCCCAAAATCTTGTGACATTTTTTTCTTTTCTTTTTCTTCCCCAAAAGTATTTAGATTTGAAATGAATATTTTCACAAGTTTGCTAAGGCAGATGAAACTCTGTTAGAAGGTTTTAGGGTACAGTAGTCAATTTTGGGGGAAAAAAAATCACCTTACTCACCTCAGCATATTGAGAATCATTTTAGCAGGCATAGTAAAGGATGAAGGCAAAGATAAAAACTGTCTCTGCTGTACCAAGGAAGTCTTCTACTCACCATTACAGATGTGTGACTCTTATTTCCTTGATTTTTGCAGAAAAATCCAGCCATTTGCAAAGGTTGTGGAAAAGCAATGTGTCCTGTCTAGCTCTATTATAATCTGAACTTATAAAAATACCTAGTCCCAGAAGGCTAATGAAGGCTGAAAGGCTACAGAATTTACAGGCATTTATGAGACATTCACAAGCCTTTTTAATCTGCAGTTTTTCAATTTGCCAAATAAAACCTTTTAAAAAGATCATTTTTCTTCCACATGCACAGAAAACTAAGTAGAGTTTGTGTAAAGCAATTGAGAGGTGCTTTTCAATACATTCATTAGAAACTCATATAGGCTTCTGTTAAAGGAAAAAGCATTTTTCACATAATCAAAACTCTTAGTAATTACTCAGCATGCAATAAAAATATGCAATTGAGGAATTGAGAATGACAAAGGATGTCATCTGGGACCCTGAAGAAAAAGAAGCCACCATATTACATTAATTATGCTAAATATTGAATCACATCCAGCTACTGTCGTATGCTTTATTGCCTTTCATTTGCTGGTTACAAAATCAGTTGATTAAATAATCCTAGGTTGTACAGTTTGAAACAATTGGATTGATCCAATAACAAATTACCGTGCATTTCAAATTACATTCCATTGTCTCCCTGGCCACAAAGCAGAAGAAATCCTTCAAGCCCAAGGTTGGCTTGAGCTGAGAATTACCTGGCTGGCAAAGTGCAAATAGAATTTAGAGCACCGAATAAAAAAACCCAGTAGTGTTAGTTGCATTCTGCCTGAGTAAGCACAACATATGATGAAACTTAATTACTTCCCGAAAGCTTAAAAAAACCCCAACAAACTGGTATCAAGAGAATTTTACCTTTCAAATTGAATAAATTTTCTTACCTTAATAAGACAAAGTTTTGGTCCAATACCACTAATTTCCACTTTACTTCTTATCCTTATTCCAGCTCTTGCGAGTCCTTTCTCTGGAAGTCCACTGAGAAGTATGCTTTCATGATTGTACGTATAAACCTTATTTTCCCCAAAATCAGGTTCTGCAAAGAAATAGTTTCCATAAAACATTATAGAGAGCATATTAAAGCACCTGTATTAGAATACGTAGAAGAAAAATGATGAATTTGTTCTCTTTTGTATTGCACCTGAAGAAAATTAGCTGCTTTAAAATTGTATTCAACATTGAAATACTTTTCAGACTCTATTTTGAATTTCACTCATTATAATTATAGTGGCTGATAGGAAAATTACTTACGGTAATTAAGATGCTGGCTCCCTGAAAGAGAAGGAAGGAAAAAAAAAACAACAATGAAATGACAAAGCAAAAATAATCGCAAACGTTTATGTATTTTAGTATAAAAGGCTGTATCTCATCTTGTACGTACGGCATAAGTCTTTCAATTAACTTTACCTGTAGTTCAACATATATGTAAAAGTATCTTTTTCTAAACAACTTTTGTAAGCAAATTATACTGACATTCTGGAACATTTTCCTGGAACTATTATATTAAGTAAAGGAGTTAAGTTACTTACCCACCAGGGTTAAAACCAGGGCTAAAATTAAGCCCCTCATGGTGGGGATAAAGTAGAATTCAACATGCTGAGTTCCCTTTTATAAAGGCATGTGCTATCACATGTCCCTTTTGGCATGCTGGTTTGACAAATAAATGCATTTTAGAGTGGGCATTGATCAATCAAAAAATAAACATTTCTGAGGGCATGAATGCTGACGACTTCAAATCACCTCATGATTTCAACTTTCTATGTGAAATAGAAATTTTGTTTTTGAAATATCTTGCTTTCTACTTTTTTTTCCAGTTTCTCTATATGTAGCCATACACTAAAGCCAAAATTAAAATATGAAGTTAAATAATAATAGTTCCTTAACAGTAGCTCAAAGAATTTAACTTTTCTCCAGTTGTATCTTTGCTGTCCTGATAATTTTGGCTTGCTAACAGTCACAGGTTTGAAGATACCCATTATTTAGTCACACTTTAATTCTTCTTTTAGAGAAAAACAGTAACAGATTTTATATACTTAAGATTGAAATAGTCCTAACCTCATAGTCATGCAATGAGAAAACATTTTTCTATGGTTTTCTCCAGGGTTCTCCTTGCACACATTTCTTCCTGCCCACACCTGGGAAGTGGGACCTCCATGTAAGTTTCTGACTATTGGTCAAAGTTTGTTCTGTGAGAACAGAAGAGAAATTAATTTCTGCATTTATGAAAATAATGCAATAAAACAGCAGTTCCAGTTCCAGAAAAATCTCAGAGAGGTGGGAGCCTCATGTTGTTCTTGGTGACTTCTCAGAGGACTTTTGCTGCTGAGACTCTGGTGAAAACTCTGGGCAAAACTAATTCAGGAGCAAGTTCACTCCCCGACCTCAATTATACATATTTCTTTTAAGCATTTAAAATTTACTTAGAATTTAAGCTTGTCTTTTGGTCAAATGGTAAATAAAATATCACACAAAACCCACCCGGGTGCAAGAGGTTATTGAAGGGGCAGGAAGGATAGCTCAGGAATGTGTAACTGGTATTTTCTTTAGACTGTGAAAGGTGTAACATCCATGCCAGTCATGCAAATTGCCAGGCAGCAGAACTCTGTCCTCCAGGAGGAGAGCAAGGCTTTCTTGGCTGTTTCTATTGATCAGGAAGGAGAAAGGTGAAATCTGAGCTCAGATCATGAGGCTTCCACCATCAAGGCCTGAGAACACACTTAGCAAGGGCCTTATGCAACAGTCTTTTTACTGAATTACTTCATTTACTTGGAGTGATGCCACCCAACTGAGAAATAATGCAGTTGATTATTGCAGTGCCAACACACCTGAGTTGGGTCTGTGGTCGGAGGTGACAGGGATGCACTGGGGGCTCTGGTTGGCCAGGCCCTGCTGGTGAGCACAGTAGGGAGCAGTCATCAGGGGAATGAGGGCTGCCTCAACTGTGGCCTTTGCTGATCTCACCTCCAAGAATCCTGAGAGTTTCTGTGCATCTGTTTGAATGAGTAGTCAGATATTCTGTGGAAAGAGATGCTTGTCTGATAAAATATTGAAAAATATATGATAGACATATGAACTGTTACAAGAGATTAATAATTGGTGCATTTGTTCTCTGTGGGTTTGGATGGTGAAAAATTAAATGCAGATGGCTTTTCCCCTATATTTTCCTTCAGGGTGCTAACTAACAGCCCTGATTTTCACTTGGTGAGAAACAACAAGATGCACAGTGCTTGCAGGCCCTGTAAAATCCACCAGCATACCTTGGCTGGCATAAATGCACTGTCAAACCTAGTCAGAAATGGCTTATAACCAGCCGTGCTGCTGGAAGGAAAGGCAGCACAGCAGTTCAGTGCTGTCAGTGGCAACATGCTCTGCTCTTTGCCTCACTACCCTTTCTCTCCAGGCTGCCCACTGCACTGCTGTGTGGCCCCTGCTCTACACTGGACTGGCACATTACAGAGCAAGGGAATGATGTAAGGGTGTTAGGGAGGTAATAATTGCTGCAAACCTAGTTTGCAACATAAGGGAGGCTATTAATCTGAACAATTTTATTAACTCCATGTTGAAATAATGACTAAGGGACACACATACATTTAA
This sequence comes from Cyrtonyx montezumae, assembly GCF_038088225.1. Classification (NCBI taxonomy): domain Eukaryota; kingdom Metazoa; phylum Chordata; class Aves; order Galliformes; family Odontophoridae; genus Cyrtonyx; species Cyrtonyx montezumae. Next base: position 11,105,395 of record NW_027071825.1, read on the forward strand.
TATGGAACTATAACATTTTTTTATTTTAATAAAAAGCTTTTTAATTAAGACATAACATGAATTGATTTGTTCTAGCTGGATACTGAAAATGCATTTCATTTTTTTAATGGAAACTATTGAAGGAGACTAAGCTTGCAATCAGCATGTAGACACCCAATTGCCAGACAGTTAGCTAAAATAATATTGTGCAGGCAGCTGTGTTTATATCTGCCATGTCTTATTCCTTTTGAATAGGAACTACCTACCTTTTAGTGCTTAGGGTTAGGAGAAAATTGTTGTACCCATTATTACTTTAAAGGGACAACCTAATAAATTCAGTAAGTGGAGAAGACACAGCTAGCATCTGAGGGACACAGCACTGGACTCTAATCCTTTCTCCAAAGGAGACACAATCTTCCAGCTAGCCCTGAAAAAATAAAGAGGGCATCTATCACTTTAAGAAAAAGGATCAAAGGAGAAAAGGTGAGAGCCACGCTTTTTAAAGCGAATATGTTTTCTTACACATTCCACACACTATGATAGTGAGAAACAAAAGAGAAGTAAAATAAATAAAATGCTATTAAACTAGCCCCGCACAAGCAAATTCTTATTTAGCTGAAAAGTAAGAAACTTTAATATGTTCATATGCTTTATACAAAAACTGTATTTTATTTTATTTTAGCTATAAACAATGAAGAAAAGAAATTCTCAAAAAGAGATAGGAAATATCTTGTGATTATTTTTTTAAAAGAAGAGTTTATATGACACTGAACATAAGAGAATATGATGTCTGTATAAGGGCTGCAATGAGATGGGTAGGCTGCTTTGAATTTACAGGACACTTGCACCAGAAATGAAACATGAATACAGCCTAATTAACCTGATTAGAGCTATTGCTTCTACACAGCAATTGTCTTTACATAACACATTCTGCTTGGATAACAGAGTCTTATTATCTGCTGTTGTACTGCTGCCGATAGCTTTGCTCTCTCCTTGTTCTGTATTCATGTTGCCGAATTATGGTGCAGTGATGCCATTTCCATCCTGCTAATATATAACCTACTGACAAAGCAGGGATTAGCAAAACAGCTCCCAAGCAATCATAGCAGGCTAAAATAGACATAATCAGTTGCTAAGCTAAGTGATTTTTACCTTCCAGTTTTTCTCATTTCTACACATGAAGAAATCTTACTTTAAAAATATGGAAAAAATCCCACCTATTTCAAATTTAACATTAATTCCTTTATTTTATTTTATTTTTTCATAATATTCAGCATTTGCAATTGTAGCATAGCCTCCAAGATAATGCTTGATATTCTCTCTGGAGACTCTGGACAGTGTCTAATGAATAAGAATGTGTTCTGGGTTGGGCTAAATTGCCATATGCTTATTCTAGTACATTCAGACAGGGATACTATCTTGCTTTAAAAGCTGCTTTTCATTGTTTTGTTGCTGGTTTTTTTGTTGTTTTTTTTCTTTTCTTTTTTTTTCTTTTACTAGGAAGAAACCAACAGGCCTAATTCCCTGCTGTTATCCCAGTTTGAAGCTGGCACACCACCAGTGGAGTGATAACTGTGGGAATCAGATATTTTGTTTGCAAAATGAGAGGTAGAAATGCTATTTGTAGTTTGCTTAACTGCTTGGGTTTGAAAGATGCAGCTGATCTAGATCTATATAAATCTGTAAATTATTATTTATTTAATATTTTTGTTTTTCATTAATATATGCTGTTAGACCCAAGCCATGCTTTCGCGAATTTCATTGAACTTGTCAGTGCAATTGTTCTTCATATCTAGCCTGGATTTACCTGTCATTTCCACAACAAAGAACGAAAGTGAGAAAAAGAGGAAGCGTGGAATCAAACTATGGCGTTCTAAACCTGAAAACAAACTGTTTTGATGCAACATCGCTTAACTAGAATGTTCAAAAGGTTTTATTTTCATTCAAACACAGAAAACATACTGAAACCTAACAGTCCACCGTCAATGCTCTCATCGTTAGCTTATAACCTGCATACTAATAAAATAGCTTGAGGAATCTTTCCCTCCCTTTCTATGTATACCATGTCCTGAGTCATTCAGTAGGGTTAAATGTCAGACCACTTGTCATCTGAGATTTGAGTCACATTATTTCTGAGACTGGTGTTTGCCATGTAATTCTACTGCACTAGAAGATAACTTCTCCAAGTTTATCTTAACCCTAACTTCAACTTTACAGTCACACAATGATTGCCTTCAGTGGCATTGGTACAGATGGGGAATCAGGTAGCACTGAAATTTAGCCTTATCATGTCTCCAACTCAGTCATTTTGGGGACGAAATGGTGACTGCGTAAACTGAATATTGGAGAGCTCTGTGCACTGCATTAAATGTTCTCCTATAGGCTGAGGTACTGATTGTAATTGTGTGCTTGGTTAGAGCTACCATGGCAAATACCTTTCTCAGAGGGAAAAAGTACCTCTGGAATCTTTATTTCAGTGTACTCTAACTCTATAAAGGGACACTATGAGACAAGGTAGACCCAGACCAGGCTGTGTGCCTCAGCCTGGACTACAGGAAGGTGAAGCCTAACCTGGCCTAGCAGTGACTTGGCAGCAACTCTTTTGCAGGAGGAGCTGTGAACTATATACAGGTTGCCACTTCAGAAAAAGGCCCGTTATCCTCTGTAATCTTTTATGAGGAACCTTTTCTGTTCTCTGAAGAATGGGACTTGAGCCATTTGTGGGAGTCTTAAGAGGAAGAAAATTCTCAAGCTTTTCTGTTTCTTTAAACCAAGCCAAATATATTTGGGCTGCAAAAAATCAGACTAGGAATGGAAGTGGGTTTATTATTTTTAAGTGTGGAGTTGTACCAATGTATACTGAATTCTGAAAATTGTTACTTTCTTTGTGGTTCTACACAAAATATGCTTAATTATTTAGGAAAAGAGCAGAAGAGGAAACACTGATTTTTATTTATTTTATTTTAATTTTTTCCCAGAAGCCAATATCCTCAGGTATAATGACAACTATTTTTCGTTTTTCAGACCTGCACATTAGTGACATATTCCCATACATCACAGAGCTGCTACAAGAACATGATGGATCTGGATTATCACTTTCTAGTGTTAAGAGTGTCAGGTAAGTTTATGATGTCAGGAGAAAACTCAGTATGAACTTACTCTCTGTACAGAATATATGAGTGTGATACCACAGGTTCACAGCACAGTGTCACTGTGACATTAGGTCATGGGTCAGATAAGATAAGCAGTGTATTGTTCCCAAGGAAGAAGCAGATAATACTCTGCCAGTTCAAATAACAGGCAATGGCTTTGCTCTCATGTTAAAAAAAAAAAAGCAGAGCAAAATCACCTACCAGTATTTGATCAACAACTGACTTGCAAAGATTATAGAGTCTGTCCTTCCAAAGGGTCTAAATATACAAAAATAACAATATAGTTTTGAATGTAAGTAATGAGAAAGTTAATTCAGTAATAAAATGAGCACCATATGTTTCATTACTTTGAAAGAAAAGTTGCCATATTAATATTCCCTTTATAGCATATTTTAATCATATTTCCCTTTTCTGTAGAAGGCTGTTACAGTTTAAAACACTAAATGGAACATTGATGTTCTGATCTCCTTATCAAGCAAGTATGGGTCCTCAAAAATACTGTTTACACATTTCCTATGAACATCCCTATTTCTACAAACTAGACTGTTTCAAAAGGGTGAACCAATACTTGGTCACACCTTGGACAAGACTATGAAGAATTCAATTCCAATATAAACAATTAAAACTGAACAAATTCCTATATCCAGGAAATGTGGGATCCTGTTACTGATTTGGGTCTGCCATTTTTAGCTGGCTGGTTCCTTATGTTCTGAAACCATTGCATTTTTACCACTCCTGCAGAAAATTTCTTACAGATATGACTGGGCGCAATTTTAATTTCTTGTGTTAAAGACCACCTTTTGCTGCAGGAGGCATTTAACATGGTCAGAATTCTACAAACACTGTTCTCCAGCAAAGTATGTACAGCCTTAATGAGAGTGTAGGTGCTCTAATTCTGTTTTCAAGGCTTTTTTAGTCTGAATACAGGCGGCAGTTAAAGGCTGATTCTGGGTGGCTGGATATGTTTCCCACTCCACAATGAAGATTTTACTGAGTTTAGCTGGAGCTGTATCTACTACATACTGACATAAATTTACTCTTAAAGCAATCTCTAAATTCAGTGCAAATGTTCAAGAAATAAAATTGCTTTCAACTGGAGTAGGGTTTGAAAAATCTTCGCTATCAATCATAGGTACCTCTCAGACTGTTTTTCTAAGTTCTTTTAAGATTTTATGTTAGAAATCATTCAGTTTCTTAATTGCCCAATAAATATTAATTTGTGTATTTACAGTAATACCTAAATTCATTTCTTTTTGATCATCTTACCAGTTAAAGAAAACACTAGGAAGATTATTATTTTTCTTGGTGTATAATTCAATTCTCAAGAAACTGTTGCATCAATCAGGGAACACCATTGGTTTGAAAATTGATTGTTTTTCAATTCTTTGGGGAAGGCAGTGGGATTAAGTCATAGAGATTCCATGAATGTTTTCTACAGTTTTGTTTTGCTAGCTTTTCTTTATCCTCTAGCAATTTATTTGTGATTCATTCATTCACAGGACAAATTTCTTCTCTGATAACCTGATGCAGCTTGGTCACATTATATGGAATTGTCTCAGTTTACTCCAATGTTAATAATATTTATTTCCCAGAATTTTTGAACATGGTCACTAAAAACAAGGAGTCCAAGAACTAAAAACAGACATAAAAGTTGTCCTCTTTGTTTAAAGATTAAGACCTTTCCTATAACTAATAAAGTTACACTGATTCATAGTTCTGTGAGTTTTCTGAAGTGAATTATTGAGCTCTACCACCTGTACACTTAAAAATATGTATAGTGTATAACCTATACGGTATAACAAATATATGCATTTAATTTTACATCTTTATTTTAACTCCTAACTAATAGCACAAATATTTGTACCACTTATTCTCTTTGTGAGACCACCACTGGCAACTATTTTCCAATGCAGTTGCCTATGGCTGCCATCTCACATATAATTAAAACAGAACTGACTATTAACACAACCAAAAGCCTTAACACAGACTGAATAAATAAAGCTCCAATCCTTTTGTTAGTGAAACTTACCATTCATAAACATCAAAGATTTTTAAAATCTGCCCATGTTTAGGTTCTATAGAAAGCTCTTGGGCTTTCTATAGTAGCAGCATGCTCAAGTCATTTTTCTAATGGATTATAGCAGTGTTGCTGTTGAACTTGGAATCTAAAGAAACTATCATTTTAGGTAGAAGTGTTGGTGCTAAATAATTCAGTGTCTTTCTGGAAGGTAGCAGCCCTGTAACCTTTCAGCTCTCCTCACCAACCAATCTACAAAGGAATGTTGCCAGGAGAAGCTATGGAGGAGCGTGGGAACAGCTTGTCTTCCAGGCATAAAAGTAACTGCTGGTAACAACAAAGGGAAATTAAAATATGAGACATACAGCTGTAAAAGAAAATATGCTCTACATGAAAGCACATCAGCAACTCCATCTGTAAATTTCCACTTACCCAACACATTGGGAAACATACAGGAATAGATAAAAGGGAGTGACAGCAGTGCATGTACCAAGACTTAGGCAATGTCTGAAGAGAGAGAAACAAATGCTCTGTTTTAATGAACCATGGAAAAGAAACTGATCTCGGAGTACAGTTGAAAAGCCAGGCTGGTCACCTGGGAAACAAGAAAAAAGGGAAAACAAGCAAATAGGCTATCAGCTCAAGCCTCACAAAGCATTCATGAAATAAAACTACCATAAACTTGCGAGTTAGTGGTTAATAGGCTCTGAAATTATAAAACTGTCTGCAGTGTATGTGGAACCACAGGTATATAGGCCTATCTGAACATTGAAGAAGGTAATTACTGAAGCACTGGGATCAAAGTATATAAAAAGAGCATTAAAGGTATTTCTAGAGACATTTCTCTGACTTCAAGGAGCAGTTCATACATGGGCTTGAAATATCGTGTCTTTACATCCTGAAGGTACAGCAAATGGGATTTTGTTGTCAGTTAATCAGTAAATTGACTCTTCTTCACAGGAAGGGTGAGCCCTGTGGGCAGATTTTCAAAATGGACCTGGATTAAGCCCACGAACCTCTAGTTGAGAGAAATAAGGAGCTGAAGATTGCCACCAATGCAACTTGGGGCAGAAGGGGAAGAAGAGTCACTGAGTTGCCTACAATGGAATGGTGGCAGAAGGGCTAGGGAAGAACTTTGGTAACTGCTTGAAAGAGCAGGATCATGGAAGAAGGCAGATTTTTCCAAAGATATTTTCCTACCCTGAGAGATAACAAGTGTGCACATCACCTAAAGAGTAGAATACTCATCAGAAGCTGACAACAGCTTCAAATTTGTTTGGAGGAAGGGGAGAGATTCTGGCCTTCCCAGAGAGGGAGCTGTTCTATTCTTGCCCTAGCACTTTGCATTAACTGTCACTCATTTTGTCCTGGAGACTTTTAGGGTTTTTGACCCATGACAGATGTTTTTGTCCCACTAATTATGCTCAATTGGAAACCTATTATTTTTACAGAGAGTCTCTTTGGTCTCCTCAATAGGCAGATTGAAAAAAATATGGGGAAAGAGGGATTTCATCTGAAATGTGTGTGGTATTTTGTCTGTTTTACTACCTCAGTTTTAAGTAGTTTATTTTTGGCTCTCGGTCTTTGGAAAAAATGATTTGGGTTTATCCTTGTAAACAAAAGAAAGTGAAGAAATTTCAGACAGTTTAAATTAACGCACACCAAACATGACTCTAGAAACAACTGAGAATAATTGGAAGCTACACAGTAAAAAAGATTGCTATATATAGAGAATTCTACCTTTCCATTCTGAAGCCCATTTAAAATTCTTCAGATGAGAAGGCTGGAAAAGGTGTCTACTCCAGTCTCTTATCTGAAGCCAGAAGCAAGTGTAAAATGCAGAAAAAGCAGGAACCAAGAATAAACTTTTTTCCCTTTGATCCCTTCCTGGATCCTTCAGAACAATATAAGAAAGCTTCAGGTGTTTTCTTTTTCTTAATCTTGCACTTCTGGAAGACCCCTGAATTTCATATATTCTGCTTTTCTCAGTTAGCTTTTCTTTCTTACCTGGAAAAGTTACTCTTTCTCACCATTTTCAGCCTCGCTCTTGCTTTGTGGCATTACAGACACTGTAAGTGTTTTCCAATCTCAGCTGGATGAGGAGCCCAGTGTAACAATAGCCCTCAGATGGGTCCTCGATCTCTTCAACAGCCCATGCTGTAGTTCTCTAAACCTCTCAGTAATTTACATTGCTTCACAGGGACTTGGACTGTACTAACTATTGATAAGACTGAATAAAACCAGAGATGAGTACTCCTTATGTCAGGAGAGTGGAAAGGGAGCTCTATCTAAACCAACCTTCAGGTGCTGCTATCTCCTCTTGTGGGTTGTGACAATTCTGCTGTCACAGATTTACACTTTGGCCTTGTCCTGTCTTTCCCCTGCTTTATGTGCTTTACACAAAGGTGTGTGAGGTACTCTTTTCCCAAATATCTCACAGAGCTGTTCTTGTGTTTATGGCAGGTGTTGCTTACTATAGGAAAGAAAAAATGGCAGAGCTATTTGTATAAAATATCCCCCATCTCTGTGGGTATGCTATACTGATTACCATGTATGTTAGCTGCTCTATAGAAAAATGTAAATATTGATCACTATAAATATGCTGTTGTCCCTCATGAAATCTGAAAATGAAAAAGCCTATCTTCACTTCTACATTACAAAATAAAGGATCAAGAGAGAAGGAGAAATAGGAAATATATAAGACAAAGTCCAAGCACCTGATTCTCTTGCAGAAGCTTTTCTGTCAGTAATTCATGTACTGTGATGAGTGGAAGGAGATCCAAAAAGAGATAGAAGGGGAGAGGAAAGGATGCTGACTTTTGTGCTTGAAGTGACCCTTTTCCAAATAAATGTTGCTGCTTCATTCTGAAGTACAAGAGACAGCACAAGGTATGTCTGCCTGCAGGATGTTAACAAGGAAGATATCTCCACACTTCTGTTTTATTCTCTATTTCATTAAGTAAGAACTCTCCAGCAACTGCTAATCTTAATTTCATTAGCAGTCTCTGACACCTGCTTTCTGTCCATTTTTGCTTACCCCTAATGCCCATAATCAAGACACAGTTCATAGTTTTCTCTTCCTCAATTTTATTCTTTTTATTTTTCCCCTTATGAAAGCCTGCAGTATGTAATGAATGACTGCTTCCAGGAGCACACTGCAAAGTGTCTATGTGATGATTATGTGAGGGGTTCACAGTCTTTCACATTCCACAGTATAGAAGTGAGCCTTTGGGGCACCTCAAAAAAGTTTTAAAACACTTGATTTCATTCAGAGAAGAATCAAAGTGTTTCAGTAGAAGAAATTGTCTTTACACACATAAAAAATGAAGGTTTCTAAAGGGATCTTTTAGTTAGATGACAGAAAACCTGCATTTTGTAATACCACAGGGGTTCTTTTAATAAGTCACTGAAAAGTTCCATTTGACAAGTTAAACCTTGAATTTTTTTTCATACTTATTATAGCCAAGGAGGTGCTAACCTAATACAATGGACAAAGGAGTGTTATCACAATACAATAGACCAGACAGAGTTAGTGCAATACTGGGCAATAAGGGATCTCACTATAATGAGTGAGAGAAGCAGTGTCTGCAACATAAGAAGCAAGTTTCAGAAAAGGGAAAAGATGTGTTTAGTTTGCTACTGGTCATTTTATAGCTGCAATTATAACCCAGTGCAATGACCTCAGCATGCTTAAGAGTCTTCTTTAAAAAGTTGAATGATCAGTTCAAAGGATCACAGGCCAAAAGAGACCGTTATAGTTCCTAAACTAGGGCTTTTAGTAACTCAGGCTATAGATTATTGCACATTAGTTAAATGACTGGATATTTTGGAGCTACATCAGTGGTCTTAAGCTGGGTCTTAGTTTGGTTTTATGTATATTCGTAATTCAGACCAAATCTGAAATAACTTTTTTTTCTTTACACTTTTGGTATACATTTCCATGGTCGTTTTTATATTCATGGCCCTGAAGTCACACTCCTCCATCTATGCTCACTTCCCAGCTCATGCTCAAATTTCAAGGAGCATTACAGGATAACCCTATTGAAAGTCTGAAAGCTGTTTTGCTAGAGGAATATTCCCATCTATGGCATCCTTTTAAAAGCACAACATGAGAAAAGAATGCTCAAAAGAAGTTCATACAACGTGCGATATGTAAATCTGTGCAGTTATTCAGCAATCTAAACTCTGAATTTATGTGACCTACTTTTCAGGTTGTTTAGCACCTAATAGTATCCCTGCTGCCAATCAAATGGCAAATGCAAATATAATATATGCTCTTGATCTGGGAAAAACAGTTCTATGGATAACTTGAATAATACTAGGAGAGAATGTATGAGAAAATGAGGCAGATAAGAATCTGACTTAGCAGCATAGCTCCCTGAATGCTTGGCTGGGGAAAATGTGCTTACTCACTTGATAAGTGACCAAAATGTAGCATGAGGAATAGGCTGGTGACAATGAGCACAATTATAACATACAAAGATACAATCTGAATCACCTAGATAAAGCAGTATTAAAGTCCAGGCATCTGAAAGTTCAAGGAGCACCTTTCCTGATAACTAAAAAGCTCTAATACAAAGTTTTGTACAAAACAGTGACATGCTTGAAAATACATGTCAGCAGTCATAATATATGATGCATTAGCATTTCTGATGTACTTATGAAAGCAACACATGTTGGAGTTATTTGATATAGTATAATTTAAGGATAAATGCACTTACATCTGGATTATAATTTTTAAACATTTTCAATAGTTGATATTCACAAAAATATCTATGATGTTGAACATTCTTATCTAACATGGAAAATATGCTTAGTGGTGTATGATCTTGAATGACAAAACACAGTAAAGCTACAAACATCGCTATAAGGAAACAATTTTTTTGCTTCAGCAAGACTCAATTTATAGGTACTAAGAAAAAGAGACTGTGAAATATTTCTGAGTTCCAAATCCTAAATAGCCTGCAGGAGTTAGAAAATTTGGTTTTGTAGTTGTGGCAATGGATATAGCCTGAGAAGAACTGGTTTCAATTTATGGTTCCATGTTGCTCTTGGAGCAAATCACTCTTAATACAAAATGTGGGTAGTGTGTCATGCCTATTGGACTATAAAAATGTAAGGCAGGGAAAAAATTCTCACTAGGTGAAAGCTCAGCATCTACATTGAAGCAATATCTATCTAGACTGAGAGGCTGAAGTATCTCTATATTCGAAATACCAGTCAATAATAAAAGCAAATACTTCTGTCTCTTCCCAAACTGCTCTGGTTATTAGAACTTAATTCAGATGTGAGACTGAGTACACAGTAATTCTTCTGAATATGGCAGTGTTGCAAGGTTGGGACCAGAGAGCTCTCATTTGCTGAAGAAGGCTGGAAAATAAGAAAACAAACAAGAGATGTAAGAGAAAGCAGGAAGAAGAAACTGGTGGGACCAAATAGGCTAGTGAAGGTATTTTAGTGAGCTTCTGGTGTAGAACATCTGCCCCTGAAGACCATATCTGGGACAAGGGAATTGGTGGTTGGAACAGTGGTGTTGAAATAGAAGATAGGGTGCTGGCAAACAGGAGCCAGAGGCTCATGTTAATCACACATACTGTACAAAATGCATTCCCTTGTCCACATTTGCAAGTCAGAAACAAAGGATTTCCAGGTCTTTTATTGCTTAGAGTCAGTAAGGATCAGTGCTTATCCCTAGCAACTTCCACTTAAAAACCTGGGGTAAGTTAGAATAGGATGTTCCCAGGAGATTAGAAAATGCTGTTTTCACCTCAGAGATAAACAAAATATGGGGGTAATTGCTAAGGGGACAACTAATTATGGGGTCAAGCATCCACAGTTCAGAAGCAGGGTACAAAGCATAAGAAACAGCAAGGAAGAGATCTGTGAGACTTTTTCTCTAGCCATTACTCCACGCATAAAGTAACCCTTGCTCTGAGTTCTCTTCTTGTGCCTCTGTTTGATGCTTCATGCAGCCCTCACCATCCTACTTTTACTCATCCTTTCCTTTCACAAATCCCTGCATCTGCAACACTGCTGTGCTTTGCAGCAGCCTTGACATATGGGATGGTGTCTAATGGTTTCAATAGATGTAGATGCTTTTTGTTCAGAATGGAGAGGGCATAGGTTAGAGAAAGAACTGCCCCCTCTCTATCAGCCTTATTCTCTCCCTTCCCTAAGGGCCTTTGGGGTGTAATGCGGTGGGAAGAAACATAACAGAGGGATAAAGCATAGTGAGAAGTTGTTTTTATCTGCCTCTAAGTAGACATGTAGATAGAAAGGACAGCGGTTTCTGAGTATTAGGAGGAAGGGTTGTTTGGCAGAGGTTTTGAAACTTGGTCACATATTTTTAGTTTAACAGCTTACAAGATAGTGTATTTTAAGACTGAGTGAGTGTTTATGATCTGTAGAGGAAAACGAATATTACATGAAGGTCGCTGGTGAAAGAGGTTTCATATTATGCCTGAAAAGCTGGCAAGGATGAAGGAGGCACTATTCAGCCTGGCCCTTCACCCTGGCAAGCTGTATGCTGACCACCCTGCTTCTGCTCAATGGTAGAACAATAGGTGCTGCCATTTCACCACAGAAATTAATCACACAGCAATTACTGCACTCCCTTGCTTTTGGAGGACAGCAACTTCCTTCAGCTCATACAGACTTATGCATTTATTGTTAAGGGAATCTTGCTTCCCATTAAGTGCCTCTCAACTCAAATAGCTCTGATTGTTCTGTCTTAAAGATGTGAGACATGCCTTTTTTTTTTTTCTTCCATGGTGAAAGCATGTAGAAAAAAGACTTGTACCACCAAAGACAACTTTTCTCCCTTCTTATCCTTTAAATACTTTGCAAAATGTTCCTATTTAATAACAGTTATCTTTATGTAGTAGCTGAATCTTTTCATAAGCTAATAGTTGTAAAGCACTGTCTACTTTGCTTAATGATACTATTTTCCCAATATAAAACAGGGATAATGGGTGTCAAATGTGAAAGCAATATTCCTGCAATTTATCACTTAAGCCTTCTTTCACTTTTGGGGGGTGAATTGCTGTATTTTTAAAGGGGAACTGATTGCCTTGAGTGAATTCTTTTATTTTTCTATATTAACAATTCATGAACGAAGCCAATAGCTGCAACACAATCTCCAGTTCCTCGTCCCACCAATAACCTCAGCTGTGTCCTGGAGGGTAAACTCACACTGCATCAATCAGCAACCTTCATGGTGCACAGTGAAGCCATATGAACTGTAGCATACACTGCGTTCTAGTTTGCTCCCTTGACTTCTGGCAGTTGGGAACTGCACAGAAACAAATTAACTGCTACTGTATTTCCTGGCATGCTGTTCTTTACACGATTGGAAAGTTACATTACTAGAAAGAACAAAGAATACAGATATGTGGTTGGGAGCATAATGCCAATGGCCAAATGGTCCCTGTGCACCTTTCTTCTCTACTGTCCCTCCCTCCTTGCTACTGTTCCATGCTGGGCAAGTCCAAACTCAGAAAGGTTCTGGGAGATGAACAAGATCTTAGTTAAGGGACATCTACTTAAAACAAAACAAAACCACTGTAAAATTGAACTGGAAAAGACAAAGAGGCCAACAGCTTAAGAATACATTAAGATTACAACTAAAAATGAGTACATTCACATCTTTCCACGAGCAAACCCGGTGCTTCTGTTCCCAAATGAGATATAACACACAGGCAGACATCCAAATGCCCAGATTTAGTGTAGCTGTGAGCCTACAAAACAGAGATGTAGGAAATGGAATATATATAGTATTCAGCCAGCTTGTCAAGTGAGAGCTGCTGCACAGATAAACTAATCCCAGCGCATTGTGATAGCTGGCTTTTGAATTGGAGGTAAAAACCATCTCTGGCATGTCACTTCCTTCCTTAAAGGTCACCAGTTCTCAGGCACATTTTCCCCCTTTACCAGATTTTTTTTTCTTAGTCTTCACATACTCATGTGCATACATGTGCCTTTCACTGGTGTGGATTCCTTCCAGTGAAAATTGCTGTCTCTGTAAGCCACAGCCCACATCCACAAACTTACATTCTGCACCTGAGCAGAATGCATCTGACTGTACTTCCTGCAGAATTAACACTCTGACTTTATGGACCTGAGCACCTTTACATATGCAGCAAAATGTTACTGTCACCACACAAGAGATCACTTCTAAAATGTGGGATTGACTTTCCACTCATTAGTATCAGTTTTGTATTAAAACTCTGATTTACTGGAGGTCTTAAAAAGAGACACCCAAATCGACACACACTACCTATTTGTGATTTTTAGACTGCTGTACTTCCTTGTCTAAGCTCTTTTCATCAGACACTTTTTCTAGTTAATTCTCATCATGACGCTTGTTATGGAAGATGACATCACTCTGCACACCAAACTCAAAAGCAAAACAAAAAACCTCTACTGGTTTACAGCAACAATGACAACAAAATGTAATGCCTTTCATTAAAAATAATATGTTTTGGATGACAAATACCCAGTAAAGCTCAATGAAGTGTTACTTTATTTTCTCAGAAAAACAAGGAATGAAGAATTAAATAAGTAGCTCTCTCTTGTCATTTAAGCTATATTTAAGAGAAGCTGCTGTGGCTTCAGTTCTGGAGCATTTGACCTCTTTGGGATAAAAGAGATATAAAAGATGCTTATTTGTTTCTGGATAATAAGATAACAAGCAGCACAGCAGAAAATATAAACCTGAGATGACTCTACTTACATTTTGTTCAGAATGGGAGAAGAGGAGAAGGTACAAGAAAAGAACAGAAATGAAAGAGGCAGAGAAAGGAATGATAGATGTATGGGTTATATAAATAAGGAGCTAAGAAAAGATCCATAGAAATAATTGATTTTTCTGATTCACCACTGACATTTCCTAAAAATCTCCAAGTAATTTGATGCCAACCTGCATCTCTCTCTCTCATCTTTTTTTTTCTTATTTTAACTTCTCAAAATTATCCACAATTGAAATAAGAATTGCTTGGGGTTAAATAAAACATTTCATTTTTTAATATGAATTGTTTTTTTTAACTTTGATTTGAGACACTCCCTGAGACTTAAAAATATAAAATAAGAACTTGAAAACAAAAAGCTTTATTCACAGGGACTTACGGAAAAACTGAGGAAAAGGAGAAAAAGTAATGATAGTGCCTTTCACAAAAAAGAGCAGGAACAAACAGGATACAGAAAACCAGTTTCACCTCTACCAACACTGTAGCACAGTCACTAATTTAGCTCTCTTTTCCTATGCTCATGTCATTTATTCAGACAAATAGTAAGCAAGATTTTGATTACTTGTTCATTATTTATCCTGTTAAAAAAAATAATGCCCATAGATCCCAGCTGAGATCAGGATCCCGTGTACATTAAACAGCATTAGAGAGATGACCTTGCTCTGCATGATGGAGAGAGATCTGCATCCTGCTTTAAAACTGTGGCAAAGATACAGAAAGGCTAAAGGTTTCTAATTTGTCCAAAGCAATCCCTTGAAACCAAGGTCAGAAATTCCAAGTCCTGGTTCAGCAGCTATTCTGAAAAAATATTCCACAAGACACTGCAAAAGTCTCTCTGATGCCCCTCTACCCCTTTACTCCATAAACTGGCAGTGCTGAGACTTCAGGAAAGCTCTGACCAGATAACCTTGATTGACAAAACATTTTACACGGACAAGGGCAAGGTAAACTTTCTCAGACTAGCCTGCAGTGTCATAAATGTTTGCAGGATTGAATGTTCCCTCCAGAGGCAGCCCCATGCTTCACTGTCCTTGCTGCATACAAATGAAGTCACTCCACAGCACAAGCGAGTGCATATGCTGCAGCGTGACCTCCTGTTTTGTGGCATCCATCAGTGAAATGTTCTGTGCTAGCAGCTGCCTGAAAATCATCTGGTACATGAATTTTTACTCTGATTTCACTAAAATCCAATCAATAAGGGCATGGAGCTTTAGTGTTCTCATATACCTGCTCTGTAAATAAGGTAAATGAAATATTTGCGCAGACTTTTGTCATTAGTTTTGAAGGGCCTAACCAGAAATTGGAACATTGGGAGCTTGAAGGAATGGGCTACTGACAAGCAGTATTGCATGCACGTGAACTGCGTAATCTTCCTTTCTTCTGGGTGTTGCTAAAGCAAAAAGAAAGTCAATTCAAAACAGAATGAGCACTAAAAAATTTTTGAGATTAATTTGGTATAAATTAATATTGTGCTTTGATGCAGGACTCCCAGTCAATGTGCAATTCTGATGAAATTAAAGGAGAATTAAAGACACATGTTCAAATAGAAGTATATATCACAGCTGAACAGACATTTACTTGGGAACTTGTGAAATAAAGTTACCTGGACAAAATACCTCTAAGTACATTATGGTGGAATTCTTTTTTTCCTCTTAAAAAAAATAAAAAAGATAATCCAATCTGATTACTTTTTAATTATGGAAAGATTAGATAGAAAAAGATTTTCACTGTCTTCTATTAAGAAAACAAGGAAAGCAAATTAAAGTGCAAGTAGCATTTTCAAAACAAAGGAGACATTTTACTGAATGTGTTATTAAGCTTTAGGGCTCCTTCTCACAAGGCGGATGGCCAATGAAATATGGCCATTTCCATAATGACAAAAAGCAATTGGAAAGTTTCGTTAACAGATGTCCATTAAGATTTGTACAAAGCTATGACACCTCGATTAAAAAAGACCCAGTGCTTCTGGTGGCAGCAATGAGAAAAGATATATACTGCTTTTTGTTCTTAAGCTTATTCCTAGGTATTCTCTATTATTTACTGTCAAAGAAAGGACGTGTGGCTTTGTGGAAAACAACAGTAGTGCCTAAGTAAGGCAGCAGAGTTATTGTTCCTAAACACTTTATTAGTGTTTTTGAAACACCTTTCTTCTAAAAACAATGCAACATGATGAAAAACAATAATGGAAGACTCAGAAGGAAAAACAGCACCCTGAAAACAGCTTTGGAAAATGGAGAGGAGATTTGCAAGAAAGCTCTTATTCACATTAAATTTCAGTCAGAGTATTATGTTTTGCTTTGCAATAGTTTACATAGGACTGAACACACAAAAGGACTAAGAGAAGAGACTACAGCATGTTAAATAAGATGTTCAGATATTTACTAAACAGATACAGTTGTTAGTAACCACTTCCCTCCTCCAAGCCTTTGATTCTGACAGAAGTGTAGGTAAATGGTAAACATATCTGCTCATTGTTATTACTGTTTTAGTGGGAAATAGATTTGATTCAAACAGTAATTTACTTTCCATCAGTTGAAGTTATGTGGTAGGCTTTGGTGTTCAGTAAGATTTTTTACATGATCTCAAGGATTATGAATGGTTGGTGCCCTGTCTTAAAGTCCTTAGTCTTTCCAGTTCTCGTTTTTGCTCCTACCTACTTCTCTAACTCCTCTTTTCCTGCTTTCCACAATTACTAAATTAAATGATTTCAATATGATGCAAAAGAGTAAATAAACCCTTACCCTGCAATTGTTTCAGGCACTGACGAAGAACAAATAATCAGTTTGACAGTTAGACAGGAGACAGGTCAAAGTGATCTGCTCAAAGTCTGCCTTCAAGAAAGGTCAGCAATGTAAAGCTTCTTTATCCTTTCTTTTATTCCTCTTCTTTGTATTCTTTCTTTTTTTTCCCTCAAATTTCAGGGTGACCAAACAGCATTCACAAACAGCAAATCTCTTTCCCTTCTAAGGCACGTATGGCAGAAATAGATTGTATTTTCTGTACCTTTTTAAAGATACCCTCGATTTTGCATAATGATATAAAAACTGTCACAGGTATAAGACCATAAATACACCCTGAACAGTAACTTAGAGCAATGGTAATAAGTAATTTCTCTCCAGGACAAAATGTTTGGACACTGGAATGGGAGAAGGCCAGTTTGCCAGTTTTATCTTTCTACTTCTCAGTATTGTAAGGAGAGAGCCAGTGCTGTTGAAGCAAGACCCATGCTTTGAAATAATTATCCAGAGCCTAGAAACAGGGAGGGAAGCTTACAAAAACCTGTAAAGTATTTAAGTGCTCTGGATTTCTACAATTGTGTTAATACACAGTATATGCATCTTTATGCTTATGAATGTACATGTATGTATAATCATATTAAATTATACCTAAACGTGTTTTTAAGCACACAGGTATATAGATATGTATACACACTTTCATGTAAAATAGGTATTTATGTACATATTTATATACATATTTATAGTATAAATAATATATATTTTATTCTTAAGTACCTCCTACCTCTTTTTTTTCCTGAAACTTCTTTCATGTTCCCAAGTATTTCCCTCCCTCCAGCTATGAAGACCAGGTTTTTCTCCCTTCCCATGGCAGCTGGCACACCATGCTGCAATCCCTGTTTTCCTGAAGTCAGCCTTTTTTAGTTTGTACACAGACAGCCTTATCCTGACCTGGGACAAGGGGCAGCTGGGACACTAGCTCTGGCACTCGTGGCCTTGTGTCATTCATGGAGACTGAAGCAGGAGCTGTGGCCATGATGCCCTGGGAGCAGAGTGGTCCTTCTGCTCCCCCGACTGGGGCTGCCAAGAAAGAACAGAGGTAGCATGGCACACTGGCAGCACAGTGCTGGTCACAGATGTGACCTGGGCAGGTTCTGCTTGTTTATGGAGATGGGTTCCAGGAGGTACCACCAATCCACATTAGAGAGCCCTGGATTCTGGTAGCACGTTATTATACATTTACTTCTGTTATTATTTCTCATGCTAGCTGGATTAAACTACCAAGGGTAATTCTAGGACAAACTACAATTACACTTTCTTTATGCTGTGTAGACATGCCCTTTGACTGTTTGATTGCAACTGGCTTTGGATCAGGGCTTGTAGCCAAAGCTGTGTCACTAGCATAGCAAGCAACACCCTCTGCAGAACCTCCAAATATAAGACATCAGCCCTGTGATCTAAAATACGCATAATGGCAATGAGCTGGGAGATACTCCAGTACTTCACAGCACATAGAAAAGATTTATTAACACATATTTTTTGTTTGCAGATACAGAAGTGCATAGAAGGCCGAATTCTTAGATTACATGAAGTAGTGAAGCACAATGCATGAAGAGGGAATGAACTGCTGGTGTGTGAGCATATGTGACAACACACCTCTTCCATGCACCACTTGGTAACCGCTAGAAGATAGATCTTGGAAGGTGCTGGAAATGACAAAACAGTTGTGGCTTCACAGTCCTATTTAGGCTAAAACACAAATCTGGGAGAAAGAGCTTAGGGTTGTAGCTTTCACATTCACCATGATGATAAACTCTTGCTGGCAATTCATACATACAACAAAACTGCAGTTCTGAGGTTATGGAATAAGAACACCTAGGACCAGTTCAGCAGGCAGAAATACACAAGGGATACCTTGGCAGCTCAGCTCTAGGCACAACACAGGGCTATCTCTCCTACACTGGGGACCAGTTGCCTGTGACTTTAACACAGTGGGGCAGTAAGGGGATCTACCACAGCTACCAGTACATCATCACCAAAGCTACCAGCATAGAAACAAACAAACAAACCCTCAAATCCCCCTCAAAAACAACTATTCCTTCAAATGCTACATAATCTGTGTTTTCTCTCACATGGTTTGTACATGTAACAAGCCATTAATTCCAGCAGGGTCAACTTCACACTCACTAAAAAGGGAACTGAGCGCAACAAATAAGTTTTGGTTAGACACGGTACAATATTTATGGCATTTTTTCCAACTGCTGTTATGTTACAAATGCATTTTATGTGAGTATATCTTGTTAGACAAACAGGCATTTGCAAAACATTGCAAATGCAACAGTCTGTAATGAGTACACTTCCAGAGAGGATATTCTGGTACCCTGCAGGCCTTGATTGGGCAGCTCATTTAAACATCAGGTTAAATCCTTTTAAGTGAGTACTTTACCAAAGTTTTCCAGCAGTACATTTAATGACTGCAAAATAAATGTCAGGAAACAAAACACTGTCAGTTCTCATTTTATTTCCCTTCCTCAGCTAACCATCCAAAGAGAGCTTATTCTCATTCTTCTCTCTCCCCTCCCCCCTGGCTCTGATTTTTAAATGGATTCTGTGCAGACTGAGAGGAAAATACGTATTTCCTCCTCCCACTATGTGTCACGTTCCCTCGCACTACATCACCACCATCACCAATTATTTATACCGCTGCGAACCTCACGCTGCTCTCTCCACCTCCACATGCCCCTCAGGCTCGGGTTCTCGTGCAGGACCCGTCCAGCTGTGTCCAGCTGCCGCCCTCCGCCGGAGCCCTGTGCCCAGCAGGTGGCACTCAGGCTCTGCCGCCGGCCCTGGCAGGCTGCGGGGCACGGAGCTGGCAGGTAAAGGACAGAGCGTCTGCTTGCAAACATCTTTTTCATCCCTGGGATAGAGGTAAACGGGTGCTTTCCAAGCTTAAATAATCATCAGCACCCGTTGTGAGCCCTTTCTCGCCGTGTTATCCCTAATTCATGCCTCAGCCGAGGTGGGTGCACAGCCGTAACGGTGGGGGCTGTGAGGGAAATCCCTCGTGGAAAGGACAGGGGCTGGTGTCTGAGTATATGTAATATCACACCAAACCGTCATGGAACCAGAATTTAAAACGTCTTTATTATCCTCACGGGGGAATCTCTGCATCAAGAAGGGAATATATGTGCATACTGTAACTCCTATTAGTGTTAATGGGAATTATGCGTGTAAATCTCCAAATCCCAATGTACAAAGATGAGAGTGTCCCCATAAGGGTCTGAAATATGCATCTGAATTAAGCCTGACTGTTGGGAAACTCATAACGCTGTGGCTGGTATTATAAATTTATACTTACTAGGACTAAGATTCACCTGAAACAACAGAGCCTGAAGTGTTATTTGTTCCAGCAAATTATTTTGTTAGATGTGATAATCAGTTCACAGCAGGACCGCGGGAGGCTACTCAGATTGTTGACAATTCTGGGCCCCATCCAGCTTCAAGCAGCTTCTGAAGTAGCTCCAAAGGCTGCAGAGGGGATCCCGAAGTCAGTGCTCAGGGGAGCTGGGGCAGGGCTGGCTGCTCGCAGCCACCTCCCCGCGGTGCTTTCCTAAGGCACTGCTACCTGCTCTGCAAAGCAGCCCCCCTCCACTCCCTCACCAGCAAAGAAGGTCTCAAGGGAGGTGCTGATTTTCCCAGCCCCCCGTATTTTGCCAAGTGAATGAGATTTTTTTTTCTTATGAGCTAAGTGCCAAAAACACAGTCTGTGGTGGAGGAGGAGCTGCAAATCTGTTCTTGACTTACTGGGCTACTTTGTAGTTTATTTCAGGAGTTACATGACCTAAGGGTATGCCTGCCATTAGCATCACCTTTGAATTCAGACGATGCTTTTCACATAGCTTTTATCCTGATTTTCCCATCTCAATCTCAAATCGGTTCGGACCCCACGGCACCCCTCTCCTCTGTGAGACCCACATTTCCCCTGGAGTTGGAAGTAAGCTGAGCCCAGCCCTGACTCCGTGGGTCATTATGCTGCAGGGAGAATGCCCTGAGGCTGGGGGGTGGAGGGGTGGGTCCTAATGGGAAATGCACCCAAAAGAGCCACATCTGTAGCTTCAGCCTATCCTAAGTCACCTTCAGCACACTGCTATAGGGCCAAACAATTTAAAGAACATGAAGGCACAAAAGACATATGTGGGGGACCAGTGCCGCTGAGTGAAGGGATTGCTACAGCCACAGTGGGAAGCTCTTGCCAAGAAGTCTCTCACAACTTCACTCCCTGTCATGGATTCTCCTCCTGACTGTCTTAATAGCAACACCCAAGTCTTGGTTCCCCTTGCCTAGCCCCTTCAGGAGCAGCCATGTGTGCCCCCTAATCCTGTACAGTTCTAAGGTTAGGCTGAAGCAGACCAGCACATAACAAAAGCCTAGTTTAAATGCATTCACAGGGATAGCGAGCAGTCACTCTATTCTGAATGAGTCCTTATTCTATTGAGGCACTTGGAATAGCGTAGTTAATTATTTTAAATCTCAATCTCCTACCCTGAGCCCAAATGTGACTCCACAAATTCACTTTTGAGTTCGATAATGGAAGTATTTTCAGTCCTCACTAAAAACACAGCAAAACCACAGCCGCAGTGCTGTATTCCTCATAATGATTTGTTTCACTGATAGATCAAACAGCCTGTTGACAATGGTTGACTGCAACTAACAACCTCTTCTAATAAGATAAAGAAGTTGTACATTTTATTGATTATAAAACAAATTGGGTTTTGTCCCTTTAAAATGTTATTGGCTACAAAATGGAGGACTTGTGCCTTTGAAATTGCAGCTTGCCATGACATTACAATGAATTATAATCCTAACCTATTCATGCTTCCTCAAAGGCCTAACCCATTTGCCTTCTTCACATGTATGTTGTAAAATGCCCCACATTTACATATATATTTTTGGGAGCTTTTTATTGAGAGCTGCGGCAGACTTGAGAAAGGAAAAGGAGTTGAATGGACAAGAATTCTTGAGATCCTGGAATTATAAGAGACTTGCTATATCTCGTCACCTCTAGGAGCTTGAGGCGGACATTTTTGGATAAGGTTCTTAGTTTTTCGTTACACAGGAGGTGAAATTTTTAATCCCTTCTGGCTCTGAAGATCTATGTTCCTGAACACCTTGGGAAACAGAGCTCACAGTGCCAAAATAAACCTACTACTTTCCAGATCAATATTTAGGGTCAGATCTTACAGAAGCCGGGAGCATATCAAGGAGCTCTTTAAATGTCAAACACCAAAATCAGGACCCCAAAATCTCCTCAGCATCTTTTCCAGCTATCTCCCCACTTTATCCAAGGCTATGTAGGTGCCTCCAGCTCTGCAAATCCTCTGCATAGAGCAGAGCCTTTACATTGGGCCTGCTGTGATGCAGTGCCCAAGTGATACTCGAGGCCTCTGCAACGTAGTTCAAAGGCAAAAGCCAGTGAGCACCTATGGCCACCAAGTCAAACTGCCTCAAAAATGCCATTGTATCAGCTTTACTCTCCTAAAATAGCTAGAGAGGGGAAGATTGGAGAAGAAAGCAGCTGCTTGTCCCATCTCTGGCACTTTGCAATTGAGAACACCAGAGAACCTGACACTGGCTGTAGAGATGTGCAGCCAAGACAGAGGAAGGGAGAAGTCCCAGCTTTTAATCTTTCATCATTTCTATTCTCTTGCTCTTTTTGTTCATCCCTAGTGGCAGGACACTATAAATACAAGCAACAACAACAAGACATAACCAATAGCAAAAACAAGCAAGAGGGAAAAACAGCCCTTGCTCTGTTATCAAGCTACTGGATGTAAGTCTAGCTAGATTTAGCACATATAATGGCAATTGCCTTCCCGCTGTCACCTCTGTGCTGAGGACAGATAATCCTCCCTTTTTAACCTTGTTCTTATATATGGAAAATCAGTACAGATCGCCAGATACCACATCACCCTGAAAAGCACCAATCTACACTGAGCATTCTATCCAAACGATCCTTTCCAAGTCTTCAGCTTCATTCTCATCCAGTCAGGGCAAAAGCACATGCACACACACACTCAAGAGTCCACAGTAAATAATAAAGGAAATAACTAGAAGCTCAGTTTCCAGCTGCTTGAGGGCAGGCAGGAAGAAGCAGTGGCCTGCAGCGTGGCATGGCATCAGGCAGCGATAGCTATGGCCTGCAGTGGTCTGGGCCAGCTGACTCCTGGTGCCTGCCCTCAGCTGCTGCTGGTCTGAGAACGCACCTGCCCTGTCAGTGTGGTATCAGTGGTATGGAAACTGCAACTTAAATACTGCTCTTCAAATTGGGAACTGTTTAGTTACAGCACTTCCAAGAGCAGCAATCAGCTGGCTAAACCCACAGTCCAGCATTTATATACCTTATTCTACCCTAAAATTCGCAGCTGAATGTTGCTAACTCCTGAATGTCAGGGCATTGATTTCAACGTCTTTGTTTGAGCCTAGGTAGCTGCAGTTTGCAAATTTGCACCTAAGCATGTGGGTTATTAGAAGGTGACACTTGTTCCCTCACAGAGGATCAGCTCATTGCTGCAGTCCTTTCTGCTTCCATCCTACAGGGACTGGAAGTCCTTCAGTTTCCTGTTTGTCAATTGAGGGCTTTGCCAGTACTCGTCAGTCAAAGGGGGAAAAAAAATACAAAATACAAAAACAAACAAACAAACAAAAGAAAAAAAAACAGAGGTTTTTTAATTAGTCAGAGTTTTAAAGAAATATTGCATTCTTTCCTAGAGTGGAGGGAAAACAAATAGAAGTTTAAAGAAAACAGTCTCTGCCAGCAGATCTTTTCCCCTTTTACTGCATGAGCTACAATGCCCTTCAGCCAGTAGAAGGCAGAGAAAGTTCTGCCAAGAAAAAGAGATAGTTGAAAGAGTTTACTTTAAACTTCTGTATACTCTGACGCACACAAGACAGCCCCTTTCTTCTTTTTCAGTGCTTGATAGAAAGAAAATAGATTTCTCTCTATTGATTGGTATGCGGCTGGCAAAAGTAAAGGCAAGTTTCCTCATGGTCATGCCTCTGTGATCAACCATGATCTGGAAGAACATTATAAGAGATAAAGCAGGACTGTCCTGCTCACGTAGGAAATCCAGAGCAGTGGAAAAAACAAACATGAGCAACTCTGATTATTCCACTCATATAAACAAGCTCAAAATGCCAAAGCAAAACAACAATATTTTATTTTAATAAATCTGTTCAACGAGTATTTTTCTTCTAAAAACCTGTCCCTTTTGTAATGAAGACAAAGGTTGCATTCTATATTCGTTCACAATCCTGTAAACCTTATGGAAGAGAGCTTGAAAAACTCTGTAGCTGGTTAGGACAGAAATTCTGCCTAAAAAGCGAAACAGTCTCAAAATAACCATCATCCTTTATGAAAAATGTTCCCACGTCCAACTAGTTCTAATGTTTCCATCCAAAACAGACTCCATGATAGGAAGTTAATGAAAGCATGTCATGTGGAATATCCAGACCACTTTGTAAAGCATGTACGAACAACAGGCTTGTTTTCTGAAGATTTTATAACAGGCAAAACAAGAACTACAGAAAGAGAGAAAGGAAGACAAAAAGATTTCTAGCAGCGCATAGCAGATTAAAGCTGAGCAGCAGTTGGATTAGTGCAGCATGAATTTGTTTTTAAAGCACCTCCCTTCACTGCACTTCCACCCTCGCTGCCTGCCCCACTCTCCTGACCTCGCTCCCCTCCCAGATTCAGAAGAGTCGTCCCCCGTCCTTTCCCTCCCGACCTGCATTCCTCAATGATGGCTGGAATGCACGATAAAGACACCAGTAAACCCAGCCAGCTTGCCTAAGATCAGGAGATAGGGAGGGTGATGTTAGCAAATTAACTGATTGCTTTAAAACAAAAGAGGGGAAAAAGTTGTCAGGAAATGAAGAACTTTTGAACCCATTTAAACAAAGAAGTGGTAGAGGAGCGGGCGTCTGTCAGAAGTGCCTACTTTGCAGGAGCCAAGCCAGGGCACTGAGGCAGCCAGACGCGGGGAGCTGAGCTGTCTGAGGAGCAGACATGGCTCCGTACAGATGGAGCACACAATGGGACGCTGGGCTGCCTCTTCCACTCCTGTACTTTATGGCCACAGCTTGCTCCAGCCTGCTAAGGGACAATGCAACCTCTTTGTGTGGTGCCTTTGTGGTTATACTTAGAAGGTCCCTGGGCTTGTGGAGAAGCTATGTTATGCTGGAAGGAATTGCAATAAGACTTTCAGGTATGAGCAGACTCTTATTCGGTAAGAGTAGCTGCTATTCCTGGTTTTCCATCAGCACTGAGAGGGTTAATACCTTCCTCCTGAGCTGGCCTCCAGAGAATTTGCTCTCTGCGGCTCCAGATGTCTTTCAGAAATCTCTAGTTTTGCTGCCCTCATTAGTGACAGATGTGGGAGTTACAATCTGAAATTTAGGTTCACTAAAGTAAAGCATTGTGAAATCTCAGGAATCTGCAGAAGTACTCTTAAAGGCACCAGTGGTACAGATCATAGAAAATATGCTTTCATGTAATGCTGAACAAGAGACTTTACTACCAACATCACTTTTCCTTCCCCCCTCCACTTTATCTCAGCCTTCCTGTGCAGCCTTCTCTGGGAGCTCCTGGTTGCTTTGTGCTGTTCTGTAGCAGCAGCACCCAGGTTCTCAGCCCAGTGGGTATGACAGCAGCTTACTGGATAGGGCTCTCCATCAGCATCAAATCCTGCCTGTCTTCCCCCAGCACAGCACCAGCCTCCTGCCTCATGGTGTGCTCTCCTGTGCATGCACTAATTCTGTATTGCTATCAGCCAATTCATATTTGTTTTTGTTTTTTTTCCCCCTTGGCAAACACCTGAAGCAACCTGAATCTGGCTCAGTCATTGCTTTTGTCACAACAGCAGGCAGATTTTTCTGCTACCTCCACGCACTGCGATTGGGAACCACAGCCTGAGCACTTCGTTAAAAACTGCCTTCCATTCCTGATATAGAAAGGGGAGACCCAAGAGCAGACATTTCTTGGAAAGGATGTTTGCCTTGGCAAGCAGCCACTAATATTCATCTGCAGAACCTGACAGATAGGGCCTCCAAGGTCAGCGTGTACTGCCACTATGCAAGCCCTGGAGAAGATACTATTGCATCATTGTTGTTACATAAAGCCCTTCACCAGTATGTCTTGTACACAGAAGAGACACAGCAAAACTGTCACTTACAACATCCTCTATCAGTACTGCTTGAACTTTGACCTGGAGGAGAAGGCCTAAAATAGCCATGAAATAACCATGCAACACGTAAGCATTTCTGATAGGGCTGTAGGCAGTACATAGTTGAGAGAATCTAACTCTTTCAAGTACTTCTTCAAGTAGCTGGAATGACACTGACCACGTGAAAGGACAGATCACAACAAAAAAAAAAAAAAAAAAAAAAAAGTAAAGGCTTTATGCTACTGTAGTAGACTATGCATAAGCACAAAGTGTACTCCTGATCGTCCTTCTGAGCACAGATAACATATACAGAGAAGGATGTATATGAGATGGATGTACCCTAAGGCTGTCAGATCCAGAAGGAATTTGTGGCTTACAGTCTATCTATGTCATGCACATACACACACACATATATATTTTAAGTAAGACATACTTTTCAAAGAGAAAAAAACAACGAAGGTCATTTGAGCCATGCGATAGTGTATATACATCTCATAGGCTTACACGGTTTCCTGGAAGCTGAGCAGAACCACAGGATCTTTCCTTCTTGCTCTCTTGTTGTGAACTTTTTCCTGCTGTTTCTGCAGGATAGTGCTGCCTGATTCACTAACTGTAATATTTTGTAGCTTAGAAGTTTTGCATACAAATCATTCATTAAAAAGGTAGCATGTAGAACATCATTGAGAGTTGCTTTAGGATTCAGTTGATGCCTTTTCAATTTTGTTTAGCTTCAGGGGAGACATCCTTGGAAACTGTTACCATTTGATGCTTCTCTCATTTTCCAAATAATCCATAAATCTGGGTTGTTTTTTTTTTTCCTTTTCTCCTTTTTAAAATGACACTGGCTCCTTTAACCCTCTACTATTTGCTTTTTATCAAGTTCACTTGTTCAGACAGAACAGAAGTGTGTGGTTCTCTGGATAATCACTCTTCTGCCATCTATATTATTCATGAATTTATTCTCCCCTCCCAACCTTTGAAAACTTACATATTTGAGTTAGCAGACAGTCAAGCCTTTGTTTTACTGCCCATCAAACATCACCATTTGCAGCACTAAGATCAATTCACCGCTACAAAGTCAAATGTTACACTCACTCCAGCCTCTGCAGGTTAGACTTAGGGATGGAAAAGAACTGCCTGTGAACTGGAAACGACATGTAGGGGAGAGACTGTGAAAGGTATGTGCATTCTCACTGGTACCTGCCCCATCCATTCAGAGAATGTCTGTATACACTACTGCTTCTGAGAATAAGGAGTCTTTAGGAGTTATATTATAGGCATTAAGTGAAGATCATAACAAAGACAATCCAGAGATGAGAATAAGGAGAGTAACACTATAGCTTCAGTGAGGATATACTTTGCTTTTCTCTGCTTATGTGCCAGCCACCTGCTGAAGAGGTGTTCAAGCTGCTTCTCCCATAGCTGGTATCTATTCCAAATGAGTTACAGCTGCTACTAATTTAGTTTAGGGCCTAACCCCTTGATGACGGAAGCCAAGACTTGTGCATAGGAGTTTGATGAGCCCTATTTGTGCATGGCATTTCTGCACCTCTCTTATCAAGCAAGGAACATACTTTCAGCTTAAGAACTGTGACCTGATCTTTCATCACTAGCATAAATGAGCTGATGATAACATGGGGAAGGTGGGCATTTGTTCATATGTGAACAGGGAGAACAGCTCCCATATATGTCAGAGAAAACAGGAATGAAATCTGCAATAACTCCTGAGTAGCAAGAAAATCATCCTTAACTTCACCTTAAAAAATAGCAAAAATAAACAAAACCCACAACATAATTGAATGAGAAACAGCTAAATGAATTTCAGTATTGATAATGAGCAGGGAGCCCAGTGCTTGGGATCATGAGTTTATGCAAATCTGTTATTACTGCAAATTGGCATCCTAAGACCCTGATCATGCAACACTTGCACATATGCTTAGCTTTATGCACATGAGCAGTCTCATTAACTCCAAAGACTTAGTCGTGCATAAAACCAAGCAAATGCATGAGTGTTTGTGAGTCTGGGATTTAAGCACAAGGGATAGAAAACAAATTTACTGTATCATCAACAATTATTTCTGAAACCCATCAGAAGCCAAGGTGGTGCCAGAAGTCTGCTTACTGCTGAAACATTCAAAGAGAGAGAAAAGGAATTTTGAAGACTGCTGTTTCTAACTCAATCCATTGGTCTCAATAATAATGGGCCTAACACAGGAAGAATACATCCCTACCCTAAAATATAACTGATTTATGGATATTAGCGACCAAGTATTTCACACAAAAATTTTACAGTATAAACAGAATTGCTTCTTAAAATAAGCAACAAGAAAAACTTTTTGCACGAGAGTTCTTGCTTAGTTATTATAAAGAAGAATTGGTTGTAATCATTCTGGATTTGACTAAATTATTCAGCAGTGTCTTGCAAAACTCTTCCAAAATTAATTTAAATGGTGCTAGGTTTACATGGATTCAGAGCTGACTACAACATTTATACAAATAGCAATGATAAATACAAAGACTTACATGGGAGGGATGTGCCTGTTGCACTGCAGCGAAGACTGAGGGCTAATCTTAGAGCTGGTTTTAATTAGAACATCCAGCAATGCTTCAGAAAACAGAGAAACTCCCCTATGTTATAAAACCTGATGAAAATATGCTATTTCCTTGGGATCCAAATGAGTAAACACAATAAAATTTGAGTACTTACCAGCAAGATGAGGAAAAACAGAGAGCTGTAAAACAACTTCTATACAAGCACAGCTTCTGCCAAATTTAAAGAGACAGTTCTGGAGATGGATTTCCTGGAAAAGGTCAGACCTACATTGTGAAGATGTAAAACTAAGGCCTCCTTAGGCAACTAAGACAACAACAACAACAACAAAAAACAACAAGAAAATAAAGTCTTATTATCATAAATATAATATGTAATTAATCATATTTAAATGTCATGAAAATTTCTGTGCTTTTTCTTTTTTACTTTTTCACTTGGTTTCAGATTGCAAAATATTAGCACATTCTCAGGAGTTGGTTTTACTGCTACATTTTGTTTCTTTCTTTTCTTTTTTCCCACTTACTTTCTTGTTTGTTTGTTTTTTTCTTTTTTTTCCACCTAGTAAAATCACTGCTGTCAATTGCGCTGTGTAACAGTAAAGCTGACAGAATTATGGCGCTCTCAGTCACATCTTGAGGCTTGTTTTGAAGCAGCAGTTCCAGGACCTCCAGGCACTATGTGTGGCCATGTATCTGACTCTAGATGCTCGAGGGCTCTTGGTTCTCCATATGGTTTTGTTCAATGGGTTGTCATGGAGATTCAGAGTCTGAAAAAGGCAGCATGGTCTTTCACTCCACTGCAGTCTGTATGGTCGGGCTGCCCACAGCATCAGCTACAAGGGCTGGGCTGGCAGGGAGCCAGGCAACTTGTGAAAATGCTTTCACACATTTGCACTTGATGTTTTGGTTGTGGTTAAATGGAGTATCACTGTATTGATGGCCAGCTGTTTCCAAGTCTGCATTAATCTTAAAGGCTTAATTTTATATTAAAATAGCTTTGGGGGGATGACTTCACTGAGGTAACATCTTCACTTTTGTAATTTCACAGCACAGTAATACTGTGTATCCTGAATGCATGAGAACAGACAGAAAAGAGTAACACAGAAGGACATTGTCTTGAGGCTCTTTCCCCTCCTCCTGTTAACTCTTTTATGCAAGGAAAAAAAGTTTTGACTTTCTTCATGGGTTAAGTTTCAGCTTTTTAATCTAATCTATGAAGTTCTCAAAGAAGAATGCGAGACTTCTGTGACTAACAGGCACCTCCCAAGAGTGTTTTCTGAGCTAGGCTGTAAAGGAATATCATGCCAAAGATGTAAATGTGGCATTATTGGTGAGAGGAGTGATGCAGCTGGTGGAACCAGCACTGTGAGTATTGGCTTCTTCTGCCACCATGTACGACATTCCTTTCAACATTTGGTTGAAAAGATGCATGAGTATACAAATTCATGACTTTCAAGGCATCACCATGTTCTGAAGACTGTGAAAACTGATGAGCAGAGGAACTTCCGAAGCTACTTTGGGCAGTCAGTGCCTACCTACTTCATCCCAGCAGGTAAAGATCAGCTGGCCATCAGCACAGCTGTGCCAGACTGAAAATCTCAAAGTTTGTGATGATAATTAACTCTTAAATGTTGCTATTTCTTTGAAATACAAGTCCTATTGTTTGAAGAAATAATTATTTCAGAATAAACCAGTCATTTTTAATCCAGACCTTATTTATTATATTCTGAAGCACACCTTGAAATGCAACACTGAACACAAATTTCTCTTTGACTGGCTTAATGGAAACAATTTCTCTCTTCAGCAAGCACTTGCTTTCAGAGTGAAACCTTAACATTTTACTTTTATCTGTCTTGTCAATCACTGTTTTGAGTCTTTTATTCCTGCTGGCCCCCTCTAGAGATGTCATATTTTCCTCAAAAGAATGCAGTCTGAAAAGATGCTGAACACAGTTTTTATTTTTCAAACCAGCCAACTAGTTACCAGTTGATCTGGCAAATAGGTCACATTTATTTTTGGAAAAGCAGTTTGTTCAGCTGATGGATGACTTGAGCACAGGTTTCCTTACCTTGCCTGTAACTGATGCCCAGCTGTTATTCTTCCAGTTCTATACTTAATGTCCTAAACTCATAAACTAATTCAGGCTGGAAGGGACCTCAGAAGGTCATCCCATCCCATCTCCTGCTCAAAGCAGGGTCAGGTATGAGATCAGCTTGCTAAAGGCTTTATCCAGTCCTAAAAACTCCAAAGATTTTAAACACAACTGCACAACTTCTCTGTGCAACCATTTCCGATTCTCAAATAGACTCATGTTGAAAAAGATTTTTCTGGTGTCTTGTTGAAATCTTTCTTTTTTTTTTTTCTCTTCAGTTTATGTCCATTATCTCTTCTCCTCCATTTCTGCTGAGTTGGGGCTCATGTTAGCAAAGACTGACAAATAAACCCTTTTATTTCCCATTAGTATATCCACATGTTTTATGAAGGACAATTACAGTATCCTTCAGGCTCAAAGGTGACAAACCTAAACTAAGTTTATCTGCTCTTATTTACTGCATTAAAACATAAAACTCATCTTTGTGTGTACAGAAAATACAGTTTCAATGATGATCTGACCCAGATACTGGAGAGCACAGTTTTCCTACAAAAGATGCACTTTCATAAAAAGACAGTTGTAATCTAAACACTTCTTGACATATTTTCTTTCCAGGGAAGCTTTTTTCAATCCCACTAAGCATGCTGAAGTCATTATGTTAGAGATACTACTTTGTCCAGCCAGCCTTACTTATAGGTTGGATTTCTGCAAGAGATTAAAAAATGATGCATCAGTAGATATCCTTCTAAAAATACTCTGCTCAGTAATATTTGCATCTTTGCAAACCTGGAGAAACATACAAAGCAGCAAAGGAAATACAGCAAAAAATTCAGGGCAAATAATATATAACCATGAGAACTTCTCCACTGTATTTATTTAAATGAAGGGAAATATGTTAAAATGTGAAAGCTAAGCATTTCAATTTATTCACATATTTTACATTCAAAGGACCATCTGAAAAACTTTTTTTTTTCTCTTGTGGTTTCCAAAATTTTGACAGAGACATGAAGTATACATAATGAAGCACATCATCGCTGTACATAAAATGAAAGCCTTGTGTAAATGGAAAAAAGATAAAATCCAAACAAATCTGACCATTACTAAAAAAAGAATTCCTTTAATATAAATAAAATTCAGAGTAGTACTTTATTTTAACAGACAAAACAACAGTGGGATTTATAAACAACTATGTATTTACAGTTCTGACTGGTAAAAATAAAAAGCTTCTTCTGAAATCCTAGACACTTCCTTAGAAGGCAGCATGGAATGAGGCTCAGCACTTCACATTACCTAGGTGCTAAAAGGAAAAAAATTAAAGTATTCTTTTAAAATGAGTACGATGGCATAGCTGGGAAAGCTGACATAACATATCTATGCCTTGATGCAGCAAAGCTTGCACCACAATAAGTTCTCTCTGATTTCAGTAGATCTGTGTCTGCAAATGCTTGACTCAAAGGTGCTACAAATAGAGAAAATTGCTGTAATTATAATTTTAAGGAGGCACGTGACCTTGAATTTAATCCTGTACTCTTCTGCACAAGTGAATTCTACCACTCTACTTTTAAATTTGATCCTCCATGGTCTGAAAGCCATGTGTCTATCAAGTAACAAACTTGATATAGTATTTCCTTCCCAATGCCACCCAAATCATAGTGCCAGTTTAGCAGATCTCAGTCTTTTTCACAATTAAATAAAACGAGAACCAGATCTATTTCAAAGTATTCACAAAATGATTTTTCACTCTCAAAATGGCTGTCCCATTCTGATACCATTCTTTCATCAGATCTGACCTCAGTTCATTAGATCTAAACTATTCTTTTAAAGTTATAAAAATAAAGAATTGATTAATATATAAATATATATTTCAGAGTGATAAGATAATAATATTAAACAAATTCCTTTTTTAATCTACTTTAAATTAAAAGAAATGTTTTCAAAAGTCTGTGCTGAAGCAGATCTTTATCTATTGACTTTTTAATGGAACCCATTCCCTGCAGATGGTCATACACAACTGAATGTAAGAAACTCATTACTACAAAAAGGCAGCAAGTATGTTACCACTAGCATATAATTCATAAAATCTGCTGTGCTAGCTGGTTCTTGATATTTCTCTTCCATATCTGTTTCAGAAAAAAATACCTAAGTCATGAAAAGTCCTAAGCTCCTTTAGAAATTAGCTTATTTCCTTAGTCTTCCTTAATATATGTTCTATAATAATCCAGTTTGTTTTGTATACTGTTTGTATACAGCATTATATAAACGCCTTGCATGAATGCACACATATGTACAAAAACAGTCAGAAAATCAGTTAAGAGACATGCCTGCTCACTGGGTCATTTCATACTTTTACAATACCACATTTTTCCTGTAATATCCATAATGACATGATCTAGGTTGCTCCCCTTTTCCACCAAGATGCTCATGCAGGTGTCCTTCTATTTATCTTAAGCAGCCAAAACAACAAGGAACATTTTTGAACAACCTATAATACTCTTCTTGAATCTGAAAGAAAAACATTGAATACAAACATAAGATAGATAAAGTTATGCATATATCTTTATGTGCTCTAACTAATTGTGTACTGATCACTTCATTAGATATTTTAAAGTGGGGTTGCTTGTGACTGTAGGACAGAACACTGAAAAAGCATAATCACAAAAATGTGTGGGGACTGTGAATCCTTT
Organism: Cyrtonyx montezumae; assembly: GCF_038088225.1. Classification (NCBI taxonomy): domain Eukaryota; kingdom Metazoa; phylum Chordata; class Aves; order Galliformes; family Odontophoridae; genus Cyrtonyx; species Cyrtonyx montezumae. The sequence continues at coordinate 11,138,569 of NW_027071825.1, forward strand.
TACTAACCGCATAGAACAAAAGTGAGCTTTACTGCATCCATTGCATTGCTTCATCTGGTTACTGATGAGTTTTACAAGTTCATTTTCCTATCTTCTGTACAATTTTTTTTTTTTAACATGAAGAAAATATGTGCAAAGGTAAGAATAAGGGAGAAGTTCTGTCTCCCCAGAAGGCAACAGAAGTATTTCCCCTCTTCCCTTCCCACCACCATGAAAAGCACAAGGGTTTCTTCCTGCTCTGACAAACCAACCGCACTGCGACTTTGCTTCAAGGCTGAGCATTGCACACCTGATTGCCCCTTGTGGCTCCCCATGAGGATGGGGACACTCACCTTTCTGGAGAGCACACAAAGAAAGATGAAGATGAACATCCCTTGAAATGCATTGAAGATTGTAAACAGATAGGCTGTAACCACAGAGCCCTGGACGACATGGAGGACCCCAAAGATCCAAGTAGCTCCAAGAAGGAACAGGAGAGCAAGAGCACCTCGGGCGCAGGACCTAAGGAAATGTAGACAAATGCAAACACGTGGTGTTTCCCTCGTTTTTGGCATAGGGAATGCTGCCCAGGCAGTTTATTTTTGCTGCAAAGGCCTGAGAAGTGCAAATGCATGGGTTGCTCTTTAGGGTGTGCTGTAGCACCATGCCACGAATAAACTCACACAATCACTGCAGGAGAGCAAAAGAGTAAAACTGGAGGGCCTTAAAACACTGGCTTCTTTAATCTTCAGATATGTTTTCTCTGGTGTACTGCAGCACCATATGATTTGATTTAAATCTACTGTTAGTGTAATTCCCCAAGGAAAAACATATGTCTGTTATGAAGCACTCCCTCGCTTTTCCTCCTCCCCCTTATCCTCAAAAAAAAAAAAACAACCAAAAAAAAAACCACCCAGAAAAATGTACAGTATGCTCTTAGGTCAGTACATGTGCGTGACATCAAAGGGTTTCTAGGCTGACACTCAGGTTCACTGCAGAAGATGGTGCCAGTTGTAAACCTAGACTTTTCTGCTTTCTCTCTTTAAAAATATATTTTTTGTTTTTATAACACTTATATTCTCAAATATTTCCTGGGTCACTGTATTGATGCTTTAAAATTATAGGAATTGATTGGCTATTATTTTTTTTTCCCAACATACTGTAGAGCCCTGCTCACAGACTTAAGCAAATTGCAGCATGTTGTCTTGGAAATGAGACCACTGATTACTTTCTTATTCATTCTCAGCCCAGTCATTGCAGGACTTCCTTTGAACAACAGACATTTTTAGCACTGCTCCTCTGAAAATGAGTAATTTTCAACTTCATTAAAACCAGCTCACCACATGAAGCTATGAAGGGTAAGGAATAAGAGAAAGTAATCAATCAAACAATTGCTAAATCCTAACTATAAATCTAGTGGAATGCATTGAAACTGCAGGAGTGTTCCTAAGCAACACAAACAGTAAGTTGTTTTCAATGTTCCCTGTAGTACACTTCAGCTTTTCCTGCACAAACGGTTTTCAAGGTTCCTATAAATCAGTTTTAAAGAGAGTGAGTTGATGGAAAAATCATAACAGCATGCAAAGTAAAAATCCTGGAGAGGAACAGCCCCCCCAACCCTCAGCACCATAGAAACACAGTGTCCTACTGTGGACTTTTTACTACTAATAAAGATGGCTTGATTTTCTTATCACAGGATTTCTGCATGCCTTGTTAATTTAAGGTAAATATTTTGGTCCCAATTCAGACATGTTTTGACTTGTATAGAGGCTGTGGAACATACTTAAGTGAAAAAAAAAGAGGAAAATTACTACTTTAACCCTACCACCAACCTTTACTCCCTGATTGACATGGACCACTTGGTAGTGTTTTTCATACATCTCCCATAAGCCCAGCATTACTGCATAAGGCTTTGGTCAGGGGGGATAAAGATTGCAGAGTTTATCTCCAAATACATATGACAATAGAAGAAAGCCACTTTGGTATTTCCACAAATCTTCCAGAAGTTTAAATCATTGTTTTTGAATCATTAATTTCTCATTTGGCTGTATTCTGTTTAAACAGAAGTTTAAAATTATATTAAATAGCAAGCTTACCTTATATTTTCATAACAACTAACTTCTGGCTTCAACATCGCAGTGTGTCGAAATACTTTATAAATAATCACTCCAAAAGCCAGCAAATTAACCTGGGGAGAGTAAAGAGAACTTTTATAATTCAAACTGGAGTGATCTTGATTTTCAGTAACTGTTGCATATTAAAATGAAACAAGTCAGATAAATTTTCTGTATATAAAAAAGACCTAGAGAATCCAGTGCTGGAGCTGAGGGGAAACTCTCTTCTGGCCCACGTCTATTAAAAAAAATGCGAGCCCTGTAATAAAGTTTGATCAAACAAGGTAATAACTCTATCTTAACAGTATCCTTACCAAAAGACTGCAAATGTTTATTGGTAAATCTCTTTGATTTCACGCCCAGATTTTTTTTTTCCTGTAAGCAGAGGTGTTAAAATAAGTGGGGAGGAGAGGGAGAGGAGAGGATGCCCAACCCACTTGCTGCCATGGATTTTCTATGGTACTGTACTGCATAGATTTTGACAAAAATGCTTATCTTTCCTTACATAAATATCACATTAATACATTAATGTCACATTAATAACATCACATGTTCTGAGCTCTTTTGGGTGTGAAGAGTTTTAAGTGGCACAAAAATATTTGAGGCTTATGTAAAGAAATTAAAAAAAAACCATCTTTGGCTGAAAGGTCCTATGCAGAGTATTCTCTCCTCCATTTTATGTTTGTTTCATTGGTGAACAATCTGAGTGTGTGTGTGTTTTCTGCTTTCCTTATAAACATATTGCTTTATTTGAGTTTGAAACAAACAAAAAAAACAACTAAAGGAAGTAGTTTTGCAAATGATACTCAATTATGGTTCTGAACCTCTGCTTGCTCAGATAGGCTTCACTGAATATTCATTTAAATTTCTATTGCTTTCCTTTAACAATGTAGATGAGTTTGATCTCTTGCTTTTTAAAAGAATGCTTATTTTGGTTTGCAGCATTTAACATCAAAATCTATATGCAATGTTAATAATTGAACCAAATTTTATCTTGATATCATCCAGATACTATTTGTAGATCCTTGGTTTAATCCCTTGGTTGGTTGCTGTGGGCTTACAGCTACAGACCAAATAGAATTTATGTCTTCCCCATTTTGCTTCTCCAGAAAGAGACCATGATTTACCTCTGTCCTTCATCTTCTTAAAAGACACACACATACACACACAAACAAAAAAAACCCACTCCAAAATGAAAAAAAGCCTTCTATATAAACACAACATCACTTTTAAAAGAATTGCTTTCATTTGTTAACACTTGTTATGTATGCCTTCAGAACATTTTTGTTATGTTGGGTGGGAGTATCTGATATTAAATTCAGGCTCTGCTTTAATTAGCTGCATGCTCATACTTTAATACAGCATAATGTATTTACAATTTGATAAGACAGGAGATAGAGCTGATTAGCAGTTTAGGGAATTAATCCTTCACTGAATACCTTGTACTTTCACTGATCATGAGAGCTATTCTGAAGTTCTTTGTATTTAAAATTGTAATCTATAATGTCTCCTAAACCAGCAATTTTTCAATGTTAATTATAAGTCAGTCAGCAATTGTGGGTAATTATATGCAGACTTACTTTTTTATCTTATATTTGTTGGTGAATAATATATCAAATAACGTGGAGCACACACTGTAATCTGTGTAACTCACCTAATGTACTTATTAAAGTAATCTGAAAAAAGGTAGGGAGAAAAGTGATCAAAGTACCACGAGCACTGAGAGAACACCCCAGTACCTCTTCAGAAGCTGTCAGCACGACCTCAGCATGAACCGCGAGTCCAAGCCTCCTCCCTGCTGGCCCGTCACCGACATCACTGATGTCAATGAGAACCTTCCTATTGCTGCTAATAGGCTCTTTATGAAGCTCTGCGGGCCAGACTCCATTATCCTTTGGTCATGGAAAACTGCTGCAGAACTGGGGAGGTTTTGCTGAGCAAAGGTGGGGCTGGGGAGGGAGGAGATGTGGGTCCTTGTGCTAGAGGTATCCATTTCTCTTCACGCCGGTGGGGCTCCTTTAAGCAAATACTATTTACATTGTCTGTAGAACAGGATAATAGGATTTGGCCCTCCGCCTTGAGGTAATACCCATTAACTATGATCTTTTCATTCATCAATTAATTCTGATGGGAATAATCTGGTTGTGTCAGGGGAGCAGGAGAGGTTAACACCAGTTCTCTGAGCCAGCTGCGGAGTGCAGGCACGGCGCACTGACATGTCTCAGGTAGCCTCTCAGGAGGTAGCATTACAGGGTAATGGCAGCAAGCTTAACTTCTGAAACACCCGCTCATTCCCAAGATTTATTAAAGCCTTAAGTAGGTTTTTACCCTATTTAGAAGAGCTCCATTAATAACAAATATCATAGCCAAGTGCATGCTGCTTCATACAACGTTCAGTTCCTCAAAAAAGTAGGTTTCAGTGAACTTTTTTTTTTTTTCCAGCCTAAATTAGAGCTCTCTGGCATGGCATTTTATCCTTTGGAGGACCTCAAATAGATAACAGTAAGGTAGTTGTAACCATTCTGCAATGCATAAAATCCAGTAACGTGAGGGAAATCAGTAACAGAAAATCATGCATAAACCCAAGAGAAAAAGAAAAGTAGATAACGTTAATAGCACTAATAATATTCAAGTGTTCAGGTAACTGGTACTCTAACAGGTATGAGAAGTTCAACACACTGTGTTTCAGTCTAAGTCCCTGCATATTCGTTACTATAGGAATGCTGATAATCTCAACTATTTCTGGGAAATACTAAGTAAAAAGATCGTGTTTGATGGTTGGACTGAGAAGTAAAGGGGAAATGGCCTTCATATACCTAATATCCTCAAAGAGTCACATGTGTTTCAACAAATGGGATGGGAAGTGAAACACCTAAAGTGTCTGGCATAAGAAATGACCACTTAAGACATTTTTCTTTTGTATCAGTAAGTGAGATTCAAATGAATAAATTCAGGTAGTAGGCTACAAATAGCTTCTAAAATAGAGTGCAGAGTACACTCCAAAAGTAGTGCCTCCTATTTTTTTTCTTCCATGGAAACTACAACAGATACAAACAGCATAAGAACACTATTTGACAGAGCAAGTTCTCAGATACAGAACAGTATTTCAGCATAGTCACCACCATTAGCTGTGCATTTTTACCAGCGCTGAACAAGAGCCTGTATGCTGCACTCATAAAAATCTGCGTGGCCATCTGGAACGTGGCTTCTTTCACATAACTGTTGCCATTGCTAAAATGCAACACTCACCGCTCACATCCACTTTCTAGTCTCCATAAATGTTTAGCAAGCATCAGTGAATGTTAATGGGTGCCATTTTTTTCCGCACAGATGAATTCCGTGACCCCCCATTGCTTCACATGCATGTCTGTGTCAGACACCATTTTGTCAGACTGCCCCTCTGCTGCCATCTGTCACATGGCAACAAAATATAACAGAATATTGGTGGGAAGCTTCAATTTCTAGTGCCCAGCCACCAACATCCACCTCTGACATTGTGAGCCAACATGATAAAAGAGGAGGCATTACTTTTGGAGCAACCCTCAGAGATATACGCAAGGAGAACTAGATGTCTAATACTCTGGCTGGAATAAACGGAATAAGAGACACTTAAACACCTAAAAAAAGCTTCCAGAAGTTACTTACTGCCAAATAATGTGTTTTGGTTGCAAATATGTTTTAGATTTTTGTAATTAAAGCACACTCTTTAACTCTTGTTGGCTAAGCTTTCAAAGATGTTATAATTAAGGCTGCCTGGGGGTGACAGGGAAGGTGAATAGAAACAGAACAGCAAAGTACAGAGGCAGCAAAGCAGAACGGAGTGGTGTGTGCAGGCAGCTGTGACACCGATCTGGGGCACACGATGTGCAGACCTGGCCAGGGCCAGCCTGGGGACTGCGGCTGCTGCGTGTTGGCTCCGGGAGGGAAGTTACTAGGTAATGAGTATGGCCACTTGGCAGCACTGGGCAAGCCCAAGGCATGAAGTACAGCGGCACTACTGCAGTTTTATCAAGTGAATAACGATTTTACAGCGTGACAGGGCAAGTCCTTGTGCCTTTGTTTCAGTGTTATTACACGGATGAGCAGTCAGAGAAACTGCTGCATGTCCTGAGATGGGCCGCTGGGCAAATCTAATAGGCAAAAGGGGAACTGCAGTGCTTCCAAGCCCAGAACTGAACTACTTCATTTTTTAACAAACCACCTCAAACTGCTGTTTAAATTCTATGATTCTATGCTGTTGGGTAAACAGCAGAGTTACTGTACCACAAGACTCTGGCTTTCTCATTGCAGCCCAATCCTGTAGGATGCTGAGCATTCTCAGCCCTCCCCCCCCTGTGATGCTGGTGGGAGTCAGCACTCTCTCAGTGCTCAGGTGCACTACAGGACTCATTTTAATAATTAATCTATTCCTTTTTTTCTAAGTGGTTAATCAAATACAAGTGCTTACACAAGAGCAGCCTCCATTCTAAGAATCTTCAGGGAATCAACTCTCCTTAAAGATATTTGTAGTAAAAGTCTAGCTTAAATTCTAGAAATGTTGTGGTATATTTATAAGCAAATGGTAGGAAATTTAAAATATGTTTATGTGAAATAAATGTTGAATAGGGGAACGTCTTAGGACCTCATGAAATCAGGATTTTTTTTTAGCTACGGACAACTACGTCTGTATATCTGTTTTACCCAGGGAAATCCCCAGGGGGCCACAGAGCTGCACAAGGTAGGTTTTGTTGTACACTTACAGCTGTGTTTAGAGGGAAGAGTATCTTTTCTTATAAAATCACCTGTGTTAAGGGTGAAGAGAATTTAGGACTCTGGAGTAACTTCTGGCCACATTATACCATTGGTAGGACTGTTAGATGGCAAAACTCCCATTGCCTCCAGTGTTGTCAAGACCTTTCCTCTACTTGATAGAGAGGGCTTCTCAAGGGATTCATTGGCAGCAGTGGACACCGTCACAAGTTTCACTCTGAGGATTAGCATTTGCATACTCCATGGATGCACACTGTGGTGTAGAGCAGAACAGACAAAGTTCCCTGCAGTTATGTTTTGGGGATCTGCAGTTCTGTTCCCAAGTTCATGGCTGTGGTGTGGGGGGTAAGATAGAGCAGGCACATAAAAAATAGTGCGCAGCTGTTTGGAGTGTTATTGGTTCAAGGATCAGATCTGACACACATCCAAAAGTCAGACAGCATTGGTCTGGATAATTTCCTCCTGTAAAGAAATTCACAGGAGAGAGAAAGCAATTGCAAATTCAAAAAAAATATCCCTCCCAGTGCTTTCTTAATCACCATGTCAACAACAATGAGGTTTTGCCTGGGCAGCTCTGTTCAATCAATTGCATATATTTTAGGAAAGCATGGATAAAACTTTGTGTAGTGTTAGACTACCTCTGCCCAGAACTAGGATAGCTCTGTAAATCTCTGCTGATTCCTTTCTCCCTCTGCCAAGACTTCAGTAGTGAAGGAAAACTGATCAACAGTGGGCATGAGTAGAGAGAAGGATGCTGCTGCTTTGACTTTCACTCCTAGCAGTTCTGGGACAACCAAAATAAGATTTTACCCATCCACAATTTGCAGAAGGAAATAATAGTGTTGTATACATATGAAAACATAAGAAAAAGTACCTACTAAATATTCTTAAGATAAGGATCCAGAAGGGCACTGAGAAACAATTTTGTCTATTGCCTAAGCAAATTACAAACGTCCCTGTTGATTATTGTATTTTGCAAACTAAGTAATAATATAAAAATGAACACATAGGTCCTAAAATGCGAAATGTTCCAAGCTGTTGAAGCTCTGTTATTAGCGCATTGCTTAGCAACTGCTACATTTAAAATAGACCCTTAATTCGCTGTTAAATGTACATATTTTACATACTGGAAAAGTAACATAATGTCCTATCCTCAAATAAATATGATGTTAGTGCTTCACACTGCATGAAACACTTTGTAAGTACAGATTGATAGTTATTTTTAGTTGAGCACTGAATTGAATGAAATACACAAAATTTAATAAAGCATGCAAAACATCTGCCTGCAAATAAAAATATTTGCACTCATGTTGAAGAGTTGTAGTTTCTTTCATAATTAATTACAATTAAATGGTAAGATACTGAGTGAAGTGATATATCATCATTTTGCCCCATCAAGGTAGCTGACAGCTGTCAAGTTTTGCAACTGAGAAATCTTTTTTTCCTTCCTTCCTCCCTCCTGTTTTTAAGCAAGACAAAAGAGCTCTTGAAAGCTCAGAGGGGAGTGGTGCTTTAATGGAGGCAGTTCAGTTAGTACTTGAACAACTTGCAAAATAAAAGAGACTGGGACAATAAGCATTCAAGAATATTTTCTCCAACAGTTTTTTGCTGAAAAAATGTCAGCTCATCAGCACTAAGATATTTACTGATTTAGATTATACTTTTCCCTGTTAACTTACTGACCAGCATCATTTTTCTGATTAAAACCAGAAAGGACATTCATTTCTGAACAATGAAAAATCCCTGTGAATAGAGTATTTATCAGGATGTAGAAGACATGGGCACAATTTTCTGTTGTACTTAATATTCAGACTATAATATGACCCTTAGTTCCTCCAGCCTCCATACCAGCTATTCTCCACTACTGCTCCATTAACCCTGCTGGCGCTGTTCCATGTCATATAAATAATTAAACATTCACTGGCAGGAAGACTTGGATCTCTCCCTCATCCCATAGTTCTACATCCAGGACTATCTAAAGACAATTATTGTTTTAACAATTGAGTAATTGCTTAATATGAGACCAAGGTTTTAATGCTCTTTCTAATACACAGGTATGAAAAAGGAATTGGTAACTTCACATATAATATTATTGTGTAAAAGATACACTCCAGCCTTTCAAAAGTTATTAAAACACTTTAAAGACCTTTTAAGGTTTTGTAGTGTTACAAAGAAAAGCTAGTATAAGAAAGAAGCAGCTAATTCTAAAGATTCAGACATACTAGTTCTGATTCTGTCTGAGCACTTTACATTCAAACTTCAAAAAATGAAGCCCCCAAATCATTCCCTTTTCCTTTCTTAGTCCCTGTCTCAATAATTGATGAAACCATCTATATGCTGATGTCAGATCTCAGAAAAAAGAATGAGAAAATTTCTCCCGCTGCTCTCTTAGGCATATACTTGAATTTTTTACATATATCATATTGAATTTGGCTCTTTCAAAAAATGTCTGAAGTTCAGAGCAGTTGTATCTGTATCAGTCTTTACAATGACCCTCATTATGAGTGTTTGAATTAATGAGCTTGTGATGGTCTGAATTCTGCCAGAGAGAGCAATACATTTCTGTCTCTCTGTCTGTCTGGCTAATGTCTGGGTAAAATGACAACATTCAATGGGTCATTATTATTTCAGACAGAGGAGAACCAAATTAAGCTATTAATGATACAACAGTTTAAGCTTCAAAATGAAAATGTATGCCATATTAATTGCATAAAATTGGACACAAGCTGGCAGTCAAACAGTCTGAATTTGTCGCCTAACTGATTTATCTCATTATCATGTCTCCCATGAATACACCTCCTCAAACGCTTTAGGTATACAACTGCAGTCTTATTTAGAAATAGAAAATATAACAAAAACATTAACAAAACTGCTCTAGGCTGTATTTGGGGGAAATATTTTCAACAATGCAGGATTAGAATTTTATGATTCTAAGATTTTAATACTTTCACTTGTTTAAAAATGAAAACACAGTTAAATTAGTTTATTTCAGACCCTGTCTCAGGGAATACATAATTTTCACGTAGACTTGCTCTTTATATATGAATACATGAATATTTCAAAGTTGTTCTTTTGCATACCTCCAGCTGTAGATTTAGACTCAATTTAATAACTAAGTCATTTTCTTTATATTTTTTGAACACTTATAGGAAGCTCTAAATAAATAAATAAATAATGGAATGGGGGTTTATATTTTTCATCAGGTTAAACAGCTTCTCACAGTCTTCTGAGTTCAATGTTATTTCTTATTGGATTGAAAAGCTAAATGTATACTGGCCTAAATATTTTTATTTAGCCTCCATTCAGCAGTGAAGGGCAGGAGGAATGAGCCGATACAGAACCATGGTTGACCTTAGCCATAAGCCCTATTCCAACTAGCAGGATAAGGGTCCAACTTGCTCCCAGTAAAATTAATTATTAAATACACTTCATCTTTTTCTAAGAAGCTCTGAAAAGATGTATTTACTTGGAAGATGGTAATGACATAAATCAGGCTGTTTGACGCATTCATTCTGGGTACATAAAGATTCTGACTTTGTAAGATCTCTTCTATGGTTTTCTTCCATAAAAGTAAACCTACCTTAGGCTGTACCTGGAGCCCTATGCAGGAGCACCAGATAAATATTTTTCCACTGGTAAACAGGTGTGAAATAGTTGTAGATTATATTTTAGCACTAATAAATTCAGTGAATGGAAGAACTACCAGGATGGAAGCAGCATCAACATTATGGCTGAGTTATTGAGTCTGAAAACATTTGCCATTTTGGAAGTAAAAATAGTTTGCGGAAAGCCATCTGGTACCTTCCATATCCCACCAGATCCTGTAAAGCATTTGTCTCTTTGCTTTTTAGAAGTAAATATGATTCTGTTGTGTGCGGATGCAGTCTCAAAATTTCATGTGGTCATACTCAAAGTCACAGAAAGCGCCAACTGTATCTCATCCAAGGAGAATATTCACACGTAATTGCTACTGTGAATATGAATTTATTTTTCTACATGCCTGCAACTAATGAATCAAAGGGCAGTAGGAGAGTGAAAGAAAATGCACTCTGAGTGACAAAATATGCAATATGTATATAGTCAGTATATATAATAAATATTATTGAGAAAGTACAGAAGACACCAGCAGTCTGTGTTAACTTTCTTAAGCAAACCTTTGAGTCCTATCAATGAACTCAGGGTGAGTATGTATATTGATGGTAATTGTGCTTATATAAAGACAACATGATCACTGAAAACACAGAAGCTGGAGATACATGTATACATTAAAACAGTGGAACGAGTTTGTTTCTACGTAATGACGTGAGAGAAAATAATGTTAATTTTGTATGCTACGGCTCCCTGTCTTCAGGTATTTCAAAGGACTTTAGAACATGGACTTTGATGACAGCTTTGTAGGACAGTGGGAAGGATGAAAAAAAAACCTCTTTCCCTTGCAGATCCTGGCCTTGCTGAGAAATTTCATCTATTCGTATGGCAATATAGAAGCTATGGCTTGGAGATTAAGGCTCATCCTGCCTATAGAACAGTGAGTACATTCAGACTCAGTGATTATTTAGCACAGCAGGTATAGCTGGTTGCTGAACAATGCTACAGTTTGAAATAATCTGTTTTAAGCAAAGTTGCAGACTCAGTCTCTAATGCCACAGTATAATTAATTATTTCCACTTTTCCACAATGGCATAAGAAATGCAATGGAAACGCATTTCACTGAAGCCACAGAGACACTAATGAAAAAGGACTATTATTTTTTCATAAAGAGTAATAAAGCCGTTGCTAGTCCCAGTAGGAAATTTATTTCCACTAAAAAGGCAGACTGAGGAACAAGAATAGATTAAAAAAAAATGTTTTAAACGGCTATTTTCTGAAAAATGTACACTAAAAAGTACAGAGCATACTTTCCTCATCCAGCTAACAAACATAACGAGGTATTTGTCTCAAATAACCCCTAGGAAAACAAAAGAAAATTTACACAGAATTTTCCAAAGTATAAATATTCAGTGAAATGGTGAGATGTTGTGTATGATTTGTTATGATGAAGGCCAGAGGTCAAACAACTTCTTCAGTAATACTCTGCAGAATTTGAAAATATATCAAGAGTAATGAACACAACCTTCTTCATTGAGAATGGGAATAATAGTGTGAAGAAGCCCAAGGATGCAGTGTACCTCATTACATTAGTGTGGAGTGATTGGCTCTGGGGAGGCTTTTCTTTTTTTATTTTTTGTTTAAATGGGAACAATGGACTGTCAGATCATGCTCAATATTGAAGTCTGGGAAAATGTTAAACTTTTCTCTTTGAATATTTACTTCTCTACATGAAAAATGTTCAATTTGAATGGCCTAGATTAGAGTATGAAGTACATGAAATTTGTGAGTATTTCAGAAAAAAGCAGAGTAATGGATTTGCCAGGAAATTTTTCTGCTTTGATTGCAGCAGTATCATGAATCCTGAATCAACTTAAATGTACAGAACAGAATGAGCATTAGAGCTGTCCAATAAGATTTGATGAATGCACTTTTCCATTAATTTTACCTTTTTGTTGAATAAATTATTTGACAAATAATAGTAAAATTCATCAAATAAATTATCGGGTGAATGTATTTTTTAAGTAATTGACTAGCTCTAATGAATATGCAGGCAGTTCCTTAATGAAAAGCATTACTCTACTGTTAGCCTGCTTTCATCACTCACATGTCACTATTTTTGTATTTTGCAACTGCAATCTGTATATTCTATTCATTTACCCATTCATTTATACATGGGAAGTTCAAAACAGTATGGTTAATTAATCACTGCAATTCTTTGAATAATTTTGCTTGAAAGTTGATTATTCATTGCATTTATTGTATACAGGAATGCATAATAAAAAGAATCTAGTTTTCTGAAGACACTTCTCCCAAGAACTATTCTTGGTTTGTATGTTCCAAGTCAACAAGAATGCTCTGCAAATTGCAGGGTCCATTTATAAGTCATTTCTGTAGTTGCAAACACTACAATTACCAATTGTTTCAAGAAACTGGAGCTTGAAGCTGAGCCAGACACCTTCAAAGTCACTGAAAACACACATTAGTGTAGTAAAACAATGAGAAACATATAGGAGCTACTCCTTCACTGCACAGTGCCAGGATGTTTTGATAGAAGCTGCAGGCAGGATTATTTGGATGGTGTGTAATTTTGGAAATTTTCCAATCTTGAATAGCAAGTCTGTATTTTGGCATTACAGAAGTAGTCTCAACAGTAATACTGATAGATTTATACTGTTAAATGACAAATTACACCTGTTAACGTTACATCACATTTCTGAGTCCTGGAACCTCACAGAAGTATGCCATTTATTGTGGCAGTAACAATGGGTAGAATAATCAAGCCTGAGCAACTCTGTGCCTATTGCAGAGCTGCAAATCATATTAGCCCATGTCCTCTTAAACTTGCTGCATAAGGTTCATTTGAACAGATTTAATGGGAGAACGTTGTTGGAGAGGGGCATATCAAAACAGTCCTCTGTAGTTACACTTGGAGTTGGAGGAATTTGCTTCCAAATTTTCCTTCTAATGGCTTGTAGACTTTGGGTAAATACAGTATTAATAGTCTTTTCACACCATTACAAAGCAGCCTAATTTCTATGACCATCTGAAAATCTATGCTATTGCTGTTCCTCGCTTTAGGTATATGTGGAAGGAAATAACCTATGTTTGTGGTGTTTGAAAGATGAATTTCTCAAAAGTGTCAGTGATGTGGAGGAAAGCCCTTACCTGGGTTTGCTTCCAGTCAAGACAGAACACACTATCATGTTAGAGGTGGGAGAAGCCCTGTAGAAGGCTCTGTACAATGGCAAGGAGTCTGTTCTTGGCTAACATTACACTCTCATTAAAACGGCACCTGCATTGTCCTGCAGAAAAATGCTTATTTCCATTCTACACACTTCTATTACAGAGAGATTATTATTGTAAGAGTGTATTACAAAAGAAAAGAGAATGTTCTAGGGATTTTTTTTTTCATTTTCCTACCTTTTATCTCTGGAGATTATATTTGTATTTGCCTCAATCAGGCACAGGTTGTGGTTTGTGGGAGTGTTTGTCCCTTAAAGCTTGTGATAAATTCACTTTTCTATTAAAAAGTTTAAATGCTTGTTATAAATAATTTCTCCACTCTTGTATGCTTTGATCTAATCTACTGCATAGTTTTAGCTAAAATGGTTGTGGTTCTAAAGATTACAAGTATTAGGAGAAAGAAATAAGTTGTGAAAATTATCTTCAGCTTGCAGCTTGCTTTACAAAGGTTTAAAGTACGCTTTCTTTGCTAACTCCATCTAAAGAGCTTCTGACCCACTCCTTTTTATGTACAGTCACCAATCTAATAATAATAATAATAATTTTTAGGTGGGATCAATAAGGCCATTGCTTTACACTTAAGAATTCTAATAGAATCATAATGTTAATAAGCAAACACCTTCAGAAGTTGTGCTACTGCCTAGGCATCAGAGGAGAACTTAGTTTATACTTCAGATAAACACTTGAGCTCCTTATGTTTCTCTATATTACTTCAGTTTTAAAATGCGAGGATGCATTTGAAACAATGTGCCTAGGGACAGAAAACCCACTGGTACAGAATCAGTTCTGTTCTTCATCATTTACATGCTGTCTCAAAGGTATATTACAGTATAATTCAAACCATAAATTTCCTGAGGTTCACAGAATTCACAGAGTGAAATGCACCATTTGTGTATGTGGGCTTTTGTGCTGACAATTAGTTTTATTTTTTATGTGCAAGAATCAGATTTGTGATAAGCGACCCTCCAGAGCTTTTGTATTGAAACATTACAAGCTGTCTTGGAAAATCCACTGAATCATTTCATTAGCAGATGAATCTCAGAATTAAAGGTGAGCTTGAAGGTGCAAGAGTTTGTAGGTTTCTGTATGAGGGTTAATGGTGATCTATCTGGTTATTCCAGAACCAAGAGTAACATTATTATCTTTTTTTTGTTCGTTTTTTCTGTTTATTTAATTAACTAGAGGGGAGGTAGATATATTGAAAAGAGATAGACATCTTAATTATAAGAACTTCTTGATTGCTGCTACCTTGGGAAGTATTTAGAATTTGTTACAGTGCCCATGCAGTGCACACAACAGGGAAGGCTGGACAGTGGAAAGCAAAGTAATGGATCAAGTATGTGATCCATGAAACACACAGACTTCATCTCCTTAAGTTAATGGCTTTTTTTTTTTTTTTTTGCATAACGTTTCCCATATTTTTCACAGAGAGAATCAACTGCTACCAGCTCCCATTTGTCTTTTACTTCACAGGTGTTGCCTGCTGCAAGATGTAGAGTGCTCAAGTAAACACAAAGGAGCTCAAAACCCAGCTTTCTGTATGTGCCTCTGCAGTCAGCTTGCATTGAAGGCACCACAGATCTGCTGTGTCTGTACTGTGTGCATGATGTCCTGCATCCGGCACAGCTCAGCTGGAGATTAAAACAAAGTTGTAGATGCATACATTTGAGCTGTTTTGTATATTTTGACAACATAGCTTTCTTATACTGACTGCACAGTCATACATCCCTGCCCATAAATCTTCACCTGAAGGCAGGTGAGCACAGGAAGAAAAGCAGCAGGAAAAAATCTCAGCCCTGCAAGCTGCCTTCCTGAAAGGTTGAGATAAGGTCCAAATAGGACAAAGGAAGTTGCCAACTCAAACTTAAGAACTGTAAGAATTTCCAATAAAGGCTGGGCTTTCCCCCAAGGATTTTCTTTAACTGAATTGACCTGCAAATACGATCTGATGTCAGGGACATGGAACAGAGGGAGCTGCAGTACCATGCCTCTCTGGAATTTTGCCATGCTTAACAGGTAAAGTGGGGGTCATCACCTGGGTTTCACCTGGAATGTTGTTCCCAGTCTGTCTCCAGTATACAACAGGAACTTGAGATGGAATTGGGCCAGAGTTATACTTAATATTTTATTCATCTTTGAAATGGCTAATGCATTGAAATAAAACTGTTTTAACTATCATCTTGTATGTGTTAGGCCCTGTCACTTTCTTTTACAAATCCTCACATTTATCACCATCAGCCTAAAAAGCAAGGAAGGGTTATTACTGACTTGACCATAGATGTCACGAGGCCTCACTGTTGCACCTTCTCTTTCTGTTAGCTCCAGCTATTGCCTGATCACTGTCTACCTAGTCGCACACAATAATGCCCCATTACAGTTGGAATGGTTTGTTAAACTTTATAGCACTTAGAAATGCTCTTGAGGCACCAAAATGTTTTGATTCAGAATGGAACATATAATACCTGCCAAATTTGCAGGTTTGAAACCACTTCCAGTAAGAATTAAAAAAGGCCCTCTTCACAGCTGAAATAGGGCTATCAATACTTGACTTGTCTGCCCATGTGAAATAGCGGGTTCTTTTCTCTGACGTCGCAATTTAGTTTAAAATAGCTTTGATGATGACAGGGTACATGTGAGTGATAAGACCATAAAGATGACAGTCTAATCTTACAAAGATGACCGATCACTGATAAGAGATTAAGTCACACAACATTTGAAAAACCAGATTATCTGTCTGCTAGGATGGTGTATGTGTACACCTCCTGCCGAGCCATGCTGAGATGCCAATGACATACAAAGATACTACTTCTTACAAACTAGAAATGCTTTTCTCAAACCATTGGGTTGAAAGAAAGAAAATAAGTGAGAAAAAAAAAGCTCTAGTCCTGTAGTGAGCTTTTTTTTTTTTTGTCCAACATTCATTTTTCAGGTTAGTAAAGTATTTAGATGTACAGCATATAAATAATTTAGAGACACTATAAAAGGATCTAAATTAGCCAATTCTGTCCTATAATTAGCACTCACAGCTATGTTGGCAATGGGTGGGTGATTATTAAACACCTTTTATTATCAGTTTTATGTACTACAATAAAAATGAAAATTATACTTACAAGAATTATTAGACATGCTGGTCCTATAAAACTCCATATAAAATTATTCTTTGTGCTGAGCCAACATCTGAAAAGTAAACAGCACAAAACATCTTGAAATGTGTGAGGCTATTGTGACTATTGCATCCACATGTATGTTGATTTGAACACAAAAACAGCAACTTACACTTCCGTGGTACCATAGTACTTGTATCCCAGTGCAGCAGAGATGCCAACTACCACAGCTGGACTGACATAGCCAAAGACATAGAAATTCTTGTGCAAGAAGCCCTTGTTATAGATGACTCCCACAACTATAAGGTAGAGGTGAATGCCTTCAATGCACATCCATGCAAAAGCAGCTAAAAGGAAATAATGGAGTAATCCAGCAGTAATTGAACAGACGAGCTAGAAATTCAACCAGAGAAAGCAAGAGTCACAATTCTATTAATATATCTCTGTTAATATTATAGCACATGCACAGCAACCTAGCAATACTCAGACAGTACAGCAGCACAGATGTAAGGCTGATTGACAAGATCTTGGCCTGTACCCACAAGCACACTTGTTCATTAGCATTTTCAGTAACAACTGCTAAAATAAGAAGATGACATTCAACTTTTAAAATCAATGCGTGTCTTTCCAGAAAAACTGCATTAACAGTTTGACAAGGTTGATCCCATTGCAATACCCAAGTATCACAGTTACATAATTTGTTGATCTAGACAAAACCTATTTTTGTGATTTTTGTAACAATGCAAATAAGCTTCATGAGCAATTATTTCTAAAGAAACTTTTTACTATTAAAAGTTCATAAGATGATATTCCTCAGTCAATATTGTAGTGCAGCCTCAGGGACTGGAGTTCATGTTTTTTTCAGGTAATTTTAAATTCTATTTAGCAATTTGTGGTAGGGCTTTCTTGATAATTTATGCATGATTTAATTTCCTAAAGCTATTCTGAGATGCAAGAATCAACAGTCCTAATTGTATGAAAAGCGACAGGGATTGGTCAAGACCTCACTTTTAGAAAGCAAAAGTCCTCTAGCCAATGTCTTTAATGACCCCTTGGGACTGCAGCTCTGACCTGGCTTTTAGGAAAAATTGTCATTCATAGAGAGCCACCAAAACTGCTTTATGCAGCATTCAAAGCAGATGTGAAAATGTCAAACACACTGAGATAATGTTCAGTTAAAGTGAGAAAGTTTGAATGAAACTCATGGACCAAATTCAACTTGCATCAGCTCAGATGACAGTTCTACTGCTATAGTTAACAGCAAGTCCAGGTGATCATTTTTTATCTCACACTGACTAAGAAGTCAGTGTCACTAGATTATACTGGTAAATACAGTAGAAAATACTGGAAGTAATGGAAGATGGTATCTCATACTGTATATTTTCTTTACACCACAAAATCAAGACACAAGTGAAAACTACTCACCTTATTATTGTTCATATTAATTCCAATCAGGAAAATAAGTTCCGCCAGGAAAAGGCTGCAGCAGAGGTTTTTGTGAATTGTCGTTCTAGTGCTTTGAATTTCACTGAAGAACCAGAATGTAAAAATGCACATGGAGAGGCAAATCAACGAAATAATTATTCCTAGCTGAGTGATTCTTGTAAGAATGTTATAATTTGTAACACCCTGGGGGAAAATTATAATATAATATTAAAAAGAATAGCTTTGTATGTTCTCAAGAAAGACCACATTCTATTAATACAGTTTTTTTCTTATTTTGAACAAAATATTAACAAAAAATGTTTGCAGTTTCAGTGCAAATTCACATTTTTAAGATTATGCAAAACACTGTTTGTTTGTTCATTTTGTTTTCAGGGGAGGAAGATATAACTCTAAAGGAAATTAGTAATGAACTGTATATTTTACTGTTTTTCCATTTTCTGGTATTTCTTAGCCAAGCTTTATTAACATCAGTATCTCATAATATGGTTTAAAAATCATATCATTTTAGTGAATGACAAACACACTGGCAGTAGAACATATATTAATATGACATGAACATTTTCTAATATAAAAGGACTTATCACAGCAGTGACTTAGATAAGCAAAATTGAATAACCGTCTTACTGAATTTACAACATGATCAAAACAAGACTCTGAAATAACAATCATTTCAAACAAATGCTATTCCAGATATGTAACAGGAATGTTCTCTAAAGAAACACAGGCTATTTTAATATTGGTTGTGAATATTTTTGTATAGGAACAAGGTTACATTTGCTGCTTGATATTCACACAAAGAATCTCTGAAATACATGACTGCGCATCAGCATAAGGATAGCATTCAGCTAACCAGAAAATGCATTGAAATATTTTTTTTCCCTAAATAAAGGACCAGAGATTATCCTCCTCCCATTCTTCCTTTTCCAAATAACCATATAAGTACCTGCAAAGGCCTTAAATGTGAACTGACGACTTAGGATGCTATTTAGCAAGCTGGAAACAGCCTCTATCAGCATGAATTTCACAGTGTGAGAGTTCTATCTCAATACAGTATATTCATGCTAATATTCTGCTTGCTGTCAGTTCTGATACCATATAAAGGTGCTTTCTGAGACAGGATCCAAGCTCCTGCAGATCCCTGTGTGGACTCACAATTTTGTTATAGTTGTGAGTGTCCATGTTTGATAGTCATGAACTTCCTTTTATTGTTGATGATGCTCCTTTGATATGCTACCGCAAACTCTCAAGAGAGCATTTAAAAGAGATTTTTAGATACCAAGGTTAGACAAATGGGTTGCAAACCTTTGCTCAAGAGAAACGGTGGTCCATGTGGTTACTGACCACTAATGAAAGCCAGTTAAATCCCATGGCAGTCTTAAAGTGCGATTTAAAATTAAAAGCAGTGCACCAAAAATAAGCACAACAGGCTGTGTATTTGAAACAAGATCCTTTGCTGCATCACTACTCTCTAATACTGCAGAAAGGGCACACAGATTCAAACACATAAGGGAAAAAATTTGTTTGCCCAGTACACAATAAATCGTGTGTTTGCTAAAGGCAAAAAAAGTACATAAATTGCACTGCAATAAAAATATAACAAATGAAGGTGAAAGAAAGTATTGGATAAAAAAAATAAATTAAAAGAGCACTTACAACAGAGCCACCTGAGGACATCAGAACTGCAAAATGAGTCAGATGATTGCATTTGCATGAGATATGAGTGGAATTGGAATGCATCAGCTCACAGCCTTCTGTAGCCCAGTTGCCATTCATTGTGTCAGCTGAATAGTTCCAAAACGCACATTTAATATCTTTATCTGCAGTCTGGAACAGAAACAAGATGTTTTACTGATGGCAAAAGGCAGGATATTTCCCATCAAGAGACCTTTCTTACATTACCCACCGCAATTCATTAAAATTTGCATGTTTCCATTGGAAGGCTGGGAAACAAAACAGCACATTGGTAAGGCTTATTCCAAGCAATTAAAATGTGGCTTGGAATGGAAGCACTTTATTCACACAGTTAGCACTCCACCAAACATGAAGGCTAATCAGATTACTGAACCCATTTGGCACTTACCAGCGTTAGAATCTTTACCTACTGGAAACACTGTTATATATACCCCTGCACCTGCTGAACATGGACTAAACCCCAAGGTTACAGTCACATTGCTTGTCCTGCTTGTAGTCCCTTTTATAAAGGCAACTCAAAATCTGAAACTTATTCCATGTATTTCACAAAGCTGTCTGGGAGAAAGTCAGGGTCATATCAAACCTGGTATATCAAGTGTGATGACAGCAATGAATAAGACCATTAATATTATTTATTACTGATAGTGCGTACAAACACTAGTCAAAGATCAGCTCTCCACTGTACTAGATTCTGTATAAATATATGCAAATTTATAGAAAGCTGATCTCTATCTCAAATATTAAAGGCAGTAACAAATTTGAAACCTGGATAATCAAGGTTAATGCCTCACTCTTCTCCCGCCACCCTGCACAGATTCATTTTCTTGTTGCCATGTGATACATAAGATGATTCTTCACATACAATTGAAGCCAGCAAAATCTATGTAAAACAAAAGCTCTCAATATAGAAAAATATATTCAGGTGCGCTATATTATAGGTTCTTCTATTACCTCTTTTGTAATTGTTAAATTTTTGCATTAATCTTGAAGCTTTTTTTTGTTCCACAATATATATATAACTATCTGAAAAACCTTCAAGAAAAATAAAAACCTAATTACAGAACAATCAGGAATCAGTAACATTGGTTCAGGCAATTGCATTTTATTCATACTGAAGCCAAAGAAAGATGGCGTTGCTGCCCTTACTTTAGTCTAGTAGAACTTTCCAGCAGTATCATATTCAGCAGTGAGGACGATACATTTGAGATCATCATTTATTTCTCTGATACAAATAAACTCACAGTAGCAAACAACAGTTATACCTGAATATATCATACACTGCAGAAACAGTTACATCACACACAATAATTAGCTACTGCTTTGTTTCAAAGTTGTTAATAAAAAAAAATCTTACCTTGGCATACTTTAGCGTAAATGTTATTTTCTCGAGTTCATAGAGCGTAGGTGGATTTGAGCTAATTGCAACAGCTATAACTGATGAGCTTACTGTATGTCTCTGCTCTGAACCATCTTTCGAGGAGTGGTTTTTAGGTGATGAAAGCAAAGAACCAATATTGCTATACCGCAGAAACACAACTGCAACAGTGCCTATCAATCAAACAGACCATGTTTAGTAGTTTGAGGTTTTTTTTATAGAAGAACAAAATTGGAGACATTAAGGAAACAATAAACAATAGACATCATTACTGTTATTGCATAAAATATGCAAAACAGATGGAACCTTTGTGGAATACTTATAAAAATGTTTTAGTGACAATGAAATATAGCTGTATTTAAAACAATGTAACTGCCATTAGAATTAAAAATGTGTGTTCATGTTGGAAATTCTAATTAAATGCATGCATATCTTTTTTTTTTTTTCAAACTAATATATGCATGCTGCAGTTCTGCAGTTGGCTGCACATGTGGTATCAGGTCTCATAAACCAAAACAGCTCAGACGTGGGCCTCTCTAAAGCATGTGGCTTGATTTGTCTTCCATTACAGTGGAGACAAGGGGAAAGTGCGTTGGAAAAAAAAATCAAAAGTATTTTGAAATGTAGTACTGACCAGAAAAGTAACACTTTTCTTCCCTGTACCACAATAAACAAAATTTTGAATGCTGATAGGTATTTGGCTCAGATTAGCTGGAAGATTAAGACTTAAAAGCATTTTTTGGTGTGTTCATTGGTTTAGGTGCATTAATTCTGTAGCTTTTTAACCGCATTCATTTAATTTTAGTGCTGGACTATTGCTAGTTATAAGATATTTCTATAACACTCTGAGGTCCAAGCCAAATTCAGGACCCTTTTGGTTTTGGTCCTGGGGAAAACGTGTTCTTGCATTAATGAGCTACTCTCTAAATAGAAAAGATGCATTAACTTTTGGTGTGAAACAGAACTGGGGGCTGATCCAAAGTCAAGGAGCTTAGAAAGGGATAAAGTTCAGGTCTCTGGTACCAATAACCAGCATTAATGCTTACTGGTCCTCCCTGTGAGATTGTCATTGTGGAAATAATGGTATAAAAACCAGTGTTGAGACAAGAAAGGGTTGGTGAGATGGCAATAAAAATGCCTTGCCTCTGTAGTTAACAAGGCTGCAGCTCAGTCTTAGTACACTGCACATTTGCTTGTTTACTCGTGGGTACAATCTATTCAAGGAGTTTAACACCCCTGCTCTCTAATCATCATCTCCTACCATTGGGTTGAGATTCCTCTTTCTTCTTTGGAGAGATCTTGATGTAGTCTCCTTCTGTGTATACATGTGGGTGAATGTGTTTCATGTGGTGTGAATCAAAAGCAAAAACCTTCAGTGCTGCAAAAGAAGAAAAATAGTGTAAAAATCACAGCTCCATTATGGTCTAGGCTAATTTACAATTGGATTAATAAATGTGCTATTGAATTGTATAATTACTGTGAATTTTAAGTATATATAATCATGCCAAATATTTCAAGAAAAAATTCTATTAATATAGCATGTTTGCTTAGACTTCTAGATTTTGTTATTTTTGTGCATACATTTTGCTTTCATACTTTTTACACTTTCCATGAGAAATATAGTCTTTTATTTACCTTGCATTAAATTAGGCACTGGAAAGAATAATGTAGGTTACTTTAGGAAGAGCTATTGCTTTATTAAAAATGCATTTCTGAAAGGGACCACAAATCACAATTATAAAAAGCAAAACATAAAATTCTCTTCTGAATAGTAACTTTTGATAAAAGCCAATTTTTGAAATGTATATATATTTTATAGTTATCTATCCATACTACCAAATGCACGTTGCGTAAAATAATGATGTGTCTTGTCAAGAAGAAAACAAACAAGCATCACCCCTCAGAATGGAAACTGCATTAGAGGACACAGAGTTCTTTACTCAGTTCATTATAGTGCTCAGTTTCTGTCACCCATGATGGGAACAAAAAAGTCAAACAGGTCTTTTATAGAAAACAGAGCTAAACAACAATGAACAAATCTAAAACTTGACTGATGGAGGAGTATCACTAAGCTAGACCATCTGCATTGCTTATAGCACAGCACACAAAAATAATATGAGCTATTCAATAGACCAGCTGTCAGAAAATGTTTGTCAGGACATAAGAAACTTTTTTTTTTTTTTTTTGTCAATGGAGTTCTGAAAAGCATATAGTTCAGGATCTTGCAGTATAAAAAGTGTTAGAGAGAGGTAGTGCTGTAGGTCCCAAAATATGCGTCTGGGGTATGTATGAGTCTCCTAGAAAGCGTATCAATGCTGAGAAACAGTAGCAAATAATTATAGTATTTGTGGTGGGTTTGGAAAATGACTTCACAGAACTATTTTGGAACAAAAGCAAGCCAGAAAATGATCAACTTTTTTTTTTTTTTTTTTTTTTTTAATGTAGACATTCCTTTCCATTTCCCTAATTAGCTTCTCTTAGTCACCTTGGTTGACTGGTATCTACAGTACCACCAGAAGGTGCACTGACCCCTCTATTCTCTCCATCTTAATGGACTCAGCTTCACGGTCATGAGAGCCTGAGCCTCCAGACTGGGTAGTGGATGAAGATGGGCTCTACAAGTTGTTGCCAGCAGCATTCTGGATCTGCTGCAGATCCAACTGAACTAAAATAAATCTTTTTCTGTAGAATTTATGTCACAGAACAAATCTCTTCCTATATATATATATATATATATGCACACACACTTTTTTTTTTTTTTCAGAAATGTTTGCTAATTTAGTTAGCTTTAGATAGGAGAGGTGAAAGTATAGAAATCTGGTCAGATCCAGTTTGGGTACACTCCAAAAAACAAAAATGCATGAGTGACCGTTGCCAAAGGAATCAACAACATTTGATTACAGATTTTCAGAAGGGCTGGTATTAGCCTTACTTTGCTTCTTATTCTGTAATAAAAGTAAAGCTCCTATAATCACCCAAAAATAGGTAAGTGTTGATATGAAGATGTCAATAGGCAAGAAGGTTGGAGAGCAAATTAATAGTTGAGATTACCCAATTCTCCTCTGAAATTTCTCTTGAAATAGAAATTTTAAAAAAATAAGGTCACACAAGGTCTAACTTTCGTTCTTTATTCCAACTTTATTTACATTAATTTCACTGAACCAAAAAGAGCCTTAAATCTTTAAAAAGCAAATTCAACTTTTGCTAGTTTCTGTGAATGTAAGATATACAGGATATTTTTGCACATATAAGATAAATCCAGATTCACTACAGATGTGTAACTATAATGGGAATTTGAAAGAGAATCTGAAAGGACAGTTAACCTCAGCCTCTCAAGTGCTTTTCTGTGCTCAAATGTTCAGTCTGAAAATTATGACACCTACATCAGAAGTTGGGTGTTAGTTATAAAACTCATACAAATTAACACCTGAGTGTTTCATATAACAACATTTCTAATCTCTATAATTGTGCTGAAAAACTCCACAGTGAAATTCTCATCTAAAATATACCTTAGATTAATTTTCTTTATCTTACCTATGTCACTTGCATTAGCATCTAGCTGTGTTGTCTTTTTGAAGTTTTGTGACATGAGAAGTGTTGCTTGTTCTGCAGTATGCAACAGCTTAGTCAGGCTCTGTCTTTGGTTATCAACAGGAAGTGCTTCCCAGACAGTGATTTTATCTTTTTGTAAAAAATTGTTCACAGTGTTAACCAAGACCTGTAAAAAAAAAAGGATAATTTAAAGCCCAAGACTCATACACTACTTGTAAAGAGAAAAGCACAGCTTTAAGTCTTGATCAGCTCACATTAATGGTTGTGTTACGGAGAGCTTCATTGTCAGGAACTGAGTACTGCATGGTATTGAGAGATGAATAAGATAATGCTTCGACATATGAAATCACATCTACAGGTAACAGTGGTCCCAGAGTATTCCTATTGATTTCTTGCAGCATCTCCAGGGGTGTTTTTAAATGACTAATCTGAAAAACACAGGAGCTCACATATTAATGAGACAAATAAAGCCATATTTCTATGAAAGAACATAAACCCAATGCTAATAACTGATTTCTGCGAATGAAAATGAACAGGAGGGCATAAAAAGAGGCACTACTTAAATCAAGAGTTTAATGTATAAAGCCATGGTTTTACTAAGAAAAAAAGAGTTATGACTGGCATAGCATTAACGAGGATGGTAAAAATAAAAATAATGTCCATCATAACACACTTTTTTTATTTAATCTCAACTACAGGTCAGTTTTATTTAGCATAATATTCCAGAATAGACTAGTAAGTGTGCAGAAATAATTCAATATCAATTAATATGATAACTAGGAAGAATCTTTTCAGTTTAGCTAAAGAAGTGGGAGCAAATGGGCAGTGTTTGTGTATTTTGTTATGCTTTATTCCAAATGCAGATTATAAAACATGCAGTTTAGTGGGACTAAGTTTATGAGGTACTAAAAGGTACTTTCATAAAACAGTGAGTTTAAAAAGTAATAGGTTTAAAGGGGAGATGTAGATTAAAATTGCAGTATCATGTTTGAATGAGAAAAGAATTCATACTCTACAATACTGAAATCTAATGAGATGTTATCAATCCAAGAACTCTTAACATGGGATTTGGTAGGACCTGTAGTCTCTGTTGAGTAGATTTTGTGGAATGTTTGTCTTTTATTGCCTCTGAACAGATGGAGAACAAAGGCTAAAAAATAGGCTAAAATCTTGTATACATGAAACTAAGAAATTATTTTGACTTCAGTATGAACATATATTAAAAAAAAAATCTCACAGAAAGATCCCAGTGTTAGCATTCACCATGTCTTTGCAAGTAAACACTGGAAGCATGTTAAAATAACATACTGTGCGCTGCAGATTAAAAAAGAAATCATTTTAAGAAAACAGTCAAATAAAAGCTTTTAGTTTAATTCTGGTAACTTGGTCAAATTGCTTAATATAAAATGCAAATGTATACAATTGGTTTTATTTTATTCATGCTTATGTTTCATTTATCCTTTTAAATCAGACATAATTATAGTTGTAGACTAATTAATTCATTATTTATTCACTTTTATTTGCATCAGGAAATCTTGGTTTCAGCTGAGAAAAATCTAGGGTCCTGAGTCTGAGTCTATAAAGTCTTTGCCACTTTACACATTAAGTTTTAAGAAGCATATACACTAGCACACCAGGATGTTATAGCTCTTTGGTGGACAACAGGCTGGTGATGAGCCAGCAGTGTGCACTGGTGGCCAAGAAGGCCAAAGGGGTCCTGGGGTGCATTAAAAGGAACGGGGCCAGCAGGTCAACGAAGGTGATCCTCTCCCTATACTCTACCAGGCCTCACCTGAGTACTGTATCCAGTTCTGGGCTCCCCAGTACAAAAGAGACAGGGATCTCCTGGAGAGAGTCCAGCAGTGGGCCACAAAGATGATAAAGGGCCTGGAGGATTTCCTACAACAGAAGGCTGAGTGACAGGGTCTGTTCAGCCTAGAGAAGGGAAGACTCAGAGCTGATCTAATTAATGTTTATAAATATCTGAAGTGTGGGAGTCAAAGGGATGTGGCCAACTTCTTTTCAGTTATCTGTGGGGACAGGACAAGGGGAAACAGCCATAAACTTGAGCATAGAAGTTCTGCACCAATATGCAAAGGAACTTCTTCACAGTGCGGGTGATGGAGCACTGGAATAGGTTGCTCAGAGAGGATGTGGATTCTTCTTCTCTGGAGATATTCAAGACCTGCCTGGATGCTCATGGTGTGCAGCGTGCTGTAGGGAGCCTGCTTTGCAGGGTGATTGAACTAGATGATCTCTAGAGGTCCTTTCCAACCACTAGAGTTCTGTGATTCAATTTATTATTTTGTCACTTGCTGACATTACTTTTGTGAGCTATCTAGCTGCCTTCCACTCTGAACAAGCAAATAATTGTACATCAGCACATAAAGCAATGTATAACTTCAGAAATTGCAGAAGGAGTTGAATGATTATCAGACTTCTCAATTTTTCGTGCATCCTGACTCACATTGCCAGAAACAGAACATATAGATTCCCAGCAAATTATTACCGTGATTTAAACATGTAACCCACTTCAAATAATTTTAAATTATTTAAAAGATTTCAGTAAACGTGTTTAAGTTCAATTCTATGCTTCAAGCATTTGTTAAAAGCTTCTTAAGAACGATTCTAATTGCTGTAACAGTTTCAGACAGAAAAATTAAAAGATTTGCAAATTAATCTGTAAGCCAGTGCTACTTACTTCTGCTAAAGTTTTATTAACATGTTCAGTTACACAGTCTTTGTATAACTCACACTTAGTCTCTGGATTTTCTGAAAATTAAAACAAAACAAATTATGTATTGCAGTTCAATTGATATTCAATATACACTCATTGTAAGGGCTCTTATCTCAGTAGTTCCCCAAACCACTGGCATCCTCAACCTGCGCACATGCACCCCAGTCTCAAATTTCAAGCCCCAAGGCTTGGTCTTGGCCACAGCTGCTGCTTACACAACACCAAAGCAGCAATGGGCTGTATCCTGAGCTTTGGCTTAACTCTAGGAGAAAGTCTGTCCCCTTTCCTTGGGACTCCCACCCACAGGAAAAGTTAAAAAATAGCTTGAATTTACAGAGAAACACAGATCTGATGACTGAGAGGAGGCATCCATTATTTCAACTGGGTTTCAACACTGTCTAGTGAAAATATATTTATAAAAGGATTCTATTCTCAGGAAATGTAGATGCGAGTGCCTTGCCCCTTTTTTATGTCTTGCTGATTAATCTAACTGAAGATAAAGAGGCACCGGTGGATTTCTTAGAAGATGTAGCTCTATAATAACACATAAACCTTTATAATATCATGTACCTTGGCAGGAAGTGCCATCATTTGGCTTAAACTGCAATTTTCCTGTGGATGGTTGATAACCTTCCTTACAGGAGCAGTTAAACCCTCCATCCACGTTTTCACATTTTGCATGATCTCCACAGGCAACAGTTCCTTCGTTGCTGCACTCATCTACATCTGCAAATATCGTGAGAAATTGAATTTTTTATTAAGTATTTACAGACTAACACCTTGCTGCTTTGTTGATAATAGCTCTGTATACTGCAAGCAGTTTCATAATAAAATTTCATGGAAGAAAAAGAAGCAAAAACTAAAAAGGGAAATAAATGGCAAAACACCTGCCAATTATATTACTTAGGGATTAGAAGGATAAATCATAATTGATCAAATTTTCATACCACACATGTATTACTATATAATACTGCATTGTTCATATTTTAAAAGCATGAGCTTAAATGTTAATTCTATCATAAAAAAAACACTCGGCATGATGCAAATTATCTGAAATCCATTTTCCAGAGATTAGACTAAATAGATTTTCTCAGCCTTAGCATTCAGTTTGAAAAGAGAAAGAAAACATCAGTCTTTTGTTTTAAGTCATGGCTTTAAAAAGATGCTACAAAATTGATCAGTCTATCCATCCTGATAATCTAAGATTTAAGCTCTGTGCCTTTAAAGTGCTCACCAGGTCTCTTTTTTTTAATTCAAAGATAGAACTCATGTGCCTAAAATGACTTTTGCCCTTCTAAATAATTTTCTGCTAGGTAGACACATTCAGTAAACAGTTGGGGCACCGTCCTAGAGGAAATCTGACGAATTCTGGTAAGAGACTCCATGAATTGATCAATTTAGGAGGTCTGTGTGCTGCCTCTGGCTGCTATAGGGATTATTTTGCATTAGTTGGCTGGCTGACAGTAGAGACCAAATTACTCCATGGACTCACTGGAGAAAGTAAAGTAGGAACAACACCATATAATTCTTTAGAATGAAGTAATGGACTGTGAAATACTGTGTTAGAAAGGAGAAAAATACGGGCACTTTTGGGACAGGTATATTTGACAAAAAGTGTTGAAAAATGAAGAAGTGACATATGAGCACATTTAAGGGAGCATAGTGAGAAGAAAAGAGGCTGAGAACTTAAGGTAAAGGTGGAAAGGGGGGTGATGAACTGGAGAGGAAGACAAACTGAGTTAAGAACTGGGATGATGATGAATTTGGGTAAGAAACTAGTGAAAAAAAGAACCGATGAGCTGATTATTAGAGAATATATCTACCTGAATCAATAGGAGGCCTTTGTGCAGTTAGACAGCTTTTAAGAACAAGCAAACAAAAAGCAGATACAGGGGGCTGCAAATGCACTATAAGTATATAGAAGCAATTTTTGTGCTCTTCTTTTGATATAAAATTGCTGACGGTTTTCAAAATGGAGTAAAACAAAAATGAGCAATAATGTCTGTGAAATAAGGTTGCTAGACAAACAGAAACTGTGGGAAAAGAAAAAAAAAGTGCACACCTGTGTAAGTAAACAGGGACTGCAAAAAAGATGTCTGAAGGACACCTGGGGGCTTTTTGGACATGCAAGAGATTCTCTATAAATTATTACATGAATTATTTTATTATTTTTTTTCTAATATGAGGCAACTGTAAATTGTGCTTCAAGTCTTAATGCCATACATTCAGCATTTCCTACATACACACACTTTTTGTTGTTTTGTGCAATTCCCCAGCTCCCTGTTTTGTGCTTGTAATTGTAAAGATCTCTGTAGCATTCAAGGGGATTTCCTGAGGTCTCGCACCTTGCATTCCTGTCCCTTTGCTCACTGACCAGTGGCCCTGCTTTGCCATTTTAAGGCTGGTTCAGGAACTCCCCTTGTAGAGCAGGTAGAAAGCCTGTGCTGTGCAGAAGGGTGCTGGGATTCCACTGCCCTCCCAGCACAACCACCTCTGCCCTCTGAGAAGAGCTATGGAGAAGGCTATGGAGAAGGCTATGTTTGGGTGGGTGGGAAAAAGCACAAAACTTAGAGTGAGGTTAAATTACGATTATCTGCATTAGGGTGTTGGGTTTCTAATGCCCCCAGCTGCAAATGTTTCTTTAATAAGCTAAGTTTTGTATTATCTACATTGTTCTGTGGCCTCAGTCCTTGTAGTTATGGGGCTAACTGTGCTTTACATCAATGAAAAATGAAGAAAAGTGGGGGAAAAAAAAGACCAGATACAGTGTTACACATAGGCTACTGCATAATTAAATGCTGTCATTTAAAGATAAAGGCTAAAATTCTTACTCCTGGCATTGAAATAACTTCTCACACCAGTAGATTATAAATCCCTTTTTGAAACAAGTGCCACTCAGTTCACTGCTCCATGACTCAGTGTGAGGCAAACAAACTTCGAGTGAATTGAAGTGCCAAGGGTGAAAAAACACGACAATAACAGTTTATATAATGAGAAAACACAACAACCTTATCCCGAGGTTTCACTGGCCTTGTCAGCTACAGGAAGAAGGACATGTATGTCTTAATGGGCAATTCAGTAAATAATGCAGTTCCAAAACGCTAGTAAATGACAACCTTTGCTAAAACTTAAAATGACTTCCAAATATAGAAATATTTGAATACTGTCCAGACAGCCATTGCTAGCTATCTGGTTTCCATGTGATTTAATGTTCCAAGTATTTCAAAATTATTATGATAATTTCCTTTCCATGAATCTAGTTTGATAAATCATTTATTTGTCATTACTGGGCACTCACACAAATTACTCATCTTTTTGTAATTATGTCACGTATTAAGTGTAATGGAGATTTTAATGAGAAAGCAGGATTATCCAAAATAACAGCAGAAACTCAAACATGAAGGCACATCTCTGTCGACAGGATGGCTATTTAAAGTCTGGTAGAGACACCCCGTTGAGTATATGCAAATAGATTTTCTGCAGTTCAGTTGCCCATATGGAATGAGTCCATATCATGCCTAACTAATTTACTGTTTCCCAGAGAAAAAATCTTCTGGATGACAAAATTAAAAGGCAATATGCCTGATCTTGCAAGGTACTAATCAGCTTCATACTCCTTTTAAATAAAAAAGATTTTCAAGGACTGTCAGTTATTTGTTACAATTGCAACAATGCTGCTTTTAAGTTCCTGCTTTGAAATACTCTTGTAGCTGCAGGTTTTTGTTTCTTTATATTTTGTACTTAAGCCTTTTTAAAGAGCATGCAATTGTTGGACCACATACAGAAAACAGCTTGCCAGTGCTTTCAGCAATTCATTTTCACCTGAACTTCTGGGCTAGGACCTCAAACCATCCTCCTTCATCTACTACAAGAGCAGGAGCGGGCTGCCAAGGCTTGTGAGTGTAGTCTTCACAGACAACATTTCTGAGCAAAGGTTGAAGAACAGCAGCATTTTAAACACAAGAACATTTGCCATAGCTTTGCAAAAAGCCGTGGCCTTCTAGTAAATATTCAAAACAAATCCTGGAGCTGAACTTTGAAGCTTTTATATTAGCTCCAATCAGAAAATGATATCACCAACACCACTCAGGCTAGTGTGAAAGAAGATTTATAACCTTTTATTTTATTTCTGTGCTTTGTCACTCCTCATTTACTGCAGCAGGCAAGGAAATTCCAATTAAATTAAAAGTACTGAGAACAGTTATTATGTTCAGTCTTGCCAATTACTGGATTGTACCTACATCGCTTTGATTCTTCACCAGTCAGTCAAGACAGCTTGATGTCTACATTATACCTTCTGCTTATTAGTAGCTTGCGAGTGACTGAAAAGTCCATTTGCAAAAGACTAAATATCCCTCCCTGTGTCTCCATACTGTGGAAGGCAGCAGCATATATAAAGTAGAAATAAAAAAGCTTAACAATTGCACAAGTAAAAGAAAGGTTGGCACTGTGGCATAACACCATATCCCTCTACCTTACAAGACCCCTGTCCCAGAAAAGGATGTGATGGAGAAGGGCTACCTTTCCATTACCCTCTGAAGAAGCTGACAAAAAGCTGAAGAAATCTAAGAGTGTGTTACTGGAAAAGGCTGAGTGGCACAGATGTCACTTTCATTTCAAAGATGGCCATTTTCACATTTTTACTCTAGTGTCTGGGACAGAAGAAAGGGAGATTTATATTTCTTAACTGAAGACTAATGTTCAATAAAATGTGAAGTCTAAGGAAAAAAAGCATGGCTTTTAAAAGTAAATAGATTTCTTATTTGGGACAGAGGAAAAATGTTCACAAATACCACATATCTGCATTTCTCTATTTTTTCCCTCCATTTTCCTTCTGTCTCTTTCTGTCCCTTCCTTTCTACTCTCCAGTTCCTCCTTTGTCTGCATATTTCATCATCATCTGTTCACCAGTTCTACCTGATAACATGATGAAATAGTGCTGACAGTGCAAAACCTAATATTCTGGTGAACTGACATTTCCCAAAGTTCTCTTCTGATTCACTGCTCTGAGATTTATAGTTGCTTTGCAGCTGGAAAATTAATATCATATCTGAAGAGGAGAAGAAAGCACATGTATGTGCTCTCCCCAAAATTCATGTGCTGTATTTTTAAGTTTATTGCCACATACATTCTATATCGGGATACAGACATTAAAAGGGAAACTAAAGACTGCACAGAGTCTGAAATTATTTGGGTGGGATGAATATTTGGCTTTGTCTTTTGATTTGTACTGAGTAACTTGCACTGTGATCATAATTGCAACCTGGTGTCTGCTTCAACTGTGTATAGAACAACCTGGATACACTACCATCAGCTGCAAGTCACATTTACTACCTAAAGCAGCATGTCCATTGGGCACAAAATATCCTATTACAGTTTCCCTGACTGATAGAGTGGAAAATGAATTATGGATCAAAAGGTTGTCTTTAGGACTTCCTGCTTCATAAAGTAATTGGTACACTCATTTAATGAGAACAGGTGCCCAGTTTTTTTTAATTTATTTCAGTGTGAATTTTGGAAACTTAGCTCCTCCCATGTGGATTTCCAAAATAAAAAATAGAAAAGCAGTTAACTAACTCAGTGGAGGATAAAAAAAGATTGGTTTGCCCAGTAAAGAGAAAAGGGCAAAAGAAAAATAAATTAGCAAGCTAATGGTACAAAGTGACACAAAAAGAGTCAGAGAAATAAACTTTGAAGAAAAAAGTTCTGAAGCTGAGGAAATGTCATAACTGGTAAAAAAAATCAAAGCATGGACCAGGAATCATGAGAATATTTACAGCTCAGTGTGCTAACAGTCTCAATCTCAGCTAATTTAATGACAATTCATAGCGGCTGGGTAAAGCAGAGCTCTTTTAGATGGATGTGAGCAATGGGCCAGAAATGTTGATTAGATCACTTTCTGGCTTAATATGCAGCCATTCTGCTGTTATTAAGAGCAGTAAGAAGAAGAGAGGTTGTCAGCACTCACAGGCTCACAGGAGACATATCTAGAATGAGACACAGTCAGCATAAAGGTATAAAGGGCAATAGATTTATTTCTCATTTTCCCATTCCCTGAAGACTGTTGCAACATACAGAGAAAATTACCAGGACTTTGAAAAAAGAGAAATAGTTACAGTTCTTCCATTCAGAGGAAATCCTAAAGGATTGCATAGATGTTCAGAAAAAAACATTTTTCCAGAGAACTTTTCTTCCCCTGTAATCTTGAACACAATCCATTCAACTGTTATAGAAATAGAAGCTGATGGATGGTACGGGAGGTAGGATAACTACAGATCTTTCTCATTGCTTTTGGTCAGACTTGAAAAATTACTGAAAATATCCAAGCCAGACACCCCAAACAAAATACGCTTGGAGCACAGTAGGTCATACATATGGGAAATTGTGTTGGTCAAGAGCGACCTGATGCAGAACGCTTTGCCACTCTGCTTCATTTTAAAAAATAATACCAACTTGCTCCCAGATCAGTCAAGCAGTGGCATAAAAGGCTGGATTAGGGTTTTCTGTGTTTCCCTAACAATATATCTATTTTCTAAAACTATGACAAGTGGATTAAAAGTACATAACATTGCATAAAGATTGAAAGGTTACTGAAAACACTGGTAGCTGCAGTATTATCAGTGAGAAACATAAGCCCAAAAACTGAATATTAATTTTGTACCAGTCCAAATTGGTAAAATTTTACATTCAGATTCTAAAATTCACAAATCTGAATGCATTTTGCTAGTTTTCTATAATTAACAGAAGCAGTAAGAGAAGAGTGACAATGTAAAGCTGGTTGGAAGACTTTAATGACTTACCTACACAGGAGGTTCCATCATTAGGTACAAAAGTTTTTTGACCATTGCTGGATTTGAAACCAGGTGCACACATGCAGAAATAACTTCCCACAGTGTTTGTGCAATTGGCATGCTCTCCGCAAGGCTGAGTAGCATTTTCACATTCATTATCATCTGTCAAGACACAAATTATGGAGAAATATATTTGCATTTGCAAATTGAAGAAAACAGACTAGTAAAAGCTTAATTTGGCCTTCAGTATTTTATTTATATAAGGCTTGAATGCTGAACTGGCAATTGGTGTTTGTCCAGGCGTCCCACTGCCAAGGATATAATCAGGTGTTCAGGAGCTCTTCTCTGACCTCATCCTGAGCAAGCCAATAAATGAGAAAACCAATGGGGTATTGAAATAACTGTCTTGCATATTCAGCTGGAATAAAGGATTGAGTCAAGTGCATGTTCTGCTATAGTTGATTTGAAAACATTTTTGGTACCCATAATGATCTTCACATATCTACAGGTAGAAAATCACCCTAAGGAAGAAGTAACCCACTACATTGATTAACATTGAAACAAGATCAACATAACTAAACTGAACTTTTTTTCCCTTGGTTTATTGAAGACTATCTGTGGTGATTCTATCCAGAATCAGACAAGCTTACAGGGTTTGTCTTCCTGACTGAATGATAGGAGTGCTTAGGTTGGAAGAGATCTTAAAGATCACCAGGTTCCAGCACATCTGCTGTGAGCAGGGCTGCCAACCACTACATGACTGAGCAGTCATTTTTGCTGAGTTATCCCAAAGATCCTAACAAACTCAAGACAAGCAAGACTCCTGGCTTGATCTTTGCATCTGCTTATCAGACTGGGAATAATACAATAGTGATAATATCTTTCCAAGTAGCCCATTTCTCCCCAAGCACCTCAAAACTCTGAAACAAACAAATGAAACTCAAACAAGAAGACACTGAGTTCTCTATTTTCTACATCCTGAGTAAGTAAAATAGTTAAAGGCTTCCTGAAGTCTGCTGGGATTTTGTTCCTGTTCTCAAGTGAAAGGTAGTCATAACATGACGAATGACAGGAAAGAGTTCTAACAGGGAGAGAAATAACAATTTATTGCAAAAGAGGAACGATTAAGGAGCATATCAGGGAAAAGAAATATGATTTCAGAAAAGATACACAAGGATGAATTTCAGAAAGTTGCTTTTGCTTCCAAATGACCAGTGTTCTCATAAGGCGTTGCAGAGATAGGATACAGATAAGTGTAGCGTCATTTAAGTTAGAGAAGTGGTAAGATTAAAGTACACCAAGAGCTGTAAAACATTACAGGAATAGATTTCTGCAATGTAACTTAGTTTCAACCCCCAGAGTAACCCTGGCACAGGACACTTTTCAGAATTGAAGTCTGACATAATTTTGAATGTTATTCCATTGCCTCAGATACAAATATCAATTCAGAATGGCAGCTTTCCTTAGGGGAATTTGGGTCAACAGTATTAAATGGATTAAGCTCATTATAACTAAAAGGGAATGTATTTTAACGAGGAATACAAATATAAAAGCACTCCGCCAACACACATCAAGAGTATTTATTTTACAGCTTTGGCATTAATGAAAATACAGGATAGAAGGTATATGATTTGGATCTTAGAGAATGCCAAGGTAAAATTAGTTGAAGTGAAAGTAAGATGGAGGGAAAAAGTGGTGCTAATCCTTCAGAGACTGAGTATGGGAATATGAGAAGTGCACTTTGGCAAACGGCATTGGGAAGGCATTTTACTTCCTAGAAAATAATAAGCATTGGCTTTGGGAACTTTGTGGGGTAGGAGTTGTGGAAGATGAGAAGTGGAGACACTAATCACTGCAGGACTTTATTCAAAGTATGGGTACAACAGAGCTGAGGAGATAAAATTACAGGATATATGCGAGAACTCCCTTTTTGGATTTGTTTCCTGGGACCTCAAGTATAAGAATTGAAGCCTTCACACCCAGCACTACTACTTTTCAAGTGTGACAATTTGGTTGTAGAAACATTAAAATGACTCATGCAGTTATCATCAATAACATATTTACAACTCTGCTTAATTTTTACTGGATTATTGGTGTTTATCCCAATATTTAGTGTATTGGTAAAATAGGTGACTAAATGGACTTAGAAGACTTATTGAGATGACCTCCAGAATGGGCTTCTCTTACTCTTAAGTCTAGAAGTCTATCCTACAGCTAACTTAGAAAACTAGCTTGTTTTCAGTCACCTAGTCCGATGGATGCACTGGCAACACAAGCTTGTGTGAACCAGAGGTGCTTTACAGTCTTTATTCACTAGCTAGCATAGCTGCATTTCTGTTCATAGTCACCCTAATAGCAATGTTATCAGTGCCAAATAGCGGGATATTTGCTTAGCTTGTTGTACAAAGCAATGATACCGTGAGTCTTTCTTAAGTTGTCTTTATCCTAAAAAGAATCATAGAATAATTAAGGTTGAAAAGACCACTAAGATCATCTAGACCGACCATCAATCCATGCCTGTGACTACTCTAGACCATATCACTCAGTGCAGTGTCTACCCTTCTCTTAAACATCTCCAGGGACGGTAACTCCACCATCTCCCCAGGCAGCCTTTTCTAGTGCCTGACCACTCTTTCCTGATAAGAAGTTTTTCCTTAATATCCAACCCGAACATCCCCTAGAATAACTTATAACTATTATCTCTTGTCCTGTTGTATAGACAAAAGAAGTGGGAATGCAGAGAAAACATTTTTTACCAGAAAAAAACAAAAAAACAAAAACAAAACACAGGGCAGAATTTGAACATGGCAAAAGTTAAGGAAAAGTTTATCTGCTTCAGTGACTTGCAGCCAGAGATAATTGACAGGATTAAGAATTTAAAGAGGAGAAACAATGTTCTTGAACTTGTAGCACTCATTAATGAGCATGGATCACAATTCCTTCTCAGGATAAAGATTCTTTCCCCAGTTACGTACAAAATACACACATCATACAAGAGCAACAGTTTGAAATCATACTATGAACTGATCCATTTGGGATATGTAGACAAGTGCAGTGAGGTAGTCCTCTATTAAGAGATAGAGAGACATCAGGTGACTGAAAATTCAACCACATTCAGAAATTGTGGCAATTTCATTCAATTTTCAGAAAGAAATAATAAGACGCTTGAATTATAGAAAATGAAGTCCAGCACATCTTTACTGTGGCATGTTTCCCAGACACCAGCTGTTTATACTGTCAAGGATGTATGGTCTTGTTTATTATCACATAATTTGAGAAACATCAAGAACATCTGAGCAGAATAGTAGAATATTAAATTGAAAACAAAAACAAATATTTTAAAGCGTTTAGTTCATAAGAAGATTTCTTTTCACTATTCCCATGACCTAATGTAATACCGAGCAGACTGTGCTGGGGAATAATTTACTGGACCATATCCTGCTTCTATTGAAACTAATGGTATGAAAGTCACTGACTTAAGTTGGCCAAAGATGGCGCTCACTATGGAATGCTACCAGGTTAATGAGAAAGGCAAACAAGGCAAAAATAAAGAAAAACATACTTAATATTCAGTTTTACAAAATGCATTGAAATAATCTGCCTGCCTTTACGCAAAATATTTTACACAATCAAAACTGATGAATACCTTTCAGTTGTTGATATAGACAACACATTGATTTTTTTCTTCAGATAGCAGGTAATTTGAAGCTGAAGGGATTTAAGATAGCTTACAAATTTTACAGAATTTACGGTACTATTAGATTTGGGATTTAAGTGAAGTCAAAAAAAAAAAAAAAATCACAGACAGCAAACTTTCTAACAAACATTTTTCCATGAAGGTAGTTGTGAGGTGAATAACTACCAAGGATGGTAACTTCACAAGAAATAGAATAGATGATGGTATATTCGAGTAGGTCTACATAGAGAGTATACAAATAATACACAAAAGAAGATAGCTTACCTTTAAGATACCAAGGCTCACAGGGAACTCCACGTAGGAGGGATCTCCAAGAAGAGACCCTTCCCTGGCGGTGGTCAGCCCTTAAATGGGGTTTGGGAGAGGTGGAGCCAGGCTCCACCCCTTCCAATCATACAGGTATATCACCTTCACCTGTGCCCCTGTGGCTGACTCAGTGCTCACCTCAGGTGACCAATCAGTGGTTCAGGCCGTGATTCAGCAGTTCCCATACAGGAGTATAGCTTACATGACAGCAACAGCATAATCCACCTGCTTTGTTGCTACCGAATTTAATTATGGCATATATATTAATGGCAAGCACAGATACTCATTGAACACTGCAGGCAATACTCCAGGAATGCACATTTCTTTAAATATTTATTTATTCTTCTGATAGAAAAGAAAAAAGAAATAAAAAAAAAAGCAGCGACTTCTAGAATCAAGACTGTTGAAATGAGAAAGTTAACTATTGTGCCTAAGTGCGTGTCTGTGTACAAGTGTTGGTAGAATGCATACATGGTACAGGTGTAAACTAAAGCTGATTCTCAACTTTCACCTTGAAAATGCAACTGTGTTCTTTACTCTGCATACTCATTGATAACTACATATAGTAGTTACTGGTCTCTCAAAAATGTAGAATTTTCTTAAAAATATGGAGAGAAAGAGAGAGAGAGAGAGATCTGAAAAGGTGATATACTCCTTCCAAACTTTTGAACTGAGGATGGTATTTCTGTATTAAAACTGTATGAGTAACTACTATGAGAACACAATTGATTTAGGATTATGTAGCCCCACTCAGAAGTTCAGGTATTGATGGAAGTTCTCATTCACAGAGGATGCTAAATTAGATGCACTGTTTGAATACAATAAAATTAAAAAATCACTATTTTACATCACATACATAACATTGTTCACTGACAAATAAAATGTGTATGACTTCTGTTTAGCATTTAATCCTTTCAGAAATTTAAAAATGTATGATATTTAAAGAGGAAAAATGATTTGTGGATTCTACAGCCATGACACTATTAAGAACTCAAGGATTATGATAAGATATTTAGGAATAAAGCATAGAGAAAATTACTTAAATTGTATTCTGTATCCTTTCCAAAATGCAAGTTTTACCCTTATGTACATACTGTTTTAGTACTGGATGGTTATAAATTATAAAATATAAAAATAATCTACAATAGGAAAACTCTGGGACAACTACAGTTACAAAATGACACCATTTGTTATTATTGTGACAAGCACAAGAGAACACTTT
Source organism: Cyrtonyx montezumae (assembly GCF_038088225.1). Taxonomy (NCBI): domain Eukaryota; kingdom Metazoa; phylum Chordata; class Aves; order Galliformes; family Odontophoridae; genus Cyrtonyx; species Cyrtonyx montezumae. The sequence continues at coordinate 11,178,167 of NW_027071825.1, forward strand.
GATTTATCAGTTCTAAATATAGGATTTCTGTAATGCCAATTACATATTTTACATGAAAAAATGGCACAAGGGGTACTTATGGCAGAGTTTGTCAAACCAACAGCCTCAAAGGATTACCACTGCACTGAGCACCTTTCCATGACAGACATGACGATGATATGATGACACGTAATGTAAAGAGTTAGTTTTGGGGTGAAACCTGTGATACTGATTCACAGTTATACAGCAGAATTTTTATCTCTTTTTTAAAATCAATTTAAGGAAACTATTTCTCCATTTAATTAACTAATAAGCAAGGCTGAAAATACCTAGATTAAACAGAAGCTGGGCATGTTTTGTCCTCATCAATCCATTCAAAATGATATTTTTAGAGAAGTGAAACTACATGTCATAGAATATATTCTAGTCTCTCTGTCAGGTATTGAGTTAAGTTCACAGCAGTCAGGCTCATGGTATTTAGTAAGCAATTATGTAAATTAACTAGAAAAAATAGCAATGTTGGACCCCAAATTTGGTTACTGGTGATGACCAGCTAAAGGCTACTCCTGTGTCACAATGACCCATAGCAGCAGAACAGGGCAGTTTTGGAGCCCATCACATTGGAAAGGCAATCCTGGAGCTGCCCTGCCCTTGACATCAATTCTCCTGGCTTTTTTTTGCAGGAGCTGGAATTCTCAGATCAATATCTGCCAGCTAACCTACATTTCCCAAGGTTTTCTACTGGAGTCTTGGATAAGGACTGAGTACTCAGGGCGCTCATTCCTCTACTTCTCTGGCAGAGATCTTATTCTTGGGTCCCAGAGCAGTGTAGTCTGCCAGTGCTGTGGCTGGGTGATTTGCAGGCTACTACATGGATATCCTAGCCAGGCTGTTCAGAGAGACAACAGGTTTCCATGGACAGCAGAAACCTAGCTGTTTCAGGTCGAAAGATTCCTGACAGGGCTTGAGTTTGTTTGATAGCCTGGTTTTTCCCAAAGCCACACTTGAGCAAGTGTAGCATCATTTTTCACAAGTTCAGTGGATACTTGATGTTACTAAGGACCTGAAAGAGCTCCATGCTAAGGGTATTACCGTATACTACAATACATTCACAACCTGTTCTATTCCATGCATTTCCCAGATGACATAAAAAGAAACTAAACTACCATTAATTTTGCTCCCCAATGCAGACCTTTTAAAGCTTGAGGTCAGAGATCGCTGGGAAGACCTGTCCATCAAGAACAGCAGTGACAGCACAGAGCTGGGGACCGGTACTACACACAATAGACTAAGAAGTGGACAGCCCTGGGTAGGAAAGAAACGCAGTCGGGGCGGCTGGGGAATACATTGATTCATTGCATCCGGCTGAGCTCTGTCGACAGCAGCTTCTGCTGCCAAAGCTGCTGTGGAGCCCCTGAGGGAAACTAAAACTACCCTTCCCTAGTGTAACCCCCATGGGAGAACAGTACTTGAAGTGCCTCACTTAACCCCTCAAAAGCAAGGAAATGAAAGGCTTCCTGTAAAACAAATTCCAGTGCTACTCACCCTGCTGTGCTTAGCTTGTCTGGAGGTCTCAGAACAGTGGGTGATCTTACATACATTACTTCTGTGCTGTAGGACTGTGTGTCTACAGCCATCACAGTCTGAGTTAAGAACAGCAATACCATTAACAGCTTTGCCTTGCCTTCCCTGTGATGTGTTTCCATTAATGGTAATTTAACACAATTTGTTTATGATTCTCCGAAGATTCAGCATTCAAGTTTGGTCTAAATCAGCACGAAAGAGCAGATGCTTAGAAAAACCACTTGAGACTGCAGAACTGGGCTGGAAAGCACATTTAAATATGAATTGCTTTCATAATGGGCCGGATTCGTCTTTGTCCTACGGCGGGGCAGGAGACCATGCGATTGCTAAACAGGAAATCTTGTCACTGAAAGCTCCTTCCTGCTAGAATTTCATAGTTCTCTGCCTCTTTGCAGCAGCCCTTCACAATGCCTTCTTGGGATATTTGCATAGCTTGCCAGGAATTTTAAACTGGTTTGGATGTAAAGGCTCTGCAGCTAGCTGGGCTCCCAGAAGTCTTTGGATCAGCAAACACATTCTCACATTCTTCACAGGCTATGTGTATATGCAAAGATGATTTCAGATCAACAGTTTTTGTGAGTCTGGCTGAACTAAAGGTCCTCACAACAACAACAAAAAACTCCCATGGTCCCATTTTAAGGAACAGGGCAGAATGGTCTGAAAAAGGAGCAAAATCACATTCCTACATATTAAAAATACACTCATGTTGACATTTAGAGAATGGAGAAGGACAGGAGAGATTAATATATTAACTAAGCAGCTTCTTTCATCTCTTGTTAGTATTTTTAAGTTTAATTTGTAAATTCTGAAGGTTGTTTATTATTGGGTAAGTGCCAGTGATGAGATCATCATTTGATTTAGCCAGAGGACAACCAGACCTCAGGGCTGCAGTGACCAATGGAGATTCAGTACAACAATTCCAGAGCCGTGCTGCTGCAATTGCAGAGCTTCAAATTGGGGTGCACCACTGCCACATTTCTTAATTGTTATTTGCAAGGCACTTCCTCCCTAACAAGATCACAGGAGGAAGGGGTCTGAGCACTCTGAAGATTCACCACCCTTTCTATTACAAATGTTTGGAGTTGGTGCAGCATCTCCTGCAGATGTGGTGAGCAGGGTCCCAGAGCAGCTGTCAAGGGTTGAAGAGCGCAACCCACAACATCACAGCTTAGGCACGAGGGACCAGGAGCTGCCACTCACTCTGTGGGGAAGCAGACCATGACCTCCTTGTATGTGAAGTGCTCAGGTTCCCTGTCTGCCTTCCCCAGGAAAGTGACATTAATTCACAAGCTGAGCAACTGACCTGATAAGCTGTTAAGAGGAGACTGTTGTGGAGTAATATCAGAGACAGCAAGTAGTCACAGGTGAGCAAAACAAATATAATGATAAGGATAAAGTGCTGAAGTTCTCAGCCTGATTTTGGATACAGGGAACAATGACCATGTGAATTAACGGGAAAACATGATTATTGACACTTGAGAAGGATAAAGCAATAATCCTAACTTAATTACCAGCCATATGCATACTGGTTATCCACACTGTGAACTGAAACAACCCAAGGCTCTTCTCCAACAGGATGTGCACAAACAAGATGTCACTACTCAGACCTAAACATTTTGTTCCCAAGCAAGATGTAAGAGTGAGGGAAAGCAACTCAGCAAACAATTTGATTATGGGGGAAAAATATCCCACACAGTGCTTTTCTAGATTCCAAAACAAAAGAGGAAGAAGTTTATCCAGGCTCTGAACACAGCCAGGAAATGCATCACCATGCTACAGCTTATATTGGCAAAACGTTACGGTATGGTAAAGTAAGATGTGAAAAAGGGGGTGAGAGACAACAGAGCTTGAGAGAGGCAGAGAAACATTAAACAGTATCTGATAAACTTTATCGAACTCCCTACAAGCATACAGCAAAGGCTTTGATCAGAAATAACACTCTTCTGTGTCAGGACATGGATTTCCATTGGACACACAGGGTTAAAACCTGGAATGCTCTTGGAGTCTTCTGACACACCATCTGGCACCAGCAGTGCTTTGGTTCCTGCCATGCTAGGCTGGGAATGCCAGAGGTCTGTTGTCAGCCTGCTCTGCAGCCCTCCCCACAGCAAAAGGGCAGCTTCAAGTGCCCAACAGCAGGGGCATGACAAGGCACAGGAGGTCACTGCATAGACAGCATGTGGCAGTGAACGTGAAGTAGAATTTCTCCCTAGGGCTGGCAAACCTGAACTAAAGGGCAAGCTCAAGTTCATCTCTACCCAACTCTGAAGAAAACTACTCTACAGCTGACCTGGTCCATCATTCTTTCTGGTGGCAGGCCCTGAAACAGCAGGACGATTTCTGTGCTTATCTGTGAGTGAGCACAGCAGTGCCACATTCACATTTTACTTAAGCGTGTGAAAAGTCTGCTTCCATACAGAGCCTGACCTCGAGCTCACTGATGTGTCAGAGGAGTGGCTCCCATTAACCTACAGCTTTGCTTTTATAAAAGCAGACTGTTGGAGGGAAAAGTTGCAAAGAGCAGAAGTAAAGAACAAAAAACACATTACTCTTCCTTCTCTCACTCTGCACATATCTAATTACCAGGACCCAACCTCAACATCCTGTCAGGCACCCTGTGTCAAACCTACTACTTGAGGATTACACAACAGAATGTAACTGAGATGCATCATCAGTTTTTTTGGTTTGCCTTTGTCAGAAACACTGTGTTTAAACAAGGTGAAGAGCAGCTGAATGGGAATATGCTGGATTAGAGCTGCCAAGAGCGTGCAGACATCAGTGTATTTCTCAGTGCTAGCAGCAGAAGGATTTCTGAAACTTCCCTTTTACTATATTATGTCATTCCAATTCAGTTTTCATTTTAACATCTAAGTTGCTTGCTTTCACTAAAACTTATCTTTTAACTGAAAAGTAAAGCAGCATACATACAATCAGTTAAACAGTTCTGCTTAAGAGAGTGAGCAGAACAGCAGTTCCCTATGGACAGGAATTTGTCAGTAGATAACTCTTTAGAACTGAATATGCAACCCAGGAAAACATTCAGTTTCAGCAATAAAAGTGAAACTAGAATAATAATATCAAACCTATAGCCAGACAATATCTGTATTGTAATTTCTTACAGACTTCTCACTGAGTTTTCCATGGTGCTGATTTCTATACCAGTGTCATGAAAGAAGATGTGGCAGAATTGAGGTTGAAATCTTGATTATATTGTTTAACTCTTTCTACAAGTTGTATAAATAAATGTTATGATCTCTGCTGCATACTCACATCCCCACTGCAGTACTGCAGTAGCGACTATATAAAAACATTCAGGAATATAGGACTCAAAATTGCTGTTCACTTCCTAACACACCTGATTCTTGTTATTTCCCACACTTGTTTCTGTAAACCCCAAATGCAGATTTTTTTTTTTTAACTCACTGTGTCACATTCAGTTGTTAGTCTAAATCCAAACTTTCTTTTGAATTTCACAACAGAAACTTTTAACTGGACCCTTTTAGAAGAAATAATTCTCCAGTAGCTGCAAAGAGATTGTACACAATCACACACCAAATCTGATTTGCATCTAACAGATGTTAAATGTATCTAAAAAGACAGTATAACCATAACAGCGTTACTCTGTCCATATCTAATTTCCAGTGACTCCTTGATGGATGTTTTCTATGGCCAGTTGCAAAAGGGCCATCACTCAGAAGTCTTGATCTCTGGCTTCTTTAACAGTACCTCATCTACAAGTGAGACATAAAGCTGGTCATCAGTATAAACATGGAGTTCCCATGACTCACGTGGCCACACTACCTTCCCAGCTCTGGGGATGTAAACTCTCCCATTTACATTCACCACTTCAAAAGTATTTTTGGAAGATAAAAGAGAAAGTGAAGTCTACCAAGAAAGTTTTGCTAAATCATGAGATAATGTGAATTAAGAGCTGTAGTGAGAAGGCTTTATTTGGTTAGCAAGAGCATATCCATATGTAGAAAGGAAATCTGGGCTCATTGTTTTTAAATAGAAGTCCTTCATGCTTTTGAATCTGCTACTTAAAAAAAAAAAAGATAAATTACAAAATGTGGGTGTCATTCAGCTACAGTATCTTAAATGTTGTTGTTTGAAAAATAATTTGCTGTGACATATCATGAACAGTTAAAAACATTTCTTGCTTTTACAGCTCTATTGAGTTCTATTTTGGATTTTAAAAGCAGAGTACAATAAAAGACATGGCAAAAATACAGTAAGAAGTAATAGCTCAGATAATATGGAAGGCCATGAAACAGTGACTACAAGAGAAGTTATTTTTTACCATTGTGAAAGAGTATTCATTGATTTCTCAAACCACAAGCTAGTTATGCTCTGAGTGGACAAAGTACTTTGAAGAGTCTAGTCTGTGCATCAGAGACACTGAGTTCATGACTACTTCTGTCAAACCCAGGTTATAGGACTCATGACAAGAGTAGCTTGATGAAATTTAATTGCTGGTACTATTCAGGGGGTTACACAACGTGGCCTAATGCTAGTCTATGAGATGCATGGACATTGCTCTAAGTTAATACCAAGGTTTTGTAACTAAAATAAAATAATCCCAGTAGCAGGTAATGGCCTTCCCCTATTTTTTCTTCCCCCTATTTTTTCATTCTTTTTTAAAAATTACACATGAACTAAGCATCTTCTTAAATGGTTCATTTACTTTTCCTGTGACATAGTGGCACTGTTTTGGTATTTTTAATTTTTATTTTTTAAATATTTTATCTCTGTAACTTATCCCATTTAAATGCTCTAGAATTCAGTAGCTTCACTACTGGATAATAGACTAATTCATGAAAAGAAATCATTTAAATCTGTAACTGAGAAAAACCATTAATTACTGGAAAACATCCAGTCTCCTAACCCACAGATATCAAATATGGTCTGGCAAGGAGGAGAGAGACAATTAGACTGAGGAAGCCTACCCAATGGGAAAGCATGCCAGCATTACTTCAGCTCGATTAATGACTTCAACAATAACCACTGAAGTATTTCCAGCTACTGTCAATGCTCTAAGCATTTAACTCTATGGTGAAAACATCTTAACTACTGGCAGTCACATTCTGACAGACTGACCTCAGCATTTCACGTTCAATAAGAAAAGTCACTATAAAAACATACAGTTCTCATTACTTATCATCTGACGTGAATTAGGGCTAAATATAATGATGCGAGTAGAATTACAGGTTTTAAAATGCCACAGAATCAGGTCCATTATACCGCTCAGGCTCTGTTAAAAGGCTGCAGATTTGAGTACTCACTCATTTTGCTATACAATAGCTAAATATCATCTTAGTGAAATTTGTTTATCTGAAAAGCATAGCACTTCTTTCTGAAGCAATACATTCTGAAATCAGAGGTTGTAAAGGCTGAATTTCTTTTTTGAGCCATTTTTTCCTAAATCTTACAGCTTCACAGTGACAGAACCCATGGTCTCCTCTTGCCAAGCGCTTTTGATAGATCTTTCTGGAGTCTTCTTTCTGATGTATAAAACCAGAAACCTTTAGACCCAACTCAGATGGCCCAAGTTTATGAACTGAGATCTCTTAATGAGTTTTGAATATGAGAGCAATATACAGCATCCTAACTTAATCTCAAAAGACATTTCCCTTGCTGACTATGCCAACAGCTCTGTTCTTCAACAGTTATTATATACTAGTTTGAAACATTCTGTATTTTCATGATCAGTGTTGTCTACATAACCTTGTCATTTTCTCCTGAGGGTGTTTATTCTCATATATCGAGTCTAAAGACTTCCTTCCATGTGAAACACAACACACTTAATAAGCAAAAACTACTATTCTTTTCTTTTTTTTTAATGGAAAGAAAAAGTCTTAATGTTGGAAATAGGTAGTACTTCTCACAGGGCAGGGAATGATATTAAGATGTGGCAAAAACAATTTAAAACACTTTAAAGTTTGCCTACTATAATGCAGCCTGACACATAAAGTGTTATTATGTGCATTTTATGCCTGGGAATACTGACAGGTGAGAGAATGAGTATGCATTATGTAAAGCTATGTATCTTTTAGCAAAGAGAGATGTCTGTGTGCCACAATGGATGGCTGTAGGGAGCTCAGAAATAGTCTGTACTGAAAGCAGCAGTAATGTGTTAGTGCTGCTCTCTATTTAAACAGAGTTTTTTTCAGCCTGGACAAAGCATCTTGCTGCATAGGCAAACTGCTGCTGCTGCTTGACCTGGCTTATCCAGTACTGTGTTGTGTCATCTGAGCAGATTCTGGGAGAGGAAGTCCCAGTTACAAAACAATGAGAAAACACTGTTGCCACTGATTCAAGTGAATGGTATAATCTATGTACTAAGAAAGAAGCCGCAGAAAAGGAAAATTGCCACAACATACCAAATAAAGTAGAGTAAAACATATAGATCTCTACAGATTACTGTAATAGGGACCCGCCCGAGAGGGGGACACCACAGAAAGCCTCACTACTAGAGTAGAAGTGAGTGTTACATAGCTGCAAAGCTCACAGTTGGAGATGCTAAATAATCTTCCCCTGCAAATCACTCTCTAAAAAAATAGTTATTTATTTATTAAAATAAGGCTTGTAAAGTAATCGGCTAAATCAAAGTTCAAACACCAATAAACATCTTCATTATCAAAAATACCTAATTTCCAACAGCATTGGGTACATCTCTGCAGCATGGCCACTACAGCATGAAAATTGGATCTTTTCCTAAATGTGCAGAGAAGCACTGCCAGCTTCTCTTCTCCGAAATGTTGGCTAAGATACTGGTTCAGCAAAAAGCAACAGTAAAAAATTGTTACTTTATTTTTAATCCAGGGAAACTATTACATCATGTATCAAATGTTTTGTTCATTAAGAATATCTTTGCATTTTGTCCTCTGCTGCTGTCTCTGAATGTGTCTGCACAGGCAGTTCTATAGAATATCCTTAGTTTTGCTTCAGGTTACTGGAAATCCTGGAGTAGTTTTTTGGACAGATTTTTTTGTGTGCTGGATTTGTTGTGAATTTCATGTTATAATAAGCATTAAACATTCCTCCTATTTAATCAGTCAAGTGAAGTAGGTTTACATTCCAAAAGTAACTACATACTACAGACAGAAAAGAACGCAGTGTTTTATTTTCACATAATAAAGCTGGTAAACATCAAAATACTGGATTAGAGTTTAAATTCTTACTGCAGCTGCCTTGGCTTCAAATCAGGCACTGTAAAGTCAGCCTCCAGGACCTCTGCTGGAGGCCCACTGAAAGATATGGGATAAAGGACAGCTGGAGTTAGGGAAAAGGGCATGTCAGGGATAAGTCAGCAGCACAGCATCACAAAAAGGGTAACATCATGCTTTGGAAAATCTGTTTTACAGGCTATTGTTCAGAGATGGGCATCTCCAGACCTCACATTCACCTAGGAATTTGAATAACGGAAAGTGAATGTGTCCTCTTGACTGGTGATATCTGCACTACATACAATAGAAGCAAGTAGCAGTATCAACCTGTGAGATAAGGCCCAGAGAAGAAAGAAAAAGAAAAAAGAAAAAAAAAAGAAAAATTCAACACTGGACCATTTTTTAGTCCATGCTGCAAGATAATTATGGTTTTCTTGATGAGCAATAACTTCCTTTAGAACTTCATTCAGTGCCTGATTCAGCCAAAGGGTGCACTGTTATTTTTTGTTTAAACATAACCTCCTCTGACACACCACTGAAGACTTTAAAGTCTTCTCATCTTTATTGCAGAAGGTTCTTTGATCTCAGTGCCATAAAAGGTCAACACAAGAACTTCAGAATTAGAGCTGTTTACATCCAACATACAATACAAATAAGTGAATGTGGCAAGGACATCCTTAGCAGATTAAATGAGGCCATGTTTTCCTAAGTCTGAGTTCTGCTTAAAATGTTTTTGTTTTTGCCAACCATTGTGCAAGCAATGTCATCATGAAATCCAGTGAAATTCTCTTATTGAAACGCTTTCCCCCTGAAAATGTTTCATCAATCATAGCCCAGAAGGGCTCTGTCACAGGATAATTGCAACTTGGCGTGCCAACAAAGAGCATCCAAATGTCCTCAGCTTCCTTATCTATACAATGGGCAAGAATGACAGCCATTTTATTAGCTGAGATATTGTTACCCCCATCAGATAAAATACTGTGTTTTCTTGCTTTGATGTTTTCTGTCACCATAGCAGAGCTGTCTGTTTCAACTGAGTGTTTAAAAAGAGCTGCAGTGGCAGCTTGTGCTTCTTTACAATAACACTGCCTACAAACATCTAGCAGATACAGGAGTGTACTAATTGCACTTTCTCAGTAAGAGACAGGAGAAGCAAACAGACTTTCTGCTGCAGTTATTTCTAGTCAAGACATAATTGTGGAGTCATCTCTCTTGTCTGCATTTGCTTCCTTGAGGATAAAAAGATCAGAAAGTGAATTTCGTGAGCAGATAGCCAATTGAGAAGCCACTCCAAAATGATTTCAGCCATTTAGTCATCCTCCAGCCTTCACACACACTATTATTAATCCACGGAATATTTAATAGATTAAAACAACTATTTAGTGTTACTGCTTATATTTAACACTTCTCCACAATAACAACAACTACTACAGCACTCAGAAATATGTATCTTACTTCCACATGCTTGGTTAGATCATACAGACCTTGAAGGCAAACAAAAAACCTGCCATGAAGAGCAGTCTGCAAACCCATTTAATTTTGTAATGAAATCCTTTCTGACAGAGTAGACTTTTCTTGAATACCAAACCAGCAAGTCTGTAAGCCAAACTCCAAAGGTGGATAAATCTGCTTGTCGACACCAAACTTATCTCACTGTTCTATCATTTGGACAATAATTATATTAAGTGCTGTAGACACAGTTTAACAATTCAACATTTGCCAGCTGCTACTGAATGCTTCCCATCTATACTAAGCACAAGGAAGACACTACAGCCTCTGCAGTGGATCGCATGACAGATATCATCCATACATTTTATCTCAGCACACCAATTTCTGCTAAGAGCTGATATAGGGTTAATAGTGGGAACAGCACAATTAGAAGGCATCTGCCCAGCAGGAAATCTCATATTTGTTGGCTGCTCAGCAAGAGAGTGTCCCACTAACAGAGGGCGAAATAGAGAAGTATGAACGTGCTGGCAAGTTCAAGCTCTTCTGATTGCTGACCTTTGTAATTTTATATGTACCATATACCTCTGGAAAACCACAAGGCATTTTGATAGGTGCATAATGAACACACCCTCTACATGACTACTACAAAGATTAAGGAAAAAAAAAGTACTTTCTGACATTTTTTTTTTTTCTTCCAGCTCTGTGTTGTTCAGTCTCCTCCTTCCTTTACAGGAGGGTTGCCTTTCCTAGCTTTCCACCACCATCCACACTCTTGAAGCAACATCCACAAGCAGAGCTCGTGAGCTAGGTGCACCACTGCAGAGATGACCTTTGCAGACCTGCAGGTTTCACATCCAGTTATTAGCTCCACTACAGACTGGAAACCTGAGCAATCACTTTGTCTTAGATCCCCATCTACAGAATCCCTTATTGTCTGTTTTGATTTAAATAAAACAAATTCAAAATCCTAAAGTTCACGAGGGCTTCTGTAGCAATACAAACCCATTTGGCACCTTGATCTTGTTTGGGTAAGTGTAAATCAAATAATGAACCCTGAGAAATAAAACAAACTGAAACTTCCTCTCAAGAACTGCTCTGTAGATTCTTTTCCTTTTGAGTGAAGAATCACATAACAATACATTGCATAGTTGGGAAGGCAGAGCTAGAAGCTAGAAAGGATTCAGATGACTGGAAAATTTAACCTTGAATACTCTTTTAAGACCCTAGAGAAATTATACACTGCACACACTCCTTTCCGAGCACTATGTTGCTATTCTCATAACTGAATACTGGGAGATGGTCTGGAGGAACCATTGCACAGTCAACAGATGTTACTTGGCAGTAATGGAGTAACACACCTCTCTCAGGAAGACCAAAACCTTCCTTAAAATAAAAAACAATCCCTGTCTAGTATGGAATTGAAGATAAAAACTGTGACCAATAGAAGGCTATGATTGTCTATTTTGAGCAGAATTGTTGTTCTCAAGCATAAATGGGCATCTTAAGGCTGAAATACTCAGTGCTTTGTTAATGTAATCTGAGCAGAACACGAACATTTCTACAATGACTGTTGTATTTTTGTCCTTAAAGCTTTAATACCTGAAGTCACATTAACTGCATTAATACTCAAATACTACAAAAGGTAGGAAAAAAATAAGCAAAACATATAACATCTGCCAAGCTCCTAGCAACAGAAAAAGTCTGTTCTTTCTCTTTTTTAATAAAAAAATCTTTTTTTTTTTGCTTTGTTTCCAGTTTCCTGATCTACAGAGTACATGCATATACGATAAACAAGACAACATAGGGCAACAAAGCCTCTGCAAGACAAGTACCACCATCATTTTTCCATCTCAAGTTCCCTGGTTCTCCAGTTTGCTTACACATCCTGGATACATCGCATACCAGCCTTCTTGAAATTTAATAAAATATCATGGGTTACATAGCTCTACCACCTCATTTTGTTAATGCTGTTTTAAATCCCCCTCAGAAGAATATCACATCATAAACTAATGAAGAACATAGAGTCTGGCAAATAGTAACTGGGAAAGCTAAGGACGCAGAACTACACCTTTCATTATCTGTATCTTCTCCCTTAAACTAGAACTGCTATAACAACTTACAGCTTTTACACCAGACAGACTGAACCCACTTCTACCTACCTGCTTCACAGGAAGAAAATAAGTATATATATCCACCTTGTTGGTGGTGAAACATAGAAGCACTTAACTTTGTCTAAATCGATTAAATAAATAAATCTGTTTTTTATTCTGCCTATATCTCAAAGCAGGCTACCAGCAGAAAACTCAGTCCTGTTTCAGTTTCCTTCCTTTTTAATAGCTAGTTCAAGAAAGATGCAGTAAATTGGCATCTAGAGTATTGGTGCCCAGGAAGCTACTCAGCTGCAATTGAAATCTGGTGTGAGTCAGGTGTGACGAGTCTGGGGAAAAAAGCAGAAACTTTCCCAAACAAACTACAACTGCCAGAATCACAGCACAGTCATATAAGGGGCTTCTTAATGAACAGAGTATGCCTTGGTCGCCTTGGTCATTTCTAAAGTATTAGTGAATTATCTAACAATTAAACCTTTAGGTAATGAAATATGTTATAAAAGGAGGAGGGGAAAAGCTAGCAACAAGGACTCTGCTTTGGCAGATGTAAAACTGACACATCTGCCTCCCTCGATACTAGCAAATTGGCTCTTTCAATATGTTTCATTTGTTCTCCTGCCAATTACTGATCTCTTGTCAATTTACTTTCAAACTCAGAAGAAAATTAAATGGTTTGATGACATATTGGTTTCTGTATTTTATCTTTGAAATGCAAAATATATTTTTTTGCAAAAATTGCAGTAATCCTAGACATGTTTCACATCTTTGAAATCTTTGCAATTGTAGAATGTTGGGCTTGATCCTCATCTGGGATATAAGGGCATAACTCCATCTAGCTAAATTAGATAGATTATCACAGCTGGTGATCTTTTCCATAGTTTTGGTGCAGATTAACATAAAACATATTGTATACCTATTTAGAAATATGCAGTGTGAAAGGGAGTGACTCTCTGTATGCTTTAAGCATGCTTGAAAATACCTATACTAGATAATTGCTTAAAAATGTTTTCTAATAGCCTTAAATACTCAAAATGGAATGGTGGAACTGTCATCACAGGAAATCCCATGAGGAAAGAAAAATGATAGCAGAATTAAATGCAACAGCCACCTGCTCTGTAAAGGTTATTAAAATGATAGAAACAGTATGTTGGCTATTCCATAGTATGCATGCTAAAACCCACAACAGGTCCAATATTCCATGCTACAAGTTGTAATTTATATACCTATAATTTATCCTATACTATAATTTATACAACATTTATCAAAATGCAGGCTGGAAAGAACTGGCTGCTGATGGGGATAGTCATCTAGTGCCTTGGTCTATGACCATATCCTTAGTCCCAATTCAATAAAAGGATTTTGACACCAAAACTAGGACTTTGGCAAAAGCCTTTATTTGATCCCAGTGTTTAGAACAGCTTTGGCTCTGCCAGCAATAATCTGATCCTTTAGACGTAGTATATCTAACATGCCAATGGGAACCTGCTCTGTGCTCAACACAGCTGCAGCTATTTTTATTAAAAGATGAGAAGAAGAGGAGAAAGAGAAGGAGGTAGTAGCTATGTCCTTTTACAAGCAATTTTAGTGTGCTTGAGTTTAAGGCAGTCCTAAACTAACCTGCTGTCCTCTGGTCCTGAAAAACACCTCAATTGTCTATCTCCATGCAGAAGTGCAACCTGTCCCTCCTGCTGAAACTGTTCCACTGGGCAACAAGTAATTGAATCATCCTGAGCCTATGAGCACATTTCTCCAGCTGGGCAGGAAGCATCTTTGTGTGGGAGTCTTGATTTCAGGTTCCTGCCCTCAGGATGCCTAAAGTATTTTATCCAAGAATTGTTTAAAGTAAAATAATCTGTCATAGAAATGAATGGAATGAGGCTCATTTACAGAGCCATTGCCACTATGGATGGCAAATATAGATGAAAGTGCTTAGGGTTAGGCATTCTTAACTGAAAACAATGGCTTCCCTCTCTTTATGCTAAGTTTACCCATCTGTAACGCAGACACATTACAGTTTACCTAACTCAGAGAAATGGGATAATATAACTTTGGCAAAAGAAAGGCTCCATCACACTGCTTTACTAAACATAAAAAGGTAATATGAATATATGATTTTAAATCAACATTAAGATAGTGTAGACTGAGACATTTCTGATATTGCTTTGGCTAGATAATGTAATTCATTTTCTAGCAGGTCTCTTGCCATGCTTGATATTCCACAGAGCCAGCCTGTGTTACAAGATGTACATAGCTAATCTGCTGAGAAAAGAAATCATAAGCAACACTTTATCATACATCATTTTATTCACAAGACCATAATTCCAATCGGTGCAATCTTGACGGATGGGTTGGATTCTGGAATCATATAGTCATGCTGATATAGCTCAAGTTAGTCCTTTATAAACATTCTCTAATTCCAGGGCAGGAAGATGGTGCAAAAACATTAAGGCTGTCATATCTGGTTTGAAACTTCCTGATTATGTGTTTTTGTGTTTCTTTTTTTCTTTTCTTTCCTTTTTTTTTTTTTTTTTTTGTTGTTTTTTTTACAAAGCTGTACAAAGAGAAATTTCCTTACATTATTACCCATACTTTTGTAAGTGAACACTCTGAAAGAGTATTAACCACTTTGGCACTTAGTTTGCAGGGTGGAAATGACTGCATCTGCCTCCTTGATTGTCCCCAGCACAGGAAGTTTGGCTTTCTGGAGCTCTCAGAGCATATGGCATTCAGCACTGCAAGAAACAGGAATCTCCTGAGTGAGATTACGTTGTTTGCTTCCAGGAGTTGGACTGCAAATTTTGTTATATGTACAAAATGTTCACATACATCTTACAGATCAGCCATCACGTGTTTTTAGTAGCATTGTTTTCATGGGATAATTTTTAGTGATGTATAAAATGAAACCTGTTATCTCTTTGATGAATGCATTTTGAAGTCCAAGAATAAGTATAGGTACACAAAGACAGAGAAGGGCTGAAAAACAGTGACAAGAGGCAGAAAGGAAAACTTTTTTTTTAAAAAGTGTCTTCTCAGGTATCATCTCTACATATAATTTAGCTGTACTAATCCACATTAGTGCAGTAGATACACATTTTGACTAAAACTTCATTAGACACCAACCCTACAATATTTTCATATGGGGGGATCTCAAGACCATGCAGTCACTGACCAGAAGATCTTGCTAGATCTGATGCTGAGAGCTGTCTCCCATGACAGTTCTGGATACTAAGCCACTGTTAAATGTCTTTCTTGTCAGAGATTTATTCTATATGTGCTTGAAACTGAACCATGTCACATATTTGGCAGGAAACTTAATCCTTACACAAAGAGGATTTGATCCCTGGTTTGATCCTGGTGATCCCAGGAAAGAACAGCTACTGGTAAAGACAGTACAAGGTCTGTCCATGTATTTCAAGCCCCAAATAAGGGGTTATGAGAGCAAAAGCTCATGTCCCTAGTATTCCACATGGTCTTGATGGCATGAGAAGAGATGGTCTGTAGATACCATCTGCACAGTGCACATACAAAATGCCTTCATCAATTCACAGAATCATAGAATTCTTTAAGTTGAGATATGTTTCCCCTTTTGCTTTAAAATCCTAGTTGTGAATCTCAGCTGTTTCTGAAAGGCTTTAATGAAAATAGATAAGGAAGGAAGAGTGAACCTGCAGATATCTTCTGGTATGATTGCTATCAATCTCCTCTAACGTAATGGAATAAATATTACGAGTGTAAAAATCATCTGGAACAACAGGGGAACCATGACCAGTAAATAGTTTATATTTTCAAAGAACAGATCATGCCAGACAAATAAAATTGCTCTTCCACTGTTTGCTGGTTTAATATATGAAAGGAACAGAGTAGCTGCAATATTTCTGGGCTGTAACATTTGATGCAGTGGCTCACAAAATCTTATTAGAAAAATAATTTATAATGTCTTGGATAAAAGTGCTGTCATGTGGATTGAAAACTGGCTGAAGCAATGTAAACAAAGGATAATGAGTCATGACAAACAGCACTGTGCTGAGCTGTGAAGAGGTATCCAGTTGGGTTGCCACAGGAATTGGTGTTAAGCCCAGTTTTATTTTACATGTTTATTAATGTTCTGGAAAAAGAGATGAACAGCTGAAAATTAAATTCACAGATGATACTAAATTACTAGATTTTGTTAACATGACTCAGGACAGAGATATTTTAAAGAGAGAAGGTGGAGAGGATAGGAATGGGAAGAGCCAGTGACCATATTTACCTATACAAATATGTGAGGGAGGGTTTTATGTCCCATCTGATAATAATGGGTGCCCACTGACTAACCAGCCAAAAGCAGTTTACATCTGTTCTATCGAAGTGAGGAGAAGTAATAACAAAAACAGCTAGGAGATACTTACTGATCATAACATTTTCCCTATAGAAGTCAGAGAAGACTTCACTCTCTTTTTCAAGCTTCAGTAAGTTTCAACATTTGGAAGTTCTTTAGATTTTGTCTGGTTATGTGCTATAGAGCAGCTGACAGCAATGGGTGCATAGCACAAAGTAATCTGTTTTTACATCAGTATATTATATTGCTTTACCAAGGAGAAATCAGTAGTAAAAATCGTACCATTTTTGGTATCCTTGTTTACTTACACTATTAGCATGAATTGAATAGAACTAGTAAAACTGTAACAGAGGTAATAAGCTTTTTCAGGATTTTCTCCCTCCGTGAGCAACTCTTTTCCCCCAGATTGAGTCTGCTTGGAGTCATTAAAGCAAAAAGAAATTCTCTAGCTACTCACCATCACCTGACTAAATAGATTCCATGTTACAGAATTAAAAAAGATTTTTTTTCAAACACTATGCTCTATGTGCTACAGAAAATTCCATGACAGTAGTTCATTGTTTTAAGCTATTTTAGTGAGAGTATGTGCAGAGTACTTAATTACACACAAAGCTTTATTTCCTTCTTATGCATTTATGGAACTCACTTATGTAAAGAAATGGATATGGATCTAAGTTTTGTGAATTAAGGTTTTGGACCTTTTATATAGACTAAAGGAATACCTTTTAAACATACATAAACAATATAGTCTCTATATGCATATATTCTTATAAAGAATCTCTCACTAGAACCTTATAGACAGGAAGTAGAAAAATCTAAATAGACAATGTCTAATCAGGCTTTTCTGTTCAAATACTATTTTTCCTCCTAAGTAACATATATTACTCAAAATTGAACCAAATTAAATAGATAAGAAAATCTCACATAAAAATGTTTCTGAATACTTGCAAATTTAATACTGAATACTACCTTAAAATTTTAAGACCTGGCTTCCTACAATTTTACATCTTGAAATTACTGACTATGGTGGCTAGGGAAATGCAAGCTTAAGGTCACATTTTCTCTTGACTCAATGCAAAGTAAAATTACACTTTCATGAGGATTCTTCACTGTGAATTCACAGTGTAACTTTTCAAAACAGAAAACTTTCAACTTAAAATTTTTTGTTTGCTTGTCTGATTTGGTGAAAGACAACTAAGTTCAAATGGTACTGAGGAGTATCTCACATCAATGTCACTCCCACAAACAACCTTTTAATCTTAGCTAAAATAAAGCTTCTCTCTCTACCTCTCTACCTCCCTCCCTGGCTGGTAAAGGCTGACACGGAAAACCGGAGAAAGAGCAACCTAATGTTAGTGATTCACACAGAGATGCCTTCAGGTTGCCTGAAGCTATGACACAGGACAACTGCAGGCAGAGAGTCAAAACCAAAGCTGGATCCAAGTATGAATCCTGAATGCGTGAAGACCTGATTTCAGGCACTTAGCATGGCATAGGGTAGAATCTGTCAATGACTGCTGTGAAAGATGAAATGATTCAGCCTTCTGAAACAATCTATCACTGCCAGTGGCCACTGTGCTTTCATAAAAGTATTTCCAAAGAGGCTACTAAAGGAACAAGGTTAAAAATATCCAGGAGGATTTAAATTGTAGTATCATCCAAGTAAATAAAAAAATTTGTTTTGTACGATGCTATCATTTGCATGACATAAAACAGTTCTGTGTGGATCATTACTGTTGAAGGGAATGTTGCATCTCATAAAATTCTTAGGAGTGGCAAGGGAAAAGCCTCTGAACCTGAGTCTTATTTGATAAAAATTGTTGTAGTTACTTTGAATTTAGAGAATGGCTATGAAAGCTACTAAATTCTACTATATTTTCCAATTATAATTTTCTGTTTTGTCTCAAGATTTCTACTTTTTTTTTTTTCTGTGAATATTTTCAGTCTTCTCCTTCTACTAAAATTTGCACAGAAGATAAGCCCAAATTTGCCTCGAAAAGTTATGTTCTGCTCAACTCTAGCGGTGATCTGGCAGCGTCTTTATAGCTGCACAGTATGGTGATTATCTCACAAGTTCACAGCACTTTAATTCTGTACAATACTATTTTCCAAAGAGGCAATATCCTCAGCGCTACTCTGAATGTTCTGAATGTTAAGCGTCCAGCTCTGGCTGAATACTCCACATTTTCTGTCTGAGAACACGTAGTACATGGCCCTTGATTACTACTTTTAAATTGATCTGTGTCTGCTATGAAAATATATTGCTTCATAAAAGTCTTTCAGAGTATCATATTCCAAATTAATGATTTTTCTCTCAAGCTCCGACTTTGAGAGTTTACAGAACAGCATCATGCAGTCCAGCTACTTGAATCAAATTGAAATCTATCCATCTGCAATTTAGATAGAAATTCTTTCAGCGCTGTTGGCACATCTCTAGGTAAAGAGCAGCTGTTGTCCTGTTAAAGTGACTGCAAATAATTCCAACTTCAAGCTCAGAGAAAGAAACTCACCCAGCTTCACTGGGTACCACTTAATCTCTGGGATGTTCCTGGGTTCAGTTTTCACCTGGTGGGAACCGACTAACTCTCCTGTCATCAACTGAGCTGTGCTGCGGTATGCCAGAAGACCTGGCCCTGGGGGAGTCAGTGCCCAGAACTGCCTACAGCGCAGGGGCTGTATGCCAGCTCAGCAAAGCAATGTGTTATTTTCAGAGGGAAGTGTGGTCACTGCACTGAGCCAACAACCCTGACTTGTGCTAATGGCACACAACATTTATATTCAGATCTTTCCAGCGAGAAAGTAAAAAAGGTGTTTCTTTCTTTTGCCATGACCATCTCCTTTTTTTATCCCCAATGAGCTATTGCTGCGCTTTCTCTGGGGGAGTTACAAGTTTTCCGCAGTCCAAGCAGTGCAGCACTGGAGAAAGATGTGTTTACAGCAAAGATTCAAGAAAGTGTCTAAAGGAGGAATTTTCCAATGAAGGGAGATAGGCCCTAGCCATGAAGGAAGGTACTTGTTGAAACAACTATATCAGAAGAGCAGATGAATCATGATGTGATAGCAGTATTTGAAAGGATGTTTTGAATGGAGCTGTCAGCAAGTATTTTAATAGCCAATTTCAATTTCTGCTTTATGGTTTTTTTAACCACCAAAAAAGAAAAATAAGTAATAAGGAAGGATTTAGGAATTGTTTAGTGTTTGGCTGTTCAGGGAAAGAAAAAGAGCCCTCCACTTGCATTGCAGCTAATGAAAATTGCCATTATGGGCTTTTTCCTCCATTTGCTGATGTTAAGCACTGTAATAATGCAAATTCCTTATGATTTTCTAAATCTCCTCAATAAGGAGGATATTATCTACTTATTTAATTACCAAATCTCCAACAGCAAGGAGCACCACCAGCAGCTCCAGCTCATTCACATAGTTCCCCTCCCTAATTAAAGGATCTTTGCAGTTAAAAATAATGTAAGCCAATCAAAAGCTCCAGCTGCCAACAGAAGATAGGGGAAAAAAAAAAAAGGCACTTCACGGACAGATTTTCAATTACTCAGCACCCAGTACTGAGATTCTTTTCAAACAACTCAGTCCTCCTTTAGGCACCTAAAACAGACAGCTCAAAAATGCTCAACAAACATTTCCTTCAAAAATCCACCCCCAGCTGAGGCTTTGTGTCTTGCAGCCACTGTAGCTCGCAGAAGTCAACTGCAAGAAAGTCATCAGCATCACCACTTTTGCAGGAAACTACAATGAAATCTGTTATTGTGCTCATCTGTGCTCCTGCCATTGCTTGCTGCAATGAGGACAGAGGCAGCAGGTATATCAAGATGCTATTTTTTACCACGCTGCCAACAGAAGCAGCAATACTCTGCACTTGAATTTTTGTTACAGATCTCAAAACCATATACCCATACTACAGCACAGACCCATCACTAGTTTGGATTTCGAGCTCCAAAGTGAATCCTGCTGTCTGCATAGTGTTCTTGGGGGCAATGTGCTGTCATCAGGTTAAAAGTATTTCAAATGTAGATCATTCTAAGGCCAAAACTAGAGTAATAATTCAAGAGTACTTTACAGCTAATAAAACCTCAAAAAAAACCTTTCTCTGGGAACAGAGGACACAGTCCAGAGGCATTTTAGCACATCCCTCCCCTCCAACAAGAAGTATTAGCAGTATTAGCATACTACCTGTTTATTCAAGAGGAGGTACGGAAAGATCAGTCAAGGGTTTTCCTCTTTGCAGTCCACAGCTGTGTAAATATTGTTTCAGCTTCCCCTTTGACACCTGTATAATTCTCAGACCTCGTATGCAAAATGATACAAACTCAACTTAATGCTTGCGTAGCCCACTGCTGTGTCCCACAATACCTAGGGCAGAATATCTACCTAGATTCTCCTGTGAGAATGGTGGTTTTGTGTGATGTAAGCCTAAAGTGACCTCACCCTCTAAAAGACAGCTTTGCTTAGAAATTCCTTGATTTTAACCACAGAGCTAAGTATGGTAAAATCTTGGTGGAACCAACATACCACAATAGGGTACATTGGAGGGTATGTCACAACCCTAAAAAAGCAGCCAAATCACAGTTGAGCATAATTTACAACTGCTATCCATTGTCATTTCTATTCTGATTAGCCCACCTGAAAATATATGTTAGGTTTTAGAAACTTCTCTCTAGCTATGCTTTCAAGTCTGTACACTTTTGAAGGATATTTGCCTTCCCTATTTTCTCTGTGGTTGTTAAGGAGATGAAATTCTTTCTGTATGCATCAGATATCCCTGACACAATGGGACAGAAATATTGACATTTTTACATTGCATAGTGGGTCATATTTATGAATTGATGCATGCTTCATCATAGCTCTGAATAATGAAACATTTTGGATAGGTACAAAGGGCCTGAACTGTTCGCCTGTGTACCTCCAGCTTCCACTGATCTCCCTTCTGAACCTCTTGCAAGCTGATTTTGAAAAGGCAGAGCTTCCTCAGGATCAATGCTACCCACCAAAATGATTTATTCAAGAAAAAAGTAAGGCAAAGCCTCCACTGTAACATGACTTTCCACCTATTCCTTTCCCATTGCCACAAAGAACTAACACAAAAGTTTGAGCAGTTCGGAGCTCCTATTTAGGCCCTCAGAGCTTAACTGAACTTCATTCAGCTCACGTCAATGTACCTGAACTGTACTGGGGAATTTCTGTAGCAGGTTTTTAGGGCTTCTGAAGTTCAGAGATCTGTGATGAAATTTGTCACGCAATGTGGCTATAGCTTTGGCACTAACTCCTGGCCTGACACAAGCTGTGACCCAGGGCCACACTGAACTTTGGAAATAACCCAAAACCGTTAATACATTAGGAAAGCAATGAGTATAATAACTTCCAGAGACCATGGACTCTCTGCTAACCTGGGAACAAATAGAAGATGAGGCAATGATTATGACCTCCAGCTCTTCTGCGCAGATGGGATAGGAGGGAAGCAGCAGGCTCCCAGTGGGTGGTGAACTCACCTTTTCTCTTGGTTTTCCTTAGGTAACTTCCTGGCAATGAAAACTGCAGTACTTCAGCCTGATTTCACATTCTTTAAAATTGAGATTCAGATGTTTTGCCACAAAGAAATATTAAATACATAAACATGCAAGTCACCATCTATGCTTATGTTCTCCCTCAATGTAACTTATGTAGATTGCTGCCTATGTGCATAGCTTTCATTACAAATAAAACATAAAAGCCAATACATATCCTGAAGAGCTATTTTTCTTTATTGCAGCACCATTACATGAAGCCTGCTAACATAAACAAAGATTGGACTCGGCTGTTTTTGAACAAATAACCATTTATTGTCAAGGCTTTTCAGGAGCTTTCATTTTCCTTTTTGAAAAACATGATCCTGTGCCAACCTAACAAATATGCAACATTAAGTAATAAGCAAAATAATGGGACACCCTGCCACACTGCAAATCTAGATTGTCAAAGTAGTACAAATCTAAGGTCAGACAGAAACTCCGCTTAATAAAGCAGAGCTATTAATGCCACAAAAGGCCTCTCTGAATAGAGGATACCCAGGACTACCTGTCCAATGACAGAACAGTCCATGGGCTGCTCTCTCCTCTCCACCATAGACTCGGTGTGGAGAAGAGCATAACCAGAGGGCAGAAGGCACAGTACTGAACTGTTGCAGACCCAGTGAGCTGACTCAAGGAGAAACCACACAGAGCTGCCTGCTGGGCTGTACTCTGCTCTGCCCTGGGTGAAGCTCTGGCCCCTCACTAAATGGCAATGCCACCAGAAGTCTCCATTTTGAAGTTATCAAGAATGTCTTAAACCTTGCCTGAAGTAATCACACAACAACCTATCCACTAGACAATGAGCAGAGATTATTCAGCTTCCCTGAAGAACAGCTAAACAGCAGCTTCCTTCCTGCCAGTGATTATGGTTGTGATTAACTGCACAGTTCAAGGTGAAAGAAGAATACAGTGCCAGACATATATGGCTTCCTTTAACCTTAGCAAAACACAGTGCCAGATATTTCAATTAGTGTGTACCAAGGTCAAAAAATCAATTTCTTATCACCCAAAAACACACATACTGTAAATTTCATTTTCAAGCCATAATCTCTAAATTAAATCTGTGTACCTAAAAAATATACACTGCAAAATTGCAGTCCTTCAGCCCCCTCCTCCTCTTTCAGCCAGGCAGCATTTTTACAAACATCACCTGCCTTTGTGCTCCGTATTCAGAGCACAATATTTGGTTAGATTCTAATCTTCTTGGAGAATGTCATTATCTCTTTCTTTGGCAAATAGAAGCCCAAAGTGTCAATTACCTTCTTAAAATCTTTTATATGTACTAGGTTGAGCAGGGTTTGATATTCTGTCTGCCAGCAGCACAGTTGGCAATTTTTCACAGTCATACACAGAAAAATTGTGCACCAGCATATCATCCTAGATAAATTATGCATTTCAAATGAGGTTACAGACAACTTCACCACTCAGCCAGTTTATGCTGGAAGATGGGGAAAGAGAGCAACAATCCTATAGAGAACATTTTTCTAGTATTGAACTCTATGATTTACCGGTGGAGACAAACAAGTATGCCATATTGGTGGGATATTATATGGAAATCAACACAGTTACACAGAGGTGACATCATCCTCTCTTAGGTGTGTAGTTCCTTACGATACTTTGTTATGAGATTCATGCTAAATTCACAGCCCCAAAGGCAGATGCAGAATCTGACAGCTGTACTGTGGGCTGTACGGCTTGCTTTTTATTCACATACTTATTATACATATTTATAGAAATAGATCCCTGTGTGTACATTTGTATACATGTATACAAAAGTTCTGGAAATATCTTCTGTCCCTTTACTTTATACCAGGAAATTAGAAGAATGCATTGTTACTGCTGGACCTTTGGGGACTACTTTAGATGTGAGAGAAACAGGAAGTCAATCGTGTCTCTGTTAGCCACATAACAGTCAGACTTTGAGACAATAAGTTTAAAGCTCTTTAAATGAATTTTCCTATATCCTCTAAACATGTAACATATCAATTGATTCCTAGGGCCAGGATGAAAAGAGTATTCTCTCAATAAAGGACGTTAGTGTTATTTGGCAAGGGTTAAAACACATTTTGAATTAAACAAATAAGAAACTGTCTCTGTGCAGCTAATCAGCTTGAAAGTTTGGATACATTTTTGAGAGAGATAACTAACTCTTTTTCTACCACATAATCTGTACGTATTTTAAAACCCCTTCAGATGCAAATGGGACTAATTTAAAAGAGAGACTGTATATGATTAAAGATGTAACAAGAGGAAGTTCGGTTTCTTCCTAGCCCATTCAAAAAAATCCATTACTGAATTCTTGTCATGCTTACAGTACCATTTCAAGAAAATTAAACAAAAATCAAGGGAAAAAGATTGAAGTTGCTTTTTTTGTTTGTTTCTTTTTTGTTTTGTGTGTGTATGCTAAATCTGTGAATGTTACGATTCTATCTATCATGGACTTGGTCCATGGCTTATTAAAGTCAGGGTCAGTTTCTTACAAATGATCACAGTGGGCTCTGTAGACCTCTACAGTTTGCTCCCAGGCAAGCTGTATTTTCTGACGGTAGGAAGGCAGGGCTATCCCTCAGAAGACTTCTCTCTCATCTCATTAAGTGAGGAAATGGGAGGGTTTTTTTGTGTGTGTGTGCATGTGAGCTAGCTGGATTTGTCACTTTGAATGCATAAAATGTTTCAAGACCAATTTTTATGGGCAGCCATTTATGGAGGTAAGAGAACTGAAGTAGGACAGCCTCCTTTGTGCAGGATCATTTTATTACTTCCAATATCTTACTACTGTTTACCATCTGACTGATGGTATTATGCATAGCCTGTCTCTTTTCAAACTCCTGATCTACTCTTAAAAGCTTCAGCTAAAAGATACTTTCAATAATGTCTTGTTACAGTAAGAAATTTTGGTTAGTTATAAAAGATAAATTCAACTGTAAAAACACTGATTAACACTTGAGCATGTTAAAGAGTATGGCTGTTTTCTGGAATATAAACATATCTCAGTCCTTTGCAACTGAAAGGCAATGATGCAACTGTCATCAATCTCTAACTGTTATTAATCTCCAGCTATCTACATACATCATAGACATCAGTCTCTTCACTAATGCACACAAAAGTATAATATCTTGCAAATGAGAAGACAGAAAACACACACAAATAAAAGTTCTACAAGAAAAGAACAACTAAAGCTGTAGAACTCCAGTGGTCAGGAACCTTCTGTGTTAACCTGTTCCAGGTAAGTAGACTGTTATGCAAAGGGTAGATAATATTTAATCCTCCAGGCTAATTTTCCCAGGCTTTCCAATTTCATAAACTGCCTACCTACAGGTTTAATGATGAATATCTGAGATGCTTAGACTGTGTAACACCACACAGCTCAACAGCCAATCTTCAGAAAAAGGTAAAAAGCACTCAGCTCTATTTCAACCAGTGCAGACGTGGACAGGAAGAAAACTTATGCTTCCTGAAGAAGAACTCTGAAGACATGGACATAGAAATATAATAACTATATAAGTAAGCAAGAGGAAGCATCCTCCTAACACTTCTTGGGATCACCAAAACGTCAGACAGCTAAACACAAGAGGAGGAATTCTGATCTTGAAGATGGCCTCTGCATTTTCACACAGCCTGAATTCTGGTTTTTCCACACTCTAACCTGAAACTATATATAACAGACTTTGGAGGTAAAACAACAGAGACTGGGAGACACAGGAGAAGGGAAGAAAGGATAAGAAGAGAAAAAGTTAGAGATATTCCCAGAAATTATGGGGACAATGTCAAACAGGCTGGGAATCAGGGGTCTGCTTTGGCTCCTGTGTAGCATATTCCAAGGTTTCCAAGCTGTCACCCACTGTGTTGAGCCCTGTGTTGTTTGTGTTTGGCTAAGGCATATCTCTCTCCCGCTGTGTTATGCTAGAGCAGCTGCAATTTGCCTTTTTATAGCTTGTGGTAACTGATAGTAGTGAAATGAATTTAGGAAGCGTGTGGGTTGGATCTTCCGTATCAGTGATTTCAGACTATTTGGTAAACACAGAAGTGACATCCTGTGATATATGCTTGCTGGTAACAACAACAACAACAAAAAACTCCACTTGTAAACTAGTATTTCGATTAGATCATTTGCTACTTCTGGGTAGAATGCAGTGATTACATACAGTGGTTTCACAAGGCCGTATTAATTTGAAAGGTAAAATTCCATTAAAATTTTACACCTATTGAATGCTGTAGAATGGCAGTGGTGACTCTGGTGAATTGAAACAAACTCAGAGACTGCAATAAAAGTCAGTGGCAGGACACAGCAACATCACCTTAAAGCAAGAAGCTGATGTCTCACGAGAAAGCTTCTTTAAGAACTGCCAAAAGACAGTTGGTAGTATGACCCTCAGTAAAACAAGAAAATATGTTTGTGTTCAGACTTGGAGTATGCTTTCAATTTGATTCAGCTGAGTTTACATAAATTGCTCTGCATTCTCAGAGGGATTCTGTATTTTGATATACAATACCACTTGGCACTGATGCATTTTTTTGCCTCTGGAAAATGATAAATCCTACTGCATGGCACTTCAGAAAGAGAGTCAGTGTCCCGCTTCAGTGCAAAGTTGCCCTGATAGCCTAAGTCTCTGCTTGCTATTTCTGGAAGATCTGTAAGTATTTTACAAGTGAGACTGATTAATTTTTGCAGAATAATGTGCAAGGGGCATTTGCAAGGGAATATTTTTCAGGGTTATATGGGAGAGATACTGTGTTCAGACTTTTCCTGCTTGCCTGCCTAACCTCTTGGAACAAACAACACTGCTTCATTTTCCTTCCATATTTTACAGAGTTTAAGTAAACACTGTGATCACACTGTTTACTTTAATTTCCTGCAGTTGCCAGCAAATCAGCAAATTGGCAGTCAGCAATCAAGAAGCAGCCAGTATCAAAACAGCAGAGCTGCTTGGGAAAGCATCAAAGATGCCAACTCATTCTTCCTTCTGTTTTAAAAATAAAATATGAGCTCCTTTGAAGTTTTGTGTACAATCTGAAATTTTGTTTCCTTTACATTTTTTGTTGTTACTGTTTTGGAAGAATGCTGGGATTTTGAGCAATACCCTACTTAAACAGCTGAATTTTCACATTAAGAAATAACTTTACAAAAGTGGCAAATATATGCTATTTATCAGTGCAAAACCAATGACATTTTTGCACAAGAGGAAGTTAAGTATCTAGAAATCAATACTATTTGGATATATATATATATATATTTTTTTTTTTTTGCCAAGAGCTTTAGATGTTTAACTTCAATTTGGTGCATGATAATATGAAGTTAAAACCTCTTGAATTTCATTCAGAATACATATCTGCCCAAAACCTGAACCCTGTAAAGGAAACAGTTTTCAGTCCATTCTCTCTCTTATATTACATAAAACAAGAAATATAAATACAAAAGAAGAATGGTATAGTATTTTCTACTTCAGAGGTGTAAAGCTTGACAAGGTGACTCATTTATCGCTTTCTGGAAGATATTGTACAGAAGAAATTTATTACTATGTATGTCATAATTCTAATACATAAAAAAAGCCAGATCCTACAATCAGTTACTCTCCTGACTATGTGCATTTCTGCACATATTCTTATGGAAGACAATAAGATTATGAAGAGGATTAGCTTTTTGTTAGACTGTCCAAAGGATGCCTTTGGAAAGTCCCAAACATCACCTAATTTAAAGTGGTTGAAATCTTGTGGGAAAGACTGTAAGAGTATAATTATTTTAAAAGCCATGACTTTGACACCAGGAAATTAAATTCATATCTATGTGTCTTTATCTATACACAACAAATCCAATAATCTTGAGCTCTCTGCAGTCACTTAGCCAGCTGGCAAAGGGAGGAAGGTAAAAACTACAAACCCCATTCCTGAAGTATGCTGACATCAGTGATTCATGATTCATCGATAATGGTGCTAGGAAATAAATGTAACAGGGCATTATTGCCTTTTGCACCACAGTAAACTCCAGGGAAAATGTCTAAGTGTATCACATTGAAAAGACAGAGCTAGTAAAGAAATAACTTTTACAAGTATTTAAGAGGTGTTATGAGCAAGCAAAAGATAGAGAAAAACCTTTTAAATACTTTGAGAATGTCTCTACAAATAAAAGGGGACACTTTTTCAGCTATATAAGCTGAAAACAAGGAAATTTTTTGCTCAACATTTTTACAAGGAGAAAATTTGAGCCACTTGTTTTACTAGATAGCTTCTAAACAACCACTGCTGTGGTTTAACTGCCTACATTGAAACAGATGGTTCTACTCTGTGTAGAATTATTAATGTTGATGAAAGTAATTACGACTTTTGCAACCAATGTAAATAACAAACAGGGCAAAAGTAAACATAGCAAACCATAGACATTTTGTAGAAAACGTCCCTATTAGCACATAATTGGTGATGTCCTTCGAAGGTGACTGGGCTATCTTTGTAAAAGCCTAAGATTGTTAACCGAAGAAAATTGGGTAGCTATCTGTAGAACAGCAGATATACCTGCAGCATTCTCCATACAGAACAGTG
The DNA here is from genome assembly GCF_038088225.1 of Cyrtonyx montezumae. Lineage (NCBI taxonomy): Eukaryota > Metazoa > Chordata > Aves > Galliformes > Odontophoridae > Cyrtonyx > Cyrtonyx montezumae. The sequence continues at coordinate 11,206,860 of NW_027071825.1, forward strand.
AGATCTAAGACATCATTAAATAACTGAGGCTTTGCTTTACATTTTCATTGCTTTAAACTGCTTATGATAGGGTTTAGCCTATATTTCTGATCCTTTCTAGAGGCTACCCAATTAAAATTCAAGTTACTTGTTTATGCTAATGGAGGACTGCTGAACAGTATTAATAATGCACTGTATAACATGCTGCCCTAGAGAAATGTAGGCTTTCTTTCAGGGACAACAGCCATGCTGCTCTGATACAAGCTTTACTACTTAGCTGTAGGGTAAGTGACTCGGTTGTTGTTGAGGTACTTTACCAGAAAAAAAGTTGAACTTCTGACCTGAAGCTTGCTTCAAAGCATTGCCACTGAAATGCAAATTACCACAAATAAATCCAGTAGCTGGTATACTTGGACTGATATTGGAAATTTTGTTTTAAAAATTGAGTTTCCAAGCATTTAGTACAATTATTAATAAACAATTAGTTGATTCACAAGCTTTGTAACTAGCCAACATACTACAGTGAATTTTCTTTAAATGACCAGTGTTTCGATGATTTTGAATGTAGATTTCCCTACAAAATTAAGGGAGAAAATGCCATTAAGAAAAAGAGATGAGATATGAGAAAAAAGAACATGTAAGGTAAGCTAAATCATCCTTATATGACACCATAATTTAGTAATACCATAAAAGGCATACATGTATGGATATAATACTGTCACTAACTTCAATGAAGGACAACAATTTTAGCCAGTGATTCATAATCAGAAATTTATAGAAAATAACTGACAGTGCAGTGAGTGCAAGATCACAGTTATGTAAGGAAATGTTGGTTTGAGTTGTTCCAGGTACTACCACAAAAAAACCCCAAAACACTTGTTTTTCTTATTTTTTTGTGTTACTCGCAAGTGTAGGCACTTTGCAAATATGCAATTAACATTCAAATCAAACAGCTTACTCATGGTAGTAGTAAAATTAAATTAGTCCAAATACAATGGAAAATAATACAATACTGAGGTGAAGGCCATTTCTTCTTATTTTAATCTGGCCAGCTCAATGCACAAGTAGTGACTGACATATTTATGGCAAGGTTTGCATTACATTCAAGTAACATATTTAGTGACTACACAACACAGGATGAAGCAAAGAGATTGAGAGAACTGGGATAGTTTAGGCTGAAGAAGAGAAGATAAAGAGGAAAACTTACTGCCTTCTACAGCTACCTAATAAAGGGTCATGGGGCTCATAGAGAAGATGAAAATAAGCTATTAGAAGTGCAGTAAGTGGAAAGAGCACGAGAGACGCAACTACAAGACAGAATAGAAAACCTCCAGCTAAATAGCAGAAAATAAAATTGTGGTAGCCAGACACTAGAATAAGTGCCCAGAAAGATCTATAATCTTCATTTTTGAAGATAACTCAAACTTGGTCAAAGCCCTGAGAAGCCTTGTCTAAGTAGGACACGCTCTGAGTGAGAGCTAGACTACACGACCTCCAGAGGTCTCTCTCAAACCATTTTATATTTTTTTGATTCTTTATTGTTTACTACTTTTAACTCCAATATTTCTCTCTAAACATTCCCATTTTATAAAAAGTTAGTCAGCTTTCTTTTAAGAAAGTCTTTGCATTCTAAATTTTCCTAAAACACATACACTTCCAAGTGTATTGTAGTAAATGAGGCATAAAAACCCACAGTAAAGGTGGGCAGTTTGTCTATACTCATATGAAACTGAAGTGTTTGTTATTGCTTAGTTTTCCAAGATGCATGAAGCACAAAAACTGACCAAGTGGGTTGTTAATATTCATAACTACTTCTCTGGACACTAAAAACTAGCATGATTCATATGAATTCTGGCTGTCTGCAGATGGGCATAGCTACATTTAACAGTACGGATAAGAATTAGAAGTACACATAGCAGAGGATGACTCAAAACTAAAGGCAGAGAAATCAGCCTTTTCTTTGTGTGGAACACAAAGGCATCCAGAAGCAACTCCTCTGTAGGATTTCTAGCCTATTTCCTTGGCTTGCAGCTGTAGTGAAAAAAATGTATATTGGCTTCACATGCACCATTTCCCTATGGCACACACACCTCAGTTTTTCAGAATATCTCAGGAGCTGTATTTTTTTTTATCGTGATTATAGACTGACAAGAGTAGACTAGTGCTATGTGTGTGTGGATGAGATGTGAAAGTAATAAAGTAGTGCCAATCCCAAGCTTCAGAAGTCTGGACTCATAAAGGAAATTGCTGAAACTAACCCAGAGATTATATTTCAGCGTCTTTGTAGAACAGGACTCTATGCACCAAGACCAAAGCTAGCAAACAGTGTATATACAACTGAGAGAAGTTTTGTAGAAAACTGAATTGCAGAATTTTTCAGAAACTGACAAGTTCTTAATGTTTGACATTGAGAGTATATTAGCATAGAGATGTAACAAAATGCAGTCACCGAGTTAATTGGCTCTTGAGTAATTTTTTCAAGGAAACGGATAACAGAAATGCACATAGGTAAAACCACTTTACCATAACAGAAGGTAATGCCATTTCCTGTGTATCCTTGGGAGCAATAGCAGCCTTGTGTTCCATGCTGAACTTCACACCTTGCATCTTTGTGGCATGTCATGTTGCAGCTTGCTGTAGCATAGCCATAGTCCAGCAGACTCGAAACCAGAACTGGAACAAAGGATAAACTTATTTATTTATTTATTTAAAAACTTCATAATGAGCTCTAAAAACAGACTTGGATGAAAAGAATCCACGAGATTGGGATATTCCAGCAAATGCAACATTATCACAGAGTCAGCTGCATTGCACAATGGGGCAGTAGCCACCAGCTGCTGCGGATTCTTTGTTAAAACCACTCAGGGGGTAGAAATAGCAGATACTAGAGTTTGAGAACCTGTGTACATGTTCAACCAACATCAAACTGGTAAGCAACGTAGAAATTACTCAGTGATCTGGGGAAAACATTTGAAAGGCTTTCAGAGCTTTCTAGTACTTTCCAGTAAAGCACAGACATTTATTTGCACTCTGAATTATGTATGGAGTGTAATCCAAACAGCCCTACACATACTGAGTGAAAAATACCACAGAGAATACCCCAGATCAGATTTTTTATTTTTATAAGCACTTCCATACATATGCAGTTAATACACATGCGTGGTCTGAGAGATTAAATTGACATGTCACAGTATTTACAACATTGTGGCATTAGGGTTTAAAATCTTCTCCAAATTATTTAAAAGTAATCTCTTAAAATACCATTTCCATGTTATGAAAGTACTGTGTTCTTTTTTTTCCATCCACTGAACAAATCCCACATGATATAACTACTTTCCCATTGCATGAATGCATATAGTTTCCAACACAAAGAAGAAAAGGAACCTCTCCCTGTGAGAAAACTAACAGCTCACTGAATAATTATACATACCCTATAATGGGTTAGAAATAGAGGCTGTTAACTCAGAAGGGAAAGTAAGTTTCTGAATTTGTACTGTATAGATGGTTAGCTAGACATAATGAAAGTTGCAGAACATAAAGCTCCTTTTCAATGCCATCTTCCCCTGCAGTTCTGCTTTTCCCTACTCAAATATTATTTTGGATATTTGCTAGCTTTGTGTTACAATTATAGGTTTCATTGCTTCACAAAATCTCACTGAGGTGTTTTTTTCTCAAACAAACAAAAATTTTATGAAAAATTCAAAAGACTACAATTGACAAATTTTAACAATTTCGTCTAATCCAAATCAATTTATGTATCACCAAGTTTCATTTTCTGTTTTTAAGAAAAGAGACCATCTTGTAGAGAGTAAAACATATACCTGTAGGATTCTGTTGTCACTTTAGCATTCTTAACAAGTGAAATCTAAAAATCTCTCAAGCAGAGAGACAGCAGGAACTAAAAAAAAAAAAAGAAAAAAAAAAGGAAATACCAAAACCCACAATAAATCTATTTTTACAGACTAAAACCCACAATAAAAAGATTGGTATTTGTGGGATTTGATTTTGGGGCAACTCTAACACTGGGTCTACTGAATCCTGTAACCATCAGCACAAGTCACAGCTGTGAGGACTATCAGTCCTTGTACCAGCTGCCTTCCATTACCTTCAACACACTTGTTTCTCTCCAGCCCCACATCGCTCTCCCCATGGGTTTTTTGCCAGATCCCGCTCCCTTCCCACTTGCTATCACTCCCCTGGGAAGAAGATTTTACCTACCTAGGAATGGCAGCAGTTTCATTGGTGATGCTTTTGCAGTGTGGTGCCTGGTGCTGAGCCCCTGTGTCACAGAAAAAAACTTCCTGCTTTAAAATGTATGACAAAATATGTGCACATGCCTATTAGGAAGGCAAAGTCCTGGTGTAGGCGCTGCTCTGACAATGCCCTTTGTCTCAAGCTTTGTGTTCCCAAAAGATCCTGAGACTCACAAGCAGGACATGGAGGGCTGAGAGGAGCTGAGGACCCAGTCTTCTTGCCAGGAATAAATGAAAAGGAAATAAATGAGAAAGCGAAAGAGAAGCTGTAGTCTGATCTTACAAAAGTTATCAGAGAAGGTGCAGGGATGAGTGGGTTAGAGGAGGATGGGTTAAGGGAACTGCTTGGAGAGTACTCAGTGAAGGGGAAGGATTAGGATAGAAGGGGAGAGTGGAGCTTGCTGGATGGTGGAGCAGATCAGGGAGGGTGAGGAAGACGTGGAATAGATTAGTAACTGGCCAGAGCTCAGAGGTAATGGGTTACGTGCTTCCTTCCACCTTTTTCTGGTGAACTGGGAATACACGAGCCCCAAGAGCTATTTTTTTTTTGGAGGCAACCCTGCCTAACTGCAATTTTCCTACTGCTTTATTTGTGTTTGAGATAGATCCTTACTGCAGTCGAGCAGTGTTGCTTTAAGGGCAATGGCCTCTAAGGTGGTACAGGAAATCCACTGAGCTGTGCTTTGTGAGAAAAACAAAGACATACAGGCTGGGAGGAAAGAGGCAGGAAGGCAATTGTATGGCCAGGAATCTCAGGAGCTGAAGGAGACGGTTTCTGCAGATTCATGGGAATGAAGCAGAGTGTTGCATAAAAGGACATATTTAATAGATTTATTTAATAATTTATTTAGCAGCCTGATCTAGTGATCGGCAAACCTGTCCAGTGCAGGAGGTTGGAACTAGCTGATCTTTAAGGTCCCCTCCAACCAAAGCCATTCTGTGATTCTATGATTGATTCTATGATTCTATGATTCTATGATACAGCAAATTTGCTACAGCATTTGTCATGTCTGTGCTAAATGTGTAAGCTATTGCGTCCTCATCATAGTATTCTAATAAATGAGATTTTGGCATATGCTTATATTATCTATGGATATAGATTCATAGATTCATAGATACATTAGGTTGGAAAGGACCTACAAGATCATCTAGTCCAATCATGGCAATATTTAATCCAGTTACAGACGATGTGCATACTGTTATTTCTCAGCTTCTTGGGAAGGACATCCCATGTACTGAAACACTGTAAAACCTCAGCATTGACGTATGTTAGCCTTCATAGAGGAAAGCAAAGGGAGATGCTCCTGGAAGATCAGAGGATCTAACTAAACAAAATGGATCTGAGTTGTAGAATGTCATTGTTATTAAAATCGTAGTATCATAGAATCATACAATGGCTCCAACCTCCCTGCCATGGACAGACTTGCCAAAATGCCTCAGGTATAATTAGTAATTTTTCAAGTTGAGATTTTGGTAGAGAACTGATTTTGTTAAGAGGAGGCATCAGCATTCTTATAGAAATTATTCACAGTTGTGGGTGTGGAAACATTTTTTCTAAGCCAGTTATGAACTGTTTTCTTGCCGTTGTTTTCCAGCATCGTCATGTTTGCTGCTCACTAGAGTCAGCGGAGTTAACCTCCACTCTGACCAGGGAAGGGTGAAGCATGTAGAAATAGCACGTATTTGTCTTGTTGGCACAAAGCACTCATGTCACACCTTGGTAAGGAGAGAGGAAGCTCCACTAACCAGATGTTAATTTTCTACGAACTGCAGAATAATGAACAAAGGGTCCAGGTGTAAGAGGAATGTTTTTTCTCTTTTTTGATTTATTTGTTGGGAACGTGGAGGACATAAAGAGGAAGAGAGGAAGGGACTAGGAGTTTATTTTGTTAAGTTTTCCCGTAATCTGATGCACTGAGAAACAGCGGAACAGAAAGTCAGATTAACTGAGTGGAGCTTTGATCTCCATGTCCTGTCCTTTGCACCGGCATGTGCTCTGTCAAGAGCTTGGCTGGTGCTAACTTGCCACTCCTGCTTCTGAATTTCAATTGACTCATAAAGGCTGGGCTTGGAAGGCCTGTAATGCAGGAACTATGTTTATTTATCCTCTATCTCTTGACTCCCCAAATAAAGGTAAGGACTGTTTAATAATATGCAAGCAGAGACAGGAAAAAGTTACAACCTAAGGTTCAGGTCTTAAGAGTTGAAAATATGTTTTTGGAAATTCAGAAATAGAAGTTTCAGTTTCATTTAGACAGCAGCTTTCTGCCATCAGTGTTTGGAGAGATGGGTTGGAGTGCAGTTTCTTGAATCATAGTGTTGGCATGTTTGTAGGGAGAACCTGAATTCACACTGGAGAAATTGTGGATTTGTGAAGAAATTGCGGAGATGATGGACAAAGGCAGTACTTCACTGTAATAAAACAAAAAAAACCTATTTTTGCTGGAAAAAATGCAGGGTACTTCACTTTTTGATAGTCAAAGGTACAAATCTTTGATATGTTTGATCTGAAACACTACTGTTGAACTACTCTATTCTTGGGTGCTGTGGACAAAGTGAAAGGAGGAGGACAGGTCTAATTGGAAAATAGTTTGTATTGTAACTGGCAGTGGGTGAGGAGGAAGCACACAAAGAAGGAAGATGATGAAGAACAGTATAAGAAAGACAGAACAAGGAAGGTTAGGTCAAGAGGAACTCTGGGCGATAAAAGGAGGTTCGATCAGATTTGGAAGGCAATAGGGAGACAGTGAAGAAGGGGGATTTAGGAATATCTTAATGAGATCTCAATACTGGGAGCAGTGGATTACTTTTGCATTACACTACTTTAAAAACTGGCTAATGTGAGTGTCAGTTAGAGGCTGAAGACAGCAAGGTCGCAGTAGGCATGGATGTGGAGAAGGATGGATTTGACAAAGATTTTATGAGGAGAATGAAAAGGAAATAGGAGATTTTTGAGACATTTTGGAGATTAAACCATGGGGATTTACTGATATTATCTATTGGCATATAGGGATAAGGAGTTAAACAAGCAGAGATGAGCAGGTTAACACATGAGAAAGCAGACACCTTCAAATTTGTGCTGTCAAAGTTTTCAAAATATACTGAGAAAAAAATATTGAGGTGCCATAAAACTGAAGTATTGATGGGTGCCTGTCTTTACAGGCAAGGATGAGGAACATGCACAGACATACATATTCGTGGAAGACTGGAGAATATGTCAAAACTAAATGAAACGGCCACAAGAATACTGAGTAACACTAATGAAGAATCTACCCCTGTTTGACTCCAAACGAAGAACAGTAAAAGAAAAAAAACAATAACGAAAAAAGAACACTTTTTCATTATATGCAGTGAAAACAGAGCCCCAATACCATTCTTAAACGTGGAGTTCATTTTATAAATAGGCCCATTTATCTTTGGAAGACCGAGTTAGGAGGGCGTAAGTAAGTGAATATGCACAGGTTAACATTCTTGACTTCAAACCACACGGTTTTGATTACTGATCACCATGATTAAAATATTGTTAAGTCAGACTTTAGAATTCTCAAGTTGGGTTTTTTCTCTTGAGCTGACAGGAAGACATCAATCCGCCTGTAGAAATGACTGGATATTTTCCAAGCTTTGCATCTTGAAGAAATGTATTTATTCACAGTGATTTTAAAGGTAGTTTGGATGCTGATTGTGCAGACTGTTCTATGAAACTAACACCCATAGCTGATGAGGGCGGAAAGTTAACACTTCCCAGAACTTAGCCTTAGGTAGCTTTCAAAAGATAACAATAAAGCAACTGCTTTTGTTACTGAAACTGCCTATTGTACCAACAAAAGAAAACAAAACAAAGAAAGCTAGTATTAGGCTATTACTTTCTTAAACGAACATAAGTGTGATCTACTGTATTAAAGAAAGATTTATGCCTTTAGTGCAAATTTGGACTGCTTGGTGGATGTATACAAACAGGCTCAACACATTTGCAGTTTTATGTTACAGTGGAGATATCAGCATATATATTTCTTTCTCAAATTAGGTGTTAAATATGCCACTAAATACCTAGTGAGAGACAAAAGATGCTATCTGATGGGCATCTTACAAATGTATCTGCCCAAGGCTGCTGACCCCACATCCAGACCACTATAAATCATCTTGAGAAGGCATGGTGAGAGTCTGTATTACATTTAGAGATCCTGAAAGATCCAGGTGACATTCATATATCTGCAGCCTCCTTGCTCTTCAGCTCCATTTATATTCAATACCCTCTGACTCTGGTATCTAACCCATCAGCGGTGTGCTTCAATATAATCTACTCAGAATGTGCACAACAGCCACAAGCACTTGCACATTCATATGCACACATTTATCATTATCACATAGCACATATATGCATCCTTTCCTGAACTGAGCTGATGAATGTTTAATACCAATAATAAAAAGTTATATTGATCTTCCTTTTTCTTTGCATTTTGTTTTTGGCAGATTACAGTTCACTTGAATTACCTAGTTTTCTGACAAAAATAATATGAAATGTAGAACATATTGATGCACAAATGTCTTGGATAAAGCTTTCCCTCTGATACTTGTTAAAAAAAATAAATTAGTGTATTGGTTCAAAACCAAATCACTGCAAGAATTTAGATGGTCTTAAAGCTACTTCAGAAATGTTTCATTTATCCTAGTCACTAGAACAATTTTCCTAGTTAATAAAATATGCATCCAATTGAAAATGTATTTAATGTCATCTCAAAATAATGAATTTCTGTGGTTGGTTAAAATTAATTTTCAAATAAATACTCCAGGGAAAATATTTTTAGAACACAGACTAGCCTATCACAGAAAAATCTACCTCAGAGGACTCTTGCCACAAAAGCAGTACTAGCATCTGTTTTATAATGGTTTCACCTGACCTTCCTGTCTAAATGCCTCATGAAACCTTATCATTTTATGTGCAAACATCATATTCCATCTGAGCATACAGGGATGAATATATCTCTTGGGATGATGTAACTCTAGGCAATTCTGAAGCAATAAACACACAAACACACATAAACATATGCATGCACACATCCTACTAAATCTGTATAGCTATGTCCATCTGAAAGAAATTGCACATTTCAGTGTTCAGAGCCAGTTTCTTGCTGCTCTTTTTTTTTTTTTTTTTTTTTACCTTAGGTGAAGTCATGGAATGAAGGAATTTAAAGTGAATGCAATGCTTCTAATAGCCAGATTAACTACCCTGAAATGGAGCTCTGTTTCTGCCATCTGCTATAATACAGAAGAGATGTACAGAACAGATATAAAGATCCTCACAGCTAAAAGGGATAAAGTAACTCAGTTTTCATGTCTAGTTATGTCCTCCTGGGATTGGCCATTCTGCAGTAGTGCTAATGGTAGTCACAGCTCTTTAGGAGTAATAGAGCAAGCCCCAGAAATAATTACACCAATGAAATGCCAGATTAGCAGTTGCTTTTAATCTACACACATTTTATATGAGAGCATTATATGAATGAAGGCCTCCCATAATGTGTTGCTTGTATGTTAACCAAGAGATAATCAAAACTAGCTCCTAAAAGACTAAAATTTCCTCTTCTTTGTTTTATTACACAGCATAAGAATTCTGAGACTTATTATTCTAACACACAGTCTTAGACATGAAGTACTGACTGTCACTGTCTCAACATGCCCAGCTGTGTATCCTCACAACACATAGGTCAGTACTCCACACTGGCCAGTATCCTACAAAACCATGATGTTTCTTCACTCCTTGGGTAACAGATTGCTAAAGAGGGTTAAATTATGAGTTTCAGTTGCTCTAGGAATTGTCCTTAATGTCTACTGAGGAATGAGCAAATCCTAAAAAAGGATGTTGGGATTTGTCCCTGCATTTCCTAGGAAACTTCATGTTCTATGGGGCTGTATCTTACAGAGTAACAGGGATTGAGGTGGCCATGGTTAGATGAAGTATACACAGTTCTGGAATAGAAGATTCTCGTTTTCATCTTCTCTGCTCCTCATAGTTACAAATGTCTTGGTAATCTGGCCTTTTGTAAGCAATTTGGCCCTGTGAGCCCATTTTGCCCTGGACAGAGCCCTCTTGCTCTGACCTCTTTTCTGCCTTGCTTCCCCTCCCCCCCCCCCCCCCCCAGCCCTGCTGCATCACTTCCTTGCTTTTCCTAGTGACTCCTCAAGATTTTATGCATTTCCTATCTGAGAACACTCACAGAAGGAAAAATGCTTCAGGACTGCAGCTGGGGGACAAAATAATACTCAGAGAGGAAAATATTGGATGATCATTTAGGAGTTAGAGTGGAAAGTTCATCTTATGAACTGCCAAGAGTGCTTCAAGTCGAAAAAAAAAAACCCACAACAAACTTGCATTAAAAACAATAGTACCATCACTGATTTTTGCATAGGAATAAAGTTCTCTGTGATGTATGTGACATGACACTACTTATCCTGTAGTATTACTTTGTTATATCATCTCATTAATTCAAGGCTTCAGGACTGTAGTTCACTGGCAAGCTGCAAGGTTAGAAGGAAACAGCACTGGCCCACAAAGCACAAGTCACCCCACTCAGTAAAGGCACAGAAAATGCTCTGATGGAACAGAAGGAATGGAAGGAACAGGTCCTCATGAATCCCTGGTATTATTGTTCTCATTACTTTTATAGCATCCAGGTCACCTGGCAAACCGTGATGTTTATGTGGATTGACTCCAGAAAGTGTCTCTTGACTCCAGTACTGCAGAGTAGAGAGTTGATAGCAGCTGCCGCATATTTCAGTCTTTGTTGCTGCCAGGACTGTGATGTAGAGCTATATTCTCTCACACTTCATTCAATAGTTTCATGTTCCTATAGTGTTAATGTACTAATGGTTGAGCTCTGGTGAGTCCTGTTGAAAAAGGTAAAATTAAACTGCTGTACTATGCTGGTTTGACCCTCTGCTAGACACCACCACTGAGACAATTTGTCTCAGATGCTTTAATGAAAAGCTTAGCATCTTAATTTAAACCTAATTATTCACTGCTAAACCTTTCTGTTTGTTCTCTAATTCTAGCTGCTGGACTGTGGCATGTCTTGAAGAAACTCAAATTATGCCCACCACAGATTTGCATGTTATTTTGTACATTGCTGATGCTCTTTTCACTCTGAAAGTAAGCAGTTTGCTTAACTTGTATCCTTCAGGCCATATTTCACATGTGTTTGCCTTTTCTCTGGGCTTTTTTATTTATAGTGAGTCCTTTCAATGTTGCTTTTTAGCTTAACTGGTTCTAATTCAGTCCTCAAAATGAGAAAGTAAATTAAATTAAAAATATAGTTATTTTTTTCCTCAGCTGCATAGAGGCCTAGAGGTGTCTATTTCTGTCTGACATTACCCATACTTATAGATGAGGTAGAACTGAGGTGGTCTTTTGGATTTAGACTCACCCTGCTCCAGAACAAGGCTGCAGTCCTTTTTCCTTGCTCACTGCTTCTGGGCAGTGCACCCATTCTAACACCTGGATCTCAAATAGGTTAGGGCTAATTCACACCCATCAACATGTACAGGTACTTCAAATGATTTCTTCCAATGTTCATTATCTTGTACTTGTCTGCACTGAACTTAATCTGGCATCTTGTTACTCAGTCACTCAGGTTTTATTAGTTCTTCCTGAAATTACTTACTTTGCGCCCTGCTTTATATTAACTTAAATAATCGTGTCTTGTCAGCAAATTTCAGTACCTTGTTATTCATCCCATTTCCCATATCATTAAATATGTGTGGTGAGCAAATAGCGTAGGAAATTATTCATGAATATTCATTTGAAGTTAAAAGCAAATTCCATTTTGACAGCATTCGTGACTATTCCTTGTTCACTTTCTGCAAACAGTTGAGTGCAAAAGATTTACTAGTACAAATGCATGCAAGAAATTCATGTTTTTCTCCTGTATACAAATAATTCCTCCAACCAGTATTTTTACAGGCAAAGCTCACATTTCAGGGAGAGAAGGGATCTCTCTAGGTAGGGGCATAGCCTTGTAAACTAAGAATATGCTTAGAAACCCCCACCCCTCTTGTGCAGAGACAGTCTGACATGAGATAGGTAAGGAGAGGACAGCATTGCAGACATCCCATTTGCCATCTGTATCCACTCTGACCCAATGCCAAGCAGAGACTTGCAGTCCTGTAGCTCTTTGTTGGCTTCAGTACTGCCTCCTGATCAATCCCATAATTCCAACTATTTTGGTTTATAGATCAACAATTCTATATGTCCTAGCATTCTCATTAAGCCACATCTAGTTAGGGATTATGAAGTCTCAGAGGGCTTCGTTGTATGGATGCTACCTGGTCCAGGCAGTTGCACACTGCCTTGCTGCTGCAGTTACACAGCCAGCACGTCAGCCCTGCTGATCTTACCCAGATAGCAAAGATTGCTCTGCTTGCATGAGGCACAGCTGCTTTTTAAATGTGAATCTGTGTATTTCTAAAATGTTGTCAGATTTGTCATAAATCAAGGTCATAAAAGAATGAGATATTTTATAATAGTGGTTAAGAACAAGTCCAGCCTGTTACCGATTCTGTTATGTGTTGCACAGCAGCACTAACTTAGATCAAGGTTATCTTTGAAAGCCAGGAAGATGACAGAAAGGGAAAATAGAAAAGCAAAGTCCGTGAATAAGGAAGAGAATATGCAACAGTGTGACACAATGCATGGGAAACATTGCTAAAACAGAGGGATCAGATTGACTTCTGTACATTGAGAAAAGGTTGAATGGAGGTAGCTGGTGAGCTGTTTTTATTTTCATCGTCCTTTATTCCTTAGAATTTTTAAGTAGCATTGATACTGTGTTAAATGCACCCATAAGGACAAGAAGACTCTTCAGTCTCTTCAGCAGATTCAAATCTGTGCTCCACATTAAGCTCTGCTTGAATGCAGTGCCAAAGCCCTCACCCACCCACACACACTCGCAACCATTGGCCTTTTGGGTGACTAGCTTGAATTGTTTTAAGGTCTGTTCTGCACTTTAGTATAATGATTACAACAGAACTGAATACAGTCTGCAATGCACAGAAAGCAGCAAGAAATATGCATTTGTCTCAGTCATGTACAGTTAAATACCTAGTTATGCCAAGACGGTTCTTAAATAAATTCCTGTCTGCAAGTTAAAGCTAGCAGAAATTTTGCTTATGCATGGGTATAGTACTTGTTCTTTAAAAGGACTGAAATACAATGAAGCTATTTATGTGCTGCTTGAGATTGTACTCTGAAGTCTTCATTTAGTATTTCAAGTGGTTGGATGAACTATTTTAAGTAAATATTGTTTCCAAAACTCACTGCTATATGTATGTGGCATAGTCAGTTCTGACTATACCATATGACAGCTTTTTTCATAAGATTGCAGGAAAGGAGACGTGCAGAAATTTATATGCAATTTCCCTGGCAGAAATGCCTGTATTTAAAGCTAAAGGAAATTAAAACGGGATTCCATTGTTTAGATGAGAAAGTGCAAAGGTTCACAACTAGATTAATGTAATTCTGCACTTGACCTTTAGTAAAAGCAGTTAAGAACTTTCCAATAATGACTTCATATTTTCTTGGTGCCTATGCCTTAGTTTACATTGTTTAAATCACCTAATGAATAAAACAACCATAAATGTATAGTATATGCAAGATAGATTATGTAAGTTACAATACATACATTATAGTTGTTTTAATTCAAATCATGATATGCTGGAATCTAGATCACACATCCCTTCCTTACAGCACTGTAGGACCCTGGAAATATCTGGGTACACATAAGGACATGTGTGTTCCAGTGTGTTTCAGGGAACCACAAGGATGTGGAAGATGCACATATAAATTTACTCTTCTGTATCTCACATTGTTTGCCAGTCTCCATCCTTAAAAATTCTCCCCTAGGTATCTCAAATTATCTTTTATTTCAGTATTTTCAAAGCCTTAGTATCAAGAAGAGGGTTTCCTTGGAGATTTGGAGAAGATTTTGAGCTCACTGAAGTCAAAGGAAGTATGCTGCTTTATGCAAGCTGAGGATCTAGTTTGATAGTCTTGTATTCGTGAATACAGAGCAGAATGAATTTATTCAAACTTATGAAAGCCACATGAATAAGTATGTTTGAACAATTCTGTTGTATCCCCTATGCATTTGCAGTGTAATTTAGCAGAGTGAAATTAATTTTTCTTCCCTGATTATATTTTCTACAGACACTGGAAAGGTTGATGAGTACAATATAGTTTTAAATGATGTGCCTTGTTTATGCCTTTTTCTTTACGGTCCATTACTGTAGGATTTGAGTGGAACCATATGATTATAGTCTTAGGTTGTCATGCAAATGGACTCATTTTGTTCCATTTTCCATTCCCCTTACTGTCCTTGTCAATACTGTGGATAAATCTTGCTCCGTGTTCTGTTCCTCATAGACTTGTAAGGCTGTCATCAGAGTGGATTAATCTTCTGCCTGTGTTATCACAAAATTCTCTGTCCTAACAATGACTTATCACCGAATTTAAAACCTGATATACTTTATACTCAATCTGTGGACTTAGTCTTGCAACAAAAAATGTAATAAGAGCTAAAAATGGTACAAACTAATCCATTCTTATCTCAGTCTTTGAATTGTAATTTCATGGATTTCCTTGAATATAGCATTTTACTGAACAATACCAAGAGAGAACGTGGTAGAATAACACACTTGAAATTTCAATTTTAAATGTCACCTAAAGTAAACTTCCAAATTGTTTAATTAAGTGACCATAACTGCAGTAGAGATTATTGCCAGCACAAATGCTTAACAAACAGTTCCTTCGATAAAAGCCAGGATGTGGACAAACTGTTACTCAACAACATATAAAAACAACATTAAAAATAATGATAACAGTGGGACTATACTAATACAAATGTTAGAGTTACTGCTTCCACATGTAATGCCTTAGTATTCCCCTTCAAGCTTAGCCATTGCATGGTTTTTAAACTGGCATGTGGTTGTTAAGCATGCTTGTAACTTATTTTTTTCTCAGAGTTCGCACACAGGTTTATATTGTTAGAAAAAGATGTTTTGAGCATTTATTTAAATTATGTCTATGCTCAAGATGCTAGATGAAATATGAACAGTTCAATACTTCTTGCTGTCTGATGTAATGCATAAAGGCTGAAAGAAGTTTGATTTCAGCTACTTTGGATTAGAACTAAGTATATTAACTTTAAGGTATCTTGGTATTTTATTAGCATATTAGTCTTGTCTACATGGGGATTTAAAAATGAGCAAAAGAAGTCAGTGTTAGACCATGTTAAATGGAAGTAAGTGCTTCCACACAACTTCCTTATGGTGATGTACAGAAATTCCCATGTTAACTATTTGAGTTGCAGCTTCTGTTTGTTTGACTTCATAGCTGGCAATTTTGGCCAGGAACCCAGTGCAAACTTCTGCGTCACAGCTCCATGATTTTTCTCACAGTGCTTTATGTGATGCTTCCCACAACTGGCAGGAGGCCTGAGACTTGCTGTATTAAACTGCCACAATTCTTCTCCCATAACTCAGCTGTGTTTTGCCAGCTCCATTTCTAAACTGCCATGAGAGCAGCCTGGAAGACACACTGCTCACTTACAGCAGTCTTTAATATAAACAGGATAATGTCTTGTATTGGCACTCACACAGTCAGATGAGTTTGGCTTTGCAGCTTTGGAGTAGCTGCATTATGGTTTCTGGAGAAGGAAATCTGGAGAATGAAGTAAAAAGCAGTTTGTCGGTTTGTTGTTTTTTTTTTGTTTTGTTTTTGTTTTTTGTTTTTGTTTTTTCTCCCTTGGAGACATTTCTCTGCAAATGTTTTCACAAAGTGCACCATTGCTTCTTTACTTGGCGGGCTGTGAATGCCTGGTAGGATGCATTCCTGGAAGGAAAGGCAGTGCTGAAGAATTTAATGATGGAGAAGGTGATGATCCTGCTAAGCCACTCAGCACTCATTTCAAGTGACACAACAATCACGTGAAAACCCTTTTTTTCTTCCTGGAACTTGAGGCAGTGGAATACCCACATTGCCTACAGTACCAAAGGAGGAAAAACTTGAAAGGCAGCAGCGGCAAGCGGGGAATATACTCAGTGGTCTGAATATTCCCAGCACATATTTGTCAAATTCAGCCCATCCTATACTATGCAATCCTGCTACTGGGTGAGAAGTGACTCCCTCAGGAATGGAAGAAAACCTGGGTAGAGGGACAAGTCTAAAGATAAAACCTGTCTTGAAATCAGCTATAGCAAACCATTTACTTTTCCATAAGCACTCCTTCACAACATCCACAGATCTCTCTTCACATTCTTAGTACCAAGTATGTTTAACAATTATTACAGTTTGTTAATAGTTGTTCCTAAATCAAACATTAGCCTATCAGTGTTCACACCTATATATTCTAATTTCTCTTTCCTTATCTAAAGTTAAAAAGGTTTTGTTCAAATCGGGTAAGCAATGCTGGAGGACAGCCTGCCCCCCAGAAAAGTGCAGGAAAGCAGGGCAATCAGCTTGTGATGTGCTTCTTGTTCCAGACAAACTGGGAAGAGCAGAAGATATCTGCTGATCAAGAAGAGGAGCTCTCCTAAAGCATCAGCTGGGGTGGCAGGCAGGTACTGATTCTGCCCCAGTGCTCCCTCTGCACCCTGCAGAACAATACCGGGACATATTCCCTGCTCCTAATTTTCATAAGCTCTGCAGCACAGCTTGAGGATGCCTGCACAAAGTGCTCCTGCCTGCCTGCAAGGTCATATGGTTTGTGATTGTTATTAGAAGTCTCCTCCTCCAGACTTCAGCATGTACATAAAAAGGTTGCTTTTCTGTTCTTTATGGTACCTTGGGAACCTGCAAGCTTTTAATGGGTGCCTGTCAGATCAGAGCAATAGTGAGAAACTTCTCAACACATTGCATGCACATGCTGATAGAAAGGTGTGCTGAAATGTTCCCTGTTTCCCATGAAGATGGGCAAATGGTGGGAGCATGGCCTAAGGCTTGGTCCTGCCCCGCCTTCAGCCACTGTCACTGAACATTTTTCTTTTGACACGGCACTGGGAGAAGTGGGAATTACCGTCTCTTTTATTTGCTTCAGAAGCATCTTGTAGATGTTTGTGTTTGTGACAGTCCTCCAGATGGGACTGAGCATCCAGCTCTTTGAGTCCCAGAGCTGTGCAGATGTCCAGATGGAAGACTAGGGAGAGCAGCAATCAGTGTGTAATTGGATAAATGATAGACCTGCTGCAAAGCAGCATTACCTCAGCCTTAAGGAGGATTAATTACAAAAGACCTATGATGCCAATTAATTCTCTTTAAAAAGTTGAGTGTGGATTTGAGGCACTTTAAGTCAAAGAAGCTGGAGTTAATTCAACCTAATGGGCCTACATAAATAACCAAGTGTTGTAAGATATTAAACGCTTCATACATTACAATAATGGAAATATCTGAGCTTTTATTATTATTATTATTATTATTATTGTGAATAGCAAGAAACAGATCCTTTGCCACCTGAGATGGTCTTCCTACATCAGACTGTAACCTCTAGTTTTGTCTCACAAACAGCACCCAGTGTGGAATACCAAATGTGAAGTTTGATCCCAAAGTGCTGATAAAATACAGCTGATTTTTCAGCTTAGGCTGACAAGATTTGTTCATGCTTAAAAAAATAACATCTCAAGTGACAAGCCCTCAAGATTTCAAAGGAAGCCTAAGAGAGCTTTGTTCAATCAGAAGGTAACAGAGATGCTCTTCCTGACACATTGTTGCTGTCTCAATGGAATAAGATAGACATGGAGGAGGGGGAAATATTACCTATCAGGTTAACACGAAAACTGTCTTTGCAAGTGCTAATTGGAATGCAAATCTCCGTACCATAAAACATTTGAGCTATGAATAGAGCATTGGAGTTTAACTGATTAAAACTGTCACATTCTAAAAAAGCTGAAGATGCATGCTCTGATATATCTGACTCTCAGCAGTTTTATTAACAGGTATAGGATGCTTTGGCATCCTCAGAGATGTAAGTATAATATACTATATTTTTACACTTAAGTGAATTTCCTATGAAAGGCAGACAAGGAAGGCATGGATTCACAAATAGAGCTGGTACATGCCTGGCAATGACACACCAGCATTGGTTGAACTTTGGGGACAATAAAAACACACAACAGCAAGAGCCTGGACTGGCAGCAGCTGAGTATCATTGAAGTAGAGAGGTTTGACACAATTCTACAGAAAAAATTACAATAAAATATATCATACAATTGTAACAAAATCACAGAATGGCTTGGGTTGGAAGGGATCTCAAAGTCCACTCAGTTTCAACCCAATTGCCATTGGCAGGGCTGCCACCCACCAGATCAGGCTGCCCAGGGCGCCATCCAACTTGTCCTTGAATGCCTTCAGGGGTGGGGGACATTACTTTAGGCTAATTGTTGCTTTAATTTCTTTGACACGTTAGTTTTATCACTACCAAGATGACATTTTTCCCAGCCTTGGGAAGCTAACACATTTATGAATCACACCCTGAGTTATATGCTTACCTTCAGATGGGTTTGACAATGTATATGTGGGTGTATATGTGCAGGGGGAACACTGGCCCATATGTACAGTGCTTATCGGTATGCAAGGTGACAGCTTCCCCCACAGCTGTTTTCTCATTATAACCCAAGTGGATTATTTTAAAAAATAATATCCAGTCATCTACAGATGTTCGCTTTCAACTTATAAATCCTCTTCCTTCTTTCCTTCAAGCAGATTATATTTTTTTCAGATCCCGGACCAGCATTTATCAGAGCATGTCTTGGAACCTTTCAAAATTACAGTAATTAATGGAAAGCTTGTGAAATCCTTACCTATTCAAGGGCAAGTAAAAAATCTTGCAATGAGCTGTCATTAAAAGTTATTATACAAATGAAAATTGAACTAGAATTCATTTGTGAATCTTCCCTCTACCTCCACCAAAAAGGGGAAAAAGAAACCTCATGAAAAAACAAACAAACAAACAAACAAAACAAAAAACAAAAAACAGAAAAACCCAACTCTATAATCCTGTAATATGAAATAACAGAACTCAGGTATGTAACATGATACACAATATTGTGCTGATTCATTATTACAACTGCCATATGACTTGTGTCTTATTACTGGAAAAAATTTTAACAGATTATGTTTGCATTTTTTGTTGCGTACCTGGTCTTACATTATAGCTCAGAGATTTATTCTTTAAAGAAGGGAATATGAAACGAAGACATAACAAAAAAGGTATAGATATATGCTTATTTTTGTATTTTGTGTATAACCACACTAAGCTTTTCTGATTTTGCAGCTATTCCAAAAAACCTGAAACTGTTCCAAAAAACCTGAGTCAAAATGAGAAAGCATGAGCTGATTGAAAACAGAATATATCATTTTAAAAATTAGAACAGTAAGGAAAAAAATATTCAGATAGAAAAATAATTTCAATTCAAAATACTGAAGTATCAAGGTATTGCATCAGAACAGAGCATTTTGATTTCTGGTTCCATTTTTATTTTAATTTCCATCCATCTATTCTTGACACAAACAATTCAGAGAAATTGAAATGGAACCAAGGAAAAATTCATTGCCTCTGCATCTGTGTTTTCCAACAAAAATTGACCTACCTCTAGCTCTCTCCTGACACTCTGTGAGAAGATTAATTTCTTCACTCATTTTTCAAGTTTATTTTCTACGTTTTTTTGGAGAAAAAAAAATGGGGGAAGAAGTACCAGCATAAATATATTTGACATCTCATGGAGAGATAACTTGCTGCTGTTAATCCTCTTGGCTAATAACAGTGTAAATTTGCCCCGTGCTCTGTTCTTCTTCTGAGTGAATTTTAGAGAGATTAAGTAAAATGTGGCTTGTTATCATGCCAGTGCACTGGGGGTTTGTGGGTGCAGGGAAGGTGATGATACTGCCTATGAGACCAAAACTCAAAGCCCTCATTGGAAGGGACTGGTCCCAGCCAGAGTATCAATGCCAAAGCATCCACAGCAACATGAAATGTTCTAACATCCAGGCAGCCCATCCCTGCCCTTGTCCAGAGGAGCCCTTTGTGGCTGGAGATGGGGGACAAATCCTGTGGAAATGTCATGGCAACAGGGTTGGCTGCACCCCCTGATGGCAGGGCAGCTCCTGTGGGGGGACAGAAGCCAGAAAATGGGACACATGGGCTCTGCCTTCCTGCTTAGGGGGACCGCATCCTTAAACCTGCACACTGTGACTTTGTACAAAATGTTGGAGCAGACATTTTCAGGGCTCAGAGAATTTCTGCAGAGGAGCAGAAAGTATAAATATTGCCATTTAATTAACATTATACAATATGTTTCCTATACAAGCTGACATAACTGTCTATCTTTCAAGTGATAGGTTTATACAGCGATGGCTGGAAACTAGCAGATTTACTGCAAATACTACCATAAATAAACTTTCCCAAACCAACATTGGTAACACAAACAAACAGCTATGTCTGATGTCTGAAATGCAGCAAAAAGCAAAGTTGTGGCAGGTGTGACACCTGATAGCTAAATTGAAATTTATAGAATGCATATGGCAGAATTTCATTTTTCTTTTTCATTTAGTGATCAAAAACTAGATGACAGACAGTGTAAAATGAAAACAGATGAAATGATTTTCTGCACAGATCCTGCCAAGTTTCATTTTCTCCACAAGTTCTTGGAAAGCCCAGAAACTATTCCCACGTGCAGGGCCAGAATTTGCAGATTCTGCGCTTTACCTCTCCATCCTGCCATCTGACAGCATGCCAAGTCCTGTGCAGCACAGAGTGATTGTGAAGACAAGACTGTTTATTATGATACAGAGATCTTTCTGTCAGACTCGATACCCTAATTTTTATATGGATTATAAATAAAATATAATAATGTATATATATATATATATATATACACACACACACACACATAGAATAGTTATAAAACTTTTCAAAGTCACAGTCATTATAATGCTTTCTCTGATGAAAGTAGAAAGACTGGATAATAAATGAAGTGTAATGGAAATTTGATATGAGTTTTTAAATATATGCTGAGGTAAAAGGTGAACCTAGTTAACTAAGCAACAGATCCTTTTACTCGTCTGATATAAAACAAGATTCTCTGTGGAATATGTTTCAGACAGGCATGAAGAATTTATTTTTAATCAGCTTCAAAATACAGTCTATAATAAGCATGCCCTTAGGCAGTTATACTGTGCATGCCATCATAAAAAGGAAAAAAAAGAGCTTACAATAGAGCTTAAGAAAAATGGTCAACTGGATGCCAGATTTTTTTTTTTTTTTTAATCTGTGGATGTCTTTGTCCCCATTGGGGGTTCCTATGCCATCTTTTCATCAGGAAGGTGTTGTAAAGCCACTCGTGGGTACTTTATGTTGGGATCCACAAAAATCAATATAGGGGATATGAAGACAATTTTTAAATGCTAATGTGTGAAACATTAAAAATCTATGCAGTACAAACCAAGTATAATGTTACCAGCTCCACAGCTCAAATGGATCAAATGCAGCAAAAATTGTGGTATATTACACAATAAAGTGAAATAACCTTTAAGACAGAAGATTGACTGTTTTGGGAGTTTTAACAATATAGTACATTAAGCCATTCAGATAAAAATAACATGTCTTCTCATAAGAGGGAAATATGCTTTTGAAATGAAACAACTGGGTAGTGATCTTAGGGGCTAAGTGAAGAGAATTAAGCTTAGAGGGGAAAAGTTCAAATTTTATGCCATTAGTATGAAGTAGGAGAAAGTTATCAGATTGGTCTCTTTTCAGAGCATAATTTCATTTAATTTCTTCATCCTGAAGACAACATAATTCAACTAGTATTAATGGTTTTTGTTAAAGCTCTCTATACCTTTGTAACAGCTGATGAGTTGTACTGCTAGAAAAAAGAACCAGAACCTTTGACAGTGTTTTCATGTACTGACTGTATCCCACTAAGTCAAGGTGACTATTCTGGGGAAAAAAATCAAGTGAAAGAGATAACAGGTTCTAATCTATCCAAGAAAGATGAAAGATGGGAGTGTTTCTGTCCTAGTAAGGCTAGCTGGGAACCCAGAGACAGATGAAGGAAGAGGCTAAGGTTACATAGGAAGCCTTTGGCAAGGCAGGATCTAAATATACATCTTGGGAATTCTAGAGGGCATGATATCGTGTCATTTTGAATCCAAGTAGTTTAACCCAGTGAGATCTTAAAAAAAAAAAAAAAAAGACAAGAAAAGAAATAAAATTATAGCCTACAGCACATGCACAGTATCTCTGAAAAAAAAAAAAAGATGCATTTTGCATACAGTTCCTTGCACAGTTATTTTCCTAGTATTCCTAGACATCAATAGTAAATAAGGAGGTAGGTAAAAGGAGCCAGCAACATGCAGTAAACATTAAAATGAAAGAAAATATTCACCAAAAATAGAACAATCAGACAATTAAAAAAGACATTCTTACACCCATCCCTACCAGCTTTTCTCTGTGTTGGCCTACTAGATCAGTGAGGAAAAAGAATCAAAATACAGGCGTAATTGGAAATCACCTTAGTTCCACTATGAATACATAACACAATGCCTCAAAACAGATTTTGTAATTTTGCACTAGGAATAGCATAATTCATGGTTCCTTCTTTAGTTGCTTCCTCAAGACCCCTGTTAAAACTTCTGTTCTGATCTGAAATCACAAACGCTTTTCATTTTATTTAACATTTTAGTCTTATGGGGTTTTTTTATGTGAAGAATTTCTACTAAAACTTTAAAACCCTTCTTTATAACAGAAGTGTATTAAATACTGAACAGATTTGCATAAGACCTCTAAAGATAGAGTGAGATTAACACTCTACAACTGAAATACAAACTAAAAATACAAGAACTGAGGGAGAAAAATGAGATGCTTAAAAATGTAATGAACTTATTTATGTTGTAATAGTAGACAATTAAAATCAATGAATGAATAAAATAAGAGAATTTTCAAAAATATTCAGGGAAGAAAAAAACAAAGACTAAGATTTCTGAATAATAGGGGAGGAATGATCACCAAAGACTTAGACATGGAAAATTTCTGTGTAAATTCTTTCCTATTAAAAAAAAAAAAAAGAAAAAAGCAGAGATATACTGGAAACAAAGCTCAAGAAACCAAAGTAAAAATTTTAAACTCAACTTCAGTAAAGAAAACATTCACATACACTTAAGAAAAGGTAACAAAAGAGGTCTGAAAGAATGCAATCCTTGTGGAAAAAAAATATAGCAGGGTTGTTAGCGGGAGTATCACACAGATTTTGCAGGCCAGGCTCAACTACCAGTTTGTTGAACAAATTGTAGAACTCCAGTTTAAACAGTAAAGAAAGAATGAGTGACCTGGACACATAAACTTTTAACCTAGCTTTTGTTCCAGGTGAAGAACTTGAAAGGATCACAGAGGAATTAATTTATGAGAACTGATGGAGTGGAAAGCACCTCACTGAGGCTGGCCTGGGTTTGCTGAGCTCAGGCTAACATTACTGATCGACTTTTTCTACATACTAAATTGGGCAAGAAAAGGATGAGGTAAAATTAATCTGGACTTCAACAAGATGTTTTGATCTAGTTGTAATCAGAAAAGCCACTGCAATAATGGAGATGAATTGCTGGCTTGAGATGATGATATTGTGAATGGTGATTAGTTTTCAGATAGAGTATTATCAGACTGAGTCATGGTTCAGCTCAGCCAGCACTGTACTACATAATCTCTAATGATTTTAAGGCAGTGATTAATTTGGCCTCGATGAAATCTGCTGTTGGAATTGGAAGCAGCAATAAATAATTATTTCCTTAGAGCTGATATTATGTACATTAAAGGGTTTGGAGAAGAACTCTGGATCTCCACTACACAGCATTTATATGAGTTCTTATGTCAAGGAATGGGAGAAGAGGTGAGTCACAATTTATAGATCTACTTTTAAATGTTATTTAGAAAACGATTACAAAGATATTGAAGGGAAGAAAAGCAGTGGATAAAGCAGGGGAAGAATGCACATAAAAAGGCCACCAAAAAGTCAGGTTTCTTCTGGGATGAATACATGGGTACATATATTTATTGTCCAGAAATCCATACCATTTTGAGCTGAGTACAAACACCTACGAAGAAGGAGCATATGCAGTTTCTGAACAATTTCTGGAGTGTGACAGACTGCTTGTGATACAGAGTGGGAGAATCAGATCAGCAACATTCTTGATCAAGAGAGAAGCTTCAGAACTATTCTGAATCACATCAGTTATATTTAGAAAACCACAAAGTGTGAATTTTATGTACAAGTGGAAGTATTTGTAAATGACTTTACAAGAGGAGAAGCATTTCATCAAAAGGAAAATTAACATGAAATGCAGGTTTTCCTAGTCTAGATTGAATTGAGCCTTCCTTTTCCAAAGCAGCTCTACAAAGCTCTACTTTGCCTGCCAATATCACCACTCCACATAGATCCATCCTACATCCACCATTACAACCCTGGGCTGTTATTTCAGAAAGACCGAATGTCATGGTTTTATGATTTCTATGCACTTATAGAAACAAATAATACCTTCTAAGGGGGGGGGGGGGGAAGTTTCAACTTTTCTTCTTGCAAAGTTGAATGATGTTTCAGCTACTCTGCATTTCAAGTGCTTCTCCCCAAGCCCTACAATCTCTCCTCATCCTACTATCTTAGAACTGGAACAGTTTTGTGGAAGAAGAACCTCTCAAAACTAGAAATGCTGTCAGGAGGAAAATAACACTGATGTATCTCAGTACGGTCAAACAAAAATCAATTAATCTGGTTCCAGTGCTGGAACTAGGGTATTTATTTATGTTTTATGTTGGCTTGATTTCTCCTTTGGATATGTAGACTTTTGTGTTCCCACCCCCATAATAGGATGCATTTTAACTTTTTCCAGTATTCTCTGTGTGGTAGGAAACAACAACCAGTCTGTATTCAGTGTAAAAAAGAGATTAAAGAGTAAACACTGTGATTTTGGCCAATATTTTGCCATGAATTTTATCCTCAGAGGTTGCTACATGACAGTAGGTGCCATTTCCAGAGTATTTCTCCCTGATTTCTATAGTGCTTTCTCTCCAGAAATATGGAAAAGAATAACAACATTTTCTTTTGGAGCGTCTGCCATCCTGGCAACAAAAGAAAAGAAACCAAGCTGGCGTTATTTTAGAAAATTAACCATATGCCTGACATCAGTAGGAGATGTGCCCTGTTGAGAGAAAATAATAGTCCTTGATTTTATGGAGTTATTATTCAGGCTACAGGCTTGGCTTCTTTTTTGCCCATTTTATTGATGCTTAAGGGTTCATCTGAGTATTTCCTGCATGCTTATCCTGGTAAATACCAAGACAGGTGAGAAATATTATCCTAGCCATAACCTATATTATAATACATTGTTAGAAATGGAATCACATTATAAACATGATATTACAAAAGCATATGTCATGGTAGAATTGATATCTTCCAAATACGGTGGTATTCCACATTTCTTGACACAGCTAAAAGACAGAAACATCTCCTTCTGCTACCCTTGAGAATACACAGTGCTAAGATTCTGACTCCAAACGTATTTCTACTAATAGCTATCACTCCTTTCCACTGGCCTTATCTAATAGTTAAAGTTGAGTATAAGTCCAAAGAATTCACAAGGCTAAAAATATGAGTTGGTTTACAGAAAGAACTGAAGTCCAGTGACATTAAATGACTCTTCAGGAAGTGACTATATATCAGAAGTAAAATTGAATTCAGGCTGCTGGGACCCAGTCATCCAACTAAATCACAAGAGCACATTTCCTCTATTTAGTCATTGGACAAAAAGCGAGACTGAAGAAAAACTTAATTGCATTATGTTTGGAAAATTTAGCCTCCACTGTTCGGGTCAGCTTTCAAATAGTAACTTTTTTTATACCAAGACTTATAATATTCAAAAGGGTAAATGCAAATGGAAAATGACAGTGGGAAACTGATCTTATTTTTAGAGAGGGAAAAAAAATTAAAAAAAAAATTGAAATTCCTGCTGTTTATATCACAGGTAGACAGCAGTCTGAAATATGCATACCTATTTCTAGTGTGTTGCTATCACAGTATAACAATGATTTTATTACCATATCTTTTGTTATCTGCGTTTCTATTGCAAGGAGTTGATCAAAATTAATGTGGTCTCTCTACCCAATGGCATTTATTTTGGTTATAAGATTAGAAATGTAAATTTGCAATAAAAGAAGAAAACAGGAAGCTGTTTTTAATGAATATTTTACACATGATTAATTAACAGAATCCCCTACAGGAATTTGGAAGTAATAAGGAATTGACTGAAAATAAATTAAAAATTAATAAAGGGGTCTCCAAACAACTTTGTTTATGAGCATTACCAGTTGCATTCTTAGTTATGAATATTTCAAGCCGCTTTGCTATTCAGGATGCTTTATTCTTGGAGTGTTCATAATTTTAGAGGTGATTAGACAAAAAAAGAACACCACAAAACAAAATGTCTTGAAGTGATAAAACCTACCTGGGGAAAACTCGCTAATGTACAAATAATGGCTTAATATCCATCGTTTTTGTCTAATAATACCTGCAGTATGATGCTCCTCTTAATCTTCAGCTTCTAAATGGAGTGAACAGAAATGCTCACTAATTCATTTAGAAAAATGAAAAACTTTTCCAAGCTGCTATCTTAAGCACTGCAGACACTCAGCTTAGCATAGCCATTAATACTTGTTAGCTGAGCCTGGAAAGGGGCTTTGGGGCATGCACAGTCTGCTGCAGCAATCATTGCTGGTCCAGCAGCAGGTTGTGGATGGGGGTTCGGCATCAGAGATGTGATGCCAGGCAGCCATGGACGAAACTTGCATGAATATATTTTGCTAATGGCAGGAAGCATGGCTACCACCTACTCAGCTGTTCTATTCTTATTTTTTTCTTGTAAGTCAGTACATCAGTGTGACTTGAAAAGACAGTGGGACAGAAAAAAATAATAATCTTCCCTTGTTTACATCTCTTCATTTGTATTAGTGTTGTAGAAGTGTTTTAGAGGAGGAAAATACTACAGTTTTTGAACGTTTGCAATATTTAACTTTCCAAAAATCTGAAGTAAAAATTAAGTAATTTGAATTAATTGAAATTACTTCTGATATAAAAAATGATATAAAAAAATTGTGGAGAACTTAAGCTAAAACATCTGGCAACTTAAGCTGTGGGAGGTCAGAACTGAAAGAACTGAAAAAGAATAAATGGCCACTTCAAACTAAGTCCACTTGTTAGATGATCTGAGTGCTGAAAATCAGCTAGATCAATCCACTATATGCCACCTCTGCTTTTTCTGTCCACTCAGATATATAGATGAATAAAAAGAGGATGTGGGTACCTTCCATGAGAAAATTACCTTGATAGAAAACAAGATTTTACATATATATATATATATATATAAATATATATATATATATAGCTTTTTTCGTATATATATATATAAATAATATTTTATATATATATATATATATATATATGATATGGAAAAAGCAATTCTACCTTCTTTCAATTCACTAATCTTTTTTACATTTTGGCTACCACCTGAAAAGTTTAAGGTATCTTAAAGTCATGAATCAGTGTATAGGGTGTGAGTTCTTTTCTTAAAGAAACCACTTTATTGAGAATAAAGAAACTTGAGAATAAAGAAAACAGTGATTTCATCATGGCTGAATACAAAACTTGGATTTAAGTCAGTACGACCCCATTACATTTCAGGCATGGCAGGACTCAACAAAGTAAGTTTCTGCTTCAGTACATACAGGTACTAGAACTCCATCATGTAGAGGAAGGCCATATATTTCTCTGATCAACATAGGCTACTTCATTTTAAGCTTTCTAAAATAGAGCTAGAACTCACTTGTGTCTTTCAGGATGAAGCATACAAAAATAATGGACATTTAGCATCAAGATACAGCCTTAGGCAAGGTTAGTGATACTTGGGAAAGCTTCTAAGACTCTGAAGCCTAATCTGAACATCTTGAACATTAGATATCATGTGTTAGCAGTTTCAAATGACAATATGTTCATTTGAAAAGACAAGGAATTATCTTAAAGTGTGAAGAGACATGTTTGTCTCTCCACTGCCCTCATCTAACAAAGAACCAACTAAGGTTCAAAGAGGCTTTTTTTTTTTTTTTTTTAATCAATCTGGAAGTGCAATGTATTTCTTTAAAAAAGAAAAATAAATAAAAATATATAACTGATCACAATAATTTAACTATCACTAACAACTTTTAATTGAAATCTTAGTATTCTCATTGTAAAAAGAAATTGTATTTTCTGTGGTTGATAAGTCCACCTGAGAACTGCTTAGGTGACTTGCTCTTTTGAAGATAAGCTCTAGAACAACACTTATGGACATTCATTCCCCTCCTAGTGGAAATATAGACTTATTTTTAAGGTAGGAATTCACCTTGACAACTTCTGACTGGCTTACAAATATGGAAACAAAAAATGGTTGAAATTTAAGCATGGATGTCTGCCAGTGAAATATTGGCTAGAACTCCAATCACCGGCAAGTTTTTATTGAAAGAGATAACACTCATCTTCTTGTTGGGAATGAATGCCTGTAACTGCAGTTAGAGAGGAGCAGTGTGGCAGGAGCTCACCAGGAGTGCAGTGTAACCATCAGCATTAATAGGGCCATGGTGCTGGAGGAGTCAGCAGGTAGCAAATGAAACAGCTGGGGAACAGTTTGATTCACAGATGCTTCAATATTGCTAGAAAGGCCTGCAGTGAAATTCATGGATGTTTTACAAATAACAAGACCATAGCTATTCCAGCTGTGAATAGTCAAGTTGCAAATAATAGTTGGAGGGCCTAGGCCAATTTTCCCCAGAGCTACAAGATATTGGGAGTGGATCACTATGGGACTCTACAATACATTTTCCACAACAGGAGAGGTGGAAGGAGGGAGGTGCAATCTCTCCTCCCCTCCTTTTAGCACCCCAGACTGTACACTGTTCCCATTACATGGTAGAGAAGTGATGAAATCAACTACATCTGTACACAGCTACCTGTCATATTATAAAAATGTTGAACATCAAACTTATCAAGCCATTCTACTTAAGAAATAAATTTTCCTTTAACTAAAGAAAGTGCTACATGAAAAGATCAAATACAGATCATGATTTACACTATGTTAAAGGTCTTTCTTCAACAGCAAAAAAAAAAACAACTAAAACATTTTGTATATATTTCCTAAGGTTTTGATGTATACATTCCTGAGAAAACTCTCACAAAACTTTCTCAGAAGAAATGTATAACAGAGAAGAGAACACAAGCCAGAATTCTCAGATAATATTGTTCAGCCTGAGAAGATAGGAAATAAATGGAATAAACAATGAAAAGAAAACAACATTTCTGAAATCTCTCAGGTGTAGTTTCTTCAGGTTCTTGTCTTACAAAGGGTTTGCATAGCAGATATTACAGGGTCAGGCTCCATAATTCATATTTATAAAACTGGAGCAAGTTATCAGTAGTGGTAGAAATAAATTGCAGTATTTACTCATTGTGGAATTGTTTACAAAATATAACTGATTTTTGGGAACAAATTCTTAAAGGATGGAAAACGGCATTCAAAACAAGCCAATAAGAGCGTGCTAACCATAGTCATGCTCTGTGAAAGCAACATCATTCCTTACAAAAAAGAAAAGAAGAAAAAAAATTAATGATTTGAAAAGTAGAAGTCTGCCCATGTATGAAGAGGTAGAGATTATCAAAAACAGATCGAAAAATGTGTTTAATTGACATTTCTAGCATCTGTTTATCTTCATTTAGGAGCCAAATTTATCGTAAAGAAGTATTTTGGCTTTGAGTCAAGTTAAATTTTTCTGGCTTTAGTTCATTTATATCAAGTGCAGTTTTGCAGATTTCTATTTTTATATCCCACTGTTTTTGTAGAACATTTTTATCTTGCATATGTGAGTGAATCTCATGTACCTATTACACATCAGTATTTCCACAAAAAGCTGTAGAAATGACATGAAATCCCAGCATTCATTCTTCCATTTCCAATCAGCAGTAATTTACAGCAATTATTCGGATCCGTTGTTTCTTCAAAACATAGAAGTCTTTAGTCCTGGCACAAACAATGACCAGGAATGGCTAAGTAATCTTTTACTCCAGTTGCTCAGCAGAACCTTGCCCATGAAAAAATGAAACTGATTTCCATCCATATCATGGATGGAAAAAGCTCACAAAAAGCTTCTCTCTCTGCAGACACTACCCACTGACCTTCTGTACTTTCCCCAGGTGTTCTACTTGCATGCTGTCAAGGTCTTCTGACCCATGGTGATTTCCTCTTTCTCTAGCTACTTTTCTGAAGCCTCGTGCACTCAAAGCAACCTCTGTCCAAACTTCTGGGGATGCAGGTGGTGACTGCACTGCTCATAGTGATGGGTGTGATGGACTAGTTCTCATTTGAACTATTCAAAAATTTCCGGAACTCTACAGATAAAAATTCAATCCTTGAAGAAATTCAGGAGCCAGTGTGAACCCAGCACCTGTTGTCTCATGCCTGCTTGGAAACCTTGATAACTAGGCAGGCTTCTGTACACAACAGCTTGCACACGATTTAGCCAAGACACAGCTGTCCATTGGCTCCTTGCAGATACTAAGTTTGGGATCACAGAAACAAAATCCCTATGTATAAAGAAAAGGTCATAAGCTGTGAGCAGGTGCCAAGCTTTAATAACAATACATTGACAAGGACAGAGCTTTTAAAGCAAACCCAACCATTCACAGTAGCAGTGAGTTCAAACAAGCTGTATTTTATTGCTTATTTTCCTTGTTGCATTATATCCAGGGATTGTAATGTAATTTGCAAATGACATCTACCCTATTCAAATACATTAAAATAAGGATTCTTTGCTGTTTTGCAAAGAACATAGCTACTATGTCTTTCGATCTCAAACTTTTATTAAAAATCATGTTTTTGTGTTTTATTTGTTTTCACAGTGAGTAGGCAAGGCAGTGTTTTGCAGTGGGTTTCCATAATCAGATATTCACTTACATTGCTCACTTTTAAATAAAGTGTTGGCACGGAGGCAAAGCACAAAGTTATTTTAAAATGAAGCACACTGATTAAAATTGAATAGATGTGTTCAAACAATGAATCTGACTGTAAAGGAAGCCTAAATAATACATTCCAGTGCAGGCAATGTATGAACAACACAAATATTTACCTTACATTTTTATATAACTCAATCAACAGGTATTCTCAATTCTATTGAAATAATGATAAGCTAGTTATTTTTCTCTTATATAAGTGTATACTTACATACACAGATATATAATGTAAGAGATAGATACTAGTACTGGTATTCTTCTAGAAACTTAATTGAGCTTCAAACCTTAACCTGGTAGCCTGCGAAACTGAATTACCTCACATCAGTGTTTCCAGTGAATATTACTTCTGTACCACAGCAGCTGAATCCCAGGAATTAAACTTAGCATGAGGTTAAGAGCTTACATTGGTCTTGCCTTGGACCATCCCTCTTTGATAACAAACTTCAAACTTAACTCCTTGTGAGAGAGAACATAGCCCCATGAGTTTTCATGGAGGACTTCCAAGTATTAACATACATCAGATCAGCTCTGGAACACATGACTAGTTGATTAAGTTCCTTCCTTTCTAACATAGCAGATTAAAGTATTTCTTTTTTATTTCATGATCAGTTTTTGAAACTGCTTCTCTATTCACTAAAAACTATAGAGCAGTCCATTAGACTGCCACATTAAATTAATTGAGCATTAAACAGGAAAACCTACATTTAAAGTCTTGAATTTATGCTATCTGGCTTTACACCTGAACTGACCTACAGCGGTTGTCAAGACCCTAAAAAACAGAATAATGGTCCATCATATAAATAGAAACTTGCAATCAATCAGAAGAGTTTGCACTTCATTGATCAGCTAAGGTGAGAAAAAAGATCTGTAAGTACAGTTCTGAAAGTCAGAGGAATGCTTATACATCTTGTTTACCTGAAGCTTGATTTAAAATACCTGGATTCCTCAGCACTGTGAAGTTAAATTTAAGTATTCAGCCAAACATTAAAATACTGCCCTGAAGCAATCTGTACCAAAAACCTCAGACGAAAGAAAGAGCTAAGCATTTGTCATGAATATTTTTTAACTGTTACGTGTTGTAACAAATACGACTTGCAAGTCACACCAAAAACTGAACTATTTTTGTACAAATATTGGCAATTCTAAAGTTACAAAATAGACAAAATTGCTCCATACTTGCCAGTATAAGTTTTGTTTTCAAATATATATAGCAGTTAAAATACACCTATCAGAAGAAAGAGGAGAATTTGTCATAAAAGCTGACACAAACGTTGAGACCGGGTTTTGGCCAGTAGCATCTTGTAACCGGTACTTTATAAAGATGAAAACTTTTCTTCCTTCTGAACTGCACATTCCAAGACAAAGGACAGTAGAAAAAAGGAGCTCATAAATATATTGGTTTCTTTTACGTTGTGTGCTGCTAATGACTCCTGAGTTAAGACTGACAATGAGATTTGCATTTAAACCAAGGCTGAAATCCTCATTTCATACTCTAACGGTCAAGTAGTCTCTAAATGTGGCACAGCAAACTTCAGGTGAGAATTTTCCTTGTTATATTCTTTAGTAAATATTTACTATACAGTTATTTAATATTTGCAAAGGAAAATTGTAAAGGAAACAGCTTTTCTTTTGTGCCATTTTCTTGTATTTTATCAGTCCCAGCAAACTGCACAAATACATGGGCTTGTATATACATATATAACTTTATGTGTCTTTTACCTGCTAACTTATGGCCAACATGGACCATTCTAGAAGTACTGAATTAAGTACAAAAAGATGTTTTGCTAAACTAAGTAATCTACTTTAGCTGTACTAAGAGTACTAAGACCCTTCATCCTGGCTTTTTTTTTTTTTCTTCTGTGTGGAGCCAAGCAGCTCATCACATATTTGGTATTATTTTTCTATTAAAGCTTGCAGTTAGAATTATGCATTTTTATGACTGCCTAATTTGATCCATAAAAAGGAGCAATCATAACTGTTGCAAGAAAATAACACTGTTTTCTTATACAGATGCATATCAGGGTAACAGAATTAGAAAGCTGACCCACAGCTTATCATGAGGACTAAAAACATTGTTTCTCACATTGGATAAAATCTGAGTCGATTATGAAGTTCTTTCATGCCTGCTGTGAAACTATTCTTTACAGACCTGCTTTTACCATCATGACTCCTTCATTTATTCCCCTTTATTTCAATGGGCAAATTCCCTACCAAATAACAGTTCCAACCCATAGACTTTTCTCACTCTGATGTAAGTTGTTTCCTGTGAACTAAGCTAGAAATCTCCAGTCTCAAGCCAGGAAAGAACTGTGTTAGGCTAGATGAAGAAATCTAAGATCTATGGTGGGGAGGTTTAAGGATGGGGCCAGGGAAAGAAAAGATAAATAAAACATCAGCAGAATATTAGATAACTTCCAAGCTGATTTGCCTTTCACAGCCTGCTTTAAAGAGGTATACAATCTAATAATCCCATTCATGGATAAAAAAAAAAATAAATAAAATATATAATAAATAAATGAAATAAATGAAAAATAAATGAAAATAATATGAAATAAAATTAAAAGAAATAAAATAATAATAATTAATAATAATATATATAGATAGATGGATTCCATACAGTATAGAAAATATTTGGCTTAATAAATAATACTATCATTGGATTATAAGTGAAGGATGGAATTTCCCCTTGATTAAGCAAAGCTGGATTAGTAAAGGAACAGACTTGGATCAAAGAGCTCATGAAAAGACTCAGCACAGTTCTTGAAAAGTTCAGCAACTGGCAAAAAATAAGAGGAACATTTAAAGAGAACAATAAATAGTTCCCAACCTCAGAGGGAGGTAAACATCCTCCAAAGAACAGCGAACCTGGCGCACAAGGAAGATGTTGCTACCCTATGAGAAGAAGCACTGAAAAAGCATACACTGGAGGGATTTTCCCCAGTGTTCATCATGTTTCCTGCAGTTCCTCCAGTGCTCTTCTACGTGAAAGACCCTTTTTTTTTTGATTACATAAAAGGACAAGAAGAGATAAAAGCTAGGTTCAGGAAGTTATGCTGCCCAGATAATGACCCTTCCTTTGTTAACATTCCTAAACGTGAAATCCCAAAGAGAATGAATTCAGTCTCTCATCTTCTATTCCCCTTCCTCCTTTTGTTCATGTTGCTGTCAGTCTCTTTGACACATTCTCCTTCAAACACTCCCTATCAACTCTAATACTTCCAAGAAGGAGAGTCTTTTATGTTCTTCATCATCATGGAGACACTATACATTTCTTCAGGTCAACGAACAACTTTTTCTCTGACCATTCAACCTGACAAATAAATTACACTCAGACTTTAGAAGAAAATAGTAATACATCTATGGCCAAGATCAAACAGAAAACGTATTAACACTGTGTGATCCACCATGAGCCCTTTACTGCTTTCAGTGTTACTGGGAATATGATTTATCAATGTTAACTAAGCTAAACATTTTTGTGCTTTTAAAATCAAATAGAAGTGTTCAGATATTGATTAATCTACAAAGTTTTTGATTTTTCATCTTAGCTTCCAATGATATAATAGAATGAAAAAAGCTGCCAGTCCAACAATAAAGCAAATGAGTAACATGTAAATTGCCCATCCACGAACTCTAAATGACTGCATAAGAGTCACCACAAGTGCGTGCTATGTGAATACAAGTGACAGTGAAGAGCTGTAGGTCGTGGAAGTAAAAGCAGGTGACACTCAGAAAAGAGCCTGATCAATCTTCCTCCTCTAAGAACAATCATATTGAAATTATATCAGGGGTTCAAAGAGTCATTGTCAGCTACTGGAACACGCTTCAGTGCTAATTTTTGCCAGGCAAAAATTCTGAAGATGTGAATTTTCATGAATTACTTCAACTCCCAGGGATGTTTGAGAAAATTGTAATTTATTATTTTTCTAATGCTTTCCAAATACTTTGCCTTCTGTTTCCCTTTTTTAGCCCCAAACATCAGAATGCTATAGAGTGAGGTAGAAATAGTGTGTGGAATACATACAACTTTTGTAAATGAATTCTGAACTCCTGAGAGATGGAAATTTAAACAGGTCCAAGAATAAGTTTTTTGGCATTATAGGTGAAATGGTTTTTTGCTCATTCTTTGATAATTGAATCAATTTGGTTAGCTCATTTCACCTAATGCCTTTTTCAGATCAAGTTTACTAATTCCTAATAGCATATTT
Source organism: Cyrtonyx montezumae (assembly GCF_038088225.1). NCBI lineage: Eukaryota > Metazoa > Chordata > Aves > Galliformes > Odontophoridae > Cyrtonyx > Cyrtonyx montezumae. The sequence goes on from NW_027071825.1 coordinate 11,242,411, forward strand.
CCTTAAAGGGAAATAGTATTTTCCATACCAAAAATTATACACATGGAATCAAATTTGGAGTTGAAAAGAAGCATTGAACAATAAATTCACTAAGAAATAAAAAACAAAAATCACATCCTGAGTAGGAGAAGAGAACCTGTTAAGAAATTCAAACTGAGTTACAGAAATGAGTTTTAGCCAAATAATTATCCAATTTATTTTGACATTTCTGAAACTGAAATGTTCCATTTTGGAAATGCCAAAAGCTTTCACTTTGACTTTTTCTAAACTAACCTTTCTGAATTTTTATTTGAAACTAATTCAAATGAATAATGCATTAAATAATCTAGGAGAACGGAAAAGCAATTTTTTTCCTTGAAAAAAAAAAAAGAGAATATTTTGTGTTTTTTAGACTTCCTGGAATTATACTTTTCCTGTATTTTTTTTCTTTTGCTGTTAAATTTACACTTATATGTAATTAGTAATTGTCAGAATCTAAAATTAACAATATGGTATTAATTTTAGCCACTTTCCCTCTATCAGTTTCTACCTGCTTATTGGATGAGCAAAAATATATTCTCTCCTTAAAAAAAAGAAAGACCAGAGAGATTATAAAGAGTATGTTGGTATGTGTTTGCATCCAATTGTCCATCAACCTCTCAAAACTGATTTCCCATCTGCTTAATTTGCTTAAGCAGCTAATTAATTTATAGACAGCTACTGTCAATATGCTTAGTTAGCAAATAGTTGTCACAGGACTATCCTCCTAAAGGCACCAAAGCAGCCTGAGACTAGTGGGAAGCTAATTTTTGCTCATCAGATGAAGTGAGAATTCAGTGATATAAAAGTTCAGAAATCCTCCTTTGAATCATGGCAAGGAGGCATACTTTCTATCTTTTACTCACAGTAAATGGATATATAGTTATATTCCAGGGAACCACCTGCTGGTGAAATGCTCTTTTCTCCAGCAGCTGGAAAGCCTCCTCAAAGATGCACCAGGTCAGTTTTTTTGCTGTTTATGCTTTTAAGGGAAAAGTTCTAGAAACTGTCAATGTTCCTATGAACTGAGAATTGTTTTCTTTATGGTTTTACAGCAAAAGAAAAATTCCCTCACTGATTCAAGACCTTTCCTCCCTCTGAACTTTGGTCCCATTTGATATTCCTTAGTTTCCTATTTCATAGGTATTATTCGTTCTCTCACTAGAGTGGGCCATTCATGCATGGAGACATTTATTGTCAAATCAGGCTTGAAATGCCACTGCGCTTTTGCTTTTATTAGCCGCCTTTATATGACGATCATCATCATGCTTGCTGTGACTCAGCACTGAGCATTAGAGGTCTATCTGCAGCAGATCACTGCAGTTGGTGAAAGATTTGGGCTTTTTCTTCTCCTCCCTAATAATTGAGGCTTCAATGAGGTAGAAAGAGAGAAAATATTAGCACCTGGACGTGAGAAAAAAACAAACAGCATTGTTGAACTTCATTATAGCTATGAGCCTTAGTAAAGGCAACATCAGTGCAATTAGGGTGTAATCCAAAGCCCATTAAAGTCATCGGGAATCAGTACACTGACTTAAATGAGCTTTGGATCAAGCCCACATTGCATATCAGAAGGCAGTTCTATCCAAGGGAGATTGCAATTCAAAGTGTGAATAACGTTGCTGTAAACAGCTTGCTGTTAGAAATTCCAGCTCTGTTACATTTTCTGTTGCTGGCATCCACTTTTCATCAACATTTGTCTTGTAGCAGATTGTGGTTATTATTCTAAATCCAAAATGCTTAAAAAAAAAGTCATAATCAAGGCAGATCTGCTCAACAGTTATATAATGCAGTAAGCACGGCCATGGTTGATGCAGCATAGTAATAAAAAGACACCTTGGAAACATGTCACTTTAATGTCCTATTGATTTTATAGACTTCTAAAGTGGTTTGTATTTCTGACCAGAACAGGCTCTGTATGCAGAAAAAAAGGATAATTGGGGTCAACCGTTCAAAATGTCTGAATGTTTTTTAGAAGCACAGTGTCAAAAGGCCTCTAAATAACCATACATTTCTCACCATGATGCTGCCAGGAGAGGAAAGGTGGCAGAAAGTATTCTAATCAATAGTAAGAGCTATGTCCCTAAAATCGTTACTAGTACTGACAGCTGGTATGTCAGTACAGAACAGAACACTGCATTTACTAAATTTATGACAAAAGCAAAAGGAGTCTGCTAAGGGAGCTGGTGGTAAATACAGTCCATTCACCAACTTCCAGAACACACTAGGATGAAGTTTTTCTTCTGTCTGTTTCCAGGTAAATGAACTTGTAGGAATTATGTCCTCTACTAGCTATACTAGATAACCCTAAGGAAATTCATGCAGTTTAGAAGAAGAAAAAGTCTTTAGGTGAGGGATGTTATATAAGTCTTGAACAAATAAACCTTGATATTCTAGGCCATATGAGTTGATATTTATATTGCCACCTAATATTTATTGTTGTATTTTTTCATTTGAGGCTCTTGAGAAGAATGAGAATAAAGAACAGTTTCAATATCTGACATACAAGGCAAACAGTATATGAAGTACACTTGAAGAACCTGGACATACTTTGGACATGCCAGGAGGAACAGAGAAACAGTGGGAAAAAAAATGTATATTTTCACCTGTTTATGACACAACTCAAGATAATTATGAAATTCACCTTCAAAGCAGAAAATATCCCTTTATAAATTATGTGACTGGAATATTAAAACTAGTATATGACAGTAAAAAAATCCAAAACTCTGAAAACAGAAACTTTGGAAATGCTGTTGCTGAGAGCATGAAGTACTTGCAGCAAGTAATAAAATATGGAAAGCCAGGATGTATTGCTATTTGTGTTATAAATATGCATCCCTTTTCAACCACCAGAGAAGATAAATTTACATTCTCAGTTCTTCAATCCAGCTGCATCATTTGGAATTAATTTACCAAAAGAAAAGCAAGGGATCAAACAAGGTTGATCTCTGCTACAGTCAGTGAATAAAACGGAGCTTGATGCCAAATATTAATAATCCTTGGACATAACCAATGGTAGCAGCAGTAAATTTCTGGCTCAAGGCACAATGTGTTAGTTCTTATAAAAAGGCTTGAATTAAGACTATGATCTGATTTGCATTTGAAGCATATAATGCAATTATATTCTGATGAACTCACATGTCAGAAACAGAAATCTTTTCTGTTACTAGAATGTTTTGTCATGACACCCTTTGTCCTTGGAAGAAGACAGCACTTCTACAGCTACTTAGTTCTGAGGACACCAGAACATCTTACAAACATTAAATACTTCATCAAAAACAAATAGACAAACAAACAAACAAACAAACAAATAAAAGGAAATTACAAATTGAAATAAAGCTGTCTCTGGTGTGGAACTCAGAAACAACTCACTAAATGAAAGCAGGTGGAAAGATTATTCTCCCACCTGTGGTAACAGCCACAGCAGTTAGAAGGTACAATCCATACACACTTTTATGCAAAGTGATCAAGAGCTCAATTTCACGTTTTACATCACGTTTCCCATTCAATAGCTTATTATCCCAAATAGTTTTCCATAGCTTTATAACCAAATATTGAAATTGTGCTCTTTGAATAACCAGTACCTCTTTTGGAGCATATTTCTATGCCCATTTAGAAGGCTCAATAGAATTACAGGAGAAAGTGGCATGAAAAAGTGTTAACATATTGTTAAGGAAATAAAATCAAATTAATTCAAATTTAGCTTTAAATACAAGTGTCCACAATGAGAGTAATTTAGCTCCACTATTTTAATGGATAATTCAGATTAATTTTCAGATAGTCATGTAGATAAACTCTCATCCACTGGTGGTTCATTGATAGTCAGCTCACTTCTGTGAAAGTGTTTCAGTGACATTTTTGAAACAGAAAAAGTGTTCATTACAAATGTGGATGAAAAGAAATTTTAGTTAGGTTCATGGTCACACTTTAAAGAGATTTGCTTTGTTGTTGACAACAACAACAAAATCCAAAGTCCTAATTTAATTAACCAAATAGGAGCAAAAATGTTAAATTTTTAGAGAATGAAGTAAACATTTTGTTTCTATTGTAATGGCAGTTGTCATTCATAATTTGATATTTTAATAAAGAATTTTCAACTCCAGCACACTGATGCTTTTATTTTCAAAGCCAAAATGAAATGATACAGACAGAATTCTTCTTTTCTGTGAACACAGAAAATGAATTAGTCAAACATTTGGGTCGAATTTACAACTCTGGAAGAAAAAAAAATTCACCGAAAAAGAGAAGTGTACAGCTCCAGACTGTGCAAGAATTACCTGGAGAATAATCAAAGCTGCATCAGGTGCTTGTTTCATCTATTAACTGGATAATTTCTCTAGAAGGTGGCAATAAGAGAACAACATCCAGTTTACTTTATTAGTAAATTCCCCAGTCATGGGCAGTATAGAATAAAGTGGGTGAATTATCACAGATTTCTTGAACTCAGAATAAAAATAAAGGCAGGGACTAAATATGTTGGCATCTGAACTATGTTTCAGACAGAGAGTGATCATTTTTCAGTTCTAAACAATTCTGACTTCCATTTCTACCTGCCCTTCCATAAGGGCAGATTTCATCCTCTATTTTATCTACTACGAAAGAACTGTTTCTATCACTGTCAGGCACTGCCCTTTTAGAAATATTATCTGTCAGATATTAGTGGAGTATTCGTAAGTATCCACATTCTCAGACCACATGCATACAGATGTGGTCAAAATGGTTTTATGAAGAAAATAATTTAGGTCATGCCAAACAGAAGAAAATAAATTGATTTTATATATATTTTGTGTAAAAACAAATTCATCTTATTACTTTGAAGCATATACATCACTTCCGTATTGTGCTTCCTTTGGATTTTCACCTCTAGCAAAAACAACAATGACAGAATATTGCTACACATGGGTCATAGAATATGTCTGAGGCACGTAGGTAATGTACTAAATAGCTGAAATGTCATATTTTTAAGCTATTTTTAGTGACTGCCTTTTCTCACTGTGCTGTGCTATTAACATCTTAGAGCTTTCTGTTCTCACAGCATTTTGTTTTGAATATTAACATAACTGAAATAAACTGCCTACACAAATTTCCATAAAGATGTAGTAGGGGGACAAAGAAGGAAAACAAACCAGGCATCTTTCATTCACTGCTCACAAGCATTTCTTTTTAAGAGACCTTCACCATATTTTAAAAACTCAGTACTCTTACGAGAACATATACAAAGAGAACGTACAAAGAGAACTTTGCTTTCCTTCTTTCTTAAAATGTTTTCCCAAGTCAGCTGAAGGAAAACAGTGAAGACAAAAATATAATTGTTTTGATTTCAATAAAAGTAACTGATTCTACCTCTCAGGTCAGGCTAATGCCATTTAGATGCAGAGTCATTTGTAAAGCGGCAAGCCTTTTTATAGCCTAAGGAACGGCGGTCCAGCTCTTTCCTAACAAAAACCAGCATAGTTTCACCGAAGCAAATGGATCAATTCTGATTTACATAAGCTGAAGATATGGTCCTTTATTTCTCAGAACCACATTTCATAATATCCTAAGGATATGGGCTAAAATAAATAAATAAATGAACACCGTGTTCTTCACCTGGCAAACTCCACTTTCTTTACTAAGCTAATGCTCAAATGCATCACTCCTTAGAGCGGACAGCTGCTCTTAGCTCACGACTTCACAACAATATCAACAAACCCTCAGTTTGACTCAAGAATATTATGGAAACCATTTCTCCTGCCCAGATATCACTTGTGGAAGAAAATCAAATGAATACTTAACACAGGGTTTCTCCTGACGTTAGACACTGGATTAACATTACCTTGTTCTTGCAGAGAGCAGGAGAATCAAAATCCTACTGTAATTAGTGTTTGATGAAGACAGTACCCCAAAACAGGGTAAAACCAAGGGAAAACAGAACTGCAGTTTAATAAATAAAACTAGTTTATGCTGTTATCATGTGCATTTTAACAGTCTGAAAATTTTCTATACATAACACCAGGAAGTATATGGAGCCCTTGGTAATTCCCCTCAGGCTCACCTGTATCCCATACTTTAAATTAAAGGGAGAGAAAAATACATTGGTTTGAGTTTTACAACAATTTTGGCCTGAAGCAAACCACACATTTTCCCCAACACAAATCAGCTGGATTTAATTCCCCTGACAGCTGGCATGAACACAGCCTCTCCACAGGACACCTGAATTACAAAATTAGCACATTCAGAACTCTAAATCACATTCCATTACATTAAGCCCTAAGGTCCAACATTACTGAGAAGGAGAATAAATTGCAGAACTTCTCCTGAATTAACCCTCTTAGCACACTCTCAAAGTTATACTGCCCTTTCCTCTCCTTTAAAGAGACATGGAAACTTGAACATTCCCTCCTGTTCTTTCTAATCTATTCCTCTTCTTGCCAAGTGGCACAGTTTATGGGACATAAATTGAACGTCTTGTCAGAAACTCACATTTGTAAATTAGTCCATCACAAGCTTTTTTGACTCAGAAAATTTGCAGGTTAATATTTATGTCTGGTCCTTCAAACAACACAGATCCATCTACTTCTCTCTAACAGCATACTTTATTGCAGTACAATAACATACTTTGTAGAACAAACATGTTCTGGTTGGTTTCTGTGCTGTGCAAGCTGCTGTTAACATAGAAATTTCTGTGAGAAGTGATGCAAATTTGTGAAACAGTTTTACTTACAGTTTGGCAGTTTTTGCTATATTACGATTGTGCATCAGTTAGTGACCATTTACCCTCTTCCTATTGCCACACACTGCTGAGAAGAGTCCAGCCTCATCCCTTTGCTTCCTGATCCTTAGATATTTATAGACGTGGATAAGATCCCCTTTGAGTCTTCTTTTTTCAAGGCTGAACAGACACAGGTCTGTCAGCCTTTCCACATAAGGGAGGTGAGCCACGTCCTTTATCATCTTTCGCTGGCCCTCCGTTGGATTCTTTCAAGGAGATCCTGTCCTTTTTGTACTGAAGAACCCTTTTGTACGCAATACTTCAGGTGAGGCCAGGGCAGAGTAGAGGGGGAGGATCACCTCCCTTAACCTGCTGGCCATACTCTTTTTAATGCGCCCCAGGATAATATCAGCCTTCTTGGCCACCAGGGCACACTGCTGGCTCATGGCCAGCCTATCATCCACCAGGACACCCAGGTCCCTCTCCTCCGAGCTCATCTCCAGCAGGTCATCCCCCAACCTGTACTGGTATATGCAGTTCTTCCTCTCTAGGTGCAAGACTCTACAGTTGCTCTTGTTAAACCTCCTTCCTTTCTGCCCAACTCTTCAACCTGCCCAGGTCTCACTGAATAGCAGCACAGCCTTCCAGTGTGTCAGCCATTCCTACCTGCTTCGTGTAATCAGCAAACTTGCTGAGGATGGACTCTATCCCCTCTCATCAAGGTTTTTGGTGAAGATGCTGAACAGGACTGGATCCAGCATCGACCCCTGAGGACCCACCACTAAGCACAGGCCTCCAACTGGACTCTGCACCACCAATCACACCCCTACACACAATACACTATACATTTGAACATGCAGATTTTAAAACCATAGATATTGATGATTAAAAAGATGATGAAACAGTAACATAGCAGGCCTTCAAGAAGGAAGCACAGAATCAGAAAAAAATATCAATAGTACATCTGAACAAGCACGGTATTATATTTTAAAAAAAGGCTGTCTCCAATTTTAGAGCTTCTTTCAACGTTAACTATAGAATATCAATACAATGTTAAAATGCTTTAGGAAACAGCATAGGAAAACTTCAGACTTATCCCAGAGGAATTTGGGAGGGGTCATTCAAGAACATAATGTGAAATGCCTCTACAGCATTGCATGCAATGTGAGAAATAGGCGGAATGAGATGGAAGCTACAGTGTAATTAGAGAACTATGATCTAATTGCTATAACAGAAACATGGTGGGACAAACTGCACAACTGGATTAGTATGATTGAGGACTACAAGATTTTTGGAAGGAAAAGACAGTTCTAGAGGGGAGGGGGAGTTGCTTTCTATGTTAAGAAGTGGATTGACTGTGAAGAGCTGCAACTGAGAAACAGCCAGGACCAGGCTGAGAGCATGTAGGTTAAAATTAGGGACCAGACCAATAAAAGACATGGTCAGGGATCAAAAGTGTGCCATGTGAACCTAATAATGTTCTACAAGATCAAATGCAAGTTTCTGCACTTAGGTTGAGGCAATCTCAGATATGTGTACAGGCTGGGAAAAGAACTCATTGAGAGTAGCTATGATGAGAAGGACATAAGGACCTTGAAGGATGAAAAGCTGGATGTGAGCCTGCAGTGTGCTTCTGAAGCCCAGAAGGCTATTGTTATCCTGGGCTGCATCAAAAGAGGAGTTGCCAGCAGGGATTGGGAAGGGACTGTTCCCCTCTGCTCTGCTCTTGTGAGGCCCCATCTGGAGTACCAGCACCTAAGCATGAGGACTCCAGCACAAGACATGGAATTGTTGGAGAGGCTTCAGAGGAAGGCCACAAAGATAATCAGAGGGCTGGAGCATCTCTCCTGTGAAGGAAGTTTTGAGGGATTTGGGATGGTTTAGTTTGAAGTAGAGAAGGTTCAGATAAGACCTCACTGCCCAGAAAAGTTTTTGATGTCCCATACCCGGAAGTGTTCAAAGTCAGGTTAGATGGGATGTTGAGCAACCTTATCTGGTGATTCGCAATCCTGCTCATAGCAGCGAGAGGTTGGAACTAGATGATTTCTATGGTCCCCTCCAGCCTTAGCCATTCTATGATACCTCAAACTAGTTTAAAATCATGTATTTACATATGCATTACCAAAATGATGAAGCATGATTGAATGTGCTTTGAGCCAACAGTATAATCAAGATGTTCATGTTATCTGCAAGAATGTCTGTTCTCTGCTTCAAATGACCTCATTTTGCAGTCTGCTAAGAACTGGTGAGAGCTGAATCATTACTGGCACACCTAGTACTTTTTGCGTGAATGAGCTCACCATTAGCAATATCTGCATAGAAATGTCACTCTGCTCTTAAATCTGCTCTCTTCAACTTTATTACATTTAATTTCCATTCATACTTTGTTGACTGTCCCACACAAGATAAATAATGAATGCCACCATTAAAAATTATCTGCTGAGATGACTTGTGCTGTGATTACCACAGTCAGTCAGTGCTATCTCTGCTCTGAAGCAAGATAAAGCTAGGCATTCCTTCTGTAGTTTTTCAAATTCTGTAATCACT